>NC_089499.1:31810000-33227712 GCF_036850765.1 Saccopteryx bilineata
TATATCAACCCAAATTAGTGAATGACTTTATTATTTTCATTGTAAAATTCACTTTATTTTTAAAACTTTAATCACAGAGTGACTTTTTGGTTACATGGAGGTACAAAGTTAGTATTGACATCCTCTACTCTTCCCTGTCCTGTTTATTTCTCATGTATTTTCTTCCCTTGACAATAACCTCAAAGACTAGAAACATTTTTATGAAAAACGTCTCTTCAAAGCAGATGTTGATTTGCTGATAATGGTTATTTTCATTAACATTTGTCTTAAGTACCTGCTGGATAGAGGGTGTACAATTTTTATCTGAAAAAAAAAATTTTAATGCAAAACTGCTTGCTGGGGTGAAGGTAGTTGTAGAATAACTTTGGAAGTATTTTCAGAGAGAAATGATTGCCATTAGGTACAGTCGCTTTCTTCTGTGTGAAATTCTAATGCTCTAGGTTGGAATGTGTCTTATACCGATTCTATAGTTAAATGTTTTAAATCTTAGCCAACTTATATTTTTAATGTTTTTGATTTTGGAAATTTTAAAAGAAGCAAAAGAAAACTTGACAAGATTGTAAACCTGTCAGCCGCATTCCTCACATCTTGCTCTGCCGAGCAGAGTGAGGAAATAGAAGAATTGAGGTTTCATAGATGTCTCATTGCACATATTGCAGTAAACAGCTATAGAATTATATCATGAAATCAGCTATCCTCACGTGCAATGTGATCAGGTTGTTACTATGGTAACATTTCCATTTGTGAATTTTTTTGTAGAGTTAAAATTTGTAGTCATCACATCATACTACCATTGGCTTTTGGTTTTCCATATAAATAAATCACTATGTTGCCTGCCTGCTATTAAGTGGCCCCAGCCATAGCACTTAACTACCACCCATACACTCTAGGCTAGGGAATCCAAAATAGGAAAATGAAAGAAATGAGAACATTCTGCTAAATTACATTTTAAGGCTGTCCTGATGTTGCTGGTAAAATTTTAAATGTTTCTTAAGAGGAGAAAGAACATTGCCAGGTACTCTCTGAGACGCTTCAGCTTTATAAGTACATGATATGAAATTGGTTAGGCATGGTAGCGGTGAAGGTAAGGAGGGCCTTAATTTGTCAGCTAAACGGGTGTGCTAAATCACCAAAACAGAAGCAATGACCCTTCTGAGATTGAGAAGATTCGTTTTCAAAACTGCCCCCTTTCATTTTACCCTTTAATATCAAACTGTTCGAAATATGTTGCTTTCAGATATTCAAGAGTTGTTCTGCTTATTTTACTTCTGATTATAAAACCAGAGTCTAATATCTTCGATTAACTTGGATTAAAATAGCCTGTAATGTTTCCTTGTATCATTTACTGTATTCTCGTAAAGATTCCTACTGTTTTTGTTTTGTTTTGCTTCCTAAAGCCCCCTGCTGCTGTTGATTACACCTAGATCTGCTACTGATTGGAACTGTTAAAAGGCAAAGATAGTGTGGCTGGTTGCTGAATCATTTAATTGTAGGACTAATAAGAGATATTCCTGAACCTAAGAGAAATAATAACACTAGAATATTATGTATTCTTAGGTAGCCAAGAAACGTTCATTTCTATCTTAATAATTTTTGAAGATATGAAATTTATTTACTTGTATGAGAGGAGAGAAATATTGGCTGCCTTTTTGGATTCCTAAACCATATAACTAAATACTGTTGAGAAGAAAGGAAAGGAGAGAAGAAATTCTAGAGAAAATTTAGTTTATACTAACAGTTTTCCCCCCAACAATGAATTGCTATTAGTTTTTATAAAGATATTACAAATGGATAACTATATATATAAAAATGTTAATTTAGTAGTTGAGACATTTGATAATATAATGCAAGAAATTCTTAGTTGAATTTTCATTTGTAATTGAGGTCGTGTTTGTAAGCCTACTGCATAATATATAATGAAGTTGTATAAGATAGAAGATTGCCATGAGAAGTTCACATATAAGTTTAGAAATCTAAGGAAAAGATTTCCATGATAGCAATGAATTCATGAGGCACAACTATCAGTTTGTACCCTCATGACTGCAGATTTTGAAATATGTAGTTAGTTCTGTGCTGAACTTATTTAGTAAGAGATTATTTGCATATTTATAGTTAAGCATGGGTGTACTAAAAGATACTTCATGATATTGCTACTGCTACTCTGTTCATTATAAATAACTACTTATTTTTTTAAAGACAGTTCAGTTTTCTAGATACAAACTAACTCTTGTTTTAAGTAAGTTGAAGTTATATGCCATCTTTTGGGAGGTATGACTGACTATCACTTGAGTTGGAAAACAAATAAATGTTCTTTTGAGGTATTTGTTGAAACATTTTGATCAGGGAAGCTACATGAAGGGTACCGTCAGGAAAGGAGCTGCCTGCAATGTGTACAGTGCATTGGAGAACGAGACTAGTTAGAACGTTGTCCTAGGGATGCGAAGTGAGTGATGAGTGTTGCAGTCAGGGTGGTGGAATAGAAATCAAGTCCAATTGAGTGTCATGTCTTTTTTTTTTTGTTGGTAATCCATTGAATAAAGCGTCAATAAGCTATGAAAAAACTGTTGAAATCTTAATGACTAATAAATATTTATGTCTTTTTTTTCTTTCTTTTTTTTACAGTGACAGAGAGAGAGTCAGAGAGAGGGATAGATAGGGACAGACAGACAGGAACGGAGAGAGATGAGAAGCATCAATCATTTGTTTTTTATTGCGACACCTTAGTTGTTCATTGATTGCTTTCTCATATGTGCCTTGACCATGGGGCTGCAGCAGACCATGTGACCCTTAGCTCGAGCTAGCGACCTTGGGTCCAAGCTGGTGAGTCTTGCTCAAACCAGATGAGCCCGCGTCCAAGCTGGCGACATTGGGGTCTCAAACCTGGGTCCTCTGCATCCCAGTCTGATGCTCTATTCACTGCCCCCCCAATCAGGCTTTATGTCTTTTTAAGTAATAAACTATTAGACTGTAAGATCCTTGAAGACCATTTTTGTGGTCTCAACACTTGATACAGTATGTTGCTTATAGCAGTCATTCAACCTTTTAAAGTGAAAAAAAAGTAAATTATACAGAAAACTCCTTCTCTGGTTTGCTAGGACTGCCATTACAAAGTTTCACAATCTGAGCGGCTAGAACAGCTGAAATGTCTTGACTCAGTTTTGGAGGCTAGAAGTCTGAGGGTGTCTGAGGGGAAGGTGTGGCAGGGTTGCTTCCTCCGCAGGCTGCTTGGGATGCAGCTGTTCAGACCTCGCACCTTTGCTTGTGATGCTGGCTTCTTCCTGTGTCTTCAGATCATCTGCCCTCTGTGGGTGTTTGTTTTCCTGGTTCTAGAAGAACACCAGCCATATTGCCTTAGGGCCCACCTTGAGGATGTCATTTTAACTTGATTACCAACTTGATGGACTATCTCAAAAAAAAAAAAAAGTCACACTCTGACGTGCTGCAGGTTAGAACTTAAACATATGAATTTTGGGTATCATGATTCAACCTGTAACACCCCTTAAGTTGTTATGGTTTATAGATCAATGGCAAATACACATATACTTAATTAATTGAATAATAAATGTGGTTACTTTCCAATTAACATCAGTTTAGGGACCCATAGAGATATGTTCCTTTGTAATTAATACCATGTGATATAATTTTCACTTAAGTTTATTTTACTATTTTTAAATTTAAATCTGCAACTTAATAGCTTATCATTGTACTGGTTTCCATCTAGTGGCAGAAATAGGAGATGGGAGGTTAAGTTTGAAAATGGAACTCAATTATTTGTCTGCCCTCCCCCTTTATTTCACCGTGTTTAGAATAATCTAAATCATTACCTACCCCCACCACCCTGAAAGCTTTACGAAAACAAGCATTTTAATCTAAGTATTATTGTTAATAACAAGATTATATTTATAATGTCATTATAACATTATAGTAATGTTGTTAGCAGGTGGGTTCTTATGTACGATTTTGATCTAGAACAGATCTTCTCAGTGTGGTCCTTGGACTAGTAGCTCAGCTTTGTCTGGGGATGGCTAAGAAAAACGTACTCTTAGGCTCTATTCCAGATCTACTGATTAGAAATTCTGAGGGTGGAGTCCAGAAATCGGTGTTTTAATAAGACCTCCAGAGGATTGCAGCATTTAAAAGCCACTGGATTGAATAGAACTAATTTTATTGTTTTTAGTAATTATGGAAACTTAGTGTTGTATTTTTCTTTGTAATATTCTTTTGTTTATATATCTGATACTGAGACTTTGATTAGGAATACCACCCAAAATTATTACATTATTTTAATGAGGAACCATTAATATTTATTACTGGTTTATTATATGTCTTTTTATAAATGTTATATGCATGTAAAAGCAAATACAGCATTCTTTCTATAATTAGTGTATATATGTTATTTCCCCTCCCATGTATGACCTTGCTAGTTTCACTTACTGTTATAACTTGGAAGTCTTTTTGTATCAGGACATTGTTTCTTTGTTTTTTTGTCATTTTTTTCTTCCTTTTTAACAGTTGTGTAACAATAACTTATTTAACAAGTCCATATTTGGTAGATATTTAGTCTGTTTTCAACATTTTGCTATTTTTAAAATTTTGCTATTTTAAAAAGGAATATTTTTTGTCAGTTTTACTTATATAATTTCACATATATGCAGGCATATTCATAGTATAAATTCATAAGAATGTAATTGCAAGGTCAAAAAGTATGTATATATACATTTCTAATTTTGATAGCAATTCCAAGTCACGCTCATGTCACCCACACCAATTTATACCCCTTTAACAGATACAAGTTATTGTTTAAAAATGGGTTTTTTGAAGTTGCAGCAGTGCTACATACTAGCATCATATTTTTTAAGAAAACAGATGTATGTTATGTTAAAAAAACAAACACAAAACTTAAGCAAGTGTTTTTTAACAATCAGTATATAAAGAGTACTTCAGACTTTCTTACATTTAAGTTATGTTTTAGAAATTTCTGATGCATAAATTGAAGATAGGATTGAAGATTGTCTCCACTAATCTGAAGTAAATCTATGTGTTTAGTGATTCATTAAAAAGTAACTTTTACATATCTGGAAACACATATCTTTGAAATAGTTTTCATTTACTGTCAGTGAGTACTTGAACAATCTTTAAATGTGGGGATTATTTGAGATACTACATATATAGTTGTTTTAAAAATTATGACTTTCTTTTGGTAACCGCCATAATGTTTTTAATTAAAACTCTTTTGAGGTTTTTCATTTACGTAATAGTTTTTCATTGGTTCATATTGTGTTAATCATTTCAAAATCTAAAATGAAGCCGTAGACATAGACATTGGGGTTTTTGTGTGTTTTTAAAAACATTCTATACTCCCCCCACCCTCCCACCCTCCCTGCTTTTTTTTTTTTTAACACTCTCTTAACTTAAAACTACTAAACAGATTTTTATTTTAATCTTTGGAACAAAAAATGTTCTCTTGGGCTGATACCAGTACTTTCTATGCCAAGTTACAGACCAGAATCTATTTTTATAGGCCAAGATATAAACCTCTGAAAACCAGAGTTTATAATGGAAACATTGACAGGTCCTTAACTATCACAGCACACATGGCACTGCCGAAATTATAAGGTATAAGGCACAAGATTTTACATGCAGGGTGAACAGCGAATTTTTCGCAATTGTATTATCAAATGCCTTTCAACTAGGATTTAATAAGCATCATGTGCAAATGGAGCTGTGGAGGGGCCATAAGAGCACATTGTGTAGGTCTGATTTCTGCTCTCTGAATGCTGTACCCAAGCACACAGACACTGAGAGTACTTGAGTAGACCTGTTGGGAGATATAGCCTTGTGAATGGATTTGGTTGGAGAGAAATATGTGAACTTCCTTATTGCTAGATTTAATTTGTGGTATAACCTTGTTAATCCATATTATTTTTGCATATAGGTCACTGCCCTTGTGTTCTAGGTATTACTACAAAGCAGTTAATATTAATCGATTACATCTTCATTTTAATATCACTGAAGAAAGTTTAAATGTTGTATTGTTCACAGTCAAGCAAGTTTGATACTGAGTTGTTAGGTGAACTGAAACTTACCATTTAACATTTTTTTTGAGGGCTTTTACTTGGGCAAAATGTAGAAATAGCCTTCTTAAGAGACTGCATTTGATTACTCAGCTTTATTTGATTAAAGAAAATCATTAAAACAACCACCGTGGGTCCTTGAATTATTATGCTTTGTTTTAGTTATATTTTAGATTAAAAGGGTCCTTCTACTATTAATTTATGATTGCCATCAGTTAACAGTGAGTGAATGACCCTACAGTGTATTAATTACTTTAAAGGGAAACATGTCAGATGCCAATGTAGGAAAATAGTTTGTGGTTTGAGATATATAGTTAATGTTTGAATGTTCTTGAAGGTTTGGATTCTTTCACTTGTAACACCAACATTTTTTACTCTTTTTTTCCTGCCTTTTCTTTATCTTGTTAAATGCTAGAGAGAAGCAGAGGTGTTATGTCAGATATGCTATCTCAGAAGCATTGTGAAGTGTTAGAGAAAACCAGTATCTTGTGGGAAGATAATGAAGTGATAGTTTGTTGCTACAGATTTTGTAAGTACATACTGCCAGAAGGAATAGGTAAAATGAAGATGTTAATTTGAATCTGAATAAGATTTTCTGTTTTAATTTAAATTTTCCTTATCCATTGACATGTATCCAAATGCGTTTAATAAGCTATAGATAGTAGACATGCTTGCCATCCTAAGGGGTGTCGTTGATTTATCCGACTGGTTTCCCATTAACGAAGAGAATATGGATGGGTTTTTAGTAGTTTAAGGTTTTTGGATTTATGATTAAATTTCTTCCCCGAATGTGTTAGGAATAATGCTTTTGTATCCTAAAAAATGGAAAGATCTTCAAATGTAAGCTATTCTGTGCAACTGTATTAATTCTAGACGAGGGGACCCTCATTTTCATCATTTGCTTTCTTGCTATATTTCTTTAGGTAGGAAGTCTATGTATGAACTCTTTCCTGTCTACTCTCCCTTGCCACTGCTGTGGAAAACCTTACTGAAAGGGTTCAGGAAAATACAGTGTTGATCTCGGTTATATAGGTACAAGATAAAATCACTTCATGTTTAGAAATGCTATTTTATGGTGTATTTCATTATAAAGTGACATGAAGGGATGTGTGTGTGTATGTGTGTGTGCTTGTATATATATATATATACACACACATACAGAGAGAGAGAGAGAGAGAGAAATAAATATACACGCACCAAGTTCTTAGATTTACAGGTTTGTCTGAGTTATAAATTATTCCAGAAACAAAAGAGCAGTAACATAAGCATAATACTACATGAACCCAAAACTTAGGAGAATTGTTGGGGCTGATTAGGCTTTGACTTTCATAATTCTCATCCGTAGACCTGTTGACATATAAGATGATTCACAAAGTCTATTTTATACTCGACTCTATTGATAAATTTGTCTGATCCAGTTTTACCACAAGTAATTTCTGACAGAAATAGTTTTTGTGTAGGGCACTATTTTTCATCAGTGAAAGAACAGACTTACACTTGGATTTTGCTTTGCCCCCATGCCTCATAAAGCAGAGGTTGTGGCACCAGGTTTTTCTTTCCTCTCTCATCCATGTGTTCATCCTCCTTTCCATTCTCTGTTAGTATGTGTCTTCATATGCTGGACACTGGGCTAGGCGTTCCTGACCTTCAGTATTTGTCATTTACTCTGAAACAGCTACAGGTCTTGAATTTAATGAATGAATTTGGTACTATTTTTTTTCCTAGTGAGAGAAAGAGAGAGAGACAGACAGGAAGGGAGAGAGATGAGAAGCATCAATTCTTTGTTGTGGTTCCTTAGTTGTTCATTGGTTGATTTCTCATATGTGCCTTGACCAGGGCTACAGCAGACCAAGTGACCCCTTGCTCAAACCAGCGACCTTGTGCTCAAGCCAGCGACCTTGGGCTTTAAGCCAGAGACCTTTGGGCTCATGCCAGCAATCATGAGGTCATGTCTATGATCCATTTTCAAGCCAGTGACCCTGTGTTCAAGCTGGTGAGCCCGCACTCAAGACAGTGACCTTGGGGTTTTGAACCTGGGTCCTCAGCTTCCCAGGATGATGCTCTGTGCACTGTGCCACCACCTCGTCAGGCTGAAATTGGTACCTTTTAATTTGGTTCCAAGCTTGGATATTTTTATTTTTTTTATATATTGGCATTATTAGGTCAAATAAGATGGCATTTCATCTTATTTTCTTTTAATGTAGGGTAAAACAGATTTAGAGATTATGGGCATATAGAAAAGAATTGACTTTATTAAAGATTTTATTTATTGATTTTACAGAGAGAAGAGAGAGGTTGGGGGAGTAAGAAGTATAGACTCCTAGTTGCTTCACTTTAGTTATTCATTGCCTTATTGTCATATGTGCCTTGACCTGACAAGCCCAGGGTTTTGAACTGGTGACCTCAGCATTCCAAGTTGACACTCTTATATACTGCACCATCACAGTCCAAGCGAAAAGGAAGTGACTTCTGAATAAAAAATATTGAGAATGTTTTAGAACTTAGGTAAGTAATTCAGGGAAATTTTTGTCCACTCAGTTTTCAAGAAAATATAAGTATTTCAGGTAAAAGTATGGTCGATAGCTGATAATTTTGAAATATACAAGAATGTCTTAATTCCCATGCTTGGAAATACTATATTTTATTTTTGTCACTTAAATCTAAATTGTGACCACTTTCTCTAAAGAGAGAGAAATAAACTCTAGTTCCTTTTTCTTTGCTGATGAGTTTACTTATAATCATTAAAACCTTGCCCAGATGATTGGCATTTTTTTTTTTTTAACTAAGAGCAGGGGAGGTAGAGAGGCTGATTCCCACACACACCCACAACTGGGATCCATCTGGCAAGCCCACTGTGGGGCGAATCCATCTGGTAAGTTCCCTGTGGGGTGATGCTCTGCCTATCTGGGGCGTTGCTCCACCCATCTGGAGCATTCATCTGTTGTTTGGCAGCCAAGCTATTTTTAGTGCTGGAGGCAGAGCCCATGAGTCACCCTCAGTGTCAGGCGTCAACTCACTGTAGCCAGTTGAGCCATGGCTTTGGGAGATGCGGAGGGGGTGAAGGAGGAAAGGGAAGAGGAAAGGTGGAGAAGCAGATGGTTGCTTCTTCTGTGTGCCCTGACCAGGAATCGAAACCAGGATATCCATACACTAGGCTGATGCTCTACCACTAAGCCAACTAGTCAGGGCTATTTTTAATCTAAGCATATATTTGTACATTGTTTCTATTAAATTATATGTTTTGTAGTTTGGATCAATTTTAACTTATTTTTAAAGCAAACCAAATTTGTTAAAAATAAAAATTTACAATTAACTTTTCATCTGAATAACCTACATTTAGGATATATTATTGCATCACTTTTTTTCTTCAAATATTAATGTGTCTTTGGTATGCCAGGCACTATGCTAGGCATAGATAGTCCTTGCCCTCCTGAATTCAGGGGTGGCAGTAAACCCTTAAATGTGTATGCGTAGGTGAACACACACAGTCACTCACTCTCTTCTCTGACCCCTTCCTCTCAACCAAGTGCATTAAGTACAATGATGGAAAGCTAGGAGCTTTCGGATTTATGTAACCTTATTTAGGGAAGGAGAGGCGTGTCAAGGAAGACCTCGCTAAAGTAGTGAAATTTAAATTTTGTTTCTCAGGCAAAAGAGGACAGAGAAGTTGCAGGCTGAGAGAAAAGCCTATATAAAGCTGGAATGAACTGATCAGTTGGGGAATTCAGCGTGTAGTTAGAGCCCCAAGATCCCAGACATGGGGGTAAGAAAAAAGCCAGAGAGCTGACTAAGGGCCACACAAGACCCTTATGTGGATTAGCTGGAAATTTCAAATCTTGAGCAGTAACTTATTCAAGGGTTTTAAATAGGGAGAGTGACGTGATTAGATTTATTGTTTTAAAGATCCCTCTGGCCGCAGGGATCCTGACTGAGGGGAAGACGAGAGGAATGCTGGGAGATCTTGTCAGGAGGTTTCAGCAGTGATCCAGATGGTGGTAGCTTAGATTGTCATGGTCTCAGAAGGATAGAGAGACATGAATGGAAATGTTCAGATGTCTAAGAATTGGTGGCAAAAAGACATAGACTGATAATGTGGACAACTTTTTGGTGTGTGTTTTGTTTTTAATGTTTTGAACTACTTCTTTCTTGCTTGGAGTATAATGTATTGTCAAATGTTTCTAGTTGTTTTGTTTTTATAAGGGCCCAAGTAAGTCCCTGGCTTTTGCACAAAATATTACAGTACTTACATTCATCTTTTTTCTGGCTTTGGGAGCTTACTGATGTATATATTAAGGGAATAGGGCATAAACAAGTCCCTGTTCTTTGATCTTCCCTGTATATCTGCCCAAAAGTCTAGAACAGGGGTCCCCAAACTTTTTACACAGGGGGCCTCTGTCCCTCAGACTATTGGAGGGCCAGACTATAAAAAAAAGCTGAACAAATCCCTATGCACATGGCACATATCTTATTTTAAAGTAAGAAAACAAAGTGGAAGTATTACTGTACGTGAGCAACGCCGCGCTTTGCAGTGCCACCACATACAGTGCTCCTCTCACTGACCACCAGTGAAAGAGGTGCCCCTTCCAGAAGTGCAGCGGGGCCGGGTAAATGGCCTCAGGGGGCCGCCTGCGACCTGCGGGGCCGTAGTTTGGGGACCCCGGTCTAGAAGATGGGGGTGTAGGAGTGGAACAAAAAGTTTTAGTACTTTTGTATGTGGTCTAACCAGAACCATGTATATGTAAGAAGGTTACAGATTTAAATTTTTACTATACAAAATAAAATCAAATTACATTTAGTACTGCATTTATTATCTTACATGATTCTCTAATTTTATTGATTGATTGTAGGTTTTTTTTTTCCTCCATAAATACTGTAAGCATCTTTGGGACTGTCATCTGGCTACAAGCTCTTTGTGTGGCTTAGTTTTTCTTCTTTTACTATCTTTTACTTAATGTTATTGAGCCTGTTTAAGTTTTTGCAGTGACCCCTCTTTATCCTGTTCCTCATTCTAATGTACCGTAGTCTTGATATTATTTCTAGGATGGATATGTACCTTTATTCTTAACCTTTCTGAGGAAAGGCTGTGTTCTGAAGAAGATCCTGACTGGATGGGTCTAGTGCTCAATGCTTTTCCTCATTTGAGAGATGTAGTGATTTTTGCAGAGATCATAGGTCATAACCCTGAGCAGAAGCCCCAGTGACTGTCCATCCCACTCAAAGCATAAAGCAGAGTCCTTTTTGGCCTAAAAGAACATAAGTGACCTGCCTCTCTCCTATATCCCCTCCTGTTTCCTCCATTAACTGTATTTCTTGATCCTCCAGAACTCCCAGTTGTTTCCCACTATTGCATCTCTGCATCTGTTGTTCCCATCATGCTCTGTGCCCAAACCTGGCTATTCCTTTGCTTACTTCAAATATCACCACCTCGGAGAGGCCTTCCAAGACTACACTTTCTTATATAAGCTCCCAGCGCTCATCGTTCTCTGTCCTCTTCTTCTCTACGTTTTCTTCATAACATATGCTACTACTTGACATGTGAACCATTTTTTCCTTAGTTTATTGTTGGTCTTCCCTTAGAATGTAAATTCCCTAAGGACAGAGACTTTGTGTTACTTGTGACTAAATGATTATATTCTGGATTAGTGTCTGACACATGGGAAGATTTGACAAGTATTTATTAAGTTGAATGTATATTGCACTCGCACAGCCCTTGCTTTCTCTAATTTCTGTGTACTCCCTTCTTTCCTTCCTCAGTAGACATACTGAGAAAACCCTCTGTGGAATCTAATTGTAATGTGTGAGGTAGTGAACTAATCTAATGGGACACTCAGAGGATCTATGTTTTTGAACTGTAAGTACTTTCCTGTCTTTGGTTTATTTTAAGAACTAACTGTATAAATGCGGCCACCAGAGCAGTGCCAGTATGATGGGGATGGTAATAACAGTAATAGGTAACATTTCTTGAGTGCTTGCTATAAATGTGTCAGTTATTGTTCTAAGAATTTCAGGGATATTTGATTAATAACACTCACAAAACCTATGAAATGGGGGTTTCCTATTTTACATGAAGGAAACTGAGGCACAAAGAGTTTAACCAACTTGTCTAAGGTCAGATAGTAAGGGCATTTCCTCAGTTTGAACGTAGGAAATATGACTGTCATTGGTGTCGACAGAAGTAGATTGTGGAAGTTTGCTTTAGTAGAAATAGTACAGCATAGTAGTGGAACGAAGCGATACTGATGCGGTCCAGGGTGTTTTCTTCTCTTCCCTGTTCCCCTTTTATTCTCTTAGAGAAAGAAACCCTCTGTTTTGCTTAATTTTTTCCTCATTAGAACTAGAAATATGGGATTGAATTTTACATGATCCAGTTTTGAATTTATTCCATTTAACAATTCAAAACTGCTTCCTAATTGTGTGAACTTGAACAAGTCATTTAAATATTGTTATAATTGAATATTTGGTAAAGGTTATAACCTCATGTTTTAATTTTTTTTAAAGCATACACAGGAGTACAAACAGAGCAATCTCTTTTCTCATGCACAGTGAACTTATAAATTTTACAGAATAATGGTGTCATACTATATATATTCTGCTACCTGCTGATTTCACTATCTTTTGTGTGTTTTCTATATCAGCGCATTTACATTTTTAATGCTCGTGTAGTACTCCATTTCTGGATTACCATAATTTATCAAACCAATTCTGATTGATGAATCTCTGGGTTGTTTATATATAGTTTTTGATCATTACAGTCAACCCTCTTCTGCATAAATTGGGCTGCAGAATAGTTCAGTAGGATAAATTTCTAGCAGTAGAATTGCTGAATCAAAGGGTATCTGAATTTATAGTTTTGATAGTTATTGCCAGATTGCTTTTCAAAATATTGACACTTATATAACCAAGTTAGTCAATATCAAAATGCATATTTCTCCACATCCTTATCAGCACTAGCTATTATTCACCTTCTTTTGTTTTGCAAATTTGATGATTGAGAAATTACTTCTAATTGTTTTAGTTGAATTTTCTTTAATTATGAGTGAGGTTATTTTATATTACACACACAATAACAATTCCTTTTTCTGTGAAATACCTGCTTCTCTCCTTTATTCATTCATTTAACTCTTCCAGTTTTGTCTCATTTGCTGTTGAAAAATGGGATTGATAACCCTTTTTACCCACTAGTTGGTAGGGATGATCAAATAAGGTAGTATTTGTTAGTGTTTTTCAACCTCTTTTTTATTGTTACTCCCTAAAAATCCTTTAAGTTTTCCTTTTCTGTGAAATTTTAATATAACAGATATACACAGATATACTGTGTGTTTGTTTATGCACTGTGACCTGTTGGATCGCCAAAAACCATTGTAATATGTAGGAGTCTCCACCCTCTCCCCAGTAACCATTTTTCTCCCCCTCAAGGGCACTGTCGCTTCCTTTGAGAATGCATGGTATATGTAAAAGTTTTTATAAACTTCTAAGTGCTATTTAAATGCAAAGCTTTATTGTTAATAATTCACATTTCATATGATATAATATTCTATGTCTGTTTTGCAGCTGCCTTTTTCTCATTGCTGATTTCCCATTTACAAATATAGGCATTTACTATTTTGTTGTTCATTTTGCTGCATTTGGAACAATCTTTCTTGAGTTGACCTCTGATCAGCTGTCTCTGCCCATCTGTGCCTGTCAGATTGTTACTCTTCTTTCAAAGCCTGTCCTAGACGTTCCCTTTTTTCATGAAGCCTTTCTAGTCCCCCACAATTGTCCCTTGACCTTTTAGAGTTAAATCTGTATTTTCCTTTTCTATGATATTCTGTCTTCGTGGTCTGTATACTTTCTACATTTCATTCCCTGGCAGATTTTACCTGTTAATGCAGCATTCTTTGTTGCGCTCCTCATTCTTTGCTCTCTGCTGGTCCTTGCCCAGTGTCGTTGGACTGGGAAGCCAGAAGGGAATGTCTTACATGAATTTCTAAATAAGTCTGAATTCATGTCCCAACCACTTAGTGTACTACCTGTTTCTCTCCTTTATTCATTCATTTAACTCTTTGTTGGTTTGAGATCCTTCACCTGCTATCCTCAGTATCCACCTATATTAAATAAGGATAGTAATGATGCCTTTCTGACAAGATTTCTGAGGACGTCAAATGTGATAATGGTGTAGAGCACAGTGTTTGGCAGTTAGTGAGCAGTCAATAAAATATTAGTAATCATCAAAATTGCAAACATTTCTTAAGCACAAAGAAAGACATTAAACAAATTTTCGTAGTAATTTGTCTTTTTTGTTCAGGATCATAATCTATTCTTTATTGTACCATATTTACAAAGGGAAGATTTGGTTTTCTTTAATCATTTTTTTCAAACTGCATTTTTCAATATAATACTCTGTATTGGGGCCATTTAAATTGTATATGAATGTTGATTAATGTACAGTGAACTTTTGATTTTTTAATACCATATTAAAATTATGTATCCATGATTTAATTTTTTAATTCTATAAATTATTAAGCAAAAGACAGCCCAGTTGAAAATTGGGCAATAGATATGAGCAAGCAGCTCTCAGAAAAGAAGACCTAAATGGCCTGTGAGCAGATGTGCATGCTTAATTGTATGCATCAACCTGATTGGCCCATAGAGTGCCCAGGTATTTGGTCAGAGGTTATTGTGGGTGTTTCTGGGAGGGTGTTTTGGATGAAATTAATTTTTAAATGGGTACAAAGTAGATTGGCTCCCATAATGTGGGTAGACCTCATCAAAAGGGTTGAAGGCCAGAATGGAACAACAGACTGACCTGTCCCTAAAAGAGCAGTTCTACATAGACTGACTGGCACTTTATCCACAGCATCCTCTCTTCACTTGGTGCTCTTTCTCTGGAGAACTCTGACTAATAAAACAGATGAAAAGATTTTCAATCAAGATAGCGATTAGTAAGAATCTAAAGTCGCAATTCCGACTGACAAAACATCAAGTAGTTCACAGTACTAAAAGTTAGGAAGGAAGAGCATGTAGGAACTTTCCCGTAACAACACGCTGGATAGAAGTTTTATTAAAGATGAGGAAATGGTTTGATCCAGCAATTTCACTTCCTGATTAAAATTACTATATTTGTCATGAAAATAAGATTACATTAAATTTTAAGGTATATATCTTAAATTTTACTTTTGATTTTACATGATTTTCATTAAAATGTTCTATGGTCCGTTTTTATATTTTGCACAGACTTATGTAGGGTGCTTAATAAAATTATTTTTTGAAATGAGATGGTTTAAAGACATATATCAACAATTTCAGTCATTATATCCAGTATCAAATTCTAGTAGTAGCTAAAGAATATAGATTAATTTCTAGTCATTTTTTTTGGTGCTAAGGCTTTTATATCAATATATGACTAGAATGATTCTGTAAGGGCTAATGCTGGTGTCCCAAGAGGATTATGTGTGCTTTGTGTGAGTTATCCAGATCATATTAGAAGGTCAAGTATTAGTTTCTCAATTATGAGCATGAGAACATATCATACCAATGTAGTTTTATTATTAAATTATTTAACTTGACTGCTTTGGCCATTTATATTTAGTTATCATATTTATGTAACTAGTGATCTTTCTCAGACAGTTAGTAAAAAGTTAGAGCTTCACACTACTTTTGTACAATGTCTTTCTACTATAATCAAAATAACTGGCCATTATAAATCTTTTATTACTTGAAATTAAAATATATATTTTATAGTTTTTAAAGTTCTAACATATAAATCTTTCTTTGGTAAAGAAGACTTTATAAAAATGTTCTTAAGTGAAAGTGAGTATTTGAACTGGTGGGAGGGCATTACCTGGTTTCAAATCCTCAATTTTTATATGGAAAAAATACTTTATGGTAATGTCACTGTAAGTCCTTGATTCTGTTTATTCCCATCGGACATTAGGACAAAATTTCCAGGTCATAAAGTTTTCAGAGCCCTCAAATATCTATTTATCGACTCAGTATATAAATAGAACATTGTAATTTCAAATGATTGTGTCATTGTTTTACAAATGGCAAAGCATGGCATGAAGTTTGTCATCTACTTTTAAATTGTTAACTGGGGTTTAGGCATATTTGCAGAGGTTTAAAAATTATGCAGTGGTTTCATAAATCAGTATGGCAAGAATTGTAGTTGTATAATATAATGTACTTTTAAAGATTTTATTGTGGTATGAAGTGAAATTTTGGGATACTGAGCTGCTATCTTCTGCTTAACTGTAGACACAGGAAGAAAGAGGAATATGTAAAACTGGCAATTGGAATAGAGTTTGTAGGGCCACTCTGTAGTTTCTTCCATACTCATATTACTATTTGGGTATTTATTCACTTTGTTAATTGCATCCTTTCACAGACTTTCAGACTTCCATTTGTTGTACATGGAGTTCATAGCATTATTGTTTTTTAGTATGTATTGATGACTTGCAAAATTCTCCAATAGAGCCTTTAAATTTTGTGGCATCAAAATATTATATGAACACTTTGTATTGTCTTTTAAATTAGCTCTTTTTTATCCCTCTTTGATTTTGTCAGTGCTGTAAACGTTCCCTTATAAAAATAAAATCTAAATTTTCTCATTTTGAGGTCCTATAATGTTTGCATTTTCAAGCTACAAATATATATATATATCAGTTTTCTTACATGGATATCTAAGTGTTTTCGGTGTTAGAAAGCATGTACAAAAGTTATATGCACAAAGTCTCTTTTGGGTAAAGATGGAATTGTTATAATCAACACTGATATCAAAGAGTCTGAGAGAAACCCTCCAGTCATATCACTTTTCAATGAAACTCAAATCCATTAATTTTTAGTAAGTTTTAATATTTTAAATGATCTTCATTTCCTGTTAGCATATAAAACCTCTATATATTTTTATGTGATCAAGTTGAGCAATTGGAGTTTTGTTTTTTTTTTTTTTTCCCTTTCATTTTTCTGAAGCTGGAAACAGGGAGAGACAGTCAGACAGACTCCCGCATGCGCCCGACCGGGATCCACCCGGTACGCCCACCAGGGGCGACGCTCTGCCCACCAGGGGGCAATGCTCTGCCCATCCTGGGCGTCGCCATATTGCGACCAGAGCCACTCTAGCGCCTGGGGCAGAGGCCAAGGAGCCATCCCCAGCGCCCGGGCCATCTTTGCTCCAATGGAGCCTTGGCTGCGGGAGGGGAAGAGAGAGACAGAGAGGAAAGTGCGGCGGAGGGGTGGAGAAGCAAATGGGCGCTTCTCCTGTGTGCCCTGGCCTGGAATCGAACCCGGGTCCTCCGCACGCTAGGCCGACGCTCTACCGCTGAGCCAACCAGCCAGGGCTAGCAATTGGAGTTTTTCTTGTCTCTATTAATAATGATGATCTTCTGTATAATGGATTGAAACATTTTCACATTCATACTGAGGCTTTTGAGTCTTATGCCCAAACAGATAGAAGCTTCTGCTCCATGAGCAAGTAAGCTAGTCATTTTAGAAGTCACTAATCAATAAAATTGTCAATTTTCACATGAAGTATAACAGTCTTCATGCATTATTGAATTTTTTAAAATTGAAGGTCACATTTGGAGCTTATCATAACTTAGATTTTGTGCCAATCATGCTTATTAACATTTTATTTACAATACAATAATGAAACTGCTATATATTTGAATGGTCTCAAAAAAATTAACAAAGTTTAACTTTTTGGATTGTTTCTCTAAATAAACCTATATTTTTCAGAGGTAAAGATAATCTCAATATAAGAATAGTCATTATACTCTGTCTCCATTTAGCAGAGTCCTCAGTGGCTCTTGGATTTTTGTCAGGATGTTTCCATTTGATTTCCATTAAGAAGTTTGTTTGTTCATTTGTGTATTAATAAATTTTTTTGCAACTCCTATTTTTTAGGTCATTTGAAAAACATATATCTATGGGACTGAATCAGTACATCTGAGTAGTACATTCTGGTCTTTCTGGGTAGTGATCATATACCAGTTCTGGAAGAACAATTCTTCTTTGGGTGAAATCTTTTGGGATCTCATCCTTTTAGAGTTTTGATCTCATTTAATGAGTCCAGGAGCTCTGAGAGTGGGCATACAACATATTTTCCCACAGATATTTATTTTTATTTATCTACTGGCAGGATTGTCAGATAAAATACAGGATGCACCTTTAAATTTGAATTTCAGATAAATGATGGATACTTTTTAGTATAAATATGTTTCAAATATTACTTTCATTGTTTTTCCGAAATTCAAATTTAACTGGTTTCACTACTTTTATTTTATTTTAATTGATTATTCTAATTAATTATTAAATCTAAGTGTGGCAGCTCATTTCCTGGGCCTTTTCCTCCCTAAACTTTGAGCCCCTGAGTGAAGGTGGTGATTGTACCCTAATTCATCTATATCTAGGTTTCCTGTCCCCATAATCAGTGATTTTTATTGACTGAAAGAATGAACTCTATAATTATCTGTAATGTTTCTTTATCTGAGTATATATAAAGCAACTTTGCCCCCTGAGTTTTCCCTTTTATGTGAATTAAATACATTGAAAAAAAAAAAACACGTTTCAATGAATAGTTGCAGATCTCAACCTTAATTAAAAATTTTTTATCTCCCTTTCTCTTCTTTTCGTCATCTCTCTTCCCTTCTCTTTCCAGCTCTTACTATAATTAGCCAGCATTAACAGCAAATGTTTGCTTTAGTTAAATTATTCAGAACATTTATTTTACTTGTCAAAGGTTAGATCAGGTTGTTGTTTGAACTGGTAATTAAGTGAAGCCTAATATGCTCTCATATTTATATGCGCTATAAGTCTAGTTCCTCATTATTCTGTATAATTTTACGATGTTCAAGGCTGACATTTCAAAAAGGTTTTTTGATTTCATGGAAAAGAAAACATTCTGAGTAATCTAGTTTATTATCCGATGCGAGTGTCCAGAGTTATGGTTGAAAGTGAATACTGCACTTTAGTGCTGTTGTAGCATGCAGTATCATGTTGGTAATTTTCACCAAGTAGTATAAAGAATTAAGCTCACTGCTTGTTGAATTTGCATTTGATCTGAGGATTGGTGCTGTAGTACTTGGCTCCCAGCAGGTGTTCAGTATGCATTTGTTGAGTGAATTTTTTAGGTCAGATTAAACAGGATAGAGAGCTCAGCTCCTGTAGCTCAAACAGGTAGTCTTGATATTTGTTCCTACAACATACTCCAAGATGCTTTTAAGTCATTTCAGTGTGTATGCTTATGTTTAGGAACAAGTATAACTCAATCCTCGTAGCTGGGAATTATACTATATTATGTCTTTTAGGTTTTATTTTTATTTTTTTTAAACATTTTTTATCTTTTTTTTTAAATTTTATTTATTCATTTTTAGAGAGAAAGGGAGAGAGAGAGAGACAGAGAGGGAGAGAAAGGAGAGAGAGACTGAAAGAAGGAGCTGGAAGCATCAACTCCCATATGTGCCTTGACCAGGCAAGCCCAGGGTTTTGAACCGGCAACCTCAGCATTTCCAGGTCGACGCTTTATCCACTGCGCCACCACAGGTCAGGCTAGGTTTTATTGATTCAATTGTTTTTTTGAGGTTCTTGTATACCAGTACCTTAGTATATAGATACATAAATAAAACACACCCTTTATCATGAGAAAGAATAGAGTTTAGTGGAAAACCAACCATTATTCTAAAATAAAGGATGTTTAACATTAGTGTGGACTTATGTATATATTATATATGACGTAAATGGGCATCTGAATGAAATTGGGAGAAGGAATGCTGAGGACAGGTGACTTAAGAGCTGAATCTAACCTGACTGGTCAGTGGTGCAGCGGATAGTGTTAGACTGGGATATGGAGGACCCAGGTTCGAAATCCCGAAGTGGCCAGCTTGAGTGTGGGCTCATCTGGTTTGAGCAAGGCTCACCAGCTTGGACCCAAGGTCGCTGGCTTGATCAAGAGGTCACTCAGTCTGCTGTAGCCCCCCCGGTCAAGGCACATATGAGAAAGCAATCAGTGAACAACTAAGGTGCCGCAATGAAGAATTGATGCTTCTTATCTCTCTCCCTTCCTGTCCCTGTCTCTGTCTCTGTCACCAAAAAAAAAAAAAAAAAAAAAAGAGAGAGAAAAAAGCTGAATCTTAAGAACAAGTAGGAGTTGGTGAGGCAGAAAAGGTCAGGAAAGAAGTGCCAGGCAGAGGAAACGCACATATGGAATTTCTGATGTAATGAGTGTGGGATAGCTGAAGATTAAACATGGAGAAGCAGCAGAAGTTCCCTCCTTTTAAAAGTGTTCAGTGGTTTCCACTGCCAGTAGGAAACAGCTCAGAATCTTAAGTGTGGTCCATAAGCCGTGCCTTATGTAGCCTTTGTCTACTTCCTGAGTTCTGATTATCAACTAAGCCCTGAGCTTGACTCCTTGCAACACTGAATGGAATGTGCAGGCACTGTGTGTCCTCTGAGCCCTTGCAGGTGATGTTTGCTCTGCCAAGAGTGCCCTTCCTCCCCTCTTATAGTCAATTCTTACTCTCTGTTTACAGCTGCACTACCTTTCATTTATCAATACAGAGTTCAAAGGATGTGTCATCAGTCATACATCTGCCTTATGAAGAATTTAAATACTGATTATTATTGTCAGTAAACTATAACAATGAATCTCGGCTCTTCTGCTTTTTTTAGTATGTATCCCACACATAATCTTACTTAATCCTCATGTCAGGCATGACGTAGGTATTATATAAAATTAACAAAAAGAGATAAAATTTGTCTTTAATTATAAAATGCCATCCTTTATTTAGAATTTAATTTCTTCTGAAGAGTAAATAGATAATTGAAATAAAGGTAAAGACATCTTTCAAAACAGAAGACATAGTTATATAGCGTACCTTCTTTGTGTTTGTGTATTTTTAATAAAATTGACTTAAAAGATTAGCCATAAGATATCATCTGCTTGATGTCAAATATAAACCAGATGTTATACTAAAGTACTTTCAACTTATATTTTTATCATTGAAATACTATTCCTTTTTCGAGTGGGGTAATATATTGTATATACAGTGTGTCCGTAAAGTCATGGTGCACTTTTGACCGGTCACAGGAAAGCAACAAAAGACGATAGAAATGTGAAATCTGCACCAAATAAAAGGAAAACTCTCCCAGTTTCATACCTATTCAGTGCAGTTCGATGTGGGCTCACGCACAGATTTTTTAGGGCTCCTTAGGTAGCTATCCTGTATAGCATCTACAGACTCATCACTGACTGATGGCCTACCAGAACGGGGTTTCTCCACCAAACTGCCGATTTCCTTCAACTGCTTAATCCCACCGATTAATGTTATTCCTATCTGGTGGTGCTTTGTTATAAACGTGCCGATATTCACGTTGCACTTTGGTCATGGATTTGAATTTAGCGAGCCACAGAACACACTGAACTTTCCTCTGTACCGTCCACATCTCAACTGGCATGGCCGTGGGCTGCTCCGCTGTATACACGGTGTTACGTCATCATCTGTGCATGCGCACATGCTGCCACATCATCCTACAGAAACTGGGACGGTTTTCCTTTTATTTGGTGCAGATTTCACATTTCTATCGTCTTTTGTTGCTTTCCTGTGACCTGTCAAAAGTGCACCATGACTTTACAGACACACTGTATAAGGATACTTGGAAATCTTAATGGTTATTTTTTTCCATAAACTTCATTAATCTGATTAATTTCAGTCATTGGTTTATGACATATTCTCATCATTGGCCTGCAAATGGTCCTTTTATATTTTATATATTATATATTTTATGGGTGTTTAACTTTGTAAAGGTTTCATATTGTATAAAAATTAATGTTACTAGTTTCTCAGAACTTTCTTAAAATCTAAACATTTACAGTTGAAATGCAAGGGCTAATGCCAGTATCACTCACTGTACTAGTGCATGTGAGAGATAATCTAGTTCCATCCCTGAACAAGAAACTGGTTATTTTTTCCTGTAAGTGTATGGGCTTGACTCACAAAGCACAGGCTTGGTGTACAGGTGTCTTGCTGTCTTTGGTTTTTCCTGATTTCAGTGGGAAAGGCAAGGTTAAATGTAATAGTTTTTCATGTTATTTAGGATGTAGTGAGTGAAGATGGCAGAAGTAAGAAGTATGAGTGGGGGTGTCTGTTGGGCCACAGGGAACTTGTGCTCTCTTCTCCCATCATGAGTTTTGTTTGTTTGTTTTTTAGTGAGAGCAGGGCAGATAGAGAGGCCCTGCATGCACCCTGACTGGGATCCACCTGGCAGCCTCCTTCTGGGGTTGATGCTCGGACCAACTGAGCTATCCTCAGTGTCCAGGGCTGATATTCAAACCAATGGAACCAGTGGCTGTGGGAGAGGAAGAGGGAGAAAAGCGGGAGAGGGAGGGGAAGAGAACCAGATGTTCGCTTTTCCTGTGTACCCTGACCAGGATCGAACCCAGGATGTTTGGAAGCTGGGCCGACGCTCTTATCCACTGAGCCAACCAGCCAGGATGCCATCCTGAGCTTTTTAAGCATGTGCTGAGCAGCAGCACAGTCCAGTGTGTGCCCAGGTGCCACAGTCTCTCCCAATAGAGCGCCCTGGGTCTAATGCTGAATCTTACCTACAGGGACCTGTCCTTCTTTAAAGTAATTATTATTAGAAGATCTTAAGTACTTAATTTCTAGTCTATGTTATGGCATTTGTCTTCTCAAATATCTTTAATTCTAATCTCTTTACCATTTATTTTGTGCTAATATACATCCCTAGCACATACCTAGGAATTCTGGAAAAACTGATCTAAATAATCAAAGTTGGATGCAATTAGTTTTCCTCTCATTGTACTGTATTGAACTCTTTCAAATTGTTATCAAGAAGGCCATAATTAAACAATATATGTACCTTTCATATATGGGAGAGGCAGTGGTGAATAAAATAGAGCCCTTGTAGTCATAGAATTGATAATCGGGGTAGTTTAATATGTAATATGCTAGGTAGTGATAAATATTATAGGAAAAGTAAAGCTGGGTATTGGGGTGAAGAGTAGAAGAGGGTGTTTGCTGAATTATGGTGACCTCACAGATAAAGGGACATTTGAGCCTGGACTTAAAGGCAGTCTGGAGAGAGCCATGTGAATTTCTGAGGGAAGTGTTTTGGAACCCAGGGAAGTCCAAAGGCCCCTGTGGGAAGAACTTGCTGGGCACATTGGAGGAAGTATAAAGAGGCCGTTAGGGCTGGAGGGCTGGAGTCAAGGGGAACAGCTGTAGGATAAAAGATCAAAGCAGTAGCTGGGGTCAGGGTCATTGTGCATTTTGTGAAAATTTTGTGTTTTCTTGTGAGTGAAATGAGAAGCCTTTGGAAAGTTTTGAGCAGTGGTGAGACATGAGCTGAGTTAAATATTTTTTGTGTATGTGTGACGGGTTGGAACCTTAGTGCTTTATTCATTTTTAAATTGAATTTATTGGGGTGACATTGTTTTAATAAAACCATATAGGTTTCAAGTGTACAACTCAATGAAACATCATCTGCGTACTGCAGTGTGCGCTTTGGGGGCCGTGTAGGAAAAAGGTGAAGGGATTAAACAACACTCTGTGTGTAACGGCACAGACCACAGTATGGTGATGGAGGACAAGGGGTGGGGGTGGAGGAGGGCAAAGGGGCGATGGGATTAAACAACACTCTGTGTGTGACAGCACAGACCACAGTACGGTGATAGAGGACAAGGGGTGGGGGGTGGAGGAGGGCAAAGGGGCGATGGGATTAAACAACACTCTGTGTGTGACAGCACAGACCACAGTACGGTGATAGAGGACAAGGGGTGGGGGTGGAGGAGGGCAAAGGGGTGATGGACTGGACGGGAAGGGAAATAGACTTGTGAAGGGATCAGATCACTCAGGCCACTGGGAGTAAGTGGATCGTAGTGGCCGGTTTGGGAACAGGGCGCCTGTGGAGGTCCATGCCAGGGTTAGCAGTGACCCGAGTCAGGGTGATTGTGGTACACAACGGGTGAATCTTGATTTCATTTTGAAGGTAGAATCGACAAGACTTGCCAGTGGATTAGATGTGCTCTAGGAAGAGCTTCTGTGCTGACCTAATTTTCAAGATATCTGAATGATATTCATTGGCAGAGTAGTCTTAGCAAAGGAAGTGGGGACGTGAAATAAACCTGAAGTGGCAATGAGCTGTCCTTTTAAGGAATAGAAAGAAGTCCTTTTGTGGACAGAGCAGACTGAAGGAGAGAGG
Organism: Saccopteryx bilineata; assembly: GCF_036850765.1. Classification (NCBI taxonomy): domain Eukaryota; kingdom Metazoa; phylum Chordata; class Mammalia; order Chiroptera; family Emballonuridae; genus Saccopteryx; species Saccopteryx bilineata. The sequence continues at coordinate 31,834,273 of NC_089499.1, forward strand.
CACAGTGGGAACAGAGGATTAAAACATGGGCCTGGATTGAAGGCCTCTTAATAGTGTTTGCATTTTATGCTAAGAATGTTGAGACATGATTTATGATGAAAAAATCGCATTGGATAGCATCTACCACATAGAGGTATTTTAAGATTTAAATGAATTTATACATAAAAATGCCTAAACAGTGCATACTTCCTAATAAATACTATGATTTTGGTGTTATTATTGCTATTTAAATTAAAAGTGCTATCTTTAATAAAGTTTCTTTGAGTCTACTAGCCCTACTTACTAATAACCAGGGGATAATTGTCAGATCCACATAGGCTTTTAGAAGGACCTCCCCAGCACTGGTCCTATACTTCTGAAGATGCCTCAGGCCTCCCTGGGCTTGCACCAAAGGGAAGTTTTTTGACAGAATGTTCGATTTCATTTGATACTTATATGCATGAAGAGTGGCCATTTCTTTCTTTTCCTTATTCTTAGTGTCACCATAAGTTTAATGTAAATGGCCAAGTTAAATTATTATTATTGTTTTCTCTTTTCAAATATTGTTCATTCTTCCCGAATGCCTAATTGCTTATTATAGTTACCTTGCATTTATGAAAAGCTGACTGACTAGTTGAATAGCTAGTGGTGGTATCTTTATAAAATAGTGGTAGTGCATTTGGAAATAGTATCTTTGTGCCCGACAATAACAAAAGGTTTGGTCGCTAGGCTGAGCTACTTTTCCAATATTTGATCTTGAGCATCTATTCATGAGAAACTCGAAGCCATACGAGGTTGCACTGTGCAGAGCTTTTTGTTAGGTCACTGTAACACTTTCTCATGCTCAATTTTCTCTTGGTTTACACGGTCCTAATGACCACTTTCTGTGACTTGATAACATGAAAGGTTGAATATATTTTTATTTTGTAATATAAAATATTAAAGCCCACTTGTAAACCTTTCATATATTATAATTTACATATTTCTGATTAAGTGTGGTGTTTATGAAGCTAATACTTTTAAAGTGAATTCTTTACCTTAAACATCTTGTTCTGATAACCTAGAAATGACAAGGATTAAATTTATTTTAATTTTCTCAAAATCATTATACTTAGTATGTAGACCCTTATTGTAATTATATACGTCTTTAATAGACAACACTTGAGTAGTACAATTTTGTGTTTGATAAAAATGAATTAGGGTTTCAGGATTTTACCAATGGGTGATATTTAATATTGAATGACATGTATTAAGACAAATGCTTTTATATATAATTTATTTGGCATTGTAAATGCATTTATCTTGTGAGAAACAGACCCCCTATTGTCAGATGAAGTATTCTGGAAAGGTTCGGAGTAAATAAATAATAAAACTACTTTGATATACAATCTAACCAATATTAAATATTAAGACAGTCAGATGATTGATTTTAATACTTAATTAACTTATTTAAAGTCCATTGTAACCCTCTTGCATTAAAGATTGGCAGAATTTAATAATGGAACTTAACTCTTTCTCTTTGTTTTATCTCCCTCTTCCCTCTGTCCCCTCTCTCTTCCTTCCTTAGTTCCTTTCTCTCCTTTCCTCTTTTTTCCTTCATCCTTCTTTGCTATCTCCTTCTCTCTCTTATAATTAAGACTTAAGAACAACATTATTTTCATAATCAAATTTACCTGTAGCTACCAACATTTCTAAATAAAGAGTTTTGTCAATTCTATAATGTTCAATTACTCTGTCTCTTAATTATTCAAAATATAACTTCTATCAAAGTTTCTAGCTTTTATAGCCAAGATGTCATATTTTAGGTTATATACCCATCATGTTAAATGCATGCTGCTTGTACCAGACATTTATTCATGCTATATCCTCTCCTGCTTTTATAGTCGTGCTCTGGAAATGGTTCATTTAAGCTTTTTGATATCCTTTTCTTATAAGAGATATCTTTATGTAAAGTAATATGACTTTGTCATTTGTGTTAGACTTTAAGTTTACCATCAGTCAAGAATTTAAATGAATGAAGTATGCTTATATGAGCTCTGAATATGGATGTCTTAGAAGACACAATTCAGAATGCTAATTCTATGCCTGTGTGTTAGACACAGTGAGGGAATGAATACAAGTTGAAATACATAGAACTTTAGATTCAGAAGGAATAAATTTTTTTCTAGAGCTTTTGATTATATAATGCCATTTAAAAACAAAATTTTATTCAATTAACCTGTGTTTTCTGTACAGTGCTATAATTTGATGTTTTCACTTAGAGACTTGTATTGCTTCAGTTTACATGAAAAATAATATTGTTTTGAAATTTTATTTAATGTATGTTAAAGTTGTTTTCTAAGCTGTAGTGCTAAACTCTTACCCTTTCATTAAATATCAACTATTTCACAACACTTTCCCCTTTTTTTTTTCCTTTAGTTGGATTACTTTTATCTTGTTTTAATACTGCAAGAACCAGATTTCAGAAGCCAGTACGACTGTCCTTAGGATTAGCACTGGGGTTTAAATGGCAGTTTCAGCCTAGTGTGTCAGTTCCTGTAACCAGGATAGCAGTAAGACCAAATTGCACACCAATTTTGAGTTATTCTGAATTTTGAATTCATGTGAAGCAGCAACTAATATTTAAAGTAAGTACAGCAAAGAAAGGGATAGGTCCTTTCTCAGGTATTAAAAGATATATTGATGAGTTTCTGAATTAGAAAATGTTAGGTTGCTTATATTAAAAATAATTTTTTTTTTGTATTTTTCTGAAGTTAGAAATGGGGAGGCAGTCAGACTCCCACATGCTCCTGACTGGGATCCACCTGGCATGCCCACCAGGGGACAATGCTCTGCCCATCTGGGGCGTCACTCTGTTGCAACCAGAGCCATTCTAGCACCTGAGGCAGAGGCCACAGAGCCATCCTTAGCGCCCAGGCCAACTTTGCTCCATGGGAGCCTCAGCTGCAGGAGGGGATAAGAGAGACAGAGAGGAAGGAGAGGGGGTAGGGTGGAGAAGCAGATGGGCGCTTCTCCTGTGTGCCCTGGCCGGGAATCGAACCTGGGACTCCTACATACTAGGCTAGCACTGAGCCAACTTGCCAGGGCCTAAAAGAATTTTTTTTTTTAGTACAATTTTTGTCAATTAGTTATTCTATGGATAGCTTAGTATTGTTTAGGAAAACTGAGATCCATCAACTATGGATTTGAGTCATCATTTACATTTTGTCTAGATTCTATGTAGAGAAGATTAAGCATATCAAGTATAGAAGTCTAAGTTTGTAATATAAATATAAAATGTAATGATCTGTGTGAGTTTCAAATGGTATATGCCATTTTGATTTTTACAGTAATTATCTTAAAATTTCAAATAAAAAATATTTGATTCTTTGTTTTTCGCCAAATATTTTCTTATGGTCTGATTTCAACAAATTTCTTTATATTAACTCATTATTACTATTTAGTGAATTATCTTTATTTATTTATAAAGGCATTTTAGTGGTTCCATTTGAATTCATAGGCTTAATAAATTAGAATATAGTGGATGTCTGAATGTATAGAATAATTGTAGACGGGTGTATTTGATAAATTTTGTGTTGTGCTTATTGGGTATTACCTTAGACTTGTCAGTTTAAAAAATAATTGTTATTAAAACTAAAATCAAATGATTTATTGAACCTAACTTTCTCTAAGAAGTCAGAAAACAGTAAGTACCTTTGAACATCTTACTTGAATGTACAAACATTATCTTTGGTAGAGTATTTAATTTTAGCTATAGAAAGATTTTTTATATCCTTTCAAAAACATATACTTGTCTGTATATTTTAAGTATATGAAGTTTGTAACAGTGAGAGAATACATAAAAATAGGAAATGAAGGTAATGCTATGAAAGCATGCTATAGGACAGGGGTCCCCAAACTATGGCCCGCGGGCCACATGCAGCCCCCTGAGGCCATTTATCCAGCCCTCACCGCACTTCTGGAAGGGGCACCTGTTTCATTGGTGGTCAGTGAGAGGAGCATAGTTCCCATTGAAATACTGGTCAGTTTGTTGATTTAAATTTACTTGTTCTTTATTTTAAATATTGTATTTGTTCCCATTTTGTTTTTTTACTTAAAAATAAGATATGTGCAGTGTGCATAGGGATTTGTTCATAGTATTTTTTATACTCCGGCCCTCCAACGGTTTGAGGGACAGAGAACTGGCCCCCTATGTAAAAAGTTTGGGGACACCTGCTATAGGAGATGGAAGAAATTTTAAGGAAATCTGGCAGTTAACTTGGAATATGTATTTTCAAATGTTTGCTCTTGTATTTTTAAGGGTATAACAAAATGTATAGCGAATATGAATCTTACGTTAAAATAATTGCCCATGGGATAGATACAATTTTGAAATGTGTTTGTTTCACAATGCTCTTTTTTCTTAATATCTCAATTATTTGCCAACATTTACAAGTAAAGAGGTTTCACAGAAAATTCTGGATTTCTAGCTTGTCTTGAAAAAGTTGAAGCAGAATAAAGGACGTTCCAATTATTCACAGACCCTTTCTGTTGTCTCCCCTTGTCTATTTTGTCTCACTGACTGGTGGGAACCAAAGGTAGGGTTGGACTAAGGACTGAGCTCTAGAGCCAAATCGGGTGGGTTCCTAGTCTGACTTCAGCACCTGCTAGTGTGTGACTGTAGACAAACTCCTTGATCTCGCTGTACCTCGGTTTTCTCTTTGGTAAAATAAAAATGATGATGAAGATATATATTGGTGGTAGGATGAAATAAGTATAAATGAAGCATAAAGAGTGTTTGTTGTCTGCATATATTCATTGCTCAGTAGATGTTAACTGTAATTAATAATGCTTTTTGCATGACCCCCTTCAGTATTTGAATTGGTGATGCTTACTCCTCCCTAGTAGAAGACTTTAGCAGAATTTCTCAGATTCTGTTTCATAATATATTTGATCATCTACATTTTACTATTTCCTACTAGATTATATTCCCCAGAATTCCTTCTGTGTAATATTAAATATCAAAAATTCAGCTGAGTAATTTGAGGATCAGTTTTATTCAATGATTCATGAGTCAGACAGCATCCCACTCAGCAAATAGGGAGGAGCTCCAGTTGCTGTACAAAATAGAGCGATTCTATAGATAAAATGGGGAAAAGAGATTGTTTCAGATTTCATTAACCTATCTGTGCGGACAGGAGAGGATTACTTACTAGGGATTGCCTCATTAAAGCTGACCAGGTAATTCCGAGTTCACTGGGTAAAGGTGACATTCCTGAGAGAAGTTGAAACTGCAGTTAGGTTAAGTGTTAAGTCTTGGTTTGCTGAGATGGGGTTTAGCACAAGTGACTGCATTTGGGGCCTGCTATTTCTTTTTTAACAATTACAAATATTGAATATATGTTGATTGATTTGTACATTAACACATACAACTGTCATGTATAGATTTAGGATTTACAGCTTTAGAAATTCTTACTGTATATTAGCGACAAAACTTTTTGGCTTTCCCTAGTGTTGATTTTGCCTAACCCTCTGCTTCTGTTAGTGTGTCTTAAAGTTCAAAAACTTAATTAAATAATATATGTGTATATTGGAATTATTTGTAGATGTAAGAATTGAGGATGAAAATCTTCAAAACTATAAAAGAAAATATAGGTGGTTATTTATATCATCTTGTCTTTGTAAGCCTATTACCAGAGACAGAAATATAAAGGAGATATAGATATATTTGTATGCATAAAATGAAAAAATTACTTATGTCACAACAAAACCACGTAATTTGAAGCCTGAGAAAAATAGATACTAGGAAAAAGGTTTAATATCCTTAATATTTAAAGCATGCTCACAAATCATGAAGCCAATCATAATAATAAACTCCATCCACACAAGACAGTAAACAAATGCCAGAGAAAACATACAAAATCTTCAGTAATCTCATTCATTAATAAGCAAATGCAATATAAAATTTGGCCGTCACACTGGTTTCCCCCACTCCCCCCAAACCCATTCCAATTGTTAATGAAGGTCCACAGGAAATGAATTGTGTCCAAATCTTTCTAGGGCAAAACTTGCCAAAAACTTATCACAGAATCTTATTTTTATAAAATATATATTTTGGTTCAGCAATTATAAAAATTTATCCTAGAACAATAGTCATGAATGTGACACAGAGATATTACTAAAAGATACTTACCACGAGGTTATTGTGTTGAATAACTGAAAGCATCCTAATTGTTTCTTAATAAGGAATTGGTTACATAAATTGTTATAGCTATATAATGGAATACTAGGGATGCATTACAAGTGATAATACAGATTTTTTTATGGGAAGAAAAACATGATAATTTATATAATCAGTATGTTTAACATGATGAATCCTATATATGTTATATATATTTTAAACATCCAGAAGAAAGGCAGGACAGATATCTAAAATAAACTGAAATGTTAACAGCAGTACTTTCAGCTAATACAGTTATGAATGATTTCAGTTTGCTATATTTTGAAAGTTTTTATTGTAAACGTGTATTATTTTGACAGTGAAACAAAAGGATGTTACAAAAGTGACAATAATTTAACTTACAATTCAACCTTTTGTGCAGTTTATTGACAATGTGATTGAGCATTGATTTAATTGGCACTAGTGAAAGTTCAGACTTGGGGAGAGATCGCTGACATGGATAGTTAGTGCCACTTTTTCAATTCTTTGCATATACTACCAATGTACAATAACAGTCCCTGGAGCCTATAGAAAACTTTTTAATGTCTATAATGCTCATTTAATCATTTAATCTTGTATTTATTCCCAGACATAACATAAAGAAAAAAAAAAATTTTTATTTTTTTTCTATATTTTTTCTCTTCCAGGTAGTCACCTTGGTGACATTGTCCAGTTTTCACAATGTATCATTCCTTTCCTGAAACTAGACATCCTCTGCAGCTGGAAGAACAAGAAGTGGGCGTCGACCCCTTGTCAAGTTACTCAAACAAGACTGCAGGTGAGTTTTTTTTTATAAATAAATTTTTATTAATTTTAATGGGGTGACATCAATAAATCAGGGTACATATATTCAAAGAAAACATGTCCAAGTTACGTGTCATTCAATTATGTTGCATACCCATCACCCAAAGTCAGATTGTCTTCCGTCACCTTCTAACTAGTTTTTTTTGTGGCCCCTCCCCCCCTCCTTCCCTCCCTTCCATCCCCCTGTAACCATTACACTCTTGTCCATGTCTCTTAGTCTCGTTTTTATGTCCCACCTATGTATGGAATCCTGCAGTTCTTGGTTTTTTCTGATTTACTTATTTCACTCCGTATAATGTTATCAAGATCCCATTATTTTGTTGTAAATGATCCGATGTCATCATTTCTTATGGCTGAATAGTATTCCATGGTGTATATGTGCCACATCTTCTTTATCCAGTCTTCTATTTTTTTTACAGTGATTAAAGCTTTAAGCAAACTCTTGGCCAATACAGCAAGAATCCATAAAAGAGTAGTGTCCTTAACATGTTCCCCAAGTCCAAGTTGGCACCATCACCATTCCAAATCCCTGCAAATGCAACCCAACCCCAGTTCAGTCTGTTAGGAGCTGTCACAAGGAGCAGGAGTCCAGGAAAAGTCCACATCTAGGAAAAGTCCACATGGCACTGGAATTGTTGTCACCATTCTATACTTTGCAGCTCATGTCCAAGTCCCAGTGACCGCTGCTCCTAGCTGGTAATAATTCAGGTAGACTGGAAAAGCCATTTGCAGCATGTGTGGAGATGGAGCTTCTGTTCTTCTCTGCCTGGAGAGATGAGAACAGGTTGCTTTTCCCTGGAGCTCTGTGACTGTGGCTTGGTAAAGAGAACCTTGGGATACACTAAGCTGGGTGGCAAAGGTAGATTCATAATAGAAGTTGGCAAAAGGGGGAAAGAGAGCTCTAAATTAGGAGTAGATCCTAGCCTGAAATATGAGTGGGGCATTGAGGTAGGAGGAATAAAGGAAACACTATATATTAAACAAAGCAGCAGAAAATAGGACTATCAACACCCACAACAGAGATCTTCGAGGGAAGAATAAAAAACCTGACTATTCAGGCAAGACATAGTTAAGTGGCCCTTGTGACAATGAGATCAGTTTACCTGCTTCTTGGAAGAAATACCCTAGGCTCGTCCACAGTGTTGTAGTTGGGGCTGACGGCCTTGGTTGGCCACCTTCAGCCTTCAGTGGCAAACCCCAGCATTCTGGGCAAAGTTAGGTCATAGGTGGCTGGAGCAGGGCTGGAAGAGACTGAACCCTCCCTTAGAGGAGCGAGGGGGAAGCCTACTTCCAGTGTCCCTTTTTCTGGAGGTGAGTTTTTAATGCAGATGCATTCTGCAGTTACTGGAGGACTTAGCAGAGGGCCTTCAGCCAGCTCTGCCTGCCATGTGTGTAATTCAGAGACTGGGTGGAGCCCGGCAGGACAACATTGAAGAACACTTCCCTGGCAAGGTATTAGAGCACTCTGACAGGAATGCTACCACACACTGTCCGCTTTCAATTATAGACAAAAGCATTAGCCAGATTTTAATGTGCTGTCATTTGTTTTTAAAAAAAACATAAACTTAAACAATTACTGTAGCATAAGGATGGTGAAATGGAACATGACTTTTGTCAAAATTCTTTTAAAGGAATCTAAGCATTTTGATATTGATTTTGCAGGGATTTTTTTATTTCTCTCCAGCAAGTTGAGATTATTTAAAAAATTGGCATTTATATTATAAAAGGTCTATGTGTTGAAATTGTTAAAAGATAGATTGTTAAAAAGTAACAATTCAGAACTTACCCCATAAGAATGATCAAATATGCCAGTATCAGAATCTGTATTATTATTTTCTTAGTACTAATAATAATATGGTATCTTAGAAGGAAATGAGTTTGTGAGAATTCTTGAAGTCTTATCCTTATTTTAACTAATTTATTAAGTGTTTGATGAAGTTGATTTATCAAGTCAGGAAACTTCTTAATTTCTTACTCATGAAATACACATATCAGGATTTTGAGATTTATTTTTAAAATCATAATTAGTGAAAGTAATTTACATTTGTTTTGTATACTTCAAGTACGATTTTTTTTCCTGTATTGATAATAATGATCTCCCATTAACTTATGTTTTTAGAATTCTAAAAATAATCAATTCCTTAAAGTATTTATTTTTTTAGTATACAAATGTTGAACAAATAAGTTTGTAATCTGTATTTTCTGGTTTTGTTCACTCTTATTGTTAAAGATAGCCACTGCTCACGTGATGCTCTCATGTGATACAGCTAATTACCTTCCTGCTTGGGAAGGGGCTTGGTTGTGCTAATGTGTGCTGGAGAAGGGTGATCCCTGGGAAACTTTTTAAATGGAGGAGAAGAACAGGAGGAGAGGCCATGTTGTAGAGAGAGAAGAGAGGCAACGTGGTTGAAAGAAGGAGGCAGCCAGAATGGAGGCATGCAGAGGGGACTGAGTGAGGCTATTAGGCCTTTGATTCTAGGAAAAAACTGGAAAAAATGGGTTTTGATGCTGGTGTGTTTGTTTTTTACTCATTGGCCGGTACAAGTCTAGAATAAAGAAAATGGCCCACCATTTCTTGGCTCCATTGATTCATTACCGTCTGTCTGAATCAAATGCAAACCTGCAAAAGACAGGCGGCTGTGATGGCCACGGCTACTGGCCCTACAACAAGGTCTTGACTTGATGGAATATGTTATTGAAAGCAGTATAATTTGCCATACAACTTATTTTTGTTGTTTTGCCTTTACATTTGCCTTTATTTTAAAAGTCTCAAAAAGACTGCTGTTTAAGGTTTTGAAATAGAAAAATAATATGAAAAAATTGTTAGTATCCCATTTTAGTTTCAGCATTAAAAATTTTAGTAGTATGACTACTACCTTCCCGAGTAATGGTTTTTTTTAAACTGCAATACCTATAAGAACCACTCATAATGAAATAAGTCCAATTATTTTGCAAATCCTTATCTCAGTGGATATTATTTTTGTGAATTGTTTTTGTCTTTTATATATATATAAAATAGTTTCACCAAAATTTTCTGGCTAAAATGCTTATTTTAGAGCAAAGAGGTTTTTTGTCTTTTTTTTTTAAGTGCATATTTTTCCCTGGTCTAGTTCATTAAATATTGAGGATTAAAAAAAACTGGTTAAAAATATTTTAAATTAATTTTATCCTTGATTGTTGCAGGAATGAGTAGTTACCTTTACTGAAAAGGCTTTTCGTTTATATTCTAGCCTAACATTTCTATGACATACAAAGTTATTAGGACTGAATTGATGTTTAAAAGTGCCATTAATTCATTTACCCCAAATGTTCATTAACAATGTAAATGTATGCTGATGTTCTATGAGACAAGGAAGTGACTAATGACTCTTCCAACTAACAACACTTAAAATGAATAGAAACTTTAGATAGCTAATCTTGAAGTAATCAAGACCCTCATTCAGCTTGGCATCTCTGTATGCTCTAAAACAGCTGTCAACTGTTAAAAATATATACAAAATACACATACGCACACACACATGCAGAAAGAAAGATATGTAAATATCCAGTTCTTCAAAGCCATAAAGGTTACTAACCGTAGTGGGTTTCAAGCATTGTATATGTAAATATTTTATATAAAGCATCTATTTCATCTTTTTAGATTTTACTTTTGCAGAAAAATGTGTGTTGCATTTTAATAGGGTTGTCATATTTACTTGAAAAATAATCACCTCTCTAGTATGTTTGTTTATTTTAATATATGTCTTTCATAGGGTTTTCCATGTATTTGAAGCCTTTTGCACATTTTCCCCACAAGGGAATTGGTGGCAACTAGATGATTCATTTTCAAAGTAGTCACACATTGGACTTAATCAGTGGTTTCTCTGTGTAGGAGTCATGTTTTTCTTCTTAATTCCTGTTATAGATTCCATAAGTAAACAAAATATCTTTAATTTCTGAAAGCTGAATTTAAACATTTATAAAAAAAATTGAATTAAATGATTCCGAGTATTTTGAAAGCATTAGCAAATATAACCACATGATAGGAATCACTGGTTTATTTTAATGAGTGGTTGAGAAATATGGGTGAGGTCGGAAGAAAGAACTGTTTGAATATAAACATGCAAAATCTTAAGGCATATATTACATGTGAATTAAACTTTTAACTGCTGAATTGCTTTTTGTCAAATAGAGAACAGCATAGCAAATATAATATTTTCTCTGTGACCTATTAAATCTGGTTATATACATAAATTAAAATTCTAAGATCTTTGGAAAAAGGGTATTAATATACTGCTCACAATAATTAGGGGATATTTTATCACTTCAGCATAATTGACAAGTTACCTGTAATTCAATTGAAACAAAAGAAAAGTAAAAATGTTTGTTCATCTATTCATGGTTATTCATTCTTAGCATGCAACTTTTAGTGATCAATTAAATGAAAAAAGTAATTATTCTTTTTAAACTGAAAACAACAGAATCCAGATTTAGGGACACTTAAACTATTAATAAATAACAGTCCTCGAATGGCTAGTTGTTTTCACAAGTTTTCAGGAGAAGGGAATGTTGCTCATGCTGAAAAAACATTTTCCTCTATCAGGTCTCTTTAGAGAATAGCATTTTTTACATATTGCTGGTGTCTTTAGCTTTGATTTTATATGCCTTCTTACTTACAGCTTTTTTAGTATTTATATAATTACATCTTAATGTACTGCCTTCTAATGTAGTATCTGTTTCAAAGCTGTCTTTCTAGCTCCTTGTATAAAATATTTAGTAACCTACTTTTAAAAATCTAAGATGTCTGAACATCCTGCCTACTCCATTTTTGCCTCTTGTAATTTTGTTTTTCTCTCAAATTTTTCTTTCTTTCTGTTATAGTATCATAGAAATTTAGAATTAGAAGAGAGTTCCTGGTTTTATTGATGAATAAATTTATAACTAAATGTTAATTGAAGTTGATATAATAAAATTATGCTCTCCTGTTGTGATCTTTAGTGTTGCTTTCTATGTAGGAGTGGATTTAAATTTGAGTATAAGATATATTTTCTCTGCTGAAGATACCTGACCAAAGTATAGGATGCTGTCTGAATCATTTTACTCATCTAAACCCTGCCGTTGGTCTCATTGGCTGGAGTCATCTTAGGGAGGGAGAAAAAATGTCCCTTTCCTGATTTACAGCTCTTCAGTGGTTTAGCATTGACGAATAATAAAATTGAACATCTTGACCATGACGTTTATGGCTGTCTTGCTAAAGGTTCAAGAAAAGAGATGCTTCCATTGGGCAGAGTCATTGTGACTATGACAAAACATGGTGCTTTTTATAATATATCAAGAATCCAAATGTAGTCTTGAGTCTATACTCTGTATTTCGAGTAAACTAACTGTGTGCTCTATACTAAACTGACAGGAGGAGTAGAGGGAAGTATGGTAGTACTTGCAAAGGTCAAAATCAATGGAAGAGTGCTAGGTCTTGGACATTTGGAGGAGATGCAGTCTGGAGTCAAAATGAAACAATTTGTAGACACAGAGAAGGTCATTATTTTCATTGTAATAATAGGAGGGAAGGGAAAAATATGTTTAGGTACAGTAAGTTTATTAGTTCAGTGGCAAAGAGTTCAATGGAATATCACTTGTTTTAATCTCGTTTTTGATAAATTAGGGTATCATTATTTGCTGATAATGAGTGCTAAAATGAAACATTTGAAGATTTGTAGAGTGATAAAGATTAGATTGAGTTGATAAAGATTACATACATTCATAACCTTGAGAGCCAAGTTTAGATTAGATGATGTCCTAATTTATAAATGATACAAACTTGTAAATTTAATATGATTATATCCAAGAGCATTCAGCACCTGAGATTTAGCCATAAAGTGAACAGGCAGTTTTGTTCAGAGAGTGTAGCAAGTATACCGGTAGGCAAGAAGTTGATGGTGAAAGAATTCATTGATGGTTTCAAAATATGAAGAAGTTTGCTATCATGCAGTGGTGTTCTGAAAGGGCAGAGTGGCAAGTTTTGAAAGGGATGAAGTCAGGGGAGATGAATATAGAATAGTATGGTGATGGGAGTGACAAGGGGGCTATAAGAATAGTATATGTGTTTGATAGTACTGTACATTAATTCAATGCAACATTGTTTATTAATAGCCAGTAAACCAACTCAGTACCTTTATTAGTTCTGTGTAATGATTTGAAATCTACTTTGATTTGGGTAGGTTTAGGTTTGAAGTCTTTTTTTACTTTAAATACATTATTACATGAAAGCAGACTTTGGTTCAGAGATTAAAAGAAAAGTGCAGATTTCTCATATACCCTCTGTCTCCACACATCCACAGCTGCCCCCATTATTAACACCCCCCATAGATGAAAAACGATAAGTAAGGCTATAAAGTCATAAGGAGAACAGTAATTTTGTTGATGATAAAGACTATTAAATAAATGAGAGAGTGACTTGGAAGTCTTACATGACAGAAACAAGGATTAAAAAGATGTTTTTAAAAATGTGTTAAAAATAGATTTTAAGTAGCATGACAATAAGCAGAAGTGAAATCAGCGCAATCAAAATGCCATACCCAGTTTTTCTCTAAATTAAACTGTTCAAAAGAAAGTTGCAAGTGAGAGACTTTAGTTTGAAAGGCCATTATTTAGATCTGAGTCATTTTACAGAGATGTCAGTTCAAAGTGTAAGATAAGAAATCCAGAGAAAGAGAAGGAAGAGAGCTGAGGATTGATTTTAAAGAGTTCTCCATGACTAGAAATTGGAGGAATAGTGAAAATAGGGGAAAGGTGGAAGAGTGCCAAGATAGAAGCTATAGATATGACAGCTCCAGAAGGCCCAGAGTGGTCAGTGCTTCAAGGACTGCACAGGTGAGAGTATCAAAGGAGAAAACACAGGAGTTGGTTATTGAAAGAGTACTGAGGATCTGTAAGTAGTGACTAAGCCATTTTCAGAATACCACTAACTCACTTGAGTGGATGGAGTTGAACTCAAAATCTGATTCAGAATTAGCATAAGAAGATAGTGGTTAAATATCAATGATAAACATATAAATGATTAGGAAGGTTAATATACTCTTTAATATTAGATTTGAATGAAGCTTGAAGAGTGCATTTTGCCCTTCTAATATATGATTAATCTGAGCTCAAGTATTTATCATTCTTAACATGTCTTTTATGAGAATTGAAAATAAGTTAAATTTGCTTGCCATCACTATACTTTTGCCATAAAGAGAGCTTACTTGTTAATCGAACGGATGTTTTGAAATAAATCCTTTTTTCATATAGTACTTGTACTTTACTCTGGAGCTTGACTGTATTCCTCCTTGAGTTTCCTGAGACGGAATCCCGTACGAGCAACATAGGAAAGCACAATGGAAGAAACATTATGTTAGTTTCAAGCTGTTTTATTTTCACATTTTAGGAAACTCTGAATGTTTTAAATGGGAGAAATTAAGAAGCTAGTAAATCATACATATTGTAATATCTCAAGTTATTTACTTTAAATGGTCATTTTCTTTTACTACATCTCCAGTATTAAAAATATAATTTACTTGAATCTTTGGAAACGAGCTGATATTCTACCATTTGGTAATTATTGTATTCCTGTAAATTACACTGATTGTTTGTCTTTCCTGAACTTTCCAAAATCTATTCACTTTTATTCAGAAAAACTACCCACTAGCTTTGATTTATCAATAAATAATGAGAATTTAACATACTCAATTCATGTATAGGGCAACATGTGAGCCAAATAACCTATAATATTCTGGGAATATGTAGAGATAAATAATAATTCTTCCACTTTACCTTTTTCCCTTCTTTCTTCTTCTTCCAAATGTAAAGAAACAATGTAGTGGACTTCCTGGCATTTTTGTTTAGTGATAGTTTTAATAGACTATGACTGATTTTGACCAAGCTTAGAACACTGCTATTAATTTGAATCGTTATTTAGACTTGTGAATAGATCTGTATTATTGAACTTAAAGATTTTCAATCAGACATCTTGGCCTGATGGTTAAGAAATTTCAGTGATACTCAATAAATGAATAGAGATCATAGAGGCGTATATATACATTTTATCACACATGTAAGATAGACAACAGCACTGCTAATCATTCATTTGTTCAAAAATATTTATTGAACATCTAGTATCTGGTGTTAGACTATTAAACAACTAGACCAAATGCTTTCCTTCCATGGAATTCATATTTTAGCACGAGAAAGTAAAAAAATGAAAAAGTAAAGAAATAAGAAAAAAATACAAGAGTGATAAACAGGCAAAGATTTAAAATAGTGTAATGTTACAATGAGTGACTGAAACTTTAAGTTTTCATGGAAAATCTCTAAGGAGGTGGTATATCAGCTAGATGTGGATGACACATGAGGAGAAGGAACGAACCATGCAAAGATGGTGAGAGGGAGACAGACAGGTGGACAGAGACAGGGGGATGGAAGGAAAGAGATACCAGTCCACAAAATGCAGAGAATTCATACAAAGGAAATACCCAGGATACGAATAGGCCTTTTATACTTGAGGAACTGAGGGAAGTCTTTGTGGCGGAGGCACTATGGGTGACAGGAAGATGGCACAGGACAGGCCCAGTAGGCAGGAGCAGATTATGAGTATTTTATAAATCAGGCTGAGGAGTATAGATTTAATTCTAAAGACAGAGAGTTAACAGTCTGTATTGATAATCTCTGTTGAATTTATAGTTTCTTCTCAAGAATGAGGGCTGTAACTATTTTTTAATATATACTCTTATGTATTGATAGTTGGAATCTAATAACTAACGCTTAATTTACACTAAGTTGTAGTATTTTTAAAATTTATTTTCATATTGCAGTTCTTTATATACCAATCTTTGTTTCCTCGTTCTCAACATTTTAACTCTTTAGAATGGTGAAATAAATTCTGTTTAATCTGAGATCAAGGAATGCCCTAAAATTATCCATTTATCCTGTATGGTCTGTTTTGTGCCATGCTACCAATATTAAAATAGTAATGGTAAATGCAGTCTAGTGTGACCTATTCTGTTTGACCCCTTGTATGTGTGCATGTGTGAGACTTTTGGGGGTGGTGTGTATAATAATTTTCCCTTTGCTGATGTAATGGAAAATTTGCTCCTCTAGGACATATTAGAACAATGTATTTAATGCTCTTCAATTTAATTTACTAGTATCACAATTAATACAATTAAGGTCACTTGAAATGAAACTATTAACAAATTGAGTAATTTGCTTTAACAATTTCAATGTGTTCTCACAATTACATTTGCTTAATGAATGTACAAGCTATTATTTAATAGCATACTTCATGTAGAAAAATGTAATAATGCATTCTTGGCTCCTTATAACAGAAAGAATGAAACTTTTAATGGACTGAGTGATTTTGTGGAAGAGCCACTAGATATAAAGTGATAGAACAGAAAGTACAAAGCCAGGAAGCTAAGCCTGCAAGAAACTAAATAAAATAAATACTTCGTACCTACCAGTGCATGCCATGCCCTATGTATCATTGTGCAAATGGTGTCAGAAACTTTTAATGGTGGTTAGGGAAGGGAGTATAGATTCTGGAAGTTTCTGAGTGTTCAGTTTTATCTGTTTTTTTACTAATACTGCCACAATATTTTAATTTTTGAAAATTTTCCGAACTTAGGGGAACCAAATGGTGGGAATATATAAAAGGTAGAAAGTAAAAAAATTTGGGTTCTTGCACCAGCTTTTTGAAAATATTTTTACATGAATAGTTCTTATCTAAAAATTTAATTTCATAGCCAATGAAAACATTCTTCTAACCTCTGTTGAAATCAGAAGACCCAGGGTGGAATAAATAATTACATTTCTGTTTCTATATATGCAGAGTAAGCAGAGGGAGTTGAGTTGTCAACGAAGTCATAATTATTATTTTTCTTATTTTATTTTATTTTTTTATTTTTTTCAGAGACAGAGAGTCAGAGAGAGGGATAGATAGGGACAGATAGGCAGGAACGAAGAGAGATGAGAAGCATCAATCATTAGTTTTTTGTTGCGACACCTTAGTTGTTCATTGATTGCCTTCTCATATGTGTCTTGACCGTGGGGCTACAGTAGATCGAGTAGCCCCTTGCTCAAGCCAGCGACCTTGGGTCTAAGCTGGTGAGCCTGCACTCAAGCTGGCAACATTGAGGTCTCAAACCTGGGTCCTCCGCATCCCAGTTCGACGCTCTATCCACTGTGCCATCGCCTGGTCAGGCCACAGTCATAATTATTAAGATATGTTCTCTCTATAAATGTGAAAGTGGGATTTACTATCATGCAATCAAGTGGATATTTTATGTGAAAGGGAGATAAATACAATATAGATAATTCAATACTCTAAAAATTAGCTTGATAATTTTTTTGCTTAATTTGTTTAATTGATTTAAGTTTATATTGCTTTCATTCTCTTTTCATTTTCCACTTTGGTTAATGGCAAAAGTTTTTTAAGTTAGAAGTTAAAAAAAAAAGAAGCTGACATAAGATTAATTAGGTATAAATATTTCAATGTAAAATGGAAGAAGCTTAGAGAGTCCATAGATTGAAGTATTAATGAATTAATGATATATCTCATTTATAGAAAAGAAGCTCATAGGAGTGTATTTAGTTTTTTATTATTTATATATGTTTATGCAACAACTCTCTTACTGGTTTTCATAGTGTATCCCAATATCTGCATTTCTTCTACCAGGTTGTTCATAGATTAGAGGGGTCAGAACTGGGTAATTTACTTGAAGTACAATTTACTTAGTGATAGTAGAAAACTAGGTAATTCTTTAAATAGCCTTTTGAATTTAGCGTGAGTAAATTACTACTTAGGTAGTTACTACCTATACTATAATCAGCAGTTCTCATTTGGCCCTGATTTCAGATTTTCATTATATCTAGTGTCTCAGTCTTATCTTGAATTTTAAAATGATATGTCTATAGATTTCTTAGCCTAACTTATAGAAATTTAGAATAACCAGAATCTAATTATTTAAATATTTGATCTTTAAAATGTAATAGATTTAAAAAAGACATTGATTTGTTTATCAAAGAAGACCAAATGTAAGAAGTAAATTGCTTTCTTTCAAGTCTTGCTGGTATGTGATCTTCATTCTTAGCTCTTTTTCTGTCTTGAGAACAAGAAATTGCCTCAAACTTTTGGAAATAACATAATATGCCCTTAAAGTATCTAGTTTGTATCAGATCTGAGGATTGATTCAGCTGCACGTCAGGTTTATAGTATTTCAGAAGCACCTTTCCAAACCTGCAGAGCAGCCTGTGTTTTCTCAGATTAAGTCAAGTTTTATGTCAGCTCTAAAAGGCTTTTACAGCCTGGTTGTAAGCATTTTTTTCAGTCACTATACAGTGTAACTAGACAGGATTTCAGTATTAAAATTTAAGAGCCACCTAGAATAGTCAACACAGCATTGCAGGAGAGTAAAGTTTGGACCACCTGACTTAGGAATAAAGAGCCCAGAGATAGACCCATGTAATTATAGGTAAGTGATCTTGACAAAGGAGCAAAAGGAATTCAATGGAGAATGAGTAGTCTTTTCAACAAATGGTGCTGGCACAACTGGATATCCACATGCAAAACAAGAAAAAATGTCTAGATATAGATTTTATACCTTTCACAGAAATTAACTCAAAATGGATCATAGACTTAAATGTAAAATATAAAACTATAAAATTCTTAGATGGTGATGTAAGAGAAAATCTTGGTGACCTTGCATTTGGTGATGATGTTTTAGGTTTGTTTTTTTTTGTTTTGTTTTGTTTTGTATTTTTCTGAAGCTGGAAATAGGGAGAGACAGTCAGACAGACTCCTGCATGCGCCCGACCAGGATCCACCTGGCACGCCCACCAGGGGCTACGCTCTGCCCACGAGGGGGCGATGCTCTGCCCCTCCGGGGGGTCGCTCTGCTGTGACCAGAGCCACTCTAGCACCTGGGGCAGAGGCCAAGGAGCCATCCCCAGCACCCGGGCCATCCTTGCTCCAATGGAGCCTTGGCTGCGGGAGGGGAAGAGAGAGACAGAGAGGAAGGAGGGGGTGGGGGTGGAGAAACAAAGGGGCGCTTCTTCTATGTGCCCTGGCTGGGAATCGAACCCGGGTCCCCCGCACGCCAGGCCGACGCTCTACCACTGAGCCAACCGGCCAGGGTAGTTTTAGTTTTAAAAGCATGATTCCTGAAAGAGAAATTTGATGAATTGCACTTTATTAAAATGAAGCCTTTTTCTCTTGAAAGACAAGCTACAGACAAGCCACAGACTGAGAGAAAAATCTTTGCAAAACATTCCTAATAAAGGACTCTGTGTCTAAAATGTACAAAGAACTTTTATAACTCAATAAGAAAACAACCCAGTTAAAAAATGGGTAAAATATAGGAACAGAAACCTCACCAAGCCCTGGCCAGTTGGCTCAGTGGTAGAGCGTTGGCCCAGTGTTTGGATATCCTGAGTTTGATATCCAATCAGGGCACACAGGAGAAGCACCCATCTGCTTCGTCAACCCTCTCCCTCTCGCTTCTGTCACTCTCTTCCACTCCTGCATCCATGGCTTGATTGGAGTGAGTTGGCCCCTGGCACTGAGGATGGCTCCATGGCCTCCACGTCAGGTGCTAAGAAGAGCTCAGTTGTTGAGCAGCAATGCAATGCCCCAGGTGGGCAGAGCATTGCCCCCTGCATCAATTGAGACGATCATGTTATTTTTCCTTTATTTTATTAATGTTGTGTATTACATTGATCACTACTCAGATATCGAACCCTGTTTACATATCTGGGATAAACCTCTGTTGGTCATGACACATAATCCTCTTACAGTGCTGCTGGATTCAGTCTGCTAGTATTTTGTTGATGATTTTTATATTGGTATTCATAAGGGATATTGGTCTAGAGTTTCCTTATACTATCTTTATCTCACTTGGTATCAGGGTAATGCTAGCCTCAAAGGTAAGTACTCCCTTCTCTCCTAGTTTTTGGAAGGGTTTGAGAAGGGTTGGTATAATTGCCAGTGAAGTCATCTCCTCCTAGACTTTTTGTTGGAGTTTTTTTGATTACTGGTCCAGTCTCTTTATTTGCAGTTCTATTCAGATTTTCTTCTTGAGTCATTTTTGGCAATTTGTGTGTTTCTAGTAATTTGTTCATTTAATTTAGATTATCTAATTTGTTGATGTACAGTTGTTTGTAGTATTTTGGATAATGCTTTTTATTTCTGTAGAGTTCTAGTTAAACTCCACTTTTCATTTCTGACTTTAGTAAAGTATGATTTTTATGTCAGCTTAGCTAAAGGCCTATCAATTTCATTATTTTTTCAAAGAACCGTTTTTTGTTACTGATTCTGTTGTTTTTTTAACTCTATTTTATTTATCTCTGCTCAGACTAAGTAATCCGAGGTCACTGATGGTTCTTGTGCCTGCTCAGAACTGCTATTGAATCCCCCACCATCCACGTGACTTTTATTTATTTTACTTTCAGCTTCTGAATTGCAATTTGTTTTTATTTGTAATGTCTGTCTTTTTCTCAATATCCTTTATTGAGACATTGTTCTACTTACTGGTGTCCTGTACTTCTTTGTTTATGGTTTCCTTTAGCCGTTTGAATATATTTATGACAATCAGTTTAAAGTATTTGTCTAGTAAGTATATATTAATATAATGCCTGGGCTTCTTTAGGGATGTTTTCTGTTGATTTCTTTTCTTCCCCTGTGAATGAGCCATACTTTATTATTTCTTTGCATACCTCTTAATTTTTTTGTTGTTGAAAACTGGATAATTTCAAATATTATAGCAACTCTAGAAATTAGATTTCCCTCCTTCTCTTCTGGTTTGATGAACCTTCTTGGGGTTACCAGACAGGTTGAAAAATTTACTGAATTTTTTTTCTTCAGAACAGGATTTCTATATCTCCTTGAGACTTTATCAACCAGCACCAGGTAACCACAGTACACAGGTTTCATCATTAATCTTTTCCCAATTTGTTGTAAGTTTTTAACTAGAGTTATGCAAAGTTAATTATGAAGTGGGTTTTTTTTGTTTGTTTGTTTTTTTGCCAACTTATTTGTTATTTTTGTTGAAGGATAGAGCCCCGGAGTTCCCTGCTCTGCCATTTTTTTCAGTCACTCTTACTGATGGACTATGAAGAAGCTTTTACAATGGTAATTTAAAAAATCTTATCTTCTAAAATAATGGAGATTTGAGAGACAGTAGAAAAACTGGCAATAATGTTTTTAGACATGTACAGAAGAATCACAAACCTTATAATACCTTTGAAAAAATAAGTCTGTTTTTTATTTCAGCATGGGAAGTACTTAGTAACTTCTAAATATAAATTTAGTTTATTTTTCTCAATTATTAGAAGGTGGTAGGAATAATAGTATTATACTTTAAACTTTCTCAGTGTTGATTTATATAGTCTAATATAATTTTCCATTTTTTATGTTGACCATAGTTTTAAGTAGTTGAATGTTGTTGTCTAGATTCACTTTGCAAATATGAAGAATTGAGTCCTGTACAGTATTACTCACTTTGATTTTGTTAAGAACATTGAAGTTGGGTTAATGGGGTGCCTCATTTCTCTCCCTCCTCCCTGTGGGCCCTGTGAATTCATTCTGGGAAGGAGGATTTAGCCTATGGTAGGTTATATGCCTGGTGTACCTGTTACCCTACTTTTCTATAAAAGTTCACCCCAGGGTTCTTGGAATAACAATGGTTGTTATCCAAACCAAGAGAGGGAGACTTCTCAGCTATTGAATTCTGATTAATTTGTTCCTGAAGTTTTAGTTCTACTGGTAACATAGTAAACCCCAAGTTTTATCTTTTAATAGGGCCTTAGGATTGGTTATGTTTGTCTGAATTATGACTTAATGAGTGTGACAGTTTTTTTTACTGAGAAATACAATGGCATGTCCTCAAGATGATACATGAAGTCGTCACTGTCTTACTTCCTTTCAACACAGTGGTCTTAACCTTGCCCTGCTTTTCATTGCTGTACTTGTTTGACGTCCTGTGTTTTCTCTGTTCATTTTCTCTGAGTTTTGGTGTTTCATCCTCAGTGTCATAGTATGGGAGTCTCTTTTTCCCTTACAATAGCATTGACAATGACAGCTCAACATTAGGGTAAAAAAATCATTGCTCTTTTCTTGTCTGAAAGCAACTTTGTAAATCGATAAACTGTGAGTGATTCACAAATTAACATTAGGAGTGAAAAGGAGACTCTTTGATTGGGGTTCTTTGATACTTTGCCAGTTATCGCCAATATCTTTGCCTAATATAGCCATTTACTGAAATCAGTTGACTAATAGTTCTTGAGAAAAGCTTTTGAAGATACAGTAATGATTGTTTTCTTAAAGTTATTATATTCAGGCAGCTATATTTAATAGTTAATATAATTTTATCTTAACAATGTAATTGTATGGACCAAAATGACCTATAGACAGTATTTATTTAGTAATTCAGAGGTTATTTTTTGCAGCTGTCAGGCAT
This sequence comes from Saccopteryx bilineata, assembly GCF_036850765.1. Lineage (NCBI taxonomy): Eukaryota > Metazoa > Chordata > Mammalia > Chiroptera > Emballonuridae > Saccopteryx > Saccopteryx bilineata. The sequence goes on from NC_089499.1 coordinate 31,856,719, forward strand.
AATACTTTTAATAGTTCTTTGTGTGCATTTAATTAATTGCATGTTAACATTGATATCACAATTAATTTAGTAACAAGTTAAAAATAAATTTTTTGTTTTGTTAATCAACCTTCACACAAAAGGGCATTAAATATTTGACATATTTCTTTACCTTCTACTTTTAATGATATCAGAATGTGATTACTTTCAGACATGTTCATGAACACTGTTTACTATACAAATGAAACAAGAGTTTTGAAATTACTTGTATACATATCAGTAACACTTATTTTTATACTGCATTTAGAAACTCAATGTAATAGTAAACTCTGCATATAAACAGACCAGACCTGAACAGAAGTCTGTTGTGAATTGGCCACTTAAATGTAAAATTTTGAATTTTCTGTTCAAGCCAAAAAAAGAATTGATTTGAGCCATTGCATATTATTGCTCAAACAAATATAAGCAAGCTTCATTTAAACCTTCTGTATAATCAAATGCATGAAAGCAGTTAGGATTGCAAATCTAGAGCCCACCAGGAACTTTTGGGGGGGAAGGGTAGTGACTCTTAAGGATAGTTTTTAATGGCATTTTATGGAATTCATTTATACCAACTTGCAATTCTTAATATAGTTTATCTGATTTCAGAGATGGCTATTAGTGTTAAACCTCTCTCCAAAGACTGAGAGGTGCTATTCTTATAAACAATTAGGCAAGGGACTGAGTGAGTTCAGATGCTTGGTTTGAATGATGAAAACACCAGTCAGCATTTACATGCTTGGTAATTTCTTGGCATTCACATACACACACACACACACACACACACACACACACACAAAGAGGGGGAGTAGTAGTAGGAGAAGTAGGGGTTAGAGAGAGAGAGAGAGAGAGAGAGAGGGAGAAATTAGGGGTATATTTATGCACAATCTGGCCTTTTAACAAAGAAAAATAAGCCTGTGTTTAGGCTGCCACTGCTAGGAACAAAACAGCTGAGACTTTAATGAACACCATACTGAGGGCATGTAGGACATAAGGCGAATTAAGCAGGTTACAAACTGCACATCTTCTGTTTAGATATAAGAGATCTCCCCCAACCCTGACAATTAGTTGTACTGACAAGGAAACAGATAGACAAAAACAGGAGGAGATCATTTGTATCAATTTGTGAACTAGAACTAGTAATGAAACAAAATAGCCACACAAGATCAACTCACTTTACTTTAAAATTGTTTCCTTTATATTACTTCCAAAAATAAAATACACACAGTTAAACAAGAGCTGCTTTTATTTTGTTTGCAAATAAAGACCAACGTGGTTTTTATTTTTATTTTTTCAATAAAAGATTTTTTGGACACTTAAAGAAAATTTAATCTTGGTAACTTGACAGCTTTGTTTAAACATTGACTCTGAGTTTCCTTTCATGAAAATCTTTTCAAAGTATAGCAGTTCAGCTTTGAAACCCAAATATATACATTAATGATGACAAAGAAGCTCCAGAATGAGCCAACATTTGTTTTGTTCTTATACAACGTTTCTTGATAAATTGCATACACAAAAGTGTTACAGGGTTATTTTATATTTTCCCTATTTCTTTGCTAATAAATGTGTTTGTTTTTATGTTTTAGACAGTATCTTATTATTGATCACTTTAAATTATTTTTAAACAAAGATGACTTTCAAAAGTTTTATTTTTTAATCTAGGACTTAAAGGTACATATTAGAGAACATGTAAACAAACATTGCCTTAGATATATACATAGAATTAAACATCGAAATATATTATTTATGTTTAGGCTTTGGTTGATTTTCTTCAAAAGTAAACCTCTTCCAAATAATAGACAGTTGTGTTCTGAAGGTGTTTAATTAGAAATCATATATTTTGTGTTTTTTTTATTTTTAAACTTTTTTTATTATTTTATTTATTTATTCATTTTAGAGAGGAGAGGGAGAGACAGAGAGAGAGAGAGAGGAGAGACAGAGAGAGAGAAGGGGGGGGAGGAGCTGGAAGCATCAACTCCCATATGTGCTTTGACCAGGCAAGCCCAGGGTTTTGAACCGGCGACCTCAGCATTTCCAGGTCGACGCTTTATCCACTGCGCCACCACAGGTCAGGCCAGAAATCATATATTTTGTATCTTAAGTGTTAAAAGGAAGATGTGTCAGTTGGAATAGAACAATATTGAAATATTTTAATGTAATACTTTCTTTAAAGATCACAGTATTCAATAGGGTTATTCTTATGAAAAGTGGCATTGTTAATTTTCCTAAAATAAATGGTTTTTAGTGAGAAATTTTAATTTTTCAAGATTTTATATGTGTGTCTTATTCCAAAAAGGTTTGAGGCATATTTTGAGTCATATTCTGTGAAGATTAGCCTTTCTTTTCTGAATTTTACAGTTCTAATATGTTTTTCTATTCAATTTCTAAAATACTTTTCAGTAAAACCATATCACAAAACTTTTGCTATTTTAGAATAATTTGCTAGCCCTGGATGGTGGCTCAATGCATGGAGCATCGTCCCAGTATCTGGATATCCCTGGTTTGATTCCCTATCAGGGCACACAGGAGATATGACCATGTACTTCTCCTCCCTTCCCTCTCCCCCTTCTCTCCCTCTTCTTTTCCTGTAGCCAGTGGCTCGATTGGTTCGAGCATGGCCCCGGGTGCTGAGGATAGCTTTGCTGGTTCAAGCAAGTCAGCTTCAGCTACTAAAAATAGGTTGGTACTTGAGCACTGGCCCCAGATTGGGTTGCCAGGTGGATCCTGGTCAGGGCATGTGCAGGAGTCTGCTCACTATCTCCGCTTCTCTCACCTAAAAACAAAAACAAAAACCAAACAAACAAAAAAGAACTATTTTCTAACAAGTTCTTTGAACTACACTTTGATATATCCCATTTACAGATTGAAGATGTTTTCAAATGGTATTTATCTGAGCTCAATAGCTAAAATGAGCTGTGTTGGCCAATTATGTGTTTGGTGTATGCCATGCAACAGTATTTCATTATAGTCACAAATAGTCTATGAGTTAGCTTTTGCTTTATAACCTAAACTTGGTTACATAAAACAATAAGTATTTATTATTGCTAATGAGCAAGTGGGTAAGCTGGTTAATTCTCTTGTTCTGGACCAAACTTGCTTTTCTGTCTGGAGAATAGCAGGTCTAAGGTGGCCTAACGTACATGCCTGGTGATTGGCTGCCTGTTGAGTGAAGTGATGGAGTGACCGAGCTACACGCTTCATCCTTCAGCAGGCTAGCCTTCGCTTGTTTACGTGGTGATGTAAGCGTTCCAGGAGACAAAGGAGCTGCTTGTTTCCTAAAAGTAGGCTTTGTACTGGTACTTTGTCACAGCTACCAAATTTTGTTGGCCCAAGCAAGGGACAAACAGTGCCAGCCAGAGATAAGTGGTAGCAAAATTATATTTCCATATAGTAGCAATGAATAATCCAGCAATAATTTAAAGCCAAGAATTCTTTCACAGTAGTATTAAAAAGAATTAAATACTTAGGAGGACTACATTGATAGAAGAAGTAGAGGAAGGATATTGAAAAGTATAAAATATTATTATAGGGAAAACCCAAGTAAAGGGAGAGAACTTTCATGTTTGTGGATTGGAAAATTTATTGTTGGGATCCTACTACATCTTGATGGAAGGAACTGGAAAGTCATACTCGAATAGATGTGTATTCAAAAAGGGGACTATCAAGACCTTTTATGCCATCAGTTTGCCATGGACACTAAAGCATAAATGTAAATGAACAATTATGATATAAGTATTTTATGTTGGCAAAAATCAGCCAGAAAAAGGCTGACATGATGGAAAACAGAAAAGAATAAACTTAGACAATTGAAAAATAATAGAAGAAATATAACTCAACAATGTGTTGGCCAATGGGAAATAATTAAGCAAAATCAATAGTTTTCCTACATTTCTGGGATTACCAGATTAAAAATATATACATATGACTAGGGGTAGGTTAAGGTCTTTGCATAACAACTATAAACAAGTATACTATTATTTTAGTCAAATTTCCGGAGAGATTATTTGAATCTGAAAAATATCTTTCTAAAATTCACTCATAATTATAAGCTGGTTAAAAAGACAGGAAGAGAAAATTGTGAAATTTTTTTTGACAACAAATTGTAAAGGATGAAGTGGAAAATTTTATATTAAAAATTAGTGAAACTGGCTGAAGATACTTCAGTCTACTGTGTATAAAATAGTAAGTGCTCTTTATAAGGCTAAAAGTATTTGTGTTGCTTGCTTAGTTATATGTTGCACATTTAAACTGTGGCTAGGTAAATAAAATCTTGGAACATGTACAAAGAATGTATTTAAAAAATGGTGAAAGTGTTATTTGCTATAGTGATCTTTATAAAGGACACACAACACTATATATAGCTGGATCACAAACATTAAAATATAAAGTAAGTTGAAAAATTCTGTGTGATTCCAAAACTATTGATGTAATGGAATAAATACTTAATCATATCCCAGAGAAAATACTGGTCCCAAATTGGGGACAGGTGATTTTTAACAAACAAAAAGGAGGCAAATTTACTTTAGTAAAAATTCTTTCAGATAATTGTGATATAGGGAATGTTCTCAGATTCATATCACCTGACTAATGTGACCTTTATTGCAGTATCAGACAAGGGCATTCTGAGGAAACACAGGCCATTCTTATACATGAATATAGAAAAAATAAAATATTAGTAAACTGAATGTGCAGTGTGTACATAAATAATACATCTTACTAAATTTTATTTGTCTTGGGAATGCAAGGTTTGCTCATTAGAAAAATCTTTAACACAATTCACCTTAAAACAAAGTAAAGAGGAAAAGTCATTTTAGTAGATTTAGGGAACACTTTAAAATAATTCAAATAACTTTATGATAAAAATTTATTAGTAAAATGAATAGAAGATAATTTTCATAACAGGCAAAAGGGCATGTATTAAAAACTATAGCAAAATAGATCATCTTTAGTAGTGGAATATTTAAAATGTTCTCTTTAAGATTAGGACCTAGATAAGAATCTATAGATAAATTATTAGATCATCTCCACCCATTGCATTCCCCAGTAGCAATTTTAGAACTCAGTCAAGAGAGATAACTATATTTATTTATTTGTTTTATTATTTTTTTCTTTGTCTTTTTGTTGTTGTTGTTAATGTATTCATTTTGGAGAAAGTAGAGAAAGAGAAAGAGAGAAGGGAGGGGGGAGGAGCAGGAAGCATCAACTCCCATATGTGCCTTGACCAGGCAAGCCCAGGGTTTTGAACCAGCGACGTCAGTGTTCCAGGTCGACACTTTATCCACTGCGCCACCACAGGTTAAGCGAGAGATAACTATTTAGTAGGACTATTCCCATTTCAGTTTTCTGGTAGGATCAAAACTGCTGTGCCTGCCCTTCAAAGATGTCCACATCCTAATCTTCCAGAACCTGCAAGTGTGTTAATTTACATGGCAAAGGGACTTTGTGGACTTGATTAAATTATGGCTCTTGAGATGAGATTATCCTGGTTTGTGGTGTGGTGGGCCCAGGTAATCAGGAGGGTCCTCATGTGAGGGAGGTGTAGAGTTAGAGTCCAGAGCAGACGGGGATGGAAGCAGAGGTCAGAGAGCCAGAAGATGCTGTGCTGCTGACTTTGAAAATGAAGAAGGGGTACGAGCCAGGGAATGTAGGCAAACTCTGGAAGCTGAGAACTACAAGGAAGTGGGTTCTCCTGAGAGCTTCCAAAGTGAACTCAGGCCTCGGCATATTCTGTTCTTCTGATCTCCAGAACTAGAAGATAACACATTTGTATTGCTGTAAGCTGCTAACTCTGTGGTATTTGTTAAGGCAGCAACAGGACTCTAATACAGATTTATTTTTTATTTGTTATTGAGTTTATTCAAGTAACATCGATTAATAAAATTAATAATATGAGTCCATACATTTACTCAATGTGCTGTTATTTAATCCTCTTCTAAAGTCACATAGTGTATTTTAATAGTGTATTAGACATGATTGCTCAAGATCAGTATTTTTTCATTTACTCTCGTGATTTAAATGTTCGTTCCAGATATTGACACATAAGAATTTTAACCAATTTGCTAGTCAATTTTTGTTCTGTGAATTTTAATAGGATTAGTAGTTGGCGATTTTCCTTTTCTCTTCATTGTATGTCAGGGATTGAATAGCTCAAACGCAGTGACTTAGTGGATAGGTTAAGGTGCTGTGGGAACTTGCCAAACATATCTGATGACATTAATATAACATTATACTACTTAGAATTCCGTAGGGCCATCCGGCACTCAATACCAACTCTCTTTAGTGTTCTTGTTTAGTTGTTAATGTAAAAATAAAACAACTATTTTCACTGCATTTGTCTTCATGTGTTCATTGTGAGGTTTAATATTGAAGTACTTTATTCAGGAGCTACTTACTGAGTGCCCACTCGGAGCCGAGCTCTGTTACAGACGGCGGGGATATAGGAGCGGACAAAACACAGTCATCTCCACACAATAAACTTCACCACAAGTTTACAATTCTAGGGAAAGCAAAGCAGTAAACAAGATCAGCAGGAACAGATACCATGGTTGGCAGCCATAGGGCTGAGAGAAGATGCAGTCTGGAAGGTGGGAGGTCAGGAGGGGGGGGTGACCGTTTTCATTCAGGCTTCAGCAGGGTCCGCTCTGAAACGGTGGAAAGCAAAGAAGGCCTCCTTCGTTTGTGTAAAGACCTGAAGTAAGTGTGTAATTTTAAAAAATCTCCTTGATAAAACCTCAGTGTATTTAAATAACTACAGAAAATAAAAAAGCTAGATTAGTGTTGAATTTTAATATTCTTCTAATTACATAACAATGATAAGAATGTTGAAAAACCGTAATATCCTGGGAATGGCATCACCATATTTCGTGTGTCCTATTAATGTAGTTTATCATTTATTTATAGTATTTTAAAGCATAAATTTATTGCTTTATGTGGTAATTCTACTAACTTTCTGACCTACTGCAGTAAATGTGTAATTTGGCTGGTTTATCTCTGTGGTGGTAGAAAGGAAATCAATTAAATTCTATTAAGACATACCGGTTCTAATGCACTAACATACATTTTAAATCCCATGGCACTGTGAATATATATCCTGGATATCAGCTTATTCTGAAGTTTTAAAAATGCTGCTTGTATAGTACTCTTATTTATTGGCCTTTTCCAGACCTTTTGCAAATGCTAGGAAATGGGAAAAACTAAGTAGTTTGTGCCACTGTTTTTTTAAACTTATGATTCTCCTAAAAGATTTTTTCAGTTGATTGCTGAGCCAAACTTTTCAAAAACTATTTGAGCATAAGAATATTATTACTGATAATATTTCATTCCATTTTAAGATTTTAATCCTGCCATTAAAATACTTTTCAATACACCTTAAAATTAGAATTCTTTATAACTTGTATTCTTCAAGTATAGGTCAAGAGGAGAGAGAATGACTATTGTGCTCCAGTTAGCTGTGTGCCACATGCGCCAGTCTTAATCCTAATCTTCCAGGCTACATGGTTCAGTCTAGCCGGCCTTCCAGCAGGGAGGTCAGCTAGCAGAAGAGCAGAGGTAGGCATCATGCTTCCCCACTCCCTCTGGAGTCACGGTGTCTGCTGAACCCAGTGTGCTATAACTCCTCACAATGATATTTCAGTAGTCTGAAATACTCACATCAGTAGTCTGAAATATTCACACCCAAGGAATGCTGGACAAGGAAAAGCATACAGCATTTTCTTGACACAAGTCCATGTTGCAAAAGTTGATTTTATTTTTAAGTCAGGTTTCTCTTGGTTGTCTCGAAGCTGTTATTTCAAAGCCTTGTGATATTATGACATATATTTCATAGTTATCTGTCTCAGTCATATTTCATTACTGGTAAAGCACTTCACTGCAATACTAATTTAAAATTATCTAGAGAAATAAATGTACACTGCACTATGTTCCATTTCTCTTTCACAGTAATTAAAGGTCTTAGCACATACTATCCCTTAATGCCACCTCTAAATTGTATTCTATTTGTTGCATATAATGTTTTTACTTTTTAAAAACTTAGTGATATTGTAGAATAAAATGGATACTTAATAATTTCTAAGGGATTAATAAGTGCAGAAATAGTTACTCATTACCCAATTTACCTATTTCAGACCCTTTGCCATAAGTAATATCTTTAGTGAGTTGAAGAAAATAGGTTGGCTAGTCAAGTTCTGTAATACAGACCCAAAAAAGTCACTGAATTGTGATTGAGGGGTAAAAATTATAGTAAAGGAATATTGTAAAAACATGTTTTAGTATGAACTGGAAGAGGGTCCTGAAAGTTGCACTGAAGTACAAATTTTGAAGTGGAAGTTCAGTACACAAGTGTGGGGAAATGGAGTGAATGAGTGACACGATTTTTTACAGCCACATTTCAGACTGAATATGAGGTGTAAGGTGGATCAAAATGAGATGAGTAACTAAATTCTGTATATAAAACATTCATTCTGTTATTTTAGTATACTTCTTTTCCTGTACAATAAGTTATATCCTAATAAAAATTAAAGAGCAAGTTGCATTTGGAAGATCAGGTCATCGTAACTCATTGACATTAGGCCACATAACTGAATAATGTCTTCCTTCAGTGAAATACATCAAATGAGATCAACAATTATGACTCATAAACATGCCTCGCAGGCATAAAACAGCAGGGAATTAGCATGTGAGGCTGATAAATATGCATGTAAATAAGCTCCCAAAGGAATAACATGGGTTTGATTGATAGGTTTAGAATTGGAACATATGTAAACCCCTTTATTCCTCATTCTGGTGTAGCTAAGTAAAAATGCGTTTTACTTGTTAAAAAGTTTCAGTAACTTTGTAAATCTTAATGCCACATCTGTTTTGTTGTTGTTGTTATTGTTGATGTTGGGGTTTTTTATACATCAGTTGTAAGATTGATTGAATTGTCTATAGGCTAGATGGCCCTCATATACAAAAAATGGTGAAATGTGTGAACAAGTGGCTATGCATCTCTAGGGCTATACATGGGGTAAGAATCATTTTTTTACATGGTAAAGCAGTGTATGGTTATAGGACATTTCTTTAGGAAATAAAGATGTGACTAGCAGTTAACTTGAACTCTCTACATCTACTTAATATACTCTCTATATTTAGCTTCTAACAGTGAAATTTCTGTTTCTTCATTTCATACTACTTCTTTGATTCAAATGCATTTTTTTAATAATTTTTTTTTCAATTCTTGATACATGTTTTTCTGGCTCTTCCAGTCAGTATTCATAAACTATTGTGTGACTGTATTAGAAAACATATACTTAAACACTAATTGGATATTGGGGGTCTCCAGTTGTGTGCTGATTCCTCTCAGCCTCTGGGTGACTGTGGAAACTATTAATCTTCTCTTTAAGGCTCATGTCTTTCCAGGTAAATGGAAGGAGAAATATGGCCTTTGATTTCCTGGTGCAGCAGTATTGCTGTAGAGAGTTCAGAGATTTGCTAGCTAAAGGCATTATGGGATCAGTTAAAGCCTTAATGCCCACATCTGTAAGAAAAGAGCTTCCCTGTCTCCTCTTATAATAAATCAGTGAATATGAAGCAGTATTAGCTTAATACCACAAAAGAGCCTTTGGTTTCAAAGGAATCATGTTTTTGGTTTGGTGAGTTAGGGCTCAGTTCTCTATAGCCTGCACTCATTATTTTAAAGATCAGAATTGTTGATTGGAATATTAGGTTGATATGAATCTTAGTTCCGCAGCTGTGTTCTAGGTACATGGGTTACAACAGTAGACAAAACAAAGATCCTTGCCTCCATGGAACTTACATTCTATATTCATTTACCCTTAGCTCTAGCCGCCCCCTGCCCAAGCATATGGAAGCACATAGAGCAAGGTTCTTGTGTGTGTGTTTGGGGGATGTTAGAGGGTTTGCCATAGTAATAGGACATTTAGTAGGTAACTGTTAAAGGCTTTTCAGTACACTAAACAGTTCCACACAGTGAAGAACTGTCTTGGTCCAAAAGCCCACAGCTGTACACCGTGAAACACTGCAGCAAAGTTACTCAGGTCCAGGCTAGTCCAAGCAAACAAGGGAGTCCTGTAGAATGGCGGAAGGCAGTTGTGTAGCAAAGACTGTGAGTCAGCAAGGGCGTGAGGGGAATTTCCTATCCTAAATGAGCTGGAAACTCTGGATTGGATTTTTGCTCCTTGCTGTTGCCAGGAAGCAAGGTTTCTAGACAAAGGAATGTGCCTGTGTACACACATCCCAGTAAAGGTAGAGCTATGCAGGTGCTCCTAGGACCCTATTAGCCACAATGCTTATATAATATAAACACCGAGTTACACAATCAGAATTTTATAGCATAGTGATCTGGTCCTGGTTAGTGAAACAATCTTCAGGAACACATTGTATGATTGACTGGGATAGGAATTCTGATAATTACAAATAGCTTTCATTTTTTAAATTGCGAACTTATTTTTAAAAACCTCATAGCATATATTCCTATACAAATTCCCTTGGGAATGGGAATCTTAATTTCCAAGATAACACACAAGTGAGCGTTAGCTATTAGTACTTTTTCTGAGTAAACCTACGAGTAGAACAGTCTTACATACTAAAATATCTGGTCGCTTAGAACCAAAATTATATAGATAGAGAAGAAACTATATTTTGGAAAACTTTTTAAAAGAGAATATTAAACAATTAGCAGGTCCCTCGTTTGTTTTGTGCACTTTTGGGTCCCCAGCACCAGGGCCCATAGCTCTAAATGATTATTTGAAATGAAGGCAGGTAAACACCGGAGGCACGGCCTTCAGTTGCTGGCAAGGACAGAAGGTTTAACACTATAGATTACATAATTCTCATCCTTTAATGTAACATAAAAGCACCATTTCTAAGAAAGTACTTTTTTGGTATTAACTTCAAAAGGAATTAATCAGATTGGCTCTAAAGTACTAATCACTGATCTTAAGTCACGTTTATTGATAAAATATTTTTAAGAAAATGCATAAATATTCAGAAAGCCTTGCTAATTATTATTCATTTCATAGTTTTCGGTAATAGTAGGTTTGTATCTGTATTCTGAAGACTGAGGCAGAGGTGAAGGCATGCCAGGTGTTCATGATGAAGCCTACGCTGAACCCGGACCTTGTAACTGCTCTCTTACTGCTGGGAAAGAGGGAGCTGAGGGGCAGCTGAGGGCAGCAGATGCTGGACCCTAACCAGGTGGTCAGCATCCTAGCTGATAAAATCAGAAAGGCACTAGATGGTGGGATGAAGGGTGAAACCCAGGGTAATAACAATAAAACATACTTCTTAGTGTGCATTTTATCTGTAGCAAAGTAAAGTATTTATAATGATCTCATTCAAATTTTAAAGCCCTAATGGGTTTTTGAAAAAACAAGAGTGGATGTATGGCAATTAATTGTGTCATAGCTACTATTAATACTTAATATGAATAAAACAGCATATCTTTTTTTAGTATTACTGTTGTTTTCTTGTGATAGAGACAGAGAGAGGGACAGACAGAGAGGAAGGGAGAGAGATGAGAAGCATTAATTCCTTGTTGCAGCACCTTAGTTTCTCATTGATTGCTTTCTCATATGTGCCTTGACCGGGGGTCTACAGTAGAGCGAGTGACCCCTTGCTCAAGGTAGCAACCTTGGGCTCAAGCTGGTGAACTGTGCTCAAACCAGATGAGCCCACTCTCATGGTGGTGACCTCAGGGTTTTGAACTTGGGTTCTCTGCGTCCCAGTCTGACACTCTATCTACTGTGCCACCGCCTGGTTAGGCTAGTATTATGGGTTTTTTTGTTTCATTTTGTTTTTGTGTGTTTTTGTTTTTGTATTTTTCTGAAATGAGAAGCGGAGAAGCAGAGATACAGACTCCCGCATGTGCCCAACTAGGGTTCGCCCAGCATGTCCACTAGGAGGCGATGCTCTATCCATCTGAGGCGTTGCTCCGTTGCAACCAGAGCCATTCTAGCGCCTGAGACAGAGGCAATGGAGCCATCTTTAGCGCCCGGGCTAACTTTGCTCCAATGGAGCCTTGGCTGCGGGAGGGGAAGAGAGAGTCAGAGAGGAAGGAGAAGGGGAGGGGTGGAGAAGCAGATGGGCGCTTCTCCTGTGTGCCCTGGCCGGGAATCAAACCTGGGACTTCCACACACTGGGTCAACACTCTACCACTGAGCCAGCTGACCAGGGCCTAGTATTACTGTTTTATTTTAGAAAATACAAAATGTTTATTGGGGCTTTCAAAAATTCCCTTCCAAAATTTAGTCTTCCTCAGGTCCTGTGTTCATTATAAATTTTTAAATTTCTTTGTGATAAATTTCCAGTCCTGGTATTTTTCATGATCTTAAGTATTTCTGTTGAAGATGGTCTGTTTTAGTCAGATTAAACAACAAAACTAAAGGCATAATCCCTAAAAAAAAATTATAATTCTGAGAAAAGGACCTAAAGCCAATGAAATCTAGGACCCTTAATTTCTATTTGAATCTTCTTGTCTAGATGTCTGTCTAGATCCAAAGAGAGATAGAGGGAAAAAAAAGAACCCTTAAAGGAAATGATGGCTAGCCTATGTATTTGATCACTATCAGCCCGAATTATATGGTGAGGCAGTAAACTACATACATGAAGTCCCCACTGTTTCCTGTGTTAGGGGAGAAGAGGAAGTAAGTAAGTAGAGGAGAGAAATGGAAATGAGGTAATTTAAAAAGTTTGCCTGCACGTTGCCTTAGATTTGTTCTCTTATACTTTGACTGTCTCAACTACTTAAAAGAAATGCTAGTTATCAATTTAGGAGCCTATTGTAGGGATATTCTTTATATATGATTTATTCATCTGGTTTCCCAACTAAACTACTATTTGTTCTTTGAAAGCAGAGGCTGTGTGTTTCATACCTGAATTCCCCTAGGCACACAGCAGAAGCTCACTAAGTTTTTACTAAGTAAACTGACTCAGGTTTCTTAGCTTGCAAATAGGCTTATGGCATAGCAGTAGCATCTCATCATGATACAGGAATACTGACTTGTATTCTTACTAGGTCCCATTCGTCCACTGATGTGGACTATAGAGATGGTTATAGGCAGAGACAAAGTATTTCTCAAGAAGCAATTTGTGTGAAAAAGTACTGTGTTGATACCACAGACTTTTGTGTCACAAAACATGGCAAGGATCTGGAAAATATGAAGAGAACGTGTAATCAGTTGTCTACAACAATTGTGAGGCAACTCAGGTCTGCACAACATCTGAATTGAAGTACCATCACCTCCTAAGGGACCAACCAGAAAGAATTGGCTAAAAATATGTTTCCCCAGGAATTACCTTGCACAATCGACTTTGTTTGGCATTTGCCATGTCTACCCTAGAAATGTGGCTGCCAAAGCACAGATTTGAGTTTGGGTATATTTGATACCGAGTATTTATTACTCTGAATAGTTACACAGTAGGAGCCATTGCTTCTTGAAATATTTCTCATTTTATGATAATTTAACCATATGATATATTTGGAGGTCAAGATATATGTTTCGGCTTATCACAGCAGGAGGTCGGGTTTATCCATGTTTATGAAGTGCATAAATTGAAAATAAGTGTGTGTCTGTCTGAGGGGTGGGGAGTGGAGTATGGCAGTTTCTTTTTCTGAGGGTATGCTTTAAAAGTGAACAGTCACATCTGATTCCTCAGCTGTTTGCTTTCTGGTAACTAGTAGGATGATTCCTTTTAAGCTTCTTTCCCCTTCACAGAATACTCCCTATTTGACATTAGAGAAAGAAGGTCCTCGGCTATTCCCAGGAACAGCCTTTTCTGTGTCTTGTGTTGCACCCTTCCTTTCTGCTGCTCAGATACTCAGCACATGGCTTGTTGATCTAGACCAGGAGTGGACTTTTTTCTTTTCTTTTCTTTTCTTTTTGGTAAAGAGCCAGATAGTAAATATTTTAGTCAGGGTAGGCATATGGTCTGTAGTAACTACTGAACTCTGTCCTTACAACACAAAAGCAGCCACAGAAAACATAAATGAATGGGTATGGCAGCGTTCCAGTAAAGCGTGATTTATGTTAAATAAAACTTGAATTTCATTTGGTTTTCATGTGTCACAAAATATCTCCCTTTTGACCTTTTTGAAAGAAATATTTTAAAATGTGGAAACCATTCTTGGCTCCTACGCCATATAAAAGGCTATCATTTCTAGATCCCTGACCGAGACCTGTTCAGGAGGAAGCACATTTTGGCTTTGCTTGCTTGAAAAGTTATTTTCTTCTCCTTGTTAAAATATCTGATAGTATCTGTTGATATATTAAAGAAAATCAAATTATTTACCATGTAACATAGGGTTTCTAAAGAAAGGTAGTTTGCACTATGGGGTAATGCTCTATCTGTCCTTTTGATTAAGGTGGTTCATTGTTTGTTAGGTGCTGGGTTCAAGAAATTTATAATCTAGTGAGAAAAAGAGCCAACTTAAAATATACTTATACACAGCTAGGATTTTCTAGGAAGGAATGGTAGGAACATTCAAAATATAGGTAGCAAGCACTCAAATAAAAAATGGCAGAAAGTTATACAGCATGTTGAAAAAGGTTTAAGTGGATCTTGGATTGAGTGGAGTATAGATTTCTTGTTAGTGATGGCTAAGAGATAAGGGACTAGTAGCACACCAGAGAATGGATTACAAAACAAAGAGGTGGAATCAAGCAAATTAATTAGAAGGCTAGGTTACCAGTTGAGAGTATTTCAGTTGATTATGAGATGATGAGGCTGTCAAGAAAGGGACATGGTGCATACTGGTAATGGATGAAGGATATAGATGAGAAAGTGATTATAGATGAAAAAGGCTATAGATAAGAAACTGTACAGGGGATTCTTTTATAGTTTAAATCCAGTGCTGGGGACAGAAACCATGCATGGTAAATATATGAGTAAGCAATGAGAAAGTGCAAGCAGTATCTGTATACCACCATTTTAAGCAGTGGTGAAGTAATTGAAATAAGGTTAGAGAAAGAATGCTTTAGGTCTAGAAAGGATTTTACAGTCTCTAGGATATAATTTCTTTTGAAAGGGGAAGGAATTGCTCTGGCCAGTTGGCTCAATGGATAGAGCGTCAGCCTGGCATGTGAATGTCCTAGGTTCGATTCCCAATCAGAGCACACAGAAGACATGACCATCTTCTTCTCTTCCTCTCCCTCTCCCACAGCCAGTGGTGCGATTGGTTCAAACGTTGGCCCCAAGTGCTGAGGATAGCTCGGTTGGTCCAAGTGCGTCAGTCTCAGGTGCTGAGGATAGCTTGGTTGATTTGAGCATCAGCCCCAGATGGTGGTTACTGGGTGGATCCCAGTCGGGGTCATGTGGGAGTCTGTCTCACTGTCTCCCCTCCTCTCACTTAAAAAAAAGGGGACAGGAGAGTCAGCAAAGAGGAAGTATTTGAAGTTGATATAGAAATAAGTCCTTGTAGAATAGTGTTTCAGTAAAAGAGAAGGGAGAGAATAAAATATCTGGTAATCAAGAGAGGACTCTTTTTCTGAGGTAAGAGAGAAGTAGAATAATGTGAGTGACTATTTGGAGAAATTTTGAGCAGTGAGAAGTATATTGTGGCATCTTGTGTTGGAGTGGAGCAATCAGTTGGTAAAACCAGTAACTCTAGTCTTGATAACCTTGACTTTAGTTTACTTATTTAAAAAAAAAATTTTTTTTGTATTTTTCCGAAGCTGGAAATGGGAGGCAGTCAGACAGATTCCTGCATACGCCCGACCGGGATCCACCCGGCACGCCCACCAGGGGGCGATGCTCTGCCCATCCAGGGTTGCCGCTCTGTTCGACCAGAACCACTCTAGTGCTTGAGGCAGAGGCCATGGAGCCATCCCCAGCGCCCGGGCCATCTTTGCTCCAATGGAGCCTTGGCTGCAAGAGGGGAAGAGACAGAGGAAGGAGAGGGGGAGGGGTGGAGAAGCTTCTCCTGTGTGCCCTGGCCGGGAATCGAACCCGGGACTTCTGCACGCCAGGCCGATGCTCTACCACTGAGCAAACTGGCCAGGGCCGACTTTAGTTTACTTATTAAGGTTAAGGAAGGCCAGTACAAGTAAGGAACTTGAGAAACAAAGTGTGAATAAAATTAATGATGAAATCGCCAAGAGCTATGAAAAGAGGATCTAGATGAGATAGTATCACATGAAATTGTGTGGATTGTTCTTCCTTCTGCTGTGACCAGAGCAGAGCTTAGTGGCTGGAAAGTACATATAGTTGCTCAAATATTTGTTTCAAAACTAAGAATAGCATGAGGTAAGTAATCCTATTACAGATTTCTTCATTTTGAGCTTCACTCTGGCTTGGAATAGTAGTGTTACTGATCTTGTCTTTATTTGAAATTTTTATATTTTGTTAACCATTGTTTTATATTTTGTGATTTTAAGACATATTAAAATATTTTTATCTTTCTGAGTTTTGACATCTCCTTAAAATTTACGAACAAGGTAACTGCCTAAATTTACTCTCTTCTCCCAACCCAGTCCTAATTTGTTGAAGAAACAGTGAAATCTCGCAGGGTTGGTGACTGGTATAGAGTGCATAGCTGATGATAAAAGAAGCCAGAACATAGGGTATTTGAGAATGTGAGCATGAGATGGTGGGCCACAGTATCCGTGCAATACTGCCTGAAATAGGTAAAAAGGGCCCAGTAAGGTAAGGAACAAACCAGCTTTCGACACCCAGATGATGTTGTCTAATGCTACTGTCAAATCCATATAGAAATAGAGACATTAAATTAAGCATTGTTGCAACCCAGAATACTTATCCATAATCTTCCAGACACCAGGGAGAATTTCTACAAACTAAAATGCAGAATGGCAGCAGAGTGGGACAGAATGGTGGTTGGAAGTTTTTTTATTTTTTGTTTTGAGGTTTTGTTTTGTTTTAATTCTACTGTATGCTTATACCTTCAAGATAATAGGCCTTTGTGGAAAGAAGTCTCTTGACCCTGCGGGAGTTGCCTTGTGACTGGACCATTTCATGACCGTGCTGACATCTTACTACCAATTGGTCACCCGTTAGTGCCCTGCTTTATTCAGTAGTGAAGTTCCTGCTAAAGTAATGTGGCGAAAGAAGAAGAAGATAGGTTGCGGCACACTGCAGCTGGAAATGGAAAATTAATGCCAGGAAGGCATGTAGAACCATGGGATCTATGCAGTCTGGCATTGGTTTTTGTTGATGTATCTTTAAAAAGAAGACAATGCTTCAATTTATTCAGGATTTATTATTCTTTTATGTAGACAGGAAGCAGTGGAGCCCAGAGGAGCTCTCGTCTTCAGAGTCATAGTAAGCAAACGATAACTAATACTATAAATTTGGCCAAGTTTGTTTCAATCTGGAAGATTTAAATCTCAGTGTGTGGATAGTGAAGGAAACCAAAGAAATTAATTCGCCACCATCTCCTTGTTTCCCTATTATTAAGAAAATGTAAAGCTGACTCCTTCAAGAATGAGTGAATAGTCAAAGACCAAAAGATGCAGTAGGATAAAATAAGGGGAGTGTTGCTCTTAGGGAACCGAGTAAAGATATGTCCATAGAGAAGATTTAAATCTATGAAAGAGAAGTAAATTTTATTAGATATGCTTAGTATTTTCAATAAGCATACATGTTCTTTTGAAGCAAAGTATAAAAAGTGTTAAAAATTAAGAAGAGGCCCTGGCCGGTTGGCTCAGCGGTAGAGCATCGGCCTGGCATGCGGGGGACCCGGGTTCGATTCCCAGCCAGGGCACATAGGAGAAGCGCCCATTTGCTTCTCCACCCCCTCCCCCTCCTTCCTCTCTGTCTCTCTCTTCCCCTCCCGCAGCCGAGGCTCCATTGGAGCAAAGTTGGCCCGGGCGCTGGGGATGGCTCCTTGGCCTCTGCCCCAGGCGCTAGAGTGGCTCTGGTCGCGGCTGAACGATGCCCCGGATGGGTAGAGCATCGCCCCCTGGTGGGCAGAGCGTCGCCCCCTGGTGGGCGTGCCGGGTGGATCCCGGTCGGGCGCATGCGGGGGAGTCTGTCTGTCTCTCCCCGTTTCCAGCTTCAGAAAAATACAAAAAAAAAATAATAAGAAGAAAAAAACTCTGGCTAAGGTATAGGAAATGATAAAGAGGGACTTGGGAAAAAAATAGGAGTTAAGATATAATAGCTAAATTGAAATATCTGTTAGAAACATTGAAGAACAGAATCAATAAAGCAGAAAGTTAATGCATAGGTAGGAGATATTGAGAAGACTGTATAAAATGAGGGGATAAATGTGATGAGAACCAAAGTCCCTTCCAGAACATTGAGATTCTGGATGGGGCATTGAGGAAGATAGGAGACCACTTCACAAGGACTTTTAATTCTTTGGATGGGAGTTTAGACTTGAATTTGTAGTAACAGTCAAACAAAACATATACATACACAGCTCTGCTAGCCCTTACAAGCGTAATTATTTATGTGAAGATTATTCTTGTAGTTATTTTTAGAACTTTAGAGGGAGAGAATTAGAGCAGATACTACATCTTCTGCAGAGTAGCAGTCATATGAAGCCTGGGAAAGGAGTGTGGTAGCTCTGCAAATGAAAACAGTGTAGCAGCTTCAAAGCATTGTGGACAGAATATTAGCATAACTCAGTGACTATCTGATACAGAAGTGAAAGAGTAAGAACTTCTCAGTCTGTGATTTGAAAGAAGCCCATAGTAAATAAATAGGAACATATATAACAAAACTTGTTGGAAACCTAAGAAAAGGAGACTTTCAACACTGTGTGTGTGTGTGTGTATGTGTGTTCATTCATACGCATGAATATGTGTATGATATGTAAAGAGAATATAAACAGACATCCTAACTTGAAGTTAAATTGCACTTACATTATTGCTTTGGTATTAACATGCCTGAAAGTAATACATACAATAAACTACATATATTTCTAATTATACTGCCTTGTCTTATACTGTGCTTGAATCAGCCTACTGTGGAATATTATTTTCTGTGCTTTATTTGCAAGTTAACATTTTAATAATTATCATAAATAGTTACCTGATTTGCATATTCTGGTTCATAATCCAACTGTTCTGTGGATCAACCACAGTTCTCTTATTATTCATGCCAAGACTTGTATATTAGTCTGAATAATCTATTCTAGACTGCATTTATGTTTCCAGTTTTCTAAGCTTATTATAACTCTTAAGTATAGTGTCTTTTTTTAATGAAAAGATTGAATCATGCATATGCTAGTATAATAATCTCCCTAGCCCACTATTATATTGAAGCTAATATTTATTGTTGGATAATCACCAACATTTCTATGCATTTTTATTTTTATTATTAATTTAATGGGGTGACATTGATAAATCAAGGTACATATGTTCAGAGAAAACATCTCCAGGTTATTTTGACATTTGATTATGTTGCATACCCATCACCCAAAGTAAAATTGTCTTCCATCACCTTCTATCTGGTTTTCTTTGAGTTTGATATCCCAATTGTATTTGAGCAATCTATCATCTTTCACCCTTTTATAATATTTATGAAAGTGAACAATAGTGGGGCATACATACAAAGATATGGAAAATCTAGAAAACAGTACCTTTTGAGTGTCAAATTATAAAATATCTGTGTAGTAGATAACATAGTAGAAATAGTCATATTAGAGAGGCAAACTGGCTAAGAGACATGATCAAGACCTTGGCTGTAAGATACATACGTAGAGAATAACTTAATCTTTGAGAGGACGGTTGGCTGGAAATGGAAGGAAGTATTGGTTATTGAGCAGTCACTACACAGAGGCAATTGTTTTAGAAAACCATGATGTTCTCAGAAGTTATCTCCAAAGGTGTATGGAAGGATGAATTCATCAAGTTAGAAAAAATTGAAGCCGTTAAAGTTAACCTTCTAACCTCCTTTTACTGTGGTATTTTTTTATCGATTTACATTCTGAAACCTTTCTTGCCCAGATAGTTTTTCTTCTATGTAGAGAGAGACTGTAGTGATTAGACTCTCACAAGTAATCTGATCCTCCTCACAGATTTTTTTTTCGTTTCACATAATACATTTATTAATTGCCCTATATACTTTAAAATTTCTTAAATGAACAGAATTGGCTTGAAGTACCTGGCTCCAGTAAAATTTGATGTTCTGAAAAATTCAGCCTTTAGGATTTAAGACTGAGTACTTACCATCAAACTGCTAGAGGTGCCAATTGGAAATAGACCACATGAAAAGTTGTGATCTATTTTCTATCTGCACCTCTAGCTGTTTCCATGAATACTGTCTTCCTTCAACTCCATGTAATACATCCTTATTATATAATATAACTTGATATATTCAGCTGGGTTTTTTTTAATTCTCTACTTGTCTGCTGTTTGCTATAAAGTTATATAGGTCATTTTGACAAAGAAAACACCTTCTTGTCTAAGACACCATGCTTCAATTCATCTGTTATCTATGAGCAATGATTCTTATTTACCCATGCCTTCCCATTGTCCTTAAATGCATGTAACTATTAGTTATTGATAAAGTGTGCTCTGAATTATTCTTCTTTTTTTTAATCAAGTGAGAGGCAGGGAGGTAGAGAGAGAAACTCCTGCACGCAGCCCTGACTAGGATCCACCCAGCAACCCCCATCTGGGGCTGATGTTCAGCCCATCTGGGGCCACTGCTCTGTTGCTCAGCAAACGAGCTATTTTAGTACCTGAGTGAGGCCATGGAGCCATCCTCAGTGCCCAGGGCCAACTTGCTTATTCGAGCCATGGCTATGGGAGGAGAAGGGGGGGGGGGAATGGAGAAGCAGATCATTGATTCTCTTGTGTGCCCTGATCTGGAATTGAACCTAGGACTTCCACATGCCAGGCCGACACTATACTGCTCAGCCAGCCGGCCAGGGTCATTTTTATAAGTTTAAACTATTCTTTATAAGCAAGAAATAGAGATAGGAGATAAAGTCTTTCTCTTACATCTATATTCTCTATACAAAAGGGTGTGGTACACTTTGTGCTAAAGTGTTTTAACTTGTTAGAATTAAACTACAATATTTATTTAAACCTAACTACAAATAAATGTTATCGTGAAATATTTTTTTTCTAAACTAAGTGTACTCACCATTAAGGTTAGAAATTGGGTTAGCTTGTCTTGGTGGGTAGTTTGGTGTTACAGCCATTAGTTAGCTGCTTAACTTATAAATATACTATATTCTATAATTTAAATACAGTATATAGTTTAATACTAATAATGTAAAACAACTTTCAGTGGCTTCACAGATTTCAAAACAATAGCTGATTTTTAAGACATTGCTCAAGATAATTATAAAACACCAATAAGTAAGTGTATTCCTACTGCTATTCACCTTAAGAGCATTTATAGAGAATTATCCAAGTGAGAAATAACTGATTGGAAAGCATTTGAATTTGTTAAAAATTTTAGAAAATCTTGTCAAAATTCTAAAAATAGTAGAGTTGTGGGTGGTTTTTTATTTTCTCTCTTGTATGAACCTGTATTTGAAGTTTTCTATAATCATGTATTAGTTTGATAATTTTTATCTATTTGTTTTAATTTTGCAATTTTATTAGTACCTTTCAATAAAACAATTTATTTATGTATCTTTAGGCACCAGAGGAAGATTTATGCACAATGATATTTATCATAGTGTTATTTAGAACAGCTATTTTTAATATGGAAATATCCATTGATAGAAAAGTGGTTAAATCAATTATAGAACATTTATTTATTGCTATATTATGCAGCCAAAATTTTGTTATAAAATGTTTTTAAAATAACTCAGGAGAAGGGCTTAACTTACATGAAATAACAGGACACAAAATTGTTTATATTGTATATGATTTTATTTTTATGGCATGAAGACAAAAGAAAAAGTATTTCCTCTTGTTATTACATTATGGGTGGTTTTTCCTTTCTCTTTTTTCTTTTCTTCCCTTTATCTGAAACCATTTTTTTTCCTCTTTTATTTTTTGCTAATTTTTCTCTTTCTAATTTCTCTCAAATTGAGCACAAATTTTTATGTGTATTTCTTTAACAATGGAAAAATAAAATATATCCAAGAAATAAAAGGTAAGTGAGTACTAGAGAGGGTCAAATTAATTTCCATATTATTATTCTCTCATTTTCATTTATTATCTTTACATTTACTCTTTATGCTGAGACTATATTTGAATACAACTAAGGAGGCTATATAGCAGGGGTCCCCAAACTACGGCCCGTGGGCCACATGTGGCCCCCTGAGGCCATTTATTCGGCCCCGCCACACTTCCGGAAGGGGCACCTCTTTTATTGGTGGTCAGTGAGAGGAGCATAGTTCCCATTGAAATACTGGTCAGTTTGTTGATTTAAATTTACTTGTTCTTTATTTTAAATATTGTATTTGTTCCCGTTTTGTTTTTTTACTTTAAAATAAGATATGTGCAGTGTGCATAGGGATTTGTTCATAATTTTTTTATAGTCCGGCCCTCCAACGGTCTGAGGGACAGTGAACTGGCCCCCTGTGTAAAAAGTTTGGGACCCCTGCTATAGACTGTGATTCTGGTTTAAGGTTTGAATTTGAAAATATACTAGTTGTCTGTATTGTCCTAAGGTTTTCTAAGGCTCTGTTCATTTTATTTCTTTAATCTTGCATTTCTCTCTTCTTCAGATTGGATAATTCTTCTATTGATGTATATTCTGGTTCACTGACTTGATTCTCTGTCACCTCAATATTGTTATTGAGCCCATCTGATGAAGTTTTTATATTTTACATACTGTGCTTTATAGTTTCAAATTTTCAATTTGATTATTTTTCATAGTTAATTTTTTTATAGTGAACTTCTATCATTTTATTCATTTCAAATGTATACACTGCTGCTTCATAGAGAACAGTTATAGTAGCATCTTTAAATCTTTGTTGATTCCCAGTGTGATTATGGCTGAGGTAGTAGGGGAGAGTGGAGGAGGATATAGGGGTGATAAATGGTGATGGATGAAGACTTGACACAATGCAGGGGTCCCCAAACTTTTTACACAGGGGGCCAGTTCACTGTCCCTCAGACTGTTGGAGGGCCGCCACATACAGTGCTCCTTTCACTGACCACCAATGAAAGAGGTGCCCCTTCCGGAAGTGTGGCGGGGGGAGCAGATAAATGGCCTCAGGGGGCCACATGCAGCCCGTGGGCCGTAGTTTGGGGATGCCTGGTACAGAGATGTGTTGAAGAATTGGGCACCTGAAACCTATATAGTTATGTTAACCAATGTTACCCCAATACAATTCAATTGAAAAAGTAAGTCTTTGTTGATTCCAACATCTAGGTCATCTCAGTGGTGGCATCTATTGATTGTATTGGACCTTGAGATTTGTCCAGATTTCTCTAGTTCTGGATATATCAAGTAATTTTGGATTGTATCCTGAAAATTTTGAATATTTTGTTTTGATACTAAATTCTGTTAAATATAGAGAAATCTTTCCCCATTTTCTTTCCTCTTTTTCTTTCTTTTTCCTTTCCTATTCTTTTTTCTCTTTTTCTTAGTCCACCCAATCAGGTGCAGACTACAAGCTCAGTTTTGCCTTCTGGGAGTGGTAGTTTCAGTGTCAGTTCTGTTTTCAGCGTTCTTCTTATGCTTTCTGAGTGTGTGCCTGAAGTGTGATCTCAGGTATAAACACGGTCTAACTGTGGTGGTGCTTACACATAGGTAATTTCTCAAAGCGCTTGTTGTGCCCCTTTGGGTGTGTTTTGAGCACATACAGCTTAAGGGTGGATCTGAGATTTGTATCAGTTCCTACACAGAACTTGTCTGGCGCCTTCTCCATGCTAACCCCACACTTGGGCTTGTTCTCTCAGAGCTTTGCCTCTTGTGCAATCATCCGGTTTCATATGAGTGGGCCACTTTTGTGCTAGCATCAGGAGAGAAAGAGAGAAGAAAAATATAATGGGAATTCCCCACCCACTGCTCTCACACAAGGGCCCCTTTCCCAAGCTTTCTCTCAGAAGGCTAGCTGTGTTCCTCAGGGAAGCATGCCCACCCACTGTTGCAATGTAGGTCTACAATTAGACCTGGCCTTTTGGCAAGGTTGGAAGTGAAAAAAGGAAAAGAAGATTCTTTTCTCATCTCAGAAAAATAGAATTGGAGTTTTTGCTCACTGTGCTTGCTGTTGAGTTCTCAGATTCAGCTTCACCAGAGGTCAAAGCTGGGAGAGAAAGAAGGAAAGAAACCCCGCAAAGCTCACCAGTACATGTCTTGTCCAATATACTTGCTATTGCTAACTTTGCGGAGTCCTCAGTACTTGTGTTTTGTACTGGGCTCAGAATCTTTGCTTGTAATCAGTGAGAGAGATAGGCTTGTATTGGTGCTCCATGTTGGACGGGACTCGAAATCCTACCAGTAACTCACATGTCCTGTTTTATTGTTTAATTAATTTTTTTTGTGATTCAGATATCAGCCTTATTTAGAAACAAAATTAATTTCTGACCTGTGTAAAAAGCAGCTTATAAAAATAAATAAAATCGATGAAATTAAGAAAATTCTTTATTGTATATGGAAATAGCATATTAGGAATACATTTATTACTTCAATGCCATGGATCTAATTTCAAATTATTTAAAAGGATTTCACATTTCGAATCCTCTTTAGACCGAGAAGTAAGTATGCAGTTGTCAGTGGCCCTTTAATTGGGTTATCCTCTGACCCAGATCCTGATTGCTTAGCTTTCTTTTTTTTTTTTTTTTTTTTTTTTTTTTGCATTTTTCTGAAGCTGGAAACAGGGAGAGACAGTCAGACAGACTCCCGCATGCGCCCGACCGGGATCCACCCGGCACGCCCACCAGGGGGCGACGCTCTGCCCACCAGGGGGCGATGCTCTGCCCATCCTGGGCGTCGCCATGTTGCGACCAGAGCCACTCTAGTGCCTGGGGCAGAGGCCACAGAGCCATCCCCAGCGCCCGGGCCATCTTTGCTCCAATGGAGCCTTGGCTGCGGGAGGGGAAGAGAGAGACAGAGAGGAAGGTGCAGCGGAGGGGTGGAGAAGCAAATGGGCGCTTCTCCTATGTGCCCTGGCCGGGAATCGAACCCGGGTCCTCCGCACGCTAGGCTGATGCTTAGCTTTCATCTTGTCCCCCTGCAGTTCAGTCTTCACGTGGTAGCTAGAGTGATCTTTTCCAAACATGAAGCTGATCATCTTTTTTGTCATTTTGCAACTGCACAGTGGCTTTATATTGTACAGTAAAATCTAAATTTCTCCCTCTAAACCCATGTTCTATGACCCCTCTGTCCCGCAGAGCTCACCTCAGACTACTCCTGTACTCCGAGCCTTTTAGCCACCTTGGCCTTGTTTTTTCTTTCTTTTCTTTTTTTCCTCCGCCCCCCCTCCGTAAACCCAGCTTCTGCTATAGGGCCTTTGCATGTTGTGTCCTTTGCCATAAATGTTTAAATGGCTAAATTTTTTCTTGTTACTAGAATCACAAATCAGACATTACTTCTTCCTACAGGAGACACTCTCCCCCAGCCACTGACTGTCACAGTATTCTGTTGTGTTTTCTTCACAGTTCTTGTAATGATCTGAACTTACCTGTTCTGAATTTATGGTTGTTGTTGTTTTGTGGGGGGGTTTTTTGTGCCTTCCCTGATCCCTCCCCACCCTGATTTCATTCTGTTTTGTCCACTCTAGTACTTCCAGCTCCTACAACTGGCACATAGTAGACTCTCAATAAATAATATAAACAAGCTTTAAAAATGAAATTGTCATGCTTAAGATGGTATGGTAAGAGTATCAGTATAGCTATTATATCATCACCTTTTATTTTGTAGAATAAGAGCTTCTTCAAATTCCCTCTAACCACCCTCCTCCCTCTTCACCCTCAATTGCTTCACCCTGAAGTTCAAGCTATCTTTTTTTTATTTTTATTTTTAATTGAATTTTATTAGAGTGACACTGGTTAACATAATTATACAGGTTTCAGGTGCCCAATGCTACGACACATTTCTGTATATTGTATTGTGTGTTCACCACCCCCAGTCAAGTCTTTATCCATCACCAAGTCTTTATCCCCCCATACCTTCCCCTATCCACCCCTGCAATCCCTACACTATGGTCTGTGTTTGTGAGGGGTTTCTTTTCGTCCTTTTTTGTTTTGTCCCGCCACCTCCCTTGCCCAATACCCTCACCCCCAACAACTCTCAGCCTGCTTCCCTATGTATGAGGCTGTTTCTGTTTTGCCTGTTAGTTCATTATATTCATTATATTCCACGTATGAGTGAAATCATATGATATTTGTCTTTCTCTGACTGGCTTATTTCACTTAGCATAATGATCTCCAGTCCATCCGTTCTGCTGCAAAAGGTAAGATTTCCTATTTATTTATGGCTGTGTAATATTACATTGTGTAAATGTACCACAGCTTTTTATACATTCATTTATTGATGAGTACTTGGGCTGTTTCCAGAACTCAGCTATTATAAATTCTGCAGTGAACATTGGGGAGTATATATTCTTTCAAATTAGTGTTTTGTGATTCTTAGGATATATTCCCAGAAGTGGGGTTGCTCAGTCAAAAGGCAGTTCCATTTTTAATTTTTGAGACAATTCTGTTTTGCTCTCTACAGTGGCTATACCAGTCTGCATTCCCACCAACAATGCATGAGGTTTGCTTTAATCCATGCCCTACCAGCACTTCTTTTGTGTTGATTTATTGATGATAGCCATCCTGACAGTTGTGAAGTGATATCAAACTCAAAAGCTTTTGCACAGCAAAGGAAACCACCAACAAAATGAAAACACAACTCCCTGAATGGGACGTGTTCGCTGATACATCTGATAAGGAATTAATATTCAAAATTTATAAAGAACTTATACAACTCAACAGCAAAATAAACCCTAAAACTCAATAAACAAAAAACCGATCCAGTTAGAAAATGGGCACAGGATCTGAATAGACACTTTTCTGAAGAGGACATCCAGATGACCAATCGACATACGAAAAGATTCCCAACATCTCTAGTCATCAGAGAAACGCAAATTAAAATCAGGTTATTTTTTAAAAGCTGCAAACCTTAATCAATTTTTACTTCTGTTTAAAACCTTTCTTTCACTGACTTCCTATTGCCCAAATCCTGAACTTGACTTTCACACAGACCTGGCACAGCCTGATCCTTAGTGGAGTGCTCTCCATTGTAGTTAATCCTCTCTTCTCTCTCCTATGTGATTGTATAGTAGAAGGGTATGTAGCTTTATAACATTTTTCAAAGTTGTTATTATACATCACTTTGTGCTTCTCTTCTGATAAACTTTCAACAAATTCAAGGATGTCTGCAGTGGGTTTTGAGCTTTTGCTTGCTACCACTGTATCACCAGTGCTAAAATTCAGCAGGTGGTCAACACATGATTGTTGAAAGAATGAAAATAGTAGTAAAGCTATCACATGATGCAGGTGCATGACTAGAAGTGTTAATTAGCAAATGTGTTTATTAATTAGGGCTCATAACTACTTTGAATGATATTTTTTATATTCTAAAAGGATAGTTCAGTTTTATACATTGCATATTTCCTAGCAAATTTAAAGGAGTCAGATTTTTACATATTTCACATTATTATTAGGTTTAGAAAATCATATCCACTAATAATTATACTTTATCATAAAATGGTAAATAGAAATTAATTTATGGATTTAGAGGGTTTTTTTGAAAATCAAGTTTCAGTGTAATTCTTTAATGCCATAACAAATAATTGACAAAATAAGACATTTTTGTGTAAATTTTTTTATTTGAAGAAAATGGTAAACATTTAATTTTTTGAAATTGTGTTTGAGGATTTTAAATTATGATATTTAATATGATTAATTTAATAAATTATTTGTAAATTTAAAGATATGTTTGAGAATATTGACCCTTGGTTCTTTATTTGAGCTCTGGGATTTTATCATTAAATGTCTGTTATGCTTTTTACATAGATTTTTTACACGAGTCCTTGTTTAGTTAGCTATCATTTAAAAGTCATAAATAGGATTATTCACCCTAGTTCATCTAAAAAGGAGATATATAATATTAACTATAAGGTTAACTACTTGGGTTCAATGGGTATCCTTATATTTTATGAGGCCTTGTCCACTATTTGATGAACCATTCTTCAAAGATCTATCATTGATTTTTTCCCCAGTGGAATCTATTATATAAAAAAAGGTATTTCCTTTTTTATACATTAAAGAAAAAGAACAAGTACATATTTTACAGTTACTGTTGAAAAAGTTATAGAATGTGAAATAGAACTTTGATACCAGATATATTTTATTTTATTTAACAAATATATATATTACTTTTACTATATATATATATGCTGTGAACAGATAATTTAATGTGTTAGCATTGATTTCTTATGTATCAATTAGATTCTCTTTGAAAAGTTATTCTGTGTGTGGCAAGGGGTGGGGGAGGGAGTTTATTAAAACTTTGGTAAAACTAGTAGTAAAACTAAAAATATCAAAGCTTACACTATATTGTTGTATTTGTATTTTTAGTAAGAAAAAAATATACCAAAAGACAAATTTTATAGTAATTATCTTTGGCCTTAATATTCTTTTTTCAAGTTAAAAGATATAATATTCTTTGCCAACGCATTTATTTCTTAGAAAATTCTTCTCAAAATCTGTTTGTTTATCTACTTAGTATAAATATGTTTTGGAATTGTCTAAATTATAGCACTGGCACTGTGTAACTTTTTTGTAGTTAGTTGCTTTCAAGGGCCAGGTAGTCCACATAGTCCAGTAGTGTGATCTGCTTGTTGTCTCCTATCTGCATTCTTCCCCCAGTAATAAGTACATTACATGCTACTGGTCATATTAGGGTAGTGTACAGAGTTAGCATAGCTCAATGCCATCTACTACTACTACTGAAAAATGAGATCAAAGCTTGTGCCTTTCTAGATCGGTCATCCAAACAGAGAATCAAAGATATAGTGGCCTTAAATAAAACACTAGAGCACCTGGATATGATAGACATCTACAGGACATTTCATCCCAAAGTGACTGAGTATACATTTTTCTCCAGTGTACATGGATCATTCTCAAGAATTGACCATATGTTGGCCCACAAAAACAACATCAGCAAATTCAGAAAAATCAAAGTTGTACAAGCATATTTTCTGATCATAAAGCCTTGAAACTAGAATTCAACTGCAAAAAAGAGGAAAAAATCCAACAAAAATGTGGAAACTAAACAACATACTTTTAAAAAATGAATGGGTCAAAGAAGAAATAAGTGCATAGATCAAAAGATATATAAAGACAAATGAAAATGACAATACAACATATAAGAATCTATGGGATGCAGCAAAAGCATTGATAAGAGGGAAGTTCATATCACTTCAGGCATATATGAACAAACAAGAGAGAACCCAAGTGAACCACTTAACTTCACACCTTAAGGAACTAGAAAAAGAAGAACAAAGATAACCCAAAACCAGCCGAAGAAAGGAGATAATAAAAATCAGAGCAGAAATAAATGAAATAGAGAACAGAAAAACTATATAAAAAATTAATAGAACAAGGAGCTGGTTCTTTGAAAAGATCAACAAAATTGACAAACCCTTGGCAAGACTTACCAAGGAAAAAAGAGAAAGAACACATATAAACAAAATCCAAAATGAAAGAGGAGAAATCACCACGGACACCGTAGATATACAAAGAATTATTGTAGAATACTATGAAAAACTTTATGCCACTAAATTCAACAACCTAGAAGAAATGGATAAATTCCTAGAACAATACAACCTTCCTAGACTGAGTCAAGAAGAAGCAGAAAGCCTAAACAGACCTTTTAGTAGAGAAGAAATAGAAAAAACCATTAAAAACTTCCCCCAAAATGAAAGTCCAGGCCCAGACTGCTTTACCAGCGAATTTTATCAAACCTTCAAAGAAGACTTGGTTCCTATTCTACTCAGTCTTCCAAAGAATTGAAGAAGAAGCAGTACTTCCAAACACATTTTATGAGGCCAACATAACCCTCATACCAAAACCAGGAAAGGATGACACAAAAAAAGAAAACTACAGACCAATATCTCTAATGATTACAGATGCTAAAATACTAAACAAAATACTAGCAAATCGAATACAACAACATATTAAAAAAATAATACATCACGATCAAGTGGGATTCATCCCAGAATCTCAGGGATGGTTCAACATATATATAATGGTAAACGTAATACACCATATCAACAAAACAAAGAACAAAAACCGCATGATCTTATCAATAGATGCAGAAAAGGCTTTTGATAAAATACAACACAATTTTATGTTTAAGACTCTCAACAAAATGGATATAGAAGGAAAATATCTCAACATGATAAAGGCCATATATGATAAACCATCGGCTAACATCATATTAAATGGCACAAAACTGAAGGCTTTCCCCCTTAAATCAGGAACAAGACAGGGTGGTCCACTCTCTCCACTCTTATTTAATGTGGTACTAGAGGTTCTAGCCAGAGCAGTCAGACAAGACAAAGAAATAAAAGGCATCCATATCGGAAAAGAAGAAGTAAAGGTATCACTTTTTGCAGATGATATGATTCTATACATCGAAAACCCCAAAGAATCCACAAAAAGACTACTAGAAACAATAAGCCAATACAGTAAGGTCGCAGGATACAAAATTAACATACAGAAGTCAGTAGCCTTTCTATATGCCAACAATGAAACAATTGAGAAGGAACTCAAAAGAATAATCCCCTTCACAATTGCAACAAAAAAATAAAATACTTAGGAATAAACATAACAAAGAATGTAAAGGACTTATATAATGAAAACTATCATTGTTAAGGGAAATCGAAAAAGATATAATGAGATGGAAGAATATACCTTGTTCTTGGTTAGGAAGAATAAATATAATCAAGATGGCCATATTACCCAAAGCAATATACAGATTTAATGCAATTCCCATCAAAATTCCAATGGCCTGACCTGTGGTGGCGCAGTGTATAAAGCATCGACCTGGAAATGCTGAGGTCGCCGGTTCGAAACCCTGGGCTTGCCTGGTCAAGGCACATATGGGAGTTGATGCTTCCAGCTCCTCTCCCCTGTCTCTCTCTCCTCTCTCTGTCTCTCTCCTCTCTAAAATGAATAAATAAAATAAAATAAAAAATTAAAAGGAAAAAAATATGCTTCCTTTAAGGGAAAAAAAAAAAATTCCAATGACATTTTTTAAAGAAATGGAGCAAAAAATCATCAGATTTATATGGAACTATAAAAAACCCTGAATAGCCAAAGCAATCCTAAAGAAAAAGAATGAAGCTGGGGGCATTACAATACCTGACTTCAAACTATATCATAGGGCCACGACAATCAAAACAGCATGGTATTGGCAGAAAAATAGACACTCAGACCAAAGGAACAGAATAGAAAACCCAGAAATAAAACCACATATATATAATCAAATAATTTTTGATAAAGGGGCCAACAACACACAATGGAGAAAAGAAAGCCTCTTCAATAAATGGTGCTGGGAAAACTGGAAAGCCACATGCAAAAGAATGAAACTGGACTACAGTTTGTCCCCCTGTACTAAAATTAACTCAAAATGGATCAAAGATCTAAACATAAGACCTGAAACAATAAAGTACATAGAAGAAGACATAGGTACTAAACTCATGGACCTGGGTTTTAAAAAGCATTTTATGAATTTGACTCCAAAGGCAAGAGAAGTGAAGACAAAAATTAATGAATGGGACTACATCAGACTAAGAAGTTTTTGCTCAGCAAGAGAAACTGACAACAAAATAAACAGACAGCCAACTAAATGGGAAATGATATTTTCAAACAACAGCTCAGATAAGGGCCTAATATCCAAAATATACAAAGAACTCATAAAACTCAACAACAAACAAACAAACAATCCAATAAAAAAATGGGAAGAGGACATGAACAGACACTTCTCCCAGGAGGAAGTACAAATGGCCAACAGATATATGAAAAGATGCTCATCTTCTTTAGTTATTAGAGAAATGCAAATCAAAACTGCAATGAGATACTACCTCACACCTGTTACATTAGCTATTATTAACAAAATAGGTAATAGCAAATGTTGGAGAGGCTGTGGAGAAAAAGGAACCCTCATCCACTGTTGGTGGGAATGTAAAGTAGTACAACCATTATGGAAGAAAGTATGGTGGTTCCTCAAAAAACTGAAAATAGAACTACCTTATGACCCAGTAATCCCTCTACTGGGTATATACCCCCAAAACTCAGAAACATTGATACGTAAAGACACATGCAGCCCCATGTTTATTGCAGCATTGTTCACAGTAGCCAGTACATGGAAACAACCAAAAAACCCGTCAATAGATGACTGGATAAAGATGTGGCACATATACACTATGGAATACTACTCAACCATAAGAAATGATGACATTGGATCATTTACAACAAAATGGTGGGATCTTGATAACATTATAGAAAGTGAAATAAGTAAATCAGAAAAAAATGGGAACTGCATTATTCCATACGTAGGTGGGACATAAAAGTGAGACTAAGAGACATTGATAAGAGTGTGGTGGTTACTGGTGGAGGGGGGAGAGGGAGAGGGAAAAGGGGAGAGGGAGGGGCACAAAGAAAACTAGATAGAAAGTGACAGAGGACAATCTGACTTTGGGTGATGGGTATGCAACATAATTGAATGACAAGATAACCTGGACATGTTATCTTTGAATATATGTATCCTGATTCATTGATGTCGCCCCATTAAAAAAAAAATTATTAAAAATGCTAAAAAAACAAAAACAAAACAAAAAAAAACTGTTCCTTGTTGATTCTCCATAGTAAATGATGACCTATGAAATACTCAGGGATTTCCTTATTTGGGACAAATTGTATTGCCTTCTGCAAAATGAGACTGTCTCTTTTAGCACTTTAGAAGTTTATTGACCCTGGCCAGTTGGTTCAGCAGTAGAGCATAGGCCCAGTGTGTGGATGTTCCTGGTTTGATTCTCAGTCAGGGCACATAAGAGGCGCCCATGTGCTTCTCCATCCCTCCTCCTTTCACTTCTCTCTCTCTCTCTCTTTCTCTCTCTCTGTCTCTCTCTCTCTCTCTCTCTCTCTCTCTCTCTTTCTCTTTTTTCTTCCTGCAGCCATGGCTCGATTGGAGCGATTTGGCCCTGGTGCTGAGGATTGCACTATGGCCTCTACCTCAGGCACTAAGAAGAGTTTGTTTGCTAAGCGGAGGAGCAATGCCCAGATGGTCAGAGCATCGCCCCCTAGTGGGCTTGCCAGGTGGCTCCCATTTGGGGCACATGTGGGAGTCTGTCTCTGCCTCCCCTCCTCTCACTGAATAATACCAGATATATTTAAATTAAAAGAAAAGACGTTTATGTCCTGGCCAGTTGACTCAGTAGTAGAGCATCAGCCCAATGTGTGGATATCCTGGTTTCAATTCCTGGCCAGGGCACACAGGAGAAGCACCCATCTTCTTCTCCACCCTTCCCCTCTCCTTTCTCTCTATCTCTCCCCTTCTCACAGCTAAGACTCCATTGGAGCAAAGTGACCTGGGCACTGAGAATGGCTCTATGGCCTCTGCCTCAGGTGCTAAAAAAAATGGTCTGGTTGCAATGGAACAATGGCCCAGATGGGCAGAGCATCGCTCCCTAGTGGGCTTGCCAGGTGGATCCCGGTTGGGCGCATGCTGAAGTCTGTCTCTCTGCCTTCCCACTTCTCACTTCAGAAAAATACAAAAAAATAAATAACTTATAAAAAGAAGTTTATTGTCCTTGGAAAGACTCATGGGTCATTGGAATAATCTGGGAAGACTTTTAAAAGTAGGGAATCCCTGCCCTATCCAGATAGCTCGGTTGGTTAGAGTATCATCACAAAGCACAGAGGTTAGTAGTTCAATCTCCAGTCAGGCCATATACAGAAGCAGATCTATGTTCTTGTCTCTCTTCCTCCCTCCCTTCTGCTTTCTTTCTCTCTCTCTCTAAAATCAATACAATAATCATTTTTTAAATTAAAATAAAATAAAAATAGAGAATTCTAAACCCAACCCATGATTATCTCATCTCACCTCTCTCTCTCCCTCTCTTCCCCTTATCCTCATTCCTCTCCCTCCCTCCCTCACTCTCTCTACTTATCCCTCACTCCTGCATTTACACCATGCACATGTACGCGCATATGCACGCATACACACACACACCTATATATCTGCTCTCAGGATATGGAAGATCATTATGTTTATGAAAATAATCTGATCTGGTCCTACCCTTTGTGTAAACAATGTGGATGGTAGGGCTCAGAAAGATTGATTTTGTATTAAAATTCATTTTTCTTATATGATTTCTGGTCTACTTGTTTTTTCCCTAGACACATCAAGCAGGTTTAAATCGTGGATTGCCTGGAGAAATGATAGTATGCTTAGAAATGACATTCATAATAAATAGAAATTTTTGCATTTGCATATTATTTCATGTTAAGTTGGGTAGTTATACTTGCAATTAAAGGCCTGAAATTAGGCTTTGTTTCCATTTAGTTGCATAATAATGAATTTTTAAATGTTTTATTCTGATGCATGTATAATACATACTGCCCTATATGTGATAGTTTTAGTTTATTACTAGATTGACTAAAGTTTTAATTTTTTATCTATCTACATTTTATCAATCCTAATAAGTTACATATGTTAAGTTCATGCATTGGATGGGTTTAAATTTCAAGACTGTAATATTATTTAATTTTACTATTCCTCCACTCTCTTTATTTACATATATTGGATATTTGGTATGATCACCATCAGAAAGAATATTAAAAGGATTCCACAAGTTTTGTATGTCATTCTTCTATAATTCATAAAAAAATACTTCTTGATAATTAAGAAAAGTATCAGAAATGTTTTTAATTACTAAGAAAAAAGTTGCAATTTTTAATTATTTAAATTATGAATAAGCTTATTCTCTTTCACCAGAATTAAAAGCCTCTTTCTTTTATTCTTACACTGGTTCCAGTATCTTAAATACATTGACTAAAGTATTCATGAAAATAATAGCTGTATTTATTGGCGACTTACAGTGTGCTATATTCTACACTAAATGTAACTAGCACTACTTAATTCTCAAAAATATACTTTCTGATAATAGTTCTAGTCTTTATTTTACTATGAGAAAATTGAGATATTGAGCAGTTAAATAACAGAGCATACCCTTTTATCCTACTTATCAGGCAGGCTCTCATAATGTGTATGTTGATGTGCTTGATGTTGTTGCACAGGCCTCATAAACTCTGTTCACTTTTTTTCCTTTTTTCCTTTGCTCCTGAGATTTGAAATTTCAATCATCTGATCTTCATGTTTGCTCTTTCTGTCTTCTGCCTGCTCACATGTGTTATTGAACCCCTCCAGGTATTTTTATTTTAGTTACTGTATTTTTCAGCTCCAGGAATTGTTTGTTTTCTTTTATTGTTTCCATCTCTTAATATTCTTATTCTGTTCATTATTTACCTAATTTCTTTTCATTCTTTGTTTTCTTTTTGCTCTTTGAGCATCATTAGGAAAGTTGTTTTAAAATCTTTGTTTGGTAAGTCTAATTTCTAGATTCCTCAGGAATACTTTATATCAATGTATTTTTGTTCTTTTAATGAGCCATGCTTTTTGTTTCTCTGTAGACTTAATGACTTTTTGGAATATCATAATTTGGTAACTCTGGATATCAAATTCATCCATTCTCCAGGGTTTGCTATTTTTTATATTTTTAAAACTGTCTTAGTCCATGTGTCTAACAACTTTCTAGAACTATTTTTGCATATACTTAGACTTTGACGTATGTAGTCACTGCAGTTTTTATTTCTTAGTTGCTGTTCTGCTAGGGTTTTGATAAATTTTCTTGAATACCAGGGCCTTAAAAAAAAAGCAAAACAAAAAATAAATGTTTCTGTGTTTTGCAGATTGGCTCTGTGCCATGACAGTTCTGAATCTGTTAGCCGGCTTGCACTCATCCTAGTGATTAGCTTAACTTGGTAGATTAAGGTTTCTCCAGTTCTTTCTAATCATACAGTGTCCTGGACATGTGCATGACTTCTACTTTTCCTTGTACACCTGGGTACTTTTTAAAAAAAAAAAAAATTTTTAAGCCCTGGCCCATTGGCTCTGTGGTAGAGCTTCAGCCTGGTGTGTAGCAGTCCCGGGTTCGATTCCCAGCCAGGGCACACAGGAGAAGCGCCCATCTGCTTCTCCACCCCTCCCCCTCTCCTTCCTCTCTGTCTCTCTCTTCCCCTCCCGCAGCCAAGGCTCCATTGGAGCAAAGTTGGCCCAGGAGCTAAGGATGGCTCTATGGCCTCTGCCTCAGGCGCTAGAATGGCTCTGGTTGCAACAGAGCAATGCCCCGGATGGGAAGAGCATTGCCCCCTGGTGGGTATACCAGGTGGATCCCGCTCGGGCACATGCAGGAGTCTGTCTGACTGCCTCCCCGTTTCCAACTTCAGAAAAATACAAAAAAAAATTTTTTTTTAGATTTTATTTATTCATTTTAGAAAGAGGAGACAGAGAGAGAGAAAGAGAGAAAGGGGGAGGAGCAGAAAGCATCAACTCCCATATGTGCCTTGACTAGGCAAGCCCGAGGTTTTGAACCAGCGACTTCAGCATTTCAGGTCGATGCTTTAACCCATTGCGCCACCTCAGGTCAGGCTTGGGTGCTTTTGAATGCTTTAAATTTCCAAAGTAACTCTCACCAGCCTTTGCTCCCATGCCTTATGTGGTCTATGCTATGTTTCAGTTGTAATCTTTGCCCCAGTCCTCCATATCTGCTGGTTTTCAGTTTCTTTGTCTTGCAGTGTGTTGAAAAGCAATATGCCCACCACTTTATTATTATTATTTTTATTATTTTTAGTTAGATGTGAAAGGGATGAGTATCTCCTGTCTATCCTTTAAGTTAGAAATGATTTGCACAATTATTTGCAAATTACTGGCTTCTCATACTGGGAACTGGTTTTTCTTTTCAAAACTGCTACTGTATGAGGTGGGGATAAGAGAGGGGTGAGTAAAAGTGCCACAAAGCTTTCAAGTTGCCTTTCTTGATCTATTGTTTATTTGGTTTTTGTAAGTCTTTGACTGTTTTCCAGCGTTGTTCCAAAGTTATTTTCAGGGCTGGCTTTCACTGTTCCGAGGGAGGGTAATTTGGAGTTGTATATTCCACCACTCTGTTGGTATAACTGCTTTCTTTTTAAAATAATTTTACTAATGATTTAATAGGAATAACAAAAATTTTATCTCCTTAAATTATTGTCCACTTGAAATTTTTTTATTTAAAGTAGTTTCTATGTATTTCTGTTTTACATTTGAGTTTTTATGATCTAAAAAGTACTTTGAAAATATTACATAAAAACCTAATTAAGACCATTAAATCATTTCAATGTACATGAATTGACAATAATAGAGAAAATGGAAAATTACTAAATACACAAATTTTCTGTATTTACTTGTATATGGCTCTTAGACCTAATGAGTAGTCCTAGATTTAAGTATAAGTAGCCTGTGGTTTCCCTGATTCCTGAAATGAGGTGATTCCTTTAGTGTGGCTACTGTCTTCATAGATGATGCTGAGTCCTATGCTTTGCCTTCAACTTGTGTCAACATATGAATTTACTTAATTCATAGATATTAAAAAATTATTACTTAAAATGAAATTTTAAATGTAACTAAAACATTTCAGTAGTAATGCTAATTCATTTCAAAGACATAAAAGGTTTTATAGGTCTTTGCACTAACATTTTATGCCACCTTATCCTATGACAACTAAAATGTGGTTACCATGGCTTTCTTTTCAGTAAGTGTGAACCAGATCTCTTTTTCCCCTCTTACTATTAAATATTCATCACACATACTTGGTGACATTTCTTTTGTAATTCAGAGATAAATCTTTTTTAAATTATGTAATAGTTATCAGAATTCATAGCTAATGTGATGTGATACTCGAAAAGTTGATGTTTTTTAGATGTATGGAGACACAATTAAGTACATGTGCTTCTTCATAGTGTTATTCTGGTTCTCTGTATCCTAGCATTGCTTAAAATCTCTAGTTCTCTCGTCATAAAGCAGATATTTGTGCATAAAAAGCACTATACATTTATTGTAAACTTTTGTTTAGGGTGATCTTAACAGTGCACAGATAGATATTAAAAATGCCCTTTACTAAACATGACTGCAGTAAAAGCTAAAAAGGAGTCTAGAATTTGATTCTTATTTTTTGAAATTTAAGTCACCATTATATATATTACTGGCTTAATAAGTTAAATACATGATATTAGAAATTACTAATGGAGTATACTCTGCTCTTTGCATCCTCATATGAAACAATGTAGCTACCGGCATTTTTTTTTTCCAAATCAACCAACTCATTTTAATTGCTGATGTTATCAGCTCCTTTTATGAACTTAACAACTAATAAGAAATAAATGTGTTATATAAGTTATGGTCACAAGTAATTGATGAACCCTATAAATATAATGTTGAACAATGTTATATATATATATAGTAACAAAATATGTGTATTATACAGGGTGAGGTAAAAGTAGGTTTATAGTTCATATGTAAAATAATATAATAATAAGTAATAATACAATAATAAACTCTGTCTTTTGCATACTCATAACTGTATACTTAATTTTGCCCCACCCCTTATATTGCATATAGTTTATGTTTAAATATTACTCAATAAATCCAGATTAATTTATTGATTAGTTTATGTTAAATATTGAAATACCTTTCAAACACAATTGTATTTTAAAAATCTAGTCTATTGTTAAATTACTTTTAAGCAAGTGAAATGAATGAAATCTGTTATCTTAAAACATTTAAGCATTTGTGTCGTTTGATCATTTAAAGGTCTTTGTATCTGGTTACTTTAATATGTGTTTGTGAGAAAGAGAGAGTGTTAGTTCTGAAAACACCTAGGCATCCTTGTTACAGTTACTGCTATCTGATAAGTTAGTTCAAGACCAACTAGAAACATTATATTAAACTCTCTTGCACCCTCTGTTGTTATTTTTCGGGAACACTACACATATCTTCCCATAATTATTGGCATTCAGCTTATTAAAACCCCTGATAAAATTACTACTGAGTTTATTATACATACCTCAAAATTAGGTTGACAGTAAAATACTACTTATTTTTAATTCTTATTTGTTGGTTTTTTTGTTACAGATATGCTTTTATAGTAAAGCAGTGTAGAAATGAAACATGAGCCTTTCTGTTTATCTTTGATTTTTCCTACTCACCAGTTTTAAACTCCTCCAAATGTTTCAAACAAATGTATCTTTATTGGATATAGCACGTTCTATATATAATTTTCCAGAATTACAAATTCTGTCCATTGTTTTTAAACCTTTCAATTGTCAGACAATTATCTTCCAAAATAAGAGTCTGGAATCGTCCATACTAAAATTAAGAATTTATAACTGTAAGGAACAGATGTTTTCATAAACATTTGCTATAATTAATTGCAACTAGAGGATTGAAGGAACAAAGCAGTTTCTCCTGTTTCAAAACTTTATTGCCTTTACCTTGTATAGCAAACTCTGAAATCTTTCCTCTAATATTGTGTAGAGGAACAATTGTTCTCCTTATTTGGTATGTTTATGAGAGAGAAAACTGCTTTCTCCCCTTATTACCATACTTTGATGGTCACATTTAATGTGATACATTTATTTTAAAACAGGTATAAAATGAAGAACACTTTTGTAATGTATTATGATGACAAAACCTAGTTGTTTGAAACCCTAAAAGTCTTAATTATTTGAAGGATTTTTATATTTGATCTGA
Organism: Saccopteryx bilineata; assembly: GCF_036850765.1. Classification (NCBI taxonomy): domain Eukaryota; kingdom Metazoa; phylum Chordata; class Mammalia; order Chiroptera; family Emballonuridae; genus Saccopteryx; species Saccopteryx bilineata. The sequence goes on from NC_089499.1 coordinate 31,896,448, forward strand.
TAAATACCAGCAGAAGGCAAGAAATATTCTATTGGTGAGATTTTATGTATATTCTAAGTGATGATAATCTTTAATTTTAAAGAGAAAGAAGGCTCCTATTTTTCAGTATAGGATATAGTACTTATTCTATGCTGATTCTGGAGCATTTCACAGGAAATGTCTGCAAGCTGTTAAATACCATGTGCTGGAGGAAATTTTCAGTTAGCAAGACAGAGACTAATTTTCCTTAAAATTTTTATTTATTGTAAGATATCATTAATTTTTAAAGAAAATGAAGTATGTTGATTGAGTAATCTTTCGGTACCCATGTTTTCAAAGAATGAAAGTATGCGGCTGGTATGATCTTCATCATCTAACTGTTTCATGGATATATTTTTATAATAATTCTCAACATTTTCAAGTATAATTCATTTTAGAATTGGTGTTTAATAAAAAACCTGCAAGTGCATTTTGAAGAAGTTAAAAGTTCAGTAAGCCGGCTCAGTCCAGTTCTTGTGCTCCTAAAACTTGGGTGCAGCTGCAAAAGCTTTTGAAGAGAACCAACATTCTTGATTAATCTGTCAACTCTAAAATGTGCAAAGAAAAATAGGTAGCTGTCATTAAAATTACATTTCAGCTTTCAATAACCATTTAATGAGTAGCATAATTATATAAGTATGGTACCTTAAGTACTATACTCAATAATTAAAAATAATCTCATCTTTAAAGTGAAAGCTCTGTAATTACTATTTGACTTAACCAGGACCACTGTGATGATCTCCAGTGGCACCTTAGGTTGTTCAAAGTGGATTAAAAGTATAAATTAAAATTGGATATATCATTAAATTATTAAGCTTTAACTATCAAAGAAATGAGTATAACCTGATGTTTGAAAGTTACATTACAGGAATTAGGAGTATAAAATGTAATCAGATTCTAGTCTTTTTAATTTGTTTCTAAAAATAAATGATATGTTTCATAGTAGTATACTGTGGCTTCATAGAAACTGTGCTTTGCAGGATATGTTTTAAATTTTAAATTATTAAATTTCTCTCAAAAAATATGTATTTTATATTGTGGCTTGGTTAGCATTTTTTAAACTTCTTTAGCAAATTTATTTTTATTCTATAATTTTAAATTGATAGTTACATGTTTGTTCTAAATCTGATTTTATAGATATTTCACTCAGTTTCTTGAGTGAAAATGTGTTTTTCTCCTAAATGTTTGATATTGCCATGTGAGGCAAAAATACCTTTTGATGTTGTCATTTTTTTTTCACTTTTTAAACTGCTGAACTCTTGCTCACAATTAAAACCTGACGTTTTGGGGAAAATATTAAGGTGCAGTTAAAGCTCCATAGACTGCTGGCTCTGTTTTCTGTGTTACTTCTGTGCTGACCAGATTTTTTGATGGGGTGGGTTCGGGGCCGGAGAGCATTCTGGTCTGCTTTCTGCCTGCTCTCTTTCGATTGTATCTGTGGTCAGGGCAGGCAGCTTGGTCAGTATCAAAAAGCTGCCCTTTGTTTATAAACATTAGTGTGTGATTAAATGGCATATAAACTTTGGCTTGTCTATGATTCATAAGAAGAAAAGGTCTGTACTGTTCTTCATTTGTTCCAGTTAGCAATGACCTTGGTAGTATTCCTCTTCAATTAGAAGCGGTGGTCTCGCTTTATATTTTGCATCAAAATAAACTTTTGGCCTAATGGGCTCTGATTCTAAAAGACATTGGGGGGAGGGATAAGGGGATATATGCTTTTTGACCCAACATACTGCAGAGCTGTCATAGGAGCTTTTCAACTGAGATCATCCAGTTTTATAATCTCCCTTATTTCAGTGTATTTGTAATTTTTATTTTCCAGGAGACTCAAATAAAAATGGAAGAAGAACCAGTTCTACTTTAGATTCTGATGGGACTTTTAATTCCTATAGGTAGGTGATGAATACATAGATACATAATACTACAGGACGATGTACAAAATGACTAATCTTATAGGACTAACCTTAGAGTAGTAAGAAACTGCTGCCGGTATTTTAAAAATATGACAAGTGTAAAGAATATTATTATGATATATACTTGTTCTGCAGATTTATTGAGTAATGGAAAATGCAACATTCTAAATTGTTGAATAAGTGGATTTATTGTAGATATCTATTGTTAACCTGTATTAGGATAATTGGAATGAATGCACGTAGAGTATTAATCTCCATTATAATCCATTTTTGTTTTGTTTTTCAATATATCTGTTACAGTACTAAAGCCTTCCTTTTGTTTAAGTGTTCTGCTAAAATGGAGAGTACTGTTTATGAGCAACTAAGAGAGAGTATAACATGTAATTCGTGGTTACATTAAGTGCTGTTTGTTAAAATCCCATTTGGCTCTTCACAAACAGGGCAGTTATGGTCTCAGTTAGTGATTTTTAAAAAGGAAACGATGCGTTAGTTAAGAAAATATATGTATTATCTAGTCTTTTGTTAATACTCTCCTTTTAACTTGAATTTGCTTGAGTATTTATGGCATTTGTACCATCATAACAGAAAAGCCTAGAAAGAAGAAAGAGTAAAATATTTCCAGTAATATCTGAAAATTTGCATACTGAACCAAAATGATGTAAGAACTAGGTTTACTTGTTGGGAAAAAGGTACATATTTAATAAAAGTACATTTTGGCATGATAGACAGCAAAACAGATTGTTGAAGAAATACTCTAATTGGAGTACACTGTCCTTATGGTTAATTAGTTCTGATACTTGTGTAATGACACTATAAAATATATGCAAGAACCATTGTACACTTGAAAACTCATTTGCATATTAAACTGTCACTCTTCCTTTTATATAATAAATATGGAATTTATGCTTAGAGTCTTTATATTTTTATTTGAACACATCCTTTATATCCCTAATTGGAACTGTTATTTGTTTTCTCCCATCCCAGGCGAGCTTTTAACATCTAGAGTAGGGCCCTGTATACAGGAAGCACTTAATAAGAATGCAGTAAATGGGAATGTTTTCACAGTTTGTTTTTGAATTCCAGAAATGTGATGGTAATTGAAACACTTGACATCTTTATTTTATACCAGTTGGGGTCTATATAAATAATCAGTTGTTCAAGTGTCATAGATACTACAAAGGGCTTATGTTCCCATGGTGTTCTAGAAGGTATTATCACAGCAGTAAAGCTCATATGTTGTCATTATATTTTCACGGTACCTGTCCTATCTTATGAACGTTGGAATTCTTTAAATTCTTCTTTTGGTGCTGAGTATGATATGAATTTGGAATTTGACATATTAATAATAGGTAGAATCCTCTATCTGAACATGTTATAGCTGATCCTCCCAAAAAAAGGTGAATATAAAATATAGTTAATTAAATATTCATGATTTGGCACGTAACTGAGGAATGTTAATATGATAATTCATGTGAAATCTATGGTGGTAATATCATTATTAGATATAAATACAATAAAAAATAACCAAGACAAAAGGAAAGTAAAGATGTATTTCAAAGGAAGGAAAATATATATATATATGTATATATATATGTATATATATAAATTTTGTTGGTGAATTATATTTTACTATTACATTTATGGTTTAGCTAATTATAGTAAATAATGGACATAATATAAAGTTAAGAGAAATGTGTTCATGTGAATGCACAGTATTATCTTGGAATTTATTTTCTTCTTGACTAGTTTAAAGATTAAAGGATCTTAGTTTTATTGAATGATAATTGTATTTTGAAAATGAACTCCTAATGTAACTGCACAATAAATACTAATGTTGTTAACTAATATATTTTTAATCAATGCCTGTCAGTGTTGTAATGTTAGGATATTAATTTATTGTTGTAATTAAAACGGCAAGATAAAAAGCTCAGGTAGTACAGTATATAAAAACAAGCTTTTAATAGTTGGCAGGCCAGTGCTGTTATTAAATAGTATTATAGTATTTAAGGTGTGAAATGAGTATTTTTCTACTCAGTAGGCAATAGCTCTTATGATATAATGAGCTTACTTGTGAATTTGACACTAGGGTTAAATGCAGAATTCATAGAAGCACAGCTTTGGGGTATATTTTCATATTAAGGTTAACTGATACAACCTAGGAATTGCTGCAGAATCACACTAAAATGGCAACAGAATTGTCAGTATACTTCACTTTTGATAATGAAAATGATTTTTTTCCTGCCATCATAGCTCTTTTAAACTAACTAGAAGTAGGGCTTTGGAAAATGTGAATATTCCAACCCTCAAACATCCTAACAATTCTACCTTTGTATTATTTAAACTGCCTCAGAAATCCTGACCTTCCTTCACAGTTAGACAGTTCTGGCTGTCGGCCTAGGGAACATACTCAAGCTGTATATACTTGTGTCCAAGGTGATGATTAGCCTTAATTTGTCATCTATAAAATGTATGCTCCTTCTCACAGATGTTTTCAAGACTGAGATAAAATATATAATATAAGGTAGAACTTTTGGAAAATGTAAATGCAAAGCCATGGCATTACTATTATTCTTTTGTGCTTACTTCATGTAAATTGTCAACTTTGCAGTCTTAGTCCTCATTTAACCCTCCAATAGGCGTACTCTTTTATGGCATATGCTGAGGTTTTATTAACTTTTGAACTGATCACCTAAATCTTTATTTTTCCATTATTTGTTTCTGTTATTGTGGTCTTAGGTTTTCAGTTTCAAGAAAGCAAAATCTCTCTTTTTTGTTGTTCTGTTTTTTTGTTAATAATATCTAAACATAGTGAGTTGATTCAATACCTGACTCCAAATATTTTGGAGACTTTAGACAAGTTTTAGCCTCACTTTCCTCATTTTTAGAGTGGGAGTAATAAAACACACTTATGAGGAGATAAGGGTATAATGTCACTAATGTCACATACTTAAATGCTGAATAAATATTAGCTGATATCTTCCCATTGATGTCATCGCCATCACTGTTGTCATCAGTATCATGTGGTAATGTAGCAATTCTTCTATAGCGCTCTAATATAGAGACACCAAAAGGAAGGTGTTAAACATCCATGTCTTACAGGAAAACTTTTGTCTATTAACAGAGAGAGCTAAGAACAAGCTTAATCTGAGGCTTGAAACTCTCAATCTCTGATACAGTATTCTAGGTTGTCTTTTTATAACTAAATTGTGCACATAGCAAAGATAAAAGGAAGATCTTTTGCAGTTAGTGTAAGTTCAGAGACAGATTTTTGGAATTTTGACAAGAAAATTTAAAATTTTTAAATTGATAGACCCTAACTGTGGTTTTGTGTTCCTGACCTTCCTAGCTTTGTTTTTCATAGGCTGTGAGGTTTACTTTGGATTTGTGTCATTTGTGGTTTTTGTTTTATTGATTTAAGATAGGATACAGGTGCATTTAACTCCAAAGGGACCAGTATGATTGGAGTGTGATGACTGGTTAATAGGATATCTTTTGTTGTTGTTAAAATTTGCTAGTATATCTCCTAATTTACAGATGACTTATTAAAAAGAAAATTAATAAGAATTTAGGAGATATTGGTTTATGCATTATTTCTTATAATATTTTGAGACAAATTTTAATGTTTTCTGTCAGATGGTATGACTGTCTCTATTTCTTGTATAACCATTAAAACTGAGAGACCATTGCTGGGTGTGAAAGAAAAGTAGTTTGCTGATTAGCAGTTTGCAGTAGATGTTAAACTAAGTGACCGCAGCACAAAGGCCACATGGTAGGAGGAATATTCTCACACCACCACCCCACCCCCTCTTCCCAAGGGCAGCTGACCTTCTCCTCTGCAAAGAGGCGAGCCCCTTGCAAGCATATATGACTACAGACTATTACATTAATCTGTTTAGCTGTAGTACCAGCTGCTTGCATGTTTTTAATTATCTTATTAGGTGGTATAACAGTGACCTAGGAAATAAACTGAAGGTGAACATTTTTCTTTTTTTTACCCTGTGTTTCTAAATATCTTTCTTGGTCAAACTATAACTTCCTACAAAAGTTCCTGGGAATTCTTATGGTTTTGAGTCAATGTAATTGACTTTTTAAAGTATAATGTCCTAATTCCCAATATAGAAAATAACTTTATTTTTGTCTCATTAGATTGTGTTTATATAGCCATGGATTCGTGTTAAAATCTATTGGTTTAATAGTCAATTTAGTTAGAGAAAACTCAGTCCAGTTATTGGTATTCTCTGGGAAACTAAAAATAATGCTTAATGTTCAGACATTGTCTTAGCATTCTGTAAATGGCATGGGATAGAATATAATTTATTGTAGATTATTTTAAAATAATTTTTATACTTAACTCTGATATTCTGTATTCTGCATATACACTAGTAAATCATTTAGCCTACCCTAAGTATTTTAAAATTTTAAGTTCACATGGTATTATTTCTGGGTATATTTTCCCAAGCTGTGCTGTTAGGAAAAATATACTATCTTTTGAGTTTTGACAATTGGAAAATTTTTAAATAATACTTTGTAAATGAAATGTTGACTCCACGAGACACAGTAACAACCAATGGTTATTCAGTCCCAAGTCATAGCCAATAAACAAAGACTTTAATAATTTATTTAGAAACCCTTGGCTTGAATTAAAAAACTATGGTATTTAGATGCGAAAGGATTATGTTTGTGTGTCTTTTGAATTAGTAAATCTTTTTTAATATGGTATAGTCTATAGCCCACAGAGTCAAAGCTGTTTAAGTTGGTAAAAGTTTTTAAAAATTTAGTTGGGTAAGTTTGTGTAATCTAAAAGTTAAGTTCTTTTCCTGAATAAGAAAAAATATATTATGTAATTTGAACTTATTTTATTTGTTGAGTAAATTTTAAAAATTAAGCTTCAATGTATATCACAAAGATTTTTATGTAATTATCTTTACATGTAAGAAGTAATTTGGGAGAAAGTAGAAAACATCCTTTCATCATTTATATTTATTTTTGGTATAATACCTTTTTTCCCCATTTGTATGTAAGAATGTCATAAGTCTCTTGAAATAAAAATGAAGCAATAATTTAAAATATTAGAATAGAGATAATACAACAAAAGTATACTTTGGATTTTAAATTTAAATCTGTGTTCTGGTTACATTTTTTGTATTATGATATAAATTTGTTAGTCTGTTATTTTTAAGAATATGAAGTCATAGAATCATTTGACTTGCTTAAAGTTATAGTGTCACTTTGTTCAAGCTGCTATAACAAAATACCAGAGACTGAATAGTATATAAACAACAGACATTTATTTCTCTTAGTTCTGAGGGCTGGGAAGTTGAAAGATTAAGATGCTGGCAGATTGGTGTGTTGAGAGCCCAGATACTGGTTCCTACATAGTCTTTTCACTGTGTTCTCACATAGTGGAGGAGGTGAGAGCACTTTTTTGTAAGAGCTCTAACCTCAGAGCCCTCAAGACTTAATCCTCTCCTAAAGGCCCTTCTACCCTCCAGACACCATCACATTGGGTGTTAAGATTTAATATATGAATTCGTGTGGGGGAGCACAGTCTGTAGCATATATTAACATAGAGAGACCAACTTGAATTCCCCATCCCACTCTGCCACTGCTTGGCACTATATAAGTTCCTAAGGTCTTGCCATTTTAATTATTTTTTCAGAGCAGCATAACTTAGTAGATGAGAAAGGAGGGTCTAGAATTTGTATTTCTTTTCTGATTCTTAGAGCATTGCTTTTCTCACTTTAATGTGCTGACTTTATTTGGTTGAGAATCTGTATAATATATGGCATATACTCTTTAAGTTCTTAAGAATAAATACATGATTTTGGGAAATAATTTGGAACACAGAGATAGAAACCACTACTACTGATTCCACCAGTTACTGTCTGACCTTAGGCAAGGTAATTACCTTCTCTGATTCCTAGTAACCTCACTTATAAAATTGTAATGTTAACAGTTCCTATATAGTAGGGATTTTCAACTTCTTTTATCTCATGGCACAGTAAACTACAAAATTGTGCGACACATGAAAAATATTTTTTGCTGAGCTGACAAAAATAAAAAAGGTATAATTTTGATTTATTCACAGTGGACATCTATTGTGTTGGCTGTTGTCAATTTTTATTTGATAGACTTAGGGAAAAGAGGTCAGTGCCTTGGACCAAAATAGACAGGTATTACTTGTAAAAATTCTTATAGCACACTGGTTGAAAATCGCTGTCATGGAGTTAAAGGGAGCATACCTACAAATGGTCAGGGTACCTTGGCCCACTCACCTAACACATAGAAGATAGCAAATACTAGTTTCTCACCTTCTCTTTTTTTTCTCTTTTCTAAAATATTATTTCAATTTTTTTTTTTTTTACAGAGACAGAGAGAGAGGTATAGATAGGGCTAGACAGACAGGAACAGAGAGAGATGAGAAGCATCAATCATTAGTTTTTGTTGCAACACCTTAGTTGTTCATTGATTGCTTTCTCATATGTGCCTTGACCATGGTCCTTCAGCAGACCGAGTGACTCCTTGCTCAAGCTGGTGACCTTGGGTCCAACCTGGTGAGCTTTGATCAAACCAGATGAGCCCGCGCTCAAGCTGGCGACCTCGGGGTCTCGAACCTGGGTCCTCCACACCCCAGTCCAATAATCTATCTACTGTGCCACCGCCTGGTCAGGCATAAAATTTTATTTCAGTTTCAATCAACTGTTTCACCTAAAAGAATTCTCTTTTGTCTCAGTATTTTTTTTCATAAAAGTATTTTTAAATTTTTATTTAGTTCTGAGGTGGCAGTAAATGATATTTTAGGATAAAATCTACAGTTACCTATGAAAGATCAGATCTAAAGATATCTATAGTTATGTATAGATTATATAGAAGGAATTTTTATAAAACCCATACTGATATTTAGCCTCACAGTTTCATTATTAAGTATTTTTAATTTCTATTTCCATATTTGCTCAAGTAGCACCACAGCCTTTATAGTTAAATTATAATTTCAAAGAGCACAAAATGTAACTTTTACATTTTCAAGACAATAAAATCAGAATATTACCTTTTATTCTTATCTCCATTTTGGAGTCACATTTGAAAAAAGACATGAAAATCACATTTGAATAATGAATATATCTTCTTAAAGTAACTTTATTATTTTTTATGATAGTGGAAATAGTCAATATCTATGCTTCTCTATACTATTCAATCTGTTTGAACTAATTATTGATCACTTAAGGTTCCAGAAATATGTCACCTTATATTTAAATAATTAACTGGTTTGTTTTTGCATACAGTCGTGTGCTGCATAATGACATTTTAGTCAAAGACAAACTACATATAGAACAGTGGTCCCATGAGATGGTAACAGAGCTGAAAAATGTCTATCGCCTTATGACACTTCAGCCATCACCGTGCAACACATTACTTACGTGTTTGTGGTGATCCAGATTAAGACTGATCTACTGAGCTCCTGTCTTATAAAAGTATGGCACATAGAGTTATGTACAGGACATTATAGTAGATAATGATCATAAGTGTCTATACTGTACTTTTTATCATTGTTTAGAATGTTTCCTTATTTTTAAAAGTTTGCTGTATTAACAGTATGGGTGTTACACCAGCAGTAACCTCATACATCTCGTTTCTTGCATCATTTTCTTTTGTGCTTGATTTAATCTCACTTTGTGTATTCATTGCGACCCCCAAGTATACAAAATTCACTGCTAATGCTGCCTGTAAGAGGCCACGTTGACTGATTGACGTGGAAATAGAATTAAATGTGAGTGAGGACTATGAAGGTGGAAAATCAGTGATGGTTATTGCTCGCCAGTCAGGCAAGTCTCAATCCATCACAGCTGTGATCTTGAGGGACGAGAACAGAGTGATGGAAGCTGTTAAGGATCTGCATCATTGAAGGCAGTGGGACTAGCAGAAATTCCAGAAGGGCCCATATCAGACAATGTAGGGACTTCTAACTACTTGGATGGAAGACGAGACACAGAAGAGCATCTCTCAGGACCATGAATGCCATGGCCAAAGAACATGTTTTATTTCAATGTTGAAAGAAAAGGTTGACCCTGATTAGGATGTTGAATTTACTGCTATTTCTGGCTGTTATTTATTACGTAAAGTGAACTGAGTGGTAGATCTGCAAGTGGTGATGTGAAGGCAGCTGACGAATTCTTGGAAACTCTAGAAAAGCTGATTGGGGAGGAAAATTACTTGCCAGAGTAGACATTCAATCTGGATGAAACGTCCCCATTCTGGAATTGGATGCCTGAAAGGACTTTCCAGAAGAGGCCAAGTTAGTGCCAAATTTTGAGGCTTTTATGGACAGGATAACAGTCTTGCTTGGGGACAGTGTTGCAGGCTACAGATTGAAACCCGCTGTGATCTGGCGCAGTGAGAACCTGAGGGCTTTCAGTCATCTCAGTGAGCAACATTGCCAGTGTGCCACAGGAGCGATAGCAAGTCATCATGACCCAGCTCCTCTTCCAAGATGCCATCCTGATTGCTATGCCGGTAAAATGGAGAAGTACTATTTGGGAAATAACATACCTCTCAAGATATTGCTGACTGTTGATAATGCTTCTGGACATCCGCTTTTTATTGGTGATCCTCACCCTAATAGCAAAGTGGTATTTCTCCCTCCAAACACTGCCTCTTTGATCCAACCAATGGAGCAAGGAGTTATAGCAGCTTGTGAGGCCCAGTACCTAAGAGGAGAACCTTTGCCCAGGCTATTACTGCAGCTGAGGAAGGCTCTGAGGAGACCCTCCTGCAATACCGAAGGCTGTGCAAGGATTACAGCATCTATGACTGCAACAAGAATGTCACGTGGGCTTGGAGTGGTGTTACCAGGGAGTGGATGAATGGCATCTGGAAGAAGATACTCAAGAAATTCGTCCGTGACTTCACATGACTTGCCAAGGATGACTAGGTTGCATAGATCAACAGGTCGTGGTTGAGATGGCCAACAGCTTTAACCTGGTATGGATGAGGATGACATTGGGGAGCTCCAAGAGATGGTTCCTGAGGAACTGACTAGGAAGATATTGGAACCGGAACAAGAACTCATAGCTGAAGAAGAGGTAAGAGAAAAGGAAACTGCAAGAGAAGAAAAAGAAGAACCCCACAAAAATTCACAGTGAAGGGTTTAACAGAGCTTTTTCAGACCTCAGTAGGTTTCTTAAAAAGTCTGAAAATATGAATCCGAACACCAAAAAGTTTTCATAGAGAGGAATGTTTATGGTGGATTATCTGCTTACAGGCATATCTGTGATGGAAAAAAGAGACAAACCAAGTATGCCACTATGGACATAATTCTGAAAAAATTATACCTCCTCAAGAAGAGCTTCAGGCAGGTCCTTCGGAGCTGTTCCAGAAGAAGGCATTGCTGTCAGAGGAGATGGCAGCTCCATGTATGTGGTTGTCTTTGAAGACCTTGCACTGGGATAAGCAATGGAGGTGGGAGACAGTGAGATTGATCCTGACCCACTGTAGGCCTAGACTAGTATGTGTGATTGCCTTAGTTTTTAATAAAAAGGTTAAAAAAATTATTTTCAATAGAAAAGGAAATAAAATAGATCTTTGTACAAAAGTGCAATCTGTGTTTTTAGCTGTTCTATTACAAAAGAGTCAAAAAGTTTAGAAAAAAGTTAAAAGTTTATAAAGTAAAAATGTTTATTATAGTAAGCTAAGGTTATTGTTGAATAAAGAAACACATATATTTATAAATGTAGTTTATCCTAAACATATGATGTTTATAAAGTCTACAGTGGTGTGCAGGGATGGCTTTCACAGTCACTCACTGCTCACTCACTGACTCAGCCAGAGTGAGTGCGAGCCCCATTCATGGTAAGTGCTCTACATAGGTGCACCATTTTTTATCTTTTATACTGTATTTTTATGGTGCCCTTTCTATGTTTAGATATGTTTAGATACAGAAGAACTTACCATTGTGTTAGAGTTGCCCACAGTATTCAGTACAGTAAGATGCTGCACAGGCTTGTAGTCTAGGAGCTGCCCCATACAGCCTCAGTGTGCATAGGCTACCATCTAGGTTTGTGTAGGTGCACTCTGTGATGTGTGCACAGTGAGAACATTGCCTAAGGATGCATTTCGCAGAACACATCCCCATCATTAAGCTATGCGTGACTGTTCAGCCTTGAATTAACTTAACCCAAACTGACTTGAGTATACATGTTACAGTTTGAGTTCCTTTCCTTCAGAAACCCCTTCAAGCCCCTTTTATTACCTGTAGCCAAGCTTGAGGGGAAATTCTTTTTACATGTTTGTTTATTTACATTGTCAGCTGCAAGCTCCAGTCATCTAAAGACTGTGTAAATGTTTATCTTTGCAAAGACAGGCACACATTTGAAATCTGAGGATAAGCTGCCCTGAGTCACTCAGCACGGGGAGTCCCTCTCCTGGACACACTTCTGTTTCCCCCTGGTCTTCCCAGTTGAAATGTGCCCACTGTCAGCCCTGTGAATTTTTGGAAGTGAATTTGTAAGATATATTAGCATGCTGTGCTTTTTAGGTATGGTAGTGAAATAGACAAAATCAATCGAATATTTGGTCAGTGATGTTGAAATGTGTTGCTGGATCTATGATTTGAGAAAATAATGCGTAGGATTTGGGCTGAAACTTGGAAAGTTATAAATCTTTTTAAACATTTTACTAATCATTTGCTATTTATGTATTGGTTTGCTTTACGTTGTTAGCTCTATATAATGCTTATTTTCCGATTTTTGATTTGTAACTTTCAAGGTATAGTCTAAGGATGAAATTTTCATAGACTATTTTAATAGAAATTAGTATTTAGTATTTGTCTATTTTGTATATCAGATTATCTTGCCTTTTGGGGGGTAGTAGTAGTGGTTAGCAATCTAGTTTTTCATTTTATTTTTAATCCAGAGTTCTTATGAGTGCTTTTCTGACAGGTTTATATCTTTTTTGTTTTTGGTCCCAGAGAGCTAATTTATCTCAATCATTCTGCAAATCTTTACACTTATTATAGGCAAGCCAGTGTGCTAAACCACCAAGACTGAGACCCAGAGTGAAGTAAAACATAGACCAGGGGTCCCCAAACTTTTTACATAGGGGGCCAGTTCACTGTCCCTCAGACCATTGGAGGGCCAGACTATAAAAAAATCTATGAACAAATCCCTATGCACACTGCATATATCTTATTTTAAAGTAAAAAAACAAAACGGGAACAAATACAATATTTAAAATAAAGAGCAAGTAAATTTAAATCAACAAACTGACCAGTATTTCCATGGGAACTAGGCTCCTCTCAATGACCACCAAAGAAAGAGGTGCCCCTTCCAGAAGTGCGGCAGGGGCCGGATAAATGGCCTCAGGGGGCCGCATGTGGTCCGCGGGCCGTAGTTTGGGGACCCCTGACATAGACCCTCCGCCTGGTGTCCTCATGGCCTAGGAGGTGAAACAAACATGGAAGCAACCAACAGATGATGACTGGTATTACAATGGGGCTTTTTACTAAGAGCTAGGAGAATGCCAGATTGGGGCAGTTAGAATTGAGGGGCGAATAATATAAACAAAGACAATCTTCATTTGCTAATTTTTAGCAATGCAGTTTTCTTTTTGCACTATTAGAAAATACTGTGAGTAGATTTGATTGGCATTACATTTTTTTTGTACAAAATTATGCCTTTGTCTATAAAAACAGCTAAAGTGACCCATAGAACATGAGCATTTACATATATCTGCCCCATTGTGGTGACATTGTTACTTTGCATGAACTGCTATTTTTACAGTATTAGAATTTTAGGTTCCAGTATGTCATAGATGTTTGGTGTATGGGAGTCAAAGGTCAAAACATTTAACTGAATGTTGATAATGTATCTTTAAAACTTACAAAATTATATGAGACATTTGAAATGATACAATTGAGAATGAATATTATATGCCTAGAAATATGGGGAAGACTGATAGAGCAGCGATGGAATAAAAAGTAGCCTGCTAATGAGGGAGTATTTGAAATTTAAAAGACATCCTAGTATCATCTGAACATATGGACATAGTTTCATTCCATGATTATGGATGCAGTGTTCTGAGATAGATATAGAAGTAGTTTAGTCTGGTTGACATATTCTCAAGGAGTTTCAAAGATTGTATTTCAAGCTACTTGCTCAGATTAGGAAAGTAATTCTGATGACATGCCCATGTCTCCCAACCCATTTGTAGCAAAACAGGATAGTTGAACACCGTCTCTTAACTCTTTTTTTTTTAATTATAATTTTATTTTTTTAATGGGGCGACATCAATAAATCAGGTTACATATATTCAAAGATCAACAAGTCCAGGTTATCTTGTCTTTCAATTATGTTGCATACCCATCACCCAAAGTCAGATTGTCCTCTGTCACCTTCTATCTAATTTTCTTTGTGCCCCTCCCCCTCCCCCTTTCCCTCTCCCTTTCCCCCCTCTCCCCGTAACCACCACACTCTTATCAATGTCTCTTAGTTTCACTTTTATGTCCTACCTACGTATGGAATAATGCAGTTCCTGTTTTTTTCTGATTTACTTATTTCACTTCGTATAATGTTATCTAGATCCCACCATTTTGCTGTAAATGATCCGATGTCATCATTTCTTATGGCTGAGTAGTATTCCATAGTGTATATGTGCCACGTCTTCTTTATCCAGTCGTCTATTGACGGGCTTTTTGGTTGTTTCCATGACCTGGCCACTGTGAACAATGCTGCAATGAACATGGGGCTGCATGTGTCTTTACGTATCAATGTTTCTGAGTTTTTGGGGTATATACCCAGTAGAGGGATTGCTGGGTCATAAGGTAGTTCTATTTGCAGTTTTTTGAGGAACCACCATACTTTCTTCCATAATGGTTGTACTACTTTACATTCCCACCAACAGTGTATGAGGGTTCCTTTTTCTCCACAGCCTCTCCAACATTTGCTATTACCTGTCTTGTTAATAATAGCTAATCTAACAGGTGTGAGGTGGTATCTCATTGCAGTTTTGATTTGCATTTCTCTAATAACTAAAGAAGATGAGCATCTTTTCATATATCTGTTGGCCATTTGTACTTCCTCCTGGGAGAAGTGTCTGTTCATGTCCTTTTCCCATTTTTTTATTGGATTGTTTGTTTGTTTGTTGTTGAGTTTTATGAGTTCTTTGTAAATTTTGGATATTAGGCCCTTATCTGAGCTGTTGTTTGAAAATATCATTTCCCATTTAGTTGGCTTTCTGTTTATTTTGTTATCAGTTTCTCTTGCTGAGCAAAAACTTCTTAGTCTGATGTAGTCCCATTCATTAATTTTTGCCTTCACTTCTCTTGCCATTGGAGTCAAATTCATAAAATGCTCTTTAAAACCCAGGTCCATGAGTTGAGTACCTATGTCTTCTTCTATGTACTTTATTGTTTCAGGTCTTATGTTTAGATCTTTGATCCATTTTGAGTTAATTTTAGTACAGGGGGACAAACTGTAATCCAGTTTCATTCTTTTGCATGTGGCTTTCCAGTTTTCCCAGCACCATTTATTGAAGAGGCTTTCTTTTCTCCATTGTATGTTCTTGGCCCCTTTATCAAAAATTATTTGAGTATATATATGTGGTTTTATTTCTGGGCTTTCTATTCTGTTCCATTGGTCTGAGTGTCTACTTTTCTGCCAATACCATGCTGTTTTGATTGTCGTGGCCCTATAATAGAGATTGAAGTCAGGTATTGTAATTCCCCCAGCTTCATTCTTTTTCTTTAGGATTGCTTTGGCTATTCGGGGTTTTTTATAGTTCCATATAAATCTGATGATTTTTTGCTCTATTTCTTTAAAAAATGTCATTGGAATTTTTTTTTTTTAATAAATTTCTATTAATGGTAATGGGATGACATTAATAAATCAGGGTACATATATTCAAAGAAAACATGTCTAGGTTATTTTGTCATCAAATTATGTTGCAAACCCCTCGCCCAAAGTCAGATTGTCCTCCGTCAACCTCCATCTAGTTCTCTGTGCCCCTCCCCCTCCCCCTAACTCTCTCCCTCCCTCCCTCCCATGTCCTCCCTCCCCCCCCCCCACCCTTGGTAACCACCACACTCTTGTCCATGTCTCTTAGTCTCATTTTTATGTTCCACCAATGTATGGAATCATGTAGTTCTTGTTTTTTTCTGATTTACTTATTTCACTCCTTATAATGTTATCAAGATCCCACCATTTTGCTGTAAATGATCTGATGTCATCATTTCTTATGGCTGAGTAGTATTCCATAGTGTATATGTGCCACATCTTCTTTATCCAGTCTTCTATTGAAGGGCTTTTTGGTTGTTTCCATGTCTTGGCCACTGTGAACAGTGCTGCAATGAACATGGGGCTACATGTGTCTTCACGTATCAATGTTTCTGAGGTTTTGGGGTATATACCCAGTAGAGGGATTGCTGGGTCATAAGGTAGTTCTATTTGCAGTTTTTTGAGGAACCACCATACTTTCCTCCATAATGGTTGTACTACTTTACAGTCCCACCAACAGTGAATGAGGGTTCCTTTTTCTCCACAGCCTCTCCAACATTTGCTATTACCCGTCTTGTTGATAATAGCTAATCTAACAGGGGTGAGGTGGTATCTCATTGTAGTTTTGATTTGCATTTCTCTAATAACTAATGAAGCTGAGCATCTTTTCATATATCTGTTGGCCATTTGTATCTCTTCCTGGGAGAAGTGTCTGTTCATGTCCTCTTCCCATTTTTTTATTGGATTGCTTGTTTATTTGTTGTTGAGTTTTATGAGTTCTTTGTAAATTTTGGATATTAGGCCCTTATCTGAGCTGTCGTTTGAAAATATCAGTTCCCATATAGTTGGCTGTCTCTTTATTTTGATATCAGTTTCTCTTGCTGAGCAAAAACTTTTAATTCTGATGTAGTCCCATTCATTTATCTTTGCCTTCACTTCTCTTGCCATTGGAGTCAAGTTCATAAAATGTTCTTTAAAACCCAGGTCCATGATTTTAGTACCTATGTCTTCTTCTATGTACTTTATTGTTTCAGGTCTTATATTTAGGTCTTTGATCCAATTTGAATTAATTTTAGTACACGGGGACAGGCTGTAGTCGAGTTTCATTCTTTTGCATGTGGCTTTCCAGTTTTCCCAACACCATTTGTTGAAGAGGCTTTCTTTTCTCCATTGTGTGTTGTTGGCCCCTTTATCAAAGATTATTTGACCATATATATGTGGTTTTATTTCTGGGCTTTCTATTCTGTTCCATTGGTCTGAGTGTCTATTTTTCTGCCAATACCATGCTGTTTTGATTATCGTGGCCCTATAATATAGTTTAAAGTCAGGTATTGTAATTCCCCCAGCTTCATTCTTTTTCCTTAGGATTGTTTTGGCTATTCGGGGTTTTTTATAGTTCCATATAAATCTGATGATTTTTTGTTCCATTTCTTTAAAAAATCTCATAGGGATTTTGATGGGAATTGCATTAAATTTGTATATTGCTTTGGGTAATATGGCCATTTTGATTATATTTATTCTTCCTATCCAAGAACAAGGAATATTTTTCCATCTCATTGTATCTTTTTCGATTTCCCTTAACAATGCTTTGTAATTTTCATTATATAGGTCCTTTACGTTCTTTGTTATGTTTATTCCTAGGTATTTTATTTTTTTTGTTGCAATCGTGAAGGGGATTATTTGAGTTCGTTTTCTAATATTTCATTGTTGGCATATAGAAAGGCTATGGACTTTTGTATGTTAATTTTGTATCCTGCGACCTTACTGTATTGGTTTATTGTTTCTAATAATCTTTTTGTGGAGTCCTTCGGGTTTTCGATGTATAGGATCATATCATCAGCAAAAAGTGATAGCTTTACTTCTTCTTTTCCGATATGGATGCCTTTTATTTCTTTGTCTTGTCTGATTGCTCTGGCCAGAACTTCTAGCACCACGTTGAATAAGAGTGGAGAGAGTGGACAACCCTGTCTTGTTCCTGATTTAAGGTAGAAAGTCCTCAGTTTTATGCCGTTTAATAGGATGTTGGCTGATGGTTTATCATATATGGCCTTTATCATGTTGAGATATTTTCCTTCTATACCCATTTTGTTGAGAGTCTTAAACATAAAATTGTGTTGTATTTTATCAAAAGCCTTTTCTGCATCTATTGATAAGATCATGTGGTTTTTGTTCTTTGTTTTGTTGATATGGTGTATTACGTTAACCGTTTTGCGTATGTTGAACCATCCTTGAGATTCTGGGATGAATCCCACTTGATCATGATGTATTATTTTTTTAATATGTTGTTGTATTCGGTTTGCCAGTATTTTGTTTAGTATTTTAGCATCTGTATTCATTAGAGATATTGGTCTGTAGTTTTCTTTCTTTGTGCCATCCTTGCCAGGTTTTGGTATGAGGGTTATGTTGGCCTCATAAAATGTGTTTGGAAGTATTGCTTCTTCTTCAATTTTTTGGAAGACTTTGAGTAGAATAGGAACCAAGTCTTCTTTGAATGTTTGATAGAATTCACTAGTATAACCGTCTGGGCCTGGACTTTTATTTTTGGGGAGATTTTTAATAGTTTTTTCTATTTCCTCCCTGCTGATTGGTCTGTTTAGGCTTTCTGCTTCTTCATGACTCAGTCTAGGAAGGTTGTATTGTTCTAGGAATTTATCCATTTCTTCTAGATTGTTGTATTTGGTGGCATATAATTTTTCATAGTATTCTACAATAATTCTTTGTATATCTATGATGTCTGTGGTGATCTCTCCTCTTTCATTTTGGATTTTATTTATTTGAGTCCTGTATCTTTTTTCCTTGGTGAGTCTTGCCAAGGGTTTGTCAATTTTGTTGATCTTTTCAAAGAACCAGCTCCTTGTTTTATTGATTTTTTCTATAGTTTTTCTGTTCTCTATTTCATTTATTTCTGCTCTGATTTTTATTATCTCCTTTCTTCGGCTGGTTTTGGGTTGTCTTTGTTCTTCTTTTTCTAGTTCCTTAAGGTGTGAAGTTAAGTGGTTTACTTCGGCTCTCTCTTGTTTGTTCATATAGGCCTGAAGTGATATGAACTTTCCTCTTATTACTGCTTTTGCTGCATCCCAGAGATTCTGATATGTCCTATTTTCATTTTCATTTGTCTGTATATATCTTTTGATTTCTGCGCTTATTTCTTCTTTGACCCATTCATTTTTTAGAAGTATGTTGTTTAGTTTCCACATTTTTGTGGGTTTTTCCCCCTCTTTTTTGCAGTTGAATTCTAGTTTCAAGGCTTTATGATCAGAAAATATGCTTGGTACAATTTCAATTTTTCTAAATTTGCTGATATTGTCTTTGTGGCCCAACATATGGTCAATTCTTGAGAATGTTCCATGTACACTAGAGAAAAATGTATAGTCTGTCGCTTTGGGATGAAGTGTCCTGTAGATGTCTATCATATCCAGGTGTTCTAGTATTTCGTTTAAGGCCACTATATCTTTATTGATTCTCTGTTTGGATGACCGATCTAGAGCTGTCAGCGGTGTATTGAGGTCTCCAAGTATGATTGTATTTTTGTTAGTTTTTGTTTTAAGGTCAATAAGTAGCTGTCTTATATATTTTGGTGCTCCTTAGTTTGGTGCATATATATTAAGGATTGTTATGTCTTCTTGATTCAACTTCCCCTTAATCATTATGAAATGACCATTTTTGTCTCTGAGTACTTTTTCTGTCTTGTAGTCAGCATTATTAGATATGAGTATTGCTACGCCTGCTTTTTTGTGGGTGTTGTTTGCTTGGAGTATTGTTTTCCAGCCTTTCACTTTGAATTTGTTTTTATCCTTGTTGCTTAGATGTGTTTCTTGTAGGCAGCATATAGTTGGATTTTCTTTTTTAATCCATTCTGCTACTCTGTGTCTTTTTATTGGTAAGTTTAATCCTTTTACATTTAGTGTAATTATTGACACTTGTGGGTTCCCTACTGCCATTTTATAAATTGCTTTCTGTTAGTTTTGTATCTAGTTTGATTCTTCTCTTTTGTTTTTCTATCATTTGTTTTTGTTTGTTTGTGTTCCATACTTCTTTCCTCTGTTGCTACCTTTTTTAAGTCAAGTGTTTTTGTGGTGGTTTTTTTAAGGGTGGTTACCATTAAGTAATGAAAAGGGTACCTACCATATTCATTGTAGTACCCTATCTTATAAGTATTTCTGCACTTCATCATCCTTTGCTACTGTTAATCTCCATCCTCTCCCCCCTTTTTTTCCTTTGTTGTCACAGTTTAAGTTTGGTTTTATTGTGTTCTTGGTGGAGCTGTTACTTGTGGTGTTGTTTTCTTTTGTTCTTTGAATCTGGTTGGAAAACCCCCTTTAGTATTTCCTGGAGTGGGGGCTTTCTGTTGATAATTTTTCTCATCTTTTCTGTATTTGTGAATGTTTTTATATCTCCTTCATACTTGAAGGATAGCTTTGATGGGTATAGTATTCTTGGCTGAAAGTTCCTCTCTTTCAGGGCTTTAAATATTGGGGTCCACTCTCTTCTAGCTTGTAGAGTTTCTGCTGAGAAATCTGATGATAATCTAATAGGCCTTCCTTTATATGTTGTACTCTTCTTTTCCCTGGCTGCCTTGAGAATTTTTTCTTTGTCATTGGTTTGTGTCATCTTTATTATGATGTGCCTTGGAGTGGGTTTGTTGGGGTTAAGAAAACTTGGTGTTCTGTTTGCTTCTTGAATTTGAGGCTTTAGTTCCTTCCACAGGCTTGGGAAGTTCTCGTCTATTATTTGTTTGAGTATATTCTCCATTCCATTTTCTTTCTCTTCTCCCTCTGATATACCTATTATTCTTATGTTATTCTTTCTGATGGAGTCAGACAATTCCTGTAGGGCTTTCTCATTTTTTATTATTTTTGAGTCTCTTTCTTCTTCTCTCTGTTGTGCCTCAAGTTGTTTGTCTTCTATTTCACTAATCCTATCTTCAATCTGGGCTGTTCTGTTAGCTAAGCTTGTTACCTCGTTTTTCAGCTCGTGAATTGAGTTTTTCATTTCTGTTTGATTTGTTTTTATAGTTTCAATTTCCTTGGTAATATATTCTTTGCTTCATTGAGTTGTTTTCTGATCTTCCTAAATTGCCTTTCTGTGTTTTCTTGTATATCTCTGAGTATTTTTAAGATTTCTATTTTAAATTCTCTGTCATTTAGCTCCAAGGCTTCCAATATGTTAAGTCTTTTCTCCATAGATTTTTCCACATCTATTTGTGTTACCTCTCTTTCTTTTGTATCCATAATATTCGATTTCCTCTTTCTTATTGGCATCTGAGGGTGGTCTTATTGATAGCACTAATTAGAATTAATAAAGAGTAAAAAGTAAAAAAAAAAAAAAAAAAAAAAAAGGTAAAACACCCCACAAAAAAAAACAGTAATAATTTATTATTTCCCCCTTTTTTTCTCTCTTCTCTTTCCCTCCTCTCCCCTCCTCAGGGAAATATCGTGCCTATAATGGAGGGCCTGATTTGGGGTGAAGAGTTCAAGGGGCAAAAAAAGGGAGTAGGGACCTACTAAATGCAAAAAAAAAAGAAAAAAAGAGGAAGAAAATCTTAGACAAGCATAAGATGATTTGCTTGTATGTGATGGTCAACTAAGAGATATCATGAGAGGGATAAGAGGGAACCAGAAAAAAGGACCAAAAAAGAATAATAAAGAAGAAAAAATAAAAATAATAAGTAAAAATCTGTTGTATTAAGTGGAGCGAAGACTAAATACAATGGAGACCTTGGGTTGGGAGGACCCAAAATGCCACAAAAATAAACAAACAAGAAAAAAAAAATAAAAACAAAAGCAAAAAAGAGAAATAAAGCCAAAAAAAAGCCTTGAGTCCCAAATTAACTAATTTGTTCGTGATTGAGGATTATATGGGAGGAAAGTAAAATGAGAAAAGAAAAAACGAATAGAAAGGAAAAAATAAGAAAAAGAGAAAAACGAAGGAAGAAATAAAATAGGAAGAGAAAAAACAAAATAAAGCAAGACAAAAAAAAGAAAAAAAGAGGAGAGAGTGAGAGTTAAGTGTTTTGGAGTATAACCTTAAAGGAGGGTGAGGATGAAGAAGAAAAATAAAATGCAACACTCATGGGTAGTGTAGTTCAAGAAAGGGGAAGCATAAGATGGGCAGAGAATAGAAGGACCGAGGTGGAGGAAATAAAGGCAAAAAGATAGAAGAAACAAACAACAACAACAACAACAAAAAAATAGTGGATCAAGTTGTAAAGTCTGTGGGTTTTTCTTGATTTTGAGAGGTTAATTTCTTCCTTTTTCTTTTCTCTCCCTCTTCCTGGTCTGTGACTCTGTACCCCAGGCTCTGCCCCTGTGTCACTCTTAGGTAGGGATTTGCAGTTGATGGGATTCTATGGCAATGTCATATAATTGGCTTTAGTCTTGCTGGAAGTAAAGGCTTGTTGGCGTTTGCAGGGTCCAACGATGAGAGAGTTTGCTTTCCTGGATTCTCTCTCCTAGTCCCCCTTTCTGAATTAGCAGCCTGGTGATCCAGCTATAAGGCTGCAACTGCTTCTGCCTGGGGAGTAAGAGGCTCAAAGAGCTGGGAAATCCCCACTCTATCCCCACTCAGTGCAAGGGTTTGGGAAAGGCTCTGACAGTCAGGGCCTCCAGTGTAATCAGGCGGGGGTGGGAGTCAATTGTTGTCAAGGTGACTGTTCAGCGCCTATCATTTAGTTGGACCTCTCAACCCAGGCTTTCCACACTTTGTAGCCTGTTTTTGCAGGGAAGAAGAGGCACTAGTCTCTGCTTACGACTAGCGTAGTATAGACCTTATTATCTGCCCAGTCCTTCTTGTTAGCGTTTATCCCTAAATATGGAGGCTCTATTAATCAGAAGTTGCCCCCGCCCCTTTAGCGAGAGGCACTAAAAAATATCACACCTCTTTTCTTGGAACGCTGAATTGAGAGAGATCTTATCAATTAGAACCGAGGGTGCGCAGATTTCATGGGTTAAGCTAATTTCAGTGATTGGGTCGCAGCTGTGCTTCTGAAGGTATTTTAGGCTGCCTGCGCGCGCCCCTCCCCCAACGCTTGATTGTTAGCTTGAATGGCTGGGTGAGGTGCCCCGCCCAAGGAGAGAATCTCCCAAGCCTCTCCCGCTCGCCCCGCTGCTGGCGGCTGGACCGCATCAGGCGCAGGATAATGGAGCCCCCTGGGTGTGCGGGCCAGCAGGGCGCCCTGGGCGCGTGGAATGCCCAAGGCACGCGCGCAAATGGGGCGCTCCGGGCACCGGTGGCCGGCGACCCCCACTCGCAGTGTGCGGGCCGCTGGGAACGTCAGCGGTGCTCAACCGGACTGGGCGCGCGCGCGGCTGCTCGCGGTGGCTCGCGGTGGCTCACGGCGGCGGCCGCTCACGGGGGCTCGCAGCTCCCAAGTATATGGGCTGACTCACCACAGGCGCACTTCCTTGCGGTTTGAAAGAACGTCCCTGTGGTAGCTTCCTCCACACCCTCGTCTCTCAGATTCAAGTGATAACAGTCCTTTCTCTATTAGTTTGTGTGGAACTCCGGAATGCTCCGAGGATAAATTTTTCTGTTTCTAGTTGATAAATTTGTTGTGATTTAGGGGAGAGCTGTCGGACGCGCTGCTCACAGCGCCATTTCCGTGACGTCACTCGTCATTGGAATTTTGATGAGAATTGCATTAAATTTGTATATTGCTTTAGGTAATATAGCCATCTTGATTATATTTATTCTTCCTAACCAAGAACAAGGAATATTCTTCCATCTCATTATATCTTTCTCAATTTCTTTTAACAATGGTTTATAGTTTTCATTATATAAGTCCTTTACATTCTTTGTTATGTTTATTCCTAAGTATTTTATTTTTTTTGTTGCAATTGTGAAGGGGATTATTCTTTTGAGTTCATTCTCAATTGTTTCATTGAATTCTTTCTCCTTTTTCCTTGGTAAGTCTTGCCAAGGGTTTGTCAATTTTATTGATCTTTTCAAAGAACCAGCTCTTTGTTCTATTAATTTTTTTCTATAGTTTTACTGTTCTCTATTTCATTAATTTCTGCTCTTATTTTTATTATCTCCTTTCTTCGGCTAGTTTTGGGTTGTTTTTGTTCTTCTTTTTCTAGTTCCTTAAGGTGTGAAGTTAAGTGGTTCACTTGGGCTGTCTCTTGTTTGTTCATATATGCCTGAAGTGATATGAACTTCCCTCTTATCAATGCTTTTGCTGCCTCCCATAGGTTCTGATATGTCCTATTGTCATTTTCATTAGTCTGTATATATCTTTTGATCTCTGCACTTATTTCTTCTTTGACCCATTCATTTTTTAAAAGTATGTTGTTTAGTTTCCACATTTTTGTGGGATTTTTTTCCTCCTTTTTGCAGTTGAATTCTAGTTTCAAGGCTTTATGATCAGAAAATATGCTTGGTACAACTCGATTTTTCTGAATTTGCTGATGTTGTTTTTGTGGCCCAACATATGGTCAATTCTTGAGAATGATCCATGTACACTGGAGAAAAATGTATACTCAGTCACTTTGGGATGAAATGTCCTGTAGATGTCTATCATATCCAGGTGCTCTAGTGTTTTGTTTAAGGCCACTATATCTTTGTTGATTCTCTGTTTGGATGACCGATCTAGAGCCGTCAGCAGTTATTGAGGTCTCCAAGTATGATTGTATTTTTGTCAGTTTTTGTTTTAAGGTCAATAAGTAGCTGTCTTATATATTTTGGTGCTCCTTGGTTTGGTGCATATATATTAAGAATTGTTATGTCTTCTTGATTCAGTGTCCCCTTAGCCATTATGAAATGGCCATTTTTGTCTCTGAGTACTTTTGTTGTCTTGTAGTCAGCATTATCAGATATTAGTATTGCTACGCCTGCTTTTTTTTGGATGTTATTTGCTTGGAGTATTGTTTTCCAGCCTTTCACTTTGAGTTTGTTTTTATCCTTGTTACTTAGATGCGTTTCCTGTAGGCAGCATACAGTTGGATTTTCTTTTTTAATCCATTCTGCTACTCTGTGTCTTTTTATTGGTGAGTTTAATCCGTTTACATTTAGTGTAATTATTGACACTTGTGAGTTCCCTATTGCCATTTTATAGATTGCTTTCTGTTAGTTTTATGTCTTGTTTGATCCTTCTCTTTCGTTTTTTTATCTTTTGTTTTTATTTGGTTGTATTCCATACATCTTTCCCCTGTTGCTATCTTTTTTATCTCATGTGCTTCTGTGGTGGTTTTTTCAATGGTGGTTACCTTTATGTAATGAAAAGGGTTCCTACCCTGTTCATTGTAGCGCTCTATTTTGTGAGTACTTTTGCACTC
The DNA here is from genome assembly GCF_036850765.1 of Saccopteryx bilineata. NCBI lineage: Eukaryota > Metazoa > Chordata > Mammalia > Chiroptera > Emballonuridae > Saccopteryx > Saccopteryx bilineata. The sequence goes on from NC_089499.1 coordinate 31,921,636, forward strand.
CATCGTCCTTTGCTACTGTTAATCTCCATCTTCTCCCCCCTTTCTTTTTGTTGTTGTCACAGTTTAAATTTGGTTTTATTGTGTTCTTTTTGGAGCTTTTACTTGTGGCTTTATTTTTTTTTGTTCTTTGTATCTGATTGGAGAACCCCCTTTAGTAATTCCTGGAGTGGGGGTTTTCTGATGATAAATTCCCTCATCTTTTCTGTATCTGTGAATGTTTTTATTTTTCCTTCATATTTGAAGGATAGCTTTGATGGTATAGTATTCGTGGCTGAAAGTTCCTCTCTTTCAGGACTTTAAATATTGCGGTCCACTCTCTTCTAGCTTATAGGGTTTCTGCTGAGAAATCTGATGATAGTCTAATGGGCCTTCCTTTATATGTTGTATTCTTCTTTTCCCTGGCTGCCTTGAGAATTTTTTCTTTGCCATTGGTTTGTGCCACTTTCATTATGATGTGCCTTGGAGTAGGTTTGTTGGGGTTAAGAAAACTCGGAGTTCTGTTTGCTTCATGAATTTGAGGCTTTAGTTCTTTCCACAGGCTTGGGAAGTTCTCATCTATTATTTGTTTGAGTATGTTCTCCATTCCATTTTCTCTCTCTTCTCCCTCTGATATACCTATTATTCTTATGTTATTCTTTCTGATGGAGTCAGATAATTCTTGTAGGGCTATCTCATTTTTTTTAATTTTTGAGTCTCTTTCTTCCTCTCTCTGTTGTGCCTCAAGTAGCTTGTCTTCTATTTCACTAATCCTCTCTTCTATCTGGCCTGTTCTATTAGCCAAGCTTGTTACCTCGTTTTTCAGCTCGTGAATTGAGTTTTTCATCTGTGTTTGATTTGTTTTTATAGTTTCAATTTCCTTGGACATATATTCTTTGTGTTCATTGAGTTGTTTTCTGAGCTCCCTAAATTGCCTTTCTGTGTTTTCTTGTATATCTCTGAGTATTTTTAGGATTTCTATCTTGAATTCTCTGTCATTTAACTCCAAGGTTTCCAATATATTAAATTTTTTCTCCGTAGATTTTTCCTCTTCTATCTGTGTTACCTCTCTTTCTTTTGTATCCATGATATTCGATTTTCTCTTCCTTAATGGCATCTGAGGGTGGTTTTGTTGATAGTATTAATGAGATTTAATAAAAAATAAAAAGTTAAAAAAATAAAAAATTGAAAAAAGGTTTTTTTAATTAATAATGAAATAAAGAAAAATAAAATAAAATAAAAATTTAAAAAAGGAAATTATTCCCCCCCTCCTTTTTTTCTCCTCTCCTCTCCCCTCTTTCTTGAGAAAATCTTGTGGTGAACTGTGAATTATATTGTATTTAATAGAACAAACAATGCCTGTAATGGAGGGCCTGAATTGGGGAAAAGTAATAAAGTGGCAAGAAAAAAAAATAAATTAAAAAAAGGGGTGGTGGTATGGACCCAGAAAAAGCAAATAATGAAAAAATTGGGATCAACAATAAAATGATTTGCGTTTAGGTGTTGGTTGACTAAGAGTTATGATGAGAGGAGTAAGAGGGAAACAGGAAAATGGGGGGAGAAATTTAAAAATTACTATTGTATTTAGTGGAACAAGAGCTTGATAAAATGGAGAGCCAGGGATGGGAGCACTGCTAGTGAGTTAAAAAGGTGAAGTAAAAACCCCCCAAAATGCCACAAACATAAGTTTGAGTCCCAGATAAAATAATTTGTTTGTTATTGAGGTTTGAATGAATGGAGATGTATAGGGAAAAGGAAGAAACTAATATAGAGGGAGAAAAGAAGAGAGAGAGAGAGAAAAAAGAGGGAACCACTAAAAGAAGAAAAAATAAAAAAGAGGAGAGAGAGAGAGAGAGAGAGAGAGTGAGTTAAGGGTTTTGGAGTGCAACCCTCATAGAGAGAAAGGAAGAGGAAAGAAAAGATGATGGGAGATGTAACACTTATGGGTAGTGTAGTTCAAGGAGAGGAGAGAGTAAGACCGGTAGGGAGTTAAACGACCAAATTGGAGGAGGAAAAAAAAAATCAAGGGTGAAGATAAGAGAAACAAACAAACAAATATAATAAAATGGGATAGGTTATAAAGTCTGCGGATTATTCTGATTTTGAGAGGTTATCTTCTTGCTTTTTCTTTTCTCTCCCTCTTCCTGGTCGGTGACTCTGTACCCCGGGTTCTGCCCCTTTGGCACGCTCAGGTAGAGGTTTACAGTTGATAAGTCTCTATGGCGATGTCATGTATTGTGCTTCAGTCTCGTTTGCAGTCCAGGCTCATTAGCGTTTATAGGCTCCGACAGTGAGAGAGTCCGTGTTCCAGGAGCCTCTCTCCTAGTCTTTCCTTCCTCAACCAGCAGCCTGAGAATCCAACTATGGGGTTGCTGCTGCCTCTGCCTGGATAGTAAGAGGCTCAAAGAGCAGTCAACTCCCCACTCTTATTTCCACTCAGCACAGGGCTCTGGGTAAGGCTCAGTCAGTCAGAGCTGCTAGCATAATCAGGTGGGCTTTCGCCTACTCAAAGACCTCTGGCTCTGCCACTCTGTCCGGTAACACGGGCGGGTCTGCGCACGCAGACCAGGATGTTAGACCGGAAGTCTCGCCCTCTGAGTGAAACCCCCCCCCGCCCGCACTGAAAAGTTCCAATGTTGGAATTGGCTCTCGCTCGTCCCCGTGTGCCGCTATTTCAAGGCGCTGGGGCAGCCCGTGACTCCGCCCTCGGCCCACACAAAGGCCCCCGACTCTGCCCCTCCGTGGGACAACACGGGCTCCCACTCTGGAGGTGCTGGGAGGAGTCTCCTTCCCACTCTCCGTGCGCGCAGACCAGAATGTGAGGTCGGAGTCTCGCCCTCTGAGTGAAACCTCCCGCCCGCACTGAAAAGTTCCAGTGTTGGAATTAGCTCTCGCTTCCTCCCCGTGTGCGGTTCTCCCCGGGTGCTGGGGTGGCCCAGAGGCTTTCAGCCCACACAAAGGCCTCTGACTCTGTCTCTCTGTGGAGTAACACGGGCGCACCCTCCGGGGGCTTTGGAAGGAATCTCTCGCCCACTATGTGGCTACCAGGGGATCAGGTAAAATGGCTGCCCCGCTTGTCTTTCTTTCTTTGGGTTTGGCGTGAGTGTTAGCTGTATTGCCCAGGTTGTCACAGGAACAGTTTTTCCTTGGCTTGGATCTCTGTGCCACAGCCTGGTTCGGCCGTTTGTGCCGCCGCCTGGATCTATTCACCCCCTTTGCCCGCCTCAGTTTCTATATTCACAGTTACCAGAGAAAGCCGCCCTGTTTAGGTTAGTGAGGAAGGCGGAGCATTTCTTACTCCCTATTTCCTTCGGGGTTTGGTTATATATTTAGCCAATTTTTCGCTCGATCATACCTTTGGTTGTATTGTGAAACATCTGGAGGCTCCAAGGATAGGTTTTTCTGTTTCTGGTTGAAGATCTTGTTGAGTTTTGGGGGAGATTTATCGGTATCGCTTCCTACTCCGCCATTACTCTGACGTCATCCCCCTCTTAACTCTCATACAGGTTTTTAATGTGCCTCTAGATCTTAAAGTTCTCTTGAGCAGGAGAGCTCTACTATCATTGAACCAAGCACAGACCTCTCGTTATTTGGATTTTGTTCAGTCCATAGTAGTAAAGTTATAATCTCCAAAGTAACTACTATTGTTTGCTTGCCACGGCCCACCTTACCACTAGGCCACACCCATAGCCCACCTGTTTCCTTTGTCTTTGGACTACATAGGATGAACAGGGACTGTTATTCCACATGAGAGTTTGGGAGAGGGTCGAGGGGGTGGAGTGAAATAATAAAATAAAGCCAGAGTGGTCTGCTTGGCATTTTCAGCATTGTTCCTGTCTCGTTTCTCCTACTGCCACCTGAGTTGTTGATGGACCCTAGAGAAGGAACCCCTGCCTCTATTGCTCTAGATGCCATGCCATTCTTAATCATAATATCTTTAAAGATGCTAGGGAAAAATGAGAATTTCCTTATGGTGCTAATTTTAAGTTTTATAGTAGCATTCCATGTTTCTATAAACTACCATCTTTATGGAAAGAGCTCTAGTTCATAAAGATGCCTGTGGTCATATAATTAAATTTTTTGTGGCATGCATTTGGAATCTGAATTACGGAGTATATGTATGGATAACAGAATAGCAAATAACAAAATAACAAAAGTCCTTTTATGAAGTCAGGACTAGATTTGGGTTCTTTTGAAGTAGATGAACTTTCAAATATTATAAAATTTCATCATTTCACACAGAATACTTCTGCTTAACAAAGGAATTTTTATGACACAATTTAATTTGGGTGAAGAGATCATGAGGAAATGTTTCATCTTCCCCCCATGATGAGGAGCAACTGTTAAAAAAAAATCAGTAATAAAAACCCCACTATTGTTGTGGCCTTTGCAGGAAACAGTATAGACACAAAGTAGGTCTCCACACCCCTGATTTCTTTATTTCAGTGAAGCCCTCTGTGCTCTACTCCCAAAAGCAGTATTGAGAAAAGGATATTGGCCCTGGCCAGTGGCTCAATGGATAGACCGTCAGCCCAGCATATGGGCGTCCTGGGTTCAGTTCCTAGTCTGGCCACACAGGAGAAGCAACTATCTGCTTCTCCCCACCTCCCTTTCTCCCTCTTCACCTCTCACAGCCAGTGGCTCTGTGGCTCAAGCGTGGCCCCGGGTGCTGAGGATAGCTCGGTTAAGTCCAAGCATCAGCCTTAGGTGCTAAAAATTGCTCAGTTGATTCGAGTGTCAGCCCCAGATGGGGGTTGCCGGGTCGATCCCCTCCTCTCACCTTAAAAAAAAAAAGAATGAATGAATGAAAGAAAAGAGATATTATATTCTCTCCTTTTTTTTTTTTTTTTTTTTTTTTTTTGGATATACAGCATCATATCATTTATCTAGAGGTCAAATTTCCAATAGCTTCAACCAACTAGAATACACTCAGACATTTAGAAATAGATGGAAAATATTAGAATGGCCAAAATTTGTCAAAGTACATGTAGTCACAGGAAGGCCCTTTCAGTCCTTATTCTGTTTCCACTTAGTCTTACTTCTTTTTTTCTTTTTTAATTAAAAAGACTGATAGTTTGTGCCATTTAAGTGAAGCTAGAGTGTATAACAGTTTAAAGTCTAGTTTGTTGTCTTTATTTTTAAGGAGACAAATTGAACTGAGCAAATGGTAGGACTCTGGTATAGATGTAGAATTTCTAAAAGCTAATTATGTAATCCTTATACGAATTGAGAGCTGATAGCCTGACAAGTATGGTCATGAGAAAATGCCACTGAAAACAGAATGGAAAACTCCAACAGCAAGGCAGTGTGGAGTTATTTAAAGTAGGGACACAGAGCCATGCATCTTCCAAATGCATACTACATCGGGGCAAAATTCCTTGAGGTCCTAAAAATGTTTGATACTCACAGCATTTTTGTGTTGAGAAAAATACGGCATACATTGGCCTTTCATCATGCTGGGTAAGTGAGGCATGGATTTTTTTTTTTTAGTGAGTTTTTTTCTTTTTAATGATGAGTGAGATTTTCTGGTAGGCCTTGGTTGGAGATATTATCTTTCCTTTTGAGGGACCCCTGTGAAATTGTTTTCCCAAGCACGTTAAGCCAAACAAGTTATAAACTACATACTGACCGTATACTAAAGTTTATTTTATCACATGGGTTATTTATCTTTATTTAAAATAAACCATTTTCTGAATCTTTGAACCAATCTTTTGTTGAGTATGGTTATATTAGGCTTATGATCCAGTATTGATCATTTTTGATAACTTATAGATGCTTTGCTGTCATCACTAAAGGTTTGCTTTCCTAACTTCTATGAGTGTGAATGGGAGAAGAGGGGGGTGCGACGAAGCAAGGGGCAGAGAGTGGTGGTCGAGACAGAAACACAGGCAGGGAGAGGCGGGGAGATACAGACAAAAAAGATGAAAATAGCCTATTACATCTATATCTGGTCTTACTAGTGGCACCATTCATTTAATTAATTATACATTATGTTACATCTGAAATGAATTACCTTGATTCTTTTAACCACTTATATTATTTAACTTTTAACATGTCTTCTTTCCACAGAAGCATTACATATATGTATCATATGTATGTTTATTATTATATCCTTTGAACCTTTATAGTTGTTATTCTGTCATCCTTAAAATACTTGCAGTTTTGCTGGCCAATATGAGAACTACCAACCAGATGAGGCTATACAAATTTATGTTTAAATCAATTAAAATAAAATGTAGTTCTTTAGTTGTACTTGTTATATTGGACAGTCAGATAAAGAATATTTCTGTCATGTCAGAAAGTTCTGTTGGGTAGTTCTAATCTAGAGGTTGAAATATAGTCTGTTTTAATCTTTTAAGGTAAAGTTTTTCAAGCATATATTTATTTCTATAGATGTAATACCGTATAAGACTTATAGTCAACCTAGTCTTGAGAAACGTACTTTAAGAAATAGAATTGACTTTTATTTAGGATACCAAATTTTTCTAAATAAATGCCTGTTTGCAAATTACTGGAAAATAATATGTTCTCAATTCTGCATTTCCCTTACAGTATTGCTTACATTAGAATGTGTAGCAAATTATTTCTCATGCAGAAAGTTAGCTATCTATCGAGCTTTCTTGGCTAGTTCCCACAAATACCAAGATAAAGAGCATTGGGCTGGGAGTCAGAAGAAGGTGGGGAAGTGCTGCAGGGGTGTTCTAAAGAGGGTTATTTTTTCTTATTAATTATAAAAGAAACATCAGTAAACCTTGGAATATAAAAGACATGCATTTCAGGCCCTGGTTGGTTAGCTAAGTTGGTTCGCTCCATTGTTTATAGAGTGTCATCCCAAACACCAAGACTGCAGGTAGGGTCTCCAGTCAGGGCACATATGGGAAGCAACCAATGGATGCACAGCTAAGTGGAAAAATGAATGCTTCTCTCTGTCTGTCGGTCTGTCTGTCTCTGTCTCTCTAAAATCAATCGATTTTAAAAAAGACATTCATTTCAGACAACTTTATAGACATTGTCTGGTACAGGATCCTATTCTCACCTCATTTCTAAATGCTGGTCCTTTTACTGTGTTCCTTTATTATGTACTTAGTTTTTTATAAGCTCCATTCCTTTTCTAAAAAGTATGTTTGTTGAGTTTGCATACTTCAATATGACCCTGAATTTAGAAGCTCTGAAAAATTACATTTTGAAGAAGATAGTACATATTAAAAATAAAATATACCTGACAGCCTAAAACTGTTGCCTACTCCATTCTTTGTGTCCTTGTGAGAGCTGAAGAGGAGGCTCAGGATTGTTCAAGTCAAAGTTAGGTTGAAACCCGAATCAAACCACACTCATAAATTTTATCACACTGAACAATTGCATTTATTTCAAGGGAATCTTGTCATGTGAGAACATGTTTCACTTAAGACATAGTAAAAAACCCATTTTAAGCTGGTGAGCAATTGTGCGTTCTGCTTTTATATTTATTTATGTATGTATAAGTGACATGCCCTGATGTTTCATTATGGAGAAAAAGCTTTAAATAAAAGTAAGTTTTTAAAAATTCCTGATACAGGGAGCAAAAAAGCCAGTACAGTTTCTAATTGCCTTTTAGAATCTCTGAGTTCCCTCATTACCTGTGATTTAAGCTAAAAATGAGGTAATTATAGATAACATCAGTGTTTATCTGGTTGATCTTGGCACCTGCAGTCCTAATGTTATAGCTTCCCCATCTCTGGAGCCATGCTTTGCAGTCTGATGCTGACATCCGTAATTTACACTTCTCATGTTTCCATTGATTTTTACATGAGTTGCTCCTTGTTCTATTGAATAGTGTTTTAAAAATCATACCTTTGAAGTGATATAAAGTTGCATACTCTTCTACATGGCCTGTTGTAATTATGGTACAGTCAGTCCTTCATTAATAGAAATCTTCCACAACATTTCTTAGATTATCAACCGATGAAAAATTTATTGTTCCCTTTTTCATCTGCATTTGATAAAGCAAGCATGATCATTGATATGGCAGTTTTTTTAAATATAGTATGCAGTTTAAGATTATAAAATTGTATAAACCTTTTTGTATCACGTTCACTTGTGCTTCCTTTCCTTCCAGTATTCTGCCCATCGAACTTTGAGCTTATCTTGCTTCAAGATCACCTTCATCCTGCCCTGGCCTTTGGTTTTACTGTTGTTCTAGTCAGATCCCAGAAACGAGATGGTCACGGTTGACTAGCCAACCTTGTAAACTACACTGTCATCTCTGAGAACTCTTCTCGCACACGTCCCCGCAGGACCCTCCCCTGACAGCCAGAGCTTGCCCTGCCTCTTCCCTCTCCTGTTCCCCAGAGAGCACCCCTTCTCTGCTTTCACAATCAGTGAAAACCAGTGTAGCTTCTCTAAGTCAAGTATTGAAGAGTCTAAGAACTGGACTGCATGTAGTCTCTGAGCTCCTTTCAGTTATTGTCCTGGTTTGGGTTTCTTAAGGTAGCCCCGTGGAAACATTCTCCCCTGTCCAACTAATGCTTAAAAATGGAATAGAAACCATCATATAACATATACAGTATAAAATATTTTCTCTAGTGTATCATCATTTGGGACAAGTATTCTGAAATTTTCTAGTCCAGAATTGCCACATAATTAAGTCACTTATGCATTATTTAAGTTATAAAGGTATTTAAACAGTTATATTTAGAAGGTTTTAACTAGTCTCATACTAATTTTATGTTCATAGCCTGGGAAAATACTACCTTAAAATACATAATTAGAAATAGATATATCCTTATGATCATCAGCTGTATTTATTCTCTACATATTCTAGTTGATTTTCATGTTAACAAAAAGAAAAGGCTATTGCAGGAGACATAACCACCTAAGTAAGTATTCTTAAAGGGAAAGCATCAATTGCTGCTGGAAAAGTTGATTTCATTTACTTACAATCATTGCAGGGCTCATGGCCCACATTTTAAATTAGTAACAATGTTCTCTGAGGAGCACAGAGGGAGGCTCAGAATCCTTCTCAACACAGTGCTTCCAAGGCAGCCACTACTATTTCGTCAACATTGGCATGAGAAACAAAACCCACCTAAAGAGGCTGGTTATGTTTTCAGGGACCCAGTGCCTGCAAGGCAGAGTAATTGCCACTAGATGGCACAAGTGCTCTATGACAAGAGAGTCCTCAAGGCCCTGGTCTCTAATCTGTTCCATTTGAGGCATTGACATATCTAAATGTCTCTGGAAGTCCTTAGCCATTTGCAGCAGCTGTTGACTTAGCTTCCTGGTCCAACTATTGAAAACTTTCCTCTGAAGAAGTATGGAACACAAACAAACAAAAACAAATGATAGAAAAACAAAAGAGAAGAATCAAACTAGATACAAAACTAACAGAAAGCAATTTATAAAATGGCAGTAGGGAACCCACAAGTGTCAATAATTACACTAAATGTAAATGGATTAAACTTACCAATAAAAAGACACAGAGTAGCAGAATGGATTAAAAAAGAAAATCCAACTATATGCTGCCTACAAGAAACACATCTAAGCAACAAGGATAAAAACAAATTCAAAGTGAAAGGCTGGAAAACAATACTCCAAGCAAACAACACCCAAAAAAAAGCAGGTGTAGCAATACTCATATCTAATAATGCTGACTACAAGACAGAAAAAGTACTCAGAGACAAAAATGGTCATTTCATAATGATTAAGGGGAAGTTGAATCAAGAAGACATAACAATCCTTAATATATATGCACCAAACCAAGGAGCACCAAAATATATAAGACAGCTACTTATTGACCTTAAAACAAAAACTAACAAAAATACAATCATACTTGGAGACCTCAATACACCGCTGACGGCTCTAGATCGGTCATCCAAACAGAGAATCAATAAAGATATAGTGGCCTTAAACGAAATACTAGAACACCTGGATATGATAGACATCTACAGGACACTTCATCCCAAAGCGACAGACTATACATTTTTCTCTAGTGTACATGGAACATTCTCAAGAATTGACCATATGTTGGGCCACAAAGACAATATCAGCAAATTTAGAAAAATTGAAATTGTACCAAGCATATTTTCTGATCATAAAGCCTTGAAACTAGAATTCAACTGCAAAAAAGAGGGGGAAAAACCCACAAAAATGTGGAAACTAAACAACATACTTCTAAAAAATGAATGGGTCAAAGAAGAAATAAGCGCAGAAATCAAAAGATATATACAGACAAATGAAAATGAAAATAGGACATATCAGAATCTCTGGGATGCAGCAAAAGCAGTAATAAGAGGAAAGTTCATATCACTTCAGGCCTATATGAACAAACAAGAGAGAGCCGAAGTAAACCACTTAACTTCACACCTTAAGGAACTAGAAAAAGAAGAACAAAGACAACCCAAAACCAGCCGAAGAAAGGAGATAATAAAAATCAGAGCAGAAATAAATGAAATAGAGAACAGAAAAACTATAGAAAAAATCAATAAAACAAGGAGCTGGTTCTTTGAAAAGATCAACAAAATTGACAAACCCTTGGCAAGACTCACCAAGGAAAAAAGATCAGGACTCAAATAAATAAAATCCAAAATGAAAGAGGAGAGATCACCACAGACATCATAGATATACAAAGAATTATTGTAGAATACTATGAAAAATTATATGCCACCAAATACAACAATCTAGAAGAAATGGATAAATTCCTAGAACAATACAACCTTCCTAGACTGAGTCATGAAGAAGCAGAAAGCCTAAACAGACCAATCAGCAGGGAGGAAATAGAAAAAACTATTAAAAATCTCCCCAAAAATAAAAGTCCAGGCCCAGACGGTTATACTAGTGAATTCTATCAAACATTCAAAGAAGACTTGGTTCCTATTCTACTCAAAGTCTTCCAAAAAATTGAAGAAGAAGCAATACTTCCAAACACATTTTATGAGGCCAACATAACCCTCATACCAAAACCTGGCAAGGATGGCACAAAGAAAGAAAACTACAGACCAATATCTCTAATGAATACAGATGCTAAAATACTAAACAAAATACTGGCAAACCGAATACAACAACATATTAAAAAAATAATACATCATGATCAAGTGGGATTCATCCCAGAATCTCAAGGATGGTTCAACATACGCAAAACGGTTAACGTAATACACCATATCAACAAAACAAAGAACAAAAACCACATGATCTTATCAATAGATGCAGAAAAGGCTTTTGATAAAATACAACACAATTTTATGTTTAAGACTCTCAACAAAATGGGTATAGAAGGAAAATATCTCAACATGATAAAGGCCATATATGATAAACCATCAGCCAACATCCTATTAAACGGCATAAAACTGAGGACTTTCTGCCTTAAATCAGGAACAAGACAGGGTTGTCCACTCTCTCCACTCTTATTCAACGTGGTGCTAGAAGTTCTGGCCAGAGCAATCAGACAAGACAAAGAAATAAAAGGCATCCATATCGGAAAAGAAGAAGTAAAGCTATCACTTTTTGCTGATGATATGATCCTATACATCGAAAACCCGAAGGACTCCACAAAAAGATTATTAGAAACAATAAACCAATACAGTAAGGTCGCAGGATACAAAATTAACATACAAAAGTCCATAGCCTTTCTATATGCCAACAATGAAATATTAGAAAACGAACTCAAAAAAATAATCCCCTTCACGATTGCAACAAAAAAAATAAAATACCTAGGAATAAACATAACAAAGAACGTAAAGGACCTATATAATGAAAATTACAAAGCATTGTTAAGGGAAATCGAAAAAGATACAATGAGATGGAAAAATATTCCTTGTTCTTGGATAGGAAGAATAAATATAATCAAAATGGCCATATTACCCAAAGCAATATACAAATTTAATGCAATTCCCATCAAAATCCCTATGAGATTTTTTAAAGAAATGGAACAAAAAATCATCAGATTTATATGGAACTATAAAAAACCCCGAATAGCCAAAACAATCCTAAGGAAAAAGAATGAAGCTGGGGGAATTACAATACCTGACTTTAAACTATATTATAGGGCCACGATAATCAAAACAGCATGGTATTGGCAGAAAAATAGACACTCAGACCAATGGAACAGAATAGAAAGCCCAGAAATAAAACCACATATATATGGTCAAATAATCTTTGATAAAGGGGCCAACAACACACAATGGAGAAAAGAAAGCCTCTTCAACAAATGGTGTTGGGAAAACTGGAAAGCCACATGCAAAAGAATGAAACTCGACTACAGCCTGTCCCCGTGTACTAAAATTAATTCAGAATGGATCAAAGACCTAAATATAAGACCTGAAACAATAAAGTACATAGAAGAAGACATAGGTACTAAAATCATGGACCTGGGTTTTAAAGAACATTTTATGAACTTGACTCCAATGGCAAGAGAAGTGAAGGCAAAGATAAATGAATGGGACTACATCAGAATTAAAAGTTTTTGCTCAGCAAGAGAAACTGATATCAAAATAAACAGACAGCCAACTATATGGGAACTGATATTTTCAAACGACAGCTCAGATAAGGGCCTAATATCCAAAATTTACAAAGAACTCATAAAACTCAACAACAAACAAACAAACAATCCAATAAAAAAATGGGAAGAGGACATGAACAGACACTTCTCCCAGGAAGAGATACAAATGGCCAACAGATATATGAAAAGATGCTCAGCTTCATTAGTTATTAGAGAAATGCAAATCAAAACTACAATGAGATACCACCTCACCCCTGTTAGATTAGCTATTATCAACAAGACGGGTAATAGCAAATGTTGGAGAGGCTGTGGAGAAAAAGGAACCCTCATTCACTGTTGGTGGGACTGTAAAGTAGTACAACCATTATGGAGGAAAGTATGGTGGTTCCTCAAAAAACTGCAAATAGAACTACCTTATGACCCAGCAATCCCTCTACTGGGTATATACCCCAAAACCTCAGAAACATTGATACGTGAAGACACATGTAGCCCCATGTTCATTGCAGCACTGTTCACAGTGGCCAAGACATGGAAACAACCAAAAAGCCCTTCAATAGAAGACTGGATAAAGAAGATGTGGCACATATACACTATGGAATACTACTCAGCCATAAGAAGTGATGACATCAGATCATTTACAGCAAAATGGTGGGATCTTGATAACATTATAAGGAGTGAAATAAGTAAATCAGAAAAAAACAAGAACTACATGATTCCATACATTGGTGGAACATAAGGATGAGACTAAGAGACATGGACAAGAGTGTGGTGGTTACCAAGGGTGGGGGGGGAGGGAGGACATGGGAGGGAGGGAGGGAGAGAGTTAGGGGGAGGGGGAGGGGCACAGAGAACTAGATGGAGGTTGACGGAGGACAATCTGACTTTGGGCGAGGGGTTTGCAACATAATTTGATGACAAAATAACCTAGACATGTTTTTTTGAATATATGTACCCTGATTTATTAATGTCATCCCATTACCATTAATAAAAATTTATTAAAAAAAAAAAAAAAAAAAGAAAACTTTCCTCTGTACCCTTGGACTTGATGTTCAAAAACTAAAAATCTAAGGAAGAAAGTGTAAGAGCCCATTTCTAACCGTGCCTTGTTGCCAGGAGTAATCTCTGTCTTTTATGCTGGAGTGTCCTGTTGCCTATAGTGTTGGCTTCCTTGTTATTCCAGGAAGTTGCTTCAGCTAATGCTCATTCCTTTTTTCTTGGCAACATTTTAGTTTTTCTGAGCCTCGCTTTCCTCATTTATAAAGAGGATTAAAAATAGACACCCTAGGAGGGTTGTTTTAGAGGTTAAAAGTGGTACATCTACAATTTTATATATTATGACATAGATGGATTTTTAAGCATTTTAATAGTATTATTACCAGATTTTTGCTATTACGAGTACGTTACATATGTGTGTGTATATATATATTTTTTTAATGTAAGACAAACTTTAGCAACTACCTTTTCTTTATTTTTTGTCAATTAAACTGAAATTTTCCACCACGGGCTCCTCGATAACTTGCTAGTCTTTTCCTGTGTCTTTGCCCAACTTCAGTAGTCCATTTCCCCTCAACTGCTAAACTGGTCAACATTTTTCCCTTCAGGGTCTGTTGAACCTGTGACGGCTTACTTCTTGAATGTAGCATTTCAGTGCCTGTGGTGCTACTATTTATTATTTTCTATACTGAGTTTTAATTTTTAGGTATAAAACTATTTCTCCCTCCTCTGTATTACCAGAGCACTTTGCCTTAATCATATCATTATTGGTATGCACATACATCTATTCCCTTAACTTGATTTCTTAAAAAAAATATTTAAGCACATCGTAGGCACTGAATATTTATTGTGTCCAGTTTATTAACAAAACACTATTCAATAGAAGAGAAAGGCAATTAGTAAGTTATCTTGTGGCCTTTATGTTGCTCTGTTGTTAGAGCTCTTCATCAGTTAGAGATGTTATGCCTTAATTGGAAGTATAAGCACCTAGGAATAAATTTAAATGATTTGTGAATTTCAGAGATGGTGTTTGCATTTCACGTGCCTCAGTCTCCTTTTCTCTTTACCAACACTGTAATCAAGGCACCGGATCTTATTTAAGCTAACAAATGATTATCCTTCATTACATAAGGAGTGTGTAACTTGACCTTAAAGGGCTGCTTCACTTCACAAGATGGCAAGGAATCTAGCCACCAGCTGTTTCTACTTTCACAATATCTTGGTACCTTTGAATAGAAGCTGATTTTGCAAGAGGCTGGGGCATCATTGCCTCACACTTCCGTATCTGATCTGGAATGTATCGGTGTTTTCAGGCCACGAAACTGCATCACAAACTGATTCCTCTTGGGTTTAAAATACATCGGAAATCTGTGCTTTTGTTCACAGACCACAAGCTATGTAAACAAACAGTTTCTGAGATGTATCCCTGCCATGTTCTATGTACTCATTGATGATCTTTGAATATTACCAAAACCTGGAGAAAAATAAAACTTGAACAATAAGAGAGATGGATAATATATGTGAATTGTTGGGAAATGGATAATCTATTTAAAATATTATAGTGATACAAGTGAACTAAAGTAATTTTTAAAACCCTAAGATTTCAGTGAATATTTCTTTAGAGGGGCTAAGAGCTACTTAAGCATGAAAACAATGGGAAAGATAGAGAAATTAATGTTAGCTTTATATTATACACAAATTTAAAAGCTTCAGGGTGTAGAAGAATCAAGATGAATGGATTAAAAATACATATATGTGGCAGGCAGATGTGGGATGTCTTTTTCTTTTTTTGTGGTAACAGAGACAGAGAAAGTCAGAGAGAGGGACAGATAGGGACAGACAGACTTCGGAAGGGAGAGAGATGAGAAACATCAGTTCTTTGTTGCGGCTCCTTAGTTGTTCATTGATTGCTTTCTCATATGTGCCTTGACCGTGGGGCTACAGCAGACCAAGTGATCCCCTTGCTTGAGCCAGCGACCTTGGGTCCAAGCTGGTGAGCCTTGCTCAAACCAGATGAGCCCATGCTCAAGCTGGCGACCTCGGGGTCTTGAACCTGGGTCCCTCACATCCCAGTCTGATGCTCTATCTATCCACTGTGCCACTGCCTGGTCAGGCGGGATGTCTTTAATGTATGAAAAACTCCTCTCTTGGACCAGTAATAAAGCCTACTATAATAAAAGCATTATTATAATATTACCAATAATTTTTTTTGAATGTTATATGTTAGAGACCCTAAAGGCCTGTTATATATTTCAGTCCTCATAATAATTCTTTGAGGGAGATGCCATTATTATTATTCCATGTTACAGATGATGAAACAGAGGCACAGGGAGGTAAAGTCATTTGCTCATGCTTGCGTAACTAGTTTAGCAGCTAGCAAGCTATATACTGTTTTTGAATGCATGGCTGTCTTTCTGATCCCAGGAGTGTGGTTCTGATGTCTGTTTTCTTCACATTATCCTATACTGCTTACCATAGGCAAAGGAAAAGAAGTTTAAAAAATAAAATAAAATGCCCAAAAGTATGAAAAAATTTCAGTTTCATTAATGACACGAATGCAAATTGAAGTAACAATGAAATATTATTTCTCTTACAAATAGAGTGCTGAGAATAGGAAGTCTACATGGAGCAGTGGGAGGGATGTGTTTCGGAGTGTGTGCTCCACTTAGCACACTTGGTAGCACAAGGCCCTGCTGGCAGAAGGCGGCGGGGTGACCGGGGATCAGGGCTGAGGCTGGAGGGCCCCTGCTCCTGGCAGGAGGGAATGCACCATTGTCTGGGTAGTTCTTCTGGAACGCTGGGGAAGATGCAGCCTGCCCTGCGGTCTCGGTTCTGGACATCATGCGTACAACTGGCTACATTCCTGGGTCTACGATAGCGATAGCGTAGCGTGCAAGGCTGGCCTTCCTCAAAACGAGTAGGTGCAGGCAGTGGCCACCGCATGTGTGTGTGGAAGGGTGATTGAGGGTTCTAGAGGCTTGCTTTTGAGAAAGTCTCTGAAGAGATTGCCAGGCTTGTAGCATTGGTTTAAATATTTTAAATTACACGTTTCTTGTGGCATGGTGATATCTGAGAGAAATTTCATGAAGCTGTAACTCGGTTGCCTCAACTGTTGACAAATGATTCTTGATGTTTAGTTTGGTACAGGATGCTGGGAATATAAGTCTACTTCCTTTATTCAAACTCAGTAAATGGTTTGGGACAATTAATTTCCAATTGTTTCCCAGTAGAGCAGATTTGCTTGTATATTAATGAGGCACAGGTGTTAGGCCCCTGGTGTCTGCATGCCTGGGAGGCATATTTCAGTGTTTATCTGCTCAGCCATAGGTACTGCAAGGTACTCAAGCTTGCCTTTAACAGTTTTTACAGGGAGGCTTTTTAATTTTTTGATTTTTTTTTTTCAAATTTGCCTGCACCTGTTAAAATTTCAAAACTGATCATGTAGAAAGAAGTCATAGAGATTTCAATAGTAAATAGCACTAAAAGTTAAAGAAAATAGTCTTGTTATATTTACCTGCCCAGCCTGATGTTAAAAAGAAATGCGTTCATTTAAACAGATAGTTCATGTGAGAAGCCACATTAATCAACAATACATATTGTTGTTGTTTATTTTTGGAGCACGTATACCCTTGTCAATGGCTAAAGCAGTCATAAGCTTATATTAATATTCATTTTTTGTCTTGTCTAGTCACTGAACTGCACTACCAACATTTTAGAGAAGACGGAATAGCCTCCATAGACATGAATTTCAGTAGCTGGCATAATTATAGTGATCTACATATTCATTAAATCTACAGAAGAACTCTGTCCAAAAAGACAGCCAAGCATTCAGAAACAGTGCACAACTAAATATATACGTTTTAAAAGTTGCATTTCTTAGCCTTATTTAAAATTAATTTACTGTAGCACTCCTCTCTAAGCAGAAGAATTTTAACAAAAGGATCCCCATGCTTTGGTTTCTTGCATATAGGAAAGAATGGGAAGAACTATTTGTAAACAACAATTACTTGGCAACAGTAAGGCAGAAGGGGATTAATGGGCAGCTGAGAAGCAGCAGGTTCCGCAGCATTTGCTGGAAGGTAAGAAGAAAATATTTATTTACAGTTTGTGGTTGCAATATATCAACACATTACCTGACGCCCTGGAAGATTACCCATGCAGGGGATCACTGAACGTTTCAAGAGACCTCACTCTTGATTTTTTGGCCATCCACGTTTATCTTTCATAGGACATTTACTAATAAGGTTGAGCCCCCGTAGTTCTGAGTAACTGGTGAAGGTAAAGGAGTCGTTTGAAATAACTGTCTCTTCATCTCCTGTGATGGTGCAGAATGCAAAGCACCGCCTTTCCACTCCCCAGAGGCTTTGCAGAATCCTGAAACTGGGGAGGAGCAGGGGATTACCTTCCAGGTCCCTGTTATACCAAGCACTGTCTTTTAGTCACCCTCCCTTCTTTCTTCGTAACTAGCAGATAGAAAAGATTTTTTTATATTTCTTTCTGTAGAAACACAAAGGGTAGGGCAACAAGAAGTGGCAGGAAATTAGGTCAGACTCTTTCTAAGAGAAAGGGTTATTGGTTACCAAAACTAGCAATAATAACCTGCAGTTATCTTTTTAATTGCTTGGCAATATTGTTTGTTGTTCTCTCAAAATGAATTAATTTATGTTCAGTCTCATTTCTAAAATGGCTTCTGTTGAAAGTTTTTTAGGGTAGATCTGCATAGATTGAGCATTCAGAGTCTGCAAGTAAAGACAGTAAGAAAACATGATGTATTAGACAGTTTTAGATTGAATAATTTAGATTTAATAATTAAAATACATTTTTCTTCCGTTAGATGCAAGCAGTAAAGGCAGGAGACCTGCTGATGGGATATTCGTATACTAATATTTGTTCCTCCCCCCATTCTTTGTTGTTTAACTTTTAGTATCCTTCATTTGCTGAAAATAAACTCATATCCAGATTTATTTTAATGTTGTATTAAACAAAATTAAATCAAATTTGTCTTTTTAAGAACACTTGTTATTTTCCCAAGCTGATTGCCAGTTGTAAATTGAATTTTCTGCTGTAGAAGGAATGACTTCACGTCTCAGGCCGTGTCCTCAGATTGCTCTTCTCTGCCCTTCCCCTGCTCCTAGAGGACACACCTTAAACCTTGAACTTCCTGGCTGGGCCCTGTGCTGCGACTGTCCTCTCTCTCTCACTGGCATAGCCCTTCCGGGCTGTACAATCGGAATCATACTTGACCCTCAGTGGATTGTTTTGTTCATTTTTAATACAAGTCTGGAGAGAGGGTTAATTCCATTTTATGGTGTAGCATTTGGGATCTTGGGTTTTGGTGGGTTCTTTTTTTCTTTTGGCTTTTGTTCACATTCTAATTGCCCAAATATACTTTCTTAAATATCTCCAGATATGTATAACTTAGTGAGAATTAGGAGAATGATAGGAGTGTGAAATACCAGGAATGTGAAGATCTCCATTTTCAGGTGATTCTGTTTGGCCTAGTACCACATTTTACTTATGATTTTTTAAAAATATCCCCCTTTTCTTCCCCATCTTGACAGCTATTTCTTTGTGTCCTCCCTCAAGATAAAAGCCAGTGGATAAATAAAATTAAGGAATTAAGAGCATGGTATAACAACATCAAAGAAATAGTAAGTTGTTTTTTTCATTAATATAATTGTTTTCAAATGCATGCCTTGTAGTCCAGTGACCTCTGACCTGGTGTCTCCTTTTCTTCTCTCCCAGCACATCACAAACCCAAGGAAGGCCGCTGGCCAGCAGGACCTGATGATTAATAATCCCCTCTCTCAGGACGAAGGGGTAACGTTTGTCTTCGTTCATGTCGCACCTTCTTTTGCCCATAAGAGTGCGTTTCTCAGACTGATTATCAGTCACCACAAAAGCAGTGTTATTTCATAGCTGCTGTTTTTCTTCACCCCACGTACTCTACCCCCTAAAACCTGATGGACGTCATTCCATGCTGCACGCATGCTGTGTGGTAGGAGGTGTCTGGCCCCTGCGGGTGGGCGGGCGCCACAGGGGAGCAGCCCCAGGACGTCTGTGAGCGCTGAGGGCGCAGCGGAAGAGCAGGAGGATGAGGACAGAGCTGTTTTATCAAGTTTTCCGTAGCGGGTGCCGGTGCCATAGGGGGCGGGGAGATGAGCCTCCCTTTGTGATAAAGACAGAAATGGCTCCACTAGTAGCACTAACTCACAGGAGGAAGGCGGCTAACTATCTGAGTGGGTCTACGGAGAAGTTTAAAGATCAGGAAAAAGGTTAGGCCTATCTCCACTCATATTCTTGTGAAAACTAGGAATAATTACTATTTTACAGTAATTGTATAACTTTTTAAATTATTTTTCTAATTCCTAGTTCCTTGTTAACAGAATTTTTTTCCAGTTAATATATAATATTAGCATCTCTTTTTCCTAATACATGTAATTACTATAATATAGTCTATGCTATAGCAGCATAAAATATTGTTAAGTATATTTTAAAACTTAAATTCACATTTTTAAAAGTCCATAAAATTCTGTTCAATTAGAAGGATAAAATTAATCATTTAAATTATTAAATTGAGATTATAAAAGTCAAGCAAAGGTGAGAGGTTATTTTAAATAGGTTGTTCTTTTTATTTCAGAGTCTTTGGAACAAATTCTTCCAAGATAAAGAACTTCGATCAATGATTGAACAAGATGTCACAAGAACGTATGTAGAACTATTTATAAATTACTTTCAATCATTGAAATTAGTGTTAGCTCTTATTTTGGCCAAGATTTGATAGTAATTATCATTTTCTTTTCCTAAAATATAGGTTTCTATGTTTCCTTTTTCAAAATAAATTATTTTATTTATAATGTTAATGCCTTAAAATAGTATTTAAACATTTTTTTCTACTTCCAACAATTACTTGAATTTATGAGCTTCTGATTAAGGTCATATTATGTGTTCATAATAATGATATTACTAAAAAGATTTATCTTTTGCTTTACAACTTTGAATACTTTTCTAACCAAATTATTTTTTAAGTGACAACTGTTATTTCTACCCTCCTTATTTCTCTTCCTCTTGAAGCCATAGAGGTTTGCAAACAACCTCTTCTCTCAGTCTACTCTGTATTTACCATGTGAAGAAGTAGTTTCTTATTTAGTATACAGTCAATAATTATACCTTTCATACACTAGTCTCCTCCTTCTGGGTCAAGTAGTGAGAAGCACATAGAATTTGTGTAGAAAGATCCTAGGGTAGTTTTAGCAACATGTGCTGTCATCTTGGGCAAATTGCTTTCAATGAATATCTTTTTCCTCATTCTTTTCTGTTGAATAGGGACAATAGTAATCACTTCACAGTCGAGTTATAGATAAATGAGTATATGCTGTAACAGTAGTGTAACTGAAGTATGTTTTTACTTTAAATGTGAACAATCACATACATATTAGTCAGTCTGACCGAATCACTGGGATCTAGGATGAGCCAGGTAGATGCAGAGTCGTGGGTATCGCCGGTGCCTTCTTCCGAGTCGTCCTGCAGCTTTGCCTGTCTGCCTACTCTTGGTTCAGTTCCTACTAGATCTATCACAGTACCCACGCCTCTGGCTCCCTGATATGCCTCTCTCCAGATCCAAGCACAGAATAATCAGATGACAGGGACTACTATTAAGGTTCATATTTAACAAATGAAATTTGTTTTAAAATGAAAATAATTTATAAGATTCATGAGTTCAGAGTTCAACAAAATCCTAGATAACTGGCAGTCATAGTGGTGTGGGGGTGGGGGGGGACCATCGTGTTGAGTTGGACTTGTGCAGTTCCCGGGAAAGCCTGTTAGAGGGGAGCTGCTCCCAGACGTGATCATTGTGTTGAGTTGGACTTGTGCAGTTCCCGGGGAAGCCTGTTAGAGGGGAGCTGCTCCCAGACGTGATCATTGTGTTGAGTTGGACTTATGCAGTTCCCGGGGAAGCCTGTTAGAGGGGAGCTGCTCCCAGACGTGATCATTGTGTTGAGTTGGACTTGTGCAGTTCCCGGGGAAGCCTGTTAGAGGGGAGCTGCTCCCAGACGTGATCATTGTGTTGAGTTGGACTTGTGCAGTTCCCCGGGGAAGCCCATTAGAGGGAAGCTGCTCCCAGACGTGTGGGCAGCAGTGTGGCCTCTCCAGTCTAGTCTCAGAAAGTAGAACGTCTTGGTGTTGGTGCGCAGGAGGCACTCAACTAATACTTGTTGAATAAAACAAAAAGAATAAATTTCCCCATTAATCATTTAAGTAACTAGGTAATCACTGGCAGTAATACAGGCCTCTGAAAACAAAATACAACATACATATTGCTAACCAAGCAGTAACGGTACCTTTTTTTAAAAAAAATGCTATACAGTTTTTTTCAAAAACTTGCCAGCTTTAGCTTGGAGTGGCCATAAAGATGATGATCAATCTCTAGTTATTAAAAGGACATGGAGGAGCCACGTCCCTGGGGCAGAGACACACGCTCAGAGGCCACGCAGGCCAGATTGGTTAAAAGAAGTAGCAATCAAATCAAGAGAAGGGAAAAATTAAACTCTAGTAGCCAAAGCAAGTAGGAAGTGGCCCTGAGTACCTAGTTCTCATTTTGGTCACTTATCTTAAACATTTTGCTTTGCTGGGTTAGAAAGTGTTTATTCTTGAAAATTGTATTCTTGTAACTACTTGGTTTCATATTTTCTCTGGATTTTTAAAATAAAATGAATATGTTTGTGTATACGGCTGCTTTTTTTCTTATAATTTCTCTCCACTGGCACATTTGAAGTTGGCAACCCCGAGATTCAGGGAGGCAGCCAGAGAGCTGTGCAGCTCGTAGCACAGGTGGGGAGGTTGCACACCGCCTTCCCAGGGGCTCCCTGCGCCGCTCACTTCCGAGTTCAGTTTCCTTGTCATCCCTACGTACACTTCGTGGCAAGTAGCTTAGCTTAGAGCAAAACTGTCAGTCCTTTTTTAAAGCCACCAAATTGCCTAACCATAAAAACTGAATAGCTTGAATAATTGAAGTACTTTAAGTAATATATTCTCTTTATAAAGCACTGCATGATCTAACATCCAGCATTTCTAATTCCCTAACCCAGTCTGTTAGGGAATGGGAGAAGGAAGGAAGTTCAGCTCAGTGAATGGTGTACAGTGTTCCTCATTCATGGCATCCACAATAAGAATTGTGTTGTTCTAAATGTCTATTTATTGAATGTCTACTATATTCTAGGCAGATCCTTTGCATTGTGGAGACAGAGTAGTTTGCAGACAGACAAGGTCCTGCTGTCACAGGATGTACGGGGGAGAAGGGGTAAGACAATAAGCATGTATAGACGGGGTAATTGCGGAGGGTGGTGACTGCTGTAAAGAAATAAAGTCAGGTAATAGGATAGCTAGAGGGGATGGCTGCTTTTGGAACAGTGATCAGAAAAGGCATCTCTGAGAGGATGACATTTGAGGTGAGATGTGAAAAAAAATTTAAAGGCATTCATATGAAGATCTAGGAGAAGAACATTCCAGGCAGAGGGAAGGCCTGGACCAAGTCCCTCCATTGAAATAAGCTCAGTATTGAGAGGAGCAAAGGGAAGGCAGGTGTGGCTGGAAGCACATGATTTTAGAGGGGGAATTGAGAAGAGGTCAGATGCTAGGCAGGCAGTCCTGGAGCCCGTAGTAAGGAATTTGGATTTCATTCCAATTGCCATGGAAAGCCATTAGAGGATATTGAGCAAGGGTGTGCTGTCTACAAAGACCACTCTGGCTGCTGTGATAGTGGGTCGCAGGTGGAGGTAGGAGTGAATCTATTGCAATATTCCAAGTTGAGTAATGTTAGTGATTTAGATGAAAGATGCAGTATTAAAGATGGTTAAGAGTGGACAGGTTGATGATATACATTTTATAGTTTTAAATACAAATTAGGGTGTCATTATATGGAGTTTTCTGCATGAGTTCTGTTCCATTTTTGCTGCTCTGCTTCAGGTTCTTTTTACCTCCTACCTCGAGTCTCCTGTTTAATTGTTCTCATGGCCCTGTTACCTGTCTCTTCCAGCACTATCCATGTGTTGTAGCCCTCTTTTCTCAAAGCACATTTCTAGTCATGATGCTTGCTGAATCTTAAAAGTTCTATGACTCTGCAGTCTGCAGAATGGACTTGCTCCTTAAGACACACGCAATTCCTTCTACAGTGTCCATTTATCTTTCTGTTATTGATTTCCAGTTTAACTCCATTGTGGTCTGAGAGAAGACATCGTATGATTTCTACTTGGTCAAATATGTTAAGGTGTGTTTTATGGTCCAGAATGTGGTCTGTCTTGTGAATATTCCGTGTGAGCTTGAGAAGAATGTGCATTCTGTCGTTTGATGAAGTAGAGTATAGATGTCAATTTTCTCCAATTGATTGATGATGTTGAGTTTAACTATGCCTGTACTGATTTTCTGCCTGCTAGATCTGTCCAGTTCTTATTGTGGGGTGTTGAAATTGCCACATGACAGTGGATTCTCTTTTTTATCTTTGTAATTTTAGTAGTCTTTTTCTTACATAGTTTGATGCTCTTTTGTTAGGCTCATCCATTATGTCTTCTTGTAGAATTGATACCTTTATTATTATGTAATTTCTTTATTTATCTTTTAATTAGTGTTAGAATGGTATGTTTTTATTTTTCAGTGAGCTAGTAATGCCTCTGAACTGTGACATTGACAGGTAATTCTCAGTCTCCACAATACCCGCCCCCCCCCCCCTTAGAGGGGACAGGATGACTAGACTGGGCTGGAGTTGGGTATTTCTCCCTTCCCCAGTCAGTTAGGCTCTGATACTACTACCCCAGCAGGTTAGGCTCTTGTTAACTAGTCATCCCTGAGGGCAGGCCTTCTTCAGAAGAACTGAGCTCTGTGCTCAAAATCGCTCCTTTCCCTTCCCCCTGAAGGAAGCTGAGGGGATTTTCTCAGTTATTACTGTGGGAACCTGGTCGAGTTCTGGAAGTAAATCTCACAATATAGTGAGACCCCTCTATGACTGGATCCACTTGGAGTTTTTAACTGAGTTGTTTACACTGAGCTCAATTACAGTTCCGGTTCTCTGTCCCAGCCTTGGTTCCCACTCCTGAGTCTCTCTAATACAGGGGTCCCCAAACTACGGCCCGTGGGCCACATGCGGCCCCCTAAGGCCATTTATCTGGCCCCTGCTGCACTTCCGGAAGGGGCACCTCTTTCATTGGTGGTCAGTGAGGGAGCACATATCACTTGTTATGGCTAGCAGTGACAAATATGGAACCGGATATTGACCATCCCATTAGCCAAAAGCAGGCCCATAGTTCCCATTGAAATACTGGTCAGCTTGTTGATTTAAATTTACTTGTTCTTTATTTTAAATATTGTATTTGTTCCTGTTTTTTTTTTTTTAACTTTAAAATAAGATATGTGCAGTGTGCATAGGGATTTGTTCATAGTTTTTTTTATAGTCCGGCTCTCCAACGGTCTGAGGGACAGTGAACTGGCCCCCTGTGTAAAAAGTTTGGGGAACCCTGCTCTAATAAGTGTAACTCCCTGTATTTACCTGTCTTTCTGTCCATTCATGGCGACAGCAGCTTTCCCTGTGTCTTCCCCATTCTTGTGGACCCAAGAAGAGTTATTGATTTTCAGTCTGCTCAGCTTTTTACTTGTTAGGATGGAGTAGCAATGTCCAGACTCCCTATATGCAGAGCCAGAAACCTGCAATCCCTCCACAGTTCCCTTGTAGACCTGGGCTGCAGCGCTATTCCCTGAATAGGTTTCCTGCTTTCCATTTTCCATTGCATTACTTGACCTTAGGAATGCTACTAGCCCCCCCTCCTCCCTGTTGGATTCCTGACAGTTCATCCTTCAGAGCCTGAGTTCATCAACAGTCTGTGCATGGAGCACTTCCCATTCTTTACAATTGGAAATAATTTATGCCTATTCTGTGTTCAAGTAGAATTTTCTTAATAACTTTTTGAGGATATTTATTTTGTTTGGTCTTCTCATTATTTAGACCTGCTAATATATTCAGTCTGCCAATATATTCAATACATTTATATTAATCTCCTCTGGGTGCCAGGTGCTGGAGATGCCAAGATAAATATGGCATGGACCCTTAAGAAGCTCACAATCTAATAGAGAAAGCAGCCAAAAATAAGTCACAGTCCAAGATAACTGGTGATGTAATAGAAACAGCGTGTACAAGAGCTCTGGTGTCAGCCCAGCTCTCATCTTTGAAACCCATCGGGAAGCCCCTAGAGGGCCTAGACCTAATTTTGGTTTTGTCTCACTGTACAGAGTCAAGTTGATGTATAAGACGTGCTCATTGATTGTGAATCTTATCACTCATGATTGGTTGTTTGATTTTAGTAATAACAATCACTAATATTTTCAGTCTTCAGAGATACAAACACACTTAAAAAAATACTATGATCAGCCTTCTAGCCAGAGTATAAACAAGATAATTTTGTCTCATAAGCTGTATTGTTGCCATCATTATTGAATTTATTTGATCTGAATATGTCATTGTATTAAATATTATCTCCTCTTTCAACTAATTTTAATATTCTTTTATTCTACTAACCCTTTTTTTTTGCCTCAGAGGGTTTTGTATTCATTTCAATTAATTGTTCTTTATCTCAGCCTAATGAGGTTGTTACTGTTCTCATTTATATTACTGAAAAAACTGATAATCAAAAGGTAAGTCAGGGAGTTCCAGTTTGCAGCATTTCAAGTTCAGAACTTGAATTGTCCATTCTAGACCAATTTTGCCATGCTTTAAAGGCTGTGACATTAAATGAAATTCAGTATTATTTAAAATGATGACAAGTAGTGAGTTCAGAATAAGATATCATTTCCATATTAGATGCCAAAGAAGTCTGTTATTTGGTCTATCAAGGTCTATTCTAAAAGTATATTTATAGTGCCTATAACATCATTTGCAAATTAACATATTTATAAGCTATTGCCAAATAGTATCATCTTTTCTTCAGATGTATTCTCCCTCTCCCTTCAATTAAATGATTAAAATTCTTTAACTTTTATCATTTTAACTTTTACTACATTTACAAGTTTATTTGACTGCCTAAAGGCTATGCTAGTCCTCATCTTCAACTTTTGGTCTCTTGTTTCAGGTCATTGTAGGGTTATTGCATTGAGCAATACCAGCTCATTCATCAGTTAATTACATCCTTTTCTACCTAAACCTCCATGATACGGTTAGATCTGTAAAGATTCAGTGTTCTCAAATTAATGATTTCTTTTGTTCATAGTTTCATATGGGCCAAGCTTCTGACATAATATAGTTAATCAAACTTTGTCTCCTCAGTTATTTTTAGCTCTTTGATATTTTGTGGATTCATTAATAATTGCTGTAACTCTCTTAAAAACCATAGATGTATGCTGTCCAGTTTTGTACCCACCAGGCTCATGTGGCTATTTAAATTTAAATTAACTAAGATAAAAATATTTTTGGATAAAGTCTTCATTCATATTAGGAATATTTCAAGTGATAACTGTTAATCCTAATCCGGAGGGACCCAAAACATTGAAGACACTAACAAGGTCCGTCGATTACACACCAAAGCTTTATTGTCTAGCTTGGCCAAGTGGCGGCAACTCCAACAGAAATCTGAAGGAGCGTGTGCCGGCCCTTTGTTTTACCTAGTTTTTATAGTTTTGTAAGTGGGAAGTACAGAAGCAAAAATTGTAATTAGGAGCCCTTTGCCACTATTGGTTATAGTCATATGTCCTTGAACATGATAGGACCATGTTCAATTTGCAAGCCATACATCCTTTTGGAGAAAACAAAATTTACAAGTCAGCACAATGGTAGAAAGATGTCTCTTTACATATTAAAAGGCATTCCTATATTATCTATTGTTCATCCCCTATCACTCTGTCCAGAGTCACACGTGTTAACCACATGCATTTACAGAAGAGAGGTAGTTTCCGTGGGGACAAATGGTTATAAGAAAAGGTTTATTTTGGCTTTTCTCTCCCTGCACCTGGCTAGCCATTCACTCCTTTCCCCACGGGTGTGGTGGAATGTCTGGGGATCCATGTTTTCCTCCCCTTTGCATTTACAATACAATGCCAAGGGCCATCCTGACTATGCCAATCACACAGTACAGAGACTATGTCTCACAATTTCTCTGCACACCTTAACCCAAATTAATAAAATGTTCTCCAAGCCTCTTAAAATATTAATATTAATTCTGTAGTTTTTGGTACTTTACAACACCTGCGGGTGAGGTGGCTCAGTGGCTCCTCAGTAACGGCTATTGTATGTATGGGCAGCATAGATATAGATATTTCTATTATTATAGAAAGTTCTGTTGGATATAGAAACATCTGAAAGGAACTGTGGATAATTCATTGTTGTTATACCTTTCTATAGTATATGATATGAATGTCTAGAATTTTTTTTTTAATAATGAACTTTTAGATATGGCCTGTGCTAAATGTTTATTTTTATTTCCTTACTCTGCCCTTAAGAAACCTTCATGAATTTTTCTAGTTTACAAGTCTTATCTGAGTTTTTGGTCAAATTTAGTTAATATATTACATTGTAGTAGGCAACTTAAAATTAGGCTACTTTGAAACTTTATTCTATATTAGTGATATACAAAAGTGATCTTACAAAGTTAACTTGTTGATTTTTTTTCCCTTGTTTAAAGTCCTTTTCTCTATAATTTCCATATTGGGAGAAATATTGTCAGTACTCTGTCAAGTGACTCGATTGTCACACTTTATAAATTTAAGATGTCCTAAAAATATTGATACCTTTTATACAGTTTCCTCCAAGCCCATTTTTTCTTAAATAAAAAAGAAATTCCTCAGGGAAGGAAGATTTTATAAGCAGTTTCGGAGCAGAATTGATTTTGGTGTGTGTTAATGCAGACAATCTGCCCAGTGTTAAAATGTTAGAGAGAAAAAAAAAACACACAAGCTGCCATATTCGTGTGATCACACCAAAATAGCAGCTTGTATTTATATTTTCAGTCTCCTCGAGGTGGACTGCAGGCACACATGAATGGGCGGCTGTGCTCGGCGTTGTGTTGTGGTTTTATTTAATGCAGGCGAAGTACATGCTTGTGCATGCACGACCAGCCCTCACATATGCACTTGTTCGCAGCCGAGAAAGTGGAAACTACAACACAAGCCGCTCTCGGAGTTGTCGGCAACCTGTGCGTGTGCTTCTTCAATATTAAAGAGGGGGAGACAGATTTTCAGGAACATAGGAAACAATTCTTCTGTCAAATGGCCTGTAGTCCTTTCTCATTTGACAACTTTTAAGGTAAAAGCAAAATATTTGACTGTGACGGTTGCATGTATTTATTTGGAAATACATATTTTCCTGTACTGCTCCTGTTTTTTTTTGTGTGTTTTTTTTTAATAATTTTATTTTTTTAATGGGGTGACATCAATAAATCAGGATACATATATTCAAAGATAACAAGTCCAGAGTATCTTGTCGTTCAATCATGTTGCATACCCATCACCCAAAGTCAGATATGTGAATTTTTCCCATTCTATTGACACAAGTAAATTCTTACCATACGTTTATTCCAACTTATGCAATATTTTAAATTTTTGAAAAATTGTTGAGTATTTGAGTGAAAATATAGGTGTATTTGCTGCAGCGTGTGCAGGTACACTGCTTTGATGATCATCCTGATGCTCCCAGCCTCGGGGACATGGGACGTGGGGACAGCTCAGCTCTTCACCCCGAGCTGCTGACCAGGAGAGTTGTTGCTGTTGCGATCCCCCTGTTTTAGATTAAGACATATTTTTAGCACTGTTTATAGTTGTGAGTTCACATATTGACTGCAGGGGTGTTAAGTAAAGTGTGGTGGCTGGTAAGTGAATACCCCATCCTGAAATAGTCCTAGTAGGCATAGCCAGTGCAGTGGTGTAACAATCTTTTCAGAACTTACAAGCAGATTTGGAATAGAAAGTACGTTGGTACTTCAAAGGTAAATGAATTTTGCACTTATATACATATATATGAATTTTGCAATATATACATACATATATATCTTTCCCTAATTTTTCGGCT
Organism: Saccopteryx bilineata; assembly: GCF_036850765.1. Taxonomy (NCBI): domain Eukaryota; kingdom Metazoa; phylum Chordata; class Mammalia; order Chiroptera; family Emballonuridae; genus Saccopteryx; species Saccopteryx bilineata. The sequence goes on from NC_089499.1 coordinate 31,951,116, forward strand.
TCAACATACAAGTAGAAAGTGGGTGCTTTTGGTCTCTTTGAGGTGAGGCAGTGGGAGAGAGGGCCTGCTGTGTGACCCAGGGCACTGGAGAGCTGGAGAACATGCTTGAGGGAAGCCTCTCTTTTTGACCTGCTCTGTTTCCGACCTGGGTTGGTTCACTCCTCCTTAGGCAACCTGGTGGTTCCCCGCTCCCGGGAGGTCACCATATTGATGCCGAACTTAGTGTGGACACCCTGTCGGCATAGCGCACTACAGCCCAGAACTCCTGGGCTCCAGCGATCCTCCCGCCTCAGCCTCCCGAGTAGCTGGGACTACAGGCACGCGCCACCACACCTGGCGGGGGAAGCCTCTCTTTACATGGTGATAGGGACAACCTCCTGGACTCCAGCCCCACTGCCCTTTCCCCTTAGACAATGTTCAACATTTCCTATTGTCCTGACCCCCTCTGCTTCATCCTTCCCCTGTATGATTTCAAACTCCTACCTTCCATTTAGACTTGGATATTTTCCTGCAGTCCTCTTGGGCTGGATCCTTACTCCTTGTCACCACAACCAATTCCTACTTTTCTTTGCCTTTTTAAAATGAGCATTCACCCTTAGTTTGTGGCCTATGAAAGCTCCATGTTTCTCTTGTCTTGACTACAGAAACAAAGACAGTAGAGCTCTGGTCTGGCCTTTCTTATATGTATTTCACCTCCCCACCTTCAGTTCCTGGTCCATAGATTTAATTTCCATTTATCATTGGTTTGTGCATTTGTAGGTTTGTCTATTAATTTATTCATTCACCTATTTGAGAAATTACATCTACCAGCTATTATTATACAGGTTAAGGGTCCTTATAAATAAATGTGCCTTTTCTGTTCTTTTATAGATCATGCACATTTTATTTTAATTATCTTCCTTTAGAATTGTCTTTAAAATCTCTATTTTCTCTCCTAGGTTTCTGTATTTAGTTCCTACATTTGTATCTTCCCTAGTGCCTGGCATCTTTAGTAGGCATTTGTGTCACTGGTAGTCAGCTAGTAAATCCTTTTATTTTGCAGACATGGAGAGTTAAAGTTCAGAGAGAGTGTGACTTGGGAAAATATAACTTGTTAATGGCTGAAATAGAAATAATACCTCAGACTCCAGGTTTTACCATTACTCTGTAATGTTTTCTGTCATCTTATTATCCTAGTTTTAACACTTTTTCAATTCAAGTATTTATCAAATACCTTCTGTGTGCAAAGCACTCTGTGAAGCAAATAGGCAATGTAAATTTGAGTGACTTATCTCAAATCTTATTCAGAAGGAGGTGGAGATTAAATATTAAATAAATAGATGCTGCTCTGCCCTCTGGGTTCATGTGCTCTAACGCCGAGTTTCTCAACCTGGGAACTATGGGCATTTTGTATCAGTAATTATTTGTTGCAAGAGGCTGTCGTGTGCAGTGTAGGATGTTTAGTAGCTTCCCTGCCCCTAACTGCTAAAGGCTCTGTGAGTCATGCTTTTTAAATCTTTACAGGACATCAGGATATCTTGTCAGACAGAAGGGTGCTCTGAAGCACCACTTCACAGCTTTCTGGGATCTTAACAAAGGATTTTATATTCAGACCCTTGGTTTCATTCTTAGGCCTTGTTTCTGACTGTGTCTTAGATTTGATCTTCGCCCAGAAGCAGTGTCTTAATGTTAGCATCATTTGCTGACTAGAGAGGTTGAGAATGAGAATAAGTATTATTTTAAGCCCAGCAAGTCCCAGCTCCTTTGTGTTGAGCAGTTCTTTCTTTTGCTTTTCCCCTCTTTCATTCTACTGTGAGTAACGAGTATAAACCAGGCAACACTGTCAGCACTCTGGCTGGATTGCTCCTTAGTTAGATCACCCACTTTATTAAGCACATTTTCTATTTTCCATATAACCAAAGGCTGTCTTTCTTGCCACTACATAATAAATAATGTTTTTCTTATAATATTTTCTGCACTTTTATTTAAGCCCTCACTGGCAGCCAGGTCCTCCTGGGCTGTGTTTGCCTTTTGCTAACATTTTCTTTCATGCCCTTTAGTCTTTCACTGATGCTTTATGCAAAGTCCTCCCATCTTCTATTCAGGCCCGTGGACAGATCTACCACCCCCAGCTTCTGTTCAGTCCCGTGGACAGATCTACCACCCCCAGGTTCTGTTCAGTCCCATGGACAGATCTACCACCCCAGGGTTCTGTTCAGTCCCGTGGACAGATCTACCACCCCAGCTTCTGTTCAGTCCCATGGACAGACCTACCATCCCCAGGTTCTGTTCAGTCCCGTGGAAAGATCTACCACCCCAGCTTCTCTTCAGTCCCATGGACAGATCTACCACCCCCAGGTTCTGTTCAGTCCCGTGGACAGATCTACCACCCCAGCTTCTGTTCAATCACATGAACAGATCTACCACCCCCAGGTTCTGTTCAATCACATGGACAGATCTACCACCCCAGCTTCTGTTCAATCACATGGACAGATCTACCACCCCAGCTTCTGTTCAGTCCCATGGAAAGATCTACCACCCCAGCTTCTGTTCAATCACATGGACAGATCTACCACCCCAGCTTCTGTTCAGTCCCATGGACAGATCTACCACCCCAGCTTCTGTTCAATCACATGGACAGATCTACCACCCCAGCTTCTGTTCAATCACATGGACAGATCTACCACCCCAGCTTCTGTTCAATCACATGGACAGATCTACCACCCCAGCTTCTGTTCAGTCCCATGGAAAGATCTACCACCTCCAGGTTCTGTTCAGTCCCATGGACAGATCTACCACCTCCAGGTTCTGTTCAGTCCCATGGACAGATCTACCACCTCCAGGTTCTGTTCAGTCCCGTGGACAGATCTACCACCTCCAGCTTCTGTTCAGTCCCGTGGAAAGATATACCACCTCCATCTTCTGTTCAGTCCCGTGGACAGACCTACCATCCCCAGGTTCTGTTCAGTCCCGTGGAAAGATCTACCACCTCCATCTTCTGTTCAGTCCCGTGGACAGATCTACCACCCCCAGCTTCTGTTCAGTCCCGTGGACAGATCTACCACCCCAGCTTCTGTTCAATCACATGGACAGATCTACCACCCCCAGGTTCTGTTCAGTCCCATGGACAGATCTACCACCCCAGCTTCTGTTCAATCACATGAACAGATCTACCACCTCCAGGTTCTGTTCAGTCCCATGGACAGATCTACCACCTCCATCTTCTGTTCAGTCCCGTGGACAGATCTACCACCCCCAGCTTCTGTTCAGTCCCGTGGACAGATCTACCACCCCAGCTTCTGTTCAATCACATGGACAGATCTACCACCCCCAGGTTCTGTTCAGTCCCATGGACAGATCTACCACCCCAGCTTCTGTTCAATCACATGAACAGATCTACCACCTCCAGGTTCTGTTCAGTCCCATGGACAGATCTACCACCTCCAGGTTCTGTTCAGTCCCGAGGACAGATCTACCACCTCCAGCTTCTGTTCAGTCCCGTGGAAAGATCTACCACCTCCAGCTTCTGTTCAGTCCCATGGACAGATCTACCACCTCCAGGTTCTGTTCAGTCCCGTGGACAGATCTACCACCTCCAGCTTCTGTTCAGTCCCGTGGAAAGATATACCACCTCCATCTTCTGTTCAGTCCCGTGGACAGACCTACCATCCCCAGGTTCTGTTCAGTCCCGTGGAAAGATCTACCACCTCCATCTTCTGTTCAGTCCCGTGGACAGATCTACCACCCCCAGCTTCTGTTCAGTCCCGTGGACAGATCTACCACCCCAGCTTCTGTTCAATCACATGGACAGATCTACCACCCCCAGGTTCTGTTCAGTCCCATGGACAGATCTACCACCCCAGCTTCTGTTCAATCACATGAACAGATCTACCACCCCCAGGTTCTGTTCAGTCCCGTGGACAGATCTACCACCCCAGCTTCTGTTCAATCACATGGACAGATCTACCACCCCAGCTTCTGTTCAATCACATGGACAGATCTACCACCCCAGCTTCTGTTCAGTCCCATGGACAGATCTACCACCTCCAGGTTCTGTTCAGTCCCGTGGACAGATCTACCACCTCCAGGTTCTGTTCAGTCCCGTGGACAGATCTACCACCTCCATCTTCTGTTCAGTCCCGTGGACAGATCTACCACCTCCAGCTTCTGTTCGGTCCCGTGGACAGATCTACCACCCCCAGCTTCTGTTCAGTCCCGTGGACAGATCTACCACTCCAGCTTCTGTTCAATCACATGGACAGATCTACCACCCCCAGGTTCTGTTCAGTCCCATGGACAGATCTACCCCCCCAGTTTCTGTTCAATCACATGGACAGATCTACCACCCCAGCTTCTGTTCAATCACATGGACAGATCTACCACCCCAGCTTCTGTTCAGTCCCATGGACAGATCTACCACCTCCAGGTTCTGTTCAGTCCCGTGGACAGATCTACCACCTCCAGGTTCTGTTCAGTCCCGTGGACAGATCTACCACCCCACCTTCTGTTCAATCACATGGACAGATCTACCACCCCCAGGTTCTGTTCAGTCCCATGGACAGATCTACCACCCCAGCTTCTGTTCAATCACATGGACAGATCTACCACCCCAGCTTCTGTTCAATCACATGGACAGATCTACCACCCCAGCTTCTGTTCAGTCCCATGGACAGATCTACCACCTCCAGGTTCTGTTCAGTCCCGTGGACAGATCTACCACCCCCAGGTTCTGTTCAGTCCCGTGGACAGATCTACCACCCCAGCTTCTGTTCAATCACATGAACAGATCTACCACCCCCAGGTTCTGTTCAATCACATGGACAGATCTACCACCCCAGCTTCTGTTCAATCACATGGACAGATCTACCACCCCAGCTTCTGTTCAATCACATGGACAGATCTACCACCCCAGCTTCTGTTCAATCACATGGACAGATCTACCACCCCAGCTTCTGTTCAGTCCCATGGACAGATCTACCACCTCCAGGTTCTGTTCAGTCCCATGGACAGATCTACCACCTCCAGGTTCTGTTCAGTCCCGAGGACAGATCTACCACCTCCAGCTTCTGTTCAGTCCCGTGGAAAGATCTACCACCTCCAGCTTCTGTTCAGTCCCATGGACAGATCTACCACCTCCAGGTTCTGTTCAGTCCCGTGGACAGATCTACCACCTCCAGCTTCTGTTCAGTCCCGTGGAAAGATATACCACCTCCATCTTCTGTTCAGTCCCGTGGACAGACCTACCATCCCCAGGTTCTGTTCAGTCCCGTGGAAAGATCTACCACCTCCATCTTCTGTTCAGTCCCGTGGACAGATCTACCACCCCCAGCTTCTGTTCAGTCCCGTGGACAGATCTACCACCCCAGCTTCTGTTCAATCACATGGACAGATCTACCACCCCCAGGTTCTGTTCAGTCCCATGGACAGATCTACCACCCCAGCTTCTGTTCAATCACATGAACAGATCTACCACCCCCAGGTTCTGTTCAGTCCCGTGGACAGATCTACCACCCCAGCTTCTGTTCAATCACATGGACAGATCTACCACCCCAGCTTCTGTTCAATCACATGGACAGATCTACCACCCCAGCTTCTGTTCAGTCCCATGGACAGATCTACCACCTCCAGGTTCTGTTCAGTCCCGTGGACAGATCTACCACCTCCAGCTTCTGTTCAGTCCCGTGGACAGATCTACCACCCCCAGCTTCTGTTCAGTCCCGTGGACAGATCTACCACCTCCAGCTTCTGTTCAGTCCCGTGGACAGATCTACCACCTCCAGCTTCTGTTCAGTCCCGTGGACAGATCTACCACCCCCAGCTTCTGTTCAGTCCCGTGGACAGATCTACCACCCCAGCTTCTGTTCAATCACATGGACAGATCTACCACCCCCAGGTTCTGTTCAGTCCCATGGACAGATCTACCACCCCAGCTTCTGTTCAATCACATGGACAGATCTACCACCCCAGCTTCTGTTCAATCACATGGACAGATCTACCACCCCAGCTTCTGTTTAGTCCCATGGACAGATCTACCACCTCCAGGTTCTGTTCAGTCCCGTGGACAGATCTACCACCCCCAGCTTCTGTTCAGTCCCGTGGACACATCTACCACCCCAGCTTCTGTTCAATCACATGAACAGATCTACCACCCCCAGGTTCTGTTCAATCACATGGACAGATCTACCACCCCAGCTTCTGTTCAGTCCCATGGACAGATCTACTACCTCCAGGTTCTGTTCAGTCCCATGGACAGATCTACCACCCCCAGCTTCTGTTCAGTCCCGTGGACAGATCTACCACCCCAGCTTCTGTTCAATCACATGGACAGATCTACCACCCCAGCTTCTGTTCAATCACATGGACAGATCTACCACCCCAGCTTCTGTTCAATCACATGGACAGATCTACCACCCCAGCTTCTGTTCAGTCCCATGGACAGATCTACTACCTCCATCTTCTGTTCAGTCCCGTGGACAGATCTACCACCCCAGCTTCTGTTCAGTCCCGTGGAAAGATCTACCACCTCCAGCTTCTGTTCAGTCCCATGGACAGATCGACCACCCCCAGCTTCTGTTCAGTCCCATGGACAAATCTACCTTATATCTTAGGGGTGTTATTTTTTAGCAATAGTCCAGTTTCAGGTATCAAAACCTATATTAATTATTTGTCACTATTAGAATAAGTCAACCCAAACTTAGTGGCTTGAAACTATAATTATTTATTTCATAGTTTCTGTATCTCGGGAGTCTGAGAGCAGCTTAGCTAGAAGTTTCTGGTTTAAGAGTCTTGAGATTGCAGTCTGTTCAGCTGTCGGTGCAGCCATGTGAAGGTCCGCCAAGGGCTGGAGGATCAGTGTGGGTTCCTCTCCATGTGGATCTCCCCATGGGACTGCTGAAGGCTCTCCCCAGAGCAAACAATCTGAAAAAGGAGGGAGGTGTGGTAAAGAATTTGCAGATCTATTTTTAAAATCGCCACAGTCCACTTATAGCATCCTGGGTCGCCCAGATGACCTTTTTGTTCTGTGCAGTTGTGAAGGGAAATGTATACGGGGCCTCATTTGGGTGGGAGAATGAGTTTGAGGGTCACACATTGCTTTTACTCTCATTCATTTGGCCAGCACCGAGTCAGTGGCCAGAGCTAACTGAAGAGGAAGCTGGGGAATGAACCCCAACTGTGTCCCTGGAATGCGGAGAGAACAGACTTGACTGAACAGGGGAATGGTGAAATCATCAACCGAAACAGAGGGAGGGCAGACAGAAAACGTACCTGGGGTGTCTGCTTTCATTCCGTATCAAGTTATTCCTGTATGGCTTTTGCTTCATTTTCCAGTTTTTCTATGATAAAACAATAAGCCAGAGTCAGGTATTATAGTTATTTTGGTGTTTAATAGTATTCCGGGGACTTTTCATCAACTCATTTTAAATTTTGGATGAATTCTTGCTTTGAAATTCTGCTTTTGAAGTGTGGGCATAACATCAGTTACTGTTCGTCCAAGTCCTCTGTGCCTCTCTGTCCTCCTGCATGGTTATAAACCTTCACCAAAGGCTTTATTTTTTCCCATGGGGCATTTTATTGAATACTTGCATCTTCAGTAATTCATCGGGGCCCAATGCTTTGTCTGTTTTAATACTTCTAATTACCTAATTATGTACTATAATGCAGTCACAAAGCCCTTTATCATTTCACTCTTTTCTTAACCCTTTCTTGCTTAGGAAATACTCTTTTTGTCTCTTTGTTGTCTGAGGAACTGTTCGTTCTAAGACAGCCCAGATAGTTGCCTGCTTCACTCCCAGCAGGTGCCTGCATTCCTGGTTACTGGGCTGTGAGGTGGGTGTTTAGTCATCCTCCATCGCTCAGTTCCCGGTTCATTCCCATACGCTGCAGTCACATGAGAAGTCATCCAAGAGAGAAAAAAGTTAGTCTGGTTGTCATAAACGACTTTCGTGATAGAATTATTAGCCATTCTGTCATTTATAGATCTTCAGTGTCCACAAGTATTCATGAGCAAATGTATTAGAACTCAGCGAACTTTTTCACAGTTAGGATGATGTGTACTGCAGGATAACTAAACATTGATGAAGGGGATTTTCTCTTTATATATGTAGTTTAGACAATTAAGGAAGAAGAGTGATAAAATTAGAGTTTTACTATTTTACAGCCTCTAGGGAGTTAACAGACTAGGCCCTGCTCATCAGTGGTTGCTGGGTCACAAAGGAGAGGTAAGCTAGCACTCTTTGCCCCTGATGGAAGTGCACAGCACTGCCCGCGCCGAGTCCTCACTGCTGCATCGGAAACCACCCCAAAGCTCAGAACGGCAACGGTTTATACTGTTGATGAATCCATAACCTGGGCAGGTGAGAGCAGGACCGTTTGTCCCTGTTCCACGTGGTGTTGGCTGGGCCAGCTTGAAGGCTAGGGGCTGGGATGATCTGAAGTCTTGTGCACTTGCATGCCTGCCTGTTGAAGCTGGCTCTCAGCAGAGACCGTCTCTGGAGCTGAGGCCACAGCACCTCTACATGGAGCTGCTTGACTTCCTAGTAGCATAGTGTCTGGGCCCCAACGTCATGTCCAGATGGAGAGCCAGACGGAAGCTATGTCACAGTGTCACCTAGCTGTGATCTCTGTGAGGAGCTGTCAGTGAGGCTAGCCCACGTTCACGGGGAGGAAAGTTAATGGGAGGCATGCCTAGAACTTGTGAACATAGGCTGAGACCATCATTCTGCCATAAAGAATTTGTTGAAAGTTAAATCTGAATCTCATGAAATCTCTAGACCTAACTACCAGTTTATAAGAAATAAAGGGGGAAGAGAAATGTGTTCAAAACAAAATCAATGAACAATAAGTAAAATCCTGAATGTGGGAAGTTTCTACCGGATACAGAACTTGGTTTTTAAAAAAACTGATTGATTTTAGAGAGAGAGGAAGGGATATGTATATATTGGTTGATTCTTATATGTTCCTAGACGGGGTATTGAACCTGCTACCTTGCTGTGTCAGGACAATGCTCTAACCAACTGAGCTACTCAGCCAGGGCCCAGAACCAAGATTCTTCTTAAAAAAGATAGGAGGGAAAAATTTATTAAGTAAAAGAGTCAACAAATGGCAATGTGTGCACATTTCTTGAATCTTGATTTGAACAAACTGAAAAATTTTAGTGATACTTGAACATTGATTGGATGCTTAATTATTATATTATTTTCTTTTAGTAGTATGGTTATAATGGTGCTATGTTTATGCCTTTAAAGAGTTCTTATCATTGAAGACACACACTGCAATCTTTATAGGTGTGGTGATATCTCAGATTTGCTTCAAAGTGCAGCATTGATGGATGAGTGCATATAAGACAAGAATTGATTAGTAGAGAAGATGGATGATGGGTATATTGGGGGTTAGTCTATTATTATCTCTTTATAAATGTTTGAATTTTCCATAGACATTTTTTAAAAACTTATCATGAAAACTATACATATTGCCTATGAATTTTGGGTTGTTTCAAGATGCAAAATAAAAAAACATACAAACTTTTCTTTCTAATGATATTAGTTCACAGTATGTAAGATTTGTCCAAATACAAGTAGTTCCTTCACATATCTGGAGAGTGAAACTGCTGTATTTTAAATATTGATGAACTCAGTTAAAGCTGAAATACCACTTTCTTTCCAACGGGTAAAAATCTACACTGCGTCATGAGTCTAAATTTCATCATAGAGTACTTTCTCTCTGCTTGTTATCTCTATCACAATGTACCCTTACCTATTACTATCTTTATTTTCACTTTCTTGCCAAATTCAGAACCTACTTTTCTTGGACTTTTTTTTTCTGATAACAACAAAATTTGTCTTCAGTCGCTCTTTAGTGAGTACCTTTTACTTTCCTGTCAGATATTTTGGCTTGAATGAATCATTGAGTAATACAGTTTTAACTCTAATTTTTTTCTGTCTATCTTTACTGAAGTTACTACCATTTCTGTTGTTTACATGAAAATGAAGAGTCACACTACTGATTTTTCAAAATCTAAACAATTGTTGAATCCAGCTTCGATTCGTTCTCTATTTTTTAAGATTGCTTCAAAAGCAGATTTGCCTTTCCTATGGTATTTGGGTTAGACTGATGTTCAAATTACTTTACCTGTCCTGAATCAATACCAGATGCCATGGAGTAAAAAAAAAAAAAAAAAAAAAAAAATGCTTAGAAATGTAATAGGTGGCAGGGAGGCTCTTTTGAAACTTAAAACATGTCATCAAAATCATTACTATTCCTAGAAAAGCCACTCACTGTATTTTTCTTCCTTTCATTTCTGATCCCTAAATATGGTTTGTATTCTGTTTGAAGCCTGATAATATAAAATCAAATATTTATAGTAGGAAATATGTTACTATTCAGATACATCCATCAACTTTATAACCTTGGTTCTTCCCCGTAACTAACTCTAAACATAGGGAATTTTACCAAAATGCTAATCTTCAATTCACTGTAACTGATGACTGAAGCAGTTGGAAAGCCGGCCGTCCTGCTAACTACCCAGACACGCTGGGGCAGGTAGTAATCTCTCTGTTTCAGTGTCCTCGCTTGTTACCTTCTGAGTTTAACTGTATTATCTTCAAAGATTCTTTGAGCTTAAAACTTGTCTGAATGTAAGTTCTTTTCTCAACTTTTGCAATAGCATAAACTTTTATTTCTTTTTCAGAACTTTCCTGTATCTTTCTCCCTTACTGATTAGATGCTGGGGATTTAGAGAACGAGTAGTGCTCTCCTCTAAGGCAGTGGTCCCCAACCTTTTTGGGCCACGGACCGGTTTAATGTCAGAAAATATATATTTTCACGGACCGGCCGTTAGGGTGGGACGGAAAAATGTATCACGTGACCGAGACAAGTGTCAAGAGTGAGTCTTAGACGGATGTAACAGAGGGAATCTGGTCATTTTTTAAAAATAAAACATCGTTCAGACTTAAATATAAATAAAACGGAAATAATGTAAGTTATTTATTCTTTCTCTGCGGACCGGTACCAAATGGCCCATGGACCGGTACTGGTCCACGGCCCGGGGGTTGGGGGCCACTGCTCTAAGGGACGACACCATGAAACCTCACACACTGACACTGTACATTGTAGAGCAGAGTTGTAGATGGCAGCTGTTGCATAGAGATGCTATGTCTGCCTAACACACGTTTTCACTTGATTGGGTATTTGCTAAAAGTGGGTAATTTAAATTACCTACCTGCAATTGAATTCTTGTAGATCTCTAGTTTTTCATCTTGCAACTGAATAGTATGCATTTAAATGAAACTATGAATTGGTATATAATATAATTTACATTTTTAGTAGTTAGGTATTAAACTCTTACTACATAGTTCATGGATATTTCTTACAAAGTGAATGTTGCAGTCTTTGGTACTTTTCCCCATGATTCACTTAGATTGCATGCAACAGCTACACAGCATTTGGTTGTGACTTTGAATAGATAAAGAAAGGACATACAAAATCATTAAGCCATATGATCTGAATTATGGGGTATGAAGTCTACTTAAAAATAGGACTAGATTTAACTCATCATTTGAGGAAGAAGGGAAAAACATTTTTATCTCTCAGAGGGATTTTTTAGTGTTAACTTAGTGGCTAAGTTTTTCCAAGAAATTTCTCAAGTATTTATTAATTACGTACTTTCAGCCCTGGCTAGTTGGCTCAGCGGTAGAGCGTCGGCCCAGCATGTGTAAATTCTGGATTCCATTCCCAGTCAGGGCACACGGGAGAAGCGCCCATCTGCTTCTCCCCCCCTACCCCCTTCTCTCGTACCCTCCCACAACATGGCTCAATAGGTTTGAGCAAGGTTGGTCCCGGATGCTGAATATGGCTCCATGGCCTGGCCTCAAGAGCTAGAATAGCTTGGTCTCCAAGCAGTGGAGCTGTAGCCCAACTAGGCAGTGCATCGCCTGGTAGAGGGCTTGCCAGGTGGATCCCAGTCAGGGTGCATGGGGGAGTCTGTCTCTGCCTCTCTGCCTCTTCCTTAATAAAAAATAAATAAAATTATTTTCATCCTGATTATTTTGGGATATTTGACTTTTTAAGGGCTATAACCTTAGAAATGACTTATTTTGATTTACTTTAAATGATTTATTCTGTCCCAAATAAATAATTTTAAAAACTTTTGTGGTCTTTTTTTTTTAAACCTGGTACATTCGGCATCTTTCTGGAACTTCCTTGGCTTTTATGATACATTATTCTCTGAATCTACTTTCAGGCTAGTTCATCTCTTCTTTAGGAGCTGCAGTCACTTGTCTCCAGTTGAACTCCCGTGCCTGAGTAGGGACTGTCCAGAGGGTCACCACATTCAGATCTGTGCAGAGATGTGAAGTGATCTTACTCAGATCTATGGGTTGTTTATTATTGGCCCCCAAAAGGGAGGCATCCTTGCTGAGAGAAAGATCAACTCTGTTTCTTGGGACAATTACATACTAATGAGAATTTCAAGTAAGAGTCAAATGAACAGGTAAAGATAAAATAGGTTTTAACAGGCCCTGGCCGGTTGGCTCAGTGGTAGAGAGTCGGCCTGGCGTGCGGGGGACCCGGGTTTGATTCCCGGCCAGGGCACATAGGAGAAGCGCCCATTTGCTTCTCCACCCCCCCCCCCCCCTTCCTCTCTGTTTTTCTCTTCCCCTCCCGCAGCCAAGGCTCCATTGGAGCAAAGATGGCCCGGGCACTGGGGATGGCTCCTTGGCCTCTGCCCCAAGCGCTAGAGTGGCTCTGGTCGCCGTAGAGCGACGCCCCGGAGGGGCAGAGCATCACCCCCTGGTGGGCAGAGCGTCGCCTCTGGTGGGTGTGCCGGGTGGATCCCGGTTGGGCGCACACGAGAGTCTGTCTGACTGTCTCTCCCCGTTTCCAGCTTCAGAAAAATCCAAAAAAAAAAAAAAAATAGGTTTTAACTTACTTTATAAGAATTAGGACTTTATAAGAATAAAGAACTTAATTTATAAGAATTTATGAAGAGATGCTTCATAAACCACTAGCATAGTTCACCCAGGAACCTAGCCTAGACTAGAGAGAGAGTTATAACTCCAGAAGAGGGTCAGAATGAAACATAAAACAGCTGAGGTCTCCAGAAATGGGAGGCAGCAAACTGTCATAATCTGAAGTAAAACAGCCATTGGTGCTCATTGGAAGACTCATGAAGGTATATTCTGTGTTTTGGTGGTGCCCCGTGCCTCTGTGCTATAGGGACTCTTCAGTCTCTCTCAGACTCCCTGAGCCACCTGGTCTCCTAGCATCTGCCGCTTGCACCAGTCTTGGTGCTTTCACATGATCTCATCTTGATCATGAGGTCAGTGTTTCTATCCCTACTTAGCAGACGAGGCACACATTTATTCACAGTTACACAGCAAGCAATTGTGCAACATGAATTTGAACACAGACTTCTTGTCAGGTTTGTGGTTTTTTCCATTTCATTTCATTATAATGTCTTTTTCTCTTTCTTTTAATCTCTCCTCTTTCAGGCTTATTTCCACTTAGAATTACTTAAGTATATACTATTTTCTTTGTAATTTCCCTATTCATACAATGTAGAGTCAGTCTGTTGCATTTCCTCAATTGTAAATTTGGCATTCAAAGCTCTTTCTGGCCCTGCTCCACCTCCTCGCTGTCCTGATTTCCTGTTCCCGACCTGCAATGCATGTACTTTTCTTTCTGGTGACTAACTAGCAGACTGTGTTGTACTTCTGGAATACTCAGTGCCTTTATTCCTTTATACCTTGAATCTTTTCTTTTGACTTGGTTACCTTTTCCACTGATGTTGCATGTTCCTCCTCTCCTAAAAACCTTTGTTCAAACCTTTTGTGATTGAACCCATATGACTGTTTACTTTTAAATGATATACCCTCTTCCTTTATAATATATTCATTGTGTATAGCATCGATATGTATTTGCTGTTTGGCCTGTTATGATCGTATGTTCTTGTATTATAAACAACTATTTAAGCTTGCTTCAAGTTCATAGTCTGACCTTTTCTGTTTCATATTAACCTCAAAGCACCTGGTAGGATTTTTGATCCAGAGGGCATTTAAGCAATGCTGACTAACTTGTGCCATTTGAAGTCTATATTTTAATTAGATAAAACTAACAATGAAGATATATATAGTAATTTAAGTCCTGATATTTGCATTCAAAAGATAATAATTTTTTCAAAAAGTTGGTAATAACAAGGTCACATTCTAGTCCTAAAACTAAATGGGCTAAAACAAAGCAATCCCCTGCCCTAAATACATAGCTTGTCATTTCTTTTTCTTAAAGATTATTGTATTCACTATGTGATAACTTTAAGCATATGGAAAATATTTGAAATATTTAGATGTTGAAGGGTATTACTTCCCTCTGTGGTATAATAATTCCCCTTTTCTCACCTATTTTTTTTTAATATATACGCCTCAGCAAGGGCGTAAGGTGTTTGGCAAGTACTAACTGTACTAAAGCCTAAAGCAGCCCATGCCCCTCAGAGATGAGAGTTGGAGGGCAATTCCTGGAATTGTGCTAGTCAGTTTCAATTCTGTGTTTTCTTTTTCCAGGTTTCCTGAAATGCAGTTTTTCCAACAAGAAAATGTGAGAAAAATCCTTACAGATGTTCTTTTCTGTTATGCTAGAGAAAATGAGCAGTTGCTTTATAAACAGGTAATGAAAATATCGTACAGGTGGCATCCATTGACTCAAAATTTTCTATACAGCTTGACAAATGATAGAGCAATAATGCAGCCTTTATTGTAGCCAGAGTTGTATCATAATAGGAAAGCAATCAGAGAGCTGCTCGGCGGCTGCATGTGAGAAAAGGAAGCTCATTGAGGCACATATGCTTCTTCCTCATTATCAGACATTTCACCAAATTGTCTTCTATAAGGCATTCAATCTTTTCTTTCAACTTTTGGAAGTTTGTTTATAAACAACATCTTTGAAACCAATCTAGTAATAAAACTTTTCAGAGTGATATGTATAAATATTGTTTCTGAGTATAACATTTATAAGTATGTGACATGCTATGTAAAAAATAAAGTATCCTTTGACTCTTTAAAACTTAACAGTAATATAACTTCAGAAAGTTCCTTTAAATGTTTTGAAATATATGTGATATTCTTTGTGATTCCTGGTATTTGATTTGTTCCATTACTAAAGCAAAGAAGATTGTTAGATTATTTTTATTGAAATGTAAATTATACTCAATATATAAAGAAGTATCTAGTTGTCGTGTGTGTGTGTGTGTGTGTGTGTGTGTGAAGCAGGGAGGCAGACAGACAGACTCCCGCATGCACCTGACCAGGATCCGCTTGGTATGCCCATCAGGGGGCGATGCTCTGCCCATCTGGGCCATTGCTTTGTTGCCCCGGAGCCATTCTAGTGCCTGAGGTGGAGGCCATGGAGCCATCCTCAGCACTCAGGCCAACTTTGCTTCAGTGCAGCATTGGCTGCAAGAGAGGAAGAGAGATAGAGAGAAAGGAGAGGGGGAGCGAGGGGTGGAGAAGCAGATGGGTTCCTCTCCTGTGTGTTCTGGCTGGGAACTAAACCTGGGACTTCCACACACCAGGCCAATGCTCTACCACTGAGCCAGCTGGCCAGGGCAGAAGTATCTAGTTTTCTTCTTCTTTTTTCTTCTTCTTTTTTTTTTCTTTTACAGAGACAGAGAGAGAGAGGGATAGATAGGGACAGACAGACTGGAAGGGAGAGAGATGAGAAGCATCAATTTTTCGTTGTGGCACTTTAGTTGTTCGTTGATTGCTTTTTCATATGTGCCTTGACTGTGGGCCTTCAGCAGACCAAGTAACCCCTTGCACAAGCTGGAGACCTTGGGTCCAAGCTGGTGAGCTTTGCTCAAACCAGATGAACCTGCGCTCAATCCGGTGACCTCGGGGTCTCAAACCTGGGTTCTTCGCATCCCAGTCCAACGCTCTATATACTGCACCACCGCCTGGTCAGGCAACTCTAGTTTTCTTCTTGAACTTTTTGTGCTCCAATAAAAATACATGAAGTTGAATATTTTTATATATTTCTCAAAATGCATATTAAGGAGGAATTCAAACTAAATTAATACATTTTATAACAATCAAAAGTTATGCCATATGTCTAATTGACAACCACCTAATTCCAGTGTAATATAACAGAAAATACCCATAATGGTGAGAGCAACATATTTACTTTGAAATAAACTTGATCAGTTTAAAGATAATGAACCAAGTCATATTCCAATTGTCCTAAATGATACATTCATTATTATATACATAGGATACCCAAGAGAACTAATTTTATCTTAGTTTTTTGGGTTTGGTTTTTTTGTTTTATTTTTATATTTTTCTGAAGTGAGAAACAGGGAGGAAGAGAAACAGACTCTCGCTTGACCAGGATCCACCCAGCATGGCCACTAGGGAATGATGCTCTACTCATCTGGGGCGTCGCTCCGTTGCAACTGGAGCCATTCTAGCACCTGGGGCAGAGGCCATGGAGCCATCCTCAGCACCTGGGACAACTTTGCTTCACTGGAGCGTTGGCTGCAAGAGAGGAAGAGAGATAGAGAGAAAGGAGACGGGGAGAGGTGGAGAAGCAGATGGGTGCCTCTCCTGTGTGCCCCAGCCAGGAATCAAACCCGAGACTTCCACATGCTGGGCTGATGCTCTACCACTAAGCCAAGCAGCCAGGGCCTCTATCTTATTTTTGATACTAGTTATATGTCTTTGTATTAATTACTTGGTAATTCCATGAATTATAATTAATTATATAAATTACTGTTTAGAATGAGAAATGGAAAAAATATATCCCATTAATAATGCCAACCAAAACTATAAAATACCTAGAAATAAGTTTAGCAACATAGGCACAAAAGCTATATGAAGAAAACTGTAAATGTTATTGAAGTATATAAAGCCAGACTTGAATGAACGGAAAGTGGTAACATGTTTTTAGATGAGAAGACAAAAATATTACTTCTTACCGGATTAATGTATAAGTGTATTACATTATAGTGATAGTTGAAGTGAGAAATGTGATTTTTTTTTAATTATTGTGTGGGAGTCAGGGAGGCAGAGAAACAGACTCCCTCTAGTGCCTTGACTGGGATCCATCCAGCAAGCCCTCTATAGAGCAGTGCTCAGCCCATCTGGAGCTTACTCCGTTGCTCAGCAACCAAGCTGTTTTAGTGCCTGAGGTGAGGGTATGGAGCCATCCTTAGCACCTGGGGGCCAACTTGCTTGAGCCATTCTAGCCATGGCTTTGGGAGGGTAGAAAGAGAAAGAAAGAGAGAGAGAAGGAGGTGAGGGAGGGGTAGAAAAGCAGATGGTTGCTTCTCCTGTGTGCCCTTAACAGGAATCAAACCTGGGATTTCCACATGCTGGGCCAATGCTCTACCACTGAGCCAACTGACCAGAGCCAGAAATGTAATTTTTAAAAACTGAATGCATTTATTTTAAATGTAATGCCATAAAGCTTTATAGTAATTCTAATGAAGATGATATACCTTAGTTGATTAAGAGCACTGGGTCTGGTGCAGATCCCTTTATTTGGATCTCAGATCCACCATTTACTAGCTACATAGGCAATTTATTTACTTTTTTTTTTAAGTGAGAGGAGGGGAGATAGACAAAATTCCTCCCACATGTGCCTCAACCGGGATCCTCATGGCAACCCGTCTGGGGCCAATGCTTGAATCAACCGAGCTATCCTTAGTGCCTGAGTCTGATGCTTGAACCAGCTGAGCCACTGGCTGTGAGAGGAGACAAGAGAAAAGGGGAAGGGGAAGAAGAGAGAAGCAGATAATCACTTCTCATGTATACCCTGACCAGGGAGCAAACCCAAGAGTCTGCACATTGGGCCAATGCTATATTATCCACTGAGCCAACCTGCCAGTGCCTTACTTAACTTTTCTAATCCTTAGTTTCCTTATTTGTAAGAATAGAGGAATAATAGTTTGTAGAGTTAAAAACATATAGTTCTCACTAAGGGTTCATGTTAGTAGTTGTGGTTATTATTATAATATAATCATTATTAACTATGTTGGGAGTTGCTACAGAATTTAGGAGGAAAAAAGAATGGCAAAGGGAGATACGAAAACTTCTATAAATGTGTTGTGATCAAACCAATGTGATAGTAGTATGAGAAAGACAAGTAGATCAGTGAAAAATAAGAACAGGTTCATTTATGTATGAGGTTTTAGTGTGATAAGATAGGACATTTTTATTGACTTGCACTATTTGGCATTCCATTTAGAAAAGAAGATTAAATGATACCTTTATTGGGGAATAAACTCCTGATAGAGTATAGAGTAAAGATATAAATTTAAAAACAGAATTACATAAATATACAAGGAAACATTTAGGAGAATTTTTTATAATCTCAGGATAGGAAAGACCTTTCTAAGCAAGATATCTGGAAGTCATATGCAAAGTCCCTACACAAGAAACAAAGAAACCAAAAAAAAAGGAGACTGGGAGAAATTAAATCTCTATCAGTATTAGGGTTTTTGCAAAGCAAATAACAGAAAATCCCTTTCAAAATGACTTAAACTCTGTCTGGGGCACAATTGTTCTGCAGCGTTAGGTAGTTCTGTAGCTCAGACTCTTCAGTGATTCAGGTTTCTGTTTCCCTGTTCTCCTCTTCTCAGTGTATTGGCTATTATCAATAGTTTCTCCTCATGGTCTCCTCTCCTCTCTCAAATACTTGAAAATACTTCACAGTAAAAGATTTGATAGCAAACAAAGTCAAAACTTAATTATCTCAGGTTATACATTTGTTTCCCCTTTTTCTTTAGAGAAAAAAAAGAAGTTTTAAAATAATAGAAACAGGTTACACTGACAAAGAACAAAAACGTAACTACACACACCATCATTTGTGATGTATGTGGCCCACTGCATTTTTAAGGAAGACTAAAGAGGAATGTGGAAGATCAGATTCTTGATAATTTAGACAATGTCTATCAATGATTGAATAAGAAAGTATTAACTTACTCATGGGTATCAGTTAATAAGATTTAATTACTCCCTGTACATGTTTAAAATCCTATAGATTCTTGACACAGAAATAATACCTTGCTTTAGGAGAACTGAATATTTAGCCAGATCAAATTTAAGAAAAAACCTTGAGTTTCATCCCAAGCTGTTAAAGCTATTATTTTGAACTAGGTGACACCCCGTTTAACATCGACCATATTGTTAATAGTTATGGGATTTTATTGAATTAATGAGACTGTTATCATGTAGTAGAATGTCTTGCTGAGTTAATTGAAACTGCAGAGATTATATAAATGGTATTAATGAACTTTGACTGCCTGATGCCTCAGTTTTAATAAAGACTGCTTGGTGGGCTAAATGAACACAGGCAGATAAAAGAACAGGTTCAATTTTGTGAGCCTACAGGCTGTTGATGAAAACTTCGTTACCTTTATTTTCAAATGGCATGAGTTTGGAGTGCAGTGACTACTAACGATCCAGCAGGGATAAAGGCTTTCAGCAAGCAGAAATGCTGACAGTGTAGATGGAAACAAAATACACATTTTGGGAACCTAGACATATACTGAAAATAGATTATTTTTTATTATGCTTTGTCAAATTTGTAGCATATTGAATTTATGATCATTCTGTCTAGATAGTTCTTTTTTGTATTAAAGATGTCTGTATATTTGCCACTTGTAATTTTTTGCAAGTTTTACTAGTCTAGAGTTGAGGGAACAACCAACAATCTCTTCCAAGTCTAAGAAAATATCCCCAGTTTAGTTGAAATACAACACTCAGTTTGTAAAAGGTTACCTTAAATGGTATTTAAGGAACTCTTAATTTCAGTTATATAAAGAGTATCCCATTTATTGATATGGAATATTGCATTATGATTTACTGCTATTTTCCACTTTTTATATTGTAGTTCAGCTTTTACCAATGTGTTGCTGTGTTAAGTGGTAAATATTTCATTTATGCAGTCACTGTGCACTGAGCACCTTTTATGAGCTGAGCCTGTGATGGGAGCTGGGTTTGTGTGTGTGTCTGTGCGCGCATACATATTACTTATCACAGTTTATAATTATACAGACATTTCGTGTCATTTTATTATTGTGTGCCTTGTTCTCTAGACCGCAGACTTCAAACTGTTTAGGAGCTAGCCCACTTCATTCACTTTTGTGTTCTAAGCTCATCTTAGGTAGTTAATAATTTTTAAATAAATGAAGATGAACAATGCTTGAACAAATAGAGAATATAGAGACAGTAGTGTCACAGAAACTAGAGAGAAGAGAACATTTAAAGAAGGTGAGAAGATGCATTTAAACAAGAAATCTTTCTTATTTAATTAGCCATAATTAGTTAGAGAATACACTTAGGAGAAAAGACTCATTTAGAATCACCACCACCACCACCAGCGATAAAAAGCTAGTAACCCAATACAAACTTTGCAGTTCTACAAATTTTTGGATTGGAAAATCTGGTATTCTAAAAATATCTATTTTCTTCAAGTTAATTTTAATGCAATGCCAATAAAAATTGCAGTATTTTGTTTAGCACTTTATGTACTGAAGTTCCCGTGGGTGAAAACTTAAGTTAGAATAGGCAAGATAATTTTGAGAAAAAGGATAGATAATATAGAGGAATATTCCTCACCTGTGGTGGCGCAGTGGATAAAGCATCAACCTGAAACACTGAGGTTGCTGGTTCAAAACCCTGAGCTTGCCTGGTCAAGGCACATCTGGAAATTGATGCTCCCTGTTCCTTCTCTTTCTCTGTGTGTCTCTCTCTCGCTTTCTCTTCTCTCTAAAATGAATAAAGTCTTTTTTAAAAAAATGAAAAAAAGAGAATATAGAGGAATAAAATTCTTATATCTCATCATTAAAATAGCAAGGCTGCCCTGGCCGGTTGGCTCAGCGGTAGAGCGTCGGCCTAGCGTGCGGAGGACCCAGGTTCGATTCCCGGCCAGGGCACATAGGAGAAGCGCCCATTTGCTTCTCCACCCCTCCGCCGCGCCTTCCTCTCTGTCTCTCTCTTCCCCTCCCGCAGCCAAGGCTCCATTGGAGCAAAGATGGCCCGGGCGCTGGGGATGGCTCTGTGGCCTCTGCCCCAGGCGCTAGAGTGGCTCTGGTCGCAACATGGCGACACCCAGGAGGGTCGCAACATGGCGACGCCCAGGATGGGCAGAGCATCGCCCCCTGGTGAGCAGAGCGTCGCCCCCTGGTGGGCGTGCCGGGTGGATCCCGGTCGGGCGCATGCGGGAGTCTGTCTGACTGTCTCTCCCTGTTTCCAGCTTCAGAAAAATGCAAAAAAAAAAAAAAAAAAAAAAAAAAAAAAAAAAAAAAAATAGCAAGGCTGTTTTTTTTTTTATTTAAATATTTATTTATTTGATTTTTTTCAAGCACATTTTTTTATTGGCTCCCAGGACCCTAATAAATAGCCTGAGAAGAAAAATGGAAAAGACTCACCATCTCCTCTGAGATAGCCTTTATTGTGTGTGTGTGTGTGTGTGTGTGTGTGCGTGTGTGTGTGTGTACATAAGTTCTTACTAAGAATATTCAAACCAATGGAATGGAAAGCCAAGGAAAACTGAGAGCTAAGTATTCAGTGTATGGTAATGATTCCAGAACTCTTGGGAGAAGTTGAGTTATTCAGCAAATGGTGATCATTCAATAAATTAGTTAAACTCTATTGGAAAGAAAAAAAATCATATTTATTATTTTGGGCAAAAATAAATATTAGATAGATAAATAAGTAACTGTAAGAAAAAAGAAATTTATATATTTACCTAACAACCATTTGTGAAAAACAAGATTATGTAGGTTGCAAGTATGCAGTTCTGTGATCCATCATCTGTATATCACATTCTATATGCATCATCTGTGTCTGCACTCAAAGTCAAGTCTTCTTCCCTCACCATATATTTATCACCTTTTACCTTTACCACCCCAACCCTCCTTCCCTCAGGAAATAAGCCGGACAGAAAAAGTCAAGAATCGTATGACTTGCACTCATTCTGAGGGATATAAAACTGAAAGCAACAAATGAACAAATAGGAAAAACAAAAACTAACAGACACACACAAGATTAAAAAAAAACTACAAATATAAGTGTGAGTTTGTGAGATGGTGATTTTTATGCTTGAAAGTGAGGTGATTCTTTGAAGGGTAGCTTACTGTATATATCAGAGACTGTAACAATGTCTTCAATTGTTTATACAGAAATTCTGCTTCTAGGCCCTGGCTGGTTGGCTCAGCGGTAGAGCGTCGGCCTGGCATGCGGGGGACCCGGGTTCGATTCCCGGCCAGGACACATAGGAGAAGCGCCCATTTGCTTCTCCACCCCCACCCCCTCCTTCCTCTCTGACTCTCTCTTCCCCTCCCGCAGCAAAGGCTCCATTGGAGCAAAGATGGCCCGGGCGCTGGGGATGGCTCCTTGGCCTCTGCCCCAGGCACTAGAGTGGGTCTGGTCATGGCAGAGCGACGCCCCAGAGGGGCAGAGCATCGCCCCCTGGTGGGCAGAGCATCGCCCTCTGGTGGGCAGAGCTTCGCCCCTGGTGGGCGTGCCTAGTGGATCCCGGTCGGGCGCATGCGGGAGTCTGTCTGACTGTCTCTCCCCGTTTCCAGCTTCAGAAAAAAAAAACAAAAAACAGAAATTCTGCTTCTAGGTACTTTGTCCTAAAGAAACCATTTATAAATAGGCATAAAATAAAATAAAATTGCCACAGGATATCTACCAGGTTTTAATTTCTCCTTTCTTTCTTTTGGTTTTTGGTCCTTCTTTCTTTCCTCCTTTCTCCCCTCCCTCCTTCTTTTCCCTTCCCTCTTTTCTCTCACTTTCCTGTCTTCCTCCCTTCTTCTTCTTCTTTCTTTTTTATTTTTTTCTTATATGTAGTTTTCTACAAGTAGCTATTACTTTGATAATTAAAATTATGGTATTTAGGTTTTGGAATAACTTGAAATATTTTCCAGAAGAATAAAGCCCTCATGATGATTTTAAAGCATAATTAGCACATTTCCATTCTTTCTGGGTCTCTACCACGTTCTTCTAAAAAGGATAGTCTTCTCAAGATTTGTTTAGTAAGGACATTGTTACCTAAAAGGATTGATGTATGCTAATTTGTCCTAAATCACAAATAAGTTGTCAATGGAGCATAAATTATTATGTAAAAGTGTTAAGTTCTTCTAATTCAAGTCTAGGGATAATTTACAATTATCTATGGTAGAGTTTACTTTCATATTACTTAGTGATAAGAACTAGGTTCCTAAGAAAAACACAGTTGTACTAGACTGTGCAGAAAGAAGGCTGGGTTACTATCCTTCTCTCACAGATAGTCACCTGTAATTTCACCAGCAAAAACTTTTTTCTCTCTGCTTGCATATTTTATTTTTTAATTTCCTATAAAGGCAGTGTTTTGTCTTATATTTTAATAAAAAAAATTATTCATAGTTATTGAGCAAAAGGAAAATGGTGGTAGTGTACTCACTTTTGGAGCAGAAGAAAGTGTGCAATCTATCTTTAACTTATCTAATCTATGTTTGGTTGCTTAAAAGGAAAAAAAATCTCAAATAACGAGGCAGGACAATAATGTATAATACCTTATTCCCCCACAATTATGAATAAAAAATGGATTTTTATAATACCCTTTTAAAGACAACTTTAGTAGCTAATACATCTTTTTGTGTCTATTCATATAATTTATATGATTCATATGAATTTATGTCATTTATAGGTGAACACCAATATAAGAAAAAAGGATATTGATGAAATCACTAAATAAATTAAAAAGTAACCTTTATAGTTGAAATTAGACAGAAAAAAATTTATGCAGTCTTTAGATTTAACAAGTTGAAAATCATAATTTAAATACTTTGTTTTCCATTATACCTGCTAAAGGTTGTTTCTTTTATTGCCAACATTTCCAGCTAGCTGACTTCAGCTCTTCCTGAATCGACAGACATCCTAATTTTGAGCCATTATATAATGAAAACATTGGATGTAATTTCCTTAGGTCTACAGTTCTTAGTTGCCCTTCTTGCTGCAGATATTTACACTGTAGCTCATGATTATAATTTGCATAAATGAAATTCATATTTATGAGTACAGATCTTGAAGCAACTGACAGGTGCAAGGTTGTCTACCATGCCAATTTATTGTTTGTTGTGTCATTTAAAAGAGAACTGCTCTCCATGTTTTAAAGCAGAATACGTGCTGTGGTTGAATTGGAACCAAAATCTCAAAGTAAATAAAATCTCATCTCATAGCTTTTCATTTTTATGCTTTTCTATATAATTATGGAAGTGTTGGCGGCAGGGACCATTGAAGAAGCGTTTAACTGGGCTTATTCTGTTCACTAGTGGACTCGACATATCCACCCCTTTTATTTCTCAGGGCATGCACGAGCTGTTAGCGCCTATAGTCTTTATCCTCCACTGTGACCACCAAGCTTTTCTTCATGCCAGTGAGTCTGCAGAACCAAGGCAAGTTTTTCTATAAGCTCCTTCTTTTTTTCTTAAGCCCTGCTGTAATCTTTTTTTGTCTTAAAAGTTTTTAAATTGAAGATACTTTTGTAAATTGTCAACATTTGGTTGTTTTTCATGTGTCTGATTATTAATCCTCCTTCATTGTCGTAATCCTAGTTCAACTATGGGCAAGTCTGGAAACATAAAAATCTTTGAAAATTTTAAATCTATACTAAAGAAGGACAAAATTAATGGATCAAGAAGAAATTTTTGTTGTAATGGCAACGTGCTAAAGATTGATAGTGTCCATATATACTGTCTTCTAATGACTCATTCTTTTACTAAAAGCTGTGTGGGAACCTTATCTGTGAGATGCATTCTCCAGGTGTGACTTGGTTCAGTACATAAGAGAACAGGACCACAAAGAACTCCAGTCTATCACTAAACAAAATGACTTCTTATGTTCTTGACATACATTAATTTATTCTCTCCGGCAAATAATTTTGGTAATTGAATTTAACTTAAGCTAACTGTTAGAATTTATTTTCTAACCTAAAATACTCTAACTGATGAGACAGCGAGGCAGTCAGGAAGCATCTTGGGAATAGAGAGCTGTAGGATTACAGAGCTTTGTGGGGAGTATTCCACAGGCTAGCCCATCTGTATGCAGAAAAGAGAAAATAAACACATAATATCTTTATTAATCAGTTGTAGCCATCCATTTTGCTGAACATATATTAGGGTCTTTGGTAAATTAACTTTTGTTTGTGATATTATACATTAGTATCTTCTAGTTCCTTTTGAGTTTTTTAAATCATACTGAGTTTCCCAGATCTGACTATAGTAACCATATCTTAATTGCTTTTGTTTAGTTATTCTAAGGAATGATATGGATGGAGTTAGTATTGGGATCCTGTTTTCATGTCAGTTTTACTTTTTTGAAAACATGTATGTGGAATAGACATTACAAGAAAGTTTAGATGATTGAAAGTAGCTTTTAAATGAGTTGAACATGCTGCTTTAGCTGTTCCAATCCACTAAAATGTAAAAGAAACACTAAAATAGATTTGAAAGAGGTGCTGTTACTGATTAATTGATGTTAAAATATATTAAAAATAGAAGCCATTAAAAAAATAAATTAATGGTTTGATATGGTATATTTGACCAGTAGCTATATATTGTTTTGCTTTGTTTTGGACAAGAAACAATAGATTTTGCAGTAATCAATTTATTCTAGATCAGGCAGATTCACAGAATATGTTGTCATATTTGTATTTGTTATTTGGAATAATTAAATAGTTACCTCATTGTGGTACAGACAAGGCAGCTAATTTGTTTTTTATATTTATGGAAAGAGTAAATAAAAAAGGATAATGTTTTTTATTTGCTCATTATATGAAAATTGGCTTATAAGTATAGAATAAGATAACCTCTGCATCTCCTTCCATTCAAAATTACTCAATTTGATTGCATGTATTGCTTTTTTAAGTGAGGAAATGAAAACTCTCTTGAACCCTGAGTATCTGGAACATGATGCCTAGTAAGTACAAACACTTTCTGTTGTTTTTATTTTTCCATACCATATCTATTTTAATAAAGGTTTAACAGCAATTATTTTTCTAAATTTTAGTGCAATGTTCTCACAACTTATGGAAACTGCTGAACCTTGGTTTTCTACTTTTGAGCATGACGGTCAGAAGGTAAGCCATATAGTTCAGCTGTTTTCAATGTTTAAAGGAACAAATAATTTCATTAAGTAACAACATAGACTCAGAGAATAGAAGCCATTATTATTACTATAAAAAATGTAACAATCCCTGTGGAATAAGATTGAGCTTGATGTAACCCACATCTATGATAGTATTGGCAGATGTATATACAAGGATAATATAAAAAATTTTGTATAAATAAATGGAAAATTCTTTTATACATGTGTATATTTCCATGCACTATAACTTCTTAAAAATTATTATAAATTTTTAAAAAATGCATTTATCTCCTTGATCTGTTGCTATCCTAGTGAGTTAATAGATACATTAACTGACATGCATAAACTTTGTAACAAGTATGTTTTTCTTTGACTAGTGCATCACTATTGAATTTACACATTGAGCATCAAAACCATTTTTTTACTCTCTTATCCCTATTTTTAATTATAATTTTTTTTGTGATTAACATCCCATAACATTCATCTTTTTAAAGTGTACCCTTCAGTGGATTTTAGCATATTCATAGGTTGTACAAATATCCTCACATCTAATTCCCAAACATTTTCCTCACCCCAAAAGGAAATCCCACACCCAATAGTAGTCACTTTCTACCTTTCTTCTCCCAGAGCTTCTGCTATTATTAATCTTGTATTTCCACTTGCCTGTTCTGGACATTTCATATATATGGAATTATGCAATATGCGGCCTTGTGACTGACTCGTTTCATTTAGCATGTTTCTAGTGGTCATTCAAGTTGCAGCATACATCATTACTTTGTTCCTTTTCATGGCTGAATAATATTTCATTGTGTGGATATACCACATTTTGTTTACCCATAAATCAATTGATGGGCATTTGGGTTTATTTTACTTTTTTGCTCACTATAAACAGTATGAACAAACTTTTGTGTGAACATATGTTTTTAGATATTTTGGCCTAACTAGGAGTGAAATTTCTGAATTATCTGTTACTTTAAATAAACATATATACTAAGAGATCACTATGGCATTTTCATTTTAATTACACAATATTGGAAAAATTGTAGATTATTCTGGCAAGCAACGTCAAGAGTTTGGGGCATATTACTTTCTATGTGATTAATTTATTTTATATTGTTATAATTGATTGCATTCTGGCTAGAAACCATATATTACTCGGTCACTTTATTCCATCTCTTAGAAAAGGAAATGGATAACTAATGCTTTTCATGCCTTTTGTCGAGGTCAGGGCAAACTACTGCCTGCAAGCCAATTTAGCCTGCCATCTGTTTTTGTATAGCTTGTGACTTAAAATGGCTTTTACATTATTAAATGGTTGAAAAAATATGAAAAGAAGAACATTTTGTGACATATGACAATAATATGGAATTCAATTTCCATGCCCATAAAAGAAGTTTTACTGGGATACAGCCATGCCTGTTTGTGTACTCACTGTCTGTGACTGCTTCCTCGTTACCACAGTCAAGTCCAATAGTTGCAACACAGACAGGGTGGCCTGTGCAGTCTGAAACATTTACTGTCTGCCTCTTTGAAAGTTTGCCAACCCTAGCCTAGGTGATAAAGTCTTCCTTCAGCAGTAGACAAACATGCTACCTCTGTGAAATATGTGATGAAAATACATGTGCTTTGGAACTTTCTTTATATTTATTTGACAAGTGATTTGATGAACTCATAGACTCAAGTGAACATCAAAATTTTAAGCAGAGAGTATTTGAATACATTTAAAATAGGCATCATGATTATTTTATGTAGTGGTCATTTTGTATCTTATAATTGATCCAATGTATCTGAGAAAATGAGTGATAAATTATAAAAAATTATAATTAAAAATAAGGATAAGAGAGTTAAAAAATGGGTTTTTTAAAAAAATATATATATATATTTTAAGACTTCATTTATTTTAGAGACGAAATAGAGATAGATAAAGAGAGAGAGAGAAGGGGAGGAAGAGCAGGAAGGATCAACTCCCATATGTGCCTTGACCAGACAAGCCCAGGGTTTCGAACCGGCAACCTCAGTGTTCCAGGTCAACACTTTATCTACTGCACCACCACAGGTCAGGCCTCTCTCACCTTTTTAAAAAGAAGTTTGAAGTCTGAGAAATTAATGTACCACTTCTTTATTTAATTCTTTTAGTTTCCTTAAACATTCAGTTATAACACATGCTGCCTATTTCAGCAGACATACTATTCATAAGACTTTGTTGATGAAGAAAGCAATACATTGGTTTCCATAACTTCATTAAGTCATTATCTTGTTGCATAACTGTAACAGTGTGTAGACTAGTTCTGCTCTGCAGAACACATTTACTACTTAATAAATGGTTAGAAAATTTTTCTAGTTTTGGTAGTTGTAGCTGTCCAATTTGATCATATGTGTTAAATGCAAATAGCATACTTTATTGTGATAAGAATTCCTGATGATAGGAAGTATTTTACAATAATTTTAACTTCCCTTTTGATTTACTGTTTAGCCCTTAAGTGATCTAGAGTTTCTTAAATGTAAGAAATTTTGTTATAACTGTTCTAAGCACAGGGGAAATCTTTTCAAACTATAGTTTGTATAAGCCTTATACTTACACACGAGTCTATATTAAGCATTGGAAAATGGACTACGTATGCTATTGATTTAATGAGAACGCATTCTGTTCAAACTAGAAATTTGATTATATGATTTCATTAAGTTAAACAGTTTTAAACAGGTTAACTTAGGATCACCAAAGCCAGTGAAGTATGTGTATTGGAAACCCTTAGAAAAAGACTAGGTACAGTGCTCTCTTTTCTATGTGGTGGTTGGAATTTCTGTCCGTCTGAGCTCAGGGCCTCTGCCCCAGACTGGATGATAAACAGCTGCACAGGGCTCTCCAGTACAGGAAAAACCACATGACCAAAACACATAAAATGATAAATTGCCTGTTTTTAAAGGAAACTTGGCTTTAGAATAAATGCTATCTTTTGAATGCAAATAGTATCTTACTTACAATTAACACGAATTCCAAAAGAAAGTTATTTCAATTTAATATCAGCAGGAAAAAAATTTTAGCAAGAATTAAAAAAAAATTAATTAAATATTTGTCATTAAAAATGTTAATGAATTAAAATCTTATTTTAATTTGAAGATAATATTAGATACTATAAAAATAAGAAAAAAGGTGTCTTGGATATATCATTTTTATAATAAATGACCACACTATAGAGATTTTCTTCTTTCTTGTTTATACGCATTGAATTATAAATACAAACTGAATTATAAAAATTAATGTGGATTTACATCTTTCAGACCCAAAGACACGAGGGCAGACATGTAGGGAACACAAAGAACTGCTTTTCTTTTTGAGACTTGAAGTGACTCTGGGAAGACAGACGGAGCCCCTTCCAGGCAATGTCTCCTGACACTAACGTGCTCCTCTCCCCCCCCCAGCTTGATTAGTCACTGCTCTTCTGTGGCGTTCTAAGTTATTTTCTCTGTGGTCTTCCCCTCCAGGCTGTGAGGGCAAGAGCTTTACCTTGCTTCTGTGCCTCTGAATCTGGTGCAGTGATGAAAAGATGATGTTACTCTTAGAGGTCTCACAGTTTAGGAGCCGAAGAAGTAGTCATAGGGAAGACAGAAGCAGAACCTGGCCCTTGAGCCGCATCTTTAAATACACGTGGGAGCTCTTCAGTGGAAACCCCGGGGAAGAGGATGTTTCAGATGAAAGAATGGCATCCTCAGGGGCTCCGGAAGTAAGAGTTGAGGCTCACTAATGAATGAAAGAAAGGCCTTATACACCAGGCTAAAGAATTTGGGATTTTTTTCCTGAGTGAAAATGATGAGGAGCTATTAAGATGTGTAAGGAATGCAGTTTGGCATAATCTAGTATCTACTTCAGATAGATTACCAGGCATTTGGAAGGTAGATTTAAAGCAGATTAAATTAGGGGCAGCAAGACCAGTCAGAAGGAAATAAATAATTAGGGCCCTAAATCTAGTTGTTACAGTAGAGCTGTAGAAGAGAAAGTTAAGAATCCCC
The DNA here is from genome assembly GCF_036850765.1 of Saccopteryx bilineata. NCBI lineage: Eukaryota > Metazoa > Chordata > Mammalia > Chiroptera > Emballonuridae > Saccopteryx > Saccopteryx bilineata. Next base: position 31,981,220 of record NC_089499.1, read on the forward strand.
TGAGTGGTTCTGAGGTGCTAAAATTGACAGAGTAGGTGTTCTTAGTGGAGGATGGATTGAAATACACATGGGGAAAGGATGAGCATGTTTCTGAGCAGAAGATGATAAACTTAGTTGTGGGCCTGCTGACTTAGGCACCCTTTTGGAACTCTAAGATTCCTTGCCAAGATTTGGATATATGGGAGGCCCTCGAGAGTCGTAGGTTATGAACTCGGATAGGGAAGCCTTTGGGAAGGGGTTTTGGTTGAAGCACTGTGTATGACTGAGATCACCCAGGGAATTACACATAAGTAGAGAATAAAACAAAGACCAGAACTGTGTGGAAAGGCAACATTTGTGATGGAGAAACAATTTGAGTAGAGAAGTAGACTGAGGATGAGTCATAGGCAGAAAGTCAGAAAAGTGATGCCCTAGATCCTCATTTTGGAGAGAGATAGAAATTGACATCAGAAGAAAGGTCAGACTTAATGTATTTGAGGAAACCCACAGATTTTAGGAGGTAGTTGAAGTTTACATGAAGCATGATAAGGAGTCACAGATACAGCATTCTTACTGTGAAACATGGGCAGGAATGTAGTTGGCCCCACATAAATAATTTTTTTAAATCAGCTATATTTTGGTCTGGAGAGTTTTTAAATCTGTTCTACTTAGCTATTTAAATGATCAAAGGACAGTTAGAGCACATCTTGTTTTCTACTGGTTTTCTTTATTTTTTGACTTTTATAGTTGTGAGAGCTCAAAGTAAAACAGTTTTCATTTGCTCTTTTTCAAATTTAAGTTTTATGCTACAGGAAATATGTTTTGATTAGCATATTACATTTAGGTACTGTGGCTAATTAGACAAACTGGTCATGGACAAGTAGACTAGTTCCCATCACTACCTCTAGCCAAAATTGTCTTGGAATACATAATGTCACAAGAGAAACTGGTCAGGGGAACACAGATAGGAAATATTTTAGAAGGCATTTCCTGGCCTTGAAGTTAGGAGCACAATCATCTGTGTGACGATTAGCATATGATTCCACATTATAAGTACTTGTCATAAGGTGATTTAAGTAGTTGTTGGTTCTTATTTAAACTCCCATCGATAAATATATTCTGGAATGATGTCCATATACTTATTAATTTCATACTGAAATATAATACATGCTTCATTTTTTCTGTTTTTAGGGGAAAGAAACACTGATGACTCCCATCCCTTTTGCTAGACCGCAGGACTTAGGGCCAACAATTGCTATTGTTACTAAAGTCAACCAGATCCACGATCATCTCCTGAAGAAGCATGACATCGAGCTTTACATGCACTTGAACAGACTAGAAATTGCACCACAGATATATGGGCTGTAAGTATTAACGTGTAAATTTCAGCTCTCCCTGATTATGACTTATGATGATTTCTCTCTGTCTCAGCTCCACAGGAAAGAGCAGGAGCTGTTCCAGCGCCACTTCACTTCATACGTCTTTTCTGTCCTGTGTGCCAGGCTCTGTACTCATGGCTTCCACATGTGATATTTCATCTGTTACCCCCACCAGGCCTGTTAATGGAGTGTTACCGCTTTGTTGCAGAGGGAGAAACTAAGGCTTACACGTATTAAACAGTAAAGTCATAATTCAAATCCAAGCAGGAGTGGCTTCATAATCTGCAGAGCCCAGTGCAGAATAAAAGTGGACAACCTCTGTAAAAAACCAGTATAGATTTCAAGGTGGCCACAGCAGGTCATTAAACCTAGCATTTTAAAAAGTACAGGATCACACAGGTCATGCCCACATGGAGCCAGTTGTGAACACAAACAATTCTATGGAGATACCCATGTTCTTTTCATTTTATTGTATGATCTTCTGTTCTGCCCTCAGCAGTGAATTTTGAAAAGTAATGTCAATGCCCCTCACAATGAATATAATACACGTGACAATGTTTATAACAGGCTATAGCAGAAAATAGGGAGGCAGTCACTCCTTAGATATGTGTGTGTGTGTGCATGTGTTTTCACTGGTGTCTTATGAGGTGAGTAGGCAAATTAACAAGATAATAGTTTTAATAAGTGAACTGTGTAGTACTACAAACAACGAAAGGACCTTTTATATTGAAACAATAGCACATTCATATCTATGAATTTCTAGGCAATTCTGCGATAGATATTTCCTGTAAATTCCATCTCTCAATTAGGTAGAACGTGGAAAATTGAAAAGATATCATTGAGATGTACATAGTAGATGCTCAGTATATTTGAATTCATTATTTGAATTACAGAGAATCTTGAACAAGCTAAAGGTTTAGGACCAATTTAGTCCAAAGTAAAGAATATCAGTGAGTGTTTTTCTATGTACTCATTTTACCTGGATTTTTTCATTAACAGTCTTTCTTCTCTGGGACTCCTAACAATAACTGAAGATGTCTGCTTTCCTGTTTTTAATGATGCTTTGTATCTTGAAATATAGGAATAAGTACCCATGATCTTGAATGTTATACAATAACTTGTTTATTAATGCTATTATTTTATATGTGTAAGTGCTTCATCTCCTGGATAATAGTAGCTGATTTTTCTGTTAGGAAATGTTAAGTCAACTTACTGTTAGGTTAAACAAAGTTATTTTGAAATTCAATGTTCACTACTTTCTAAGTGATATTATTATAAATAATATTTCCTAAATATTTTTCATTAACCTTATGAAAGATTACTCCTGTTTCAGTTAGAATGAAGTTTCCCTTGCTTTAATTCAAATAATTAACATCTTGAGTTGTCTTTTGCTTTTTAATTATTGATGAATATCAGACTTTTTGGAAATTAAGTTCTCTGGAGGCCTGTCAGTGCACACTGCCAGGTTTCCAAAGTAGAACACTGACGGCATCATTTCCATCTCTCCCAGGTAACTTCTAGGAGTTGGTGCTTTTGCTTTTTTTCTATTCTTAGATATTACTATGAGAATAAGAATTGCCTTTGATTTCATCACTTTGGTGTTATTTTTGTGCAGAAGCCTCTAACATATTTATATTAGTATGTGATTCCATCCCTGGGTACATACTTGTCATGCATTCAGAAAGCCTCAATCATAGCAGATTCAGTATAAAGCTCCAGTACTGTTTTCACTTAATACTATTTCTAAAGAGAACAAAAATTCAAGTTTAAAAATAACCATTTTTCCTAGGCTCAAGGAACTGTGCTTTATTATCACCTTAAATATATTGAATCTCTATATTTTCAACTACATTTCATACTTTGGTATAAATAGAATACATAATAAGCATCTGTGGGATATGCAATTAATGTCACTTTTGAGGAAAGACCCTTATATCACACTTGGGCTTTGACATTCTTAAATTATGAGCTCTTTACAACACTCATGGGATAAATTTCATCTCTCCCAAATGTTTATTATACATCTTCTATTTCCCTTATTGTCTACTTTCTGGATTAGCAGTTGTTTTGCTGTGGTGGTTTAGAATAATTTAATTGGGGAGGTTCTTGGTTATTGATAAATAATCTGCTTAATTTTGTAATATAATTTAAAAATATTTATATCACAGTATATTTGTCCTAACACATATCACAGTGTAATTATGTGCGACTACTAAGTTTCTATAAACTATATTTGAAATACAAACATATGGTAAAAAATAGAACTCTCAGTCATTAACGTCAGCATAATTACCCACCTTGAAAATTCTGTCTCTCAACAGTTTAAGCAGAATGCTTCCTATTCTAAGCACAGTTAATGATTGAGATATTCTTTTCTTTTCAGTGAACTTTATCTTATACATTAAATGTAAAAACAAGAATGAGGGATTAGAAGGTAAAGATCCAATTATACCTTGTTGTTATACACCACTGGATATCCCCTCCCCCCAGAATTACTCCTTTGGAAAAAGCTGAATATTTTTTCTTCTAATATATGAAGAATTGTCATGATTAAGAATTATGGAGAAGAATAAATTAAATTATTTGAAATAATGATTAATAATTGTTAATATTTATTGTTTTCTGTGGGTGAGGACCATATTGATAGCTTTACATAAATGATTATTTTATTTATCCTCATAACATACTAAGATAGGTACTGTTATTATTGCCATTTTTAGATGAGGAAATTAGGGCTTACAAAGGCTTATTTAGGTCAATCAGCTACCAAGAAGCTGAGCCAGACTGTGAACTCTTAAGTCTGCATTCACAGTCTACAGCAATTTGATTCTGTCTGTGAGTGTGGTAGAAAACGAAGCACCCACAGGAGCTGTGTGTGAGGTTGGAACATGAGCCAAGCTCACGGTGACCAGATGAGCAAAAGACCAGGCTGGTACAAGGCCTGGAATCAGGCAAGTCTTGTTAGCAGTGAGCAGAAGCCAGGCTCCTAAGGAGGAAATAGGAAATCGAGAGTATTGGAAAAGTCCCAGGCCCATAGCCATGCCAAGGATTAGGACAAAAGGAGCTTAGGGTCTTCCACACACAGGTACCACTAGAGAAAGTATAGCTAAAATAATACGTCTAAGGCTTACATTTTCTTGTTCAGGTCCAATACACTAAGTCCTCACTTAATGTTGTTGATAGGTTCTTGGAAACCAACTTTAAGCAAAACGATGAATAACAAAACCATTTTACCAAAGGCTAGTTAATATAAATACAATATAAACGTGAGTTAAGTTCCTGCAGCATACTTTTGGTTGCTAAAACATCACCTAACTTCTCAATAAAGACTCAAAACACTTCTAATATTAATCATTCAAATAATTTTAAGAAGGATTAATAAAAATGAGTAAGATGATTATTTTCCAACCTAGTTATTCCAGTTCAGGGCCGCAGGTGGCCGGAGCCTGCCCCTGCAGCTCAGGAAACGAGTTGGGAACAAGCCTGGACAGACACCTTCAGCTGCAGGGCCGCCACTTCCACACACCCACACCCAGATTGGGGCAATTTAGACGTGCCAGTTCACCCACGGTGCCATCCTTGGGATATGGGAGAAAACCAGAGTACCCAGATGAAACCCTTGCAGACATGGGGAGAACATGCAGACTCCACACAGATAGTGGCCTTGGCTGCAAATTGATCGTTTTTTTTTTTTCATCAACGGTGTAATGAAATGACATGAATGAGATGACGTTATTCAAGGACTTGCTGTTCTCGCCTTGTTTAGGTTAAGCTGCTGAATAGTATTATGAGGAAATGGGGAGAGAGGGATAAGGGTCATTCTCTTAAATTTTACCTGCAAAAGAGTTAATTTGATTTAATAAAAGAAGCAGAATCAGTACTGACAATGTAACCATGAGTTTTAAGATAGACAAAGGCCAAGTAGGAAAAGTATCCACTTATACATGCGCAAGTTTAGGAAAGGCACCACCCACATGCCTTTCTAGCTGAAGATGTTCTCTACTCACTAAACAGATTCAGGTATAGATGTGCTGAGTGTGGAGTTTCTGTGAGACCATGAATATACAAAAGACAGTTGAATTATAAGGTCTGGAGCTTTGGATAGAGAGTTGGAAATACTGGTTTGATAGTTTGCACACTACATGATTCCTAAGAAATATCCACCCATGGGTATCTGACTTTTGACAATGTAAAGCATTAAAAGATTTGGTATAATTAGTGATGAAAGTAAATCATTGTAGTTTCTGTGTTTGAGAGACAAGACTGGAAACAAGGATCTCACCTACGAGGGCCTTGCGATAGTCTGGCTAAGAATTATTGATAGTAATGAAGGAAAGACGATTAAAGAAATATTTTAGGCCCTGGCCGGTTGGCTTAGTGGTAGAGTGTCAGCACAGCATGTGGATGTCCTGGGTTTAATTCCTGGTCAGGGCACACAGGAGAAGCAACCATCTGCTTCTCCACCGCTCCCCTTCTTGCTTCTCTCTCTCCCTTTCTCTCTCTCTCTCTTTTTCTCCTGCAGCCATGGCTCAATTGGAGCAAGTTGGCCCCAGGTACTGAAGATGGCTCTGTGGCCTCTACATCAGGTGCTAAGAATAGCTTGGTTGTCGAGCAATGGAGTAGTGTGCTACATGGGCAGAGCATTGCCCAGTAGGGGACTTGCTGGGTAGATCCTGGTTGGGGTGCTATTGGGAGTCTATCTCTGCCTCCCCTCCTCTAAAATATAAAATAAAAATAAAATGAAGAAATATTTTATAGTTAGATTCTACGATTTGGTAATTACCCAAAACATTTACATTATAAAACTTTTAAATAGGTTTATGAACTTTGAGAAACCAGGGATGTCCAATATGATCTTGGACTGCAATAGCTAAAAGGACTATAACATATATATATACTGCTCACAAAAATTAGGGGATATTTCAAAATGAATATGAAGTGATAAAATAACCCCTAATTTTTGTGAACAGTATATTTGGAAATTCTATGTTTATATAGACTAAGACTTTTTCTTTCTAAAACACTGCTCATAGTTTGACATTTTTTTCAATTAAATGGCTTCTTCCACTAGTGTTCTTCATCCTAGTAATTATATAAGCTAATGAAAACAATCAAAAAACAAATGATGTCATTTTTGTTTAATATATTTGAATAGCTTTAAGTGCTTCCCAAATATCTAACTTCTAACAAGAAGTATTTAAAATGAACATTAAAATGATTCTGAAGTCTGTGGCATATACATTTTTATTCTAAACATTTTAATTCTGCAACTAAGACCTCATTTATTAAATTATACTTGCTTATTAAAATATTTGATTTATTAAAGATCAATATGTGTAATATATGCTCAAAAATTCCTGCAAGTATGTGATTAAGTCACAGTTTTGTAATTTATATTTCTGATTAAGAATTGAAGCTATTGGAACACAAAACATACTACACACCTGAGAAATACTGACATGCTAAAGACTGCTAGGTCAGAATATTTTATGACAGAACATGCACCCCCCAATGCCAATACCATTTCAGGTACCAACAGTAGTCCTCACCTTTCGGTTCTAGATAGTAAACAATGCAACTCTCTGCCAACCCCAGTCTTAAACTCACTAACAAGACCAGGAGCAAGGGTGAGGGGGTCAACCTCAGGCTATAGCAACATTTCCTAAAGAAAGTCTGGTAAAACTGGCTTAATAACTTTACAATTGTTGTGGTGTCTTTTACTGAATGTAAGTATACAAGAAAAACAAATAATTGTCCCCAAACTTTATACATACAAAATGTCGTCTAAAGAAGGTCATTTAAAAAAAACACTCACCAGAAATATATTGTCAGAGTTGCTTGTAAATCACTGTGGGACAATGGAATGTCTTCTTTAAGCTACCTGGTTTAAGAACAGAGTGATATAACTGTAAATCCAATATTGTCCTTGTGTCTATTAACCAATAATCTGTCTAGGTTGGAAAGGAAATAATTTTTATCTTTAAATCAAACTGTAAGTTCTAAAGCATGAATGAAGGAGAAATGTTCAGGACTTATTGGGAAATAATAGTTAAGTGTGGGGTAAAATCTTGGCATTATTAATCATCTTTTATATTCAGTTTCTCTCCCTCATTCTCATATTTAGCTTCTTTTAATCTATGGGTCTGGTTATTTTTTACTCTCCAACTCTTTCCATAATCAAGTAAGCCAAGGGCAAATTGAATATCTACAACTAATTGCCACAATAAGCTCTTTCCTATTGGTAATTCATGTATGATGTCGTAGTCCATTATTAAGTATACCTTGTATTTAACTTGTATAATTTACATCAGTGATTACAGTGTGTGTCTTTGATAGATCTTCAGCCAGACTTAAGCTTCTACCCTTATTTTTTTTTTTTTTTTTTTACCTATAGGGACTCTACTTAATATGTGAGAAGCCCTTTACGGGAGTTATCAGTGCAGTACTTCAGCCATGCCTGTCAATGCCAGGCTTTCTAAAGAAGTGTCTCTCGACTAGTTTGTAAGACATTTGAGATCACTAATGCATCTTATATGAAAATTCTAAACTGTTTTTCTGACTTTTGTAAAATTATTTTAAGGACAGTCTTTTACATTATATATAAATTTATATAACCCATAATACCAAGACAGAATCCTGCATTCCCACCATTAGCTGTTCCCTCAAATGTTAGGAAGATGAAGAGCTAGCTTAATGAAGAGACCCCTCAACTAAGCTCATAATTTTATAACTTGCCAATTGCCAGTGGTTGTCAAATCATTTAAGAAAATTTATCATTTATTACACTCTATTTAAAAGGACAAAAAAAATATGAGACCTCTTCTACCACAAACTCTAAGGAAATCTTTTTCATTTTCTTTTACTAATTAGGGATAACAGATGAAACACTGGTAGAGCTTGTTGCTTTATACTTATTTTTACTTTTGGCTACTTTTATTCTTCATCATGTGTTTCATTATTCTCTCCACTTTCTTATTTTAGTACTTTCAAATAGATCTGACCCAGAATTTAAGTACAGAAAAAGAAATATGTCTGTAATTCAGTTTGGCTTATCCATATACATTTTCTTTCTAAAAAATGTACCTTAAAATCTCTCTCTAATAAAAATAATGCTTTTATTTTCATTGTACTTCAATTATTTTTTTGAGAGAGAGACAGGGAGAGAGAGACAGGAAGAGGGAGAGATGAGAAGCATCAACTCGTAGTTGCGTCACTTCAGTTGTTTACTGATTGCTTCTTATACGTGATTATTTGATTGCAGAGCCATGAAACCTAAAAATATTGCCTAACCTCATGTTTCAGGTTGTTCATCACATTTGGCTCTAATTGGAAGTGTTAGTGACTTGTATGAATAAAAGTCATCCTCAAAACACACCACTGGGATTCTATGGGAGGTATACAAAAAGGCTACCTTGGGCTGTGAAGGAATAATTTCACATAAACATTTTGGTATCTTTGTGTAAAAAAAGAACCAGTTTTATTACTTTCCAGTCACATGCACTATGTATTTTATTATGAATGTGTGAAAAATCAATGTTAAGTATCATACAGCAAAGACAAAACAATACACTTGATACTACTTGATTATAAACGTTATATTCTTAAATACTACTTTAAAATAAAACTATGGATTACCTAAAAGAGAGAAATCAGTCTGAGGTGGCTCTCTTTGCCTACAAGATACTGATTCACCCAGAGACATATTTGAATGAATTTTGTTCTCTACTTGATCCATTTTAATTGGCCAGAGACTCCTGAAAGTCCGTGTTTACTCTTAAAACAATTGGGAGCATGCGGGAGCTTAGAGAGCCATAAATAGAGCAGTGTATTTGAAGGACTGGTGGAAACTGACAGAGGGGTTCTGGCTCCTGGAGCTGCCATAAAACTAGCTGAGCCAATAAACTGCCGTACCTTCTTTCGAACATAAGCTGGAAGCTCTAAGATCTGGGGACAATTTGGAAGAGTTCTATAAAAACCTTGGCTGATAAGGTAACAACTAAAGGGAAACGGTAAAGGGAGAGAAACTATACTATCCCTTGGATTGCACGCCACAGTCCAGTTGGCCAGATTTGGATTTTTCAGCTATTGCCCAGCTGGTGAACAGTTCAAAACTGTTTTAGGTCATGTGATCCCATTGTAGCCAATTGAGTGGTTTGGCAGACAACCACCTTGTAAATATCTATTCACACAAATTGTATGCATACTGCGTTTGTCCATGGGCATTCTCTGCTTGTCTGTATTGATGATATCATATCCACATAGATGGAGGGGTAAATTGTGTGTATAGGTTCATACCTGGATATTTATGCACAGTAATTGTGTACTTTGATTCCTTGTAGGAAACAGAATGGTAGGAATAATCTAGTTAAGTCAGTTTCTATGGGGATTTTTTTTTTTTACTCCTTTTTTCATATTTCCTCTAGTTGTAAAAATTACAGTGATTACACATCATAAAGCCTATCTGTAATAAAACGCATCAGCTGGCCAAGGTTTTCATCGCTCACTCAATAATCCATTAATACAGCAACGCTGCCCAGGCATCTTTATAATACCAACTCGGAGGTAATTTTAATCAGCTAGACCAGCTGGTATTTAACAGCAGCTGCTGGAGACACCACAAATATACTCAATAGCTGACATCTTTATTTGCAGTTTTTCAAGGGGAGAAGAGATTCTCCTGTGGTTACTTGTATTAAGCATTTAAAAGAAGATGTAATGTATACAGGGGTTTATACCTAAATGAGAAGGGGGAGGAATTAATGGTAAAACAAAAGTGATAAATGTTATCGGGAGGAGAGGTTCGTGAAGGAAGAAACTGCTCAGCTGACCAAGAAGACATTGGCTTTGGGTGCACTACAGACCTTTTCCCAGTTATATTTACATTAATCTTGGGGATCACTAGCACTAAAAATGGAGTCTGTTGTATGTAGCACCCTTACATCCTTCTAAGCCAAATGTGTATTGTCCTTGACTACATAAAGCTGTGAAAAATAATTTGATTCTGTGAAAGTGATCCATTAATGTGCATGTGTTGTCTCAGCTACTGCATGCCATGTCCTTTTGTTTTTGTTGTGAATATATTTTTATTCATGTTCAACTTTGATTTTTAAATGAAAGGAACCATCATCAATATGCACTGTCTAGTAGTAAATATGGAATGCTGTTTCACATTGATGTGTATGAGCATGTGCGGGGGAAACAGGCATTGATCGGCAACATGAAGTTAACAGTCACAAACCCATTATAAATAAAAATTTAATTACACTTGGGGGAGCTTGGCTTACAAAGCTCAGAAATCCATAATGGAACTTGCTGGTGGTAAATGCCTGATCTGTTTGTTAAACTCCACTGTTCCCGTCCCCTTTCTCATCTTCTTTTAGAAAATACTGACATCTCTACTGATTAGAAAATGGTGAAGAGAGCTGACTCTCTGATTTATAAAATATGTTGCCTTTGCCTCCTGGGTGAGAATCTTACCTTTTAGTTGAATGAGTAAACGAGGAGAACTAGTGTAAATAGGAAAAAGAAAAGATGTAGTTAGAAAAATAGAGGTCTTTCAAGACAGTGTCTTAGTTACCATCTTTCTAAATGACGGCTTTGCATACAGATACTTGTATATTGAAACATGATATAAATGTCATATGCTTATGTGAACAGAAGTTAAGTGTTTTTTTTCATCTTCGTAGAAAATTTGTGTCGTTTTCTCTAAGACTGATTTCAAAATTAAAGTAAATATAAAATAATAGAGTTATGGGCCTTGTATACTTGGGATAGAAATAGTTTTATTATTTCTGACTCTTGTTGAGCAATCAAATGTTCTTTTCTTATGTTAATAGTCCTTGCTGGGAAATGAAGCATTACAACCCCCCAAAAAAGTGAAACGTGTTCCATGTTTAAGTGCATTTGTGTACTGAATTATCAGAGGTTAACAAATTCCATTGTTAACACCAAGTCTTTTGCAGGTAGTTCCATTTATCAGTGCCACCGATTCTCTTTTTTTTTCCAGAGCCAAATAGTGATCTGTCTGTGTTGGACTATGATTGATATTTAAAATTAAAATCCAGTGACAGAACGGATTACTGAGATAGCAATTTGAATTTGAAAATTACTTAGCAAGCATTTTTTTTTCTGTTATTTGTAGTGAAAACAGTCTGTTTAAGTTTGTTTAGTGTGTTTGACAACAGACAGTTTGATATATTGCTGGGCACAGCGGTAGGTTGGACTTGAGTAGTATTAGCTCTCAGTGTTTTGATTAATGGTAATTGTTTCGATGAAAAGGCATGTTTTACGTACAACTCATAGTCTTGGAAAACAGAAGTCAACTTGCAAGATCCATAATTACTGTTCCGAGTTAGCATATAAAAAGGGCAGGAAGAAGTACCACTGCAGTAGCACAGTAGGATTTTTTTCTTTTGCTTTGTATTGTAGTTAGAGACTGTTCTTTATGTCAGAATATAAATCTTCTGTTATTTATCTTTTGTTCAGTATTTGAAGTTGATTTATGACACATTTCTGTATGCCATAATTTAGTTTGAATCCTACACCAAGGTGAAATTTCACCTGTCTCTACAGTAAAAGGAACTGTATAAGGGACCCAAAGTAACCAATGTAGGTATAGATTAAATATTTTTTCCTATTTTTCTCTAGTCTTGCTCTCACCTTAAAAGAAAGCAACTTAGAATACAATTAGAAGGTTTATTTTAACAATTCAGAGATGTCTATTGCCAGTTTAAACAAAACATTTTACATATCATTAAGGTACATAAACCTAGGGAAAATAAAAGATAATTTTTATTTGAAGAAATACATTTAAGGACATAACTTTTGTCGGCATAGAAACTATCAGAGTAATGCCTTTGTAACACCTTTCATTCTTGCATATGGGATTATATTCATATGTGAAATACATGTACATATACATTATCTTCCCACAAAATGCATCATGCTCAATTTTAGGTTATGAATACATAGAAATTGATTTTAAATGAGTATCCTTACCTTTAGCATGAACAAAAAAAAAACCACTTGCACATAAAGACTTGGACAGAGGGTGGGAGAAAATGGCCTTACCATATTTAAGCATTCTTGTTTTAAGACAGAAATTGTATAAGTGGGAGGCAGTGCTAGGGTTTTTTTATTTTTATTTTTTCCCCTTTCTCCCTACTAAAGAATAAACTAGGTAATGTAATCAGAATGTTCCTAAGAGTGGCATAAATGACAAACATGTTTGTGAAACCAAGATGAGAATCAGTATTTGCACAACAACCCTCTCCTACTGATTTTTTTTTTAAAGAAGCATAGACATTTTTAATCTATTGGGAAATTTTCAAAATATATATACTCAGAAACTTAGTATGATACTTTAAAAAATAAGAGTCCTCCCTGGTAGTTGCAGGATTTTAGGTTTCTATTAATTTTAGAGCACTGGCATAAATAATAACATACCTTGTGCATAACCGTATATAAGTCATGTCCTTCAGTCTGTGGGAAATCTGCAGTGCAGACACTTAGGGTGTTACTCTTTATATCTAAAAGGGAATGATGCTGCTCCACAGTAGCCTGGATTGAAATGCTATTTGTCAGGTTGTTTATTCCAAGCAAAATTAAAATTAATAAATGGTTGTGCAATGCATGCCTAAGCCTTTGACATAAAAATAAATATAATTTAAAAAAAAATTATTTCTCGTAGTTAACAACCATGTGTCATTGTGGTGTCTTTTATTGAAAGGAACTTTATTTAAGTAGCATAAACTTGTTGGATGGGCTTCAATTAAATGATGATTTGTTAATGCAAATGTGTAGCGAATGACGGTAGTACATCTGTCTCTTCATCCATAGGCCATTACTGTGCCGCGTTAGCACATGATTGTAAAAAACGAGAAATCATTATATGCAGGTAGTACATATTCAATCAATTCTGACCTTATGTCTCTGGCGAAATAAAAAAAGTATTCAATGTAAATGATATTTAGTCTGAATAACAAAAAAGCAGCTCTTTGACTCTCTGTGACTCAAGCTGTTAGGTGATGTGAGATGACTGCAGTTGAGGATGGATGGTTGTTGGTGGCGGGGGGGGGGGGGGGGGGGCGTCACTTGAGTCCTTCGTCATTCCCCCCCATGCACTCCTCCAACCCAAATTATATTTTAAGTTTTGTTTTATTTTCCTTTTTCAAAATTTTATTTTTGAGAGTGATTTGTAGGACAGTTGTGAGAAATGGGCAGTGATGACCACCAGCATGAGCATGTTAAGCAAGCAGTGACAATTAATACAACAACAAAAAAAATTGTACAATTAGCTTCAGCTTCATAAGTGTCTAATGAGCCATTTGTCAGTCTTTTGGTGAAATAAACTACTCTATCTTAATTCTCCACTCTTGCAGCAAATAAATAAAAGTTATGAAACACCCGGGCACCAATAAAATATAATTTATTTCATAGGGCATGACAGAACTCTTTACATATCTAAAATGAACATGTTATTTACAAATGACTTGTGATACTCATATAAACCATGGATCTGTGTGCTAACTGCTTTCATTATATAGAGCTATGCATTTTTTTTCTGATTGTTTAATCATTTAAACGTATCATTACTCCTAAAGGCATGTGAGTTAAAGTGACTCCTCCTGGTGTGATTAACTCATGAGGCCAAAAGGAACCTCAGAAATGAGCTATTCTGCAGCTGAAGACATTAAGAGTTTACAGGAAAGGACAAAACAATAATTTTCATTTGGGAACCTCTCAGCTCTCTGCTGATTATCTTCCTGCCCTCATTTATTTTTAGGCACCTCAGTCTCTCGAAAGTTTTTCATCATCACTATCTATCACTCAAACAGAACAACATTGTAAGCTTCTTTCGCTTCTATTTTGTACTAGCTTAAAAGTTGTAATCGACATGCTGTGAAAGTGTACAGTATCTTTGAAATGAAACTCCAGATATTTTTTAAATAGCAATTAGCTGTTTTAAACAGAAGAAGAATACACAGATTGTTTTTCAGAATAGCATATACTTGGTTCTTCAGTGTAGTCCCTGAACCAGCATGATCAGCATCATCTCAAAGATTCTAGTGAGAAATGTGGATTCTTCAGCCCTTAAAAGCAGACGCTGAGAGGGGTCCAGGAATCTAACAAGCCCTGCAAGCAATTCTGATGTTCACTGAAGTTTGTGAGCCACTGATACATATTGATAAAATCATGGAAGCAAAAATAAACATTATAAGACATTTATGAATCCCTGATATATGTATAGAACCCAAATGAAATCAGGCAAATTTTAACTTCAGGTAATTTCCATGAGATTCAGTTAATCTCATTTCTAACTCTTCTTGATTGGTTCATTGCTACTTTTCCCTCCTCTTTATCTTTCTCTGTTTTAAATATACCTTCTTTTCTACCAATTTTGCAAGGTAATGACAATGCTTTCAGGCAAATTCAAAGTTACTCAGCCTGCCACCATCCTATCTCTACTAATCAGTTTACAGTCTACAATTTAGGGACGCTAGTATTTGATGGTTACTATTTTATTTCACTTTTTAAGTTTAAACTTACAGTATTTCCAATGAGATGGAAAATTATTCCTTGTTCTTGGATAGGAAGAATAAATATAATCAAAATGGCCATATTACCCAAAGCAATATACAAATTTAATGCAATTCCCATCAAAATCCCTATGAGATTTTTTAAAGAAATGGAACAAAAAATCATCAGATTTATATGGAACTATAAAAAACCCCGAATAGCCAAAACAATCCTAAGGAAAAAGAATGAAGCTGGGGGCATTACAATACCTGACTTTAAACTATATTATAGGGCCACGATAATCAAAACAGCATGGTATTGGCAGAAAAATAGACACTCAGACCAATGGAACAGAATAGAAAGCCCAGAAATAAAACCACATATATATGGTCAAATAATCTTTGATAAAGGGGCCAACAACATACAATGGAGAAAAGAAAGCCTCTTCAACAAATGGTGTTGGGAAAACTGGAAAGCCACATGCAAAAGAATGAAACTCGACTATAGCCTGTCCCCCTGTACTAAAATTAATTCAAAATGGATCAAAGACCTAAATATAAGACCTGAAACAATAAAGTACATAGAAGAAGACATAGGTACTAAAATCATGGACCTGGGTTTTAAAGAACATTTTATGAACTTGACTCCAATGGCAAGAGAAGTGAAGGCAAAAATTAATGAATGGGACTACATCAGAATTAAAAGTTTTTGCTCAGCAAGAGAAACTGATATAAAAATAAACAGACAGCCAACTAAATGGGAAATGATATTTACAAACAACAGCTCAGATAAGGGCCTAATTTCCAAAATTTACAAAGAACTCATAAAACTCAACAACAAACAAACAATCCAATAAAAAAATGGGAAGAGGACATGAACAGACACTTCTCCCAGGAAGAGATACAAATGGCCAACAGATATATGAAAAGATGCTCAGCTTCATTAGTTATTAGAGAAATGCAAATCAAAACTACAATGAGATACCACCTCACCCCTGTTAGATTAGCTATTATCAACAAGATGGGTAATAGCAAATGTTGGAGAGGCTGTGGAGAAAAAGGAACCCTCATTCACTGTTGGTGGGACTGTAAAGTAGTACAACCATTATGGAGGAAAGTATGGTGGTTCCTCAAAAAACTGCAAATAGAACTACCTTAATGACCCAGCAATCCCTCTACTGGGTATATACCCCAAAACCTCAGAAACATTGATACGTGAAGACACATGTAGCCCCATGTTCATTGCAGCACTGTTCACAGTGGCCAAGACATGGAAACAACCAAAAAGCCCTTCAATAGAAGACTGGATAAAGAAGATGTGGCATATATACACTATGGAATACTACTCAGCCATAAGAAGTGATGACATCAGATCATTTACAGCAAAATGGTGGGATCTTGATAACATTATAAGGAGTGAAATAAGTAAATCAGAAAAAAACAAGAACTACATGACTCCATACATTGGTGGAACATAAAAATGAGACTAAGAGACATGGACAAGAGTGTGGTGGTTACCAGGGGTGGGGGGAGGGAGGACATGGGAGGGAGGGAGGGAGAGTTAGGGGGAGGGGGAGGGGCACAGAGAACTAGATAGAGGGTGGCGGAGGACAATCTGACTTTGGGCGAGGGGTACGCAACATAATTTAATGACAAAATAACCTAGACATGTTTTCTTTGAATATATGTACCCTGATTTATTAATGTCATCCCATTACCACTAATAAAAATTTATAAAAAGAAAAAAAAAACTTACAGTATTTCAAAGCTATTAATAGAGAGTCCACTTAGAATGAAGAGAGAAGGTTTCTTTCAGTGGCAGCCTGGTAAATCTAGCGAGGAGTAGTAGGCAGTCATCTGTACACATTTTGGGGGTCGTGTACCCCCAAAATGTCCAAAGAGGGATCATTAGAACTTACGGCTTTACACCTGCAGCCAGAATGATGAGCTGTTGTTACTAATAGCTATAGCTTAACCCCCAAATGACCCTCTATTCTAAGGTAGAGAGTGGCAAGTGAAATCAGAAACCAGCCTGGAAGAATCTGAGTAAAGGTAAACTAGAACCAATGGTAATTATAGGCAGTTTTGTTTAAAAGGCATTTCTATGTCCCTTGCTACTCAAAGTGTGGTTCACTGACCAGCCACACTGCCTCACCTGGAAGTGTGGTAGAAGTGCGGAATCTCAGGCCCCCCCCTCGCTAGCCTACTGATGAAGAATTCACATTTTAACAAGATGTTCGGGAGAGTTTCATGCACATTCAAAATGGAGAATCACTTGCTTAGTACATCAGCAGGCAGGGGATTGGGTCAAAGATTGATCGCAAAGGCATATAGTTAAGCAATGTCACACTTTTATATGGAGATGAATTCTATGTGGCTGATAGTTCCAAGGGGGTTTTCAACAAATGCACAATGCTATTGCGGTTATAGGGGGAATTATTTTATTGGCCCGACCTACTTGATTTTGGAATAAATCCAATATGGAAATATGAAATTTGATTAATGATTTTTAAATTTTATTTGTCTCTTCCCCAGAGGAGAAGTTAGAGTTCAAGGTGATATTATAAGTGTGAAGAGGGCCACAACTGAGGGATAATTAAGATTTAAATTTAAACTCTAAAAAGAATTCTGAGCTTAGACTTTCTTAATCTGGTTTTTAAAAACTGGTAAAAAAGGGTTTGGATCTTGACATTTAAAATATTTTTTAAATTTAGAGTTAATGTATGATATTATATTAGTTTTAGGTGCACAACATAGTGATTAGGCGTTTGTATATGTACTAAGTGATCTCAGTGGTAGGTCCAGTAACCATCTAGCACCATGCATAGTTACTGCAGTATCACTGGCCGGAGTCCTCATGCTGTCCGCTGCACCCATGCCTTATTCTACAACTGGCAGTTGGTACTTCTTAGTCCCCTTCACTTTGTCACCCATCCTCTCTACCCCCGCCCATCTGGCACCCATCAATTTTTTCTTTGTGTCTCTGAGTTTGTTTCTGTTTTCTTCTTCTTTTTCTTTTTTTTTAATGATCATTTGGTTTATTTTTACATTCCACATATAAGTGAAATAATATTTGTCTTTCTCTGTCAGACTTATTTCACTTACCATATCTTCTAGGTCTGTCTATGTTGTCACAGATGTAAAATAATTAATGATATACAGAAATTTTGCTGTAAAGATTTTTGGCAATATTATTTATGATACTAAAAAAATCTAAAGCTTAAATGCTTAAAAAGAGTGGAATTGTTCAATAGCTAATTGTTTGTCTAGACCAGTGGTTCTCAAACTTTTTGAAATCAGGGCACATTTAAAATCCTACAAATAATTGTAGGCACACTATATACAAACTTCTGAGAAATATGTTTGTTGGTCAAATAAGTCTGTAAATATGGTATATATGTTTGCTCGCTTACAGTTTGCATTGGGTTTGGGGGACAGGCTGTAAGGAGGCAGGGTCCTTATAGCCTAAGGCTTAGTTTTAAGACTAAGCTCCTCCCCACACCCTTGACTGCTTCGTGGTAGGGGGTGGTGCACTCTCATGAGGAATCCCATTATGCCTCAGATAAGTGACTTTGTATCAGAGACTTTCTTGTTTGTATATTGGATTAAAGGTTTTGATTTCTACACTATAAAATGGGCCCCAGGAGCCCATGCTGGAGGAGAGCAGAGAAAGGCCACGTGGAGGAAAGGAGAAGCAGCCAAGATGGCGGAGTGCTGAAGGAGAAGCCAGTTTATGCAGTTTGTGCAGAGAGGAGGAGATGGGGAACAGAGGTGAATAAGGCTAGTGATATACAAAGCTTTGATTCTAGGAAAACTTGGATAAGTCAGTGGCTTTGGGAGCCCTGAATGGAAAAGGAAGTGTTTTCCCACTGTGTGTATTTCTTGCCTGCCGAGTGCAAGCTAGGATTAAAGCTAATAGCCCACCAGTTCTTAGCTCCATTGTTTCATTATCATATGTCCTAATCAAATGCAAACTTGCATGGGCCAGGTGGCTGTGATGATGGCCGCGGCTACTAGCTTTACAATGTTATAATAATTAAGTCAAATTATAAAGTCCAAGCATGCTTTAATTAAATGAAATAAATACAACAAAATTAAATTTATTCTGCCATTAAAAACATTTTTATGATACTTTTTCGAGTTATGCTTTTTAGAATTCGTAAAAAAGGGGTTAAAAATGACAAAACCGTTATCTTTTTATATATATAGATACATTCTTAGTAAGACTTAGTAAATTCAGCAGGTCCTGGCACAAATATGTTAAGTTTTTTTCATTCTTCTGTTTATGGGAAACATGAGCCTGACATGTCCTAGCGATTTCTTCAATGTTTGGGCATATATTTGAAAGGCAAACTCTCATTTTCTCATCAATACATTGAAGAATTCCTCTCTTTCTACTCTTAATTGTGTTGAGGGTAGAAAATCCTAATTCACATAAATAGGATGTTGAAAATTGTAGTAAAATGTTAAAAGCTTTTTTAGATATTGCCACACATTCTTTTATAGAAATCCAAAAGGCTTCAAGAGACAATTCCTTATGTTTAATCATCAATCCAAACCCCCACCATACATATCATCTTAACTTTATACCAAACAAGGGATAGAAGAAACTTGCCTCCAGTCTTTCCAAGGAACATGGGGGGTAGTATAAACAATCCAGCACCACAGCTTAACAGCCCTTTTTTTTTTTTTTTTTTTGCTTAACAGCCATTTGCAACCTAATCAGGCAAGTGAGGTGTGGGGTTGGGCAGACTGTCATTTTCAGCCAATTTCCCACACCTCCATCCCCCAAAAATCTGAACTCCTAAAACCCTGTTGGTGTTTTGGTCCCCAACAGGCACACATTTCTCTGGAATACCATTCAGCGCACCTGGAAATCTTCTAGAGCGCACAAGTGCACCCTGGCACACACTTTGGTCTATACAATAGAATCCTATTCAGCCAACTTTAAATCACTCCTTAGTGATAAGTACTTGCTGACATAGAAAAAAAGATTACAGTATAATACACATATAAAAATATTCTTATTATAAAATTAATGTGTTTATATTTTATATGTGCATAGAAATAGAATTGGAAAGCTGTAATCCAAGATTATTTCTAGGCTATGAAATTATGGCTATCTTTTTATCTTTTGCATTTTGCTTATACTTTTTATCTCCTAGCTTTGCTGAGACATACAGATTACTTTTGTAATAAGAAAAAATTAATTGTAAAATGTCAACCTTGACATGAGCGAACATGTAGAAAATACACCGTCACTGAGACAGTGACTACTTGAAGACCACATGGCGTGCACTGAGGGACGCAAGGGAGACCCAGTCATAATCCCCTATACAGGTTTCATGAGAGGGCCTTGGTCCCCAGTCCTTATGGGTATTTATTGATACACACAAAATAGAAGCAGGGACAAGAATGAGAAGAGGATAAGGAAGTCAGGAAGGGAAACTTCTTTAGAGCAGATTAAAGGGCAAGCGAAGTACAGGTAGCTCAAATGTCTCCACCTATTGATTAATCAGAATCGCTAATTCTATCCCTGTTGTTGTGTTCAGCACAGTGCTGGGTGCAGTACTTTTGTCAGTAAAGTCACTGTGGCCTTTGCCTCAGGACACTAACTCTGTTTCTGTTCTGTGTTCCTATTCAGGGCCTTAAACCAATTATTTTAAATGTAGATAAACATTTCCCTTTAATTTAGCACTTACTGTTCGCTGGTGCTAATTCTAGAAATATAACTTAAGGAAGTCATCATGAAATACAGAAGAAGATAGTCCTGTAAATAAAAGGCATGTGAATGTGAATGATTCGTGTAGTCATGAAGGCAGGTCTGCTGGTAGTTAGGAAGAGTGGTTATCTATGCTTCACGATAGACCAGATGTGGATCAAGCAAGAATAGATACGTGAGAGAGGTTTTGAAGACTTTTTCCTCATATCCAGTGTAAAAGCAGTGAAGAGAGCACAACTTTGTAGTGTGCAATGAGGAAAAACTAAAATGAAGACTGCATATAGGGAAGTGGCCATAAATGATTCTCAGCAGGTAGGATTTGAAATGCCGTACTGTGTTTGTGAGACAGCAGTGCGAGACAGAACGGATCAGATTCACTTTTTAGGAAGATCTGTCTGGCAGCAGAATGGGCCTATGTAGGATGGCAGCCCGAGACAGAGTGGAAAACTGATGGAGTTTCAGGCAGGAAAGATAAGGTCGTTGGTGGTGGAGCTGCAGAGGGAAGGATAACTCACAAGTCAAACAGTGATGTATCTTGGCATGCAGGGATTGGAGCTGGGAGAGGGAAAGTTTAAGGGCAAAGAGCCAGTAACTCCACTCCCATATGGAGGAGAGAGAGGTTAGGGTGGGAGGGGGGTAATGATGAGTTCTCTGTCAGATGAATTAAGTTTGAATTGCCTGTTCTCATCTCTGTACTGTTACAGTTGAGTGTTATGATTTCTTACTGCAGTTTTCAGCTTGAATATTTATTTTAGAATTATTTGTAGTATTCTGTTAATACCTTCCCAGATACTTTACTTCATTATAAGGTTAAAGGTTTTACTACACTTAAAAATTGTTTATAGGAAAGCACTATAAAATAGTGATTAAGAATATGAGTCAGGGTCCTGACTGGTTAGCTCAATCGATTGGAGCATCCTCCTGAAACACCACGGTTGCAGGATCCATCTCCCGTCAGAGCACATATAGGAAGCCACCAGAGAATGCATAGCTAAGGCACAACTAAGTGGAACTGTGATAAGGTGCCAAGGAACTGTAAAACTTAGTATTAGCAATGCCATTTTATTTTATTTATTTTTATTATTATTTTTTTTCTGAAGTTGGAAACGGGGAGGCAGTCAGACAGACTCCCGCATGCACCCGACCGGGATCCACCCGGCATGCCCACCAGGGGGTGATGCTCTGCCCGTCCGGGGCGCCGCTCTGTTGCAACCAGAGCCATTCTAGCACTGAGGCAGAGCCCACAGAGCCATCCTTAGCTCCCAGGCAAACTTTGCTCCATTGGAGCCTTGGCTGCGGGAGGGGAAGAGAGAGACAGAGAGGAAGGAGAGGGGGAGGAGTAGAGAAGCAGATGGGCGTTTCTCCTGTGTGCCCTGGCTGGGAATCAAACCCAGGACTCCTGCACTCCAGGCCGACGCTCTACCACTGAGCCAACTAGCCAGGGCCAGCAATGCCATTTTAAAAGGAAGAGTCAGGCCCCCTTACCCCTCCTTTATGAAAAGTAAAACAACAACAACAACAAAAAAAAAACAAAAAAAAAAAACCCGAGAAAGATTAATGGGGCAAAAGTTAGTAACTAATCTTAGTTTAACTATAGTTTTCTGGAAGGACTAAGGCCACTTGCTAGACAACAAAGAAGATAAAAGTTATCTGAAAACTTTCTCTTCCCCTTACTTAAGATCCTTTAGGAGAGAATGTTTACATATCGTAATTAAAAATTCCTACACTGATTCTAACTCTTCCTTCCCTCCTGGAGTCCTGAGAGTGACGTACACCTCTAGACAAAGCGATCACAGCCCACTCCCCTTGCTTGAAATACCTGCATTCTGTAACATTTTATATGCTTTCTAATAATCACCCCTTTTGAAATCCTTTATATGTATATAAACTTGTAAACTAAACAAGCAGGGACTAGCTTATTTCCTAATAAGCTAGCCCAACACTATTAGCAAAGGTAATTTCAATTAGCTTCTCTCCTTATCCTAAGATAAACATTTTGTAGTGACAGGGATAGGGGTAGACACTAGATTTGGGAATGTCTTTGCCGGGTATGTAAAACAGTTATCACTACTGTGTTATCTTGTGGTCTTGATGTGTAAGAATGCTTTTTCCTTTTAATAGATCCTATAGATAGATGTTGTAAGCTTGTTAGTATTTGACTATGGTACCATGCTCCCTCCTTACCCACCCCAACCGGTATGTGATTCGGTCTATAAAATCAGCCACAGAATGGTAGGGACTGGCTACATGATTTGGGATTGTGCCCCATGTAGCTAGCCGAATAATTAATAAACTCCTCAAAAATTCGTTTGGACTTGGTGTCTCTATGTAACCCGCGGATTGCAGTACTTTACAACAATCCCAGGGTGGCTGGTAAGATTTGCAAAGGAATAGCGGGGGGGAGGGGGGAGGGCGGAGGTACTGGAGTTATGGGCAACTGATAGAAGAAATACGCTGCTAGACAAGCAGCTGTACTTCCTCTGTAAATATTTAAGTTGCTTAGCTCACTAGGAACGCAGCTGGTTGCCCTTTGTCACTGACTCCAGGCTCCATGATGCTGATCTGTCCCTTCTTCTTTCTAATCCCACTGCTCTTTCCACTCTTCTGGGAAGTGTGGAGACCCCACAAGACAGCTCTGCTGAATCTCCACAAGGTGTTGACCTCCCCGTCCCCGGTTTCCTAACATGAAAAAGAGCCACTTTTGTTACCGTGACAGACTTAGTGTGTACTTCCCTTTGGCCAGGCATGAGCTCCTCCTCCTCAGTGAGGTGTCAGTGTAGGGGGCCCTGAAATCTTAGCTATTCCTGTGGCTGGAGAAGGCGCAGCCCCTCAGCCAGGCTGCACCAGGCGCTGTTGCTGCTTCCTCTGGCTTTTGGTGACAACTAGAATTACATGAGAACCTGCTTCTCAGATTCTTGCTTGACTGAAGTCCCCATTTGCCCCGACTTTATTCATGCCACAGAAGCATAGACTTTTTGATTGATCCTCATCAAACTGAACTTCTTAAGCTGAAGGTTTGCAGGCAAGAACGGGGTAACTGCCTGGTCCCATCATGTTGTGACCCATTCCTAGCATGGGGGGAACCCAAACATGAGATGGAAACGTCGAGTTCTTCCTGCCTCTGCCCATGTGTTCCCATCACCCCACTTCCCCCTGGGTGGGCGCTCTGGCAGCCTCCAGGGTTTGCAGGCACGCAGTGGGAACTATGTATCCATCCCACTGGTTTCTAAGAAAAACTGGCACCTTTGCAGCTGCTAGCAACTATTTGAAAGTTTAATCTTTTAAATATCAAATAAACAAGCAGTGTTATACTTCTCATATCAACATTCATCCCATTTTAAAGGTAGTTTGTTTTCCTTAATTGAGCTTTATATAATCTTCTGCTGAAAAGCTCATGATTATTTTCTTTCTAGCATTAATTTTAGGTACTGTCCAACATTTTTTACTTTTCCTTAAAATCTTCTCTTCCCTGATTAAAAGATTTATCTTTTCAGTTCTTGTAACCTCACCACAAATGTCATGCAAAATATTATAGGTGGTAAATATTCTGCTATGTGGTGTGTGTGTGTGTGTGTGTGTGTGTGTGTGTGTGTGTGTGTATATATATATATATATATCCTTTCTAATGTCATAGTTGCAGATTCTGCACATAAGTATTGGAGGATCAATTTTTCTGAATCACAAGCCACGGAAATATGTGAGACAGCATAGATGACCAATTGTTACTAGTCAGATTCTTTTCCTAAAGTAGTTTGTTTGGACACACAAGTCACTAAGTAGTTTTTCAGAGAAAGCTTAGCTTGATGGGTCGTCACATAAGCTATTTGACATTTGTCCCCAGTCAGACCGGATGCCACATGAAAAATTTACTCAGGCAAGAGGCTCCTAGGAATAAACAGTTCTCTAGTGTTGCTCACAGGGGACTCAGCAAGGTGAGCAGAACTTCAACTTGTCACGGATGCACTGTTCTGACAAACATAAGTAGATGCTAATGGCTAAATCGTGACAGAATAAAGTCCCACAACCATATGGCTAATTGCCACAACAATATCTTCAGCGTTATTAATCAAGTTTTCATAGTGTGCCATGATAATTGGAATAATTAGAAACAGCATAGGCATTGCTTGTCTCCACCACACATTTTGCAGACAGGGACCTGAAACAACCACAATTGTACAGTCAGTACTGTATTGTTTAGTGAGATCTTTTCCTAAAAAATACTTCGGTGCATTAATGAATTAACTGCTTTCCATGGGTGTATTCTGTGCAAGCTTCTGGAGGGACACAAATATCTCAAGGAAACCACCCAAACCCTTGTGTATCTGTTTAAGCTCTATTCCTCTAAGGCAGGAAGAGAGATCTGCCCGTCTTGAATCTTGTAGTTTGAGAGATGAGTTCATTGTACACTAATTTGGATGATGGACATTCATTTTTTGGTCATATATTTCCTGTTTTAGCTAATTTAGTTAAGAAAATGAGGAATTAGAAAGCAATTGAATAAATTATAAGATGTAAGTATTTGCATAATTTGTTTCAGGCAAATACTATATGTAGTGCTCCCCAAATGAATTATTTTGAACATGTCTTTCAATTATGGATGAAGTAAATATTACCATTTTTTTTTTTTAATTTTTTTTTTTTTTTTTTTTATTTATTCATTTTAGAGAGGGAGAGAGAAAGACAGAGAGAGAGAGAGAGAAAGAGGAGAGAGAGACAGGGGGGAGGAGCTGGAAGCATCAACTCCCATATGTGCCTTGACCAGGCAAGCCCAGGTTTCGAACCGGCGACCTCAGCATTTCCAGGTCGACGCTTTATCCACTGCGCCACCACAGGTCAGGCAATATTACCATTTTTAATATCACAATTGAAACATTTTTATCTTGCTAATATTAAAATATACTCATTTCAGTCATTTAATATCATTTCCTTCATCTTAATAATGGGGTGAAAATTCATTTGTGTTTGGCACAGTGCTCTAATAGGAGGGCTTCTTATTCTGCTTTGCTTTGTGAGGAAGGGACTCGACAGGGCAGACTGAAGATTAATGATCAGCAGCACCTTGGGGGTACAGAGCATTTAGGCAAATGGATGCAGGGAAATGGCTGTTGTGGGTGTCTACTGGTAAACAGCTTCTCTAATTGTTTTTAATATATAAGTAGTCAGAAATTTGAATTCTATGACAACTTAAATTTTGTGTTCCTTGCCTTTTCTGTCCCATTGCATTCTCTAACTAGAGACAAGTTAAACTAGATTCACTGGTGTCTTTGGTTGAAAGGTATTTCAAAAACTCCCAAAACAAAAATAACTAAATAGAAATAATATCTTATTATAAATTTATAATTACCTCAGCAGCAATTGTTGCTTCTTTGATCCCCAGACTACACGGAATTTAAAACCACGATGTTACTGGGTTTCTTTTATTAAATGAGTGTTCTGCCCCCTCCCTCTCTTTGCCTCTGTGGATGGAGAGGCACAGAGGAGAGACAATATTAGGAAAATTGGAAGTCAGAAGAAAGCAAGAAAATGGAATTTTTGTCTTTTAGTCCAGTGGTCCCCAACCTTTTTTGGGCCATGGACCGATTTAATGTCAGAAAATATTTTCACGGACCGGCCTTTAGGGTGGGACAGATAAATGTATCATGTGACCAAGACAAGCGTCAAGAGTGAGTCTTAGACAGATGTACAAGAGGGAATCTGGTCATTTTTAAAAAATAAAACATCATTCAGACTTAAATATAAATAAAACGGAAATAATGTTAGTTGTTATTCTTTCTCTGCGGACCGGTACCAAATGGCCCATGGACCAGTGCCCCTCCACGGCCCAGGGGTTGGGGACCACTGTTTTAATCAACTTAATTATTTATTCACTTTGTTGATAAAATGATTTAGACCTTTTACTTCTTTATCTTACTTTATCTTTTTACGGCTCATTAGATAAAGGCTAGATGGGGGGAAAATGAAGCTTTATTTTGATACTCATTAACAGTTATAAAAACTGGAGTAGAGGAAAAATGTAAACCAATGTCTAAAATGAAGCTTGGATTATATGTGGATTTTATATATTTATGTCCTGCTTTAAATAAAATATAATTGTTTTTCATTTCAACTTCAAGTTTATCCTTGATATCATTTAGGATGCTTTTGATTGGATATTATAGAAAACCCTACCTCAATCTGGCTCGGCCATTCAGGAATTATTTCACATTGCTGAAATCCAAAGGTACTGCCATTCAAATAGCTCAATTAAGGACTCAATTTCTTTCTGTATTTCCACTGTATTAACTTCATCATTGGCTTCTTAAGACTTATTGTTTTGTAATGACAAAAGATGTGGGGCTATAGGCTTCCTTGTTCTAGCCCAGCAGAAGAGAGAGAATGAAACTTTTCATGAAATACAAAACAACAATTTCTTTAGTCTGATTGGCTCAAATTAGGTCTAGGCCCAACCCCAGACCAAGGACAGTTCTCAAGGGGACCATCATCTACTGTTTACCTTAGACTAATTGGGGTCTATCTCAAGAGTTGTGGTTCTTAAGTAGTGGCTTTTGGACCAGCAGCATCAATATCCCCTTGGCACTTGTTAGAAATGGAAATTCTTGGGCCACACCTCACATCCATTGAATCAGAAACTATAAGGGTGGTACATTTTTTAAAACATTCCAGATAATTCTGCTGCCTGCTGTGTTTGAGAACCACTGACCTCTAGCTATCAACTTCCTTTTGAATAATGCTAGGGAAACATGTGTGACTAACTGAATCAAGTTTGTTTAGGAAGGAATAAAGCCAAAATAAATTCTTGGTAGACAACTACCCTCCCTTTACTTTAAAAGTAAAATAATTAAATATAACTTCTCTCTTGCAAAGTTACTTATATTTGATACATTTTACATCACTTGCAGTGAAACTCAACTACGCCAAAATCTTTTCTGGTTAAATGTGGCAGACAATGCTATTTACCCACCTAATGTCCATTGCCCTTTCTTCCTTTCTAAAATAACTCTGATTTAGAGTTCCCTGGACTGTTTTGTTGTTGTTCTTAGAATGATACTATACCCACCTTCAGGTGTACATGTGACACAATTCTAACTAAACATATTTAATCTCCAGTCAGCTGCTGGGGATTTCTGTCCAAGATTTGCCTTCCTGACATAGGCCCCGCCCTTTCCTCTTGTCACTTTCTCTTTCTTTGATATTTGATGGCTATAGATGCAGCAGCCATTTTGCATTTATTAGAGAGTATCAAGGAAAATTTTAGAGACTTCAAACCTGACATCCTTAAACTGCAGAACCCAAACCAGCAATCACATACTTCAGACTTCTGGTTATGTGAGAAAAAAATAAACCTCATATTTAAGACACTGTTTTGTTTTTTTTATTACTTGCAACCAAATGCAATCCTAATTGATATAGTAACATAGTGTAATTGTTTTCATAATTGGAGAAACAGATAGCTTTCCTATTCCTAAATTATTTCTTCTCGTTTATAGGCCTTAACTTCTGCTCATCAAACAAGTTATTATAAAGCACTTGGCATAGTGGGCTAAGCCCATACATATTCTTTAGGCTTGAATCTCCTCTCTATGTCTTATGATCTGTCTCTGGCAGGTAATATAACTTCCCTAAGCCATAGTTTCCTCAGATGTAAAATGAGAGTAATAACACATTTTCTGTTAAGGGGATTAAATATGTTAATGGATATACACCATGAGCCCCATACCTAACAACATTGTAAGCTCTGAAAAATGGTGGGTATATGTTGTTGAAGTCCAGTGAAGATGAAAGTGATCTGTATCTGTGAAAACAATGTTCAGCAGCTTGGGAAAACAAGAAGTCAGCCTGAACCTTATTTTGCTGCAATACTTTTTTGGGCATTTTATTAGCAGCTTATAAAACTCTTCATAGAAACTTATTGTGCCAAAATAAGACCTCCAATAAATATGAATATGCATTTTCTTTCTTTTGTCTAGATAACACTTCAGCTCTTTTTCTTTGGGTAAAATCATCACTTAAATTCTCCAACATAATAGCTGAAATCTATCTGTATAATTTGATATTCTTTAAAATTCACACTGGATTCTGTATAGATTTTTTAAAGCATAGGTCATTGTTTGTATTCTTAACTCTAGCAGGTAGGACCCATGCCAATTTAATTTGTGCTCTACAACATTTAAGCAGTTGTATGTACAAGTAGGCATTAAAATTACTTTTTCTGATAAAGTAGAGCAGTTATCACCAAGGAATGGTTTACTGTATTTCTCAATTGGAAAGTTGTGCTTCTTCCAGGTGGAATCCTAGAGGGGTCCTTCTCACTATGGAGTGAGCAATAGCTGTCCTCACCACCAGAAAGATCCAATGAGATAGTGGGTGGATTATTTCAGCATTGTGGAAATATCAACCCAAAGATACTATCTATAAAATGTGCTGTAATCTTCAACCATATGTCTACTGTTACTAGCTAGCTGTACTTCAATTAATAGCCATATTTGATTATTGCCTTTTATTTTTTAACAGGAAAAAATCCCTAAGGTCCTATGTCAGATAAGATCATAACTTACCAAGATGTATCTAGTAATATAATCCTTTAAAATAATTAACCAAATTCCTATTTACCACTTTAAAAATGGAAGCTTACAAGCAATAATTGCTTTTCTTATCTTTGGGGTATATGTACTTAGATTTTAAGACTTAGACTAAGTTTAAGCCTTTGTCATCTTATTTTGATTAAAAGGGTACATGGTTAATTGATTTTAAAATGTTTTAGCATTATTTCTAAGCTGACTGGCTTATCTGTGCTTTATCTGTAGATTTTTGCCCCTACAATTGAGAGTAGTATTTGCTTTAAATGCACAAAAAGGTCACTTTGGAAGGAATAAAAAATTATTCAATTACCTATTTTAATATCAGGCTCAGAAGCTTGAGGAAAGGATACAAGGGAAAATTTTCCCTGGTTCTAACTCCTTCTGTACAATTCTCTAGAAATACGAAACCATTTATGTGGGCATTTATATCGAAAGGGGACTTATGAAGGTCTCAGTGTTTGGATTTGGCTAGACCAGGGAGTGAAAGGCCGTATCTCACAGTCGTTGGAATGAGAAAGGTTTATATCCTCTGGTCAGTGAGGTTATATTTTTGAAGAATCAGCCTTTCTTTAAAGATGTCATTTGAGAAATAGGAAGAGTCTTGGGTTTCATGGTCAGGCATTTTAGCCAGGCCCCCACTTTCATAGCTCTGTGGCTGTGGGCAAGTACCTAACCACCTTCAAGCTGCAACTGCTTCATCTCTCAAATGGAAACATGAAGTATTCAAAACAAGTGTCTTCCATAAATGTTGCTTCTGCTGTGAATCACCCAAGTCTCTACATACTCCAAGAATTAGCATTCATTTGAATTTCTAAAGCTGATTTAGATGATAAGTAGGAAATATTCCCACTAACCTCCAGGTGGCTCATAAAGTCAGTATGCTTTATGGAACAGGTAGTAGCTGCCTCCACTTGCCAGTTCCTCTCTACCTCCTCACCTCCAGGTTTCCTGCGCTCATGGTCACATCTGGGATCTTTTTATTTCCAGTAATTGTGCCACCTCGAACACTTCCACCTCGAGCGTGCTGTTCTCTGACTTGTCTTCACTCCTTTCATTATCGTACCTACAACTCCAGCTGCCTTCCATTCATTTACCCCACTGCTTTTTCATTGCCGTTTAGTCCCTAAATATCGTCAGTTCCCCCAGCTCGCTCTGTGCTCCCTCAGTTTCACTACCCCGTGCACTTGTCCACCACACCCTCGCCCCTCCATCCCTTTGTGTTGACTAGCGAAACCCAGACCCTACTCCTGCTTGTAAGTGAGCAGCTGAAAGCGGCAGGAAGGAAACCACCATGCTCACTGACGGAACCCACTTTCTCAAGCTTCAAGTAAGCCCTCAGCACCATCTAACAACCTCCTATATTTCCTGTCTTCTTGAATATCTAATACTTGTCTCCAAACCACCCCACCACTACCGTTACTACTTGTTTCACTGAGAACAGAAGGGAACTTCCTCGTGTTCCCATGAGCAGAGCTTTCAGCCTCCTGCATCTCTCCCTGCCCCCCTCCAAGACGAACCCCTGTCTCTCTACATAGGCACTGGGGCCTTCTGCCTCCTGCACAGGAATGTGTCCTAAATGCTTTAAATCTATATAGCCTATGGTCAGGAATAGAGAAGTTAAAGATTGGAAATTGACTATGTGGGAGGGTGAAGGGTTATAGTTTTTACCTTTGAAATGTTTGTTTCTGAATCCTACATTGCCTGTTTAGAAGTGAGGCGTAGGAGGTGAGGATGGGGAGTGTTGGTCAAATAAGTTCATAAATATGATATACAGGTTTGCTCGCTTATATACAGTTTGCATTGGGGTGGGGGACAGGAGGCACGGTCGTTATACCCTAAGGCTTAGTTTTAAGACTAAGCCTTTCCCACCCTGTGACTTTGTATAAGAGATTTCCTTGTTTGTATATTGGATTAAAGGTTTTGATACCTGCACTATAAAATAAGGCAGACCAGGAGCTTGCTCTCTCTCAGTTCCTGAGATTAGCATTAGAGGAGAGAGCAGAGAAAGGCCACATGGAGGAGAGGAGAAGCAGCCAAGATGGTGGAGTGCTGAAGGAGAAGCCAGTTTGTGCAGAGTTTGTGCAGAGAGAGTGAGATGAGGAACAGAGGTGAATAAGGCTGGTGAGGTAGAAACCTTTGATTCTAGGAAACTCAGATGAGTCAGTGGCTTTGGGAGCCCTGAATGGAAAGGGAAATGTTTTCCCACTGTGTGTATTTCTTGCCTGCTGAGTGCAAGCTAGGATTAAAGGTAATGGCCCACCAGTTCTTGGTTCTGTTATTTCATTACTGTCTGCCTGAATCAAATGTGAACCTGCACGGGCCAGGCGGCTGTGATGGTGGCTGTGGCTACTGGCCTTACAGGGAGACAAAGGAAAGATGCCGGCAGGAGGGAACACAGGACACTCCTGGACACAGGAGTCCAGAGACCTACGTTCTGGAGCCACACTAGTGAACTTACCCATTTTTATGTTTCTGAGGTCTACTTTTGTGTCCTATTTTCTAAAGGTGAGTTTATAATTCCTTTCTAATGTTTTTCAAGTTAACTTGTGCATTCTTTCAGTTGCTTTTTTAGCCTTCATGAGCTCAAGGGTTGTAAACACACATTATTTTTGTGTGTTTGTACTTCTGCAGTAAATATTGACAAAAAGTAGAACTACTAAAACTTCCATAAATAAGGTAGTCAAGAATGCCTTATTTAAAAATTATCGCTTTTACTTCAAGCCTGTTAAGATATAGTCTGTGCAGAGATAGCTTATGTAACCCTGAGCACCAAAGCCGAGTCTCTCCCTGTTACTTAGGCCAGTGTAGTGCTCTGTAAAGTGTGTTTGTTATATAAGACCATTATGTTGATGGATGGCTTAGTGGAGACGTGGAACAGTGATTCTGAAATGATCATCAAGCTATCTCTATGGGTGTTATAAAGGACTTAAGCAAGGTGTCTCCCATAATTAACTTACTATAATTCTAACTTATGCTGGCGTCTGGCTCTGCAGAAGAGATGCCTGTCAGTGGCAGGGGGTCATGCCTGTGCTTGGAGGAGTGTCGTCCATTCCAGGCACAGGCAGACCTGCAGAGTCAGGAAGCCACTCTCTGGCCCTCGCCTCCAATACTCCCCCCCCCCCTTTTCTTGCTGTTTTGCACTAAACATTTCTCTTACTAAAATTTTTGTTTCCTAATCCCTTAACCTGAACATATTTTTTTTTTTTTTTGTATTTTTCCGAAGCTAGAAACGGGGATAGACAGTCAGACAGACTCCCGCATGCGCCCGACTGGGATCCACCCGGCACGCCCACCAGGGGGTGATGCTCTGCCCACCAGGGGGCGATGCTCTGCCCCTCTGGGGCGTCACTCTGTCGTGACCAGAGCCACTCTAGCACCTGGGGCAGAGGCCAAGGAGCCATCCCCAGCGCCCGGGCCATCTTTGCTCCAATGGAGCCTCGCTGCGGGAGGGGAAGAGAGAGACAGAGAGGAAGGAGAGGGGGAGGGGTGGAGAAGCAGATGGGCGCTTCTCCTGTGTGCCCTGGCCGGGAATTGAACCCGGGACTCCTGCATGCCAGGCCAACACTCTACCACAGCCAACCGGCCAGGGCCATAAAAATGTAATAAACAGTTCAAACCAAAACATTTGTACCAAATGGTTGATAGAATTTCAGGATTTTTGGATCCACATTTTAAACCTAAAGAATGTTAGTGATTGAATATCATGTTGTGAGATTTTTGAGTTGGGGAAGTTTAATCCATAAAACTTACAAATTCTGGGTCTCCATTACTAATATATGAAGATCTCCCCTTATGTGGAAAAGAACTCATATTTTAGAAAGTAATTGAAGTTGGCAACTCAGCATTACAAACTCTCGAGGGGCGGCGAGGCCTAAGGAAGGAGGAGTACTGAGCTATAGTTAAGAGATTTAGGAGTGAGTCGCAGTTCTGCCTGTCTCACTGTTTAACCTGACACGTAACCTGACCTCTCAGTTTCCTCCTGTGCCCGTTGCCATTGGCTGCCAGGCGACTGCAGATGGATAGCCCGTGGCAGGTTAGGGCCGTAGGAGACAGCGGACCGCTCCACTGGTTGTAGAGATAGGAGAGCAGTCTCAGTAATAGATATGAAAACAGTGATCGCTTCCCACCCAGGTTCTCTCTGTGTGAGGCAGGACTGGAAGGTCATTACAGACACAGCACTGGTTTTCTAGAAGTGACGGAGAAGAAACAACAGAGAAAAAGCCATGCCTTTGTGGAGCTTCTATTATAATGGGGGAGATAGACAGTAAGCACAAAACAGGAAATACAGATTGTGTCAGTCAGTAATAAGTGCTGTGGAGACAAGCAGATAGGGAAGGCCTCTGAGGACTACTGGGGGACTTAAGGTTAAGATTTATAGCTTCTAACTGGGTGGTCAGAGGACTTTTCGCTGAGATGGTAACATTTGAGTAAAGACTTCAGGTAGCCATGGGAACATGTCATGCATACTCTGTCCAAGGGAAAGGCTCTAGGGAGATGACACTGTAGATACCGAGGTCGTGAAGCAGGACTGTGTCTGACATGCTGAAGAAGAGCAAGGAAGCCGATGAGGCCCAAGAAAGGGGAGCAGGAGAGCAGGTAGGAAGTGAGGTCAGAGGCCTCAACCAGATTGTGTAACGTCCTGGAAGCTATTGTGAACACATAAGCTTTTATTCTGAGATGCTGTGCCATTAGAGAAATATGAGCACAGGCAGGATGTCATCTGACTTAACTTTTTGAAAAGATCACCTTAAGGTCGGTGAGGAAACAGGACTGTAAGAAGACAAGAGCAGAAGCAAGGAAATCAGTTAGGGAGCTGTTGAAATAATCATCTTTTTTCACTGGGAGGAGTTTTCTACTACCAAGCCAGCTCCATCGGGACTGTTTTGTCTGTTTAAATTAGTGCCATAACCTCACCATTTATAACAGTCTTTGGCATGTATTAGGCCCTCAAATACTTTTTAATTAAATGAAATACTAATAAAAATGAAATAAGTGGTTAATCTAGTTGCAAGATGATGGTGGTGTCAATAAAGTGATGTTGGTATTGTCAGACGAGCAGGGTGCTCTCAGTAACATTGGTGACAAATGATCAGATTACGAAGATACTCTGACGATAAAACTCATAGGATTTGCTGATGGACTAAATGTGGGGTATGAGAGGACCAGAAACCAAGGAGAATTCCAAGAGATTTGGTCCCTGAGCAGCTAGAAAGATGGAATTGTTATTTGCAGAGTTGAAAAAAGTAGTGAGAGGATTAGAAATTTGGCATGAGATATTTTCAGTCTGAGAGGACTTGGCTGTCCTAATAGAGAAGGTCTGATTCCAGGTAGGCTAGAGCAAAGACACTAGAGCAAGGACACTAGAGCAAGGACACTTGACTCTGTCCCTCCCACTGAGTGTGTCTGTAAAACCTTATCAGAATGAATGGGACCGCCATTTGAAAACTGGTACATAAACAATGAGGGCACATTGGAGAAGGCCAGAATGAGAAGAACCACCACGTGGTAGGGAATGTGCCACTTCCCCTCCTTCACTACCCACCTGGATGGAACACAGCACTGTTCTTTCCGATTAGCTGTCTCAGCTTTTCTCTTTATCGGTGTTTTGAATAACAGGGCACATTTTTCTTGGGAGTCTAGGAAATCTTTTTTTGTATGTGTACCTGTTTCTTGAGATTACTTAATCTTCTTCAGATTTCTTCCTTACACATTACATTCCTCGTGTTTGAGGAAATAAGTAGTCACGATTTTATCCCTTCCACCACTTTTTTCCACTTCCTTAACATTAATGCTAACCTAGTTTTTAAATATTCTTTAATTATTAATTGACATTTTGTTTTTATTTCATTGCTTAGCATTCAGTCTTTATGACTTAATTTGCCTATATCTTTTATTTTTAGTCAACTGTTTTGAAGTATAACCTGGCAAACGCATACATTTGTACTATAGTCAGTACGCAAAAGTGATCCTTCAATTCAAAATTTTCTTATGCCCCTTTTCGTGGTCTCCTCCTTACCTGCAACCCCTGTGTGTTCAGTCTGTTTCTATAGTTTTGCCTTTTCCAGAATATCATATAAATAGAATCATGCAGTAGATGGCTTAAGTCTGGTTTCTTTCACTTCATATTTGACATTTAAGTTTCATCCATGTTGTTACCTGTATTAGTCATTAATTGCTTATTGTTAGTGAGTATTTTTCCTATGTTTGGATGTACCACAGTAATTTATTCCTGTGCCAACTAAAGGACATTTGGATTTTTCCATTTGGGGCTATTATGAATAAAACCACTATAACTTTGTGCAGCTGTTTATGTGAACATAGTTTTTATTTCTTTTGAATAAATACCAAGGAAATGGATGCTGGTTTGTCTGGTATGTGTTTAACTTCATAAGAAACTTCCAAGTGGCTTTCAAACTGCTTTCTAAAATGAGTGTATTCTATTTTGCATTCCCACCAGTAGTGTGTGAGGATTTCAGTTGTTTTGTATCCTTGTCACCACTTTAGTCATTTTTTAAAAAGCCATTCTAGTGGGTATGTAGTGGTATCTCATTGTGGTTGTAATTTGCATTTCCCTAATAATTAATCTTGTTGAGCATCTTTTCATGCGTTTGTTATTCATATCTCTTCTTTGGTGAAGTGTCTGTTTGCATCTCTTGTGCATTTTTGAAAATTGAAGTATTTGTTTATGATTGAGTTATGAGAGTTATTAGTATATTCAAGGAAAAAATTCTTTATTACATACATATTTTGTAAATATGTTCTTCCAATGGGTTGCTTGTGTTTTTATTTTTTTTAAGTGCCTTTCAAAGAGACATTTAAATTTTTTATA
Source organism: Saccopteryx bilineata (assembly GCF_036850765.1). NCBI lineage: Eukaryota > Metazoa > Chordata > Mammalia > Chiroptera > Emballonuridae > Saccopteryx > Saccopteryx bilineata. The sequence goes on from NC_089499.1 coordinate 32,017,225, forward strand.
AAGTCCAGTTTACCAATTTTTTATGATTAGAGTTTCCTTTTTCCTAAAAATTCTTTGCATACCTCAATATCACAAAATTTTCTCCTACTTATTAAGACATTTTACAGTTGTTACCTTTAGCTCTGTTACCACTTTAATTTTTTTTCTTCTTTTCCAAATGAGAGAAGAGGAGATAGACAGACTCCTGCATGTGCCCCAAACAGGATCCACCCAGCAACCCCAACCAGTCTAGGGCCAATGCTCTGCCTATCTGGAGTCATTCTTACAACTGCGCTATTTTTAGCACCTAAGGTGGAGGCTCCACAGAGTCATCCTCAGTGCTCAGGCGAAGTGCACTTGAACCAATCGAGCCATGACTGCAGGAAGGGAAGAGAGAGAGAAGCATAGAGAAAGGGCGGGGGGGGGGGGGGAGGACAGATGGTCGCTTTTCCTGTGTGCCTTGACCAGGAATTGAACCCAGTACATCCACACATGAGGCCAACGCTCTACTACTGAACCAACTGGACAGGGCTGAGTTAATTTTTGTATGTAATGTAAAATATAGATCCAAAGTTCATTTTATTGTAGTGGATGTACAATTATTCCAAAATCAATTGTGAAAAGACCATCCTTTCATGATTGAATTTTCTTCTTTAACAAAAATTCAATTGACTGACTATGGGTAGGTTTATTTATTTATTTATTTATTTATTTATTTTTGTATTTTTCTGAAGCCAGAAACAGGGAGGCAGTCAGACAGACTCCCGCATGCGCCGGACTGGGATCCACCCGGCATGCTCACCAGGGGGCGATGCTCTGCAGGCCAAGCAAAACAAAACAAAACTATCACAAAAAGAACTACCACTGGAAAGTGTGAAAATTGCTAGTAGGTTGTATGAGGCTGGGAAATGTTCATGTTCCGACTAGACAGACGAGGGGAAGATTGGTGTACGCAGGAGGAATTCCGTAGAAAATCCCAAAGTGCCAAACCTTAGTAGTAGTGCTAAATTAGCGCATAATATTAAAAGCCTAAACACAAGCATCAAAAAGATCAAGATGATCCAAAAGTAATTCAATAGATTGCCAAAAGTAAACTCAATGTTCCTTTAAAGGGAAATATAATCCACAAATTCAACAACATAACATTCAAAATGTATGTCATTTAATAAAAACAGATACAAATCACATAAAGAAACAGGAAAATCTGACCAACAACTAAACATATCAGAAAAGAATAATATTTTATATAATCTCTTCCTAAAAATACAAAAGTGGAAACATATTAAAGCAAGCATCACCAAGACTGAAAGACAAGACTCTACAGGAAAACTGCAAACCAATATCCACCGTGAATATAAGCTCAAAAATCCCTAACAAAATATGAACAAATCATGTACAGTCATATACACATTAGAAAGGAATAAAATTATTGGTATGTGAAGATGATATCAGTTTTTCTACAAAATCCCAAACAATCTATATATAAAACACTACTTAAAGTAAATAGGAGAATAGATGAGGCAAGGTCAATATATCAAAATCAGTTACTATATTTTTACATATTAGGAATGAACAACTAGAAATTGAAATGAAAATAATCAGCATCTTGACAATCACATCACAAAAACCTGCAAAATATTTAGGAATAAGTATAGTAAATATAATACTTATATGCTAAAACCTACCAAAATAAAGAGAGATCAACAAAGACCTAAATAAATGGAAAGATGTACCATATTTATTGGCTTGAAGAGTCCTTTTTTTTTTTTTTTTTTTTTTTTTTTGGTGACAGAGACAGAGAGAGGGACAGATAGGAAGAGACAGGAAGGGAGAGAGATGAGAAGCATCACTTCTTCATTGTGACTCCTTAGTTGTTCATTGATTGCTTTCTCGTATGTGCCTTGACCGGGGGCTACAGCAGAGTGAGTGACCCCTTGTTCAAGCCAGCAACCTTAAGTTCAAGCTGGTGAGCTGTGCTCAAACCAGATGAGCCCACACTCAAGCTGGTGACCTTGGGGTTTCAAACCTGGGTCCTCCGCATCCCAGTCTGATGCCCTATCTACTGCACCACTGCCTGGTCAGGCTCAATATTGTTAAGATGTCTATTTTGTTAAAAATAATTTTGTAGACATAATACAATCCTAATCATAATCCCAGAATTAGAAATAGAACAATTTTTAAAAGGAAAGCAAAGTTAGAGGACTCATACTACATGATGGGTAGAATTACTATAAAGGTACACAAATCAAGACAACACAGTATTGATTAGTAAAACATACCTCAGTGGTAGAGCGTCGGCCTGGTATGCAGGAGTCCTGGATTCGATTCCCAGCCAGGGCACACAGGAGAAGCGCTCATCTGCTTCTCCACCCCTCCCCCTCTCCTTCCTCTCTGTCTCTCTCTTCCCCTCCCGCAGCCAAGGCTCCATTGGAGCAAAGTTGACCCTGGCGCTGAGGATGGCTCTGTGGCCTCTGCCTCAGGTGCTAGAATGGCTCTGGTTGCAACAGAGCGACGCCCCAGATGGGCAGAAGTTGACCCACCCACACACACGCATATAACTAAGTATTCAGCACAAAACTTAAGGCAGTTTCTGTGTACATCAGTTCATTCTCTATATAGCTTCCTCCTTTAAAGATAAAATATCCCGCAACCTTCCCTCAACTTCTAACCTCTGTCTTCTCAACCCCACAAGACCAGTACATTCTGCAGCGGGCTCCCATTCGGGCTGTTTGCTCTCACAGGTGCTTCCAGGAAGAACCCGGGTGTCCTGGTCTCCCTTGCTTTCCCTGCTCATGTCAGGGACTACAGTATTGCACTGCCTGTTTCTGATGTCTGCATGTTTCATATATTTTATCTAGATTTATGTCTCATATCAGTTATTCCATCATGGACTGAAATGGAAGGCAGATCTATTTTAAGAAACAAAATAAAACCAACCTTATTTTAAGGAAATCCCCCAGTAGCAAAGGAAACTGAAAGAGATTGAAAAGAAAACAACTTGCACAGATATACTAGGAAAAGCAAACAAAAATCCAGTATCATATTCACATCAGACAAAATGAATTTAAGGCAAGTAGCAGTGAATAAGGTAAATGAGAACATTATATAATGAAAAGTTTAGTTCACAATGAAGAGCATACTTAAATCATTGTACATGCCCCACCCCCAAAGAAAACGATTTATAATGTGAGATCTGAAGGAACTATAAAGGAGAAATACATAGAAATGCAACAGTAGTAAATGACTCGTACCTTTCTCTCCTCACCCATGGCAAACCAAAACTACTCACTATAAAATAGGGGTGTGGAGAACATATTTACATTTAATAAGTCAGAGCTAAGAGACAGGTCAAACTCCATGGACTATAAACAGAGAATTAAATGAATGTATTCCATGGAATATTTATTTTTTAAAGTAGCCACAAAGAAAAACTTCATTAAATTTCATGTAGTAGAAATGGTACAGAATGGTTTGGGTTTTTATTTTGGCAAAAGAAACTTTGAAATTAATAACAAAAATAGGGAACAATTCCCAGTAAAACCTATCACTGAAAATATTAAAAATCTTTTTACTCCTGTACTAAAACGATATCAAAACTAAAATTGCATAATTTCTAATATTGATTAGAACCTGCTGATTTTGACTAAAACAATAAAAATATTCTTAAAATTTCTTAGCCTGTTACTCATACTGCTTAACGAAAAGTAATAAAAATATGTGAACTAGACATTCATCTTCAGTCGTAAGGAATATAACAGCAAAATAAATCTAAAGAAACCAAAAGGAAGGAATTAAAACTAAAAGCAGTTATGAATTAATAAGAAAACAAATTACAGAACTAATACATGTAAACTTCTTTGTGTAAAAACATTTTTACATAGTTTATAGTTTAACATAACAGTAAAATATAAAATATACATGCATAAATTAAAAATAAATTACAAAAGTTACAAATTTTCAAAAGGCACAAATTTTCAGTTATAAAATGAATAAGTCATGGGAATGTAATGTACAGCACAGTAATTATGGTTATTAATACTATATTCTGCCCTGGCCGGATAGCTCGTTTGGTTAGAACATTATCCTGAAGCACAGAGGTTGCCGGTTCAATCCCTGGTCAGGGCACAAACAGGAACAGATTGATGTTCCTATCTCTCTCTCTTTTCTCTTCCCCTTTCTCACTAAAGTCAATAAATAAATGTCAAAAAAAATTTTAATAAAATACTATGCTGCATATTTGAAAGTAGAATAGGAAAGTGGATCTTAAAAGTTTTCATCACAAGAAAAACAGTTTTGTAACTATCTATGGTGACGGTTTTGTAACTATATATGAACTGGTCTTACTGTGGTGATCATTTTCATTATATATAAGTATCGAATCGTTACATCATACATCTGAAAGTAATAATATATCAATTGTACTTCAAAAAATAAATAAATATATTTTTAATCACAAAGATAAGTTTTAGAAAATGCATACTCTAGTATAGCCAGTAATGTTCTGGAACAAAAAGGCTCACTAGTCCCACCCACTTTTTAAATGTATTAGAAAGATACCATAATTCTACCTACTTGGAATTGGCACATAATTAGGCAAATCTATTAGCAAAATAAAACAGAGAATCTGAAGTAGATTCAATACATGTGAGAATTAAATATAATAAAAGTAGAATTTCAATCCAGTGGAAAAAAATGGGTCATTCAGTAATACAGTTTTTTTTATTCATTCATTTTTAGAGAGGGGAGAGAGAGAGAGAGAGAGAGAAGGGGGTGAGGAGCATCAACTCCCATATGTGCCTTGACCGGGCAAGCCTGGGGTTTCGAACTGGCGACTTCAGTGTTCGAGGTCGAGGCTTTATCTACTGCAACACCACAGGTCAGGCTCAATAATACAGTTTTGGCCCTGGCCGGTTGGCTCAGCGGTAGAGTGTCGGCCTGGCGTGCAGGGGACCTGGATTCGATTCCTGGCCAGGGCACATAGGAGAAGCGCCCATTTGCTTCTCTACCCACCACCCTCCTTCCTCTCTGTCTCTCTCTTCCCCTCCCGCAGCCAAGGCTCCATTGGAGCAGAGATGGCCCGGGCGCTGGGGATGGCTCCTTGGCCTCTGCCCCAGGCGCTAGAGTGGCTCTAGTCACGGCAGAGCATCGCCCCCTGGTGGGCAGAGCTTCGCCCCTGGTGGGCGTGCCGGGTAGATCCCGGTCGCGCGCATGCGGGAGTCTGTCTGACTGTCTCTCCCCGTTTCCACCTTCAGAAAAATACAAAAAAAAAAAAAAAAAAAAGGAAAGAAAAAGAAAAAAAAGAAAAATAATACAGTTTTGAGAACTAACTGGCCATTGGTAAACCATGAAACTATATCTCTATTTTTGTACCAAAATAAATTTCAGATGTATCAGTGACAAACAAAACTGGAAGGAAATTATTTTTAAAGTCTTAGGCAGATAATTCAAAACCCATAAACCATTAAGAAAATGCTTGGTAAATTTGACATTACGATAAAATCTCTGCCTGGGGAAAGAGACTTTCCTATAGCCAGAGAGAGGTGGGAAAAAATTTAGGTATCACTAAAACTTCCCTTGTCTCTGATAACTCTTGGGCCCAAGACTTGCTATCCTCTTATAACCCTTAAAGTAGTGGTTCTCTCATACTTGAGTTTACAGGCTTATTCAAATACAAATTACTGGGCCCTGCCCAGAATTTTTGTTTTCATAGGTATTGTGTAGGTAGGGTACAAAAATTTGCAATTTGAACAAATACCCAGGTAAGGCTGGTTCTACTGGTCCAGGAATCACACTTTGAAAACCACTGTTTTATGGTGTTCCCCAGTCGCCCCTTTTTTTCCTGAGACCGCTCACTACTATTTGCAGTTAGAGTCCTAAATCAAACCAAAGTGTGGATATAACATGAACTAAGCAGTTAGCTTCTTCCCAAGATATATTTACATGTGCAAAGACCTATACAAAGATAATCAATTATCTGCATGCATGCATAAAATTAGGTGCGTGCGTGCATAAAAGTGTCTTTATGTTATGACAGAACATAGGCTGTCCTCAATGAGGTGGATTTGGAGGAGAGGATCTGGGACAGGAAGGGAAGTTGGATTATAAAGTTCTTCTGTTGCCACTTGCAAAACGATATCTATTACTCTAACAAAACAACACAGCATATAATGTTATTTTAAGTCACAGGAAATAAAAGAGTTTAGGAAGTGAGAAAGATGGTTAGACGGTAGGCTGTAGTCAGAGAGCAGCATTTCAGAATGAGATCCAGGATTTGTAGCGTCTCAGCACCGGCAGCCAGCCACGGGAACTGCTAGCTGACACGGAAAGCAAATGAGCGTTGTTGATGAAAATAAATTTCAAATCTTTTATGTGATGTTTTTGTGCTTCATATTTGAGTTGGTTTACGAGCAGATTAATTTATGAACATATTATATACCATGATGCCCTCAGTAAGCTAGACTTCACTGAGTTTCTGTTCTCTGCCTTAGCCCAATATACAATTCTAGACCTCATAAGTCTTTCTAAAATCAGCTGACCAAAAGTGGCAATTAATTTTTCTTTGTAAGTTCTTCATTCTTTATAGTTGCCATAATGAGTTTCCTTGAAAGGAAGCTCTCTAAATCCTGTAGGGTCCTGCAGGTGTAATTACCACTACTGTAGTGCAAGTGGGGTACTCACGAAATAGCAGAATAGCAGGTCGCAGTTCATCAGAGTAAGCTCTTCAGAAAGCTCCATGCCTTCTACTCGAAAAACTCAGTTACAACACAGGTGACAGCACTACCACACAGGTGACAGCAATAGCTGACACGGTACATTCTGAGTCTTAGGCCTCCGCTGTTAAAGAAAGGTGACTTTTAATATAAATCTCAGTTAGATATGCTTTAGGAATTAAAGAGTAGAAGGAACACTGAGCAAGGCGTTAACTTATGGTATACCTATCCTCTGCTTTTGATTGGGGTTTGTTCGGGCCGCGCCTGTGCTTCTGTTGAGACACCTGTAATGTGCAGGTACCTGCCCTGCCTGTTTGGATTTATGATTATGTATGTACTGAGTGGTGAGCAAAGAAATCGCCCATCTCTGAAACATGCAGCAATTTCTCCACAGGCGATTCCACAGATCGCTTGAAGAAACACTACTTTTAGAGAGTTATTTTCACATCATATGTTGGCTATGATTTAGAAATCAAAAAGTCATATGAAGTCATGATATTTGCCATTATCAGAAATTATGTGCCTTTATTTTAAAACATAAAGTGCCAATCATCTATGCATAAGAAAACTCATTTTCCTTGAGTGTATATTTGTCCTTGTTTTAAAGAAATTTACACAGTCACAGTTGATTATAAAGTGGTTTGGCACGAAATTCCAGCGAGTCGCTGAGGCGCTAGGAACAGAATGGAGCAGACAACGTCTGCTGAACGTCTTTTGTTTCCATTTGCTCCCACTACTAGGGAAAGGTCATTTGTGATGATTGCGTGGACTTCTGAATTTCTCAGCAAACCCACATACCTGTTTGACGACTGTGGTGGTGTTGACGCCCTTTGCCCTCACTGGCTCCTTCAGAGTGTCTTTATTTTTCCTTCATTCTCTCTGCCCGCCCCCTTGTAAGTCATCAGGGCCCAGGCAGACACATGCAGGTCTTCATGTATCTGCAGGAATGGATAGGAACCGGGTGCATTTATAGTCCCAAATGGTGGGTAATCCAAAAACAATGAATACTTGGCTTTGAAATGCATTTAGTAATGTTTACAATTGTTTCTACCTTTCTAATTCCATTTTGCCAATGTTGCCATTAGTTTGCATTCCCTGAACATACCCTGGTTGGGGACTGAATGGGGAGGACCACAGAAAAATGTAAAGTGACTGTGGGAACCCAGATTGACAGGATTTTCATTGAATTGTCATTTTACTTTGGCTAGTTCCTTTGTTAGTGACCGAAAGCTGTTACCATATCATTCAGCCCAGGGCCTGGCACCCTACCTGCTACACTTCAAAATGCAAAGTGGCCCAGCTTCCCCAACCTTAGGGGGGCCTCTCTCTCTCTCTCTCTCTCTCTCTCTCTCTCTCTTCCCCCCAACCCACCCCATGCCTGTTTATTCTTTTTATTGGATTTCTTTTTTGTCATGTTTTCCTGGGGGAAAACACGTAGACATTAATAGAGATAGAATATTAAGAGAGGCTTGACTCTGTTTGCTTTGGGTCCTGGCCCAATGACTAGACAAGTTGAGTAAGCTGATTTAAGGACCCACACTGAGGTCTAAGCTGAGGAGATGTGAAGAGAAACCAGAATTTCCTTTATAGTGATTCTCAAACTGTGCTTCGCAGATCAGCAAGGTCAACAACTCCAGGGCAGCGTTCAAATATGAGATCAGATAACTTTGAGAATGGGCTCTAGCAGTCTGTGTTTCAATAAGTGCTCCGGGCAAGTATGATACACGCTTAAGTTTGACACCTCTACTTTAAGTAAAAGTGTTATCTGACAATTGGCACATTTTCTCCCCTCCTGGATTAACCCATGACATGAGTGTGCAGTGGGTTTTAGGAACCCTGACAGCTGGCACCAACATGGGCATGAAATAGAGATCTGTCACCTAATCCAGTGCTTCTTAAATTTAATATACACACAGATCACCCAGAGGTCTTGTTAAAATGAAGATTCTGGAACAGAAGGACTATATCCAGGGTCTGGTAGTCTGCATTTCTAACAGGCTCCCAGGTGATGGTGCTGGTCCGAGGGTCACACTGAATACTGAGATCCTAGTAGACTACAGGCCCTAGGAGGAGCGTCTGAGGTATGGACAAGCAGGGTGACAATTCAGGATACAAGGGGAAGGCCCAAGAGGGCCGAGTAGGCCTTGATCAATATATAACAGGGTGATCACTTACCACTCAGTACATGTCTCCAGGGATCCCTGCCAAGATGAGAGGAGCCCAGGGAGATGTCTGATGGGCAGTTAGGAAACCTGGCAGAGATCAAGGATGTACACAGGCTCAAGGTCAAGAGGACTCCTCGGTAAGAGGAGCTGAGCTGGAGAGGAGGACTCATATTAATTTAATAAACATTAGCCCCTTACTCTGCATTCCATACCAGATAACCCCAGACAGCTTGTGAGCTGCTGGTGAAAGTATAACTGACCCTTTAGCTGAGATTTGCTTTAAGCGCCTTTATCTCTGGAAAATGCAATTGGGAAATAGAGACACTAACAGACATAGACCGTCCAAACATCAGGCCTGAGTGAAGCTCTTGTCCTAGTCTCTGAGTAGCAAGGAGGGGTCAGGGTGCCTTGTGGGATAGGGCAAAGGAGAAGAACACTAGGTGTCCCAGTAGAGCCTGAACTCTACTTCTGTCAGGCCTCCCAATTCAACTTCCCCTCACAGTCGGACACTCCTTAACAGCAGGGCCAGCAGCCTCTTCGAGACTACTCTCTAGGGGGCTGTGAGGATTCTACTTATCAGTACCAAGACCAATTGCCACCAGAGGAAATACACGACTACACAACTTAGTTGCAAGAATCACACAGGCAGTTTATTACTCACAAATCCTTTTGTCATGCCTGGGTACAGCTTAAGGGGGCCCCATCAGCGTGCTCCCCTCGGCTGTCCTTGGTCAGAGCTGCGTGGAGACAGTCCACATTCAACGAAGGAGTCTGGGCAACTTCCGCAGCAGGGGGCCCCTTAGCTTTAGTACCTTTTCCAGCCAAGGCCTTCTAACAGGTGTCAATCTACAGGATTATCACATCAAACCACCATTTTGGGAGTTCCTAGCAGGGGGCCCTTTTTATGTTAATCTACCAAAATATCACATCAAGCCACTTTTAAGGTGTTCCTAGGAAAGCCTCTTGTTTATGTTAACCTACAGAGTTATCAGTCACATCAAGCCACTTTTTATCTATATATAAGTTCACACACACACTAACTGAGCCCTGCGCAAAAGGCATAGATAGTCTGCCTGTCATCTCTGGACACACTAGGTTAGTTCCTGTTCAGATGGTATAGCCTTATTCACTTGCCTTAATAGCTTTTAATATCAATTATATCTTAACTTCTTTCTATATCTCTTCCATCTTTTTCTCTATTTCTATATATTTAATTACTATAACATTATATTACTGTAACACTAAGGGCAAGTGAAAAACCAGCCCCAGAGGGTGTTTACAGCAGTAGGTAAGTGAGAAGCAGTCGAGGGAATCAGGCTCTACTGCTGCCTTGTAGGAATGGTCTGTCTGACTCTCGATGATGTAGGGCCAGCCTACATATTTGTGGTCTTACCTTCATCCAGAATGGCATGGAGTCTGATAGTTCTCAGCTTAGTGTTAGACTTCACGTCAGTTCTCCCAACAACATATATAAATGTATTAGGAGATTTATGCAGAGGAAGTTGAAAAGTGTTATTCATTAAGGTTAAGATCCCATTGGTATTTGAATTTTGTTTTGTTTTGTAATGAGTTTCAGATTAGGGAGTATAGGAGCAATTATTTTTAGCAATTCTCTGTATGCTCTTTTAGAAAACTGATTTGATCATAATTCCCTTTCCTGAAGGTAGAATGACAGAACAAAGCCTATTTACAGACTTTCTAGAATTAAAAATTATCTGTGGTATGAATAAAAACTATTATTCAGAGCCTAAAATTAATTTTCCCAACATGACCACCAACTGCACATTAATTTTTCATGTTCTTATTAATAGTCTGTAGTGACTTCCAAGTAGTTTTATCAAGGAGATGCCATTAGCTTATTTCTAGCAGAGCCTAAGTTAAGTGATAGGGTAGAGAGAACGTTTGCTCCCATTGTCCTCTCTGGTAGGGGCTAAGATTCCACCTATGCCCTGGCTGGATTATACAGTGGGATCCTCAAAGAGAGCACCGCCTATTCATATAACTAAATCTGTTTGGAAGTATTACCATCTTTCACTAGCTTTATTTGAAATTGTTGGTAAATCATACATCCTTATATTACTCAGTCCTTGAAATAGTCCTTGAACTATCATACTTGTAATCTAAATAGCAGGTATACCTCTAAAAGAGGGTTGAGAGAAAATGTTTAATCATTTTACAGCCTCAAAACATATGACGGTCATCTGTGCTCAACATTTTCATGAGCTCTTATACCTCTGGAGAAACAGATACACAAGGCTTTGCTTTCCATTCAGACTATGTTTGCAAAGGGCACATTACAGTTGTTCTGATAAAAAAAATAAGAACCCAGCTTAAAACACTTGCCATAGAGAATAAATTACAGTAGGAATGGGTGGTAATTATTAGGAACTTATTTTTGGAATAAAAAAACTTTCTTAATAAGGGCTATGTACTGTCCTCTGAAAGAAATATAGAATTTTTCACAAAGTCAAAAATACCCTTTTAGCAGTTTATGTACATATCCTATGGGAGTCAAATTAGGTTTAACATGTGTTTCCAGAAGCCAGATTCAAGCTGGGTTCAACCCATGGATTACATGGAAAATGTCAAAAGCAAATTTGAGTTTTTTTAGGATAATAACTAACTCAAAGTTTCAGTTTCTTCTATTTTTGAAGCAGAGTTTGATGGGCTTGAAGTATTCAAATCTTTCCTATAATGTGTGCAGAACCCAAATATTTTTAAGCCTGAAATAGTTGAATACATTTACAAAAATATTAGTAAACCAGTTAAACATCTTTCAATAATGTATTTTACAGAGTTAGTAGAAAAATAATAAATGTGAAATTAAAAAAATATATTTACTTTGCTCTCATCTTGTAGCTTTGCTATCCAGAAAGTTAGAATTAAAAGTGAGAATGCTTTGTGACCATAATTATAATAAATGCAATATTTGGTTCTAATTTTAAGACTGTTTTTACAGATGTAAAGGAAAACTCAGGCTAAATTAATTTTAAAAGAACTGAGTTCAGAGGAAAACAAATTAAGAAGAGCCCAAACTCAGTTGAGAAGATGCCACCCCAACATGAAAACGTAGATTCGCTTTTTTTCTCTAGTGTTAATACAGCATTTGGATTCTGTGTTTATTCCCTATAAGGCCTGGATTATTTAAAATTAATTGTTAGCTTTTAATTGTTAGCAGTACAGCCACTGTGAAAAAGAGTATGGAGTTTCCTCAAAATTTTAAAAATGGAACTGCCTTTTGACCGAGCAATTCCAGTTCTGGGAATATATTCGAAGAAACCCAGAACACTGATTTGAAAGAATATACGCCCCCTGTGATCATCGCAGTGTTACTTACAACAGCCAAGATCTGAAAACAACCCGAGAGCCCATCCGTGGATAAAAAGCTGTGGTACATTTACAGAATGGAATATATCTTGGCCATAAAAAAGAAGGAAATCTTACCTTTTGTGACAGCATGGATGAACCTGAGATTATTATGCTAAGTGAAATAAGCCAGTCAGAGGAAGAGTACCATATGATCTCAATTACATTGGAATCTAATGAACAAAATAAATGGGCAAAATAGAAACCGAGGCATGGATGCATGGAACAGACTGACTATAGTCACAGGGCGTTAGGTACCTGTACGAATAAAGGTGAAGGGATTAAGCAACAGTTTGGTGATAGCCAGAGGGAAAGGAGGGGTGTGAGTAGGTGGACTTGGGCAAAGGGTCTCAAGGTAAGTGGGGATGCAAAGAGCCATTGCTGCCTGACCAGGCAGTGGCACAGTGGATAGAGCGTTGGACTGGGATACAGAGGACCTAGGTTTGAAACCCCGAGGTTGCCAGCTTGAGTGTGGACTCATCCAGTTTGAGCACAGTGTTGCTAGTTTGTGGGATCACAGACATGACACCATGGTCACTGGCTTGAGCCCAAAGGTCACTGTCTTGAAGCTCAAGGTTGCTGGTTTGAGCAAGGGGTCTCTCAGTCTGCTGTAGCCCCCCGGTCAAGGCACAGATGAGAAAGCAATCAATGAACAACTAAGATGCCACAACAAAAATTTGATGCTCTCATCTCTCTCCCTTCCTGTCTGTCCCTATCTGTCCCCCTCTCTGTCTCTCTCTGTCTCTGTCACAAAAACAAAAAAGAAAATAAAGAGCCTTTGCTTTGGGTGAAGGGCACATGATGCAATGTGCAGATGATGTTTTATTGAGCTATACACTTGATTTTGTGAACCATTATTACCCCAATAATAATGGATTTTAAATTGGATTTTAAATCCAATTTTAAAAAAAGTATAAATGAACACAAAGCAAAAGAAAAAATTAGTATCATGAACCGAAAATCCAGCATTGCTCCTTTGTGTTCCAATATGCTTACCCACTGTTACAAGTTCATGATCACAGGTTCCTTAAGATGCCCTTACAATGCTTGTTAAATTAAATATACCTTTGCTACTTTACTTGTTTGTCCTAAGGTAGCAATATCTATATCTCACAAAAGGGTCATTAAAGGAAAAGGAAATGAAGAGCTAGTATATAAATTTTTTCTGCAGGTATCATCCTACTATAGCCACATTGGAGTAAGGCTATGTTTATTTAAACCTCAGTCAAATTGGTCATTTTCATAAACTGATTGATAAAAACTGGATTTCTCTTGGTGTTTACATGGGTCATTCACCAAGCAATAATGTCACCAGGAGTTACTGATCCCCTGGGGATTGCAGCTTAATTATGCAGAAATTTAAAATTGAGACTAGTAGTATAGTGCGAATATAGAAATTTTCCTGTCTTTGGGTGGTTTATAATTAAATTTAATACCTCAGATGGTCTTTTTGTTTGTGTAGATTTTAATTACTAAGTAGATCTGGTAAATTATGAATTATTGTATTATCACAAGTGATAAGATGTATGTGTTAACAAGCATTGCAATCTGCAGGTGTAACATATATAAGCAAGATTAATAGTATCAAGCAATTAAACTGAAGCTATTTTTAAAGGGAAAGAAAAGGTTTAATGCTACCCGTAAATGTAGCTTAAATTCTCTCTAAATATTTTTAAATGCATTAAAAGCATGTTCATTTTAGGAGTGACTTCCTTATAAGACCTCATTTCTTAGAGTAAGTTTTCCTTTCTAAGAATAGAAAAGCTTATTGAAATAATTTCTATCAGTAACTCATTCTATAAAGAAGTGAATTTTTTCCTTGGCTTTTTAACTCAATGAAGAAAGCCCAAATTAGCACAGGAAATTTTGTGTTTAGTGAATATATGTATGAACTAAATCCAGTTGGGCTAAAATGATTAAATTATTGATAAGGGCATTGTTGCTCCCAAAGCATTCCATTAGTTATATGATACTTCTTAAATATTTTTAGACTTTGTCCTTAATTATTCTATACCTGCATATAAAATAGAAGAAACTGTATTTGCTTTAATATACTTGTATGTACAACTTACAAACAATCTCATATAAAAGAAACATGCTAGGCATCTAATAACAATTATTTTGTTACGGGTTTCTGGAATATTTTTTCCACTTACTGAATTATTTTTATGCTGCTATTGACAAGATCAATGCCTGTATTTCTAATTTAGCTACACCTTTTCTTGATAGCATGACTTTACAGTGAATTTAACAAGATCTTGGTAAATACATATAGCACTCAGCAAAATGTGCAGAGCTCTTTAAAAACATTTTGGATCTCTCCTCTCTCTCTCTCTCTCTCTCTCTCTCCCTCCCCTCCTCCACCCCTCTCTCTCTCCCTCTCTCTCTCTCTCTCTCTCTCTATCTCTCCCTCCCTCCCCCACCCCTCTCTCTCCCTCTCTCTCTCTCTCTCTCTCTCCCTCCCTTCCCCACCTCTCTCTCTCTCTCTCTCTCTCTCTCTCTCTCTCTCTCACACACACACACACACACACACACACACACACACAATTTGGCCCTTGCCCTGGAATTATTTTGCAGTGTACTTGGCAAAGTGAAACTTCAAAAATAAAGCAATGTGAAACATTTATAAAACAGCACATTGTAGCATACACATGAAATATGAAAGTACTGGAAACGTACTTTCTAAGTACGTTTAGTAACTATGGCTGCTGTTTCTTGAAAGGCATTGCTTTGGCTTAGCTTTCGTATGTGTAGGAAAAGTAGTTTTTCTAAGTAGTTTTGAGGATATGTTTTATTCAATGTAGATTATAGGTGTATTCAGTTCCCCTCTTGATGATGCTGCATAGAGACTGCTGCATGTTTGTGACTGTGGGGTCATTTTTGAAGCTAAGCTAACACAACCCTAAACAGCAGGAAGGTTGCAAAAGAAATTGGAGGAATAACTGGGCATTTTGTTATAGAAATAATAGGAATATATATTATTTCTTAAAAATAGACTACTTTGTTTCTGTCTCCTATTTTTTTTTTCTTTATGCACTGTATGCAGTGAAATCAAAGAGTGATTGTTCATAAGAAATAAGAGGAATTTGGGCTTTGAGGAAGGAGAGAAAATATAGTATTCTATTTTCATCTGTGATGTGTTTTAACTTCATTAGTTTTGTTTGTTTTTTTGCTAAATGATATCTATTACAGTATGGTGTCAACTTTATCAAGTGATTTTGGTTTCAATAGGCGATAGCTGGGAAAACACAGAAAAGAAATTTTCCTACACATACGAAAGCTAAGCCAAAGCAATGCCTTTCAAGAAACAGCAGCCATAGTTACTAAATGGTTTTATTCAAATAAGGAAAGCATCAAAATACCCTCCAAGAACGAAAGGGGCAACTTCAGGGCATGGCACTATTTTAGATGTGATGCTTGAATTTTGTACTAGCAGCTAGATTTGAACCAGATGGTATCAGTTAAATATAATAATTTTTAATTTTGAAACAGAACAAAATTTGCCAATCATTGAACCAAGGTAATTCTTTTACTTATTTACTTATTTATATTTTTCAGCTTTATTGTATAATAAATGACAAATAGAATTATAAGATTCTTTAAGTGTACATCAAAATGATTTGATGTATGTGTGCATTGAAAGGATTCCTCCAGTCTAGTTGAAGACATGCGTCACCTCATGTATTTATTCTTTGTTGAGACCATTTAAGTTCTACTCTTAGCAGATTTCAGTTACACAATACAGTGTTACCAACTGTAGTCCCCATGTTGTACATTAGATCCTGATCAGTTTTTCAGATTGATGAATTTTTTTGCCAGTTGTCTCTTGAATAGCTGTGACTAGCCACACTAAATGTTTAATAATGCAGATACGGTTATCAGTTTAAAGACTCATTAACCAGGTGCCCAGAATGATTTAATCCAGCTACTTTTTGTTTTGTCTATTCTTCTGGTTCTCCTGATACTTTCAGCAAGACCAGTTAATTCTTTGTAATTCAGGAAAGCATCTATTAATTTAGAGACATTTTTAAATTTCTTAAAACAGTAAATATTAGCATTTGTAATTTGAAAGAATTAGAAGTGTATAGAGAAATAATGATTTTTTTAAGCTGCATATAGACAGGCATACTAGCTTAAAAGGTCTATTTTATTTCTCATATTAGCTATGGAGTAAGAGTCAAGAGGTAGATAAAAGTATATATTTATTGCTTATAGCTTATATATATATATATATACAGCTTATAGCATTTTTAAAACGGTAAATGTTACTTAGGCATTAAAATGGTTCCTGAAAAATTATAACATAATTTAAGATGTAGTTAAAAATACAATTTAATTATTTTATTGATTCATTTGGTAATATGAATAAAAGTACTTAAGTATTTGATCATATTGTTACTAATAAATTTAGATGTATGTGTGATTATATACTATGTTGTCACAGCTGTGATTCCTCCTTAAATGTAATTAATTCCTGAAGAAAGTATTTGAATCTTTTTTGGCCTCACTTTAACCCCACAGATGGTTATATTTGGTTTCAAATTTTGCAAATGGTAACATCTATTAATTGATTTTTAAATAGTTTCCTCTATTCTTTACTATTTGGTGTTGCTAGGAATTTGAAATTTTTCATTCTTTGCTGTGTGTTAGAATCCCACAGAATTCTAGATGAAGTTCCTAGAAAAAGGCTGTGTGAGGAAATTGTAGCCATGTTATATAAGATTAGAAGTAAATTGATAAAAACACATCAAAGTGAACTATTTTAATTTTCTTACAAAAATTAGATATGAGTAGCTTAGCACTTATTGAAAGTCTGAAGTGTTACTGTTTATGATGTATAATTATATACAGACCTTGTTTGGTATTCTTCTTAGCTGCTTATGCATAGATAACCATTTTTCTGCCTATGGAAGTAACTATGTTTTAAAAAACATACTTAGAAAGTTCACCTCACTAATAAGATACATTTTTCCTAAAATCAAAAATTAAATATCACTTTATGTTTCATTGGAAATAATTGTCTATGCTTGCCAAAAAAAAAAGAGGTTTCTACTATTTTTCTCTGCATTTAATTTTAAAATGAATATTTTCTCTAAATAGGAGTGAAATGTGAGAATGAAATTTTCTGTTTGGCTACAGTAATTTGTCATGTAACCATTTGCAAAAATCTGGTTAAAAAAAAAAGTCAGTAGTGATCATGGAATTTTGGAAAATTGTAATTTTTAACTCGAGGCATTTGTCAGACACTATACATTTATTTTTCTCGCCTTTTTGATGTGATTTATATTAAATATGGAAGATTTCTACCCTTTTAAATGTTGTTCTTTTGTGTTTTACATATAGAAAGAAAGTTTAATGAAATTACAAAATTCTAATTATAAAATTACAAAATTCATTTGAAAATTTAAAACTTGCATTTTACTTTATTATATTTTTATATATAATATTTGCTCAATTTGATCAGTTAAAAATTATAATTTTTTCACAGCTGTAGGAATGATTCCTCTTTCTGTTGCTATCACACGTACTGTTTTGTGAATGTTGGTTTTGTCTCTCTGCAGACGGTGGGTCCGGCTGCTGTTTGGGCGAGAGTTTCCCCTGCAGGACCTTCTGGTGGTCTGGGACGCCTTGTTTGCAGATGGCCTCGGCCTCAGTTTAGTGGATTATATTTTCGTAGCCATGTTGCTCTACATCCGAGATGCTTGTAAGTGTTAATGACCTTGTCTACATTCAAGTAGGTGGTCCTGATTTTTTTTTAAATATGTTTTATCTTTTTAATACACTTTATCTTTTATTCTATATTACCATGCCTACGTTTTATAGTAGGCAATATATTGACGTTTCAAAGGAACATGCTAAATATTTTTTGTTAGTTAACTGTGTACATATTGGGAGATGTGGGTGATTTTATCTCTAGAGAATAGGAATACTCTTCATAACCATTTTTCTGAAGACTTGACTCTTGCTTTAATCTCCTCATTATACACATTTGTGAAATGCACATAGAAAAAGCCAGTATTTCAGATATGTTTAGAGCTCCACCTTCTGACAGGTAGATAGTATTCAAGGATATTTCATGAGAGATTATAGCTGTTTTTTATAGTATCAACAACTTGCCAATAAAAAATCAATATTACATTTAAAATATTTTAAATCTCAGTTATATTCTCGTCAAACGTATTTCTCGATAGAGTACCAAATCGCAGCTGTATCGCATCTCATCAGCTCTACCCTGAGGTGCCTGCCACTGTCGGAATGCCAGCGCCTGCCCCTTTCAAGCAGTCAGATAATCCCCAGCTTGAAGAAAATAGCGGAGCATGTTTTAAATTTCAAAATACCTCAAATTGTTTTCCTTCTCAGAAAAAGAATCACAGTTCACAAAATAAAGATTTGTAAGCCAAAATATAATTAGGAAAGATTATACAAAGTGATGATTAAATAGGAAATTTAAAAAACTATCATAAGAGTAGGACTTTATCAGAAGAATATAAACTGTTTCGAGTTATTCATAATCTTGACTGTTAAATAGCTGTGTGGTTCTCTTTTATTCATTCATTGAATACCATTCGTGCCAGATGCTCTTGTTATGCCTCTGGTAACACTAATAATATTCTTTAAAATTTTAGATTATACTTTTTTAATTTCTCCCAAATTACTTGAATGAATAAATGACAGGAGTACCACATTTTATCCAAAAATTGTGGGGGGGTTTTGTGCCTTGAAGGTCAGATACTTTGGGTTTTGACAGACAAAGTGAAGAGCTCCTTTTTTCTGAGTCAGAGCTAATCATATAAGAACATGGAAATAATAAGAGGAAACATCTGGAAAGGAGAGAAGGATGTTTGGGTAGATTTGATGGTCTAGATTTTTGGATATTTAATACTAGTCTCCCATATTAATGTTGCCTGATTTTTTTTTTAATGTAAGTAACATAAAACCAAAGGCATGAGACACTTTCTTTATTTAAAAAGAATGCTTTCAGTAATACAGGATGGGGCAAAAGTAGGTTTACAGTTGTTTGTATATAAAGTAATATGATAATTAATAATACAAGGATAAATTCTGTTTTATTTACTCACAACTGCAAACCTACTTTTACCCTACTCTGCATGTTCACAAAATTTTTCTTAGCAAAGAACTATTAAAATGTATTCTGATTTTCTATAGTCTTAAACAATTATTTGCCTTTTTCTTAGGTGTATCACAACTGTACATTTTTTTGGTATTTTTCTGAAGTGAGAAGCAGGGAGGCAAAGAGACAGACTCCCACATGTGCCCAACCGGGATCCACCCAGCAAGCCCACTAGGGGGCGATGCTCTGCCCATCTGGGGCATTGCTCCATTGCAACTGGAGCCATTCTAGCACCTGAGGCAGAGGCCATAGAGCCATCCTCAGCACCCAGGCCAACTTTGCTCCAATGGAGCCTTGGCTGCAGGAGGGAAAGAGAGGGGAAAGGGTAGAGAAGCAGGTGAGCGCTGCTCTTGTGTGCCCTGATCGGTAATTGTACCGGGTGGATGCTCTACCACTGAGCCAATTGGCCAGGGCTCACAACTGTATTTTTAATTTAATTTTCCTGTCTCCTATTCTAAGATCTACTTTTTAAAATAAATGAAACAGGCAAATTTTTGGCAGCTGAAGCTCTTACAAATTTTTTAATCCTCCACTGATGATGTTATAAAACATACCGGTACATGTGGAAAAATGCAGGGGTGATGAAGTTGTTTATTCATTTCAGTATTTAATCCAGCTTATTTTAATTTGCTTGGTTAAATCCCTAGAAGTGCATGAAATCTTCTAAAGTAGAGCGGTTATTTATTATATATGTAAGGGGCATTCCCCTGTCCTCAAGAAGCTTACCAACTCATAGGAAAAACTGGTGTAATTAACTTTAAGCTAACACATCCAGTGCTGTGGGTGAGGTGTGGACAGGTACCTAGAAAGTATAAAAGAGAGGCACTGAGTTCCCCTCTGGACCAACTGTAAATGATAAGAGAAAATGATGTAGATGTTGGCAAGCTAGATAGGGGGATCTGCATTTTTGGAAGACGGAACAGCATGAACAAAGGCTCAGATGTGAGAAACAGCTTCATGGAGGGTTGAGTATATGTGTGTTTCTGCAAGCTGTATTTGATATTATTGTAGTCCAAAGGGACATAGAGACTAACAGGTTACGAAACTGAAGAAGAAGACAGGAATGGGGCCATGATAAAAGTCTTTATCCTGTAAGTGATAATGAGCTATTGAAAGGTTTGAATTAGAAGTGTGGTCAGTTTTAGATTACTCTGGCAGCAGTGTGGAAAATAGACTTGGGAGGGACAAGATTAGAGCCAGGAAATCAGATAAAAGGTTATGACAGTAGTCCAGGGAGAAAATATTAGATTAGAGAAATCTTTAGAACTGAAGTCAGCATGTCTTGGTGATTAAATATGACGAGTGAGGGAGAACAGGAAGTCACAAGTGATCCCTAGCTTGGAGAGTTGTGACTTGGTAATATGTATAACTTGGATAGAAAATACAAGAATTAGCAGGTTTTTGGAATGGAAATGACTAATTGAGTTTTGGCCATACTGTAAGAAATAACTTGAAGATTTAGAAAGCAAAAACTCAATGAGTATCAAGGCTACACACTGAATTATGTGAATGCTTGATAGTGGATATGATCTCCTAAGAATGGGTTAACCATATATCTCAGTTTATTTGGGACAGTCTTGGTGTGCAACTGCTTTTCAAGAGTAGTAGTTATTAATACTACCATCTTTCGCTCTCAGAGGCACCCATTAGGGTCATAAGAATTGTATGGTCAACCTGCCTAAGGTGGATGCTTACAGAGAGAGGACATGGCAGAGCGGGACTCAGCAATAACATCAGTGTCTGAGAACGTTTTCAGTGTTAATACCAGAGAAGCAAGAGCCAAGGAAGAGCTTGTGTTGGAAACTCACAAAATGGTGTTATCTGAGTCAAGGCCGGTGATGGGGGTCAGGAGTACTGGGAACAGTAAGGTGAGGTTGGAAAAGTCCGTTCAGATTTGGTCCTTTGGAGAGAGAGTGATCCGATACCCTTGCCAGAATGTAGTCAGTGGAGTGGAGCAGGAGCTGGATTATGGCAGGTTAACGAGGACTGAACAATGGAATAACAACAGCCTTTTCTACAGTTGTGCTGCTCTTGCTCTTGTTGTTTTCTGTATGCATTACATTTTCAACTAAAAAATCACCTAAATAGGGAAGAATGGCAAATAGTATCTATAGAATAATCCTTAAAGAAAGTCAACAGAGAATGGAAGAAGGAAGGTGTGACTAGAGGTCCATGTAGAGGCAAGGAAGGTTGGCTGGCTGTCTTTAGACTGAGGCCAGGTTACATTGGAGGTGGGGAGAACTGATGGGAGGTGTACTCCTCAAACCAGTCTGCATTCCTGTCTCAGCACTAATTTTTCCCCCCTGCTCCATGGATGAAATCTATGAAAAGATAAATATAAATTATCTTATAAATTATTGAAGTTATGCCCTGGCCAGTTGGCTCAGTGGTAAAGCATCAGCCAGGCATGTGGAAGTCCTGGATTTAATACCCAGTCAGGGCACACAGGATAAGTGAACATCTGCTTCTCCACCTCCCCCCTTTCCTTCTCTTTCTCTCTCTCTTCTCCTGCAGCCATGGCTTTGTTGCAGCATGTTGATCCTGGGGATGGCTCCATAGCCTCACCTCAGGTGCTAAAGTGGCTTGGTTGCCAAACGGAACAACAGCCCCAGATGAGCAGAGCATCACCCCACAGGGGGCTTGCCTGCCAGGTGGATCCCAGTCAGGGCACATGTGGGAGTCTGTCTCTCTGCTTCCCCGCTTCTCACTTAAGAAAAAAGATTATTGAAGTTTTAACTTGCTTATTGTTTGTTCTTCATACCCTCACTCCCCAGTGAAAGACAGTATATATTTCTGTCTTGGTTTTTCTACCGTATCCCACCATCTAGAACAGGGCCCGGTACATAGTCATACTCCTGACAGATATTCTTTGAGTGAATAATAGAAGAAACAAGGAGTCAGAGGCTATGAAATGAGGTCAGGAGTCCTGGGGGAGACTGGCTGTGGAACAGGAATAAAATCCGGGTGCTGATCCTGGAAGGAGACACTAGGCAGGTTTCAGAAGTGGATTTATAGGTAGAAAAGATGGAGAATGGAGGAATTCCATGTCTGATAAAGGAGGAAGCAAGGTTGTCTGCTATGAATGAGGCAGGGTCGTGTAGACGTTTGAGGGGAGTGACTTAGAGGAATGGGAGAGATGGCTGCCCCAGGACTAGGACAAGCCTGGTCCAGCTGTTGAATATCCTACAGAGAAAAACTGCGGGCAGTGGCATCAGGCCTCGAGGTTATATTTTTTTCCCAGCCATGCTCAGCAGTCCAGGCAAGATTCAGAGGAAGCAGATCATGAGAGCTAAAGTCAAGAGCTTGTGGTCAAACAAAAGGACATGGAGCAGTTCTGGGAGTGGCCAGTGTGGTTGAAACTATTAAAGGAGAAAGCATCACTGAGGAGATCAAGGGATTGTGAGGGGCCAGGGGTTCTTGTTTGGTCCTCCATGGGTACGTCACCTAGAATCATGATTCAAAAGGATATAGAAAGAAGCATAGTGAGTAAAGCAGCCGAAGTCTCAAATAAATGCAGAAGAGTGACCACAAAAATAGCTTTTATTTAATCAACCATTTATTCAGAGGATTAGCCATTCATTCAACCAGTATTTATGGAGTGCCTACTACATATTTCCCATCTATCACGGTGCATAGATGACAGTCCTCAAGGGGCTTGAGGGAGGAATTGGTGTGTGCTGTGGACTGCAGAGGAAAGGGGTTTTTACAGAGACATAGGAAGCGATGGTTGGGAAGCAGAATCAGGGAGCGAGCTGGTGCCCCGACCCCAACCTCTGGAGGCTGCCGGAGCAGCAGCAACTCCGGGAGGCCAGGCTCAGAGGGAAAGGCGTTAGTTCCTTAGAGAAGAGGATGGGTAGGGGCAGCAGGAAGCGGGCACAGAACAGTATTGGGTAGAACACATTGAAGGGCAGTACTAATTCAATGAGCTTCCATTTTGAGCCAAGACCAAGAACAAGAGGAGGGTGGACAGTTTGCCAGCCTCAACATTTCAAATGGACATTGGTGTCCAGTTCTTGTTTCGTCTCACTCGATTCGGACTCGTGAAGCCCAGTCTGGGGCATCCAGAGTGGACA
Organism: Saccopteryx bilineata; assembly: GCF_036850765.1. NCBI lineage: Eukaryota > Metazoa > Chordata > Mammalia > Chiroptera > Emballonuridae > Saccopteryx > Saccopteryx bilineata. The sequence goes on from NC_089499.1 coordinate 32,040,650, forward strand.
TGGCTCTGGGCATGCAGGTGTGGGAGCTCAGGTGGCATGTTTGTAGCTCAAAGAATGATGCACATGAAGAAACTGAAAGCCTGCCTTCAGTGACAGCGTTCCTTACTTGGGGTCCGTGCCTCCTAGTGGTTCAGTGGAGGCTTCAAAGGGCCTGTGAGCATCCCGAAGCTGAGCCAAGTACTGTAGAGAAGTGCATTTCCCTGAGTCAAGGGTATCTCGTTTCCCTATCTTCTCAAAGGAATACGTAACCAAAAAGGTGGTTATAATTTACTGTATCAGGTTCCAAATCCCGATTTTTACAAGCACAGATAATTAGGCCTGGAATGAGTTGAATTATATCCCCCAAAATATATGTTGATGTCCTGTTGTTTCAGAATATAACCTTATTTGGAAATGTACTCACAAAAATTAGGGGAAATTTCAAAATGAATATGAAGCAATAAAATATTCCCTCGGTGGCTGCAGATGTAATGAGTTAAGAGGAGACTGTACTAAGGTAGGATGGACTTCTAATGCAACAGGACTGGTGTCCTCTGAGAAGAAGGAAATGTGGGCACAGGCTTGCAGAGAGGGAAGACGGTGTGAAGACACACAGGGAGAATAATGCCCTATGAGAGCCGAGGCAGGGATTGGAGCGATGCATCTACAAGCCAGGAAATGGCAAGGATTTCCGCTGTCTCTGAAAGCGTGGCGAGCCGAGCGGCTGGGCGGAGTTTCCCTCAGGGCCATCAGAAGGAGCAGCTCTGCCAGGAGCTGTGAGAGCGACAAAGAAGAGTTCTTCCCTGCGGGTCTGAGAGGGGCATGGCCCTGACAACACCTTGAGTTTGGACTTCTAGCCAACAGAAGAGTTAGACAACAGATGTCTGTTGTTTTAAACCATCCAGTTTGGGGTTAGTTACAGCAGCCTTAGCAAACTAATACAGTGCCCTTGGCAGTGAAGTACTTTAAACCAGGCACACTCAGTCTGTGGCATTAGACCCAGTGCCCTATTTAGGTCTTATTCTGCCTTTGAGGTTTCATGAACCAAGCTCCAACTTCCAAGTTTAGAGGTCAGGAAACCAGCTCAAGGCCACAGGGCTAGTGACAGACCACCTGGTTCTCACATCACCCTCTCCATTCCTAAAGCACTGCCTTGATTGGATTAAGTAAAACTAAAATTTTACATTAGAAAAAAATGACAATATGAACATTATACTACTACATATTTTTAAATTTAACCTTGGAAATGATGGACAAATGACATAAGAAACTCTTGCTGTACTAAAGGTACATAGTATCCATTTCTAAATAGAATTATTCCCAAATATTTTAACCAAACCATAAATGTTTTTACTTTCTTATGTAATATAAGAAGGGCTTTTTGGTGTCTTTGCTAGATTATTTGGATTAAGATTATATTTAAAAATAAAGGTTAGGAAATGAAGAAATATTATTATGAGCCATTACTCCGGTAGTGGTTTATTGATAGCCATACTCCCATCACACTTTAGTCTTTACTGCCTTATCCCATACTGGCAGTTACCCCTGTGATTTCCTGCTTCCCCTGGCTGTCCCTACCTAAATACCGCACCTGTTGGTGGGCCTAAGGTGGGGTATCTTTTTCCCAAACCTTCCCCAATTATTCCAGTCCTCATTGATCTCTCACTTTTGCAGTCCTCTAAGATTTTAATCAATGCCGCTCAAGGTAGCATTTAATTAACTCCATCTTTCTTGTTCCTTATTGGGCATACCAGTCCTGTCTTCCCAACTAGGTCGCAAAGCCCTGAGAACCCGAGCCACAAGCTGTAATTCTCCCCTTTCCCTCAAAGCATCAGAAGTCCTTCAGACGCTCAGGTGGTATTTGGGGTGATCTCGGAGAAAGGGCACTCCAACACCTGGGGGTGGGCGCTGATTTGGGTGGGGTAATTACTGAGAGGACTGGGGCCCAAAAGCTCTTAGAGACTAACCCAAATAAGTAATGACTTTTAAATAAACTTTTCAGCATGGCTTTTTTTTTAATAGCACTGCCAGCTTTTTAAATTAAGTATCTAAATTTTTTCACATCTTTTTTTTTATTGATGTAAATTTTTACTTTGTTTTTGACTAGTATCAGAGAAACACATTTTGTCTAACTTACAATTTAACATAACTTTTATTTGTCTTGTAAATTGTATTAATAGCTGTAGCACTAGATTTAAATCCATTTCCTAGTAGATTTTTCCACCCAGAAAGTATTTTAAATGTTTATTGTCTCTTTTGTTTTTCCATCTCTCTGGACACTTCGGAAACGGAAACTTCTCCTTCTTGGCCGTTCAGCCACTTCCTTCCTTGTCTGTTCAGCGATAGACATGTGACCAGCTGGACTTTTCCGCAGTGATCAGTAGCGGTCACCTTCAGTCATGTTTTGGCCTGACCTGCTGTGGCAGTGGTGTCCTTTTCATGGTGTAAAGCAGTGTTCATTTTTATTTCATTTCAGATCTCCACTTCTCCTCAGCCACTACCTGTCCGCCCACATTTCCATCTGTCCTGCCTCAGAGCCTCTGCTCCTATGTTTTCTCGTTAAGAGGATGCTCAACATTATACTGATGTCAAAATGCACTTTATTTCTACTACAGATTGAATTTACTAGTCTTTTCTGGAAAAGCTTTCCCCAAACTCAGGGACGAGGAAGAAAGACTTAACTCACAAGGCAGTGTGCGCAGAGTATTAGCAATGCTGAAACTGGGGTTCTGAGTTTTGAGGGGTATTTAACACTTCCTGACTGCTAGCTCTCTTCCTGCTCAGACTATTACCAGTCATTTTTATGACCACCTTGGATATGGATATTAGTGTATCCTTTGAGTTTAAAATAACATGTATACTACTTTATACTTCAGTTTAAAATTTCACTAATACACTCTTTTCTTTTGATGTTTAGATTTTATAAAATTTACTTTTATTCTAGAGAATTTTTAGGTTCCCTTATATTCCCCACCGCACAAACACGCAGCCAACTCCATCAAATGCCTCACCACAGTATTACATTTATTACAATCAATGAACATATATTGACATGGCGTAGTCACCTAGTGTTGACAGTTTACATTACGGCTCACTCTCAGCGTTGTACATTCTGTGGGTTTGGACAACTGTATAATGCCATGTACCCCCACCATTATAGTATCATACAGAGTACTTTCTCTGTCCTAAAAATTCTCTGTGTTCTGTCTACTCATCTATTTCTCCTTCCTCTAACCTGTGACAATCACTGATCTTTCTATTGTCTCATAGTTTTACTTTTCCCAGAATTTCATGTAGATGAAATCATATAGTATGTAGCCTTTCAGGTTAAATTCTTTCACTTAGTAATATGCATTTAAGTTTCTCCATATCTTTTCATGGTTTTATAACTCATTTCTTTTTAGCACTGAATAACATTCCATTTTCTGGATGTATCACAGTTTATTTATCCACTCAGTTTCTAGGGGACATCTTGTTTGCTTCCAAGTTTTGGCAAGTATGGCTAAGGCTGCTATAAATATGTGTGCAGTTTTTTGTGTGGATGTAAGTTTTTATTTCAATTGGGTGAATACCAAGGACCACAATTGCTTGATTATATGGTAAATGTCAGGATCTCAGCTCAGCTGGTTGGGAGAGAGAGTTGAGCTGCTAGATGTCAAGTACCAGTTAAAGCAACGAGTCAAAAATTAAACTGGTAATCCTGTAATCACTTAGTGAGGTGGTCTAAGCAACAGTCAAAACCTGGAGAAAGTGTCAACTTTCTCTGTTCCATTTCATCCATCCATGGAACGTCATACTGGTCAGGGATCCAGTGGGTCGGCACTAACGTGCGGTCATCTCACTGTTCAGGAAGCCCTTAGGCTGGGGGGCTGTCAGAGCGGGATGCTCGGAGTGGGAAAGCATAGGTACTAAGCTGAAAGAGGAAAGATATCTTTAAAATGTCGTTGTCCGGCCCCCACAAGGAGGGGTTGGCAGACGCGCATGAAAGGACCGCTACTGAGGCCACATGTAAGGACATCTGGGAACAAAAGCACTGGACTAGGAATACAAGTGCATAAAAGGTCAAAACCAGCTCCATTGGCTGAGACCATTCCGCAGCTCCGCTCAGAGACCACAGAACGCTGGCTGTGCTCCACGTGGTGGAGAGGGGACACTCTTCCCCTGTGAGGCCTGTCAGGGAAAGCCTTTTGTATCAGTCAGGGTTCTCCAGAGAAAATGAACCAAAAGAATATAAATCAATATAGGAACTGGCTCACACAATTATGGAGGCCTATAAGTCCCACAATAGGGCATCTGCAAGCAGGAGAACCAGGAAAGACAACGGTGCAATTCAACCTAAGTCTGAAGGCCTGAGAACCAGAGGGGCTGAAAGTCTAAGTCCCAGAGTTCAAAGGCCCAAGAGCCAGGAGCTCCGATATCTAAGGGCAGGAGAGAGTGGGTATCCCAGCTCAGGAAGGGAGAGGTCGCCCTTTCCTCACCTTTTTATTCCGTTTGGGCCCCCAGTGGATTGGAGGAAGCCCAGTCACTGGTGAGGGTAGTTCCCTTCACTTAGTCTACTGAGTAAAATGCTAATCTCTTGCAACCACACACTTGCAGACACATACAGAAACAACGTTTACCAGTTGATCTGGGCATCCTTTAGGCCAGTCAAGGTGACACATAAAATTTACTGTCAGACCTTTGTAATAGTCAGTGGTTAGGCCTGAAAAGTCTCACATAAAACTGCCAAACTACCTTCCAAAATGGTTGTACCATTTTGCATTACCACCAGCAATGAATGAAAGTTCTTGTCATTCCGCATTGTCACCAGCTTTTGGTGATGTCAGTGTTTTGGATTTTGGCCATTCTAATATGTGTCACATTTTGTTTTTAATGTCTATTTTTTGCCTGAAAATAATTTTAATTTAGACAACTATGGGGAATAGAGATATAAAAGGAAATTTATTATCCTATTGAAATTCTATTCTGTGTTCAAAGTGAATACCTGATATCTCATGCTGGCCTTTTACAAAGAGGAGGAAATGATATTATCTTCTAAACCATAGATATGCCCTTTCATGTTCTCACTGCCTCTCACAGTTTCCCAGTGTCCCAGGAAGCAACATGACTGGTGGATTCAGGAGCTCTAGAACATCTTTAATGAGCAAAAGCCCACAAAGCCAACAAAATGACATTCGTCACTGGACTCTTACAGGAATGCTCCGGGTTCATGTCCACCTGTTGCAGCCAAAAGAGGATGCCAATAGTCTTGCGAGTTAACTGGACTGTTTTCTCTGATGATTAGAGAAAGGAAGATGGGGATCTTTGGCTTCCTGACTATTTTCCCTAGTTTATCCAACCAGTTGCCTCCCCACCTATATTTATATTCTTCCTCTTCAATTCACCTTCCTAGCTGCTGAGTAGAAACATAATTAAAAAAGTGATTGAGGATATCAGATATGAGATGCATTTCTCAGACGCAGACTGAGATGGTAACTGAACAGCACCAGATGTTAGACCCCAGTCCTTGTGTTTTGGCTAAGAAAGAATTTAGAGCCAAACGCAAGCAAAAGTTTATTTAGAAAGTCACAGAGGTATAAATGAGCCGTGGAAGCAGTGAGTCAGCTGGGCTGTGTGAGCTCAGGAAGCAAGTTACAGAGGCAAAGGAATGACCCTTGGAGCTTAGGAGAAAGAAAGCAAGGGTAACAAGCCTGCAGGTAGAAAGGGGAGGAAAATGGGATGGGATACTAGAGAGAGAGAGAGAGAGAGAGAGAGAGAGAGCCTGAGCTGGGTCCTCGGGGCTTTTATCTGAAAGTCTCAAGGGAGGATGTGCAAGGCCTTATATGGGAGTTGTATGAAGCTATTCTCCAGCGCCCTTGTTCCTCTTCTGTGGGGGTCTGCACATGACCAGCAGCATGTCAGGGGAGGGTCCGAACCGAATGACCAGCGATATGCTGAGGGGGAACAGTCACCTTGGAGGAGAGGTCCCGCCTTACAGTTATTTGTTGCTTGGCACTTTGGGCTCTTCTCCCCGGTGACCTTCCACACCTGGCACAGTCACCCTGGAGGAGAGGTCCCGCCTTACAGTTATTTGTTGCTCGGCACTTTGGGCCTTTCTCCCCGGTGACCTTCCACACCTGGCCTATCATTCCTGCTCTGCTCATGCCTGTCTGACTGCCTACTATTTACCTCCATTGCTCCTAAAACCCCATTAAAGTAGGATAAACCCACAAGACAGAGAATTAGGAAGGAGATTACAGCAACTTTGGCAGCAGGAAAACAGATGGATCGGTGATAACTGATTTAGCAGATCCAAGAAAACTAAATATAAAAGTGATCATGGAGAAAACAAAGAAATAACCCATAATATTCCTCAAAGTATTGAAGTTAACAGTGCTGAAAAACCTCTGGAAATTGGTAGGGGAAGGGAAGGAGTTAAGATTGGAAAATGAGAACTGGTTGAAAGGCTAATTAAGAAGCTGTTGTACCCAGATCTCCAATCTTTACCTCCAGGATTTATCCCCTGGGGAAGGTAACACGGAGGGCCTTGAGACTAGGGACTCAGGGAATTTCAGTGCATATGGAGCCCGCTGGTCGTCTTTACATCTCAAATAGCAGAACACTGAACTGAAGCCAGACTTCCTCCAGGAGGACGTCTGGGAGACTCCTCAGTGGAGGAAGCTCCTAAGTCTAAGGGAAAAGGTCCAAAAATCCAGGGTCAGGAATTAACCAAGAAATGCCCTTTGCTAACCTCAGAGTTAACAAACCCGCCCCTTTCTGCACAGCAGTCCTGAGGTTACCCTTGTACTGCCCCATTCTTAACGTGAGTAGATAGCCAGAAATCATTCCACCTTTGAGGAAAGCATCAAAATGGAAGCAGGCACCTAAACGAGCAACCAGGACCAAAGTCACCCGGAGGACAGGGACTACACAGGGAGGAGAAAGCTTCTCAGAAAACTAGGAAAATGCATAAAAGAAAAGCTCAAAGGAAAAAATATAATTGAAAATTACAGTATGATGAAAATAAGATTGCTAGGCTATAAAGTGTAAAAAGTATCCCAGAAAGTAGCATATAAAAGAGTTACAAAATAAGAAAATTAGAGAACCAGGTCAGAAGATCCCATCTAGGTGAAATTTGTTTGGGGGAGAGAGAGAGAGAGAGAGAGAGAAGAAATAAACACAAAATAAACAGAAGGGAGAAAATCATCCAAGAAACAATTAGAGAGAAATTTATAGTTAAACAGAAAAACAGGGATTTTTAAATTGAAAAAAATAGTTGCAAGCCACAGTACATCATTGTGAATTCCCAGAACATTAGTGAGGAAGAGAAGAAAAAAACAAGTCACATAAAAGATTAGGAATTAGAATGGTTTGAGGTTTTTCAACGGGAGACCCCAAAACTCTGGAACAGTACCCTAACATTTGAAGAAAAAGTTTTTTGCAACCTGGAATTCTGTATCTAGTCAAACTATTAATTACTTATAAAAATTTGGCTGAGGGAGCAGGCCAGAGGCCTGGTGAGAAATTCCCTGAGAAAACCTTGAAATTGACAAAATACCTAAAATTTTGAAAAGTATTGAAAGGAGAGTCAGATACCTGGGTGAGCACTTAAGTTTAATTTATATTAAGGGCTGGTTGGCTCAGGGGTAGAGTGTTGTCCCAGCATATGGATGTTCCGGGTTTGATTCCCGATCAGGGCACACATGAGAAGCAATCATCTGATTCTCCACCCTTTCTCCTCTCCCTTCTCTCTCTCTCTCTCTCTCTCTCTCTCTCTCTCTCTCTCTCTCTCTCTCTCTCTTTCTGTGTGTCTCTCTCCTCCTCCCACAGCCATGGCTTATTTGGAGCAAGTTGGCCCCTGGCACTAAAGACGGCTCCATGGTCTTGCCTCAGGTGTAAAGTAGCTCAGTTGCCAAGCAATGGAGCAGTGGCCCCAGATCCCCAGATGGGCAGAGCATCGCCTGGTAGGAGGCTTGCCAGGTGCATCCCAGTTGGGGAGGATGTGGGTGTCTTTCTCTCTCCTCTCTGCTTCTCACTTAAGAAAATAAAATTAATATTAAATATATATGCAAGACAAATGAAAAACAAAAGTTATAAACTCCAGGAAAGAAAAATAGTCATGATACATGGTATTGCTCACCTGTGCTACCTTTTGCCTATTTATAAAAATGAAAACTAAAAATTGGCCTTACTAAAGTTATGATACAGCTTCATGGGGGAAAGACAAAGAATGCATGTGTGATGTGGAGGTCAGTGAAAGTATGGGTTTCAGACAAGTTAGAGCTGTGTCTTCTTGCAAGGGAAGTCAGTTGATAACATTTAAAATAAGAGCCCGTAACATTAACATTTTTTCTTTGTTTTCTCAGTATGGAAGGTAAATATGTGTTTAGTCAGCTGAAAGAAAGCAAGTGCTTCTGGGAGTGAGACGGGGCAGGAGGCAACAGTGCTGTTTCTAACCAAACTTGCAGGGTGATTTGCTCTTTAAACCAAGTACATGTATAACTTCCATAAAAATAAAAACTGTGTTTAAAACTTCCACAAGGAAATAATTAACAGTTGCTATATCCCTAAGTAGCATTATGTAACCTTGTTAATAATTTTGTTGAGTTCTTCTTGTCTGTCATTGCTGTTCTGTTTCTTTGCCATGACTGCACACTCCCCCAAATTAATCACATATGGATTATCATAGAAACTAAATGAGATAATGCGAGTAAAGTTCTTGTCACAGGGCCTGATCTCAGAAAGACTTCAATAACTCATTGTCACCTTGGTGGTAGTAGTAGTAATAACTTGTTACATATCTGCCCTTCTTCGGGGTAAGGACTGTGCTTTGACCTTCTCTGCATCCACTTCTGAGATAGGACCTGTCGTGGATTAGCCACTCAACAACTAATGCTTGAGTTGAATGAGATAGACATAGTTTTTTTTTAAATGAGAAAGTTGTTTTTCAGATGACTAAACTTAAGCTTAGAGAGGTTACCTTTAACAGCTTTTGAGCATCTGCTATAAATGAGTCACATAGATTATGTCATTTAATCTTCAGCCAACTTTTTGTGAAAGATTCAAATGGTGTCCCAGGATCCAAACCCACATCTTTGAATCCCAAACCCATAACCATTTCCAAACTCTGCAAGAATACTTCCTGGGTCAGTTTATAACTGAACCATTATAAATGCTATATACTCATTATAGCATTTGGAAGAATAACTTGTAAGTTATAAAATTAGTTGATTAAGTTTTATTTGTTAGGTCTCAAAAAAGACACATGAAAACATACTGTTCTCAGTATCCTAGCTTTTTAAATTCTAGAGAAAAAAGGACAACAGGTAACTGAATGTGAATATGACAAAATGAACAAATCGGGAAAGGAGAGTCTGAACAGATAAAGAAAGGGTAGAATAAGTGAGTGCTTTACAAATGAAAGCAGATGTATGAAATTACAGGCTGTCAGATCAGCAGCGGAAATGAAGATGATAAAGTGGTTCCTTACATAGATTATAATTATTCATTTTGCCCAGTTCTGTCTCCTTTCCACATGATGTTCATGGGCAAGGAGGGGTGGGGAGCTCTGTGTTTCCAGTGGGGGAGGAGGGGGCATCTAAGAGGCGATGGTACTTCTGATCATAAACAGTTAAATTTTTTATGATTTGTGTTGTTTGTTGAATCACAGTTGTTTTTCAATGGAATCTTTTCCAACTACTATGGTTAATAAAAAAGAATTAGTTGCAGCCACAGGAAGTCACAACTGTAAAGTTTCTTCACAACCAGTGATGTGGAGGCAGCCAGTGTGACTCACACAACAAGCGTCCTTCATGGTCCCGACTATGACAGCAGTGGCAGATGGATTGCCAAGAAATGAAGTAGTTTACATAGACCTGCCTGAAAGATGTGTTTAATAATTGTGCCCGTAATTAGGTTGATTTGAAAAAAAATTAAATGACAATCTAAGGCACACAGTTAGGCTTATCTATGAAGATTTTGACATTTTTTCATCCAGGAAATGCTGCATAGATGTGTTCCCTAAATTTCTTGTTACCTTTAGAAAAACAAGTAATTGGAAGAAATTATATATTTTTTTAAATTTGACTTAATATTTTTATATACAAAGAATATATGTAATATGTAAATTATGAAGCACAATAATCAGGATAAATACCATTTTATGAAAATTTTAAACTTGGTCTTTCCCATTCATGAGATCTTGGTAATTTCTAAGCAGCAAAACTAGAGACATTTAAATGCAGCCATATTAATGGCAGTAAATATGCATGCTTCTAAGAGTTATTTATATTGCAAACACATACACACATCCCTATTTGAGGCTCTTCCTTCCAACACCCCCCGAGGATAAGTGCTAGTATATTGGATTGCAGTTGACAGCATAGTGCATTGCTTCAAAGGCCATTTGGTAAAGATTCCTTCTCCATATTTTCTTTTATCAAATCAATTGAGTTATTGGTTTGCTTTCTTTGAATCTAAGTTGTTTGGGTTTTTTTATTCAGTAATGCAAACATGTTAAGAAATATTACTTCTGAATTGTTTTTTTTTCTCTCTCTCTCTCATTTAGTGATCTCTAGTAACTACCAGACCTGTCTGGGCCTTCTGATGCATTACCCAGTAATCGGGGATATACACTCAATGATCCTTAAGGCTCTGTTCCTTCGAGATCCAAAGGTAAGCTTTCCAAGTTGGATATGCACAATTTTAAGTTGGGTGGAGAACTGGATTCTCTGTATGACTCCAAGAATTTGTAATGTGGAAATTGTCTAATGGCAGATAAAATGTCTAATAAACGAATGTGCCTGGAGTTATAGGCCAAAACTCATATACCTCATTGCCTAGAGACTCAGCAGGCAATTTAACTGGAGCACACACCTCTTGTTCTTTAGAAGGGTGCCCTGCCCTCCTACCTTCCTCATAATGCAGGAAAGTAGATGAGCATCTGCTTCTCCTTATAACCACCTTCATTACCACTGGAACCCCTCCCAAGGCCAACTTATCCAAGTAGAGTCTCAGGGGCCATGTGAAGACCGGGATATCAGAACTATAAAAAGGACCAGTTCTATAACAGTAATAACAATGAAAATACTAAATTATCTTATATTTTGAATGTGTATGTCTTATTTTGTGGGTGAAAAGTAACCTAGTAAAATAAATGTTTAAATAGACTATAATGCTGATTTCTCTAGTTGAACTTAAAGCAAGTCACCAAAATTTTCTTTACACTCCAGAGAAAAAGTGTGCTCTTTTACAACTCATGTTATATTTCTTGAAAATAAGAACATTTAATGATCTAAAAAAATCTGTGAATTCTTGATGCATTTGAGCCAAACAAAAATATTGGATGAAATATAAGAGAGAAAGCTTCAAACACAAGTAGGAGAATGCCAGGCATTGGGTGGTAATCCCAGCCTTTCACTTTTTGGCAGAACTCCCAACAGTCTTGCTGGCAGTTGTCACACTGTCTTTGAGTCAGTCTGTCTGTGGATTCCATTGCCAAAGCTCTGTCTGATCACCGTAGGCCTCCATGTTCAACATGCACTTGATTCCGAAGGATTTCTGCCCTTTCCTCAGTTGTTGACTTCAGCATTTGAGTATATTCTCTACTTAGTCTTTGATTAATTTAAAATAATTTATTTCCCTGTACCTATATCCATTCCCGGCAGAAATACACAACTTTATATCATTTTTCTTACATAAAATTTTATTAAGTGTCAGAAATACAATCCATTATTTCTCTGATACATAAGATAGTAATTTTTTTTCTGGTAAGATTTAAGAGTCTGAATATGAAAATCAAAATCAAAAGTCCCATGTTATATGTAAGTTGTGTAAGTATATATTTTTATTTAAAAAAAACTAAGATTATAAAATATCCATTAGAGAAATAATGAGGTTGCTATTTGTAAAGCCAGTAGCCACGGCCACCATCACAGCCGCCTGGCCTGTGCAGGTTCACATATAATTTGAACAGACAGTAATGAAATAACAGGTGGGCCATTACCTATAATCCTAGCTCACACCTGGCGGGCAAGAAATACACACAGTGGGAAAACACTTCCCTTTCCATTCAGGGCTCCGAAAGCCAGACTCATCCGAGTATTCCTAGAATCAAAGGCCTCACCAGCATTATTCACCTCTGTTCCCCATCTCCTTCTTCTTGCACAAACTCTGCATAAACTGGCTTCTCCTTCAGCACTCTGCCATCTTGGCTGCCTCTCCTCTGCAATGCTGATGGCAGGAACCAAGAGAGAGAGCCCCTGGTCTACCTTATTTTATAGTGTAGAAATTAAAGCCTTTAAGCCAATATACAAAAAAGGAAGTCTCTGATACAAAGCCACTTATCTGAGGCATAAACAGGATTCCTTATAAGAGTGCACCACCCCACATAATGCAACAGTCAAGGGTGTGGGGGAAAGCTTAGTTTTGAGAAGATCTTAGTATTAGAAGGATGTTGAAAAGAACCTTGCCTGATTACAGCCTGTCTCCCACACCCAATGCAAACTATAAGTGAGCAAACATATACATCATATTTACAAACTTATTTGACCAACACTGGTCAAAAATTTTTGGTCTATAAACTTAAGGTAAATTCTATCAGCTGAGCATAAGGAAGTCCTAGAGTCATGCAGAGTGGGGAAAATTGCAAAAATAACTATTATATTTGAATTATCTACTTGTGTGATTTGCTTGGTTTAATTAAAGGGAGAAATAAATATGTTATCTAAATCTATCTATCTTGGTAATTTTTACCTGCTAATTATGGTTGATTTTACTATGAGTCATTCACTCTTCTAATTGCCGAATTCTATATACTAAATCTGTCAATGTTATTAGTGTAATCTGTGATTTTAATAGAGTATTCTTATCTCAAAAATGTAGTATACATAATATACGAATATAATGAAGCCAATTCTACAAGTATTCAAAAAATATATTCTCTAAAGTTCAAGGGAAAAAAATTAATAGCATAACTAGCTAAAAAGAAAAGTAACCCTTACTATTATATTTAGGATCTAACCAAGTAAAAACATGATTAAGCTAAATGGTCCAAATGTCAAAACATTTTTTAAAATGATATTTCTGGGATGTAAAAAACTAGACAGAAAGAGGGAGTCATTTAAAATGCTCATGAAAACATGTTTCACTTGCTATTGAGAGCAAGTTCATGGTTGATATCTATAGGAATAATAAAGCTGATAGTATTAAGGGGCTTTCAAACTGCTAACCCAGTAAGATGATAGTTTAAGTATATATATAATGGCCGACCCATTGACATTATTTAGTAAATGTCAAATGATAACTAAGGTCACTTAATTATAGATCTGTCACAGTATAGTGTCCTGCAAGGAGCCTGAGTTAGGAATTGGGACCTTAAGTCAAATCTTGACTTTGCTACCGACCCTCCTGGTGATTTTGGAAAAATCGTGATTGCTGAGTCTTGGTCTTCTCTTTTGTGGTTGAAATTAATTGTCTCTAATAACCCATCCAACCAGAGCAGGGGTCGGGAACCTATGGCTCACAAGCCAGATGTGGCTCTTTTGATGGCTTCATCTGGCTCGCAGACAAATCTTTAATAAAAAAAATAATAATGTTAAAAATATAAAACATTCTCATGTATTACAATACATTTATTTCCTACCGCTCATGTTCATGGTTGCAGGTGGCTAGAGCCAATCACAGCTGTCCTCCGGGACAACACCAAATTTTTATTGGATAATGCGTAACGTACACGGGTCGTTGTATGGCTCTCACAGAATTACATTTTAAAATATGTGGCGTTCATGGCTCTCTCAGCCAAAAAGGTTCCCGACCCTTGAACCAGAGCATCCTTTGTCCATAAAGAACTGACTTCTAATGATCTAACAGCATTTAGTCCAATACTACAAAGATGCAATAAAAGAAAGCAAGTTTATATATATTGTAGAAATCTACAAGGGATTTCAGAATATAGAGTGTAGTTAATGTCTATTATAAAATCATATAGGAGACCATTTATGCTGAGGAAATAATAGAGGGAACAGTGATGCTAATACCCTGCCCATGGCCTCTAAAAAGCCAAACATCAGATGCTTTGAATACTTTCTATTAGTGGCATCAGTGAAACACTTAAAATACCTGAATAATCCCTGACTGAAATAGATCAGAGTAAATGTATAACACACAAGGCTCTGTGAAGTAAACTAGTGGAACAATAAGATTTGAGGCACGAAAGTACCTGGCTTCGCATGATAGTAGTGTTGAGTGCTGCTGGCAGACTCAGTAAGATAAAAATAAACAAGGAACTCTGAGCTTAGGGGTTCATTGTCAGCCTTCAGAAAAGTCCTTTGCCCTACTGCTATCCCTAAAACCCAGTGGAGTTGCTGAGTTGAGAATACATTCTGCAAGTTGAACTTGAGACATTGAACTTTAGTTCTTTAAATCAGATGAGCTGTAGGCTTCACTATGAAAAGATTTCTCATTAGAACATCTGAAATAATGGGTCTGTAAACTGTAATAATAGGACCATATTCCTTCAGTTTCCAAATTAAGTGTGCCTAATTTGGTCCTCACAACAAGCTCTGAGGTAGGCAGGTTATCTTTCCTCATTGTTTCTCAGTGCAAAGAGGTTAAGGATATATGGCTTTGCCAAGGCCAAAAAGCTATAGGCTTCCAAGCTAGCCAGCATGGCTCCCTGACCTTGTATCTACTCATCTGAGATGCCCGGCATTCTTCTAGCTTCTCCAGGAAGCTGTCCTCAGGCTCAGATAGGACGCTTTCCCTATTGAGTCCCCTTGTATTTCAGTTACTTGCTTATTGATTTTTTCCCTTTTTTTCCCAGTTCTTTTCTTTTATGATGCTGCTTATTTTTGTTTTTTATTTAGCTTTTGTGTTCTGCAACGCTTGGTGTTAAGAAAATAAGGGTAGAATTCAATTCTGAGTCAAATGCTCAGCCTCTTCCAATACACCATACTGACTCTCACCTAGGTGTATCTCAGTCACCCTGTGTATTTCTGGAACCTATATCCACATTCCACAGAAACTGTAGCCAATTATGTACTTGTCGGCTGCTACTTTTAACCTGACAACTTGAACTTAAAGGACATCTAATTTCTTAACCTACTATGTGTCAGGATTATTTGAAAACTTGTTACCACCTTCAAATATTATAGAATAAGAAAGATGTAACAAGGAATGTAGTTAACATACTTTACTTAAACAGTCAAATTTTTGGAACTGCAAAGAACATAGAGTCTAATCCAGCTCCACCTTCTGTAGATGAACAAACACACTGAGGATCAAGGTGAAGTTTAGAGACTTATTCAAGGTCACATAGCCCATCAATAGCGAGATCTTCTGACCACCTTTTCACATGAGCTATATCTTCATTTGTTTTAAAAATAGTGAAATCTTCATTACTTCATCCAAATTCTTAATTTGTATTTAGACATTTATTTGTATTGTAATAAATGAAACTGCCATGTATATAACTGGCCAATGAACTATTTTAAATTTTTTTAATGTATGCTGTATGTAAAGACAGGGTATCAAATATCTGTTTGTAGCATCCTATACTCTGTTCACTGTAGATATGGTTTCCATACTTAGCTCTTCAAACCACAATCCCAATTCTCATTGTCTTGTCTTTATCATGTTAGAACTACTGAGCAGATTTCCAAAAACAATCCACTAGATAAGTAGAGGGATAGAAGGAAGACAGTCTGAAAAATATGAAGTGATTAAAAAACATTGTTCTAACTAGTTGTTCAAATTCAAAAAAAAAATTTTAAAACCCAATTAGAAACAAAAGTCATAGAAAATGTGAACATATTGTGTTCCTTAAATAACCAGATGTTCTCTCCTTCCTGAAGGCAGTAAGGCTAGGAATAAAAGGTTTAAAACTATTGTTTTAAGTTAACTGTGAATTTTGCAAATCTGTTTTTACCCTTTAGCAAATAAAATTCTAATATAGAAACATAACCAAAGTAATTTTCATTTTTTGGTGCTCTCTTATTTGTGTTATGTGTTGAAGTGTTAACCTTATCACAAAGACTTATTACAAATGAAATACAGTATGTGGATTAACATTTTAGATTATGCAGTAAGAATTTGACAGATACTGTTAGTTTTGAAGACTAGATATTCCCCCAAAATATTTCTGGTAAGGTTTCAAGCAATCCTTTTAGCAGTGACTGTTATTGTTTATGGAAGAAAATGGCTAGAAATAAGACGATTTAAATTCATAGTTACTCTTGTACACAGGAACACACTATAAAAATAGTTGGTATAATATTCTTATGCCTGGCCAATTCTGATTTGGTTTTTGTTTAAAGCTATATTAAATTTTGCCTTTTTATAAAAAATATTAAAAAATTTATAATTCAGATTTCAAATTTTATACAGGTAATAGATTTTTATTCTTTTAATTAAAAACAAGTCTACTGTTAATTCAATTTTTTAAAAAAGTCAAATGGCTTTAGTAAAATGTCATATGTCAGAATTGAAAAGTGGTGAATGGACTCAAGCCTGCTGCCACTCAGGCAGGGTATTAAAAAAAGCTCCATTCCAGTAATGCCATTCTAATTTTTTCTTCTCTGAGAAGGAAAGAACTAAAAACCAAACATTCCGACCTGACTTGTGGTGGCGCAGTGGGATAAAGTGTCAACCTGGAACACTGAGGTCGCCAGTTCCAAACCCTGGGCTTGCCTGGTCAAGGCACATGTGGGAGTTGATGCTTCCTGCTCCTCCCCTTCTCTCTCTCTGTCTCTCTCTCTCTCTCTTTCTCTCCCTTTCCCCTTTCCTCTCTTTCTCTCTCTCTTCTCTCTGAAAATTGAATAAAGTCTTTAAAAATAAAAACCAAACATTCTGACTTCTTAAGGAAGATGGACAGTATTTGTTTATTTATTTCCATGATGTTCCCATCAGAGGTTCTGTTCAGATTTTCTAGTATGTTTCTAATCTGACTTCCGGTTACAGAAAGAATGTGTTACTTTTGTCTTCTCCATGCTTTTTTTTCCCCCCCAAAAACTGGAACATTTCTCTGAAAACTGCCATTCTTCAAGAATAGTTTTTGTGTTTTCTTTGTTAGTGATCAAAACAGGGGTTTTTTTTCTTTGTATTTGAGGTACATGTCTGTATGACACTCTCTTTTTATCATTAGATTACCATCAATTTGCTGTTTATTATACTTAATATTTTGATATTAGTGACTAATCGTGTATGTTTTCACATACAATAGATAGAGACTTTTTGATGTAGTCTACCATTTAAAAAACTGTCAGTTCTACTTTTGAAGTAAATGGTGGCAATCTAAAATCTGTTACGGAGAAATCTAAAAATATCTATTAAGCCAATATTTGAAACTTGTTTATTGTGTTCAAACATTTTATAAAGTAGAATTGTCTGTTTCTCAAAACTTGTTAAAGGTTTCTTAGGGGAATGTAAATAACTTTTTTTAGTTTTATAAAAGTATTTTGAATTCATTAATTTATTCATATTTATCTACAGCGCACCTGGCACTGTTTAGATCCTAGTGGTAAACAACAAAAACAAAAAGATAAGGCCCTTATCATCATAATTAACAGTAAAAAGTACTCAGTCTGTCATGTGCTATGAAAGATACAAATATGGCCTCATAATTAAAATAATAGGAGCAGGAAGAACCAGGTATGGGTGAAGACCTAATTTACATAGGTTGGTCCAAAGACCTCTCAGAGGAGGTACCATGTGAGGTGAGAGCTATTGGAGGGGAAGAACCTAGCTAGGCAGACTTAGGAGAAGACCCTCCAGACAAGGGAACAGCTAACGCAAAGACCTCGAGGTAGGAAAGATGGTTCATGGAACTAAAGGACCACAATGATTTGACCAGGACCTGAGGGATCTGCCTAAAACGAGATGGATGAGCCCAAGAATGCTTGGTATTGTTTTGTTTTTCCTATGTAATCCTTTTTTTTTTTTTTTTGTGACAGAGACAGAGAGAGGGACAGACAGGCAGGAAGGGAGAGAGTTGAGAAGCATCAAGTCTTTGTTGTGGCACCTTAGTTGCTTGTTGATCGCTTTCTCATATGTGCCTTGACCGGGGGCTACAGCAGACTGAGTGACCCCTTGCTCAAGCCAGTGACCTTGGGCTCAAGCTGGTGAGCTTTGCTCAAACCAGATGAGCCCACGCTCGAGTTGGCGACCTCAAGGTCTCGAACCTGAGTCCTCTGCATCCCAGTCCGACGCTCTATCCACTGCACCACCATCTGGTCAGGCCTCTTCCTATGTCAGTGGTTCTCTACCTTTCTAATGCTGTGACCCCGCAATACAGTTCCTCATGCTGCGGTGACCCCAAACCAAAAAATAATTTTGGTGGCTACTTCTTAACTGTAATTTTGCTACAGTTATGATTCGGAATGTAAATACCTGATATGCATTATGTATTTTCCGATGGCTTTAGGCGACCCCGCCGGGGTTGCAACCCACAGGTTGAGAACCGCTGTCCTATGTAATCTTATATGCTGATACAAAGTAAAATTATTTCTAAGGTCACATTTTTAAACTCAAAACAGATTGCTGGATGGAAGATAGTGATCCTTCCTTATGATTAAGACATCTACTTATTGTAAACTGCTCTTGCTCCCACCCAGATGTTCCGAGAACTGTTCTTGAATGAGTTCCTCACTTGGTAAAACATACTCACTTACTCAGACCTCTAGGGGCTGTCACAAGGGTCCGGCCACCAGATTCCTGTTTGATTTAAGAAGATTGTGACCAGGACTCTGAACTTTTTTAATCATGCATGTATTACTTTTATCTTTTAAAAAAATTATCTTGGCTGCCTTCTGTTTACCACCAATCTCAGTTTTGCTTTCATTTATGCCGACACCGTACTCCACTGTGTTGTCACAGGGAACTAGACCAGTGTTTCTCGCCTACCAGAATGAGAGCTCTACTAGGTCAGGAATGAGATGTCCAACAGTGCTGACCCAGCATCAGCCACATAAGGGAGACTCAGAATCCAGGTTCCACTATCATCACAGCCTGATGTGCTTAGTGGACAAGTCACTCCTTTGCCTGAACTGTAGGATGAAGAAGCTGGACCACATAATCTCAGGGGACCCTTCTGAATCTGTTTTAACAAGATTCAATTCAACAGATACTTTTTTTTTTTACTACTATATGCTGAGCATGAGGGGCAGTCCATGAAACAGTCCCTTATAGATGCAAAAAACTAATTGACAGGAAAGGTAAAATGAGCGAGGGCATTACAGAAAGAACAGCTGATTTGGACTTGGATAATCAAAAAGGTTTCCAGTGGAAAAGGCAACTGGACTTTGAAGAATTGTCCTGGGAGATGTTATTCCATCTTAAGAAAACAGCGTAATCAAAGCGCCTGAGAATTGCTGCACCTGGCATAGTCACTTGGTGACCCCCTCAGGGACAAAGAAAATAAGTGTCCTTCTTTCAATATCCTGTATATTAGCAGACAATAATTTTTAAAAGTCCATCAAATGTGAAGGGAGTCTTTATTTGATAGTATAGTAGTATTTTACTTGGCATTAGTCTGTATAATGTTCCAACTTGCAAGTTATAATTCATTGTAAATAAATGTTGATGTTTAAGTGAAAAGTCAATGAGGAAAGGATTTCATCCCAATGATTTTCACTAGAGTTACTGGCTGAAAATAGTTGCCCATCGTTAACAGTACCAGGTGGGACAAACATGTGCTAACAGCTGTGAGTACGTGAACGCAGTTTATTCTTATTATTTATTGTATTATTTTCCATACAAACAACAGTAAACCTACCTCTGCCAAACACTGTATGTATATCTGCTCAAAATAAGCATGCCTCAGTTTAGATCTTTAAAGTCCCCACCGGGAAGGTTAGCCATCTTTATTTTGAGTGGCTGAACATTTGTGGCAAAGACCGCGCTGCATGTATTAGAGAGAGGAAAGGGTTTCTTTACTGATTTACAACCCGTAACAGTGATGGTTTATTTTTCCTCAAGTTAACTGAAGAAGAGACTAGGGTCCATGGTGAAGTCTGTTCTGATTACCAAGAAACAGAGCAGAATTTACAAACCAATTCCCTGCTCTTTATTTGAGATCTTATAAGTGAGGGAAATGTAGGTTTTCAGGAAGAAATATTTATTTTAAAAAGATTTACTTAAGCTTACAAAGCTATTAGTCCTATGCATGTATGTTTAGAAAGGCACTGTGAGGCCCCGAATGTAAAAGTATTAAGCTATTACAACATGTTTACAGTGAAATGTCTGTGATACGTCCCTGACTGGGGTCAAGCAATGACGTGGCTGCCCTGCTTCACGCTGACTCGCAGTTTCACACCCGAGAAATCGTTTAACCTTTCGCTGCCTTGGACTCAGGTTCATTGTTTTTTTAAAGGGAAAGGTGGCTAGCAAGGCCTCAATTAGCCTATAATCTCTAAAAGTAATTTATAACTCTAGGTGCCGTGAGAACCGACCTAATCGCTTCTTTCCCTCGTTAGGTCTGCGGCAGCCTGTGCGAACAGAAAAGGCACTACTTTCACTTGTTTCTGTGTCATCCTGCTATTGCAGAAATCAAAAGTGATAAGTTAGAAATTATGACAAAAAGAGTATAAACTTAAAACTGACAAAAGAGAAAAACATTCATTTTAATATAAGTAGATATGTCCATAGTATTATAATTGCCCACTAAGTATATTAGCTCAGTAAGTATATTATTGCTAGTTAAAAATATTAAATAAGTTTTATAGAAATAAAAATCAGTAGATTCAAGTAGTAAACTGCTTTATCATAATTAATGAACTATTTTATTGAAATACTTTACACAGGAAGTAACGTATGGTCCAAAAAATGCAAAAATGAAACAAAACCACATAATGTTTTCTGTGGAGAAATTTTTAGCATACTTCACCCAATTCAAGCATTTATATATTTTATAATTACAATTTTGAAGTGTAAGTCAGGTTTCCACACTGCAAGAGCCGCCAGTGCATAGGTGAGGCTGGCCCCGGCCCCTGCGGCTCGGCCCGTGCGGCTCTGTGAAGGGGCTTTTGCTCTAGATTTGACATCTAAGGCCCTCATAGGCTACTAGGATCATTTTCCAGGTGTCTTCAGATGATTTGAAACAGTCCTTGATTTACTTGGTTGTTTTTCCTGGTTTTGAAGAAGAACTTCATAGTATCATTTCTCCACATTGTTTATTGCTACAAATTGCTATTTTTATTCATTCAGCCAAAAGTTACTGAACTCCTGCTGTGCATCAATAGCATCTAAAATTTCTCAGAAGTCTTGGTTGAAACTTGTGAAGGTCCCTGTGGCAAGTGAAAGGATTATCCACTTGGTAACTCCCTGACCTCCTTTAAGACTTCTCTTAGGTCTGTCGTAGTGAGGCCAGCCCTGCTCTCCCTGCAGGCTGCCCTGTCCCCCACTTGCCATCACCCAGAGCCCCTTAGCCCCCTAACCTACGGTACTTTCCCCCCCACAGCAATACACACCTTCTGTGATAGGAGATGATTGACTTACATATGTTAGTTTTCATTTTCTGTCTTCCCCTGACCATTACTAACTCTATGAAGGCCGATGCTTTTGTTTTTTTCAATTACCGTTAGCATTCAATATTACTTTATATTAGTTTCAGGTGTAGAGCATACTGGTTAGACATTTAATTTAAGAGGTTCTGGTGAAGAAGCCAATGCTTTTAGTATTTATTATATTACCCAAGTACCTACAGGAATGAATGAATGAATGAATGAATGAACAGTGACTACCCCAACCAAACCCTCACTTTCTCTGCCAGAGGAGAAGTTAAGCTCTTTATCACAATTTAGTTCACCACATGTTTATTGCCCGCTGTGCCAGGTGCCGGCTGTAACGCACGAGGGAGACGGACCCCTTTGCAGCACTGCAGTGTGTTGCCAGGTGCCGGCGGTAACGCACGAGGGAGCCGTGCCCCTTTGCAGCACTGCAGTGTGTTGCCAGGTGCCGGCGGTAACGCACGAGGGAGCCGTGCCCCTTTGCAGCACTGCAGTGTGTTGCCAGGTGCCGGCGGTAATGCACGAGGGAGGCGTGCCCCTTTGCAGCACTGCAGTGTGTTGCCAGGTGCCGGCGGTAACGCACGAGGGAGCCGTGCCCCTTTGCAGCACTGCAGTGTGTTGCCAGGTGCCGGCGGTAACGCACGAGGGAGCCGTGCCCCTTTGCAGCACTGCAGTGTGTTGCCAGGTGCCGGCGGTAACGCACGAGGGAGCCATGCCCCTTTGCAGCACTGCAGTGTGTTGCCAGGTGCCAGCGGTAACGCACGAAGGAGGCGTACCCTTTTGCAGCACTGCAGTGTGTTGCCAGATGCCGGCGGTAACGCATGAGGGAGGCGTACCCCTTTGCAACACTGCAGTGTGTTGCCAGGTGCCGCTGTAACGCACGAGGGAGCCGTGCCCCCTTTGCAGCACTGCAGTGTGTTGCCAGGTGCCGGTGGTAACGCACGAGGGAGGCGTACCCCTTTGCAGCACTGCAGTGTGTTGCCAGATGCCGGCGGTAACGCACGAGGGAGGCGTACCCCTTTGCAGCACTGCAGTGTGTTGCCAGATGCCGGCGGTAACGCACGAGGGAGGCGTACCCCTTTGCAGCACTGCAGTGTGTTGCCAGGTGCCGGCGGTAACGCACGAGGGAGGCGTACTCCTTTGCAGCACTGCAGTGTGCTGCAGGAGCCCTGAACTGGGAGCGCCCGGGGAGCACCTGGGAGCGCATGACACGTGCAGACTCCCAGACCCTGTCATGTGACCGCTCTGCCGTGGGACCCAGAAATGTGTGTTCGGACCTATTCTGAATCTGGTAGGCCGTGGACAACACTTTCAAGAAACAGACACACTAGGTTGAGAAAAAACATACTGCACCAACCGAAAGGTAAACACCCAAAGACAGAAGCCTGGCTCTAATCTGGTGGTTTCTCAAGTGGAATGTGTGTATGCGCAGTGACTGCACGGACATAATGCGATGGCGTCCTGAAGAAAATAGTGAAACTGCTGGTTACATGTTTTTTCTCCAAAAAAATAAGAACTCCTGAGTTTTACCTTTTAGTGTACAGATTAACACTGGTGCCTTCACAGGGCCTGTGTGTCAGCCAGTCACATCTGGCAGTTGAGGTCTCCGAAGGGAAGAGGAGACTTCCCGGACAAAGGGTTCCACCACCCTGTGCCCCAGGGCCATTTCCATCTGACCAGTAAGTGGCTTTTTGGGTTATATTAAGTGCTGGCATGCTTACCACACCAAAGAGATGTCACGGGCCATGAACACTGATTGTGAACTCACTAGATACCTTCTGCTAAGGTACTTAAAAGAGTTGCCAAATATAGTTTCTTTTTGAAAAAAATAAACTTACTCCATATTTCCTTACCTCTTTTGCAATAAGATGTCGATAATATGGTACTATACAAATTTTTTGAAAAAAGAATTTTGTCTCTTTGAGGTAATGGTAACATTTTAATGATGAGAGAAAATGAGAGCTTTTTGAAAGAAATTCATGCTATAGAAAGAATATTTTTAAGTTGAGTATTTGGAAATGTTTCATCCATTTGTGATGTTCTTGCCAAAGACAATTTAAGTGTATCATTTATTTAAAACTCTCAAAGTATACTAAAAAATTATGGAAACAGAATTTTCTAACTTGGTTACTAGTCTTCCAAATGAAGGGATAAAATCAGATTTGAATCCATTTTTTAAAATATAGAAGCATAACATCTTCCAATTAAATTCTAAGAAGAGCTGTATGATGGTTAATTTTATGTGTCAACTAACTAGGCTAAGGGATGCCCAGATAGCTGATAAAACCTTATTTCTGAGCCTGTCTGGGAGGGTGTTTCCATAAGAGGTTAGCATTCGAGTCAGTAAACTGAGTAAAGAAGGATGCCCCTCACCCGTGTGGGTGTCATCATCCAAATCCCCTGAGGGCCTGAATAGAGCAAAAAGGCCGAGGAAGGGCGAACTCTCTCTCTTCCTGGGACCTGCCCTTGGACGCCTGAGCTCTTAGTTCTTGAGCCTTCAGACTCTAGGACAGGGGTCCCCAAACTACGGCCCGCAGGCCGCATGCGGCCCCCTGAGGCCATTTATCCGGCCCCCACCGCACTTCCAGAAGGGGCACCTCTTTCATTGGTGGTCAGTGAGAGGAGCATAATCCCCATTGAAATACTGGTCAGTTTGTTGATTTAAATTTACTTGTTCTTTATTTTAAATATTGTATTTGTTCCCGTTTTGTTTTTTTACTTTAAAATAAGATATGTGCAGTGTGCATAGGGATTTGTTCATAGTTTTTTTTATAGTCCGGCCCTCCAATGGTCTGAGTGACAGTGAACTGGCCCCCTGTGTAAAAAGTTTGGGGACCCCTGCTCTAGGACATACATCAGCATGTTATCCCGGTCTTCCCCCACCCCACCCCACCTTACCCCTTCACTTCTCCCCATCCCCCCTTCCCCTCAGGCCTTGGAACTTTGAATTACACTAGAGGCTTACCTGGTTCTCCAGCTTAAAGGTAGTATATGTTAGTATATCTCAACCTCTACCATCACATCGGACAACTGTCATAATAAATCTACTTTTATTTATTCATATATATATGTATGTATATGTATATGTAATATATATATATATATCCTTTTGGTTCTGTTTCCTGGGGAACCCTGACTGATACAAGCTGATTTACATTAAGAAAGATAGAAATTTTATTAGCCAAATTTTAACAACAACCTTGGCATAGCAACATGAACGCCACACTGTAGCAAGGGCTGCCAGTGATGGCCTTCCTCCATTCAGATCTTTGTCTCTTCACGAGCTAGCTTTTTCCAAAGTGTTATTTACAAAAACTGACCATTACAAGTCATTTAACCAAGCTTTTCAAAAAGTAAAGAGGCCCAGTCAATCACATTACTACTGTTTAACATATATTTAGGAAGTATAAAAATACCATCATAAGTAAATCATTATAAAAATTAATTTAAACATAACTTAATCTCTATCTTATTTAAATATTTCATTGTGCATATCTTTTCTAACGTACATAATAGATTAGTGGTATGTGCATATGACTTATAAATATATAAATATGCCCATATTGAGGGTGCAAGCTGTCTGATTTTCACTATAAGCAAAGGAATAATAAAAGTTGAAGTATCACTGCTGTGGGCCAGTGGCTTCTGAGAGTTGTCTAGTTGGTCTAATTTTAGCAAGGATAAGAGCCTCAAGGCTGGCTCCCAGCACACACGAAATTCTGGAGTCCCCCACCACCACCACATGGCCATAAGCCAGGGCAGCTTGGGAAGAAACAGGTTTACCGTTACCCTCTGAATAATGGAGTTCTCAACTTCTCCGGTGATTCTTTAAAATCTTCTGGACCATTGAATGTCACTGAGAACTAGACCTATTCCATGCCAGTCCTCTGGCTGTGTTCTTACAATTTGGATTCATTATGTACTTTTTCTAGATGGCACTGATGATTAAAAAGTAAGCCCTTTTAAATTTTCTGTTATAGGAATATTATGCATTTTGTAACTACTCTTGAGATGCTTGTGTCTCTAGAGATCGTGGCGTTATACCCTCGTTTCCTCCTGAGGCCTGACAGCGTGAGGAAAAAGACCCCAAGTCATCCTGAATAGCCAAGACCAGTCCCCAGGCTCCTGCTCCCAATCTGCAGCCATCTGTCACCTCCTCCTCCTGGGCCTTGACCTCTTTGCACACCCCTAGTGTAGAACTTTCTATTTCCACACTCATTACTAGCCCTACTTCCTGAGTGGCCACAAGAAAATTAAGAGACACTCTTTGGTCTTAGACAGTAGATACAAAACCATGCATTACAACTCAGTTACCCTTTTAATGACAGTTGTTTACTTCTGATTTCTCATTTCTTCATGATCTGAATACTGACTTCAAAAATTGGTCTATTATTAGTTTGTGAAGTCTGGCACCCAGGTTCACAAGTGTTATACCCAGTGAAATTGGTGGGGAAACATATAAAAACTATTTTATAAGGAAATTGATCTTTGAGTTTCTTCCTTCATCATGTGGTTACATTTGGAAGACAATAAGACAAAAATAAGAAAATGAAAAATGAGAGTAAACCAGTTGAAAGAGCCAGTTCAAAGGGTTACGAATGACAGTATAAAAATGCAAAGGAAAAAAGAGAAAGAGAATATATGATATCAGAATATGAATATAAATGAATGAGAATTAAGTAGTTGAAAGAAGAGTCACCTCAGTCAACTTTTCTTCTTGAGATTAAAGTGTGTGCCTGCTAAAGTAATCATCCTGTTTCATTGTTATAGCATTTTAGTTAAGTTTGACCAACTACTATAATAAATTAACCTGTGTTTTCGTGACTTAACACAGTAGCTGTTTAATTTTCATACAAGTGACAGTGTATTATAAGTCAGGGATGAGAGTATCTCAGAGTCACATGGGTCTTTGGGCTCCTGCCCGATCTGCTGTTTTCAACTTTGACCTTCCAGGGTCACTCAGTATATTGACCATCCCCACAGGATGAGAAATACAGAGGGAGGGTCATTCCCGGGAGAGCTGTTACAGCACGTCCTGCAGGTGGCAGGCCTCACCCCATCACAGTCCACACGGGAGAGCTGTTACAGCACGTCCTGCAGGGGGCAGGCCTCACCCCATCAGAGTCCACACGGGAGAGCTGTTACAGCACATCCTGCAGGGGGCAGGCTTCACTCCGTCACAGTCCACATGGGAGAGCTGTTACAGCACATCCTGCAGGGGGCAGGCTTCACTCCGTCACAGTCCACATGGGAGAGCTGTTACAGCACATCCTGCAGGGGGCAGGCTTCACTCCGTCACAGTCCACATGGGAGAGCTGTTACAGCACATCCTGCAGGGGGCAGGCCTCACCCCATCAGAGTCCACACGGGAGAGCTGTTACAGCACATCCTGCAGGGGGCAGGCTTCACTCCGTCACAGTCCACATGGGAGAGCTGTTACAGCACATCTTGCAGGGGGCAGGCTTCACTCCGTCACAGTCCACATGGGAGAGCTGTTACAGCACATCCTGCAGGGGGCAGGCCTCACCCCATCAGAGTCCACACGGGAGAGCTGTTACAGCACATCCTGCAAGGGGCAGGCTTCACTCCGTCACAGTCCACACGGGAGAGCTGTTACAGCACGTCCTGCAGGTGGCAGCCCTCACCCCGTCACAGTTCACACGGGAGAGCTGTTACAGCACGTCCTGCAGGTGGCAGCCCTCACTCCGTCACAGTTCACACGGGAGAGCTGTTACAGCACGTCCTGCAGGTGGCAGCCCTCACCCCGTCACAGTTCACACGGGAGAGCTGTTACAGCATGTCCTGCAGGTGGCAGGCCTCACTCCGTCACAGTTCACATGGGAGAGCTGTTACAGCATGTCCTGCAGGTGGCAGCCCTCACCCCGTCACAGTTCACGCGGGAGAGCTGTTACAGCACGTCCTGCAGGTGGCAGGCCTCACCCCGTCACAGTTCACACGGGAGAGCTGTTACAGCACGTCCTGCAGGTGGCAGGCCTCACCCCGTCACAGTCCTCACGGGAGAGCTGTTACAGCACGTCCTGCAGGTGGCAGGCCTCACCCCGTCACAGTCCTCACGGGAGAGTTTTTCAGCACGTCCTGCAGGGGGCAGGCCTCACCCCGTCACAGTCCTCACGGGAGAGTTTTTCAGCACGTCCTGCAGGGGGCAGGCCTCACTCCGTCACAGTCCACACGGGAGAGCTGTTACAGCACATCCTGCAGGTGGCAGGCCTCACTCCCTCACAGTCCACACGCTGAAGCTCAGTCTGTGGCTCCACCGAACCCCATGAGACTGTGGAAAATGTAGTTGAACTATGTGCCCAAGAAGAAGAGGAAGCAGGTTTGGTGAGCAGCCAGGAGCTCTCTTTAAAATGCAAATGCTTCTGGTTTCTTGATCTCTGCAGGTTATTGAAAGGGCTCCCTCTAATGGAAAAGCTAATATCACAGTGGAGGCTTGAGACCTTAAATCTCACAACCTGAGAAGTCTGATTTTTGTCAGCGCTATCGGAAAAACTCTGAGACAAATTCCCATGACTGAGTTAAAGGGGCTGCCAAGTCACAAGCCAGTGTGTCCCATTCTCAATTTGTAGTGAGCCCTAGAACAGCAACAAGGCTGACATTCTCATGTCCCTATAACCACCCCATTCACTTCCTGGTGGCGGATTTAGCTGGGAGGCCATGTCATTATCACTTGCACTGAGAAAAATAAAACAAATTATTGAGGTACATCTGACCAGCTAACTGCAGACTTCTGTGGGAAATGCAGTCAGAATCCCAGAGCTCCTTGCGGGGCCTGGTGTCTGATGAATGCGGACAGGAAGACATATTTAGTGAAAGGAACAGTGTGAGCCCAGCACGCCTACTGCGCAGTGAGAATAGTCCTGCACCCCTAGAAAGGGCACAGTCCGCTAACCACTGACTCGGGCTCCCGCCAGCCCTGGTTCTGCCCACGTGTGCCTCTTTGACTCTGCTTTTCTCTGCTTCCCTGCAGGCCCTTTTTAACTGACATCTTCTTGCATTTGATAGATATTAAACATGATAAGGGATACAGTTTGATCCACCTTGTCTCTTGCGGAAGGCTTCCGCTCAGGGACACTTCGTGTTCATTTTACAGTTTGACTCCTTGATAGTCAGACTGTGAGCTTGGGTGCACCTCAGAATTATTCTCATTCATTGAAAAACTTTATTTCGGCCCTGGCCGGTTGGCTCAGTGGTAGAGCGTCGGACTAGCGTGCGGAGGACCCGGGTTCGATTTCCGGCCAGGGCACACAGGAGAAGCACCCATTTGCTTCTCCACCCCTCCGCCGTGCTTTCCTCTCTGTCTCTCTCTTCCCCTCCCGCAGCCAAGGCTCCAATTGGAGCAAAGATGGCCCGGGCGCTGGGGATGGCTCTGTGGCTCTGGTCGCAACATGGCGACGCCCAGGATGGGCAGAGCATCGCCCCCTGGTGGGCAGAGCATCGCCCCTGGTGGGCGTGCCGGGTGGATCCCGGTCAGGCGCATGCGGGAGTCTGTCTGACTGTCTCTCCCCGTTTCCAGCTTCAGAAAAATGAAAAACAACAACAAACAAACAAACAAAAAAAAACTTTATTTCTAAAAAGGAAAAATGGAAATAATTGCCCCCTCACCCTGTGTTTTAAGGATACTGACACTTTAACATCTTTTTGCTGTATGACTGCTTCAGTAAATCAAGACTTTGACTTCAGGTGTTATTCCATACTGTGCCATTCTTAGCTTTCTGACAGCCCTTCAAGTCTGTCCTCGGTAGTGTTTACTGAAATCGTGCTGAAGAGATAAGAATTGATGAAGTGGAGAGCTATAAGGTGTTCCACAGACTTGTCAGCCCTAGGTCTGACCGGCATCCTGTTGTAAGTTGGGGTTGTTAGTGATATGCTTCTTTCTGGTCTTTTCTCGAAGCTCCTATTGCAGTACAAGTGCCTTATTCACCACTTCGCTCTCTTATAACAACAGCAATAAAAATAGAGTATTTCAAATTAGTGCACTTAAAGTAAACATTGTATGATGCTTACCTGGTTTGAGGTGTCTTTGGGGAACAGCACCAAGTAGGAGCATCTGAAGAGGGCAGAAAGATGACAGGAATGGTTGGAGTTGTTTTCATTAACCCAGGAAAGAGATAAACCCTTTACTCTCATTTTCCCAGCCAGTCTCCGGAGAAATCCCACCCGGTTTTCTCATAACAGTTCTAATTGAATGTATCTATTATATATTCCACTTATGAGAGCACCCACTGACGAGAATGTCAGCTATTAATTTGAGATCACCTACTTAATTTACTTAATTGATAACATCTTATAGAAACTCTCTGATTTGAACTCTTGCATTTGAGTTCTAGAGACTAACCACCAACTACATAGAAAAAAAAAAGTATTTGAAATAGCACTGAAAAAATACTAAAATTTCAGCATATATTTAGGACTTATTCATTCAAAAGAAACTGACCTTTGATTGGACAGGTGAGAGATATTTTATTATTACAGAGGTAATACAGTTTGGTGCCCTAAAGGTTTTCATTGGAGGATTTAATGTATTTGTATGAATATTTTTATTAAAGTGATTGTCATTTTCTACTAACTATTCCTTTGGTGCAGGAAAGAAAAAAACAGAATATAGATCAGTGGTCCCCAACCCCCAGGCTGGTCCATGGGCCATTTGGTACCGGTTCGCAGAGAAAGAATAAATAACTTACATTATTTCCGTTTTATTTATATTTAAGTCTGAACGATGTTTTATTTTTAAAAAATGACCAGATTCCCTCTGTTATAGCCGTCTAAGACTCACTCACTCTTGACATTTGTCTGGTAAGTTCGACAATTATATTTAAAAATACCACAGTTTAAAAAAAAAAAAAATACCACAGTTTTTATGCCAGTCGTATAATTTTATTTTGTGTATTTATCCGTCCCACCATAAAGGCCGGTCCGTGAAAATATTTTCTGACATTAAACTGGTCCGTGGCCCAAAAAAGGTTGGGGACCACTGATATAGAAAATATGAACATCTTTTTTCTTCTCTTTTTCCTTGTCTCCTTCCTCCCTTCCTCCCTCCCTCCCTTCCTCTCTCCCTTCCTTACTTCCTTCCCTTCTTAAAAAATAAGATATAATTAGGAGCTTCTTGAAAACAGAGGATAATTTCAAGGAACATTTGGGATAATAGCAACAAGGTTTGGTGAATAACTATGGATGGTGAACAATTAGTTGCATTTCCCAACTATCTATTGATTGATTGATTTGCTAGGAAAATGTGTGGATAAATATAAGAAATTGAGATAATGAGTGGCTGTTGAGTGGCTGTGAGATATCCAGGTAGAGATGTCAGAAGATGGCTGGGAGTGTTCGGGTAGAGCTCAGTGGAGAGATTGGAATAGAGAGAATGCATTAAAATCCCGGAATATGGGTTTTAATTGTGGTTGAGGGAATGTAAGTGACCTTCAGGAAAGACATGTTGGGGAGACAAGAGGAGAGCTGAAAGGGGAGTCATAGGACATAACAGTAAGTGCAAGAGGAAGCACGTATGGAGAAGGCTCAGAATGTGAGAAAACCATGAGAAGGTAGGGTTATTATAATTGGGTAGGTAATTCCAAGAACACGGAAATCCTTGATGACGAGAATTGCAAAGAGATCAACTGAAATTAAATATAAACAAATGACCCTGTTGGAAGTTTCTGATATATTTACGGTACACATTGAAGAGGAAATAAAAGTGTCCTTTCAGACTGAAACAGTGACATAAAAAAAGTAAGACAAGCAAAAAGGCTGTCCATGATTGAGAAATAAAAAGAAAGGGAGAAGTGGAGATAGTGTGAAATTTAGGGTTGAAAATAAATTATTCACCTGCCTATGTGTGGCGGCAGAGTGGAAAAAGCGTTGACTTGGAATGCTAAGGTCACCAGTTCAAAGCCCTGGGCTTGCCTAGTCAAGGCAAATATGGGAGTTGATGCTTCTTGCTCCTCACCCTCTTCTTGCTCTCTCTCTCTCTCTCCCTCTCCTCTCTCTCTAAAAATGAGTAAAATTTAAAAAAAAAAGAAAATAATTTATCTACATAGTGCTATTGAGATCAAAGGGATAATTATTTTCAAATAGATATATAACAGGGCATTTCTCAACCAGATCCTTACTAAGGTCATATGTCCAATTTTTCATTCTTAATTTTGAGATGTGAAAAATTATGAAATATTATTTGAAGATGTATAAGCTAATTATTTAAAAGAAAACATAAAACAAAAAAATTAACAAAGTTATAGATCTAGATCTAATATTATTTAACCAAAAAGAAAACTAAGAATTAATTAACACTGTTCTTCATGCTTCCATGAACCCTGGTGTCAATGAAAGCAGCCACTATTGTGTGTAGCCACAAAAGGCTTGAAGGTAGAAACAAATTCAGCTCCTGGCTGTACCCTTACTATATCCCTGACTTTGGCCAAACAATTAACCATTCTGAACCCATTTCTTTACCTGTAAAATGGTGATGGTTCATTGTGAAAATTCTGTGAACAGTAAATGGTGGGTTTTTTTGTTTGTTTTTTGTTTTTTTTTTCTTTTCATTTTTCTGAAGCTGGAAACAGGGAGAGACAGTCAGACAGACTCCCGCATGCGCCCGACCGGGATCCATCAGGCTCGCCCACCAGGGGCGACGCTCTGCCCACCAGGGGGTGATGCTCTGCCCATCCTGGGCCTCGCCACGTTGCGACCAGAGCCACCCTAGCGCCTGGGGCAGAGGCCAAGGAGCCATCCTCAGCGCCCGGGCCATCCTTGCTCCAATGGAGCCTTGGCTGCGGGAGGGGAAGAGAGAGACAGAGAGGAAAGCACGGCGGAGGGGTGGAGAAGCAAATGGGCGCTTCTCCTGTGTGCCCTGGCCAGGAATCGAACCCGGGTCCTCTGCACGCTAGGCCGACGCTCTACCGCTGAGCCAACCGGCCAGGGCCAGTAAATGGTGTTTATAAAGAGCCTAGTATGGTCTAGTGCCCAGTAAGGGATAGCTAATGATATATGTGTGTACTGTAAGAGAAAGAAGCCAGACCAAATGGGCTTGACTCCATCTGTGGCATAAATTGTGTATTTTTTCATTTAAAGTTGGTATTTAGTTGATGCCTCATAAATAACTGAGATGATTCCTAAATCTCTTAATTTTCAGTTTCCATTTACATAGAAAATTTTCTAAATAATTTAATAGTGCAGTGTATCATCATTTGTTGTTTTTTTTTAAAAAAACTGTCTATTGCTTTTTATGTAATTGTATATATATATAAAGTTTGAAGGTTCTAGATATCATTAATCATTAAATAGTACAGTCTAGAAAAAAGAGATCATGTTTTTATAGCTAATGAGAATGTCAAAATCAGTAAGTTCATTCTTTCCTCTCTATGCTGCACTGCTTTTCTTCATAACCCTCTCCTCACAGTGCAAACATGGTTAAAACTGTTTTTTCTTCAAATTGCCCTTCTATTGTCACTTCCTCTGGGGAGTCCTCCTTGATCTCCCTGATGAAATAAAATAACTCAATTACGCACTTTCACAGCACCACATGCCTCCTTTTCTACAGCTCAGATGCTGTCTTACATTGCTGTAAGTATTTGCTTGTCTCATCCTCTAGTATAAGCTCCTTAAGGGTAGGGCCGTGGCTATTGTGTCAACCTTTTACCACTGGGGCCTAGCACAGTGCCTGGCATAGGAAATATCTGAATGGAAGGATTCATGGGTAGAAAGAAGGAAAGGAGGGAGGGAAACAGAAGGATGTTTCTTTCCATATTATCCTCACCCAGCTCTGTATTCTCTTCCCTCTGCATGGACTGCCCTTTCTGCTTCTCTCCTCTGGTATCGTCGTAACTTTCCTTCCCATCCAGCTTAAATGGCACTGATTGGTTTTTCAGTTGCATCCAACATCTCACTGTTTTCTAGTAAAACTCCTATGAAGATCCAGGCGAACAAACACAATATCACACCACAAAAACAAAATGAAGTGAGTCCATACAACCTACGGCCTACAAGGAGTTCAGCTCAATTAAGGAATGATAATTTTATTGCCTGTGGTTTACTTTATAAAGCAGGGTGCCATCCTCACCCACTTAACCAGCTGCTTCTTTGTGAGATGACCCGTCAGGCAGGGGTGGGCAGAGGGTCATGGTCGGCCCTTGAGCACTCTGCTCGCTGGTTTCCCTGCCAGAACTCTTCTACTCACTACTCACTGCGCTTCCTTCCAGCTCTGTCACCTGGATGGTGATCATGAGAGTACACAACTAGATGCAGGAGCTAAGATTCTGTTTATCCAGAACAACTTGGAGAGCTGTATGAGATCACACTGATGGCCAGCCAGCCTTTTCAGAGCTTCTTTCTGAAGTAGACATGCTGGTAATACGCTTGACTTAGGCCTGTCTCATGCCCAGGAAAGGACTTGTGTGGGCATTTAAGTAATGCCTTCTCGCCTGACCAGGCGGTGGCGCAGTGGATAGAGCGTCAGACTGGGATGCAGAAGACCCAGGTTCAAGACCCCGAGGTTGCCAGTTTGAGCGCGGGCTCATCTGGCTTGAGCAAAAAAAAAAAAAAAAAAAAAAGCTCACCAGCTTGGACCCAAGGTCGCTGGCTCGAGCAAGGGGACCTCAGTCTGCTAAAGGCCCGCAGTCAAGGCACATATGAGAAAGCAATCAATGAACAACTAAGGTGTTGCAATGCACAACGAAAAACTAATGATTGATGCTTCTCGTCTCTCCGTTCCTGTCTGTCCCTGTCTATCCCTCACTCTGACTCTCTGTCTCTGTAAAAAAATAAAATAAAAGTAATGCCTTCTCTCCGACCCTTGCATCTTTCATGCATACCTGCAGATCAAATGATTTTTACCACTCTGCAGCCGTTTCTTTAAAGCCAGCTTCTAGCAAGCTCTTCAGTTTCTGTAGTTCACAGACAGTCAGTGAGCACATACCAGGTGCCAGACACTTTATGTTAGAGGCAGAGAGGACACGCTGGTCTGGACAGGGCTCAGCACTTGGTGAATGTATACTCTGCGGAAGACAGATGTGTATATGACTGACCACAATGCAAGGCAGGATGGAACAAATGCAAACTTTAGTTGAAATTAGCATGCTGTCAGATGAAGATAGTAGAGTAACTAGACACTCACAAAAAGCTTTCGTGTAGGTGGTAGTTTTGAACTAAGAATGAGAAGCATTTCAGGAAGCAGAGAGTAGTGAGTAGAGAGCTCTAGCCTGGGGGAGCAGCTTGCCTAATGTCTAGAGATATGGCCATAGATAATTGTGAGTGAACTGTAGGGTCCACATAATAGTATTTTAGGACCTGGATTGTGGAGGCCCTTGAATGTCATGCTAAGAAATTGGAACTTCATTTGATGGCAATTGAGACATGATTTAGAACTGGAGAAGGGAAGTAAAAAAAGAAAACAATCATGCTTACATTTTTGGAAGCTGATACTGGTGGTGTTTTATGTATGGGTCAGAGGGGACCAGGGTTAGAGACTTGTAGCAGTCAAGGCAGAAGTTAAGACAGGTCTGAACGACAGTGAGAGTCGTGGTTGTGCAGCAGTGTGCAGCCTCGCCACAGGAACCACTGAGGAGGCAGACGATGGAACTTCCCCAGCCCCTGACTTCCCATGTCCAAGTCTGGGATTCTCAGAGGCAGTCTGAAAGGTTGATGCCAGAAATGATAGATTTAGGAGTTTCTATGCAAAGTACTGATAGTGTAGAAATGAATATAAAAAGTATTGGACAAGAAGAGTTAACTTCAAGGGTATATTTAGAGAGAAGGTATATCACACAAAGGTACTACCAGATCTGTAAGATTTCCTTTGTGGCGTGTGTATGTGTGTGTGTGTGTGTGTGTGTGTGTGTGTGTTTTAGTTTGTAGTGAAATCCTGCAGTTAGTACCATTTAAAGCTTCTAGGTGACCTTTAAGGTCAGCCTTATGGCATCCGAACTCCCACATTGTCAAAGGCCTGTGTAGAAAGAGCGAGGTCTATATAAGGTCAAAAGGTTGGCTAAACAAAGTAAGCATAACACTGTATGGCAGACTTTTGGGAAAAGAGTAAGGGTTTCAGCCAGAATTGTGAAATATTCTGCATACCTCTGTTAACCATATGTGATATAATGAGTATAAAACTAAACTGAAAAGGATAGCAAGTACTTTTTATCTTGTATATTAGTAGCATTAAAGAGTTAAGTTTTGCCTGACCAGGCAGTGGTACAGTGGATAGAGCTTCGGATTCGGATGTGGAGGACCCAGGCTCAAGACCCCGAGGTCGCTAGTTTGAGCGCGGGCTCATCTGGTTTGAGCAAAGCTCACCAGCTTGAGCCCAAGGTCGCTGACTCAAGCAAGGGATCACTCAGTCTGCTATAGCCCCCCGGTCAAGGCACATATGAGAAATCAATCAATGAACAACTAAGGTACCACAACGAAGAATTGATGTTTCTCATCTCTTTCCGTTCCTGTCTGTATGTCCCTATCTATCCATCTCTCTGACTCTCTCTGTCTCTGCAAAAAAAAAGTTAAGTTTTGCTTTTTATTTAGTACATAGAAGTATATAGAAGAAATCAGAAATTGTCCCTGCCCATAAGCCCATGTGGACATAATTTCCACTGTTGGTCAGATGGGAATAGAATAATATAGCACATGATAAGGAAATTATGATGATACAAAAATACAAAATAAAATAACAAAAGTATCTATCCAGCCTCTCTTCTGCATCAGCCTTTCCCTCTTCCAAGAAGAAAAGGGTGTGAAGGAGTGTGTGTGTGCGTGCACATGTGGACACGCACAGTACCAGCACATATCCTATTTCTTTATTTAACAGCTTGTTTAAGGTATAGTTTACATGCAATAAGAATCCACTCATTTAAAGCATGTAAGTCAGTGGTTTTTTAGTATAGACAAGTACCACTACCAGCATAATCTAATTTTTGAATATGTTCATCCCAAAAAGGAGCCTGGTATCCCCGTTAGCAGGCATTCCCCACTTTCCTCTCCCTCACCTAAAACTCCCGCTCCCGCACCCTAGGCCACCACTAAACTAAGTTTTCACTATATACAGATTTGTCTTCTGGACATTTTGTGTAAATGGGATCATAGACTATGTGGGATGTTTTCTGCTTCTCTCTCTCTCTCTCTCTCTCTCTGTGGTGACTTCTTTAATTAAGCATAATGTTTTTGAGGTCCATTCATATATTAACCATTTTTATTACCAAATAATACTTCATTGTGGATATACCACATTTTGTTTATCCACTCTTCAGTTTGTAGACATTTTGGTGGTTTCCACTCTGTGGTTATTATGAATGATGATGCTGTTGAACACTTCCTGTGGAAGTATTGGTGTGGACACCTGTTTTTATTTCTCCTGGATGTATACCTACACTTCCTGTGGAAGTATTGGTGTGGACACCTGTTTTTATTTCTCCTAGATATATACCGAGCAGTGGAATTACTTGGTCATATGGTAACCACATTCACCATTTTGAGGAGCTGTCAAACTGTTCTGCAAAGTGGTTGCACCATTTTACACCCCACCAGCAATATATGAGGACTCAGATTTCTCCACATTTTTGCCAACACTTTTTTATATAGGTCATTTCTATATAGAACTTCTAATGGATATGAAATAGTATCTCATTGTGATTTTGATTTGCATTTCCCTGGTGACTAATTATGTTGATCTTTTCATGTGCTTATGGGCTATTTGTACATGTTCTTTGGAGAAATGTCTCTTCAGATTCTTTGCCTATTTTTATTGAGTTATTTGTCATTTTATTATTGAGTTGTACGAGTTCTTTGTATGTTCTGAATACAAGACTCTTACCTGAGATATGATTTGCAATTATTTTGTCTCTATAGATCATCTTTTTACTTTCCTAACAGTATCCTTTGAATCACAAAATGTTTTTAATTTCTATGAAATCTAACTAATCAGTCTTCTCTTTTATCATTTGTACTCTTGCTATCATATCTAGAAAATCATTGCTAATTCAAGATTACAAAAATTTACTCTTATGTTTTCTTCTAATAGTTTGACAGTTTTAGCTCTTACATTTCGGGCTGTGATACATTTTGAGTTAATTTTTTATGTTGTGTGAGGTAGGGATCATTTTGTCCATTTCTGCTTACTATTTTTTAAATATTTTCATAAAAATAAGTATACTTTGTGGCCCTGGCCGGTTGGCTCAGCGGTAGAGCGTCGGCCTAGTGTGCGGAGGACCCGGGTTCGATTCCCAGCCAGGGCACACAGGAGAAGCACCCATTTGCTTCTCCACCCCTCCACCGCGCTTTCCTCTCTGTCTCTCTCTTCCCCTTCTGCAGCCAAGGCTCCATTGGAGCAAAGATGGCCCGGGCGCTGGGCATGGCTCTGTGGCCTCTGCCTCAGGCGCTAGAGTGGCTCTGGTCGCAATATGGCGACACCCAGGATGGGCAGAGCATCGCCCCCTGGTGGGCAGAGCGTTGCCCCATGGTGGGCGTGCCGGGTGGATCCCGGTCGGGCGCATGCGGGAGTCTGTCTCACTTTCTCTCCCTGTTTCCAGCTTCAGAAAAATGAAAAAAAATAAAATAAGTATACTTTGTGATGTTCTGAACATAACTTTTTTACCCCTTTCATTTAATGCCATCTCACTCAGGGTGTTTTAAATGTAGTGCCCACCAGGAAATAAGTGCTTTGTACTTCCACACAGAATATACTGGGAAGTAACGGCTTCCAACAATTCCTTTTAACCTGGATGGGATGATTACTTTAACGTCTTCTTCTTATTCTTTCTGAATCACTAAGTATGCAGACCTGTTCCTTCTCATTGCTTCAAAGTTCCAACAAGGGGGATCTTGGACCCCAGCTAACTGATTTGAATTTCAAAAAATGACTTCTTTGGCCTGACCAGGTGGTGGTGCAGTGGATAGAGTCAGACTGGGATGCGGAGGACCCAGGTTTGAGACCCCGAGGTCGCCAGCTTGAGCACGAGCTCATCTGGTTTGAGCAAAAGCTCACCAGCTTGGACCTAAGGTCGCTGGCTCGAGCAAGGGGTCACTCGGTCTGCTGTAGCCCCACGGTCAAGGCACATATGAGAAAGCAATCAATGAACAACTAAGGTGTCGCAACGAAAAACTGATGATTGATGCTTCTCATCTCTCTCCATTCCTGACTGTCCCTATCTATCCCTCTCTCTCTGTCTCTGTAAAAAAATTTAAAAAATTTAAAAAAAAGACTTCTTCAAAGAGACTTGTTTTTTTAAGCATTTCTGGCTGCAAACTAAGAAAATTTAGTGACTCGCACAAAAAAAAAGTGGCAAGTTGACGTCCCTCTACTGGGAGATCCCCCTACAAACCTGGTGGCCACCAGCTGTTCCACAACAATGGAAACCCTCTCAGGGAAGTTAGAACAGGAGTGCGGGCTCCCCAGACATAGGCAGTTGCCTCACTGTGATAGAGCATTCCCCAACATCCTCATTCTCATCTCCCACCCAGCCACACTTCCCGTTCATTCAGATAGGTGCTGGACGCCATCTAGGTCAAAGCCTTTATAAAGTACCTCTATGTCAGTATGTAAAAATATCCAGCATCTGAGGGGCTAAACTAAAGCCTGGTGGGGCAGGAGCTCCCCAAACATTTCCTCCTGGGTCCTTGTCTGCCTTGATTGGCAGCTCTAAATGCTGTAGCAGGTGTTTTATATTTTGACTGTCACCCCTGTACACATTTATACAGCACAGGGTTAATAAGCTGGTACAGTGGTACCCATAAAACTCTACCTTCCCAAGAGAAGAGCTGCAGGTCTGTGGAGGGAATTCAGAGGGTGGGCTTAGGAACTTGGATGGGAAAAATTGACATCTCTATTTTCACTAAGCCCTTAGTAAAGTTTAGTATTTATATCAAATATGGTTGAAGGCAACAAACTGCCATACTATCAGCAGCACCTGAAACATTTTCCCTAATAAAAGTCACAGGTGTTTTATATCACAGAGTTGATGAAGAAATCTTGAAATACCATTTTTACATTCATCACTACTTCTAAATTATAGTAGTGACTAGACCAGCCACTATGTTTTATTTAATACATTAATATAAAAGCACATATCATTCATTAAAAATTTGTTCAATATTTTGATCACTGTATTTCAGTATAATTGGTTTCCTTTATAACCCTGTGTAGTTTATTTTATACATTTAAAAACATTATCCTGAAAAGGAGGGCAAAGTCTTCACAGGAAGCAGAGTAGTCCGTGGCACAAAGAAAAAAGATGAAGAACACCTTGCGAGATGTTATATGAGCAGCAGGCAGTTCATGTGCAGATGGTTCAGGGGCTTTGGTTTTAAGGCTGAGCTGTATCCGAAGTTATTGATTAAAAAGAAAATAGTTTACACTACATACTTTTTATTTCTTTATCTTATTTTTATTAATTTTAATGCAGTGACATTGATAAATCAGGGTACATATGTTCCGAGAAAACATCTCCAGATTATTTTGACATTTGATTATGTTGCACACCCCTCACCCAAAGTCAAATTGTCTTCTGTCACCTTCTATCTGGTTTTCTTTGTGCCCCTCCCTTCTACACTACATACTTTTTAGAGAAATTAACACCTGATATCAATGTTATTTTTTATAATGACACATGAATTGTAGAATAAAAAAAAAATCAAGAAAGGCAAGAGTCCATCGACATGGACTCTTCTCAGGGACCTCAGTGGCTGAACTTGACACACTTTCCTAAGTATATCTTGGTCTCAAGGAAATAGAACCCTGATCTGTGTGTTCTTTGTGTTTGTTTTCTGATTTCTCTCTTCACTTAAATATTTCCAAGTTCAGGACTGATACTTAATTTTTATACTAGAAAGCATTGCAAAAAATCACAGTGTAAGGGTATGACCTTAGCCAGAGTGGATTTATATAATAAATGAATTTTTAATTTCAAGATGTTTTATCATTGAAATTACTCCCAAAATTGCATTTGAAGTGTGGCCGTGCAAGGCTTCCTTCCACCGGGCCTCGCGTGCAGGAGCCCAGTCTTTGTTGCCTTGGCGATTACAAAAGCAGGTAATGAAAGGGAAGCGGACAAGGAAAAGATGGGGGCGAAATTTCTCCATCCAGCGTTCTGGGTCCCATGGGGTCGTACAGACTTGTTCTTGCTGATGCAGCTATCCTAAGAAACTTTTTCAATTGCTTCTATTTTGATGATAATTTGCTTAAACTTATTTTTAACATTTCTAAAGATAAAAAATTTAATAATTTTTATAGCGAAGATTTTAGTTTCTTAAGTTGGTTTCCCAAGTTAAAATATGTAAGAACAGTTTTTGAGATCACCTCTTTTCTTTATATTACTGAAGGCTGGGAGCCACTCCTAGGAAAAGACAAATGGGTTTCCTGTTTTCTTTAAACCATTGAAGTAAGGCTTCTCCTTCCTCCTGCTGCTTGCATTCAAGGAAGGCAAGGGTGAAGAGCACAGTATTGCTGGAAAGAGCGAACTATCTAAAAGGAGTATTTTGAGGACCAGTATTAGTAACAAAGAAAATGTATAGGTCTAGATTACTTTTCATATTTATATATATTGAGGGGCATGTTAATCTGGTATCTCCCTGTATGCTAAGTTCAAAAGTATAAATACATTAGAAAAAGCAGAAAAATTTATTTCTCTTTTGGTGTGTATTCATTGTGTGAAGCTACAGTGGAGCATAACGCACAGGTGGTTTAAAATGCGTCTCTGCCATCTGAGATGTCGGCTTGCCAGGGGTTAGA
Organism: Saccopteryx bilineata; assembly: GCF_036850765.1. Classification (NCBI taxonomy): domain Eukaryota; kingdom Metazoa; phylum Chordata; class Mammalia; order Chiroptera; family Emballonuridae; genus Saccopteryx; species Saccopteryx bilineata. The sequence goes on from NC_089499.1 coordinate 32,081,834, forward strand.
TGGGATGTCACGGAGGGAACTGGGCTTCTTCCGTATGGAAAATGAGGCTGGCCTGGGTTCAGACATTGTGTCTGTGTTACCAAACTAAAAATTTTTGCTTCTTTTTATTTTTTAATGTTTTTTAAGCCTTTTAAATTTTCTTTTTTTTTTTAGTTATCTGTAGATGCAAAAATTGAATTACTTGAATTTTTCTGTCAATTGCTATATATGATACTTCCCGTCAAAATAGAAGTTATTACTATATAAACCAGAGGTCATTTGAAACCTGGTACTGAAATAACATTCCAATTTACAACCTCATTACAAAGATTTTTTTTTTTATGAAGATCTATGTTCACTTGATCACATACTTGTGTTCACATTTTGGATTTTGTAATATTGTCAAATATCAAACTAGGTTTTCATCTTTCAAATCTGATGTTTTGTGAGCTTTTTTAAAAAATAACTAAGTATAAATATTTGACATTTAATTCATGGGATGGCTTTTTTTAAAAAAAGGACCTGTGCTTTAGATAAGGAAGGTATGACTCAATATATACCATTATACGTAAATATTTATATGTGTATATAGGAAATGAGTATCGTCTCAATAACAAGTAATGTAAAAAGAAAATGAACTCAGAAATGAAGAAGGAAATAAAATACAAGTGTAGGTTTGACAGCACTATCCAGATAAGACCAGTTATTTTATTTATATATATTTTTTCAGTGGGAGTTTTGTGAGCGTTTAGGATGATAATGTCTGCCTTTTTGATCCACTGTGTTCCTGTATCTCATGTGAATGAAGAGGGCAGTCTGTGGCAATAAGAACCAGAAGTGGTGAGACCTGTGTGGACCCTCCAGCAGTCAGTGAATATCAGATCACACATTTCCCCAGCTTTAATTACAGGCAAAAGAAAAGACAAAATTAGCATTTTAATATAGAAATATCTTAGGCTTTAGGAGAATTATGATAAATCTAATGTTGCCTAGTGAACCAAAGAGGGGATATTACAACAAACTGTCTCCTTAGGAATATTTGTTTAAATAAAGGCAACAATACTTCATCCTTATCTTTTTTGGATAATTACCATTATTTCAGGCTGTTCTTTGTTCCAGGTTTAAAATACCTTTATTTAAAAAAAAGAAAAAAGAAAAAAAGAAGTAATTGGCAATGTTTGTTTTCTATAAAACTGTAAGGAGGGGAAAATTCTGTTAGCTTGGCACTGACGAGATAATTATCTTAGGAGAGCTTTGCTCCGCAGCCCCGGTCCGCTGGTGCCATGGCGTGCCTGCACTTGGACGCATTTAGGTTATCTCGTTTCCGTTACAGCGTGTTACACTAACTCCTCTTCCGTGGCGGAGGCTTGCCCACCTGTCTCCCCTAAAACACCTGCAACATATGTTTGCATAACCCTGTAATGCTTTGCCTTTGGGGTCCTGAGAAATTCCCCCAGAGCTTTTTGCTTATAAACAGCTGAGCAATTCGTTTTTCTAATGACGGTTGCTTTTCCCCCAGCATTGAGGCAATAACATATTCACTAAAATAAGAGTCTCATTTTTCATCAAAGAGAAACATTCGACATGTTTTTACAGTGCTGTTTCTCCTTCTGAGCCTTATTTCTTTCTCCCCTTTCCTAATCTGGCATGATGAAAATTAAGGGTTGGTAGCAAAATATTAGGGGAAAGTAAACTATGTAATCCTTCATTTTTCAAATATTTTTTCTTCATGCCAAACATACATAATATTGTAAATTTAAATCAACCTTTCCTATTAAACAAGTGCTACAGGAACTGTTTCAGTTTAATTTAATATGAAAACCATGACCAATAAACGATAAAAAATGATAAAAAGTTTGGACATATTGCAGGAAATCACTTTAATTATTATAATCACATAAGCTGGCAAACAAATATGCATTAATGAGATAGTATGGCTTTAAAATTTCTTAAAATTAATAAATGTATATACTCCTCAGAGTAACACAGCCTTTCTTCCCACATGTGAGATCCACTGTGCATGATATATTTTCCTAAATGTGTGTTTTTGCTTATTAAAAATGTATTGTTTAGCAGAATCTACCCTAAATTTAAGTACGAATAGCAGAAAAATGAAACATCACCTTCTCTTCCTATTTGTTATCATGGCCTTTAAGTTATTAAACTGTCAGGTCTGACCTCAAAGGTCTGTTCGTCAGCGCTCAGTGCTATCAGATGGTAACCATAGCTTCCCTCTCATTGCATTTTTGAAAAGTGCCCAGCACTGTGCGGTACAGTTAACATTCATTGGCTCGTTTAACCTTGGCGCAGTTTTGCACGTGAGGAAAGTAGAGCTAGGAGTGTCACTGACTGCACAGTGGCTCATCAGCTAGTAGTGGGTGGAGCAGGGACACTCCATTCTTCTCTTCGCCTCCCCTCCCACCACCAGGCCTCCTGCACCTTTAAAGCAGATGGGAGAGTTAGGTTTTACCCTTGTCTCTTTATTTTTAACATATAACTTTAACTCTTTAACTCCTCCTGGTACATCCATAAATTAGAACAGGCATCACTAGAATTGCTTCCCTTCAGCTCTTTCAGTTCTACCTGTGTTTATAAATAGCCAGCCCTTGGAAAGGGGCTGTGCTGTTCCAAACAGGATGAGTATGTTAGATTATATTCTTTCTGGAGTTTACATATAACAGTTCAGAAGGAGGTAATCATCTATAAGTGAGGATTATGAGTTAGGGGGTCAGTCTGGAAAGTACTATTTATAATGACCTTTGTTCAATGAGTTTGATTTACCCATGCTCAGAACAAAGAAACTTGTCACATACTATCTGATAGTTAATTAATTGTACTTTTTGTAGCATCATGTAGTTAATTGTATCTAGTGTGGGTTAGCATTTACATATTTGTATACTACCACAGCAGACTGAGTTTGAACTTAAAATACCAGGGGGTAAGGGTGGCCAGGTGAAGGCCGATCTACAGACTTCCAGTACAGAGTAGAGCAGAGAACAGTTGTCCACCATCAAAAGTCACAATCAGGAAGGGACAGCATGTTTGTTTTACCTGAAATTACAATAAGGAGCAAGCTTACTGTCATAACATAGACCTAGAAGTGAAGAATGTTAACTGTAACAGCAAGGTTAAATAGATGTCAGTTAGTTTTATCCCTTACATTATCATTTAAGTACTATTTGTAAATTGATTTTGTGATCATGCCAAATTAACATGATTTAGAAATTTAGAAGTACAGCATGGGTTTGGTTTGGTTTTATTTTGTTTTTCCATATAGTTCCCTCTAGGACACTGATTTCCACCACTATCTCTTCTGCTTCTGTAAATCATTTTGTCTATAAAGCTTTAAAATGCTCTCCCAAAATCCAGCCTATCTATGCCATGGGAGGAAATTTCAGCATTCTCCTTATATTACCATAAAATAAAATGCTAAATACAAAGCTTTAAGAAGAGCCCCACCGGCTTGTTAACAGAGAATTGAACAGTACTTGGGAAGTGAACTAGCTGCAATCTGTGGACTTGTCTCAAGTCCAGCTGGGGTGGTCTAGAAAAAGGCAGGGTAACCTAAGGTAGGCTGGGTTTGTGATTTCAGTATCTTCATGTATATGTACATAGACTTCTTAGATCATAGAACATAATTGGTATTCCTCTGTACACAGACCAATGTGAGTTAAGATATGATTAACATTTTGCTATCAAAGATAAATTCAATGAAACAAAATAGTATTTTTAATGTACATTGGTTTGGAAAAGCTTATAATAATTGAAATCATGACTGTGAAAATGGGTTCATATTAAGTACCGATTGTTCCAATCCAGACAAAGGCATAATGTTAAAGTTGTAGACATCACATGTCTGCACAATCAAAATTTCCTCCGTTATGCAGTCTGGCCTATCTTACATACAGAGTTTAACGTATGTAAAATGGTAGTGGCTCCTGTATTTTAGAGGAAGTTCCAGATATTTAAAATCTGAACTGTTATATTTCTATAAAATAAGAAAAACAAGTTTATCTTTACATTTAAAATGTTTCAGTTACATGAAGTTAGAATTCTACTCATTTAATCTCATTCCCCTAAAGAAACCATTGTTATTTTGTTACATACTTGTGTGAGAAGATACTGTTCCAGATTATCTTGACTTTTTAAGAACTAATTGAGAAGAGATCAAACTAATTTAATTAAAAGAGAATTATAGGTATATTGAAGAATGTCAGTACTGAATCTTAGGATATAAAAGTATTTGTGCCCTTTTTACTCATGTCTATATACGTTGAGTTTTATAAGCACACATTGCTTCATATATATGTCAGACATTTAGTCTGGTGCTGTCCATTACAAGCCACAAGCCGTGTGTAATGATTGAGCACCTGAAGTGTAACTAGTCCAAATTGAAATATGCTATAAGTATAAAATGTACACTGGGTTTCAAGGACTTTGTACAAAAGAAAGAATGTGAAATAGCTCAATATTTTTATGTTGATTACATGTTAAAATGAGAATATTTTAGATATACTAAATGTAATAAAAATATACTATTACATTTTATTTCACTGGTTTCTTTTTTCTTTCTTTAATGTGGTTGCTAGGAAATTTAAATGACATATGAAGCTTGCATTTGTGACCTGCACTGTATTTCTTTTGGACAATGCTAACCTAGTCTGCACACTTAATAGTTTAGTAGCAGCCTCATCATCTCAGACAGAAAACCCTACTGATTAACTTTTAACTAGAACAGGGGTCCCCAAACTACGGCCCGCCCGCGGACCGCATGTGGCCCCCTGAGGCCGTTTATCCGGCCCCCGCTGCACTTCTGGAAGGGGCACCTCTTTCATTGGTGGTCAGTGAGAGGAGCATAGTTCCCATTGAAATACTGGTCAGTTTGTTGATTTAAACTTACTTGTTCTTTATTTTAAATATTGTATTTGTTCCCATTTTGTTTTTTTACTTTAAAATAAGATATGTGCAATGTGTGTAGGGATTTGTTCATAGTTTTTTTTTATAGTCCGGCCCTCCAACCGTCTGAGGGACAGTGAACTGGCCCCCTGTGTAAAAAGTTTGGGGACCCCTGAACTAGAACCTCTGATTTTATTTTCTTACATTTCAAATGCTGTTTCTCAACATCCTCTTGATTTTTTTTTTTTTGTAGTCCAAGTATAGTGGTACTTTAAACTGCCTCTTCCTTTAACACTAGTAAGTCTCCCAGGAATTTAAATAGGACTCAGTGAAAGCAATACTTGAACCTCATTCATATGTTCAAGTTAGATCATTATTCCTAATAATGGCTTTAAGTGCTTAGATAGATCAGCACTTCAGGCTGAATTGCTTGTCATTTCTTTATAAAGATGTTTTAAGAAATTGCTCCATGCAGTCCCTTCTGGCATTGTTTTCTAGCGAAAAGTAACATGATCCTGTATTGGTTAGTCCGAAGTCAGAGAAGAAAAGTCTTTTATATTAGCAAAAACAAAATGTATTTCCAGGTACTGAGAATAAAGAGCATAATTAGTCATGAGTGATGGTCCTGTGGAATTTTTAAAGTAAATCATGAATGCATTGAGAATCTGCTGGTGGCTTTAACCTCTATTTTATTTTCCCGTGATGCTTGGGTCCAGGTTGCCATGAGCTCCCACAGGAAACCTATGCAGTTCCTCGAGAGAGAAAAGTTGCACTGTTAGACTTAATAGTATGGTAGTCATGGAAGCATCAGTTATCTTCATCAAGGCAATTCAGATTTGATTATTTTAGAACTGTGTGTTGAATACCAAACCAGTAGAGTAGTAGCTGGAGCTAAATCAAGGGATTGTCATTTTTGTTAGATGATTAGGGCTGACTTGGAAGAAATGTGAAAGGGTTGAGCTGTGTAAATATTCTCTTTTCAGCAGAAAAAGAGAAGGTCCATCGCAGCCATTAAGACGCAGCTTGTTAGCTTGATGCATCTCAAACTACTTAACCTTAGCAATTATATCCCCCGCCTACACGCAAGTGTGTCACTGTGCCTTAGGATTCTGTCTCCAAGGACTGATAGCAAAACATATTGGTGATTTTCTATTAACATAAAATGCAGATTTTCTGTATCTAGATAGATCTCTCAAAGGACAGGGCATGTTCTGGTTCAAAGTCCTAATTATTAACTTGAATTTTAGGCTCAGGTGAACATTGGAACACTTTATTTTTTTAAGATATTTTTATTAATTGATTTTAGAGAGAGGGAAGAGAGAGAGAGAAAGGGGAAGGGAAGAAGGGGAAGCATCAACTCATAGTAGTTGCTTCTTGTATGTGCCTTGACCAGGCAAACCTGGGGTTTTGAACTGGCAACCTCAGCATTCCAGGTCGATGCTTTATCCACTGCGCCACCACAGGTCAGGCAGAACAGATTTATATATAAGTTTTTAGAGAACCATTAAATAAAAAATATATGTAATTTAACATTTTAGAGGTGATGGTATTTACTTAAGTGATGCTTTTTAACATGTTAACATTTTTATAAACGATTAATTTTTTATAAAAATATTAAACTTTTTAATTTTTGGCCTATGAGGAACCTGATATATGTAAATAATAGACACATTAAATTAATAACAGCATATGTAGACACACCTGAGGATATTTCCGCAGTATTTATCAATAATATTAAATACCAGAAAGGACGGTGTGTTATTCCTTTTACAAGAATGTGCTTTTTTAGTCAATTTGCTTTTGTAGTGTGATGCTACCCTGCTGATATTTCCACTACTCGGGCACTTATTAAACTCGTATATAAGAATAGATGACATAGAAATTGCTAACTTAAGAAGAATTGCTGAATTCTTGAAACAGTTTATTCATTTTAGGAGAAGACTTGGTGTGCCATCTAGTGGGCATATTCAGCATTCTGGGTATCAAAAACCGATTTCTCACTGTTCTGCCAAAATGCAACTTTCTTGACACTTTGTATCTCTTGGTCAATTAGCATAGATTGTACTCCTATTGTAAATGTCATGTAATTTTCAGTTTTGTTGTAATTTTATCTTTTTTTTTTTTTTTTTGGAAAGTTATATTAAAAGTGACCAAAATCATCAAAAATAAATCTAATGATGGGAATAAATCTATGAGAACTATGAGACAAAAAAAAATACATTCAAACAATTTCAGTCTTTAGCCAGGACTAAGATAAGTTAAGGCAAAACTTCAACAATTAAAGCAAAAACCTAAGCACACTAATTATTAAACTTCATTATTTTATGTATATTTTTCTGAAAGGATATAAAAATAATCATTTTGTTCTTTTATATGTTAACATATCATTCAAATAGTTGTATACACTTTAATTTATTCTTTTTTTTTTTTCTATAGAGAAATCCAAGACCAGTGACTTATCAATTCCATTCAAATTTAGATTATTACAAAGCACGGGGCGCAGACCTCATGAATAAAAGCCGGTAAGTCCTCTTTCTCTGATGGAAATTGTAAATCACAAAGATATTCTCAAAGATCATCAGGAAATATTGCACATTTGCTGAAAATAATTTTCCAGTTTTTAGCATATCAGTAGTTAATGCATATAATGAATCTTTGTTAAATAAATTATCCAAGTGTTTTTAATCTGAATTTTTTTAAAGATGTAAAAAAATGATATACATTGATGTCAGTAGTGAGACGAAAAACTAAATAAATATAATAATACTTGTTACAATTTGAAGTTAGGCAACTTCATTTCTTTAACACTAAAAACCTAAATAAAGTGTGCCTACTTATATAATCTCTTTCTAGATCCTTGCTCTTGATTGAAAAGAGGCAGTTCTATAATATATTTTTAAATTATTTCAGTAACAAAATTAAAATTGATTTTCCCAACTGTCTTTAGAACTACACAATAAGCTTACAAATGCATCTTATGTGTGCATTTGTGATTACATACATAGAAATTTTAAGGGTCACTGTAGGAATTAAAAAACATTAAAATCCTACTTTTAAAAGAAATTAACATTGGCATAAAGGGTTGATGAACAGTTTTCTACTTTCATAATACTGTACTCAGATGTCTCAAGAGTTACCTTGTCAAACCACAACCATCTCAAATTAGAATATAATTTCAAAGTTTACTCTAGGAGACTAAAATGTTAGTAATGATGAATGTTGCCAAGTTGTCCACATTTTCTTTCTTAAACATTTTGCCTGTGCGCTAGCTTTTCTTAAGGAGTCCAATGAAAGCTCAGTGTGCATTTATGGAGTACGCAACCACAGTGTGTTCTGCTCTTACGTGGCGAGGTTCAAAGTAGACATATTCCTGGCACATGGGAACTCATAGTCTAACTAAGGGGTGAGAAGTTTACAATAAAGTGGCGGAGCCCTGGCCGGTTGGCTCAGTGGTAGAGCGTCGGCCTGGCGTGTAGAAGTCCCGGGTTCGATTCCCTGCCAGGGCACACAGGAGAAGCGCCCATCTGCTTCTCCACCCCTCCCCCTCTCCTTCCTCTCTGTCTCTCTCTTCCTCTCCCGCAGCCAAGGCTCCATTGGAGCAAAGATGGCCGGGCGCTGGGGATGGTTGCTTGGCCTCTGCCCCAGGCACTAGAGTGGCTCTGGTCTTGGCAGAGCAACGCCCCAGAGGGGCAGAGCATCGCCCCCTGGTGGGCAGAGCGTCGCCCCCTGGTGGGCATGCCGGGTGGATCCCGGTCGGGCGCATGCGGGAGTCTGTCTGACTGTCTCTCCCCGTTTCTAGCTTCAGAAAAATACTAAATAAATAAAGTGGCAGAATTTAAACTTGTTATTTTTAAATTACCCACCTTTGATTGAAATCTGCCTTGTATTTTGATGTACAGTGTAATTACGAGACCAGTTTTATAGCCCAGGAGGCTTCTCTGAAGTCCTTTTCTGAATGTTCATTTCATCTGATTCTTGTTTTGCAAATAAAAGGCGCTTCCCCATAGTCACTGTGTTTATTTTATTTAACAAATTTGTAGTGCATGCCAGACTCATTGTGCTAGGCATTGGAGAGCTATGCAGTGAACCAACCAGACAAAAATTCCTGCCCTCAGGAATCTTAGTCTAGTTACTTGTATTTCTTCCCTGATGTCAAGTATTTCAATTCATTATGTTTAAAATAAAAAAGTATTTTAGGTATTTCCTGTATACAAAATCTTTCTAACTGGAGTCCCTTCTTCTCTTTCCTATCTTCCCTGCCCCCCCCCCATATTAGTTTCACCCAATAGCCAAAGAACTCTTAATTGACGGTAGATTACATCACACCCCCCACTTAACCCCCACACCCCCAAGGCTTCCTATTACCATTGATAGTCCAGTCTTCTTCACCCAGGCCTTCTCTCTTTGACCTTGTCTCCTTCTGCCCTCCCCTTTCTGCACTCCCATGATGTGCTTTGCTTGGGACCTTTGCACTTTCCTCTTCCTGTGGAATCCCTCCCATCACCTTTCCTGGCCTCTTCATGGCTCAGGGCTCAGCCCAGTCTTGTCAGAGCACTCTTAACCACCTGTTGTCTTCTCCTCCCCGAGTCACTGTCTACCCCTTTTCTTCATAGCATTTATTACTATGTAATTGAAGTTATGTTCTTTCTCGGTGAACATAGCATCTGTCTCCCCAATATCCCGACTAAAATCTATGCCCCTGTTTTACCACTAAAATGATATCTAGGGTAATGATTGACATTGGGAAGGTATTTAACAAATATTTGTTGTATGTATACATGTATTCTTTTTTTATATTTTTCAACATGTACTTTTTTTTTCAAAAAAAGGAAATGGACTGTACCCTTTCTTGTCTCCCCTTCATGTTTTTCTTTCTTATATTTAACTTTTTGTCTCTGAACTTTTATTCTGAAAACAGGTTGGTTTTGTGTTATGTATCTCCTTGTAAGCTCACTGAGATTCTTATACCAAGTATATTATTTTGACCCTGGCTGGTTGGCTCAGTGGTAGAGTGTCTGCCTGGTGTGTGGATGTCCGGGATTTGTTTCCCAGTCAGGGCACACAGGAGAAGTGCCCATCTGCTTCTCCACCCCTCCCCTTCTCACTTCTCTCTCTCTCTCTCTCTCTCTCTTTCTTTCTCTCTTCCCCTCCTATAGCCATGGCTCGATTAGAGTTGGCCCCTGGGTGCTGAGGATGGCTCCATGGCCTCCACCTCAGACGCTAAGAAGAGCTCAGTTGCTGAACAACGGAGCAATGCCCCAGATGGGCAGAGCATCATCCCCTAGTGGGCTTGCCTGGTGGATCCTGTTTGGGGTGCATGTGGTAATCTGTCTCTCTGCCTCCCCTCCTCTCATTGAATAAAAATAAAAAAGTATATTATTTTGACTATTGTAGAGAAACTTTTTCATCACCTTAGTTGTAATTTCGAAGCTTAAAATTAAAATTGAACCAAATGAAACATACAATGTGAGGAAGAAAACACAGACCAGCAAGCAAGGGAAGAATCAATGACTGGCATTAAGAAACTTGATGAATCTTTTAAAAAGGTATCATCAAATTGTACACCTGAAATCTATATAATCTTATTAACCAATGCCACCCCAATAAACTCATTTAAAAATAGTAATCTAAAAAAGGTATCAACTTAAAGCCGTACCACGAAGTGCACTCAAACAGAGCAAACAAATAAAATGCAAGTGTCTGTGTGACCGCTCTAGTTACTAGAAGGCCTTTTTTTTTCTTTATTGGCACATTGGTTTACAAAAAAATCATACAGCTTCAAATGCACAAATTTAGCAAACCGCCCTTTGCCCACTGCATTGTGTGCCTCCCCCCAGTAACGTCTCTTTCTGTCCCATTCCCCCTCCTTGCCCAGCCCCCACCCACCTTTCCCTCTAGCCATCACCGGCCTGTTGACTGTGTCTGTGTGATATATATATATATATAGATAGATAGATAGATATAGATATAGATATCTCATCATATATATAGATAAGATGATCTATATATCTATATCTATGTCTATATATATCATTTATATATAGATATAGATGTTTTTGGCTATTTCCTTCACTTTCTTTCATCCTGTCCCCTCCCCCCCACCCTTTAACCTTAAAAATAGAAGAATCCACAAACGGAATGACTGGTGAACTTACTGTACCACTATTTTTAAGTAGGTATGTCAAAAAAATAAACTGAATCAAAGGCAAACAGAAAATCGGGGAAATATTTGTATTGGAAGTAATGGGGAAACTATAATATCGTTCATGTATAAAGGATTTGGTTCAGTGAGAAACACAGGATCCGGTCTCAGTAGCCATTCTACCCCATTATATGCTTTGTCAGATTCAGCCCAGAAAGGCTGGAACACCCTCCAGTCTTCTTTTTCCTCTATACGCACTCTGTAGAGGATCTCAACCCAGGTTCATGACTTTCAATACCATTTCTGACTGAAAGGTTCTTCATTTACATCTCAGTTTGACCTCTTCCCTTGAACTCTAGACTTATACAACCACTACTCTTTCAGTATTTCCTCTTAGATGTCCAGTATGCATCTCAAATTTGGTATTTTTTAAACAAAGCTCTTGATTCTACCTCCACAAACCTGTTATTCCTGCAGTTTCTCCATCACAGTAGTAACACAACCCAGTTGATCATCTTAGAACTACCCTTGACTCCTTCTCTTTTCCTCACATCACACCTCAAGTCCGTCAGCAGATCCTCTTCAAAGTGTGTCCTGAAACACATCACTGTCTTCCACCTCCTGCTGATACCGAGTCCCCACATCGTTGCTCACTGCCCTGCCATGGCCTCCCAGTCTCTCTGTATTTCTCCTCCTCCCTTCCACCCAATAGCCACATCAGTGTGAGTCAGATCACAGCACTGCACTACTCAAGTCCTCAGTGACTTCCCGGAACTTTCCGATAAAATCCAAGGCCTTTTCAGTGGCCCACAAGGGGGCCCTCAAGGTTCAGCCTCCTGCTGTGGCTCCATCCCCATTTGCTCCCACCACTTCCCTGGGGTTCCCTGACCAGCGCACTGGCCTGCTGCGGGTCCTCCAGCACTCAAACACGCGCTGCTGTGGCTCCATCCCCATTTGCTCCCACCACTTCCCTGGGGTTCCCTGACCAGCGCACTGGCCTGCTGCGGGTCCTCCAGCACTCAAACACACTCTGCTGTGGCTCCATCCCCATTTGCTCCCACCACTTCCCTGGGGTTCCCTGACCAGCGCACTGGCCTGCTGAGGGTCCTTCAGCACTCAAACACGCGCTGCTGTGGCTCCATCCCCATTTGCTCCCACCACTTCCCTGGGGTTCCCTGACCTGCGCACTGGCCTGCTGCGGGTCCTCCAGCACTCAAACACGCTTCTACTTCAGGAGCGCTGAGCCTGCTTCTCCTTCCGATTCTCCCGCAAGGGTCCACGTGACACACGTGCTCCTCAGCCTCTTTTCAGATACATCTCTTCATAAACACCTCTCTGACTGCGCCAGCTGAAAGAATGGACCCCTGTCCTCTGTCCCTTTGCTTTCTTACTGATTTTTGTATTTTTTAAAGCACAAAATGGTATTTTTAGCATATTTTTTAAAAGTATTGGGTTTTTTGTTTGTTTTTAGCATTTGTTTCTTGCACTGATATAAACTCTCTCTGTTTGTCTTATTAACTGTTATGTCCCTAACACCTAAAATAATGACTAGAATATAGTGGGTACTCAGTGAAAAAAGAATTACAGTCAGCAAATAAACATTTAAAAGGCTATTCAAACTCATAATTAGTCAAAGAAATGCAAATTAAAATGCCAATAAGGTACCATTTTCACCTTTCAAATTAGCAAATTAAAAACAGGAGCCAGAGATGATGAAGTCTTAGAGATCTACTGTGCAGAATATTAAACAACACCATGTTATACACTTAAAAATCCCCAAGGAGCATAGATCTTATTTTAAATATATTACAGAAAAATAAAATGAAATACATTTTAAAAATGGAATAAGGGTGGGAAGAAACTTCTGGACATAATGGATATGTTTATGGTATAGATTGTGCTGATGGTTTCACAGATGTCAGCTGTCCCTCAATAAAGTAGTTTTGAATGAGTAAATGAATGAATGAATGAATGAGGTAACACTGGTGAAGTGCATGGATACCCTTAGTCAACAATTGAAGGAGTGTAAATTGAGAAATACTTGATCATTTTAACCAAGAAATCTTCCAATTCTATACGTAGCCCTTATTCCTCAGAAGTTTATCAGATGCCCTTCAACCATAATGAGCCTTGCAGCTACTTTCCTAGCTGTTCAGAGTCTTATTAAAATGTTGGGACCTTGGGGCTGTCACTGAGTAGCAAGATGAGATGTGGGGATGGTACAGGGGGATCTAGTGGAGGACCTCCTTTTTTCTTTTTGTATTTTTCTGAAGTGAGAAGTGGAGAGGCATGTGCCCAACTGGGATCCACACGGCATGCCCACTAGGGGGTGATGCTCTGCCCCTCTGGGGCATTGCTTCATTGCAAACAGAGCCATTCTAGCACCTGAGGTGGAGGCCATGGAGCCGTCGTCAGCACCTGGGCCAACTTTGCTCTAATGGAGCCTTGACTGCAGGAGGGGAAGAGAGAGATAGAGAGAAAGGAGAGGGGGGACAGTGGAGAAACAGATGGGTGCCTCTCCTGTGTGCCCTGGCCGGGAATCGAACCTGGGACTTCCACACGTGGGGCCAATGTTCTACTGCAGAGCCAACGGGCCAGGGCCTTGTGGGAGACCTCCTTAAGTGGTCTGTAAACAGAGGATAGACAAGAGACAAGCAGACACCTGGGAAGCAGGGAACTAATACCTGCTCCTTCTATGGCATTGGACTTCTACTGGTGTTGCTTATGCAAATAAGGGGTGAGGATGCAGAGATGACATGTGATTTTAAGGATAAGAATATCTCTAGAAATCAAGAAGCCTGATTTCTCTGCTTTACCATAGATTGCTATAATTAAGTCTTTAAAAGCAAGTGCCTAGGTATTTTAGTGGTAGATTTTCCATTACTTGTGTGGGTAATATTCGCTGTGCTCTGATTTTACTTACTTGCAAATTTCTTTTTTAAAATGGGAATTGACATTTTCTTATTCATTCAACGTTAGAGCTCAGAACCACAATTTAATGCTCAAGTCTTGTTCCAATTTTGTCCTTAAATAACCAGAAATTGCTGCTATAAAAAAATTAAATGCATCTAATTTGTGACCAGTCTTCAGAAAGACCCATCTAATTTATTTGGGAATCTGTGACTACTAAAATGCCCGATTGAGTAATTACGAAATAGAATTTCATAGTTTTTAAATACCGCGATCTTATAGATAAAATGACATACCTTCTTTATTCCAGAACATTCCTGGATTTTCTGTTTTGAAAATGACACAACACCACTTCTCAAAATGTGTGATCTCTCTGCTCAGCAGAGGTGAGAGGTAATGGCCCTGAGCCATTAGCAGGGCCTCGAGAGCAGATCACTTTATCTAGCAGGGCCTTTCTGCAGGCTCCATGACAGTTGGTTTTGTGACTTGCTCAAGCAATTTCATATCACCAAAATTAGGTGTTTCGTTTGATTGAGTTAGGCCTTGATAGAGCTGGAAGAGCCCGAGCTTAGATCCTGATCTCTCCAGTCAGCAGATCAGCAATAACATCCTCTGTGCTGACATCCCCAGCTTTCCTCTGCTCCATGGCAGAGCTTAGTGTCAACAGCTTAATTGATATCAATGATGACAGATCCCAGGATTATCATTCTGGCAGGTAGGCCTCTGCATGGGATCTAAGAGGAAGCCAGGCATCAGGGAAAGAAGATTCTAACAAGGAGGGTTCCCTGGGCTCTGAAGATGTATCTCACATTCCTCCGCTGAGCTCTCTGTGACTAAGGACTGATGGCATCCAGTCTATTCTTAACACAGGAAGTCCTGGTGGCTAGTAATTCTCCGTCTGTCTGTGGGATCAGGATCGTGGGATCAGGATCTGCCTCAGCGTAGGAGTGCTCCTCTCAGGGCCTGGCCTCCCGAGAGTGCCACGGAAAGTGCAGGATCCCACGAGGAGTGGCTCCCACAGTTGTAATCTTTTTTTTTCTTTGAGATTTTTTTCTTTATTTTTAGAGGGAGGAGAGAGAGAGAAAGTGGAGAGGAGAAGCAGGAAGCATCAACTCATAGTAGTTGTTTCCTGTATGTGTCTTGACCAGACAAGCCCAGGGTTTCGAACCGGCTACCTCAGCATTCCAGGTTGACGCTTTATCCACTGCGCCACCACAGTTGTAATCTTATGCTAGAATATGAGCTTTGTGAGAGCAGGACCACATGCCTTCATTGCTGTTTTCTCAGTACCTGGCACACAGAACAAAGTCACGTGTCATGGACTGACACAATGCATTTTTGCTTCAAATGTAGAATAACTTATCATTAATGTCAGCATCTAGTCTTAGAGTCTTCATACTCCTAGGATCTAACACAGTACCTGGCACTGTTTATAATATTCAGTAAATACTTAGTTTAATGACTGAATAAATAAATATAGTTTTTTGGGGGGGAGTTGTTTTGTTTTTTGTTTGTTTTTACAGAGAGAGAGTCAGAGAGAGGGATAGACAGGGACAGACAGACAGGAACGGAGAGATGAGAAACATCAATCATTAGTTTTTCATTGCACGTTGCAACACCTTAATTGTTCATTGATTGCTTTCTCATATGTGCCTTGACTGCAGGCCTTCAGCAGACCAAATAACCCCTTGCTCGAGCCAGCAACCTTGGCCTCAAGCTGGTGAGCTTTTGCTCAAACCAGATGAGCCCTCGCTCAAGCTGGCAACCTCGGGGTCTCGAACCTGGGTCTTCCGCATCCCAGGCTGATGCTCTATCCACTGCGCCACCACCCAGTCAGGCAATAAATACAGTTTTTAATAGCTAAAAGGCATGATAAAATTTTCCTGGAAAATTTCCCTTTTATATGGCCTGACCATTTTAAATGATCAACAAGATGTTTTAAATTAAGCTTTATTATATTTACTTACATATGACTGCCTATTTTCAGAGGTATTTTATTGCTAAAATATGGTAAAGAAAGACTATCCTAATAATATTCTCAAAGCCATGTAGCCAAGAAATCCATGGATATCAGTATTAGTAGTTAATTAGCTAATAAGAATTGCAAAAAACACTGATTTTTGTATAAATATAATTTTCTAATATTTTTGTGGTCAAATAACTAAGAGTACTATGAACACATTACACATTTATGTCTGAAGTGCTCTTTCTATTGTATTTAAGAGAGTTGTTAATTCCCAACCAATTTAAGTAAAGTGGTAACACTCTATCTCCTATCTAATGCAGAGTAAAGAGATTTTTTTTTTTAATTTTTCCATTGATTTGAGACAGAAAGAGAGGGGGGGGGGGAGACAGAGGTGACAGAGAGAAGCATCAACTCATTGTTCTGCTTAGTTGTTCCAGTTAGTTGTATACTCATTAGTTGCTTCTCCTATGTGTCCTAAACAGGGATCGATCTACGACCTCAGCATGCCAGGACAATGTTCTATCCACTGAACCACCCAGTCAGGGCCTCTTTCTCCTTTTTAAAAAAATTATGTATAATTTGTACATACTACACAAATCTTTTTGTGTTTGTATGTGACAGAGAGAGGCAGAGGGACAGATAGGGACAGACAGACAGGAAGGGAGAGAGATGAGAAACATCAATTCTTCATTGCAGCTCCTTAGTCTCCTTAGTTGTTCATTGATTGCTTTCTCATATGTGCCTTGACCGGGGGACTGCAGAGTGAGTGACCCCTTGCTCAAGCCAGCAACCTTGGGCTCAAGCCAGTGACCTTTGGGCTCAAGCCAGTGACCATGGGGTCATATCTAAGATCCCACACTCAAACCAACAACCCCACGCTCAAACTGGTGAGCCCGCACTCAAGCCAGATGAGCCCATGCTCAAGCCAGCAACCTCGGGGTCTCAAACCTGGGTCCTCTGCGTTCTAGTCCGACACTCTATCCACTGTGCCACCGCCTGGTCAGGGTAGTACACAAATCTTAAGTGTTTAGTTTGAGGAGTTCTGACAGTTATATATACCCATGTAACCACCATTCAAAACAATATATCTGGAGTGAATTTTTCTTTCACTCAAAAATTCCCTCGTGTCTTTTCACAATCAGTTCCAGCCCTTCATCCTGAGGCAACCACTTTCTGATTTCTATTACCAATATTTGTTTTGCCTTTTCTTGAGTTTCCCATAAATGAAACCGTACAATACACACTCTTTCATGTCATCTAGTTTTTCTTTTTTTTGCTCAGCATGTTTTTATAATTCATTCATGTTGTTGACTATCCATGTTATTGTATTTATTAATTCATTCATGTTGTTGACTTTGTATTTATTAATTCATTCACATTATTGTATTTATCATTAGCTCCTCCCTGTAGGTTGTTGAGTTGTATTTTGTTATATGAATATACCTCCTCAAGTTACTTATCTATTCTCTTGCTGATAAATACTGGGTTATTTCCAGATTTGGAGTGTTATAAATAAGGCTGCTAAAAAACATTCTTGTACAGGTGTTTTAATGATGTTATTTGTTCTTGTTATTATTGTTTGTGGATATATATTTTTCTTTCTCTTGAGGAAACTCTTAGAAATTAAATTGTTTTATCAGATATATATATATGTTTAACTTTATAAGAAACTACTAAACTGTTTTTAAAACATATTTATACCTTTCTCCACTACCATCCAGAACTTATGGGGGTTCTAATGGCTATACATCCTTGTCAACGTTTGCTATTGTCAGTCTTTTTTATTTTCTCCATTCTACTTAATATGAACATGGTATCTCTTTGTGGTTTAATCTTCATTTT
Source organism: Saccopteryx bilineata (assembly GCF_036850765.1). Classification (NCBI taxonomy): domain Eukaryota; kingdom Metazoa; phylum Chordata; class Mammalia; order Chiroptera; family Emballonuridae; genus Saccopteryx; species Saccopteryx bilineata. Next base: position 32,099,569 of record NC_089499.1, read on the forward strand.
CCTGGTGACTAATAATATTGAGCATCTTTTCATAGCATGTTGGTGATTTGCATATCATTTTTGCAAATGTTTGTTCAAATATTTTGCCTGTATTTCATGGTTTGTTTGTCTGTTTATTCTTGATTTGTAGGAATTCTTTCTATATTCCGGATAAGAGTCTGTGAAATATCCATACTGCAAATATTATTCTCCAGTGTGTGGCTTACTTATTCTTTTCCTTAATGCTTTCTTTTTATGAGCAGAAAATATTTATTTCAGTGACGTTCACTTTTTCATTTTTTCTTTTATGGTCAGTGCATTTTGTTTCCTATTTAGGAAATATTTGCCTACCCTTAGTCTTCATTGTTGAGGATTCATCCCCAAGACTACCCTCAGCTTCAGTGATTCAGTGGGACTCACAGAACACAGAAAAGCTGTTATACTCATAATTACAATATATATGACACAAGGATTCAGATCAAAATCAGGAAAGGAAAGAGGTTGGCATCTAGGAAAAACCAGGTTTAAGTTTCCAGTTGTCCTCTCCAACTAACTGTCAAGATATATATATATAATGATTCTCAAAGTGAAGGAAGAGGTACAGAAGGCAAAAGTACCCAGCAGGTGGGCATCTGAGTTATATGCTCTTCTGTTCTGATGTGTTCTCCTAGGCCAGAGAATCCCTAACCCTCTGAAGACTCTGCTGTTATGAACCGCAGTTCCTCTCGGGACAGAGTCCTAGCCCTCAGACACATTGGGTCAGAAAATAAATTAGTTGAAAACTACCACTCTAGAAATAGAAACTTTGATACTTCTATCGTTATGTCTTAGAGAGTTTATCCAATAATTTTGTGTGCCATGATTAATGCATAATTGCTTATTATTTGCTGTGGTAGTAAGTAGTGTTATGAATTGTGTTCAGACCCAATTAGGTAAGCCCCACAGTCTAGCTTATATCCACCCACTCATCAGGGCCAGCCTTTTTATTCCTAACAAGATTCCATCCCATCAACAAAGATTTACCTGCCACATGCAAAATAATCATAGTCTCTTTCACTGGAAAGTCATACTCCTAAGGAATAAGTGATGGCAAGCTTATTTTCTTGAGATGTGGTCTGAGTTTGTTTTCTAAGATAGCAGACACCTCACAGTATAGCAAAAATATTAGAATTAGATATACGTGTCTTTCATTGAAGCAAATTTGATACACTCACCTTCAAAGTTAAAGAATTTTTAAAAATTGGAAAATTCATTTTATATAATTTGAAGCCTTCACATATAGAATTTGTAAGTAGAAATACACCATGAATATTAGCTCAGCTACTAGAATCATCATGAAAAGTACTGTGCTGTAACCCTGATAACTGCTTTAAATTTCTAATTTAAAAACTGATGCCTGGCCCTGGCTGGTTGGCTCTGGCAGAGCACTGGCCCAGCGTGTGGATATCCCAGTTTTGATTCCCAGTCAGGTCACACAGGAGAAGTGACCATCTGCTTCTCTACCCCTCCCCCTCTCTCCCTCCCTCCCCCCCCTCTGTTCTCCTCCCACCACCATGGCTCAATTGGTTCGAGCAAGGTGACCTCAAGCTCTGAGGATGGATCTGTGGCCTCTGCTTCAGGTGCTAAAAAAATGGCTTGGTTGCTGAGCAATGAAGCAGTGGCCCAGATGGGCAGAGCATTGCCCCCTAGTGGGCTTGCCAGGTGGATCCCGGTCAGGATGCATGCAGGCTGGAAAAATGCAGGAATGCAGAGATAGTGTTTCTATCCAAAAACCAAGGTCACATATTTACATTTATCATATGTATATTTTTACAACTACTTTTTGCACTTCAGAAAATAAATTTAAAATAAATTATGTATGTTTTTATGGTGGAATAAAGTATGGATAGATTGAGGTGAGAAAATGGTAGAATAGGAGAGGTATGATAGAAAGGAAAGGAGAGAACTGGAGAAACTGTGTCTCAGAAGAAAGATGAACATAGAGAAGAAAGGAGGGGCAGAAAGAACAAATAGAAACTGAGAGTAGAAATAAGACAGCCAGGTAAACAGACCGCTACATCTGAAGATGGGGTTGGGTCAGCATTCCTCAGAGGCCTACACTAGTGGCCAGGCCTCGTATTGGTCCTTTCTTCTCCACAGTGTAATGAATGTGATGGTGAGAAGCCTTTTGACACAGCAGGTTATACACTCCAAGAGCTAGAAGGGGCTTTTCTTTAACCTTGCCTCTCACTGTGGCAGGATTAAGAAGCCTGGGTGTCTGGAGATGATTTTGCCTTTTCTACTTATAAGTAATGGAGCACTTACCATTTTGATCAGAGCCTGTGAAATCATTAGAAAGGATTTTCTGTGTCACGTGTTTAACTGTCTTCTGTCGTTTTTTGCAATTTATGCAACTCATCTCACTTTTTAAAGCCATGCTTTCCCTCGTGACAGTTTTCACCACTGGGATGAGAAATGGGGGGGGTGATGAGCTGGGAACTGGGTGACTTGCTCCCCAACTTTTTCAGCCATTCTTCTTCCAGCATAATTTTCATACCTCCCCTCTGTTCCACTCACTCTGTTTTTTAAACACAAAACTCAATTCTGCCAGAAATTAATGTCACCAAGAGCTATGTCTCATAGTTATAATTAACTCCTGCAGGTTAAGCACTCCTCCAGTGTTTTTAGTCACATGTGTATTTATTATTAAAGGATAATATGGATTTACTATATATGGATAAATATATATTTACTTTTGAAGGATAATGTTGTAGGTACAGAATTCAGGGTAGTGTTTTTGTCTCTCAACACTTGAAATATTCATTCTCCTGTTTGCATGGTTTACTGAGAACTTGGATGTGATTCTTACCTTCACTACTCTATAGGTAAGGTGCTTTTTCTCTCTGGCTTCTTTATGGACTTTTTCTGTGTCTGTGATTTTCTGTAGTTTAACAATGACATGACTAAGTATAGTGATTTTGGTGTTTATCCTGCCTGGCGTTTTCTGAGCTTCCTGGATCTGTGGTTTTGTATCTGACATTAATTTGAGGAAATCCTCAGTCATTATTGTTTCGTATATTTCTTCCATTCCTTTCTCTTTCTTCTCCTCCTGATATTCCCATTGTGTGTATGTTGTACTTTTTATAGTTGTCCCACAGTTCCTGGATATTCTGTTCTGGGTTTGTTTGGGGGTGGTTTCTGTCTTTTTTCTGTTTGCTTTTCAGTTTGGGGAATCTCTGCCAAAATATCCACAACCTCAGAGTCTTTCTTCAGCTGCCTCCACTCTACTTATAAGCCCACCAAAGACATTCATCATTTCTGTGTCCGTATTTGTATCTCTATCATTTCTTTGTCTTATAATTTCCTCCAGTCTGTGTAAATTTTTATCTGATCATGCATGCTGTCTACTCATCATTAGATCCTTTAGCATTTTAATCATAGTTATAGTTGTTTTAAATTTCTAGTCTGATCATTCTAAAACCCTTGCTATATCTGAGTCCAATTCTGATGTTTGCTGTTTCTTCAAACTCTATTTTGATTTTATAGAATTTCTTGCATTTTATTCATAGCTGGGTATGATGTATTGAGTAAAGGAACTGCTATAAGTAGACCTCTAGTAATATAGGAGAAGAGGAAGCATTATGCTATGGTCTTATGATTAGGTCTCTTTGTTTTACTGAAGCTGTACCTCTGGATGTAAACCTCACACATGCCTCTCAGCCTCCCTCCCCAACTTAGGTGGGCTAAGATGGCCTGGGGTTGGTTATTTTCCTTTCCCCAGATCAATTAGGCTCTTATAAAACCCAGCAGGTTAGACCCTGGTTAGTTTTTCCTGAGGCAAGTCCTTGTTTAGAAGAACAGAATACTCTGGTATTTTTCAAAATGGTGTCTCTTCCCCTCCCCCTGCCTGAAGCACAATCCCCCCCCCCCCCCACACACACACACACATTTATTATGAGAACCTGGTAAAGCTCCAGGAGGTAAAACTCATAAAAGTGTGGGCTGCCCCTGCCCATAACTGGGTCCCCTTGTAGTTTTTACCTCTTAAAATTTGTCCACACTGAGCCTCTAGCAATTTGTCAACTACACCTCAGATTTCCCTACCCCAGCACTGGTTCCTGTGGGTTTCTGTTTCACTAAGTTATTTATCTGCATTTACTGGTCTGTCTCTCTAATTTAGGGATAGCAGTTTTCTCTCTGACCTCACTTCTCTTACGAATCTAAGAAAAAGTTTTCAATGTTTTTGTTTGTTACTTGTTAAAACAGAGAGGAGACTTCTAAGCTTCTGGAAACCGAAAGTTCACTCATGTAGTATTAATACAACTCAAGAATCTTGTTTTTCCTGAGCAAACGTGACTCTGGGCTCATTCTAGCCTTATAGACCAAATCAAAATATTAATGTTTGGGACTTTTATTTTTTTATATTAACTCATATTAATCTTTGCCTCCCTATTCTATCTGTAATGTACAGTTGAAAAAATTTTTAGCCTTAGTGTGTAAACCTTTAGTTACCTTCGTTAAATTTTATCTGTTTAATTCATTTCTCATGCTAGACTCTTGATATTATTTTAAATTTTGATTATTTTGCTGACATATTAGATGTCCTTGCAGCCTTTGTCCCTAATTCTGTAAGTCACCAAATCATAGAATTTTCTGTCCAAAAGGAACTCAAATTATCATATAATCATAGAATTTTTTTAGTTTTTTTAAGCCACAAAATCAAAGAATTCTATCTAAAAGAGACTCAAATTATTATATAATTCAGCCCCCTTGGTTTAAAGATAAGAAAACTTAGGTCCAGAGAGATGGCTAAATAACTCTCATGTTACACAGCTCATTGACAGAGAGTATGACTTTAGGAAACAGGACTGGTAAATAGGTCTGTGAACCAAGTCTGACATATATCATCAGCAAGAACCCTGGGTGGGTATGTGAGATTGACAATACATTTGAGATACAGTTGCTCAACTATAACTCAGCACGATTATCCTCTGTTATATCCACTGGCACTGACATACTTTGATAAATTCTAACAGCCTTTCACACTCCAGACTTGTATTTAGTAAACCATAATGGCTGATTGTAATAAACTACAACCTTCTCTAAGTAATTAGTAAAGATATTTGTTTAAGTCAGTCTATTTTCCAGTTAGTGGTCTATATTCCTTTTGAAAAGTCAAAACATTTCCCCACTTCCATTCCTCTGCTACTTCTATTTTTATTCAATAAAACAAAATGGTAATATATTGAAATGCAAACAAACCCAACCATCTGAAATTTTTAAATGTACCTAATAACAATTGAGTCAACAGACTGCTTAGAAAATGTCAGAGAGAAAATGTATGTTATTGCTATAATCAGATGCAAATGGATAATGTTCAGTGCTTTTATTGGGAAAGAAAGAAAATGAATAAGTGGATGGATGGATGGATGGATGGATGGATAGATGGACGGACAGATGAACAGATGGATCCACAAACCAAGCATTCAACCATCTTTGGGAATACAAGAAAAAAAATAAGAAGAAAAATATAAATTAGAATGTAGAGAAAAAGATAATTTAAAATCAATTGAAATGTTATTCTTTGACAAAAATATAAACAAGTATCTAACAAAAGTTTTATTGCAAAAAGAGAAATAAACAAACATTACACACTTAATATCAGACCTAAAAAAATAAATCTATAGGTAGAAAGGAAATAAATTGGTTCTGGTACAATTATTTTGAAAAATATGTGGATTTTTCAGAAAAATGGGCTTTTGCTACTGATTTAAGCTGCAAAATGAAGTTATGCCAAAAGTAAGTTATTGGCAGTTTCAAAACAATCTCTCCTAGCTAGAACTATTTATTTAATAATAATATATAGTAAAAAATAGTAATGAAAGACTTTGATTACATAGAATTTGTTACTCATTAGGTTTGATATCTAATATCTTAATTCCAATGTCCTTTTACTATTTATTTCAATACTGTTTACACATTTAATCCAATCCAAACCTCACACTCTGTCAGATCTCTGATAACTGCATTAATTTTCATTAATTTAGCACACATGAATTAATAGTATTTATCACAGGCAATATAATTGTTGCAAATTGCTTAGCATAAAAATAGTCATGCCTGAAAAACAAACTATGGATAGCATGCTTTTCGTAGAAGAAGTACATGGTTTATCATTGTTTATATCTGAAAATAAGTAGAGTCACCATCAACGGTTGTTTTGAAAAGAATATATTCTTGAAGCTGTGGGTAGTAGATGAGGGGAAAATTGGTTAAAAACAAAAAATGTTCAAAAAAGGAAAACACTGTTCATCCCCTTTTAAGAGCTACTCAGATGAAAAATTGCTCGGCATGAGCTTGATCTATATGTTTTTCATGGTTATTAGTGGTAATGAAGATGCATTAACTATATTCTCTTGATAATGCTCCAGCAGTTTCTTAGTACTTTTATCAGCATATAAATTTTACAACTGGCAATATGGGAATTTGACTAGTACATTGTTGTTTATAAAAAAGGGTAACAACAATATAACTTCTTCATATCTATGAATTATGAATCTTGACTTGCAAAGAAGCAAAACTAAAATGCAATAGGACTTCAATAGCATGATAGCTCTTCTTTCTTCTACTGCACAAGAAATGTAAGTGCATGTCGGCTGCTGAGAGAAATACAGTGCCAGAGGTGAATGCCTTCTTAATCTAGAATTTATGAGTTCTTTTAATGTGAGTCATTCCTTTTCTCAATAAACATGTACTTAGTGCCTTCTCTGTTGTTAAGCTACCGTGTCTGTAAATTGAGAATGCTCTCCTTCATAAGGAAGTAGCTGAACATGAAATAACTGGTGCATAATCACTATACTCTATATATCCTTATCTCTGTTAGGAAACATTATTTTCTTTCTGTGTGTGTGTGTGTGTGTGTGTGTTTTAATTTATTGAATTCATAGAGGTACAGGTTTTAAGTACACAACTCAACAAAACACCATCTGCACACCGCGTCGTGCACCCAGAGCCCCAAGCGGTCTCCTTCCATCCCCATCTCCCCCTTCGCCCACCACCACCTACCCCCACACCCTTTCCCCCTGGCTCTCACCACTCAAGTGGTCTCTTTCCATCCCCATCTCCCCCTTTGCCCACCACCACCTACCCCCACACCCTTTCCCCAGCTCTCACCACTCAAGTGGTCTCTGTCCATCCCCATCTCCCCCTTTGCCCACCACCACCTACCCCCACACCCTTTCCCCCAGCTCTCACCACCCAAGCAGTCTCTTTCCATCCCCATCTCCCCCTTCGCCCACCACCACCTACCCCCCACACCCTTTCCCCCAGCTCTCACCACCCAAGCAGTCTCTTTCCATCCCCATCTCCCCCTTCGCCCACCACCACCTACCCCCCACACCCTTTCCCCCAGCTCTCACCACCCAAGCGGTCTCTTTCCATCCCCATCTCCCCCTTTGCCCACCACCACCTACCCCACACCCTTTCCCCCAGCTCTCACCACCCAAGCAGTCTCTTTCCATCCCCATCTCCCCCTTCGCCCACCACCACCTACCCCACACCCTTTCCCCCTGGCTCTCACCACCCAAGCAGTCTCTTTCCATCCCCATCTCCCCCTTCGCCCACCACCACCTACCCCCACACCCTTTCCCCCTGGCTCTCACCACAGTGTTGTCTGTGTCTATGTATATATATATGTTTCTGTATTTTCAGTAATTTATGGAAGGACATTAAATAGCTCAGTTCTTTAAAGGCTAAACTTGATGCAAAAAGAACCCTTTGAAAAAGGATTTTTCCCACATTTTATTGAGTTATAAATGAATAAATCTTTCTTTGATAAAGCTAAATTCCAGGTTTTAAATTTGATTTGTCCATCTCCATAGCAATGTAAATCTCCAATACCTAGCCCATAATATTAGCTATTACCATTGGAGAAAACTTTATGGCAGGAAGAAACGCAGTGTTCCATGTTGGTTTTAGAGCCGTATCTGGTAATGGCAAGCCAGGGCACAGCTGTGATGGGCAAAGTGGCAAAGTCACTAGGTAGGTGCTACCAGGTAGATCTGAGAAGGAAGTGATAGTAAAATTCATATTAACTAAATCCAATTAAGTGAATCCCTCAAACTTCATTATCAGTTTCACACTTTAATGAAGAAAAAGCAAAGTGGGAGAAAATAAGCTTCTATTATTGGGACAATAAAACTACAAACTTCGGTGCTGTCATGGAGTTGGCCAATCTCCTACAGCTGACATAATTTAGAACCATAACTTACCTTCAAGAAGATACTAGCCCTGAAATACTTGAAGATCATGAACCATTTGGGAAGCAGTGATTCATTTAGCATATGTTTGCTCAGTGTCCTCTGTTTGCCAGTAACAGCACAGGAGCTGACAGCATGGGAGCCAGAGAGCAGGCGAGGGGAGTGTGTACAGGACTTAGTCGCCACTGAGAAGCAGTCAAGTAAGAATGGACCCCTGGCTCTGCAGAGGTCACTGGTGACCTTGAGGACTGGATTCGGAGCAGTGGCAAAGCCACACCAGACCTTAGTGAGCCAGAGATGGAAGCAGCAGCAGTGGCACCTGAAGACACCCTTTTGGGGAAAAAAGAAGGGAGTGAGGGTTTAGAGAAGTCAGTGTGTACACACACACACATCCCAGGGTTGCGTGCTAATAGGATCACAGTAGAGAAGGAGGAAATGTTGATGCAGGAGAACAATCTCAGAAGGTCAGAGGAGGTGGGACCCAGAGCCCCAGAGGAGAGACCGGCCACGGCCAGCAGCACGGACCGCTTCCACTGTAGCAGGCGAGAAGGTCTACACCAGAGGTAACACTGCTGCCATTCAACAAATGTTTATAAAACACCTCTTTGTAATGGGCAATGGCAATATAGCAGGGAGACAAAAATCTTTGTCTTCATGAAATTATTCTAGTGGGAATTGGAGGAAGTGGACAAATAATAACCAGAAAGTAAAATATACAGTATGACAGACAGTGCAAAGCACTATCAAGGAGTGACGTCACGGAAATGGCGCCGTGAGCAGCGCGTCCGACAGCTCTCCCCTAAATCACAACAAATTTATCAACTAGAAACAGAAAAATTTATCCTCAGAGCATTCCGGAGTTCCACACAAACTGAAAGCGAAAGGACTGTTATCACTTGAATCTGAGAGACGAGGGTGTGGAGGAAGCTACCACAGGGACGTTCTTTCAAACCGCAAGGAAGTGCGCCTGTGGTGAGTCAGCCCATATACTTGGGAACCGCAAGCCCCCGCGAGCCCCTGCCCCGAACTGCCACCGCGAGCGGCCGCTCCGGTTGAGCACCGCTGACGTTCCCAGCGGCCCGCACACTGCGAGTGGGGGTCAGCGGCCACCGGTGCCCGGAGCGCCCCATTCGCACGCGTGCCTTGGGCATTCCACGCGCCCAGGGCGCCCTGCTGGCCCGCACACCCAGGGGGCTCCATTATCCTGCGCCTGGTGCGGTCCAGCCGCCAGCAGCGGAGCGAGCGGGAGAGGCTTGGGAGATTCTCTCCGTGGGCGGGGCACCTCACCCAGCCATTCAAGCTAACAATCAAGCGTTGGGGGAGGGGCGCGCGCAGGCAGCCTAAAAATACCTTCGGAAACACAGCTGCGACCCAATCACTGAAATTAGCTTAACCCATGAAATCTGCGCACCCTCGGTTCTAATTGATAAGATCTCTCTCAGTTCAGCGATCCAAGACAAGAGGCGTGATATTTTTTAGTGCCTCTCGCTAAAGGGGCGGAGGCAACTTCTGATTGATAGAGCCTCCATATTCAGGGATAAACGCTAACAAGAAGGACTTGGCAGATAATAAGGTCTATACTACACTAGTCGTAAGCAGAGACTAGTGCCTCTTCTTCCCTGCAAAAACAGGCTACAAAGTGTGGAAAGCCTGGGTTGAGAGGTCCAACTAAATGATAGGCGCTGATCAGTCACCTTGACAACAATTGACTCCCACCCCCGCCTGATTACACTGGAGGCCCTGACTGTCAGAGCCTTTCCCAAAGCCTTGCACTGAGTGGGGATAGAGTGGGGATTTCCCAGCTCTTTGAGCCTCTTACTCCCCAGGCAGAAGCAGTTGCAGCCTTATAGCTGGATCACCAGGCTGCTAATTCAGAAAGGGGGGACTAGGAGAGAGAATCCAGGAAAGCAAACTCTCTCATCGTTGAACCTTGCAAACGCCAACAAGCCTTTACTTCCAGCAAGACTAAAGCCAATTATAAGACATTGCCATAGAATCCCATCAACTGCAAATCCCTACCTAAGAGTGACACAGGGGCAGAGCCTGGGGTACAGAGTCACCGACCAGGAAGAGGGAGAGAAAAGAAAAAGGAAGAAGTTAACCTCTCAAAATCAAGAAAAACCCACAGACTTTACAACTTGATCCACTAATTTTTTTTTTGTTGTTGTTGTTTGTTTCTTCTATCTTTTTGCCTTTATTTCCTCCACCTCGGTCCTTCTATTCTCTGCCCATCTTATACTTCCCCTTTCTTGAACTACACTACTCATGAGGGTTGCATTTTAATTTCTTCTTCATCCTCACCCTCCTTTAAGGTTATACTCCAAAACACTTAACTCTCACTCTCTCCTCTTTTGGTTTTTGGTTTTTCTTTGTCTTGCTTTATTTTGTTTTTTTCTCTTCCTATTTTATTTCTTCCTTCGTTTTTCTCTTTTTCTTATTTTTTCCTTTCTATTCGTTTTTTCTTTTCTCATTTTACTTTCCTCCCATATAATCCTCAATCACGAACAAATTAGTTAATTTGGGACTCAAGGCTTTTTTTTGGCTTTATTTCTCTTTTTTGCTTTTGTTTTTATTTTTTTTTCTTGTTTGTTTATTTTTGTGGTATTTTGGGTCCTCCCAACCCAAAATACAAGGTCTCCATTGTATTTAGTCTTCGCTCCACTTAATACAACAGATTTTTACTTATTATTTTTATTTTTTCTTCTTTATTATTCTTTTTTGGTCCTTTTTTCTGGTTCCCTCTTATCCCTCTCATTATATCTCTTAGTTGACCATCACTTACAAGCAAATCATCTTATGCTTGTCTAAGATTTTCTTCCTCTCTTTTTTTTTTTTTTTTTTTTTTTGCATTTAGTAGGTCCCTACTCCCTTTTTTTTTGCCCCTTGAACTCTTCACCCCAAATCAGGCCCTCCATTATAGGCACGATATTTCCCTGAGGAGGGGAGAGGAGGGAAAGAGAACAGAGAAAAAAAGGGGGAAATAATAAATTATTACTGTTTTTTTTTGTGGGGTGTGTTACCCTTTTTTTTTTTTTTTTACTTTTTACTCTTTATTAATTCTAATTAGTGCTATGAATAAGACCACCCTCAGATGCCGATAAGAAAGAGGAAATCGAATATTATGGATACAAAAGGAAGAGAGGTAACACAAATAGATGTGGAAAAATCTATGGAGAAAAGACTTAACATATTGGAAGCCTTGGAGCTAAATGACAGAGAATTTAAAATAGAAATCTTAAAAATACTCAGAGATATACAAGAAAACACAGAAAGGCAATATAGGGAGATCAGAAAACCACTCAATGAACACAAAGAATATATTACCAAGGAAATTGAAACTATAAAAACAAATCAAACAGAAATGAAAAACTCAATTCACGAGCTGAAAAACGAGGTAACAAGCTTAGCTAACAGAACAGCCCAGATTGAAGATAGGATTAGTGAAATAGAAGACAAACAACTTGAGGCACAACAGAGAGAAGAAGAAAGAGACTCAAAAATAATAAAAAACGAGAAAGCCCTACAGGAATTGTCTGACTCCATCAGAAAGAATAACATAAGAATAATAGGTATATCAGAGGGAGAAGAGAAAGAAAATGGAATGGAGAATATACTCAAACAAATAATAGACGAGAACTTCCCAAGCCTATGGAAGGAACTAAAGCCTCAAATTCAAGAAGCAAACAGAACACCAAGTTTTCTTAACCCCAACAAACCCACTCCAAGGCACATCATAATAAAGATGACACAAACCAATGACAAAGAAAAAATTCTCAAGGCAGCCAGGGAAAAGAAGAGTACAACATATAAAGGAAGGCCTATTAGATTATCATCAGATTTCTCAGCAGAAACTCTACAAGCTAGAAGAGAGTGGACCCCAATATTTAAAGCCCTGAAAGAGAGGAACTTTCAGCCAAGAATACTATACCCATCAAAGCTATCCTTCAAGTATGAAGGAGATATAAAAACATTCACAAATACAGAAAAGATGAGAGAATTTATCAACAGAAAGCCCCCACTCCAGGAAATACTAAAGGGGGTTTTCCAACCAGATTCAAAGAACAAAAGAAAACAACACCACAAGTAACAGCTCCACCAAGAACACAATAAAACCAAACTTAAACTGTGACAACAAAGGAAAAAAAAGGGGGGAGAGGATGGAGATTAACAGTAGCAAAGGATGATGAAGTGCAGAAATACTTATAAGATAGGGTACTACAATGAATATGGTAGGTACCCTTTTCATTACTTAATGGTAACCACCCTTAAAAAAACCACCACAAAAACACTTGACTTAAAAAAGGTAGCAACAGAGGAAAGAAGTATGGAACACAAACAAACAAAAACAAATGATAGAAAAACAAAAGAGAAGAATCAAACTAGATACAAAACTAACAGAAAGCAATTTATAAAATGGCAGTAGGGAACCCACAAGTGTCAATAATTACACTAAATGTAAATGGATTAAACTTACCAATAAAAAGACACAGAGTAGCAGAATGGATTAAAAAAGAAAATCCAACTATATGCTGCCTACAAGAAACACATCTAAGCAACAAGGATAAAAACAAATTCAAAATGAAAGGCTGGAAAACAATACTCCAAGCAAACAACACCCAAAAAAAAGCAGGCGTAGCAATACTCATATCTAATAATGCTGACTACAAGACAGAAAAAGTACTCAGAGACAAAAATGATCATTTCATAATGATTAAGGGGAAGTTGAATCAAGAAGACATAACAATCCTTAATATATATGCACCAAACCAAGGAGCACCAAAATATATAAGACAGCTACTTATTGACCTTAAAACAAAAACTAACAAAAATACAATCATACTTGGAGACCTCAATACACCGCTGACGGCTCTAGATCGGTCATCCAAACAGAGAATCAATAAAGATATAGTGGCCTTAAACGAAATACTAGAACACCTGGATATGATAGACATCTATAGGACACTTCATCCCAAAGCGACAGAGTATACATTTTTCTCTAGTGTACATGGAACATTCTCAAGAATTGACCATATCTTGGGCCACAAAGACAATATCAGCAAATTTAGAAAAATTGAAATTGTACCAAGCATATTTTCTGATCATAAAGCCTTGAAACTAGAATTCAACTGCAAAAAAGAGGGGGAAAAACCCACAAAAATGTGGAAACTAAACAACATACTTCTAAAAAATGAATGGGTCAAAGAAGAAATAAGCGCAGAGATCAAAAGATATATACAGACAAATGAAAATGAAAATACGACATATCAGAATCTCTGGGATGCAGCAAAAGCAGTAATAAGAGGAAAGTTCATATCACTTCAGGCCTATATGAACAAACAAGAGAGAGCCGAAGTAAACCACTTAACTTCACACCTTAAGGAACTAGAAAAAGAAGAACAAAGACAACCCAAAACCAGCCGAAGAAAGGAGATAATAAAAATCAGAGCAGAAATAAATGAAATAGAGAACAGAAAAACTATAGAAAAAATCAATAAAACAAGGAGCTGGTTCTTTGAAAAGATCAACAAAATTGACAAACCCTTGGCAAGACTCACCAAGGAAAAAAGATACAGGACTCAAATAAATAAAATCCAAAATGAAAGAGGAGAGATCACCACAGACATCATAGATATACAAAGAATTATTGTAGAATACTATGAAAAATTATATGCCACCAAATACAACAATCTAGAAGAAATGGATAAATTCCTAGAACAATACAACCTTCCTAGACTGAGTCATGAAGAAGCAGAAAGCCTAAACAGACCAATCAGCAGGGAGGAAATAGAAAAAACTATTAAAAATCTCCCCAAAAATAAAAGTCCAGGCCCAGACGGTTATACTAGTGAATTCTATCAAACATTCAAAGAAGACTTGGTTCCTATTCTACTCAAAGTCTTCCAAAAAATTGAAGAAGAAGCAATACTTCCAAACACATTTTATGAGGCCAACATAACCCTCATACCAAAACCTGGCAAGGATGGCACAAAGAAAGAAAACTACAGACCAATATCTCTAATGAATACAGATGCTAAAATACTAAACAAAATACTGGCAAACCGAATACAACAACATATTAAAAAAATAATACATCATGATCAAGTGGGATTCATCCCAGAATCTCAAGGATGGTTCAACATACGCAAAACGGTTAACGTAATACACCATATCAACAAAACAAAGAACAAAAACCACATGATCTTATCAATAGACGCAGAAAAGGCTTTTGATAAAATACAACACAATTTTATGTTTAAGACTCTCAACAAAATGGGTATAGAAGGAAAATATCTCAACATGATAAAGGCCATATATGATAAACCATCAGCCAACATCCTATTAAACGGCATAAAACTGAGGACTTTCTACCTTAAATCAGGAACAAGACAGGGTTGTCCACTCTCTCCACTCTTATTTAACGTGGTGCTAGAAGTTCTGGCCAGAGCAATCAGACAAGACAAAGAAATAAAAGGCATCCATATCGGAAAAGAAGAAGTAAAGCTATCACTTTTTGCTGATGATATGATCCTATACATCGAAAACCCGAAGAACTCCACAAAAAGATTATTAGAAACAATAAACCAATACAGTAAGGTCGCAGGATACAAAATTAACATACAAAAGTCCATAGCCTTTCTATATGCCAACAATGAAATATTAGAAAACGAACTCAAAAAAATAATCCCCTTCACGATTGCAACAAAAAAAAATAAAATACCTAGGAATAAACATAACAAAGAACATAAAGGACCTATATAATGAAAATTACAAAGCATTGTTAAGGGAAATCGAAAAAGATACAATGAGATGGAAAAATATTCCTTGTTCTTGGATAGGAAGAATAAATATAATCAAAATGGCCATATTACCCAAAGCAATATACAAATTTAATGCAATTCCCATCAAAATCCCTATGAGATTTTTTAAAGAAATGGAACAAAAAATCATCA
Source organism: Saccopteryx bilineata (assembly GCF_036850765.1). Taxonomy (NCBI): domain Eukaryota; kingdom Metazoa; phylum Chordata; class Mammalia; order Chiroptera; family Emballonuridae; genus Saccopteryx; species Saccopteryx bilineata. Next base: position 32,114,735 of record NC_089499.1, read on the forward strand.
GATTTATATGGAACTATAAAAAACCCCGAATAGCCAAAACAATCCTAAGGAAAAAGAATGAAGCTGGGGGCATTACAATACCTGACTTTAAACTATATTATAGGGCCACGATAATCAAAACAGCATGGTATTGGCAAAAAAATAGACACTCAGACCAATGGAACAGAATAGAAAGCCCAGAAATAAAACCACTTATATATGGTCAAATAATCTTTGATAAAGGGGCCAACAACACACAATGGAGAAAAGAAAGCCTCTTCAACAAATGGTGTTGGGAAAACTGGAAAGCCACATGCAAAAGAATGAAACTCGACTACAGCCTGTCCCCGTGTACTAAAATTAATTCAAAATGGATCAAAGACCTAAATATAAGACCTGAAACAATAAAGTACATAGAAGAAGACATAGGTACTAAAATCATGGACCTGGGTTTTAAAGAACATTTTATGAACTTGACTCCAATGGCAAGAGAAGTGAAGGCAAAGATAAATGAATGGGACTACATCAGAATTAAAAGTTTTTGCTCAGCAAGAGAAACTGATATAAAAATAAACAGACAGCCAACTATATGGGAACTGATATTTTCAAACGACAGCTCAGATAAGGGCCTAATATCCAAAATTTACAAAGAACTCATAAAACTCAACAACAAACAAACAAACAATCCAATAAAAAAATGGGAAGAGGACATGAACAGACACTTCTCCCAGGAAGAGATACAAATGGCCAACAGATATATGAAAAGATGCTCAGCTTCATTAGTTATTAGAGAAATGCAAATCAAAACTACAATGAGATACCACCTCACCCCTGTTAGATTAGCTATTATCAACAAGACGGGTAATAGCAAATGTTGGAGAGGCTGTGGAGAAAAAGGAACCCTCATTCACTGTTGGTGGGACTGTAAAGTAGTACAACCATTATGGAGGAAAGTATGGTGGTTCCTCAAAAAACTGCAAATAGAACTACCTTAATGACCCAGCAATCCCTCTACTGGGTATATACCCCAAAACCTCAGAAACATTGATACGTGAAGACACATGTAGCCCCATGTTCATTGCAGCACTGTTCACAGTGGCCAAGACATGGAAACAACCAAAAAGCCCTTCAATAGAAGACTGGATAAAGAAGATGTGGCACATATACACTATGGAATACTACTCAGCCATAAGAAGTGATGACATCAGATCATTTACAGCAAAATGGTGGGATCTTGATAACATTATAAGGAGTGAAATAAGTAAATCAGAAAAAAACAAGAACTACATGATTCCATACATTGGTGGAACATAAAAATGAGACTAAGAGACATGGACAAGAGTGTGGTGGTTACCAAGGGTGGGGGGGGAGGGAGGACATGGGAGGGAGGGAGGGAGAGAGTTAGGGGGAGGGGGAGGGGCACAGAGAACTAGATAGAGGGTGACGGAGGACAATCTGACTTTGGGCGAGGGGTTTGCAACATAATTTGATGACAAAATAACCTAGACATGTTTTAAAAAAGATAGAGTTTGGCAAAATATGGCCATTGGGCCACATGTTTGTATATCCAACAAGCTAAGTATAATTTCTATATTTTTTTAATGGCTGAAAAAAAACAATCATGGCATGTAAACATTTGAAATTAAAATTTTAATGTGCATAAATAAAGTTTTATTGGAACATAAAAAAAAAAAGCACTATCAAGAAGAGTAAAGCAGGGAAGTGAGGCAGGAGCCTGTGGAATGCCGGGTGGGTGGCCGTGGTGGGGAGGGGTTACAGTTCTCAGGAATTCCACGTAATCTCCATGAATTCACTTCCTGACTCTCAGGTACACTTATTTTTCAAAATCCTATTAAATGTGGCTGATATGCGAGAGCTAGTGGGGAGCCTACTCTCAGCCTCTTTTCACTGGTGCCCGTTTTATGAGTAGCCCAAGACTTGCCCAGCCCTGTTCCCCTCTTTGATAGTCCTCATCAGAGGTTTTAATCATACATGTAGTTATGCGGTGCTTTGATTAATATACTCTCTCCTGCTAGACTGGAAGCTCCAGGAGGGGAACTGTGTCTGTTTTGTACAGCTGTATCCCCAGAACCTAGCGCGGTGCTGGCACATAATGGGCCCTATTTATTGAATGATGGATGGATGGATGGATGGATGGATGGATGGATGGATGGATGGAAAGTATAAAGACTGTTTTTAATAAGCCATATCTTTAAGAATCATGTTGTTTTATTCTGTGGACTTTCAAGTTTTCAATTCTCACTTAGTGCAGCTAATCTAGTAAATGGCCATTTTTGAAGCAGGTAAGGTATGTTTTTATACAATAGAGTATGTGAAATACACTTGTCCTCTAATTTAAATAATGTCTTTCCACCTAAAATTTTTTTACAGGACCAATGCCAAAGGCACGCCCCTGAATATAAATAAGGTCTCTAATAGCCTGATTAATTTTGGAAGGAAGTTGATTTCTCCAGCAATGGCCCCAGGCAGCACTGGTGGCCCTGTCTCAGGAGGCAGTAGTGGCAGTCCCTCCGCTGCGGTGGCTCCTCCCAGGACCTTGGCAGAGGTCCCCAGGCATCATTTGCAGCAGCAGCAGCAGCAGCAGCAGCAGCAGCAGCAGAGACTGATGAAATCGGAAAGCATGCCGGTGCAGTTGAACAAAGGTAAGGAAAATGTACTAAGTCTAAAAAAAACACTCACAGTGTAGCCTGGGACTTTTTCACCAACCAATTTCCTAGACATAGAAACCAATGCAAAACTTAATTTTTAAAAATCCATTGCATTAAGTCCTTTTGAGTTAGATCGCCAGATACAGTTTTTTTCTTAATTATGAACAATTTTATGAGATCATTTGTTAAGGTATTTTTTAAAACATTCATATCCTCGTAAACTTGCTTTCAAGACTCTGGAGGCCCGTAGAGTAAGGCATGAACTATCAGAGCACGGGACTTGAAATCAGCTGACTGTGAGCTCCACGCCAGACTGGGGGAGAATCTGAAATGGGAAGTTCCACACGCCATGGGCTTGCCATGTCACAGCGTTCATCTGCGCAGTAGGTTTGGATCAAGGGCGTCAGCAGGCTTGCAGTCACTCCTCCAGCTGTTTTACCTCTGAGGCCAAAAAACTAGACCTTAAGGGGAAACACATGTATTCATAGCAGATTAGAAAGAACTACGCTTATTTTTATTAGTGGTAAAGAAATAATCATGATGGCAGAAAAATCTACAAAAGTCATTGCTAAGACCTCACAAAGCATCAGGACTGTAGCCATTTTGTTTCAAGGCAACTGTATTGAGCATGCCTAATTCATGTCTGTGCGATAGCCAGGTGCAGTAACTGGAGTGGACAGTAGAAATAGTGATATTGAGTCAGTAGGAAGACCTTGAACCATGTTTCATGTATTCTGTTTAAGAAGTTTAATCTAAAATTGTGAAAAATTTTAAATTTCTGGCATTTAAATTGGTAAACTTAAGTTAAATGGGCTTTATTCCCCAATGATATAAAATAATGAGTACTACTCAATAATGAGTATGTGTGTGCTCTTCCATTAATTACAATATGTTGTTGCCTATCTGAAGTATTAGACTTTATAGATTAGTATTTAAATTGCTATTAGAGTATTCAGTTTACCTGCATAAGACTATCTTGTTTAAAATTACATCCTTCTCTTTTTAATGTAGAGCTATCACACATGATTTAAAGAAAAGGAGACTTCAAAACATTAACATGTTGTAAATGTATTTTAATGCCAGGAGACATGCCCACTAACAGAATGGAAATGTTATTTTATATATTTCTTAATTGTACTGTTTTATTGTTCTAAACAAATATGATTTCAATATTGCTTTGATAACAAGCTGTAGTCAGTAGTAATTCTAGCTGATGGCAGGCAAATGAGTCAGAGAATCTCTTAACGCCGTAGCTTAAATTTTCTGAGGAACCCAGCCAAATGACTATAGAAATATAAAGTTGTGTCTCTAAGGAACTGTCAAGTATTAATATCACAGTCAGTGAGAAAGGAAGTGCATAAGGATGGAACAATTGATGAAAACTAAGTCCCCAGTTATAAGAAGACAACAGAGCACTTACGCCAAGTATTTGGAACATGAGTCTCATCAGTAGGGCATTTCATAACTGATCCCCCCGCTGAAAGAGAGGGGCCTTGTTTGGCAACTCTTCTGTCTTCTTATTTCTGGTTTGTTCTTCTCATGTCAGTCTACAAAGAGCTTGTCTGCCCTCGTATTAAAGAGCGATATTCCTGCTAACACCTCTCCCTGCATAATGGCTTGAATACAGTAGAGGAAAAGGCAAAGACAACAGTTTATACCAGTAGAACCTAGTGTAGTTGATGCTCTTCACTGACCGGGGACCTGTAAGCAGAACCCTGAGCTTTCTCAGACCTTTTTGTTTCCTCACCCTGAAGTGAGAGGCTTGGACTGATCCGTGGGGGTGGGATGGGGGTGGGGGTCGGGTTCTCCAGCTCCAAAAGTCTATGGTTCCTTTGGTAAAAGATTATTTATTAACTCCACGATGAAAACCACTTCTCCAACATTGGTTCTTTAAGCTGGTGTTTCCCACAAGCATCCTGCTGTGCTGTGACACCAGCCAGTCAGCTCAGCAGGTGTGTTGCAGATTTGTATGTATGGTGAGCAGGGTAGTTAGCTGTCAGGAGGCTTGTGTTGGAATATGACTCCTAACTATCTCAGAACAGCATCATCTCCTTAGTGCCTTTGAGGAAAGATAATGTAACAGCATTTTTAGTGTACTCAGCTGGAAAATTTAAAAGTTGTTTTGAAAAATGGTTGTTTATAAAGATGAAAATGCTTATGGTTTTCCTAGGTTAGTTAACTCTCAATCATCTGTGCTTGTACAGGGGAACAGTTGTATGGAAAACAAAATTTATGTAAATGAATTCTGTCGTTTGTGTATGTGTTGGGCATGGTGTGTGAAGGAAGGAAAAGGGAGCACAGATCTTCCTCCATGATTTTCCTGGTGATATATAGTATTCAAATTGTTTTCAGTCTCTAAATATACCCTAATAGGTGATCCAGAAGCAGTGGGACAAAATGGATAGCGAGCATAAATGTGAAAATCTCTTTCAAATATGTAGAAAATAAGCACACTTTTTCATAATAAAGAGTTAACTATATTATGAAAATTTAGGACCTGATAAATTCTGCTAAAAGCTGTTTATCACTTGTTTGGAGTATGTACCTATTTATAGTTTTTATTGCAGTTATAAGAGAATATAAATATGTGTCCTGTTAATTAATGGGGACGATGTAATTACAACCCAATAATTTCCAGATGAGCTGGCCATGCTGTAAGTCATAATTGTAGCAAGTGGTCACAGCACTGAGGGCATGTTATTTATTCAAAAATGGGTTTTTTACTGTTGTATAAAAATTACAGGGGAAGCAAGTCTATTAATCATACATTGTCACACACAGAAAATAAAGTGCCTTTAAAGAAGGCTTGTTTTTTACCTCGTTAATCTCAAAATAACAGAGGCCTTCAGAAGTTGATACAGCCGGAGGATTACTCTGTTGACAGTAGTGACTGCTTAATGTTTGAACTTTGTCACCCAGGAAGAAAATCAAAGAAGCAAGAAGTCTTCCTTCCAAATGGTAGTGAGCCTCAGCGCCTCCCAGAACTCCCGCGGGGCGCCTTCTCCCCTCTCCCCCGTGTTCTGAGCGTGCACTGCTTTCTCCTCGTCTTCTTTGTCTATTTCTCAGTTTTGAGTACTTCTTTATTTTAAGCATTTACTACAGGTCCAATTTGTAAATGAAATCTCGCCTATAATAAGTATAGCAGTTTAAAGGGTATGCAGTTCACAGATTTATTTTTACATGTTGACATTTATAAGTACATGTGGTAACTTTTGAAATCTTTTCAATCCTTAACATGAAATCAGAACTTATTTAGGTCTTTATCTGATCACTGAAGAAATTGCTTTCAAGTTTAGTTAAAAATACGTTTTGTCTGTTCTAGAAGAAAATCAATTTCAAAAGAATGCTTTTAATAAATGCATATAACCTTTTAGATAAAGAATTTTTAAAAAGAAAATATAAAATCTCATTAATATTTGTAGAATGCTGAAGTCTGTTCAACAAAATCTTTTGATTGCTAATTTCCTATACTTTAAACTGGTAGAAACTTGTTTTATACTTTGGACTTAGTAGAAACTTTTTTTTTTTTTCTTTAAGAAAAATATGCTCAAATGTTTCTTAGGAAATACTTATTTAAAAAATATTTTGTATTTATTTTCATAAGATTGCACTGTATTTTCTGTTTTAGTTTACTTTTAGTAATTTGATTGATAAATGTATTGTAATATTAAGTATGAAAGAAAAGTAAAATTGATTTTTTTTTCCTTTTTATGAAATCTAATTATTTTTTCTTATGAAATCCAGGTGATGTAGTTACAGGAAGCAATGCTCAGGTTTCTGCTCCTGTCCAGACTCTAACTGACCTCCAAGGTACAGTTACCATGGCAACATAGAATATCTTTGCCTGTAGTATTATCATTGCCTTTTCTAAAAGTACATTACTCTTTGCCCACCCTCCATTCATCCCGTGTATCAGTTCACTACCATTGCTCAGCCACTGAGTGGCACTGTTGTTTAGAACAAAAGTCCCCTCTCATGCCATACCTTGGTGATGCCAAATCTAGCTGTGATGTGGGTTTTCTATTAAGTTTGCACCAGCCTCTTTCCTTGCAAAATATGGTCATTCTATAATTTGTGGTGATTTCAATAGTATATTTTATTAGGGAGCTCACAGCAAGGGATTTTTGTTGCATAGGTACTCTGTGACAATAACGAACAAATTAGTACTAAAATTACACAATTTATATGCTATTTGTATGCATATTATTGTATGTATTAGCCAGAGTACTTGTTACAGTTTACCTAAAAGAATGACAACTTGATTTTGAAATAAGGTTTTAAGTACAGGCTTTGTATTATGAATAATATTAACAGAAAGGGTGGTGTAACAAGTCTCCATATATAACTGGCAATGATTGAAAATAAAAAGATAACATTTTAATATAATAATTGTTTGTTCAAAATCTAAAAAAAAGTTTTAAGAAATATAAAGTCATAGTAATCCATATTCAGCAGCTCTTGTGGAATTTTAAAATATATAAATATTTAAAATTGCTACATTAATCTTTCATTATGTAATCATTTAGATAAAATATGCTAGAGAAAGGAGTTCTGTATTGCGTGGAAGCCTAGACTAACTTTAAGAATCTTTCATTCAAATTTAAACTGAAAAAATAGCAGTATTAATTAAAATGTGTATCATGTCTTTCTTAATTTAAAATGCCCACTTAATTTAGTCATGCTAGTAGTATTAAAATACTGTTCTAATAATGATATGTCTTCATAATAGCTGTACTTTTTGATAAATCAACAGAAAAGAATATATTGTGATTAGGAAGTGAGTGGTGTGCAGCTTAAATCTTGAAAAACACACTGTTGCAGTAAAGGAATGTGACCTCACTTCTATATATAGTTCTGTTTCCAGGTCTAGTTTCTGGCTGCATTCTGGTAATTAAACCAGCTAACCTTTAAGGGTTCTTCAGCCCAGGGATTCCATGAGGAGCTGCTGTTTACTCTCCTCTGTTCTGTTAAGTTATATAAAGGGATGCACTAACATGGAAATAGGAAAGGCAGATAATCTCCAAATGACATCTCTTTAACCTTGTCAGTTGTTGTGCTTAAATAAATATTGATGGGATCATCTGATATGAAGGGAATTCATAGGATTTAACTTTGTTTCCTAAAATTAAAACCTGAGCCACCCCCACCCCGACAGCTCTTGAACAGGTGTTTTGTTATCCCAAAGTTCATTTGGCTATGGAAACAGAAAGCCAAAGGCTGCCCTGCCTATTCTGACTTCTGCTTCTATGCTATTATTTCTCAACCCATTTTTCCTGCAGACCAGAGCCATTTGAACAGTGTTGCTTTTTAAATAGAATCTTAAAGAGGGAAGTTATATCGTTTTTGTTCAAATAATTTATGTTATATAAGTAGAGTCATGTCATTCGTTTATTCAGCAAGTATTTACTGAGTGCCTACTATGTTTCAAGCTCTGTTTCCATTGGCCCCTTGCTTTCCCTGCAGCTTGACCAGTGGATTGGGATTCAGCCTGTACATTTAATACTTAAGTAGACCAGGAACGTTTGCACAGTTGGGTCCCAGCTCTCTCTCTCTCTGGATACCCTGTTCAAGAATCCCCAGCCTGCCACACTGACAGGGAGTCTGTCAGTCTGCTAGGGAATGCTCCAGCTGCTTTATGCCACATGAGTCCCAAATAGCCAGCGTTCAGTCTGTGACGATCACTACCATGACAGTGATGGTGAGAAAGACAACACCTACCCTGATTTGAAGAAGTCACTCTGTGTTTTCCTCGGCACAGTTCCTGCAGGGTGACGAAAGGCAAAGGGAAGGAGGAGTAAGCCGAAACAGTGGTGGCAGCAAACACTTTCCAACAATCTGTGTTTAAGAGGGTTAGTAATATTAGAAGTTAGAGAACTTCATCAAACGTGCCAAACCCATTATATTCCTGTATATAATACTTTAAGAGTAGATATACTTTTTTTCATTTCATGGAACTAAAACTTTCATTCTGAGTTTCCCTAATGTCTTTTTCAAGAAACGAAGTAAATATCAATACTTTCCATGATACTTTGAATATATATAGTCTTTTTAAATGAGATTGTATGTGTAATCTTTGCCTTTTAAAGCACAATGATTATATGAGTTTTAATTTTTAAAAGAAAAATGACAAATATAAAGCGAGATTTTAAAGTTTAGGTCAATAAATAATTTTTGGAAATTTTGGGAAGTTCATTTTACATCTCTCAGTATAGGTTGCAATCATTTAAAAATGTGCCACAAGGGAATTGTTTGTTTTTTTTAAACAACTCAATGGATGCCTTCAAAATTATTTTTAAAAATTTACACCTGCCTTAAAACCTTTTTTAGACATATTTAGGAATTTATTCATAAATCAAAAGTTTTTTAATATGGATACACACACACAGGAATTACTTCCCAAGAGAATTTCCAACAACAAAAGTATATAAGTATCATATAATGGATTATTAGGAAAAAATTTATATTTCTTAGGTTATTGCCATAGGCATTTTAAAATTTTATATTACGTGTGTATTTCTGTTATAGCTATGAGTATATATGTATACACATACATACAGAGATACCATTTCGTAGCATTTAAAAGTAAAAAAGGAAGAAAAAGGTAAAAAGAAAAAAATCTCTGTCAACTGTTGACATTTTTAAGATAAAACTAAAACAATAACATTAGATAATCTTAATTAATTAAAGGCATTAAAATGGGGAAAAAAACCTTCTTTTTCTCCTCTCACTTTTTCCTGCCAGCCCATTTCCCTATGGGTAATCACTGTTAAGTTCCTTATAATTCCTTCTAGGTAAAAAAAAGATAGATTTTAAACGGAAGAGTAAAGTGGGAGTCACATTAATGTGATAATAGTTCACATGTCTGGAGGTGACTTCCTCTTTGGACCTTCAGGATTGAAGCACTAACTGAAATGTCCCAGTGCAGGTGACAACCAGCAGACCATAGAGAGAGAAAAGGGAGGTCTAACCAGGTAGAGCGGGACATAGTGATGACTCACAGAGAGCTGCTCCTCGCCAGAGTGAGGGAAGAGACCGCAGACAAAAACATTACCCGTGTGAGACCCGGATCGGCCATTCCGGCTGTTGCTGAGCAGTGGTGGCCCTGCCGCAAAACAGGCAGTGGCATTGTGTTCTGTAAGTGCTTTAAGAAAGCAGAGAAAGGCCTGACCTGTGGTGGCGCAGTGGATAAAACATCTACCTGGAAATGCTGAGGTCGCCGGTTCGAAACCCTGGGCTTGCCTGGTCAAGGCACATATGGGAGTTGATGCTTCCAGCTCCTCCCCCCTTCTCTCTCTCTCTGTCTCTCTCTTTCCCTCTCTCTGACCTCTCTAAAAATGAATAAATAAATTAAAAAAAAAGAAAGCAGAGAAAGACGTAATATGTAAAACAAGTTTTGGGAAACACCAATTATAGAGAAAATACACTTTTGTGGAACACTTATTCCAAAAGGCATTGAATGAATGACTTGTTTTTGGACTGAGAATAAGATCAGAATTTGCCCTTTACTTTCGAAAGACTTCATTCCGTCTTTCATCCAGGCCTTGTTTCCGGCAGCCCACTCAGCACAGCCCTTGTTAGGCCAGCGGGGTGGCGCAGCTTTGCCTAGCGTGTGCCTGGAGCGGGGCCTGGGCTTGAATGCTGCCTCCCCCACTGCCTGGCTAGGTGACCTAGGGACGGTGCGCCCCTCTTCTCTGTAAAGAGAGGAGAGCGGCTGCTTCAAGGGTGCTTGTAAGAAGTGACTACAACACCTGTCACAGAGTGGGGGCTCGAGGGTGCCACCCACTCAAGTGCTGGGGATGCCGGCAGAGCCATTACGTGTTTTCCTCAAATACCTTTTGGTTTTCAGAATCAAATTATGAAGGAGCCAACTCAGTACCTCTATATTTTCTTAATAATAACTTTTGCTATTGTAAAACCACATACCTGCCGGCAGGCCCTGGATCCAACAGAGCTTGGCGCTGTGGTCGGGGAGAGCAGGTCGGTTCCGGGGGATGCAGGGACAGCCTGCTTCCAGCTGCTCTCTGGTGGCCCCGAGATGTATGTTTTCAGTGAGCAGACATCAGCCCTCTTGCTGTCCGTCACTCATGTCCGAGGTAACAGATGCCGCGTTTTCTCCTGGTCACTCTGTGAAGTCAAGGTGGCTGCAGTCTGTGGCCACAGCACTGGGCTGCCCAGCTTCTCCCTTTCTGCTCTCCTGACCTGTGGTCCCCGCCATCCTAGCCTTCTAAACATTTTGCTTTTGGACTTCATCTTAGTTTACACTGGTTTTGGTATCATTTTCAATTATATATGGATGGCAGGGAGTTCTGAAGAATTTAATCAGAGCTAGACATTCCCAGCATTTTAACTGCCCTGACAAATACTGTGTCCTCTGCCAAAAATGACCATCCCTGAGCCACTGCCGCCGCCACCATCACCACCGCCCACTCTTCCAGTTTGAAGATTTTCCTCTCGCCTCTAAATGCCTGAGACAGAATTATCAATAGATACTCCCGCCTTAGTGCTCCCAGAGTACAGTTGTTCTGCAAACATCCATGTTGGCTTTCGTCCCCTGAGACTGTAGGTCAGCATATGCACAAGTCTGTATTTGCCTGGTACCGTTGTTGTGGGAGCTTTGCAAGAGCTCCTGTATGCCGCCCCCATCCTCGGTGCTGGGCAGTTTCTATGGGCATGTCGTAGTAAGCTTGTGCCCTGCTGTTCGGTTATGAATGGCAGGCTGCATGCGTGCCTGACGCAGATTAAGAATTGGTCTATATTTAGTATATATTTAAGAATGCCTTACAGTATAGAATAATTTTAATTAATTTAATTTTAAATTTAATAACTCTGATTCATTTCATTTTTAATTCATTTTCATTGGGATTTCTGATAAATCACTGTGAAACAAAGATTGTGGGTAGGAAGCTTTGGGCAGTTCCCCCCCAGGCTAGCACATAACGGTTGTAGGGAACAGCACTGAGCTGAAGGACAAGTGGGCCTGTCTTGCAGTGGCTGCCGGGACCTCTGGGACCAGGACGGCCCTTCAGAGTGGTCTGTTTTGGCGAACGGACCTGTCTTCATCCTCCATCAGCCAAAACCAGTGGCTGGACAGGAGTTGGTGACCGTGGGCAAAGCAGCTCTCTCCAGCTCAGGGTTGTTTGCAGACAGGAGCTCCTGCGCGCTGTGAGCAGCCAACACGCACAGCCAGTCCTGCAGAAGGATCTGAGCGGGGCTTCATAGCATAGATTTAAGAATGTGCCTCTAAGGATAAGCTTTAGTTTTGGTGCAACAGAACATGTGATTAATGTTGTTCCTATCAGTTAAAAACCTGGAAAGGTTTCTGAAGCATTAGGGCCACTGTGCAGTTTATGTTGAGAATATTGAGCCCTCAGCTCAGAAGTGTGCAGGCGAGGCCTGGGTGGTAGGATGTCGTGTCCATCTATGACAAGGACAGGGAGTTTTAAGAGTCCTTTCTTCATGGCCTGACCTGTGGTGGCGCAGTGGATAAAGCGTGGACCTGGAAATGCTGAGGTCGCCGGTTCGAAACCCTGGGCTTGCCTGGTCAAGGCACATATGGGAGTTGATGCTTCCAGCTCCTCTCCCGTTCTCTCTCTCTCTCTGTCTCTCTCTCCTCTCTCTCCCTCTCTGTCTCTCTCTCTCTCCTCTCTCTAAAAAAAAAAAAAAATGAATAAATAAAATGTAAAAAAAAAAAGAGTCCTTTCTTCTGTCTTAAGGCAAGACGTCTTCTGGTGCCCAGGCTTCTTCTACAGATCTCCAGAGGGAAAGTTTCATCTTCCCCTTTGGGAACACGTCTGGTCTAAATATTTATATTTATGTTCCCAAAGGGCACAAAACTGTTAGCAAGCTAATTTCTGTCATTGAGGAGAAATCCTGTACATTTTGCACAGAGTTTCTCTGTGAGATATAGGCAAGAACTTTATTGTAGCCCTACCACATCCACCCACGATGCCAACCTTTCCCCCCAGGTGAAGCTGGCAGTGACCATAATCCCTGCCTTTGTGAAATCTGGCCTTTGTGATACAAGCACCTGTAATTGACTATAAGAGAACTGACCATCAGCTTTCTATTTGTAGAGAAAGCCATCTCAAAATACATATATATGTCCTAAAAGTTGGGTAGATGGGCCTATTCCCCAATATGTTTTGGGGTTTTGGGGTTTTTTTTTTTGTTTGTTTCTTCTTTGCTGTTTTGAATTAATAGCTCTGTGGAGTTACTCTCTGAGATACAGAAATGGAATAATATGTGTTGGCAAAGTCTTTAAGTTTGGACAAATCTTATGATGTTGCTAGCTATATATAAATATAAAACCTATGTCCTAGGACAAGTTTATTAAACTTTCCAAGCCTCAGTTTTCTTTAAAATAACTACCTAACAATCTCATTAAGATTAAATGGGATAATATGTGTGAAGGTCCATATATACCTATGAACTAACATTTTGTAAATACCATGTTGCTGTAGTGTATTTTCATTTCCTGGTCTCTTCTTTAGATAAACAAGGAGGGCAGTATGTATATCAGGAAAGTTAGAGAAGAAATGAACAGTGTACAGCTATAGTACAGATAAGATCTAGAGTCAAAAAAAAAGTTTTCTAGTCTTAATATAATTTCATCATGGAAACAGTTGCTTTATAAAAACAGATAGCCTTTTAAGATATTTTTAAAATAATTTTTAATTCCTTTTAAATGGAAATATTTCCCAAGTTTGATAGAATTTTACTTATAAATATAGATAGATATAATAGATACTTTGTACTTCATTTCAAAAGTATTCAAGGCAACTAAAATTTTATAAGATTTTATATATATAACTATTCACGACTATTTTTTCATTTTGGAAGAAATGGAAAAAAGTTGTAATAGTCTACAGAACTCTAACCCTTTCCAAGAATGTAATAAAATATAAACGATTCTACCTGGCATTTTAAATTAACTCTGAATTTGAACTATAATATCAAATATTGAGAATCCAGAGATCATAAGTAGAGTAAAATAACCAGAAGAGTGATAAAGAGAATTTCCCATTTATTTAGCAGTTCTGAAGGTCAGAAGTCTGGTACGACCTCACCAAGCTGAAGCCACAGTTTCAGGAGGCTTTAGGAGAAAACCATTTGCGCTGTTGGCAGAATTTAATCCCGTGTGATTATAGGACCAAAGTCCCCATTTCTTTGCCGACTGTCAGCGGGGGTGGGAGGCCATCTTTAAGTTCTAGATCAGGGGTTGGGAACTTATGGCTCTTGAGCCAGATGTGGCTCTTTTGATGGCTGCATCTGGCTTGCAGACAAATCTTTAATAAAAAAAAAAAATAACATTAAAAATATAAAACATTCTCATGTATTACAATCCATTCATTTCCTACTGCTCATGTTCATGGTTGCGGGTGGCTGGAGCCAATCACAGCTGTCCTCCGGGACAACGCCAAATTTTTATTGGATAATGCTTAACGTACATGGGTTGTTGTATGGCTCTCATGGAATTACATTTAAAAATATGTGGCGTTCATGGCTCTCTCAGCCAAAAGTTTCCCGACCCCTGTTCTAGAGCATCTGCTCATGGCCCCCTTTCTCCATCTTCAAAGCCAGCTGTGCCAGGTCATGTTTCTCTCATGTTTCAACTGTCTCTTTTTTCTTCTTTAGGCACATTTCTAACTCATCCCCCACGTTCCTATTCCACTTGAATGACTTCTGTGTTTACATTATCCCACCATGGTCACCTAGGATATTCTTCCCTCTTAGTCATACCGGCAGAGTTCTTGTGCCGTGGAAGATAACATGCTCACAGGCTCTGGAGATTAAGGACATAGGCATTATTCTGCCTGCCTCGTATAAGCCTTGTAGGAGGAAGAGATGACTTATCACAACTGACCCAAGCAGAAGTAGAAAACCTTAAGAGTGGAGTTAACAGAAAAAATATCCAAAAATCCATCATTGTAATACCTTTAAAATCACCAGCACCAGAGAATTATATAGGTGGGTGATTTGAATTTTGAACAGACAGATAAATATAAATTCAATTGTATAAACTTAGAAAAAGCTGAAAATTTTTTTCATTTCATTTTTTAAAAAGGCCACGTTGTTGAAAATTAAAATGCTTTGGCTTCTTAGATTTATCTGTTTTTCTATGGACTTTTGAAAGCAGTTTGAAACTCAAAGCTAAGTAAACATTCCTTTTGTTTTAGCTGTATCTTCTACCACCCAAGGCCATAAAAGCTACTTAGAGTACAGTTCCAGGCAGCAAGGAGAAAACATTCATAAAAGGAAAAAGAGAAACCTAAATTTATAATAAATACTTCAATTTTTTCCACTACATCATCTTGAGGTAGGAAATGGCTTGCTAAGCAGGTGGTTGAAACAAAAGCCATCAAGGAAAATGAAGGGAGAGACACACACATTTATATACAAAGGACTGAGGTCCAGAATTAAGAACTCCACTAAGTCAGCTTTTTAAAATAAAATGAGCAGAGCCAATTCATACAGGACCTTCAGATGATTGAAAGATACTCACATTGAAAGATATTCAGCCTCACTGGTTACCAGGAAACTTCAAAGTAATATAACCAAGTTCTCCTCAGATTAACAAAGTAAAAAGTAAGATGATTAAATGAAGATATATCCTGTTATATTTACACATATTTATAAATATACATGCATGTATATATGTTAAAATCCTAGGAGAAAGCAATTTGGAATCATTTATGTAAATTTAAAATGCACATATAATTAAACATAGTGGTTCCACTTATAAAACTTCACCTAATAGAAATAGCAAACTGTTTGTACCTAGAGACATACCTCTTTAGAGTTTTAATTGTCATTTAGTTTGTAAAGACAAAAAATTGGAAAAATCCTAAATGTTTATTTAGGAAAGCTCCATTTTTTTCTTCTTCACAGCCATTAAAAAGAATAAGGCTGACTTTTACATAAGACAAAGACAAATTTCAAAGACAAGGTCAGTCCAGAAAGCAAGTCACAGAGGGAAGCATTTTTGGAGTGACAGAATAAGAACCTCTGATCAGTTGCAGAAATGTCAAGATCAGCTTTTTTGCAACTCTGGAAATAAATCAAATAATTGCAACAATTTAAGGAGCATCTATTGAAGAAAAATGGCTGGATCTAAGTAAGAACAGCATGCTTTGTAGCTTTTTAACTTTCCTTACCCCTCCCCAGGTCTGCCATAGTCTTTAATAGCCATTAACTATTTTCTCTGGAGGAGGAAGGATGGACTTGGAGTACCCTGAAAGTTCCATCTCCAGTAAATTGTAACTGGCTGACTTGTCCAGCAGCTCCCTGGAAAAGCCTTATTCATAGGGTTTGTCTTTACTTGACCTTATTCAGAACTCACTAAGGGAGAAACCCTTTCCACAGACATCCATAATGAGTGGAAGTAACTTAATATCATAGCTGCTCAAGGCAAAAATGGAGCAAACAAGAGGCTAACCAAAAACTGAACAGGGCCTGACCTGTGTGGTGCAGTGGATAAAGTGTCAACCCAGAATGCTGAGATCACCAGTTCAAGACCCTGGGCTTGCCTAGTCAAGGCTGATATAGGAGTTGGTGCTTCCTGCTTCCCCCCTCTAAAAATGAAAAAAGCCTTAAAAAATATGTTTAAAAGTAACTTAACAGGAAAATCAGAGGATAGTGCAAAAAAAAGAAAAGAAAAGAAAAAAAAAGAAAGAAAGAAACTTATAAGGAAAATCAAAGACCTATAGAGGTCTTTGAAAAGTTCCAGTATATTCCTGGGATTCTAGAAGGCCACATGTGCAAGATTGTGCACATGGCCAGGAAAGACGTGAAAATGGTATAATCTCTCAACTCTGGATGAAATTGAGACTCTGCATATGCAGGAATAAAAGGTAAAGCAGAATTGGAAATCTCTGCTACAGCATTGAAGGCATGCCCCAACACACATGCACACACACACAGACACGTACAACCCCAGCAAAGATTTAGAGACTTAATGGTTCAAGGCATTTGAGGAAAGGAAACCTCTGCCTCTACCAGTCGCTAAGCTAACCAAACAGAGACTTCAGTGGCTAGACACCACAAAGAATATAAACTTAGCAAAATTAGTTTATGGAAGTCATTAGAAAAAAACAACAAACAACAAGAAAGACAAAAACAGGGAAGGATAGGATGTAATTTGCAGAGCTGACACATTATTTTATTAAAATGTCCAGTTTTCAATAAAAATTTTGAGACATACCAAAAAAAAATAGGAAACTAGAAAGTATGGGCCATGGCTGGCTAGCGTTGAGAGTTTGATCCCGCCCTGGCTGGATGGCTCCATGGGTTACAAATCCTCGGGAAGAGAGTTTGATCCCCAGTCAGGGCACATAAGGGAAGCAACCAATAAGTGCACAAATAAGTGGAACAACAAATAAATGCTTTTCTCTCTCTCAACCTTCCTCTCTCTGTCTCTCTAAAATCAATCAATAAATAATAATAATAAAGTTTTTTAAAAAAAGAAAGTATGGCTTATATGTAGGGGAAAAGCAGTCAATACAAACTGTCCCTGAGGAAGCTGAGACACTAGACCTACTAAAGACTTTAAATTAGCTATTATAAATAGCTTCAAAAGCTAAAAGAAACTTTATCTAAAGAACTAAAGGAATGTATGAGACCAGTGTCTCACCAAAAAGAACCAAATAGATATCCTGGAGTTGAAAAGTACAATAACTAAAATTAAAAATTCATGGAAGAGGATCAGTATCAGATTTGAACTGATAGAAGACAGAACCAGAACTTGAAGATCAGTCAATTGAGATTATCCAATATGAAAAGTAGAAAAATAAAAGAATGAAGAAAAATGAACAGTTTCAAAGACCTGCAGAATATCACGAAGCATACCAACATGCCAATGATAGGCATCAAGAAGGAAAGAAGAGAGAAAGAGGTGAAAGGAGTTATTTGTAGAAATGCTAGCTGAAATATTCCAGTTTTATGAAAAACATTGTATATCCAGGAAGCTCAATTAACTCCAAATAGGATAAACTCAAAGACATCCACACTTGAACATATCATAGAGAAACTTAAAAGCCAACATCAAAGAGAGAATCTTGAAAGCACCAAGAGAAAAACAACTCATGGTAGTCAAGGGAACCTCAATAACATTAACAGCTGATTTTTTCATCAAAGTTATGTAGGCCAGAAGGTAATAGGATGATATGATTAAAGTGATTTTTAAAAAATACTGTCAACCAATAGTTCTATATCCAATAAAACTTTCTTCAAAAAGGAAGGAAAATTAAGACAGTCACAAATAAAAACAATTCACTGCTAGCAAATCTGTCCTATGATATATAGTAGTAAACGGAGTCACTCAGGCTGAAATAAAAGGACCTTAGAAATTAATTTAAATCTATACAAAGAAAAAGCAATAATAAAGGTAACTATATAGATAAATATAAAAGACAGTATAAATGTGTTTTATTTATACTTTATATTGTTTAAGATGGCAATACTATTCACATTTATTTACATATTCATAAAAATCCTTATCTCAGGTATTCTTTTAGGAAAAATTAACAAACTAATTCTAAAACTCATACAGCTATGCGAAGCACCTTTAATAGCCAAAGCAGTGTTCAAAGAGAACTCACACTCCACTAAGTTTAGAATATTTGGAGCTAAACTTGACTCCTCTCTTTCTCTCATACCCTTAATATATTCCTCAGTAATCCTAGTCAATTTTGTCTAGAATCTGACCTCTTCTTACGACCACGCCCTGATTATTCTGCTTACTGAGAGTTTCGCAGTGGCAAAATTGATTTCTTTGCTTTTGCTTTTGCCTTCTCCCCTCCCTGAATTTCTTCTCAACATGGCAGCCAGCATGATCCTTTTAAAAGTAAGTCAAATTAGGCTCTGGCTGGTTAGTCAGTTGGTTAGAGTGCTGTCCCGAAACACCAAAGTTGCAGGTTCTATCCCAGCTCACAGCACATGTGGGCAACGGCCAGTGAATACACAACCAAGTGGAAAGTGGAACAACAAATGAATGCTTCTCTCTCCCCTCCCCTTCCTCTCTCTGTCTCTCGAAAATCAATCAATTACATGAATAAACAAATATTAAATAAATGTAGGGCAAATTATGCCACTTCTCTGCTCAAATCCTAGTGGCTTCCAGTGGCTTCCCTTCACCTAGTAAAGGTAACCTGACCTGCTCCCCTGCTTGCCCTCGGACCTCACCTCCTACCCCTCATTCCCACATTCTTAGCTTTAGCCGCACTGGCCACCTTGCTGTCCTCCAAAACACAAAGGTCCCACTTGGGGATTTTGTACTTACTGTTCCTTCATTTAACCTGCAAAGCTGGTCTTTCACCTTCAGATTCTTGCTCAAATGTCAGTACCCCTCAGTACTCAGGGACACCAGCCCTGACCATCCTGTTTAAAGTCGCAGTACCTTCCTCTGACACGTTCTCCTTCACTGCTTGATTTTTCTCCACAGCACTCATCACCATCTGAAATCATATATATGTTACTAATGTACAGGGTGGGGCAAAAGGACATTTACAGTTGTGAGTATGCAAAACAGAAGAGTTTATTCTTATATTATTATTGATTGATTATTGTATTATTTTCCATAGAGATAACTGGAAACCTGCTTTTGCCCCTCCCTGTGTCCATCTGTCTCCTCCTCACTAGAAAGTATGCTCCCTGAAGGATGGGATTTTTTATGTAGTTTCCACTGTCTTGCTGCATCCCTACGTGTCTAGCACTAACTGGGCCTTCAGGTGTTAGTGGTTGAATGAGTGAATGCAGCAGGTATTTTACTAGGTGCTGTAAGTGCTCATACAGTATTATGGGAGTGGCCCCATTTATAAGCGAGACCTGCATGGGTACGGCTGTAGCTCATGTGTACCTGACCTGTACACCAGGCTGCCCTCTCTGCAGGACTCACTGGAGCCCTTGCTCCTGTCCGAGGGAGCTTTCTGGCTCCAGAACCTCTTAGTGGAAAGAGCTTTGTTGGGAATCACAGATGCACTGACTCTAATGTAGGGACTAGTCTAGAAAGAGGCCCGTGAGCCAGCACCTTGTTCTAGATGCTTCTACCATAGGCTGGGGAAGGAAAAGAGACCCTTTTGAAAAACTGGTGAAGGATTTCGATCTTTTAATACTAATAGTATAATATACAGGATGATAGTTCTCAGTTTCCATTATTAAGGTTGATTCCGTTACTGAGGGCCCAGTCTTTTAACCTGTGATTTCCAAAATTGGATTTCTTTTTTTTTTTTAGTATGTGTGCAACAGTTAGACTATTGTAGTGTAAATTATGTGTAGAAAACTATAGCACACTTCATAGTTTGAAAAAATTGGCAGCTACTCTGATACATAAAAACGCATGCATTGTAATGCCCCATAGTGTCGTTACATCGACACTGTGAACAAAGAACTATCATGATCAACCATTTATTAAAAGCAGTTAGTTCAGTAATTTAGGAATAAGTGGTGTTTCATTATAGCTACTTAATTTTTCTTGCAGGACAAAGTTCTAAAAACATCAGTTCATCTCCAAGCATTGAGAGTTTGCCGGGAGGAAGAGAATGCACGGGCTCCCCACCGCTGTCTGCTACCAAAAAGGACTCCTTCTTCAGCACCATCTCCCGCTCCCGCTCACACAGCAAGACCATGGGCAGGAAGGAATCTGTAAGTGTTTAGCAACAGTTTTCTTTTTACCCTTCATTTTCCTCTAAGGCCGTGCATTTGTTAAAGCTTCTTACACAGCTCTTAAAATTGTTACAGACTAAAATGAATTACTCATCAAACATAACTTTATTAAAATAGTTAGGAATGCCCTGGCCGGTTGGCTCAGCGGTAGAGCATCGGCCTAGCGTGCGGAGGACCCGGGTTCGATTCCCGGCCAGGGCACATAGGAGAAGTGCCCATTTGCTTCTCCACCCCTCCGCCGCGCCTTCCTCTCTGTCTCTCTCTTCCCCTCCCACAGCCAAGGCTCCATTGGAGCAAGGACAACCCGGGCGCTGGGGATGGCTCCTTGGCCTCTGCCTCAGGCGCTAGAGTGGCTCTGGTCGCAACATGGCGACGCCCAGGATGGGCAGAGCATCGCCCCCTGGTGGACAGAGCGTCGCCCCTGGTGGGCGTGCTGGGTGGATCCCGGTCAGGCGCATGCGGGAGTCTGTCTGACTGTCTCCCTGTTTCCAGCTTCAGAAAAATGCAAAAAAAAAAAAAAAAAAAAAAAAGGAATATCTTAAGGGATGGTCCATGTTACACTAGGGTGGAGGGGGAATGTAGTATCTGTTTAAAAAAAATTAAATACCAAGTCTCAGTCCTTTTTTTCCCTTACAAATTTTTTTTGTCAAAGCCTGTTATTTCTCTAAAATGTAGCAGATAGCACTATACCAAATAATAGATTAAGATACTAAAACAAACCAAGCTGTTTTTTCAGTTTCAAGTATTTCTTAAAAATTAAAAATGATTATTTTAATACTTGTTTCAAAAAGTTATACAAATTACATTTAAATTCTGTTAGATTAATAGTTGTTCTCTAAGGGCCTTTGTGCACATTATTCAAAAGAACATATCTAAAGCATATCACTTACATTAAAAAAGAAACCTGGTTGTGTCTAAAACTTTTTAAGCCACATCATAAGAAATAAAACACTTAGCCACATTTTATAGCTAATTTAACACAATAGTTCACAGAGAAGAATTCTGCCCTCTGTTGCTGAAATAGTCCTAACTAAGAAAAAAAAAAATGTACAGCTTTTGCCAGTGAAACATTTACGGTACGCAGGCTAGATAACAACATGATATCTATCTGTGTGACTGCGCGTGACCTTGGGCAAGACATCAACTTCATGGTGCTTTAACCGGTTCATCTGCAAACTAAACAACATCACTTTGCTCTCTGAAGGAAGAGCTCACTGCATGCTCTCGTGGGGCCCCTTTCTGTGGGTAGAAATCGTGATCCTGTAATTTGCAGAAGAACAGAGTGAAACTCTCATTTGAGAGGGCAGCATGGATGCAGGCAGTTAGCGCCGCGCCCTCTTCAGTTCCACCCCAGGGACAGTTAGGGGAGTTAAAGATAGACTCTTGAGGAATGAGAAAACAGAAGAGAAGACAACAGCAACAAATTTGTGTTACTTGGAAAGCAGATGTTAAGTGCTAACTAACTTGGCAGCCTAAGAAAGCCGAACACCAAGTCAGCAGTAGGTAAAAACTTGAAGAAGCAACTTGATTTAGCTTTAAAATCTCCCAGAAGCTCAGGAAGTGGAAATGGGGTAAAGGTGGAACTGAAGACATGAGGACTGGTCAGGAGTCTCTTCAGAAAGCAGTGAGATTCCCTTGCTCACCCTGGCAGAAGACTGGAGGTTTGATTCTTTGCACTGAGCAGGTTCGGGCACTTGGAAGTGCGGCACTACCCAACTAGAAAGAGACTGGTGAGTATAGTTAACTACTGAATGTGAGGCAGGAGGCCTCACCACGCTCCCGTCCCAGAACCCAGTGTGTACGCACCTCCAGGCAGTAAGGGGTTTCTAAACAAAAGACACACAATTCTGACTTGACTGATTCTTCGGGGATAAAAGCAGTTAGTTCATCAAGCCCAGCACCATCCAACACAGGCCTTTCCCTCACCTTTTAGTTCACACCGTTTCATATGAACAAGGCAGCCAAGGGTCCCCAGATTTTTGAGAAGAGCACCTGATAGTGAGAGGCACATAAAACCAAATAGAAAAGGCATCGTTTATCCAGCAGTTAACATGGTGCTGGTACATGGCTGGCATTCAGTCAGTCTAGAGGAAAGAAAGGAGGGAGGGAGGGAAGGAGGAAGGGGTGAATGAATGTATGTTACAATAATAGTGATCCCTCAATAAACGACAGGTTGTACAATCCAATCCCAGTATTACAACTCTGTGATATGCAATTTTCATAAAACTAACAAAACTAGAAATAATATTCTAAGTAGGAATACAGAGATATGTGACATTTTGTCATCATCACTTTCATATCAAGTATGTTATGAAACAATCAGTCTGATCCAGGGACATCTGACATGACCTAAACAGAAATCCCTGTGTTTGTGATAAGGTCAGAACTGAGACTCTGAGGGCAGAGTGCCCGGCCCCAAAGCCAAGGAGGAAAACTTAATAACCCCCTCACTGAACCTCTTTCTCCGTGGGTGACAACAGCTGTACCAGCCTCACAAAACTGTCCTGACATCTGTATAGGACAGTGTGTAAAAAGCCCTTGGAGTGCTGCTCAACCCCCTTATTTCATTAAAGATAAAATAGTTACTATTACTTAAGATGGGTGTGAGAAACATCCTCCCCCGCCCACAATCCCGCTCTTTCCTCCAGCCTCATGGGTGGGGTGGAGCTGGGGACAGGGTTGGGTCTGGGGGACGGCATTCAGGGGTGCCTGTGGCACGTTTAAAAAAGAGAGGAAGGAAAAGTATCATTTATGTCCTGATGTTTTCATGTGATACCTGGTACACAGTAATTAAGCAAAAATACCTCAAGTTGAGCTCTGGATATGCTATTTATCTGTGATTAGAAAATAGCTGTCAATGGTATTAGCACAAAATATCTCACTTTATATCATTTTTTAAGTGAAATTCATTTTCTGAGTGACTCTTTAGGTAAAAACTATTTTGACATAAAAAGAATAAAATGGTATAAAGCGAAGAAGCAAAGTAAAATGCTTCAGAAAAAATATTCATTTAGGAAACAACCACAACAAAAACTTAGGAATCAGCCCTGGCCGGTTGGCTCAGTGGTAGAGCACCGGCCTGGCGTGCGGGAGTCCCAGGTTCGATTGCCGGCCAGGGCACACAGGAGAAGCGCCCATCTGCTTCTCCACCCCCCCCTCCTTCCTCTCTGTCTCTCTCTTCCCCTCCCGCAGCCAAGGCTCCATTGGAGCAAAGTTTGCCCAGGCGCTGAGGATGGCTCTGTGGCCTCTGCCTCAAGCGCTAGAATGGCTCTGATTGCAGCAGAGTGATGCCCCAGATGGGCAGAGCATCGCCCCCTGGTGGGCATGTCGGGTGGATCCTGGTCGGGCGCATACGGGCGTCTGTCTGACTGCCTCCCCGTTTCCAACCGCAGAAAAATACAAAAAAAAAAACCAAACCCTTAGGAATCAAAATATGATATCTACAATGTAAAAATAGGAGATTTGGAAGATAAAATTGAGGATATATCCCCCCAAAATAGAATACAGGCAGAAATAGAAGGTAAGAAATAAAATTAGAGAAGCAACCCCAGAGGTTCAAAATCTAAAAAACAGGATTTCCAGAAAGACAGAACAGACAAAATGAAAGGAAGGCAAGAGTCGACAATTCAATTCAATGAAGTTTTCCACTAAAGACCTGAGTTTTCAGACTAAAAAAGTTCATGGAATATCCCACACAAGTACATACAAACCCACACACAGATACATCACTGAGAAAGTTCAGAACTCTGTGAACAAAGTGATAATGCTGCAAACTTATAGAACTGGGTGAAAAGAAAGATTTCCAAAGGATCAAGGATTAGCATAGCTTCAAATTTCCCATAGCAACACCAGAAACAAGACAATGGAGGAATACCTTCAGAGTTCTGAGAGGGAATCGCTTCCGACCTAAATTCAACACCTAACCAAACTAATTAAATGTGAAGGTAAAATAAAGCTACTTTCAGACACTCAGGATTCAAAAACTTTGTTCCCATGCATCTCAAAATCTACTGTAGGATATGCTCTACAAAAATGAGGATCTACACAAGGATGAGGAGTACATGTAAACAAGTAAATATATTCCCCAGAATGATAATGGAGGGAGATCCCAAAAATGATCATGTAGACAGAGCTCAAAACCGTGTATAACACACCTTAGCATATCCAGAGAGCAGCGGCCAACCCAGACTGAAGCAAGAAGATTCCAGTAAGTTTTTCCTCAAAAAGATGAAAGTGTAAGAACAACTAATATATTTGAACAAACTGAGAAATTTATACAACTAGAGGTGAGTTTGTATTTAAATTAGTGAGAACTTTAGAAAAAATAAGCCAGTACAATACAGGACAGTCAGCAACCTCAAAGAAAAACAAAGTAGCTACAGGAAAAGAAAGGTTGTAATAAACCTTGTAAGTGAGCCATGACTGTAATTGACATTGATCTTATAATGTAAGCCTAATGACAAGCTAATCAAAATCATGCTAAAATTCATTTAAGGAACTGTGTGTTTGCATGCAGCGGGGTGGGGAGCAGGCGGCAGTGGTCATTAGAGCTAAAGCCTCACCCTTCACAGTGGAAAAGTACTGTGTGGTACTCTAGAACAGTGATTTTCAACCTTTTTCTCATAGCACACATAATCTAATTACTAAAATTCTGCAGCACAATAAAAAATATATATTTTACCAATCTGACCAACAAACAAAATAGGTATAATTTTGACTGGTTTATAAAGATAATAATAATAGTAATTACCTACCCTTTTTACTCCAAAGTGACTTTTTAAAAAAAACAGGTGCCTATACTCCTATACAAGGATTTCTGATACCAAGAATTAACCAATCAGATGCAACCTTATTATGCAACATGACCAATAAGAGGCAAGTCTCTTATATAACCTATATATGTATGGTTCAAGACAGGGCATTCACACCAGGTAGCTATTGTTGTGTTGGCTGTTGTCATTTTTTTTATCTGACAATCTAAGGGAAAAGAGGTCACTAAATAGCTATTGCATGTTTTAAAAATTCTTGGCAGCACACCAGTTGAAAATCGCTGCTCGAGAAAAATCAAGAAGTAGCAATATCAGCTAGAGCCACGAGATGAAAACATAGGTAAAAGAATTGAAAGTGGTTACTTCTGGAGAGCAGGAAGTGGAGGGTGGGGCTGTGTGAACCGTTTTTCATAACAAGCCTTGTAGAACCATTTGACTCTTCGAAGTGTTACATCTATAACTTAGATTAAAAGTAATAACTTCAAATTACAACAAAAATAGAACCATCGACATAATAAATTAGAAGAGGAGATGCCTGCTTGTACAAAGAATATGTCTATGAAGAGTTAGAATAAGGAATAACAAATGAGAAAGGCATATGGAGAGATGTTTCATTTGCAACGTTGTAGTTTGGTGGCATATGGATTAGTCGACACCACCAATTAATTACTTTTCTTTATGGTGATGCTGTGACTTAAAACTGAGAAGTGGAGCAAAAATAGAAATAGAGTCAGTCTAACCCCCCACAAAGACCTGCTGTGAACCAAGAAACAGAATGCCAAATTATTATTCAGATTTTAATATATTTCTTAACTTGTGGGGAGCACGTAGACAGAAATTTTCACAAGATAGCGGGTGGTTTTCCAAGTAATGGGTTAGCTTATATATTTTATGAAATAATACATGGTAGTCAGTGCTCTTCGCCAAATCATCCCAGTTTCCCCCCATTCTAGGCACTGATACCATTGTTCCTCCTTATTCCCTGTGATCTGTGAGAGCCATGTGACTCTCTGTCCAGTGAGTTGTGAGAGGAAGTGATATGTATATATCGTTACTGCAAGATCCTCCCACTTTTTTCTTTCCCTCTGGCACAATGAGCAGAGCCCATCTGCCAACCCATGATAAACATGAAATGTGAGTGAGAAATAAACCTTTATTAATTTAAGCTGAGAGGGCTGCTTATCACAGTGTACCAGTGCACAGCTGAAAAATGTTCAGGCCAATAATTGGGAGTCATTCGCCAGTGGGAACCACATATTGCCCCCCAAGTGGCCCCAGTAGCACCAGAGCCTGTGACTGAGCACCCATCATCCCTGAGCCCACTTTGCTTTTACTTCCAGCTCAGGTCAGTGTGGTCAGGGGTATTCCATGTCCTCAAAAACCTTCAAGATAGTTTTTTCATTAATATCACCATTATCAATTTTTCACACAGTCAAGTGGCCAAAACTGAAGCAAAGACATCTTTTGCTTTGGGTCCCCAGTGCCTTAAATAATATGATTATCTTTCAGATTTCAGGACTCAGTTGATCTTTTAAAGTGGCCCAGGGTCAAGAAATTGTTGATGTCAGTTAACAAAAGGATGAAACAGCAGTTGAAAATAGACATTAAAACACAGATAATCTAGTAGTAGTTCTCAGCCTAAGTGCAGCTAAATCTGCTTATGTTTCTAACCTAGTCATTGAGAGAGGACTATCAGAATCAATATAAGATGTGACATATTCTGGACAAGTGTCATGTACTAAGTCTCAGAACTGATTTTCTCTCAGTATTGCCTTTTTATGTTTCAAATAAAACCTTTCCGAAACCTACAGGCTATCTTTAGATGAAGTTGTGCACATTTATTCCTGCTACTTCCCCAATTAAGTCTTGTCCCTTATGCTTATAAAGACATGCCTATAAAAGTATGACATCATCATACTTTTCTGAAATGTGAGCAAAGTAGTGGGAAGTTTTTAAAATGAGCTTCCTTCATGACCAGTAGTATTGGTTTGCGGGCTGGTATTTGCTCCTGAGTAGTGTTCCCACTGCTCTGTTCCCCAGAGAAGCCTGCCAGGCTTACCTCATTCAGACCCAGGGTTTATTTCATCAAACGGTCTGACTTTTTAGTCCTGAAAACAAAATTCAATAATTTGTATACTTTTTATATTTCATGCTTTATTTTGCAAAATATAAATAACATCTAATACTTAGTTTCCTGGAAACCTGTTTTTGTTGGTCATTCATCTGACTGTTAAAGAATTTTTACTTATTTTAACATTGTTAAATACAGTTACTACCATATCATTTTCCAAGAATAGCTTTGCTAAGGTTAAAGAGGAGGGAAAATACTGAATATAAGAAAAACTCTTAAGACTTTTTGTTTGTGTGAATTAGATCTAATATTTAAACATATCAGCCAATTAAAAGATTTTTAAAAATATTCCTGATGAATTGCAAGACATTTTGCTATGCTTTGTTATAATTATATACCAATATCTAAAACTCTAAACATATCCACTCAGAATTCTCTCTAAGCCACAGGAAATCAAAAATTGGCTGAGCTGGAAATCCCTACATAAATCAAGATGTGTAATGAGGTAAAAAAAACCCTGCTGGTTCACCTCACCACTGGGGGTGCTCACCCTGTGTCTCCATGACCCCTGCATGCACCATCATTGCCATTTGGTAGTGTGAATAGATACTATGGTCGTACTAATAGACTTTCTTTTTGTAATATTCGTGGATCTATTCTTTATCCTGACGATAACAAAAATTGTCAGATGAATGAAAACAAATTCGAAAGCAGACTTATATTTGCCTCTGGAGGTATAGACAACCTGAACACTACCTAATCTACTTCAGGTCATGTTCTAGAAATTGGAATTTAAGACATATCTGTATAAGAACTATCAGAGAGCAGTCCCAATGAGGATGCTTACAGTGAAATTGCAGGAGGAGAATCACATCAGAAGTTAAGTCACAATGACACCAAAAATATGGCAGGGAGTATATAGTTAAATTCCGTATAAGCAGTAAAGACAATAAATAATATGGATTCAGAAGATAGACCCCTGTGGGCTGTGTTGG
This sequence comes from Saccopteryx bilineata, assembly GCF_036850765.1. Lineage (NCBI taxonomy): Eukaryota > Metazoa > Chordata > Mammalia > Chiroptera > Emballonuridae > Saccopteryx > Saccopteryx bilineata. Next base: position 32,142,876 of record NC_089499.1, read on the forward strand.
TCTAGAAAACCTTATGTGAGAGATCAGACTTCAACCACAAACATATTTCTCCTTTCCTTCAATGCAAGCATTGTTCCCATGTGGATATGCAGCAACTTCCTAGGGCAGATGAATGGCGGTGAAGATCACGGGCGGTCAGCCATGTTGCTGTAGGTGTTCTCCCTCGCACCCTCTGGCAGGATGTAAAATAGTTGAGATTATATCCAGTTGCTTTTGGTGAAATAGGAGAAATTATTATCTTAAATGAGGAAATCTGTTGCTTATTATTTCAAATAACAAGAGTCCTGAGATAGGCATGTCTAGAGTTGGGTAATTCTTCATTCATTGACATCACCGTCTTTCTATGCTGCCCTCCTCAGTATATGGGCTCTGTCCTCAATTCCCATCGTGCTCTCGTGGGCGGCATCAGAGCCAGGTAGCTACCCCTCCCACCACCCTTCTCACACATGCACATCCCCTTGAGAAGTCTATTTGGAGGTTTGGGACATTCCCCTCCATCTCGTTGAGTGACCCGGATTAAATCCCGTGCCCCTTCCCAAACCAATCTCAGGTGAAAGGAAAGCTTCCGAGAAGCCCATGACAGTGTGGAAAGGTGGTGGGGAGGATGTGACTGAGCAGTTCTGTAGAGGAATTATCCCTAAACTATTCATTGCCAAAATGGCTAATCATTCCCTAAATCATTTGCATTTGAAAAGAGCCAGTTGTTAGTGTGGTGAATTTCTAGGGGACTTGAGTTAAATTGGTAGGTGGAAGGGAGAAACTGAGCAAGTGGCGTTCCCAATAGAACAGAATTTTTCTAGTTATCTGATTTTTCTCTCCAGTCAATGATGTACACTCCCTAAGAACACATAGTATGTGGAAAGTATTGATTGGCTTTCTTTATGGGGTTCTATATGGAATTGAAACTTGGCATCTAGAGTTTATCTAATTATAGGATTTTTAAAATTTGTAATATATATTTAATCCTTTATTATTTAACCATTAATGTTAATGATAATTGCATTAAAATACAGTGCTGTTTAAAATGCCTATCCTATTTAATACAGTTTATTAAAATAAATAGACATAAAATGAATTTAGACATCTGCATATTTTCTAGCTTCTTTTAAGTCTCATGGTAGGAATTTTAGTCTAAGGCCAAACTGAACTCAGGTATTTGAAATATGATATTTAGTCAGTCACTCGATGCTATATGAGCCTTGTTCACAGCCTTTTGCCAGCGCTCCCGTTCAAGGTCAAAGAGGGCGGACCCTGTATCTTTGTAGGAGTGTTCCTTCCTCCTCTCCCAGCTTTTCCTCACCCAGTTCACATAATCCCATTGTAAAGGAATGCGAACATCTCAGGGAGGATCATAACGAGCTGTTTTCAACAGTCTGTGCACGACATTTAAATTTAGCTTTTGTAAACAGGTTTTATAACCAACTTTTTAACATCCTCGTGCTTCAGTAAAGTTATTTTCAACCAAAATTCGTAGGAGCCCATGAAAGCAGAACCACAGGAAATGGAGTTCCGAATCTTGACTGCAATGTCCTTTTTAGGGCAGTGAAGATGGTGTCCTTTGGGGACAAATGAGACCCTTGTCCCCCACATGCTGGGCCTTCTTCCTCCATCATTTGTCTTCATCTCCATCATCTCCGTGAAATAGAAAGCGGCCAGACGGCCCCCACGCTGAACACTGCCCAGGGGGCATAGACCGTGGTTTGGGGAGAGCTCGAGCGAAGCAGTTGGAGATATTTAGAACCCTGGGACAGAAATTTCAGGGGTTGAGTCATGCTAAGTGTAATGTGTCAGTCATGGCATTTGTTCCTTTCCAATGATCTGTCTTAAAACTTTACATTTATTCGGTCTTGCAATGCCACATCGCCTTGGGGACAGTGCCTTACAGTGTGTGTGCAGGGCAGGGAAGGAAATGAGGGCTCTGAGCTGCTGGGTGCACACGGAGGTCAGTCGCGGCCAGAGGTCAATGTGGCGGCCATTAGGTTGTCGTCCTCTTTCCTTCTCACATGGCACCTTCCTGCTTTTTCAGCTTCTGCCCCATAGCTTCTCATCGTTTATTCTTTGAAACCCCTCCGTTAACTTTTCCAAGACGCTGTATTTTTAATCTACTGGGTTCTAATTTGAGGAAGAATGGCTTTGTGCCAGTCATAGGAATCCTACGCCTACTAACGAGGAGGGAGCTGTGTGTCACACAGGTGGCCTTTGCCTTGCCCTGAAACCTTAGGCGGAGGAGCCCCGTGCCTGAAGGGTTTGGGGGCGCTCGGGCTGCCACAGCCTCCTCCCTTCCCCGAACCCTGCTCCCTCCCAGATGCCCGCGGACCAGAGTCCATACACGTGGAAATACTGGGGGCAGGAAGCCCCAGGAGCCTGACTCCTGCAGCCGGGAGGACAGGGCAGAGTTTCAGGTTACAGGGCACTCAGGAATGCGGGCCCTGCAGGTCTCACAGGAGCCCTGCTGCGGGGGCAGTGCCACAGGGCTAGAGCCAGCCTGTGCTCTGTTCACTGAACAGCCTGCGCGGGCCAGGGCTCTGTTTGCTTGGAGATGGGACAAAGTCAATATCCATTCCCCAAGGCCTGTACCCAAAGGGCATGGACTTTCCTAATTGAATTGAAAGCTTGTCTTGGGTTGGCAAAGGCCCCAAGAGGGAATTGTAGTTGTTGGAAAAATTCAGGACCTTTCTATTTTGTGGCAATGATTTAAAAAAAAAAAAAAAAAAAAGTGGCACATGAGCAACTTTTTAAAATATATGAAATAACAACCCAGACCCTTCTCGGCCCTGTCATTACAATGTGGCTTCAGGATTTTAAAAGCCTTGAATACATAGATCACAAGAATGTAATATAACCCAATTTCCAAACTTCCTTTTTATTTATGATGATAGCAAATCCCTCCATCCTTTTCATCAGAATTGTCACCAACTTAGTACTCTGTCTTTTGTCTTTTATTAATTAATTAATTTATTTATATTTTTTTAAGTAAGTGACAGGCAGGGAGACAGACTCCCGCATATGCCCCAACAAGGATCCACCTAGCAAGCTCCCTACCAGGCGATGCTCTGCCCATCGGGAGCCACTGCTCTGTTGCTCAGCAACTGAGCTATTTTAGCACCTGAGGTGAGGCCATAGAGCCATCGTTAGCAGGGCCAGCTTGTTTGAACCATTTAATCATGGCTGCAGAAGAGGTTGGGGGGGGGGGAGAGACAGAGAGAGAAAGAGAGAGAGAGATGGGATGGGTGGGGTGGGGTGAAGAAGCAGATGGGCACTTTTCCTGTGTGCCCTGATCAGGAATTGAGCCCAGGACTTTCACATACCGGGCCAACGCTCTACCTCTAAGCCAGAGGTCCCCAAACTATGGCCCGCGGGCCACATGCGGCCCCTTGAGGCCATTTATATGGCCCCTGCCACACTTCCGGAAGGGGCACCTCTTTCATTGGTGGTCAGTGAGAGGAGCATAGTTCCCATTGAAATACTGGTCAGTTTGTTGATTTAAATTTAGTTGTTCTTTATTTTAAATATTGTATTTGTTCCCGTTTTGTTTTTTTTACTTTAAGATAAGATATGTGCAGTGTGCATAGGGATTTGTTCATAGTTTTTTTTATAGTCCAGCCCTCCAACGGTCTGAGGGACAGTGAACTGGCCCCCTGTGTAGAAAGTTTGGGGACGCCTGCCTAAGCCAACTGGCTAGGCCCAGATGGCAAACCTTTTTATAAAAACCACCCACTTTTGCAGTGCTGGTCAACCTGGTCCCTCCTGCCCACTAGTGGGCATTCTAGCTTGCATGGTGGGCCAATCACAGCGCTGTTTGGTTGCTCTGCTACTGCCCACCATGAAGGGACCAGGTTGACCAGCACTGCAAAAGTGGGCGGTTTTTATAAAAAGGTTCGCCATCACGGGTCTAGAGCCTGTATCGTTTCCAGTCAAAACATTTCCGAGAGTTACTTAGGTTAGTAGGTAGAAACTTTAAAAGAAATAACTCGAAGCATAATGATTACAGTAAGCCATGAACAAATTGGTTTTATACTAAATCCCAGAAAGTTATGGGCTACATTTGAAAACAAAAGAAAAAAATAAAAAATGAATTAAAACTTTTTAACTGGAAAAGTAGTCATGACAGGGGACGCTTCTGTTGTCGCCACACCCACCATATTTTACTGGACCCCTGACCACACTCCAATTCCTTCCTTTTGGTTGTCTTTTCCAATTGTTTCTCACTTTTGATGTTCTTACTGGTCTGCTTTAAAGCTTCCTCGCTTTCTCATTGTGCTTCCTTGATGCCTCTTGATGATGGCCTGATCTCATTAAATAAATCCATTCTAACCATACCTGTGCCTGCAACAGAAAGGGCCTTTCAGACTGGCATCCGAGGTCACTTTCAGGTGGTCACTGACCTCTTGATCACTATCACCTTTATTCTTGGAGACTATCCCAAAGTTAGGACAGAATTATAAACAAGATCATGAAAGTTTGCAACATTTTCCTGAGTTCTTCTATGTAACCACTTAGGTCATATTGGTTCTATTAACAAGGAAATGTAAACTTGCAAATTATATCACCAACCTATCCCACATACACATATTCACCCATTATGACACAGTCAAGAATTGAAGAAGGCCTCATATGCAGAATAATGCCCCAGTCAATTTACAGTAAACAGTGAAAAATGCTGCCCACGTAGCTTAACTTCAGGATATTCTCAGTCGAAATTCTAGGCAGTCTTATTTTTTTGTTTTTAATTGATTTTAGATAGAGAGGAAGGAAGAGAGAGGGTTTTTTTATTCCACTTATTAATGCATTCATTGATTCTTGTATGTGCCCTGACCAGGGATCAGACCCTCAATCTTGGTATATTGAGATGATGTTCCAACCAATTGATCTACCTGGCCAGGACTAGGCAGTCTTGTCTGAAGCCTGTTTGTATGTTCCACATGCGCCTGTTATTCATTCATCATGATATAGAGACCTATGATCCATAAAATATTAAGAACAATACCGTTTAAAGTGAAATTGAAGAAAATAAGAATGAAACCAGCAAGGTACCGTTATGTGATAATGCTAACGTTTATGGAAATCTTAAATTCATCTCTAGACAACAAATGTTAATATCATCCTACTGGACAGTGGTGAAACTATTACCTGTTTTTACTGCCCAGCATAAATAAAGTATAGGTTCTTTTCTCAATGTCTGTAGTCAGTCGTCCACCCTCAGGCTCTATGACCAAGGTCTTGATGAAGGTCTTAAGAACTGGGTTTGAAGATTGGGCAGAAACCAGCTCTTTTTCTCAAATAAATGAGGAGGCCTAATTATTTTGCCAGGAATAGAGGTTTAAATTCCTGAGATGGACTAATTAACTTAAAGACTGCACTTGCATTCCATTCCAAAGTGAGTGTCATTTTTAGGACTTCTTAAGTGGAACATAACAGAGAATCTGACTTTAATTGATTCAAATAATAATTTATTAGGTCAAATTTAAGTGTGAAGGACTTCTCATCCATGACTGCACATTAGAGTCACCTAGAGAGCTTAAAAAAATACCAGGAACCGAAGAACTGAATCAGCATCTCTAAGGTGGGGCCTGGGCCTTCATAAAAGCTTCTCAAGTTATTCAGATATGCCATCAAGGTTTAGAACCCGTCATTTACAAGCTCACCAGTGTCTTTAAGCAACCAGATTCATTCCACCTCTCTGTCCTGCCCAGAACAGGCCACAGTAGTTCTAGGTGCTGTATCTATTCACCCACATCTAGAGGAGAATGACAGACCATGTCTTCTTGGGACATTCTCTTAAGATTGACTTGCCAGGTAAAATTCAGGATGCCTAGTTAAAATTGAATTTCAGGTAAATGATGAATAATTTTTTTGTATAAGTATGTCTCATACTTATACATGGGGGTCCTCGAGTTACAACACAGTTCATTCTTATGACAGTGACATAACTCGAATTTTGGTGTAAGTAGAAACACACCCTAGCCTAAGTTTCTTACCTATCCTAACACAGTTGTAAAATCATAATCTAGAACACAAAACACAACTAAGCCACAGAAAAAGAAAAGGGACATAAATATATTGTACTGTACACTGTACTGTAGTAACAGAAAAAATGACCAAAAAATGAGTGTAAAAAAGATTCCTTTATTCCTGTGGTTGGCTTGCACACTGGAAGGGGCATTGCAAGGTGGGAGAGAGTGACCTACTAGCAGGAGGAAGCTGGAGAGACAGGAGACCCTGCAGAAGGTGCTGGGGATACTGGGTCAGGTGAATCAGGATTGCCTAAGGAGCATGCAGGAGACGCTGGGGATGATTCTACCTGTACTACAGGTGTTTCATCTCGAGAAGCAGCTGATGTAGAGGGTACAGGATCTGTTGCAGGCCTCTCTACCTTCTTAAAGAATTGTTCCAGCGTAGTCTGGTACTAGTTCGCCCACGTAGTCCATAAGTACAACATTAATGGAGTAAGCCAAAACACTCACATCTCAAGTTTTTAAAGTTTTTATAGGAGTAAGCATCCTAAACTTGAAACATCCTATGTGGAGACTGTTGTAATCCAAGGATCCCCTGTAAGTGGCATGGGATATATTTATACTAAAAATATTTGTTGATTTTCTGAGATTCAGAGTTAACTGTATATCCAATATTTCTATTTGTTATATCTGGCAACTCTGTCTTAAGAACTTTTGTTTTTGTTGTTTTTTGCCAAGAACCATTCCCCCAAGACTTCCCCTTAGGTCTCATTGGCCAGAATTCTTACAGCCATTATTATAAAGGTAATGGGGGCCCCTTAAATCCATCAGGCCCAGCTCGCCCCACAGCTTCGGGTTAGGCCCACTCCCTCCTGAGATCAGAGGCATGGCCGCTGGCCCTGTTCGGAAGTCAGGGATGGGCGCTGGGAGCTCCGGCCCCTACACAGTCACAGTTTAGTCAGCCCCCTGCGTGCCGCCATGGCCTCTAGACCACAGCTTTTCTGCAAACAATTACCTTTGTGGAAAAACACATAAATGTAAGGCATTTTTCCCCGCCGAGAAGGAAGGAAGAGGGCTCGGAGCCACCAAGTGTGGAATAACAAAAGGTTTTATTGAGTACAGCACATCCCGCCCGCCCGGCAAGGTTCCCTGACCCCGAGGTAAGATGGAGGCCAGGGAAGTTGCACGGATTAAACCGCGTGGGAGATATTTAAAGGGGTCCCTCTAGGGAAGTTAAGCTAACATGGCGTGGTGAAATCCCACTGGCTGGTAGATGGTCGCTTTTTTCCAAACAGTTCCTGTGAAGCCTCGTTTGGCGCGCTTGGTTGTGGGCGGTCCTAGCCAAAGTTCGCAGGTCTGAGTTCCCCACGTGACCATCCCCCATTATCCACCGACCTTACAATAAACTTGATTGTCATGAAGATATTCCTCTTCAAATGAATAGTCATCTTCAAAACAGTTGGCTCTAAGGCAATTTATATCTGCACAAAAATCACCAAGCTGTGCAGAATCACATATTAAAAACCACAGGGCTGGATATAAAACAGACTCATGGACACAGATAAAAGTGAAATGGTTACCAGGGAGAAGGGTCTGGGGGGAGGGAAGTAAAGAGGGACAAATACACGGTGACAGAAAGTGATTGGACTTTGGGTGGTGGGCACACAACACAATCAGTAGTACAAATGCTAGCGAGATGTTCACCTGAAATCTATGTACTCTTATTGATCAATGTCACCCCATTAAATTTAATTTATAAATAAAAAAATAATGGTACAAAAATTAAAATAAACACAGGGCCCATGAGAAAGATGGGGTTGGGGGAAAGAACATTCTACAGCTTTATTGCTGTCACACCAAACAAGGCTGGGATCTAATAAGAGTGATAGCATGGTTTTACATACGTTAGATGATTAAGAAATAAGTTAATACTGCAATAAATATGATCCATTACCTTGAACAAGACCTGGAGCCTGGTTGGAGAGGTGGACATTTGAAGGTTTGTAGCTTGTGAGTTACCACAATGTAGTGGAAGGAGAATGATCTGGAATCTGACCAATTGGGATCCTGGGTGTCGCCCATCGTACGCGCTGTGAACTGAGGCGACTGGCAGGTATCTGAGGTGTGCACATCTGTGTACGTATTTGTGTAATCCTACAAGCCTGGATTTGGCTCCGTGCTGTTTTCTGCATTCGCCGAGGGTTTCTTATGGGTGAAGTATATGAGCAAACATGAAATTCACGTTATACTCATTTGTTCCCTAATTTGTCAGTCTCGTTGGAACAAATTCACATTTTTGAAAACAAGCATTATAACAGAACTGATTCTCCTCTGGGTTTCACGTATAGCTTCTGATGTTGATGAGTTGGGAGAATAACGATAGAGAAAGATGGCAGTTTTCTGTATTATTGTTTTTGTTACCAGTTCAGTAACCAGCGGTACTATGTTAGTTAGATATTTTAGAATAAATTTATTTTATTTTATTAGTGGTTACATACATCCAAAGTATTTCATAACACCAGCTGGCTCCCGTGAATGTCTGGGTGTCAGAGTTCTGCAGGGGCACCTCCCTAGGGTAAATGCCAAGGGTTTTAAGGCACAGCTGCAGGCCCTTGACCATCTCACCCCATCCAGCCTTATCTTCAGTTCTCCCTCTGCTTCCTCCACGACCCTTGGAAAGCAACAGCTATTTCAGTTCTCCCAAACCAAACATGCTGTCTCACACCTCTGTGTTGTTTCGCTCCACTGTATCCTCTGACCAGAATTGTTCATTGGCCACAAAATTCATCGAGTTCCTTCCAGTCCTAGCCCCAAGCACCTTGTGTCCCATGGAGCCTTCTCTGCTCTGAAAGCTATAAGCACTGTCACTAAGCAACTGTGGCCCTGGTTAAGCTGCAAATTCCAGAGTTCCCCCCCCCCCCCCCAAAAAAAAAACCCTACAGAGCAGCTTGTTGAGGTGAGGAGTGGCCAGGTTATCTGTAAATGTGTCCTTTGCCTTGACTTTCCGAGAACTACTTGTACTCAGTGAAAAGGCTCTTGCAGGCACCTGTCACTATCACAGTCTCCCTTGTGGCAGATGTTGTGTCTGGCACTCAGTAGGTGCTTAGGAATGAATGAGTGCTGTTGAGGGTTCTATGCGCTATGCAAGCATTTCAGTGTATTAGGCTTCATTCTGGCCTCTAGGGCCTGAAAGGTCACCCCATTTCCCAGGGGTCGCACCAACCCCACATAAAGGCTAACAGGGATTGTTGGTACATAGTGAGAGACTGAGTTCTAGATATCAGCTTAAGGAGTGGATTAATGAAAGTGTGACAGGCATGCAAATAGAGCAGGTAATACAGGGAATTACTTCCTTCTCACCTTTTCTTTTTCTTTACAGAAGTCTCAAAATTGGTAGCGTTTGTGTTAATCAAAGCTGTTCCAAACCTTGCTTTCCTTCACCAATCATAACTTAAAGTGTTTCTTAAACCATGCTTGATCCTCAGCTTGGATTTGCTATATGGTGCCTTTTTGTTGTTGTTGTTTGCTTGCCTCTAATTGGACTTTGGGAGGGTCATTAGTCCAGAGAATGATGGGAGAGGGTGCACATTGTATTCTCACTCAGGGCAGTTAGCTTTGTCGTAAGAAAAACAACCTTCCATCTGGGTCAGCCATTGTGCGAGGCCTAGTTTTTGGTGCCAGAAGCAGCCAGGGGAAGCACACAGATGGTTCAGCCCAGCCAGCAATGATGAGAAACTCAGCTGGAGTCCCTGTGCTGGCTGGGTGGTTTCATCCGCTGATCTGATCATGCCTAAGTGGAGAGGGGAAACCCTTGTTCGATAAAGTAACCTCCATGCTCATTGGCCTAGTGGAGAGGAGAGCTATTTTCATTTACAAAGGATTGGTCGGGTTGCTTAATTATAAGAAGACAACATGGAGGTATAGCCTAAAAGTCCAAAAGATGAGAACATTTCTCCACACAAATGCCATTTAATAAGCCCCCAAACACAATCCTTCTATGAGAGACTTTTTTCCAAGTTAAAATGTTCAAAAGACAGGCAGTTGCCTTAACAGTTATACTTAACTTTTTTTTTTTTTTGACAAAGACAGAGTCAAAGAGAAGGACCGATAAGGACAGACAGACAGGAAGGGAGAGAGATGAGAAGCACCAGTTCTTTATTGCAGCATCTCGGTTGTTCGTTGATTGCTTGTTCATGGATCGCTTTCTCATATGTGCCTTGACCAGGGGGCTACAGCAGAGCGAGTGGCCCCTTGCTCAAGCCAGCGACCATAGGGTCATGTCTAGAATTCCAGCTCAAGCCAGCGACTCCACACTCAAGCTGGTGAGCTCACGCTCAAGCTGTCTACCTTGGGGTCTTGAACCTGGGTCCTCCGCATCCCAGTCTGATGCTCTATCCACTGCACCACCGCCTGGTCAGGCATGCTTAACATTTTTATGCCTTTTGAATTTTTAAAGGCTAGAATGTTCCTAATATGCATATAATTATTTTAAATGGTACTTTCAGGATTTGTACAAATTATAAGGTTTGTAACTATGTAAATAAGGTTTTATTCTTCCACAGGTTACACATATGTAAGGTTTTCTACTTTAAGATTTTATTTTAATTCCCACTGTATTTATCTCAGGATTATAAGTTTAATCAGTTTACTTTAGAATTTGTAGCACATGATACTATGTTTTAGTACCATTCTTGTCTGTTTATTCTGTTTATTTTATTTTTTTGTAAACAGAGTCTAGAAAGGAAAAACTGGATTAAAATAACTCATGGTGTTTGAAATGGCAGTAGGCCTAAAAGCATGTTTCTAAAGCTTAAAAGTATTTAACAAATATTCATTTTGATTATTATAAAAATGTCTTCAGGAAATGAGAGCTGGATTTACCTGCCATGGATTATGGAAATATTCTGCCTTTTTTTTTATTGCATTCATGTTTGAAAAGTATCTTTTATTCTCTGATACTTATAGCCTTATCAAAATTACAGAAGAGAGCATGCATAATCCAACAAAATTAATTTATATTTGGTTTTAAAATAACTGCTTGTGTTTAAAGGAAAATAAATTGATACCGAATAGCCTAAGAATTAGTTCTAAACAGATAGTGAAGCCACTGTGCACAGAACTGGCTGAGGGAGGTTGGAAAGCTGCCTTGGGAGCCTGTCATTCCCACATCTTACCTCCCAGCATCCTACTCCGGTTGAGAAGAGGTCTCCTGGACTGTTACCAAATAAGCACGTAACCGTGCCGCCATCTGCTAAAACTGCCTCGGCGTAGGGAGTTAGTGAAGTGTTTCACAGCCTTTCCAGGGGGACTGGAAGCTGTATTCAGAAGGAAAGAAGAAAGCATGAGGGGAGGTCACCTAACCCTTGCCGGAGTGTGGTCCACAGACCAGCTGCGAACTCGTCCCCTGAGGGCTTGTTAGCAATGCAACATCTCAGGGCCCAGCCCAGGCCTGCTACAGGAGACTGCATTTACCAGTGGTCCCCGGGGAAGGTTTGTACATATTAAAAACGGAAAAGAATTAGTCTAAGTAAGATTAATTGAATACCCAATCAGAAATGAGATTTTCTATAGATAAAGCCATTTTAAAATGCATCCTGGTGTGAACAAGTTCTCCTTGTGTGATGGCTAACTGATTATGGTTACAGAATGCTTTCCACAGGGTCCTCTGCTCTCAGCGTCTACACGGATTAGCTCGTTTGGTCCTCAGAGGACTGTGAGGTCTGCTGTGAGGTGCTTGTAGTTACTACCCATTTTACAGATTAGAAATCCAAAGCATAGAGAGGTTAGCTCTATCTGCAAAAAAAAAAAAAAAAAGAAAAGAAATTCCTCATGACTGGACAGTGGGAAATTATTGCCTTATTAGGTAGAACCAAAAGAATAAAATGGGGTAAGAAACGAAGATCTTTATTTGCTTCCTCAGTAGGCAGCTGAATACAGGAAATGACTTTAATTTTGTGAGCCTTCCAAGATCTAATTTTAAAACATTATTTATAATCCACATCCATAGGCCCCACCTACAGCAAACACGTGGTCCAAGGTAAGTACCTTAACCTGCCGATACCTATGGCTTCAGAAAGATGTTTGGAACTCTTTCACATGTAAACCAGTGAAGCGAATGTGGACTTGATCTATCATTGATCAACTCTGGAGATATGCTAAAAGTCAAGTTGCAATTGGGTGGAGAAAATTTTTGCATGGAAAACTAAGTTTCTCCCTATATTTCCCAGGTGTCCCTTCCCCACAGCTTTCCCTGGGCTGCCCCAGGGGAGGGGTTGGGAAGGTCTCCGTCGGCAGGGCCTGCTGAGGGGTCAGACTGGCAAACACTCAGCTCCTTGCTCACCTCACCTCTGATTTTAAGCAGGCCATTTTTAACTTTATAAATTACAAGGAGGCAATATTTTTTTCTTTCATTTTGGTAAAATAAACCTAAAATGTACCACTTTAACTACTTTTAAGTGTACAGTATAGTTCAGTAGTATTAAACTTGTCTAACTCTTTTCATCTTGTAAAATTAAAACTCTTTATCCATTAAATAATAACCCTCTATTCCCACAGCACCCTGCACCTCAGCCACCATTCTGCTTTCTGTCTTTATGACTTCTGATGACCCTAACTACCTCATATAGTATAATTATACAGTACCTGTATTTTCTTTTTTTTTTTTAAGTAGATTTTTTTTTCATTTTTAGAGAGGAGAGAGAGAGGTAGAGAGACACACACAGAGAGAGAGAAGGGGGAGGAGCTGGAAGCATCAACTCCCATATGTGCCTTGACCAGGCAAGCCCAGGGTTTTGAACCGGCGACCTCAGCATTTCCAGGTCGACACTTTATCCACTGCGCCACCACAGGTCAGGCAGTACCTGTATTTTCTAGAGGAATTGGTGTCCTTCGGGTTCACCCATGCTACAGTATATGTCAGTAATTTCCATGTTAAGGCTGAATAATATTCCACGGAATGCATACACCATGTTTTGCATATCTATCTTGATGGACACTTGGGTTGCCTCCATGTTTCAGCTATTGTGAATAATGCTGCTATGACCATAAGTGTGCAAATATCTCTTAGAGACTCTGCTTTCAATTATTTTGGGTATCTATCCAGACGTAGAATTGCTGAATTGTTTAATAATTTTATTTTTAATTTTTTGAGGGACTTTTATACTCCTTTCCACAGCTGCTGCACCATTTTACATTCCCACCAGCAGGGTACACAGGTTCCAATTTCTCCACATCCTATTGACATTTAATATTTTCTGGGTTTCTTTATTTATTTATTTTTCTTAAGTGAGAAGTGGAGAGGCAAAGAGACAGACTCCTGCATGTGCCCTGGCCAGGGTCCACCCGGCATGCCCACTAGGGGCGATGCTCTGCCCATCTGGAGCTGTCTCTCCTTTGCTTGGCAACCAAGGTATTTTTAGCACCTGAGGCAAGGCTATGGAGCCATCCTCAGCACCCAGAGCCAACTCAATCCAACTGAGCCATGGCTGTTAGAGGGGAAGAGAAAGACAGAGAGAGAAAAGGGAGGGAGACAGGGAGGGGTGGAGAAGCAGATGGTCACTTCTCCTGTGTGCCCTGACCAGGAATTGAATCCGGAACATCCACATACCAGGCCAACTGGCCAGGGCCTCTGGACTTTTCATTGTAGCCATCTGATGGGTATGGATGGCAATTTGTACTTCTTATTTTTTTTTTTTTTTTTTTTTTTTTTTTTTTTTGTATTTTTCTGAAGCTAGAAACAGGGAGAGACAGTCAGACAGACTCCCGCATGCGCCCGACCGGGATCCACCCGGCACGCCCACCAGGGGGCGACGCTCTGCCCACCAGGGGGCGATGCTCTGCCCATCCTGGGCGTCGCCATGTTGCGACCCTCCTGGGTGTCGCCATGTTGCGACCAGAGCCACTCTAGCGCCTGGGGCAGAGGCCACAGAGCCATCCCCAGCGCCCGGGCCATCTTTGCTCCAATGGAGCCTTGGCTGCGGGAGGGGAAGAGAGAGACAGAGAGGAAGGCGCGGCGGAGGGGTGGAGAAGCAAATGGGCGCTTCTCCTATGTGCCCTGGCCGGGAATCGAACCCGGGCAATTTGTACTTCTTAATCCTTTTTGTCTTCCTACCCAGTCCCCAACCCTTCTCCCATCTGGCAGCCATCTATTTGTTCTGACAGAGTCATTCTTTAGTAGAACTTAACTTGTTTTCCCAATTAGTAGTATATAATGGATTGTGGATAAATGTTCTCATATGAGAACAATGTAAAAGTTGCATAATATTTCTGTTTATGCATGCTACCTCATTACATAAGTCACCTATCCTTAGACATTTAGGATTTGTGTAGACTGTGTGTGTATGTTCATGTTGCCATTGAATGTGTGGATGAATATCCTGGGGGGATTTTTGGTTTTGGTTTTTGTTTTTGCATATATCCATAGTTCCTTGGAATAACTTTCCAGAATTGTATTAATAAACTAGAGACAACAGTAAACTGAACATTTATTGTTTCCCACATGCCAGGCACTGCGCACAGTACTTCCTCTGAAAACTCTCATGTGATTAAATCCTCCAGCACTCATATGCAGTAGGAATCATTGTTATCTCTGTTTTATAGACAGGAAGCGGAGGCTCAGAGAGCGGTGCTGTCTGGCGAGGGCAGCCGTGGCGCGTGCTGACTCCGAGGCTTGTGACCACGCGCCACGTGCCCTCCGGCATGACTGCACCATTTATTTTTGTACTCCTAGAAAGTCTCCGTTGTGTTCCTCTTCCAGTTTTGTCCCCTCCTCCCCCCGGGAGTGTCTTCCTCTGCTGATACCATATGCTCTGGCTTGGTTTTCTTCCGCATCATGTGTGTATGTTTTGCCCTTGTGTGCGCCACAACTTCCTCAGAGCATCCATGGCCTTCCCACTTTTTTCCTCGAGACTTTCCATTTCCTGCACTTCCCACTTCTTGTTCACCCATCTGTTCGAAAAAGACCGGGCGCCTTTCCTGTCTGCGGGCCTCTATATTTAGCTTGTGCCTGCTGCCTGCAGTCGGTGTCGGTCTCCTGTCTGCTTCTCTTGTGATCTGAAGGCGCCCCCTTGGAAGCCAAGCCGCTCTCCACCCCGCGTTCGTCCTGCCCCCTTTTCTCCCAAACCCAGGTCCCCGAGTTTAAGTTAGTCCGCGGACAGACACCGCTGCAGCCGGTGTAATCATTAAGCGTGGTGCACGTTCAGAGCAGTGGCCACACCATCTGCATCTCAAACCCCAGCCTCCAAAACATAATTATCTGAAGTAAAACTGTAATCGTACTGAATGAAAAGGGAAGAAAAGGCTTTCAGCCAGACTTCAACTTCTGTCACTCTTCTGACTTCTTTGTTTACTAGGTTCTTGCCTCCGAAGATATCTTTATCCATCATTTCTTCTGGGCCAAGTCCCCCTCCTTCTTTAAGACTCATTAAAAATGCTGCGTCTTTGGCCCTGGCCGGTTGGCTCAGTGGTAGAGTGTCGACCTGGCGTGCAGGAGTCTCGGGTTCGATTCCCGCCCAGGGCACACAGGAGAAGCACCCATCTGCTTCTCCACCCCTCCCCCTCTCCTTCCTCTCTCTCTCTTCCCCTCCCGCAGCGAGGCTCCATTGGAGCAAGGATGGCCCGGGCGCTGGGGATGGCTCCTTGGCCTCTGCCCCAGGCGCTAGAGTGGCTCTGGTCTCGACAGAGCGACGCCCCGGAGGGGCAGAGCGTCGCCCCCTGGTGGGCGTGCCGGGTGGATCCCGGTCGGGCGCATGCGGGAGTCTGTCTGACTGTCTCTCCCCGTTTCCAGCTTCAGAAAAATACAAAAAGAAAAAAAAATGCTGCATCTTCCAGAAAATCTGCTTTCATATCCACCTCTGTACGTTGGAAGCCACCTGCCCTTCCCAGAAAAGTGCAAGCTCCCCTTTCAAATCTTCTGCAGAACTTCCCTGTGCGTCCCCTGGTGTTATATACAGGCCTTACTCTTCTAAACTTGCGCAGGTCAGAATTTATATCTCATTCATATTGTACTTTCCACAAGGCATAACACAAACTAATATATTTATTGAGTAAATTCATGAACAAGTGAATAAATAATAAACTATAAAAGCTTTTCCTAATATATGGAATAGCAGAAAAATATGGAAGCATTTAACATAAGAGATATATAAAATCCATATATTATAAAACAGTTTAAACAAGTGGGATAGATAATACTGTTCTTGAGTAGAAGCATAATGACACATCAACTGTTTTGGATGAATAGTGGTAGAAACACCACTTTTTAAAAAGCAAATTCTAAACAAATTATTTCTTCAGCTACAGTCAAAACGAAAATCATTCAGCAGACACAACAAAACAGAACACAACCAATTATGCCTAAAATTTTTTTGAAGGTAAACAATTTAGTAAGTAATTGGGGGTTAGGACTTACCATGTTAATTGCTCAATCTCTCTTAAAGGAGACTGGATATAAGATGACTCATTGGAAGGACCGTAGTAACTAAGCATGAGAAAGAACGCGCACACATGGAAGGAATGGGAGGAGTGGGCCGAGGGACTTCGGGTCGCACACAGCTCTCTAAACCTTGCCTACACACCAGGGATGCGTTTACAGAGACCCTGTTTCACGTAGGCGATACTGAGAGACTCTACCTTACAGTTTTGTGGTGAGCATTGAATGAGGTAATGATGCATGCCATGTCCAGGGTCTGGAATATTGTCATCGCTTCAGAAGGGTCAGGTGCTCAGTGTTTGTCTCTTGCAGTGGCGTGGCTCTCGTCGTCCCCACAGGGCTGCCAAGTACGCTGGTGAGGTGCTGCACGCAGTGGGCTGCCTGCGGCCCCACCTCCTAATCCTCCATCGGCGTCTTGCCTTGCATGTAGACTTTGCTGTCCAGAATTGAGGACCGTGATGGGCTCTTAATCCCTAATTAATCTTTCTGGGCTAAGCCACATAGAGTTTTTAAAACCGGAAACCAGTGTTTTACAACAGTGAATCATAAAACCCTGTATTTAAAGTCTATTTCACTGTTTTGACCTGATTATAAAAAACTTTTAAAGGAAAGAATTATTGCTTTTATTGAGGTCCTACTCTGTGCCAGATACTCTTCAGGCTGTTCTCATTTTGTTCTTCCCCGATCCCGCTCGGTGGGGGGCGGGGACCAAGAACTGAAGGCACTTGTCCAAGATTACAGAGCTTGTAGCTAACCAGCAGAAACTGCCTTTGAACTTATTGTAGTTGCATCCTCTCTACCTTCCTTCCTTCTGTAATTGCAGACAGGGAAAGGTAAATACAGCAAGTCCTCAGTATTATCTGTATGCTCCGTGACTCTAGTGAAACGACTTACAACAAAACCAACTGTACTGTAGGCTAATTGACATAAACAAGAGTTAAGTTTCTATGACATTTATCAACTTTGTAACAAAACAGCATTGAGTGAAGAGGTGTTAAGGGCCTGCTGTACAAGAAACATTTCTCTTCAGTGTCTTATTTATACATAAAAATTACACTAACTGGTTGTTTTCATAAAACCTCAGGCAATTGGCCAAGCATTTGTTTTTTATTACAGAGGACCAATTTAATGAAAACAAATGATTAAAGCTGTCAGTGTGTGAAGCATGTTGGTTGGGAAGAATGTAGAGCATGAGAAGCTAAGATAGCGATGTTGTGAAAGAAAGTCAATTCCACAATTTTAGAAGCCTGATTCTTGGCTTTCTTTTATCTGTAATTATATAGTGAAGAATACATGTCAAGCCACCTTTTTGCCTCCAAATGATTCCGTTTCTATTTATAAAGTCTGAGTGATAGTTAAAAGGCTTAGGAGTAATTTAAGATTAAGCAAACTCTAGAGGGATAATACACTGGATTTCTAATTTTCAAATGGAAGAACGTCTTAGGCCCCTCGACTTCTTTTAACTGGAGTGCTCTTCTTATCTCATATATCGGGTCTTTGTGCGAGCTTTCCTTTGGGAAAAATAAAAAAGGTTTCAAGAAATGGAAATTGCCTTTTCTACAGTACACATTGCATTTGTATTGAGGTTTACTGGGGAGTTAGGCAAGCAAGATGCTCTGCACTGGCCTCCAGAGCCCCAGGCAACAGTTCAGACTTGGAAAACACTTCTCTACACACTCACGCAGTAGGTGCAGTGGGCTGTGTGCTTTAGGGGCTTCAGCGTACACTTGCGCACGTGTGCGTTGCACAGTGCAGAGGGCACAGTCCACCACGTGTACTACAGTAATGCTCCTGCTCGCACAGTGCAGTTTTGAGGGAAAGACCCCCTTTGAGCTGCGCCCCTCCACCTGCCCAGCGCCTCACCACCAACAAGCCTGGTTCACCTCCTCCAGCATGTCTCCTCGGAAGCGCTTCTTCCCTCCCCGCTTTTAAAATAAAAATAAACTGAATAAAATAAATCCATTTAGGTAGGAATGTCTGGTGGGGATTTAAAGTTCCCAAGCACTTTTGCATTTTTGAATAAAAGTTTTATTGAATGTATGGGAGTGACATTGGTTAATAAAATTATACAGGATTCAGGTGCCCAATTCTACAGGATATCTTCTCTATATTATAGCATTGTGTGTTCAACACCCCAGTCCAGGCTCCCTCCATTTGCATTTTTAAAGGAGTGATTCCTGAATCCAGATGAAACTACATAATGCAATAGAGGAGATGTTTTAAGCCAGGAGCCAGTGCAGTTCACTCCTCGTGCCCTCTGTCTACTCTGGCTGCCAGCAGCCCAGTTGGTAGCCACGGGCAGGGAAGAACTCAGGCCACAGCTGGCCCTTTCTTTTAACACACTGCTTAGCTCTCACCTCACTGCAATTCTAGGATCATCTGTTCAGTTTGTGTCAGTAACACATTGAAATGGCAACTTCTTCCGTAGAAGGGACAGGCGGTAAGGACCAGCATTCCCACAGCAATTATTCTTATATAATTACGAGACTTTTGTGTGCTCTAATCATACTCTAGTAATTTATATGTTTCTTATCCCAACTATAAGCTCCATGAGAGCAGAAGGTCTCCATGAGCAGAAGGTCTCCATGAGCAGAAGTTCTGGAGAGCAGAACTTCTCCAGAGAGTGCTGAATTTAGACCCAGGTTAGGTAGAGGCTTACTTAAAGTTATGTGACTTGTAAATGACAGGATCAGAAATGCAACTCAGATTTCTTCAGGCCATATACCAGTCCAGTGTTCTTTCCATTCTACTCCTGTTTCAGTTATCTGTTGCTGCATAGCTAACTACTCCAAAAGTCCACTCCTCAGACACCAGCACTGCTGTTTCTCATAGGTTCGTGGGGCAGACATTTGGACAAGGCTTGGTTGGGCTGCTCCTCTGTTCTGCATGATGGTGACTGGGTCACTTGGCTGGCTTCAGTTGGGTTGAGCTGAATGGTCCAGTAAGACTTCATTCACATGTCTAGAACTCCGAGCTGCTCCTGTGGCCCCTTTCTCTCCATATTTTCTCCCCTCTCTTTCAGTATTCTAGCCTGAACTTCTTTATAACATGGTAGCTCTCTTTCTCTAGTGAAAGCAGAAGTCAGCAGGCTTCTTACACTGGCCGAAAGCTGCCACAGTTAGACTTCTGCTGCATTCTCTGGATCTAGGCAAGTCACAAGGCCAGCTCAGGTTCAAGGGGAGGAAACAAGATGTACACCAAGGGAGAGACTTGATGGTGGCCATCTTTGGAAATTCCCCACAGCTGTCATTAACCAACAGACAGTTTCCATTCTTCTACAATGTCCTAATAGAACAGAGAAACTCAGCAGAGACAAAGGGCAAAGAACAATATCCTGAAACACCTCATTCTTTTTCACCTTAAAGCTTAGCCAAAGAGAAGATGCCCCACCTCCCCATAGGCCCCTGTAATCACCCCTTGGCGGAGCTGCCTCTGGTTCATTGTCTTTATTTGTGCATTTGATGAGAGGTCCCCGCACTTGGTGGGACATGTAAGGAACATGGTTAGTGCTTGGGTTATCCTACAGTGGGCCCTTCTCAGTAATTTGCTTTTACAGCTACTGCTCTATTTTCTGTGTCAAGCATTGAAATTCATAGACCTAGGGGCTTGTTCTCCAGGCAGCAGTTAGAAAGAATACTTTTCAGTGGTGCATATGTGTGTGACTAAAATGGATTACTCCTACAGTAACCTTTTCAACTGTTAAAATCCACCTATAAGTCAGATTAGACTCAGTCTCTAAGGAAAAGCATCTCTCCCCAGGTTTCTCTTCCCTTCTTACTCTTATGTGAAAGGACAAGCATCTGAAACTGAAAACTCGATTTTCTGGTCTATTCCAGCTCTTGCAACATCTTTTCTTTTATTCTAACTAACTTGGTTTAAAATATCCTACCTAATGAGGATAATTCTCTTCTTCTGAGAAAAACTCCCTTAATCTTCTAAATGTCCTTGGGAAATTCTTAAATGTATAATTTTTTTTCTTTAAAAAAACAGACTTTTTCCTTTTGTTACAGTTAGATTGTTTTTTTTTTACCATTTAGATAATTACTCAACACAGAGTATTTTTCCTAGAAACAATCCAATAAATAAAATGCTCCAGTGCCACATCAAGAAAGGAAATGTAAGAGTAGCTATTACGGGCTGCAGGGACACAACTCTTCCAAGTGCTTCAGGGAAATCTCGCTTTTTAAGAGATTATCATTGTCTGGAAAGTGATGAAATTTGTCTTATACAAATGGAAATCTTTTGTTTCCCAAATGTGTGTGAGAGAAAATGTAATGTTTTTGTACCAGCTGCCTGGGTAGTGTGGTTCACTGAAATCCAATTTACTCTCCCAATTTGTGCGGCTCAATAGTTATTGAAGATATTTTATATACTTTTTTATACAAGGTTGTGTGGGTAAACATTTACACATGGCACAAAGCTAGTATTCAAGTAGAAGTACAGGTTTTTCCAACCTCCATTTTACCCTTCCTCAGTTTATTAGTAGTGGCAAAGGTGAGTTTGTTCTTGTTTATTTATTGTTTTCTTTTGTTTTATCTAGGACTGAAAAGACATTGTGCCTCTTTAAAAGAGTCTAGATCAGGGATAGTCAACCTGTTTATACCTACCGCCCACTTTTGTATCTCTGTTAAGTAGTAAAATTTTCTAACCGCCCACCGGTTCCACAGTAATGGTGATTCATAAAGTAGGGAAGTAACTTTACTTTATAAAATTTATAAAGCAGAGTTACAGCAAGTTAAAGCATATAATAATAATTACCAAGTACTTTATGTTGGTTTGCTAAGTTTGGCAGAATAAATCTTTATAAAACAACTTACTATAGTTAAATCTATCTTTTTATTTATACTTTGGTTGCTCCGCTACCACCCACCATGGAAGTTGGAATGCCCATTAGTGGGCGGTAGGGACCAGGTTGACTGCCACTGGTCTAGATCTTTGGAGAACTTTGGGGATTTTATTCGATTTTTTTAAAATTTCCATATCATGACTCCTTTCATTTTAGGAAGAAGAATTAGAAGCCCAAATTTCCTTCCTTCAAGGACAGTTGAATGACCTGGATGCCATGTGCAAATACTGTGCAAAGGTGATGGACACTCATCTTGGTGAGTGAACTCCTTTGGCCCTGGGGATAGTGGTAGTCATCACAGTGAAAGCCACTAGGCCCGTTGTTAAACTCTTTAACATGATCGATTCCTGGCCAGGGCATACAGGAGAGGCGCCCATCTGCTTCTCCACCCCCCCTCCTTCCTCTCTGTCTCTCTCTTCCCCTCCCGCAGCTGAGGCTCCATTGGAGCAAAAAGATGGCCCGGGCGCTGGGGATGGCTCCTTGGCCTCTGCCCCAGGCGCTAGAGTGGCTCTGGTCACGACGGAGCGACGCCGTGGAGGGGTGGAGCATCGCCCCCTGGTGGGCAGAGCGTCGCCCCCTGGTGGGCATGCTGGGTGGATCCCGGTCGGGCGCATGCGGGAGTCTGTCTGACTGTCTCTCCCCATTTCCAGCTTCAGAAAAATACAAAAAAACCCAACCAAACAAACAAAAAAAACTCTTTAACATGAATTATCTCAGGAACTCCTCACAGCAGTCCTTTGGTGGGTACATTGTTACTGTTCCCATTATACAGATAGGGTGACTGAAGCACAGAGAAATTAACAAAATTTCCCAAGATTATATCACTAGGAAATGGAGTAGAAATTCAAAATTAAGCAGCCTGACTCTAGTTTTCAACTCTTTAACTGCTACACTGTGTAAATATCAATCTACCTCAAACCAAAACAAAATGTTGAGCTGTCAAGATCAAACAGTCAGATTGATTGTGCCAACCTGGCTATAATTACTAATGTAGATTATTTTGACAATGCTTTATTTTTTAAAATACTATAATATATTTTTAACAAACTGCCTGAAATGCATGTCAGGACCACATGATCTTTTCTTCCTTCTGACTGTGCTTAGATTCTAAAAAATGTCCTAGTATACCTGTGAGTCATACATACATCATCTTAGAACAGCGGTTCTCAACCTGTGGGTCGCGACCCCGGCGGGGGTTGAACAGCCAAAACACGGGTCACTTAAAGCCATCGGAAAATACATATTTATTATACAGTACATTTTTAAATAAAATATGTATTTCCTGATGGCTTTAGGCGACCCCTGTGAAATTGGAAAATACATATTTATTATACAGTACATTTTTAAATAAAATATGTATTTTCCGATGGCTTTAGGCGACCCCTGTGTTTTGGTTGTTTGACCCCCGCTGGGGTCGCGACCCACAGGTTGAGAACCGCTGTCTTAGAAAGTCTTCAGCCATTACTCTCTCTACATTTGTAGAGTTCTGTGTTTTGTATTAGAAACGGTCTCTGTTGGAGCACATATGTATTAACTTCAGTAAATCTATGTTGCTTGCAAAAGCGTTTCTGATGCATGTTAACTATTTTTCAGTCCACTTATGGACATTCTTTCTCCACTTTGCAGTATCTAGCATGTGGAGTTTGGGAACAATTAGGAAATAAGACATGTACTACTCTAATGGAAATGGCCTGTGTGTTGCTCTGTGAGTGTGGAAAAATGGCAATACGAAATGTTGCAAGAAATCAGGATATATCTCGCCTCTGAGGGGAAAGTGGAGAGAATCTACTAAGACCCCTTCCCACTGACAGGGGCCCTGAGACTGGCTGGGCCATCACTAAGTGTGTGGACTCTCTACCTCGGACTCCATCAGTCTCTTCGCCTGTTAGGTCATGAGTCCATTGCATGTGGCCAGAATGGCTGTTGTTTGGATATTGTAAACTATCCTTGCCTCTGGCAAGTAATGAATGTTCCCTTTTGGATTTGGAGAGACACTGATCTAAGTTGTTGGCTGCCTACCAGTGTCTTAATAGGCAGCTGCCTAATTTCTACTCTTTTTTTTTGTATTTTTCTGAAGTGAGAAGCAGGGAGGCAGAGAGACTCCCGCATGCACCTGGCCGGATCCACCCGGCATACCCACCAGGGGGCAACACTCAGCCCCTCTGGGCCATTGCTCTGTTGCAACCTGAGCCATTCTAGCACCTGATGCAGAGGCCATTGAGCCATCCTCTGCACCCGGGCCAACTTTGCTCTTTGGAGCCTTGGCTGTGGGAGGGGAAGAGAGAGACAGAGAGGAAGGAGAGGAGGAAGGGTGGAGAAGCAGATGGGCACCTCTCCTGTGTGCCCTGGCCAGGAATCGAACCCAGAACTTCCACACACCAGGCCGACACTCTACTGCTGAGCCAACCGGCCAAGGCTTGATTACTACACTCTTGACCACTCCTTCAGAGAAAGGGTTCAAGAGGAGGAAACAGCAGGAGAAACCCTGGAAGGTCATCAAAAGGGCAGTATCTCCCATCACAGCATAAACCCTGTCACATCAGATTCCACCCCTTCACAACTATGTTTATTTATATGCTTCTTTATGACAATTGTTATATAAATCTAAGTTGAAGTGACTCATAGCATCACACTTTAAGATGTAGCAAAAATAAGTAATGAAAAGGTAGTTTATATATAAATGACTATTATGTAGTAGATAACTGAGTTTAGTTATTTAATCTTCATTTTAAAGTGTGTGTGTGTGTGTGTTTGTGTGTGTGTGTGCACGCACATATTTTTGTTGTTGTTTTGTTTTGTTGCTTTTCTGGCTGCATGGGTGACCTTTTCATTACTTGATTTCGGTTTTGACCAAAGTAGGAGAACAAAGAAGTGACTGAGAGAGAGAGATTTCCTATAATTCCAGAAAAATCCCGTGAGGAAATTTCCAAGTTGTTTGGTCCCCACAGCAGCTTTACTCAAGCCTCAAAATTTTCCAACAGCTTTTGCTCTGATTTTGGTCTTCCCGTGAGCAGTAAAAGAGCATTTCTCATCACATGGGAGGGGGAGGCACCTTAATTAAAGGAAAGCCCATACCAGCTGTGAGTTTTCAACTAACCACAAAACTAGATCAGTGTCTGCGTTTCACTTTCGGCCAGAATCCCTTCCCGTAGCCTGACTTCTCTTGCCACACACGCGGCATGACCGCATTCGCGAAGCGGGGCTGAGACTAGCTGCTGAGAGTTCCCAGCCCCGGACGCAGACGCGCTTGCTGTCCTCAGCGCAGTGCCCCGCTGGTTTATTATCGGGTCCCTGTGTTGCAGGCAGTTTTGATTCTAAGCAGAAATTTTAGGAAAACAGGAAGCTTAATTAAGGTGAAGTTCTTGATTTACTTTTTGACTTACTGTACTTGCTTTAAAACTGACTTGAGTACCCTAGTGTTTTTTCCATGGTGTTTTTTAATTTTTTTACTGATTATTAAAGTATTGTAACATTGAAGCAACTGAAATATCCATTAGAAAGTGATAGAGTATAATTCAGATAGGCAGTCTTTATAAAAATTAAAGTATTTTTTAATTTATTAACACGAGGTGTTCATGATATATATTATTAAGTGAGAAGGGCCGGTGGCAGAATGGTGTGTATTTGATATGGAAATAACTGGTAACAGTGGCTGCCTGGTGAAGGGGAGATTATACAGGGACTTTCCAAGGGACCTAATCTTCTATGCTTGGAAAATGTGGGACAGTCCCTGCAAGTCTGTAGATAGCTTCAGTGCATGGAACTGACACCGGGTCAGTCTTTATAGTGCAGGCAAGAGTCAGCCGTCAGAGCGGCTGGATGCTATCTGAGGAGCAGACTGCCTCACGTGACATCAAACAGACACAGGGTGATAACCAGGCTCTGTCACTGCTTAGCTCAGCTGATTATGATTGTGTCCTCTTATATAACATGGAGATAAAAGTATCTGTCTTGTCAGTGTGTTACCAGGATAATATATTTTTAAAGCCCCGCACAAGGCATGGCCCAGAGTAGGTATCGACACAAACCCTCTCCTTGTTCCCTTTAACTCTTAACTGTCCCTTCTCAGGAAAAATCCTGACTCATCCAGCCCATGACTGTAGTGCTGAGGAGTGACTCGCCGAGGGCCCCACAGCTGTGTAGTTTATGGAAGAGCTGGGACCAGTGCCTCATTTCCCAACACCTAACTGAATATTCCTTTATCAAATGATGCAGAAAGATGGTGGAATTTGGGATGTGTTGGCTCTAAGGTCACATGTCTGGCTCCTTGAGTGAGGCTGCTTTATTGGGACTGAGTGATGCGTTGCTCGTATTGACGTGAGTACTGAGGAGCCCCTGCTGTGGGCCGGGCCAGGGCATGAGCTGTGAACAGTGCCTCGAAACTTCTTTCACCGGTAGTTGTTTTCACCAGGTTCCTTTCATTTCAAGAGAATTCTGTATCACCCTACATTTTCACCAGACATGTAGTAATATCTTAAAATGTCAAGTATGGCTCAAGGCTATGATTATAACTGATAGAGCAAATACAGAGAAAAGCCTTTCAGTTAAAAATTACAGAAAGGCATTTGTTCACATCGTCCTTTAATTAGCGGCAATACAATTGACAGGTTTGCAGTACTTCCTTCTAGATCTGGACCCCAAAACTGAAAGAGTATTTGTTTTATCAAAATTCTAATTTTACTACCTCCACAGAATTGAACTATTTGAATGTAAAGATTTAGAGACAGGAATTAAAAAGAACTGTTTTATTAAATCTGGACTTTTCCTGTCAACTTCAGAAGACTTTTTTTTATGTGTTCATTCTTCTGTTGCTATAGTGACTCCCCTTCCTGTCATCCTGACAGCTGAGTTGAAACCCATCACGGTACTGTATTAACCCCTGGGGCTGAGCTCAGCTCTTTTCAGGTGTGCGGTACCTCACATACCGCTGCACGTGGGTGAGCGCCCGCACTCCTCCCTCTGTGAGCAGTGGCGCTGAGCTGCCCGCTGTCACCTGCAGCGAGCCCCTCCCCTCTGGCCTCTCACGCCCACCCCTGCCGGCTTCCAGTGGCGGTGTCCGCCCGTCAGTGCTTTGGTGTTTAGACACTGGTTTCCAGCAGCTTGCCCTTTGGTGGGTGGTTCATACAAACACCGGGAGGGTTAAATGCAGTGAATCCAGAGGAGTTAGGTTTCCCTGCGCCTGTGGAGAGTCCTGTGCTAGGCTCTTAGAGTGGGGACGGTGTAGAAGCCCTCAGAGCCGTCTCAGCTGCTCTGCGTTTCCTGGACGGCGACACCACGGCCCGGGAAGGACGAGGGCGCAGCTGGCTGGCACCAGGAGTCCAGCCCGAGTCCAGCCCTCATCTTCTCGCTCACTGATGTTCCCACTCAGGCCACACTGGAATCAGTAGCAGGATTTCGGATCTCCTGCTGTTTTATTGCACATGTCGGGCACTGATTTTACACTTGTCATAATATTTATGCAAGAATTAGCTGTAAGAAGAGGCCAGTTTTGAAAATTAATTTATTTGCCTCTGCAAGAACTTTATAAATCTGATTTTCTAATGTTTATAGAAGCAACTTTCAATGGATGTCTTTGAAAATGTTCACTAGGGCAATTAACTAATGACATTTGAAAAACAGAGAGAAAATGCAATCACCAGACAGCCTTCTCCCTGTCAAGCACACTGTGATAAAAGCTTTTCATAATTATTTTAAGAATTTGAAGTGCTGTGTTTAATCGTGGGTAGCAGAGTCCTCTACAGAAGGAGAATGTACACTTGGCCTGAGGATCCTGAGAAAGATGCCGATTCGGGCTCAGTGGGTCTGAGGTGGGGCCTGCAGTTCTGCACGCTGACAGCCCCCTGGGTGGCCTGAAGTGACTGGCCCGTGACAAACCAGAAGCAGCAAGGAGTGAGAGAACTGGACGTTACTGGGGCACACTTCAGTCCAGGTATTCCTAAGCCACACTTAGAGCACGTGTGCAGTTCGAGTCTGCGGGCAGAGCACTCAGTCTCCCCTGGCGTTGGAAACTCAGCGCCCTCTTCAGCCTTTCTGAACGTGTCCCATTCTAGTTGCAGTCCCCCCACGACCCCCCACCCCGGCTTGATTATCAGAAGACTTGGAACAGTTGGTCAGCATCTTCCTTGTACCAACGTTTTACCTATTAGAACAACTTAGCAAATCACACTCTGTCTTCTCCTTTTCCAGCTGAGCTGCTACGACTCTGACCACATGACCTCGTGCAGACTGTCGTTTTATTTTCATTTTCTGGCTCTCTCATTTCCTCACGTGGGGAAGAGCCCAAACGTCTCATCTTTCTTAAGCTGTCGGGCTGCACGGCCTGTCTTTGCCCCTCCACACCAGGCTGCCTCCCCGTGTCCTCCAGCCCCTGTCCTCTCCAGCACTGACCCAGGAGACCAAAGATGTGCCCAGCCATCTCTGTGGAAACAGGCTCTGTCAGTTGCTTGAATGTTCAAGGACTTTGTGGCCACACAAGCATCTCCTGCTGAGCTTAGCATGTGTGAGTGGGGGAGGAGGAGCCCGGGGTGGGGCGGCTTGCGTGCAGACGCTCACACGCATCGCCTAGGGCCCTGGATGAGCCCCGGGTGGGAAGCGGCACTTCACTTGCAATAGATCGTTACGTCAGCAAAACATTTACGGCCTGAAATTCACACACACACACAAATATATCCAACTTAAATCCAGTCCAGAGGGTCTCCTTGGACTAAATGATGTAATTTTAGGCCAGCCTTCGCCAAACTGCTGTCCTGTCTCACTCTCCCAGTGCGAGGGAATGAGGGCGGGCCCCCAGGCTTTCCCATCAAAACAGCCCGCACGGTGTTTCTGCTTTGATTTTCTAAGTCCGTATTCTGGTAAAGGCATCTAACCCTTACTGGAGCTTAGAGCCTTCTAAGTTTAAAAATATGTGTAAAGTCTCTTTTTCCAGGTGCCCCTCAGAGGGCAGCCATGCCATAACTATGGCAGGTCTTACCTGGGAGGAATTAGGTCTTACCTTCTGTCCCTGTCTGGCTGGTAGGGTGGGAAACCCTATGAGAACAACTCACCAGACGGTAGCGATCAGTGAAGATTTGGAACTCTGTGCCAAGACTCAGTTTGTGTAAGAGAAGTGTATTGGCCTGAAGACTGTTCTTAGCTGTAGAACACGCATTAGCCTAGTCCCCCTTGGGTTTTCCTAAGGGGTGCTCCTTTCTCAGTGGTGAGTGTAGGGTTTTCAGCCATTCTGGCAGCTGGACACAAAATAGGGCCCTGGGTTACAGTTTCCGTGGAATCTGCTTTTTGCGTTTTAAGAAAGCACTGAGATGAAGTGCCTGACTCAGTGCTTGGCTCTTTGATGGATCATGGATGACTGTTGTTTCCCGTCACCTCCCCTACCGCCTCTCAGTCCGGGATCTGATTGATCGTGTTAGTGTCACGTAATTCTCCATCTGAGAAATATCTCAGCTGCGTCTGTTTCTCAGGAGATAAAAATCAGCCCCACTGCTGCTGGGAAAGCCTCACTCTGGTCACCCAGCCAGTGCACTGAGCCAAAACTCACAAAGTGCCTGCTCCCCGATGTAAAAATCGGTTCTGGGAGAAGTGGGCCGGGGGTAGGACGAAGTGGAAGAGGGGTGATCTGAAGTTGAGCTCAGTGTGTTTGGAATAGGTGTGTAAACCTCGAAGCAGGGAGAGCGGAAGAGCATATACCTCATCAGAAATGCCGAAAGTGTCACGTAGCTTCACGGGAAGCAAAGCAGGGTCCTCCCAGAGCACCAGAGATCGCAGGAGCATTGGCAGGACAGGCGGGGAGCTGAAGAAGCAGGGAGGTGCTGAGCAGAGCACCACGTCTGGATCCGCAGGACCTGGGGTTCGGGATTTTCACATGGAGCTGTGCAGCGTCAGGAAACTGTTAGTCTTTGAGCCTCATCTGTGAATTACAGTTCCAAGAGTAAAAGATGAGAGCCCAGCAGTAGGTGGTGGAAGGAGCCCAGCAATGGAGCTGTCAGAGGGAAGACTGGGAATAGGAAGCTGATGCCTAAATGAAGTTTTAAGGAGGACTTTGAAGACAAGGAGAGATTTAATGCTGTAAGGACAATAGGAGGGCCTTCTGGAAGAGGAATGCCATTTGCAGGGACACAGAGAGGTATACCACGTAATAAAGAATGAACTTGATGCCTATAGTCTCCTCCTAAGCCTGCCCTCTCCCAGGCTCTGGACAACTGTGGACATACCCTGTGAACAGAAATTACAACAGTCCAACCAAAGTCAATAGTAACAAATGACAGGTCTGCCTGCTTCTTCTTGCCTAAGGGCCGCCTCTTCAAGCACTACCACTCTGGGCATGCATGTGACCCTAGGCCAGCCCTCCGTGTGCAACTATTTTGTAACAGTGTACATATTTCTTCTTTAGAGTCTAGGACAGTCTTATATGAGGTTGTTGGAGGTCAGGATAACTAAATCTCTATCAGGCTAGAGAGCCTCAGAGAGCAGAATCCACTTATCTCGGTAATTAAGATATTGGAGAAGGAAAGAAAAAACATATGAATCAGTAAGAGTAATGGTGAGGCAATGTGTTAGAAGTGGACCACTTTGTTTTTGGTTTTTTTTTCTGAAGCTGGAAACAGGGAGAGACAGTCAGACAGACTCCTGCATGCGCCCGACTGGGATCCACCCGGCACGCCCACCAGGGGCGACGCTCTGCCCACCAGGGGGCAATGCTCTGCCCCTCCGGGGCATTGCTCTGCCGCAACCAGAGCCACTCTAGCTCCTGGGGCAGAGGCCAAGGAGCCATCCCCAGTGCCCAGGCCATCTTTGCTCCAATGGAGCCTTGGCTGCGGGAGGGGAAGAGAGAGACAGAGAGGAAGGCGCGGCAGAGGGGTGGACAAGCAAATGGGTGCTTCTCCTGTGTGCCCAGGCCGGGGTGGACCACTTTGATTATCTCTTCTAATTCTCCAAAACAACTCTCTGAAATAGGTATCACTCCCATCTCACTGCCACACAGATCACGGCACGAGGTCATCAACCCCAAGCTGTTAGGTGCTAGTGCCAGGGCCCCTGAAGGTCTGGTAGAAATGACTGGGCAGTCTGATTTGCATATAGGTCACTTCCCGTTTCCTCCTGGCCTCACTTAGGTCGGCTCCACCACCAGCAACGCAGGCAGCCGAGTCAGTGTCAGGACCCAGCCTGTGCCTTCTCCATCCTCCGGCCCCTCCATCACTGCCCTGCGTGTCATTGTGGAAGGAGCACACAGGTCCAGGTGGCCAGCAACCTAACCCTAGCTCCGCCACTCCAGTCATGAGACCTCAAAGAACAGACCTGGCATTTCTGAGCCTGGCCGCCTTTTCTGTACGAGGATGACGGTCCTGGTGTAGGGTGGCGGTGGGGACACTCGGGTGAGGTCATGTGGCCACGTGGAAATGAAAGCTGCTGGGCCCGGGGCTTCCGCAGTGGCCAGATGCTGTGTTCCTGTATCTATTCTTCACAGTAGTGCTATGAGGAAGGTTCTCTGATTACCCATCAGGCACCACGAGGAGGTTAAGTGACTTGCCCTAGTCCACCTCCACTACAGAGAGATGTAAGCTGTGTTTGGTCACCTTCCTGCTCCCCCTCACAGTGGACATAGGCTTATGCTAACTTTCTGTGCCTGCCATTGAAATGGAAACACTCTTATTCCAGCACAGAAGAAAATAAGGTTTCTAAGAAATTGAAAAAGTAGTTTGAGTGCCATTTCCATTACCCTTAGAGTTAGAGATCTATTTTTGTGGCATTGACATTTCATTAAAAACAGTAAAGTCGCCATGGGATTATGGTGATGAGATTTTTGTGTAATTTCCACAGAAGTGGTTAGTTATATGAGGTTTTCCCCTTCAGCTTCAATGCTCCAACATTTATAGTATGATACTTAAGTAGATTATAAAGAATGTAATCTTCCTGCTACATAGAAACAGAAAGAGCATAATTTATTATGCTTTTTTTCTATAACGGAAAATGTGCATTACATTGGAAATTTCAACATTTTACATTTCTGCTTTAAATATTTTAAAACATGAAAAGACATTTTCTATTTTTACATGCAGATACAACTTACTTAAAGCAGATTTGTTTTATTACTAAAAGGTTATATATTGATAGAATGTTTATAAATGTTACCTTAAATCACTGTATGGTGGAACTGGTTAGGCCAAGTATTTACGTGGGCATAAAATGAAAATTCTTGTATTCAAGATAGTAACAGCCTCTGAAGATGTCCGTTTGTTATAGTTTGGATTTCTATACCCTGGATTTCTTACAGTGACACTAGTCAGCTTAGTTAAGTGTTGTAGTTTTTTCCTTAAAATTAAGTGAACATTTTATGCGTATGTGGGTTTTGGGGGCAGACGGTCTTGGTTTTGTCAGATTCTAAAAGGTGATCTTTGGTGCCATCCAGAGAATAAGGCCTGAGAATTGGGGGTGAGGGTACACTTCTGAGGGTACCGAGGCTCGGGCTCCCACCCTGCCGTGTGCCCTTGGCCAGCCCGGCACTTGCCTCACGTTCTGCGCGGAGGAGAGGCTCAGGGGGCTGCCTGGTCCCCTTTTGTGAGGGGGACCGGATGGTTATCACCCTGTGTAAGGCAGTTTAGCTGCTGTGCTGTGTCCGGTAGTGGTCCCACCAAATTTGTGTCTCCCTGGAACCTGTGAATGTGACCTTATTTGGAAGTAGGGTCTTTACAGATATAGTCAAGTTGAGGTCATGCCGGTTTGGGGTAGACCCCAATCCAGTGACTGGTGTCCTTATAGAAAGAGGGAGACGAACACCCAGAGAGGATGCCCTGCAACCATGGAGACAAAGCCAGGTACGCCGGGGCTGTGGACGGCCCCCAGGAGGGAGGGGCCAGGGCAGCAGCTTCCCCGAGCGTCAGGGAGCCAGGCCCTGCCAACACCTTGCCTTGGGACCACAGCCTCCACAGCCGAGAGTATATTTTTATTTTAAACAACCTAGTTTGTAGTACCTTGAAACTAACATAATGGCTGAAAATAATAGAAATTTAAAAAAAACAACAGTAGAATAAACAATTCAGTAGGTTATGTTTTTCTTAAATAAAAGAGGCTCAGAGGTAGGCAGTCTGAGCAGGAAGCACAGCTCCAAGGTGTGCCCGGTGCCCCAGGCCACTGGCTTTCTGCCCTCAGTCCTAAGCCTCATCCCCCTCTGTGTGTTTGTGAGATGGCTGCAGAGCTCCTCAGCACTTCAGGCAGCCAAAGCGGGCGGAGTACACGCCCTAAAGGTGCGCACTCGGGCAGCCCCTGAGGCTCTCCCAGTGATCCATCCAGGGGCTCCTTTCACACCTCGCTGGCCAGAGCTCCGTCACGCGACCAGCCTCGGCTAAAAGGGAAGGTGTGTGTGCACAGTGCTGCCCTGCATACAACCTTGGCATGTTGGTGAGGAACGGAGGGGAGGGTGGAGAGTGGGGCTGGGGTAGCCACCAGCAGCTCTGCCGCCTCTTCAGACCCCAGAGACAGTGCGGTCGTGAGGATCTGGGCTTGTTGGCCACTCGTGTTCTTACCAAGACAGAGCGCATGGGGAGCGTTGCCTCTAGAACGTGAGCAGCATCCCCACCGAGGCCTGCAGTGCAAGACAAGCCTGGTTCCATTTCCCCGTGCACTCCCACCGCCTGCCCTAACGCCTCTCCCGCCCTCCACGCGCTCTCGCAAGCAGCACCACGCGCATCTGGGCAGCTGACAGCGCGACCCGGCATCCGAGAGGGGATGGCTGGGGCGCCTTGTTTCATGGGATTCTTAGACAACAGGGCTGTATGGTTTTGTGAGATCTCAGGTGGACATTGATACTTCCGTAGCGGGACAGTAAATCTATCTACCCCGCCTGACCAGGCGGCGCAGTGGATAGAGCATCAGACTGGGATGCGGAGGACCCAGGTTCGAAACCCCGAGGTCACCAGCTTGAGCGTGGACCCATCTGGTTTGAGCAAAAGCTCACCAGCTTGGACCCAAGGTCGCTGGCTGGAGCAAGGGGTTACTCAGTCTGCTGAAGGCCTGTGGTCAAGGCACATATAAGAAAGCAATCAGTGAACAACTCAAGTGTCTCAACGAAAAACTAATGATTGATGCTTCTCATCTCTCCATTCCTGTCTGTCTGTCCCTGTCTATCCCTCTCTCTGACTCTCTGTCTCTGTAAAATAAAATAAAAAATCTATCCCATCTCAGGTGTATAGAAATCTTGTTCTGAAGTTCCCTTCCCTTCCCAGCAATGCAGTCCAAGGCTTCAACTTGCCAATTACCCTGTGAGTAGTATGAACGTTCATGTACGTCCTTGTGCCTCCTGACCATCCAGGGTACAATTGATTTATTTTAAAAATGTGTAAGGCAACATTAGAAAAAGGCAAGTGTATATTCTTGTTTCCATAAATTGGTTATCAAACAGACATGATTTTAAGTTAATAAAACTGGAACTGAAACTAATTTCATTTTTTGAAAAAAACCCTCACTCCCGGGGGTCAGCAATCACGAAAAAAACTCACTGCTCCAAGGGTTAAAGGCAACCCGTTTTCTTACAAGTTAACCGTCCCACCTGAACGAATGCCCACAGGGTTTCTCTCTCTGTCTCTTCTCCTGCCAGGATGGTGTCAGGGGCCTGGGGTGGCTCACGTGTCTCTGAGTGCTTCTGGGCCCTTGCTGGCCTCTCAGGGGAGTGCTGTCCCTGCCTATTTCTGGGCCTCTGTTCCCACCAGAGCCCCTGACTGCCCTGCTGGCCTGTAGCCTATGACCCGAAAGGCCTCGGGGCCTGCTGCTGACCATGAGCCCCCCATCACACTGGGGCAGACACGGGGCAACTTGGCCAAACGCTTTGGCTTCCGCAGCAGACTGTCAAAGGAGGCATCACATTTGATTTTTTTCGATTTCCTCTTTTCTTGGCCCCTATTTGCTGGGTACAGCCTCCAGAGGCCTCGCCTCCATTAGTTCCTGAGACCCAGGAAGGCCTCCATGCTTCCTGCAGACGTCCTAGTCTTCCTATCCTGCATCTGCCCTTGAGCTGCCTTTCAGGGTCTGGGAGCTGTACCCCTGTGGGCCCTGCTGACACGCCAGGAGCTGGGAAGTGTGTCCCCCATGGGCCCTGCTGACACGCCAGGAGCTGGGAAGTGTGTCCCCCTTGAGCTCAATGGGGCAGAGCCCACCACCCTGCCAAACTGCCTAGCTCTGGGCACCGGGTGCTCCCGGCCGCCTGCAGGCCCTCGGCGCTCCCTCTTAAAAACCAGAGCAGTGGTCAAAACAAAAGTAACCTTTTTCAATTCCCCTAAAAGACCTACAGAGCTGTTTCTTGTTAATTTTCTGCAGTTGGTTGTCATTAATGTCTTGTTGAGTGGATTTTGTGGGGGGTTTTTATTGAGAGAGAACAAATTGTTACAGGCTTTTAAGGAAACCAAAAACATTCACTCTCTAATTATATCTATTATTCCATTCCCATTCATCTTGCTTTCTTGTTTTGGAGGAGGCCTTTTTATTAGTCAGAAACTACAGTCACGTTTTGTGAATAAATAAAAGCTGCTGGGTTTTTTGTGTGGGGTTTTTTTGGTGACAGAGGGACAGATAGGGACAGACAGACAGGAAGCAAGAGAGATGAGAAGCATCAGTTCTTAGTTGCAGCACCTTAGTTGTTCATTGATTGCTTTCTCATATGGGCCTGGGGGGCTACAGCAGACTGAGTGACCCCGCACTCAAGCTGGCGACCTCGGGGTTTCGAACCTGGGTCCTCTGCATCCCAGTCCGATGCTCTATCCACTGCACCACCGCCTGGTCAGGCAAAAGCTGCTGTTTTTCCTGCTGCAGTGCGTAAGAGGACTTGCAGCACGGCCGGTCGGCTCCCTCTTATTGAAGATTCCAATAACGGGTTCAAGCCGGACTCATGTCGACGTTTTCGGTCCTTGCCTTCCCTCTTACTGAAAATGCGTTTTGGAAGTATTTGGAACAGCGGTATTTTGAAAGACAAGTTCCAGGAGTATTTTTCCATGTTTGTTCATTCATTTAGTTAGTCAGTAAATACTCATTGTGTACTTGAAATGCACCAGGCATTATTCTAAAGGCTGGGAGCTTAGGTCCTCCTGGGGGAGATGGATGACAAATAAACCAGAAAACACACATGATAACGTCAGATGGTGACAAGTGCTTGTTATCAATATAGTAAGGCAATTCTTTCAGTAGGCAGTAGAGGGTGACATGGGCTACTTTAGTTTGGGTGGGCAGGAGGCTGCTCTGAGGAGGCAGCGTTGGAGCAAAGAATCGGCCGTGAGGAGGAGCGGTCTGCATGGATTTGGGGACAGGGCCTCCGGGCCCCAGGGAACAGCCTTGCAGCCTTGCCCCTCCCACAGGCGGGCAGGAAGCAAGCGAGGAGTGATAAATAGCTCCGGTGGCTATTGGGGGCATGCATGGAATTGAGAAGGCCCAGTGAGAGAATGGGACAACTTCCTGGGTGAATGGCTAAGAATGTGGCATGTCAGACCTTATAAACGGCATTTTGTAAGGCCACAAGAAATAAGAAAGTTGTTAATAGAGGGTGCGACTATTTACTGAAGTGATTCTCAAACTGGTGCACGTATCAGTATGTTTTTAAAGTGTGTTTTAATTGGCCCTCACACACACATTCTCCTGCAGAGCCTTGGGGGAGGGCTCTCTCCTCCCCGAGCCCCCCCTGAGAATCCCTGCCTCGGGCAGCCATGGTCACCAGTGGGGCTGTGTGCGTCCACGGCAGGTGCGGGGGGGGGGGGGGGACCCCTGCATGTTGAACCTGTCGGGGCAGCCTGGGGTGATGCTGAGCCCCCTGGTCAGGTCAGGTCTGGACAAAAGGACTTCTCAGGTCAGGGCCGAGCCTCCTGGAGGAGGTAGAGAATCAGCTCCGTGAAGACCTGGGGCGTGTCACACTGACTGCATAGGCACTGTTGCCGGAAGGCAAACTGTGGTGCCATGAGTTTGTCCTTTTATTTTTGCCATTATGGTGAACTGACATGCTTTACTGCTGAGTGTCTTGATTCATTTCAGTCAGCTGGGAGGAGCTGGTCTTTAGAGTGAGATGAGTTCACATCCCTGAGCCAGGAGGCAGCGTAGACGGCCCAGGCCGGAAGCCTTCCTCCTGGGGCTGGCTCTGTGCCCCATTGCTCCACAGGGCTGGTCAGCAAGTGTCGGCCTCTCTGTGGGCATGGGGACACATCTGTCATTGCAAGAACGCATCTGTGGAATGCTGGCGAAGGCTGTGCCCCCAGGCTCAGTGCTCCCCGCGCTGTGCCCAGCCCCTGCCCATCGGCAGTCTGTCCTCGGTGGGAACAGCTACTGCGAAATTCGGCAGAAAATTCCCAAGCTGCTCTGAAGTTATGGTGTAGTGGCAGATAAGTTATACTCAGAGCATTAGTTATAAAATGGCATTTCTCTATTTTCAGTAAATATTCAAGATGTGATATTACAAGAAAATTTGGAAAAAGAAGATCAAATTCTGGTTTCCCTGGCAGGATTAAAACAGGTATGCCCGCTGATGTGACCTTGTACCCCACGGGCCCCCCCTGGTGCCTGTTGGGGAGAGCACCCCTGGGCATGGTGTACCCTGACATCAGAGCCAGGTCCCCCAGCCCCTCACTCCCCCCGGTCAGAGCCCCCTGACCCTCCACTCCTGTGCCCCTTGCTCCTGCTGGTGATCGTGTCCGAGTGGCCTGCAGCCCACACTGGCTTCCGTCTCCCACCTGCCCCTTCCTCTCACCACACCCGTGCTGCCTGGTCCTCGCCCGGAGCTGGGGGTGCAGTCCAGCCGCAGGTGCAGTCATAGCCATAAACACGGATGTTCCGGGAGCACAAGTCGTTATTACTGCTGGCAACAGGCCTCAGACCCTCAAGCTACATTGGTCTGACCTTTAGGGCCCTTAAAGGGCTACATGGAACATAAGTGTCCGTGGGAACAGTCTGCTGCGCTCCGATGTCTGCTGTGTCAACGGCCCCGCTGGGACGGGGGACGCTCAGGGGGCCGGGTGCGCAGGCCGGGTGCTTCCCGCCTCGGGTCACTGCGGAGGACGCGGCACCTGTGTCTGACCTCTGCCCGCCTGGCTATATTAATAAGTCTGTGGCTTTGAAAGAGTTGGATTTTTCTCTCTTTCTTTCTCACGGTAACACTATATATTGATATCCATACTATAAAAAAAATTGTCAACAAGTCTAGTTTAAATATATTACAGTGTAGCTAGCATTGAAAAACAAAATCATTTATCTTTTTCACTTGTTTCCCTCTTCTTTGAAAACAGATCAAAGACATTCTGAAAGGTTCCCTGCGTTTCAACCAGAGCCAGCTGGAAGCCGAGGAGAATGAGCAGATCACCATCTCGGACGACCACTACTGCTCCAGCGGGCAGGCCGGGGGCCCAGGCCAGCGCGGCCCAGCGCCGGGGGCCACCGTGCAGGTACAGGAGAGCTCGTGACAGGCTCACCCGGATGGGGGCACAAACATAAGTTCTTTAAAGTCACGAATAGAAACCCTACC
The DNA here is from genome assembly GCF_036850765.1 of Saccopteryx bilineata. Taxonomy (NCBI): domain Eukaryota; kingdom Metazoa; phylum Chordata; class Mammalia; order Chiroptera; family Emballonuridae; genus Saccopteryx; species Saccopteryx bilineata. The sequence goes on from NC_089499.1 coordinate 32,180,585, forward strand.
CCAGTTCCTTTAGGTTTCCATGTGTGAAGTCCAACTGTGAAACGCAGTGTGGCCTGAGCCCACGCTGCTGTGAGTAACTGCGGGCTGTGTACCCCGGCGCTCTAGGACCCTGCCGTTCACAGTGACAACAGCCTCCTAGCCTTGTGCCGCGCGCAAGCCACACACCTTTACGCAGCGACTTGGCCTGAACCTCCTGCCAGTCCGGTCGGGTGGTCGGGTGACGTTAGGAAGCAGAGCTGGCCAGGTGTCCCCGCCGACAACACCGTTCCCCTGTAGCACGGGCCGCACGGCCATGCTCTCCTAGAGCTGCCTGGGTGCGGGTCACTCGGCCAGAGGCCTCGCAGCCTTCACGGGGAGGGCTTCCCGGTATGTCCGGCCTCGGAGGCGAGCGCAGCAAACACAGGGCCGGATGGTAAGTATCTTAGGATTTGCAGGCCACCTCTGTTCTCTGCCATATGTTTGTTTATGTATTTGTTGTGTTGGCTTGTTTGTCAGTGTGTTTGTTTTTAAGTAACCCTTTAGAAATAGGTAAACCCTCCACAGCCTGAGAGCTATGCAAAAGTAGGCCATAGGCCGGGTCCAGCCCACGGGCCATAATGTGCTGCCCCCTGCTATCAGGTATCAGCATTGTGTATAATTTATTCTAACATAAAATCACAGAATTTTAAAATTAGAAAAGATCTAAGCACTTCCTCCTGTGCTTATCACCGCCTGCTAGATTTACCAGTGGGAAGGAGAAGGCCGCGGGGCCACGCCCACCAGGCATTGTGGTCGCAGAGCCTCGCCCGCCCGTGGGTCCCTGCCCTCCAAGCTGCCTGCTGGGTTCTCTGACAGACCCAAGCGTTCCTGATAATGCTCCTTTTAACAATTTACAAAGTTTCAACTTGAAAAATGAATATTAGCAAAATCTCATCTAAGGCACTTTCTAAAAACTGGCATCTAGAATCAGGGGTCCCCAAACTTTTTACACAGGGGGCCAATTCACTGTTCCTCAGACCGTTGGAGGGCCGCCACATACAGTGCTCCTCTCACTGACCACCAATGAAAGAGGTGCCCCTTCTGGAAGTGCGGCGGGGGCCGGATAAATGGCCTCAGGGGGCCGCACGTGGCCCGCAGGCCGTAGTTTGGGGACGCCTGATCTAGATTCTTGTAAATTATTTATTTTTTATGATTTTAAAAAAGTAAAATAGTATTTTAGAGTGGAAGTTGTTTCAGTTTTCAGAGTACTTTTGAAGAAGAGAGAGCCCTGTGTGGTTAATTTCATCCAGCTTTAAAAGAAGTTTTCGTGGAGCATCTGAGTCTGAATTTTTAGCCACATGAATACATTAAAATTGCAAGTTTAACTTGATTAGTTCTTCTAATTCTCCTTCCCTGCACAGATGTTTAGTTTTTCAATAATCATTTACTTATTCAAATATTGTTGAGCCCCAGCCATTTTTAATTGACACTTTTATTGAAAAATTTAGCGTGATTCTTTTAATTGAATGTGTAAAAATACTGCAGAATAAGACCTTTCAGACACACTCATGAATTTGCTAAATTTGAAACTTCATTACCATCGCAGTCGTCACTGCCGGTTTTCACAGTTTACAGCCAGCACAATAGTCATACGAACAAAGTGCCCACTCTGGAGGCAGGAGGTCACAGCTGAGGTCCCACGTAGCCTTACGTGCATACATGTGGGAGGACCAGCCCCCCTCAGACGTCCCTCCTAGCTTCCCCAGAGGTGACAGCCCTGACCAGGTGCGCCTCACAGAGGCTCAGGGATGGGGACGAGAAAGGACAGTCTGCCTACCAAACTGTCCTCGTGCACCTGGGATCCCGTCCACTTCTGCCAGAGCGCATGTGCTGTGATCGCTCCAGTTTGTAAGAATTACACAGCTTCAGGAACCTCAAGGTATTGTTTCAACACTGTAATCTTTAAGGCAAATACTGCTTCTGTCTTCCAATTAAGTATCTTAAAGGTAGACGAATTGTCAGGGGGGCCACTTGAGCCCTTATTTAGCCACTCAGCTCGCACCCCCATATCACGAAGGAGACATGAGGTTCAGAGAGAGGGCGTGTCGGTCAGGGCCAGAGGTCCCTTAGAAGTGTTGCCGGTACCAGTCTGGGCTATGCCCCAAGTCCACAGGTGGCCTTGGCCGTGCCCATCTTGATCCAGAGGACCCAAGGGGAGCTCCCAGCCAAAGCCTCTGTGCATCTCAGTAGACCTCAGTCCCCTGCACCAGTCCCTGCCCCACTGTGGGGACAGCAGGCAGCAGGGTGGAGACGGGTGTGGGCAGCCCAGAAGCTCACGTTAGCCCAGTGTAGCTGCTCTTCCGCCAGGCTGGCCTGGAACACCGCTGCGTCCCAGAGGAGGCAGGAGCCTCTCCGGCCTTCATTAACCGCCTTATCTGACGCTCGTGAATGTTATCTTCAGTTTAAAAACTAAACGCTCGTCATAACTGCTTAGGCAGGAAGGACAATAACTAAAGCAATTCCATCTGCCTGTGTTTTGGCATCTTTGCGAAGACCCGTCCTGGTTTTCATGTTTGTAGAAGCTAACAGTTCCCCACCCCGTCCCTGGGCCCCCAGGTGCATGCCCAGGAGGGGCTCACTGCGACAGGTGAGAGGAGGTACCCTGGGCCCCCAGGTGCGTGCCCAGGAAGGGCTCGCTGAGACAGGTGAGAGGAGGAACCCTGGGCCCCCAGGTGCGTGCCCAGGAGGGGCTCGCTGCGACAGGTGAGAGGAGGAACCCTGGGCCCCCAGGTGCGTGCCCAGGAGGGGCTCGCTGAGACAGGTGAGAGGAGGTACCCTGGGCCCCCAGGTGCGTGCCCAGGAGGGGCTCGCTGAGACAGGTGAGAGGAGGTACCCTGGGCCCCCAGGTACGTGCCCAGGAGGGGCTCGCTGCGACAGGTGAGAGGAGGAACCCTGGGCCCCCAGGTGCGTGCCCAGGAGGGGCTCGCTGAGACAGGTGAGAGGAGGTACCCTGGGCCCCCAGGTGCGTGCCCAGGAGGGGCTCGCTGCGACAGGTGAGAGGAGGTACCCTGGGCCCCCAGGTGCGTGCCCAGGAGGGGCTCGCTGCGACAGGTGAGAGGAGGTACCCTGGGCCCCCAGGTGCGTGCCCAGGAGGGGCTCGCTGCGACAGGTGAGAGGAGGTACCCTGGGCCCCCAGGTGCGTGCCCAGGAGGGGCTCGCTGCGACAGGTGAGAGGAGGTACCCTGGGCCCCCAGGTGCGTGCCCAGGAGGGGCTCGCTGCGACAGGTGAGAGGAGGTACCCTGGGCCCCCAGGTGCGTGCCCAGGAGGGGCTCGCTGCGACAGGTGAGAGGAGGTACCCTGGGCCCCCAGGTGCGTGCCCAGGAGGGGCTCGCTGCGACAGGTGAGAGGAGGAACCCTGGGCCCCCAGGTGCGTGCCCAGGAGGGGCTCGCTGCGACAGGTGAGAGGAGGAACCCTGGGCCCCCAGGTGCGTGCCCAGGAGGGGCTCACTGCGACAGGTGAGAGGAGGAACCCTGGGCCCTCCTGAAGCCGTCCTCTCGGCCCGGAGTCCGGATCTGGGGCTTCCCTGAGGGAGACAGTCCTGTGCAGTCCACATCCGCGTGTGTCATCTCACCATGGTGACTGCACACTAGGACAGGGCGCTGTCCCTGTCCCCTTTGCTCAGAGGGGAGGATGAGAGCCCACGGAGCACAAGGCAATGGCAGAGGGGTGCCACGGGAAGCTGACAGGGCGTCTGTCTGCAGCCTGCTGGCTCCCGAGGGGCCTCTCCACACCATCACCAGGCAGGTTTTCTGTGTCCCCAGGACGAGGACGAGCGTAGGGCGGGCTGGCCGTGTGCCAGGAGCCCCAGCTCGCTCCTCCATCCTGTCCCCACGTTTCCCTCCTCACGGCCTCCTCTGACCCTGTGTGTGCTCTGACTGCTTCACAGGCCTCTTCGGAAACGCCTGGGCACACAGAGGGCGGGAGCTCCGACGACTTCATCCTGGTCTCCAAGGACGACGACGGGGGCGGCGCCAGCGCCAGGGTGCCCCTCCCGGGCCAGGCCCAGCCCCTCCAGCCCCTCCGTGCCCTCCGGAGCCTGTCGGGGAAAGGCGAGGCCCCAGCCCGCTCCCCGCTGCTCTTCTCCGACCCGCTGATGGGCTCGGCCTCCGCCTCCTCCAGCAACCCCAGCTCCAGCCCCGACGACGACAGCAGCAGCAAGGACTCGGGCTTCACCATCGTGAGCCCCCTGGACATCTGATCAGTGGCCGGGCCACCCCACCACGACCTGGGGGGGCCCCTCTGGAACCAGCACCCCTTCCCCAGCGTGCACGCGGCAGGGGCAGCCCGTCAGAACCCTGTAGAGAAAAGCCAGCTGGGCCTCAGCACCAGACTGATGGTCACCACAACGCAGCCAGGGCATTGGGGCCTTACCTACCCCGGCCCACCCTCCCCCTGAGCTAGAGCGGGGTGAGGCGCTCGGTATCACACCGTCAGGAGAGACCAGCCCACAGGTAGAATGACTTTCCTCTGTCTTAGCTCCTCAGCTAAGGTTTGGTGTCTCCATCAAGTATGTCTAGAAGAAGGTAGAAGGATTCGTTTCAAATCTCTCCTCCCTCAGCATCAGGCATAGGAAAATTGATGAACATCTCTCTGGAAACCTGAATCTCAGCCGATTTCATTTCTCCCTTGGGAAGTCATACAGCAAAGCCAAATGCAACAGAAAGGCCTGGCAGGTCCCAGGGCTGGGAAAACCCATTACTGACCTCTTAGAACGTGACAGTGACCTTCATCTAAACTTAGGATTCATTTAGGTGTGATGTGTTGTAGATTTTTTCATTTGTTAAAGAATACATTTCCAAGGCTCAGGCCAGATCACTCTGGCCATCACTGCCCCTCCTTAAACAATTACATTTCACCTTTTAGAGTCTTTCATGCCAGAAAATAAGGTCACCCTCAGCAGACCTTGCCCTGGGTGGCTGGTTCTTTACGCCTCTCTGAGGACGGCAAGGCCTCTGGACAGCGGGAGCTTTCGTGGCAGCGGGTGAATAGCTTCGTATGAAAGAAGCAACACCGGTTACATCCCTGCCACTACTGACCTTGAATTCCTCTATAGACACATGTGATAATGGCAGAACCTCCCACTCTCTCTCCAACAAAATGGCTATGGCCCAGGAGTCAACTATGTACTCCAGAGGGAGTTCTAATTAGCTCTACAACTTGTTCTTAACCTCTAGCAGGGACATCGCCTCCTAACACATCAGCCTGTGAGGTGAATGTTAATGGGTTTGTTGAGATGGGCAGATTAGCTCTGGCTCCTGACTCTTTATACTTTTTTTTTTTTTTTTTTTTGTATTTTTCTGAAGTTACAAATGGGAAGGCAGAGAGACAGACTCCCGCATGCGCCCGACCGGGATCCACCCAGCATGCCCACTAGGGGGCGATGCTCTGCCCATCTAGGGCATTGCTCAGTTGCAACCAGAGCCATTTTTTAGCACCTGAGGCAGAGGCTGTGGAGCCATCCTCTGCGCCCGGGACAACTTTGCTCCAATGGAGCCTTGGCTGCGAGAGGGGAAGAGAGAGAGAGGAAGGAGAGGAGGAAGGGTGGAGAAGCAGATGGGCACTTCTCCTGTGTGCCCTGGCCAGGAATCCAACCCGGGACTCCTGCACGCCAGGCCGACGCTCCACCACTGAGCCAACCGGCCAGGGCCTGGCTCCTGACTCTTTTTTTTTTTTTTTCTTTTTCTTTTTTTTTTTTTCTTTTTTCTGAAGCTGGAAACAGGGAGAGACAGTCAGACAGACTCCCGCATGCGCCCGACCGGGATCCACCCGGTACGCCCACCAGGGGCGACGCTCTGCCCATCCTGGGCGTCGCCATATTGCGACCAGAGCCACTCTAGCGCCTGGGGCAGAGGCCACAGAGCCATCCCCAGCGCCCGGGCCATCTTTGCTCCAATGGAGCCTCGGCTGCGGGAGGGGAAGAGAGAGACAGAGAGGAAAGTGCGGCGGAGGGGTGGAGAAGCAAATGGGCGCTTCTCCTGTGTGCCCTGGCCGGGAATCGAACCCGGGTCCTCCGCACGCTAGGCCGACGCTCTACCGCTGAGCCAACCGGCCTGCTCCTGACTCTTGAGTGGTCCTCTCAGCATCTGTTGGGTGACTCGCTGGGTAGGTGGTTACCAAGTATATGTCCCCTTGATGGTATTTCCTATGCTCCCAAGGTCCTCCACAGTAAGTGGCCTTGCAGCTGTGCAGGAGTTGCCATTACTTTCTCTCAAAGGACGTGGCTTGGGAAGGGGTTGGTGTCTTCAGTCCTAGAAGTGTGGAGCATCCTCACCGGGGCTCCAGGACAGAGACTGGGCAGGGCCCCAGAGCTGGCTGAGCCACAGCCATCTGCACGCTTGCAGCATTTCTTTTGCCCTGAGAGCTGGAGTCACGATGGCAGAGTGTCACTGGCCCTACAACAGCCTCCAGACACGCACCGACAAGCTATAGGCTGGTTCCCTACGTATAGGTCACTGAAACCTCCCAGTCCTGCCAGCGCCCTGGTGGGTCCTCTCTGTGCTTCCATGCCGGTGCCACATGAGAACCAGTGGGGTCACTCAGAGGTATTGCTTCTGTGGCCCCAAGAAGCTGCTCCCTCCTCAGAGGGAAGAAGCCCACCGGGCGAGTGGGCGCCGACATCGCCACCTCAGTCCCCATAGGCTATGGGGTATGAGAATTGAATTATTGTCTCATCTTTTTTAAGTGACCTGTTTTTATTCTTCTTAAGTGAGCATTGTTTGCATTTTTATTAGTTACAGTGCTATTAAAGAATTTATGTTCCTTTGTATTGTTTTATCAGGTACTTATGTTTAATGGCACATTTTTTAAGTCCTGAATATATGAAACCTTTTTGTTTTTCTTTAACAAATGTAATCATTGGAACCCTCTTGAGCTTTTATTATTAGTGGATAAATTTTATATACGTAAAGCTTAGATGGATTCTCATTGTCACTTACTCTTTTTATATATGTCCTTGAGTTTATGCATTCCTCCCTGATAAGTTTGGAAATTTAAGTTGGTATATGTGTATGTTACATATGAGAGTTACTGATTAGAAAGTCATCATGACTTTGCCTTACCTTCTGTGTATGCCAAGGGGTCATAAAACACTTGAAACATTTAATTGTACTGGATTATTCTTCCAAAGATGACCTCCTGCTAAGGTTCACTGCTAACTGCAATCTGGTAAGAAATAATGTCACTGCGGAATGGACGTCACTCACAATAAAGCCGAGAGCTCTTGTGACTTGCCTCCCTGCATGTGACTGAGTTAAACCTTGTGCGTCTTCCTTCGGGGGATTATTTGCCATCAACAAGAACCATTTTACAACTGTCACAGTTGTAAAATTCTGTGACAGTTCTGTTGTCTCCTAATGATAATCTACCAGAGATGACCTAAATTTATTCTTTTTGTTTCTATTTTATCGTTTCTTTAAGAAGCTGCCCCAGGGGCCGTTATATACCAAGAGTGGATGGAGGACCTATTCCCCCACTCTGAAGGGTGCTCCTCTGGCGCCCCACACAGCCGCCCCGCCCCGCCCCACAGACGCACGCCTGCCCCGCCCCGTGCGCCCAGAGCAGCGCCCTGGGGAAGCTGCGGGGCAGGAAGAGGTGGGCGGGATGAACTGCGGGCAGCACCTGGCAAGCCCGGCTTCCTTCTCTCAGGCCAGAACCGCTTCCTCAGTATTCCTTTCAAAAGCTCTTTTTCTATAGTATTAAAAAGAAATAAAAGGCTCCTATGAACAGGCTTGAGACCACTTTGATGTGGAAGCTGTAGTAATAATTTTTCTCACAATGGCACAGTTCATTTGATTTATGGAAGACTCGGCCGTGCCGTTTATACCTACCGCTCTCTTCTCATTCATCTTCGTGCTATAACTCATATTGATTTCAGAAATGACTTACCCTCTTGGCAAAGTGACCATGATTCTAATAAAAGACTAATGTGAAACTGAGAATGTAGCTTGACTTGTTCTGGGCAGAGCATGGGGCACAGCCGCTGGCCTGGCCTCACCCACTGGCACCTGTGCAGAGCACAGCCAAGTCGGACGTCATCCACACTGCCGCGTGGAGCAGTGGGCCCGAGGCCGGCTCGGGGCTCACTCCTCACTCTGCTGCCCCCTGCTTTTCCGATTTAGGCGACTTGCTTAACCTCTGGGGCCACAGTTCCTGTATCTGCAAGTGGTTTGCAGCAGCCACTTCAAGGGTGTGGTGAGGGTCAATAGGACAACACATTTAAAGCACGTGGGCCAGAGCCTGGCACGTGCACGTGGTGCACTGCAGGACAGCATCCTTAACTCTGACAGGGCCGGGGGTCCTGCAGTCCCGCCCCCTTTGTTGACGTGGAGGACCCCAGAGCCTGCCTGGAGGCCCGGCCATCTGCTGCTCAGGCTGCGGAACCCCAGGGCCCACCCAGTAGCCGCTCTGCTCAGCCCGCTGGTCCAAGAAGCCATTTAGGGGGTGGCCCAACAGCGTGCCCACCTCCACATCTCCCTCAAGCATCAGGTTTGCCAGGGTTGTCTCACGCCTGAAGAACATGGGGTTCAGTGAAGAGGCCATGGGAGGGGCGGGGAGTGCACCCCAGTCATAAACGACAAACTAGGAAAGGTAAGGGGATCTTCATAGTTCAGGGGCAGCCATGAAGCCAGCAGCACCCTAGGATCTGTCCTGGGCCCAGCCTACAGGTGCCCTCCCAACCATGAGTCACAGTCCGTCCGTCCCCATAGACTTTATTAACCACAGGTCCTGCCATCGAAACGTAAGAGCTGGGCACACTTCCCAGATGGCTGTGCTGGTGATGGTGACCCCTGCTTCCCCCGACCCTGACCACACACACTGGCGCCGGGAGCAGAGGACCGCCCTGAACCTCACCTGGACGCCTTGTGAAGACCCCTTCGGTGCTGCTGGGCCGTCCTCCTGCCCTACCAGGGCCGCCTGACCTGAGAGCGCGCCCCAGGCTCAGGAAGCGGCTGCGCTGCCTGCGGAAAGGTCTGACCACCGCGGGCGGAGGGGAGGCGCTGAGGGCGGCTTCCCAGGGGCGGCCTCCTCTCTCCCCCTCCCTGCCCTCCCACGCGTGCCCCCCACACACACACACAGCGCGCTGGGGTCTTCCCTCCAGCTGGGACCCCCACTAACACGTCTCTTGGGGCACCCTCCGGCAGCAGCCCTGCGTGGCCCACCCTCCGCGGCTGCGGGGTGAGCGCGCAGAGGCCGCAGGTGTGCAGAGTGGCTCAGATCCTCGCAGATGAGGGCCGCGCTGAGACCCCGTTCCTCGCTGCTCTGGTCAGTGGAGAAACTATTGATATTTCACCGGTCCCCGCGAGGGCCGGCCCTTTGTGAGCGGGCTCTTGTTCCCAGGGCCACCGACTTGCCAGCACCTGACAATGAGCCGTCATCCACCCTGATGAGACCCTCAGGGGAGCGGGGGACAGCGTCGTTTTTATTTTGTAAGCTGCCACCAACACAGCCAGCATTCTCAGCCCTTCCAGGATGTGTGTGTCACTAGATATTTCTGCAGTCTGGGAGGCATCTCTGTTGGTGAGAAGGAATGGTTTTCCCCGAAAGGCGAAGGACCTAGAAACAACTTGCCAGGAAAGGGTGGAAGGAGCGCAGGGAAAGGTTTAAGCTCTTGGGGCGCCCAGAGGAAGCACTCTGTCCCACCTGGTGGGGGGCTCTGGGAGACTGCTGAGCGGGACCCAGGGGGGTCAGCCAGGCCTCCCTGTGGGACCGTGAGGGACACTCCTCTTCCCGCTGGGAATGCTAGGATCTGAGTGCACCCCGCGAGTGGCATGTCCCGCAGGCACGTGCTGTCCCATCATTCAGTTCTAGCCAGAAAATATACCCAGAAGGCTTGCCAGGGCCTGACGCCATCCTGGCTGTCGATGAGGGAGCAGCTGGCAGCAGGAACCCTTCCACCCCTCAAACTCAGGAATGAAGGGATGTGTCACAAAGTGTAACTGAAGAGGTGAAAGGGCCGCAGTGGATGTCACCTCCCCATGGGCTCCTCCAGAGGAAGGACAGCGGCAAAGGCCACCCTATAAAGAGGAAAGCATCAGCCACAGGCCTTCCAAGGACATACTCTGCCCTTGGCATGGGTATCCCCACCTCCTAACCCCTAGGCTTCCGGCCCCCGGCCCCAAGCCACCCAGCTGTTGAGATGCCACTGGTCCCTGCACAGCCTGTCCTCATCCATCCTACGGTTTGGTCAGGCCCTCGTCCCCACTCCCCACCACAGTGGAGGTCTCATCCCCCTTAGGCCTGGCCAGAAGCCAACCCGGGCGCTGAGGATGGCTTCATGGCCTCTGCCTCAGGCGCTAGAATGGCTCTGGTTGCAACAGAGAGCCGCCCCAGATGGGCAGAACATCGCCCCCTGGTGGGCATGCCAGGTGGATCCCGGTTGGGTGCATGCGGGAGTCTGTCTGACCGCCTCTCCGTTTCCAACTTCAGAAAAATACAAAAAAAAAAAGAGTCCCTTGAATCTTGGATCTGTTACTTCTTAACCAGTAAAATATGGAGGACCTGATGAAATGCCAGTTTCTGGGCCCACACCTTAAACATACAGGCAGCTTTTACTTCCTGTCCTTGGTACACTCACTCATGGAACCTAGTCACCACGCTGCCAGGAAGCCCAGGCATCTGATTATCCATCTCACCTCCTCATCAGGAAGCAGCTCTGACCAAGGGTCCTCATTCAAGCCCTCAGAGGGAGAGAGGCTCCCTGGACCACCCACCCCCAGCCCCCAGGCTGTGCTGCTGTCCCAGTGGTCCTCCTGCTAGTCCCTTTCCTAGCCCAGTGCACCACCCATGCTGTTTCCTCTGTCCAATCACCTCCCGTTACTCTCCGACTTACCCCTGCTGAGTGCCACCTTCAACCCACCTTCAACGGCCAGACTGCTCCCGTGAGGTTCCAGCCGACCTCTCTGGGCCACAGAACTGCTTCCTGGAGGTCCTACTGTTATATTTCACTTGGCCTGCTGTGCCAGTAACTGTGGCTACATTTCAAACTACTCCAAACTTGGTGGAATAAAATAACCATGTACTATGCTCATGGATGGTATGGGTCAGGAATGCAGAGAGAGCATGGTTGGGATGTTTATCACTGGGGCCTCTGATGTCTGGGGCCTCGGACGGAAGGCTCAGAGGCTGGAGGCTGGAATCCTCTGAAGGCGGGTCGCTGGGATTTCTGACGGTGGCTGCTGAGACCTTAGCTTGAGTTGTCAGCTGGAACACGTGCAAGTGGCTTCTTCATGTGGTGTGGGCTTCCCTGCAGCATGGGTCCTGCATTCCAAGAGCAAGTGTCTGGGAACGAGAAAGCGAGGGAGGAGGCAGGGAGGGAGTTCTGGAAGCACCTTGAGACTTGAAGTATTGCTGTGGCCACTTGGGGAGAGTACAGTCTGCTGTCCCCACTGACTGGAAGCTTCTTCAGGTCAGCCAGAGTGCAACCTCAGCCATGCTACGGTACACTAAGGGTGCTTCAGACATACCAGAGAGCTTACAGGTGCCATCCAAACCGTTAGAGCTTGTAGCTTCTCATTCTTCTCCTCCAGGAAGCCTTCTGTGATGGTTTTAAAGCATATCCCCCAAACTTTTTGATACTCCTCCCATCAAGAAGAGTCCCTTGAGGCCCTGGCCGGTTGGCTCAGTGGTAGAGCGTCAGCCTGGCATGCAGGAGTCCCGGGTTCGATTCCCGGCCAGGGCACACAGGAGAAGCGCCTATCTGCTTCTCCACCCCTCCCCCTCTCCTTCCTCTCTGTCTCTCTCTTTCCCTCCTGCAGCCAAGGCTCCATTGGAGCAAAGTTGGCCCGGGCACTGAGGATGGCTCCATGGCCTCTGCCTCAGGTGCTAGAATGGCTCTGGTTGCAACAGAGTGACGCCCCAGATGGGCAGAACATCGCCCCCTGGTGGGAATGCCGGGTGGATCCCGGTTGGGCGCATGCGGGAGTCTGTCTGACTGCCTCTCCGTTTCCAACTTCAGAAAAATACAAAAAAAAAAAAAGAGTCCCTTGAATCTTGGATCTGTTACTTCTTAACCAGTAAAATATGGAGGACCTGATGAAATGCCAGTTTCTGGGCCCTTAAACATACAGGCAGCTTTTATCAATACTTCCTGTCCTTGGTACACTCACTCATGGAACCCAGTCACCACGCTGCCAGGAAGCCCAGGCAGTGCTGTGGAGAGGCCTACATGAAACCAACAGCCAGTGCCAACTTACAGTGAGCCATCTTGGAAGTGGGTCCTGTGGCCCCAGTGGACACTATGCGGGGCAGAGGTAAGGTATACCTGCTGAATCCTTCCCAAGTCCCAGAATCAAGAGCAAACAAAATGGCTGTTGTTTTAAGCTACTCAATGAAGTTTTGGGTTGAGTAGTGATGCAGAAATGGATCACTGTCCCCAATGCCCTGACCAGCAGGACTCATCTCCTCCACAAATATCTCATTCAAGTCCAGAATTTGCATTTCCTTCCTTGAAAAGAGGGGCTGAGCTTTAGCTATACAGTAACCGATATTTAGTGAGCACTAACAATGTTCTAGGGGCTGGATAGATGCAATGAATAAGACAGTGAAGATTCCCGTCTTCAAGGAGTTTGCAGTCTAATGGGGGGGAAAAGGCTAACGTTCTCATTTAAGCATTTCCCTCATAAACGAAGGAAGGAGATAATCTCAAAGAATGTGGCAGAGACTTCAGGAAGTCCAGTTCCTCTTCTGCTGGGCAGGAGCCCAGTTGGACCACATTTCCCAGCGTCCCTTGCGGTGACTGAGCTCAGACCACTGGACCGTAAGTGCTGCCTTAGAGCAGCATGGGAAAGGCAGGAGGAGATAAGAGGGTGACCCTGGAAGCCCAGAAGGCTGGGAGGAGGTGGGGGAGTACAAAATCCCCTCAGCTCCCCAGATCTGGAGACCCAGCCTGTCCCAGGTTTGTCCTAGGCTGCTGTTGTTCTTTACTGTCATTCCTATAGAAATCACCCGTCTAACCTTGAAGCCTCTGTGACTTGGACTGGGGAACTTCAGTTAAAAGCCCTGAGTGGACCCTGGCCGGTTGGCTCAGTGGTAGAGCGTTGGCCTGACATGCAGGAGTCCAGGGTTCGATTCCTGTCCAGGGCACACAGGAGAAGTGCCCATCTGCTTCTCCACCCCTCACCCTCTCCTTTCTCTCTCTCTCTCTCATCCCCTCCCGCAGCCAAGGCTCCATTGGAGCAAAGTTGGCCCGGGCACTGAGGATGGCTCTGTGGTCTCTACCTCAGGCGCTAGAATGGCTTTGGTTGCAACAGAGTGACGCCCAGATGGGCAGAGCATCGCCCCCTGGTGGGCGTGCCAGGTGGATCCCGGTCGGGAGCATGCGGGAGTTTGTCTGACTGCCTCCCCATTTCCAACTTCAGAAATATACAAAAAAAAAAGAAAGAAAGAAATAAAAGCCCTGAGTGAATGTCTATTGGATGCAAACACCAAGAAGTTGTGTGAGTGAGTGACTTTTGCGCAGACACAAAGGAATGCATGTGAACGGGCTTTAGAAAATTAGCCTAGAGGTTCTAGATTGCCCCTTCCTTTGTGCTTGTTAACTAGCAAAAGAAAAAGAATGTACTGATCTAAATTAGCTCTTTCTCCATGTCAGCAAAATGGCCATTAGTCATTCTTTATCACCTGATCTCCCTCCCTTGTAATCCTGTTACCTCTGTTCTGTTTCTGATCAATAAAAGCTGAGGGAGAAGGAAATTCAGGAGGTCTTCTTTGCCTCCCTTGGCAGGCCTCCCCCTCTCCCTCTTGACATAAGTTTGTGTCCTGAGTAGGTTTCTTCCACGTGACACTGGTAGTTCCCAGTGGCTGGAGTACTACACATTCCACAAATACTGCTCCCAGGGGGGAAAGCCAGAGCCAGCTGACAGATGGAGGAGAGCTGGAGGCCACTGTCACTCCTAACCAGCCCCAGTTCATTCATGGGAGATTTTAGAGCCTATCAGACACCAACACCCTGGGGCCTCGCCTGTCTGACTCAACCCTCCAGGTGCCAGGGGTCCGGCCTCCTCTCAGCCAATAAGAGGGGACTTTGAGGATGACAAGTAAGCTCTGCCAGCCTTTGCTTCCTCATCTGTAAAATGGGGAGAGGAGGGAGCATGCCAGGCCTGGCCCCCTCCCAGGGGTGAGATCAAGTAGGATCAAGTGTGTGCAGCGCCCAGCTGCCCCTGGAATTACTAACTCAGACTCACAAGAACCCCAGGGGGGAGGTGATGGGGAAGGCACAAGCGTTGCACTCACTTGTTCAACGTGTGCAAGGGCTGCCTGTGGCCCTGCCCTCTCAACTGCCCCTTGCTCCGCAACTGAATAGCAGCTGAGAACCCGGGATGGCAGGCTCTACCCCATTTGTGGGCCCGAGCCACGATGGCAGCAGCCTCTGAGTGTTTCTGTCGCCTGCTGTCAGCATCAACAGCAAGGCCCCAACTCACTGTGTGGCAGATATGGAGGCGCCATTCCTGGGCGTGTGCTCCTGTGTGCGTGCGACTCACCAGGGCTCTGATGGTGGGCAAGGCCGCTGCTGGGTTCTTAGAATTCTGTGCCTCAGAGAGTTCAGAGAAACCCAGACTTGCAGAGAAAGTCTGTCAGTGTGCGCAGAGATGTTAACCACAGAGCCGGAGCGGGGCCAAGTGAGAGCTGGTTCAGCGGGGCCAGGGGGAGTTCACCCTTCCTGTCCCCAGCTGTGGGTGGAGGTCCCCCGTCACAGACTGCAAATGTCAGATCCACCCCAGAGGTGCGTGCGGAGGTTGGGGGAGCACTGTACGGCAAGTCCGCAGCCCCGTGGTCAGCTCTCCTCGTCTTGGTGCACAAGGGTCACCCAGGTCTTATAGCCTTCACCTTCCTGCTTGTGCAAGCTGTTGTCCCAGCTCATTTGGGAGACTGTGGGGAGCCCCTCACCCTCTCTGATACTTGCTTTCTCCATCTAAAAAATAAGGGCATTAGATTAGATCAGGTGCGTCTTTCAAACTCTTTTGAGCATACCCACATTAAGAAGTACAGTTTACAGTGTACTACACAGGACCGGTAGGTGCTATAATTCACAGGTCCGGAGCCGTCAGTGGCTTAACACAAGAAGAGTTCATTTCTCACATAACTACAACAGAAGTTTTCCTGTTTTGTGGGTGGCCGTCCCCCACATGGTGAATCAGGTACCCCGCCACTTTAGCCCAGAAGTAAAATGTCACTTTCAATCACATTCCAGTGGTGAGAGCCAGTCACCCAGGTGTCCACCTAAAGCCAAGGGGCTGGGGGTGGTCGTTCCTGGGTTCCTGGGAGGGCAACCCCCCCCCCCCCCCCGGGACACGGCTATGTCATAGGAGGGAGTCAGCTGCCTCTGCCAGACCTTGGACACGCACACTCTGCAACAAACTTGCTCAGAGTATGTGGGATGCCTTCTGCTTCTAATACCTTATTTTATTTTATTGATGCTGGGCCTGACCCACTCAATTAATCTCATGGCCAACTATTAGGTCAATGCCGACAGTTTAAAACCTCAAAGGATTCCTTAAAGAAGTGACCATAATGTTATCCAGCTCTGTAGAGTGGATGAAGTTCAGTGGCCACATGTCTGGAAGGACTTTTTCAGTCAAGAGAGAAAGTTGCTTAAAGCCATAACTGTCATTTGGAGGAAGAGTCTAGGTGGGAAAGATGGCTTTGAACCCACAATAGAGTAGGATGGCCTCCTAGCCATTCACAGAAGGGAGGCCTGGTCAGATGTCTAGGGCAGAAGGTGCTCCAGGGAGCCCGGGAGAGAGGCTTCTGAAGCAAATGACAACCAGGTGTGGGGGAAGGAATGCTGGTTCATGCTTCCTCCTGAGAGGGATCTGGTTAAGTGCTTTTCCCAGAATGCAGTTGACTTTGGACAAAATTCCAGCTAGGTGGCAATGGTGAGTGACCATTAGCACCTGCCATGAAACTTCCTGGTGTCCCCACAGGTCACCCCTTCTCTCCCACCCTGCCCCCACTCTCAGGAAAGGCCTGGTCTACCCACCTCATTGCTGCTGTTCCCTCAGCTCTGCCAGGTTGCCAAACGCCTTCTGCACCTGGTGCTCTTTTCTCAGAAACACCTGGGAAGAGCCCCATATCTGTCTGGGCCTCAGTTCATGACGTATGACCCAAAGGGACATTGGGACATGGGCCCTTTTCTTTGAATAGACAAGTCAGCTTCCAGTGAGTGACCAGATTTTCCTTTGCAGATCCGACTTCTAATTTTCCACCCAGTTTTGGTCCACGCACTGTGATGTGTGCAGCTCCCTGTTGTGAACCCAGAGCAAGGGGCCTCTCCTGTGGAAGGCGTGCGATGGCAGGAAGGGGGAAGGGGCAGCCAGCGGACCCGGGTCAGAGCAGGGCCTCTCCGCACAGCTGTATGCCCTTGAGCAATCCGTGCGACCTCTGAACCTCCATGTCCCTCCCAGGAGAGGAGATGGGGACATGCATGAGTCTAAAGTAAGTGAAGGGCCTGGGTCATGGTCAGTGCCCAGTAGATGCTGGCGGGTCCTCCCATGCCACCTCCCCTGCCATGAGGAGGGGCTGCGTAAACATGTTTACATCGTGGGTGAGGACGTCCTGTCCCCAGGAGGGATGTGACAGGACAAACAAGCCCTTCAGCAGCAGCACCCTGTCGCGGGCGGTGCTGTGTCCCAAGGCCCACACACCACTGCCCAGGAAAGGGACTGCCCTAAGGGAACTTATTGCCACCTTGTACCCCCCAGCAAATCCAAATGGGACAATTTGTGAGTAGAGTAGAGGAGGGACATGACCTTCCTTAGCCTAGGAGGAAGGGGTGGCAGGGTGCTTCCCCGAGGAAGTGAGGTATTGAACTGAAACCTGCAGTTGACTGGGCAGCTAGGGCGGAGGGGGAGGAGGAGGGATTCCAGAGCAGAACTGAATCAAGGCCCCAGATGGAGGGAGGAGCCTGTGCTGCTCAGAGTCCCCAGGGGTGGGGCGGGGCTTGTGCGGGCCATCCCAGAAGGCCCGGCTCCAGGGGATGCCTGTGGGCCCCACAGGGAGAGCCCCTGTGGTCTGTGGACTCCCTGGCCAGTCTGGGATCTTCCCACCACTCTGGGCTTGTGTGTTGAGGGGTGAAGCCTCTAGAATATCTAAGGTTCAAAGCTGAATGTAAGTTGATTTAAGGAATCATCAGAATGGCCAGGCTGCCCTAGAAGGGGACCTGGGGGACTGGCACTGCAGTAGAGGAACAGCATAAGCAAAGGCACAGAGGCTGGGAGGAAAGCAGGAGAAACAGACTAGAGAGACATTACTGGTGGCAGGAAGGGGCATGAGCAAGAAAAGTCTGCGTTTCCACCCTGGCCCTGCGTCTTGCTGGGTGACCTTGGGCAAGTTACCTCCCCTCTCTGGGCCCCAGTTGTATATCCTGATTGACGGAATGAGAGGAGGGGAATGGCCAGAATCATCGGCAGGGCTGTCTAGAGCAGCGATTTTCAACTTTTTTCATCTCATGGCACACATAAATTAATTACTAAAATTCAGAGGCAAACCAAAAACTATTTTTTGCTGATCTAACAAAAAGAGGTGTAATTTTGATTCATTCACACCACATGTCTATTGCCGTGTTGGCTGTTGTCATTTTTTTATTTGACAAACTAAAGGAAAAGAGGCTAGTGCTCCTGACTAGATCGTCAGGTGCTCCATGTTTTAGAAACTCTCGCGGCATTGCGGTGTGAGTCTCGCGGCATCGCGGTGTGAGTCTCCCGGCATCGCGGTGTGAGTCTCGCGGCATCCCGGTGTGAGTCTCGCGGCATCGCCGTGTGAGTCTCGCGGCACCCCGGTGTGAGTCTCGCGGCTTCCCGGTGTGAGTCTCGCGGCATCCCGGTGTGAGTATAGCGGCATCGCCGTGTGAGTCTCGCGGCATCCCGGTATGAGTCTCGCGGCATCGCGGTGTGAGTCTCGCGGCATCCAGGTGTGAGTCTCGCGGCACCCCCGTGTGAGTCTCGCGGCATCGCGGTGTGAGTCTCGCGGCATCAGGGGCACACTGGTTGACAATCGCTGGTCTAGAGCGTGGACTCTGGGAGCCCAGCGTGCAGTTCTGGGGTCTGGGCCCCTGTGCACATGGCTGCAGGAGGGGGAACGGAGGGAAGGAGGGAATCAACCAAGCATGACGGAATCCACAATTCTTCCAGTAACAATGGGCCGTTCTGACAGAAAGACTGAAGAGGCTGAGAAACTGCAACTCTCATTTCTGGTAGAAAACGACTTTAAAACATGGTTTAGCAGCTTCTAAGAAAGCTAACCACACACTTCTAGACAATCACATCCCTAGGGATTGACCACCCCCCCCCAAAAAAATGAAATACACGTCTCACAGAAAGATTTAGACATTCATGTTCACAGCAGCTTTGGCCAAATTGCCCCAAACTGGAAGCAACCCACACGTCCCCCGGTAGGTGATTCACAGATCTCGGAAGTTGTAAGCTACTGGACATAAAAGGAATGAACTTCAGTGGACACAACATGGGTGGATCTCCTAAGGGTGAGCCTCAACAACCAAACCAGGAGGAGTACCCACTGAGGGATTACATTCAGATAAGGTTCAGGAAAAGACAGAAACAGCCCTGGCCAGGTAGCTCAGTTGGTTAGTGCATCATCTCCACATGCCAGGGTTGCAGGTTTGATCCCCACTCAGGGCACATACAAGGATCAACCAGTGAATGCAGAAATAAGCGGAACAACTTATTTCTCTCTCTCTCTCTCCTTTCTTCTCTAAAATCAATTAATAAAATTTTTTTTTAAAAGAACAGAAATAAATCTGTCATCAAAAACATCACAAGTAGATAGATGTTGCTATTGTCGGTCAAAGGGAGTGGTCCGTGGGAGCAGGGGTCACCTGGGGAGAGGCCTAAGGAAACATTTTACATGACAGTAAGTACCCTCCTGTCTGCCCTTCTCCCTGGCTTTTCCCTTCCTCCTCCTCACCCTCTTCCCCTCTTCCCCTCTTTCTCCTTCAATAAAACTGTGTTCACATATAGTTAGTAGGATCCCAGAAAAGGGACGTGCCTATCCTGTGGTCACATGGACACATTCCTCCAGGCCCGCGTACATGCATTCAACACACATGCTCTGAGCATTTCAGAGGCTGTTTTAGGCACTGGGGAAGCAGAAGGAAAAAACCAGTGCAGATATGTCCTTGTGGGGATGACGGTCTAATGTCACCCACCCTGCCAGTTCCCTCCCTCCCTCAGCCTCCTCTGAGATATTGCAAATCTGGGTCATCGGTTTGGGTAAATGAAAGAGTTCAGAAAAAGTCATTATGAATAATAATTATTTTTATAATTAGAACAATAATAAAAACCAGAGAGGAGAACTTGGGAAAAAATGATTCTATGGGCCACAAGGGCATATTAGATTATATTGCAACATCACACATCAATGGAAAACTCTGAGGGAAAGGGAAAGATGCAGAGACCATTGAGAACACAAGCTCATTCAGAAATGGCACCCAGTGGCTTTCTTGAGTAGGCTTTTAAAAGATAAATTTTAATGTTTTGTTTTGAAACAATTTTAGGCTCGCAGGGAGTGGCAGAAACAGTGTCCAGAGCTCCCTGTGCCCCTCACCTGGCCCCCTCCAGGACGGCATCCCATCCACGCGGGGGACGGTTATCAAGACCCGGAAACTGACGCTTGTCAGTTCTTACCAACTACATGCAGGTCCCACTCAGGGTTCATCCTTTTTATGTGCATTCTTTTTTATATATATATTTGGCAGATGGTTTTATGAAATGTTGTCCCATACATAAATTCATGTCACCACCCCATAGTCACGACACAGGATGGCTCCATCACCACAGGGAACTTCCCATGGTTGCCCTCTACCATCGTAGACTTGTGGCCTCCTTTCTACCACCTTCGTTTCCTCATCCAAGTGTGTTATGTGCACGGAATCAGAATGTAACCCTTTAGGGACTGTTCTTTCCACTCAGCCTGATGCTCTTGCAGTCCAGCCAAGTGGTCTATAGATCAGTAGTTTGCTCCCTTCTGTTGCTCCGTAGTATTCCATGGTATGGATGGACCCCAGCTTGTTCTCTCATCCACTGAAGGACAGTTGGCTGTTTGTAGTTTGGGATGGTTACCACTAAAGCAGTTAATCATATATATGGCCAGGTTCTTAAACTACCTTTGATGTGCAAACTTGATTTTTTTCTGCCTGCTGCTAGCCAATAGAACTTCTGTGTATCGGTCCATCCTGTGCAAACCTCCACTTAGTTAGATGGAGTGCATGAGCCACACAAATGTCTGTAACACACTTTTGGGAGTTGGCAAGAAAGGAGACGAGACATGGAGGAGCAATAATAGGTGTTGTAAAGGTCACAAAGTCCCTGAAGAAGGTCCGTCAGCCACTGCCCCGAATTCTTAATGCATATTTTACACACAATTCCAAGTTTGGCCATGTTGTCCTCTGGGCCACAGCAGTGTAGAAAGTGTGGAGGTGGCTCTGACAGCAGCTTGACTTACAGTCAATACTGTAACAGTGGGGCTGAGTCTTAAAAGCCATCCCATGGAGCCAGAAAGGGGGGCCATTGAGTGCAGGGTAAATTGTCCAATTCACTTGAGGAGTTCAGGGGGGCGTCTGTATTATGCTGCAAAGCGACTTCCACTACAGTTACCAGAGCCCTCCAGAAAAAACTGAGTTATGTTTTTGTTTTTTTGTTTTTAGAGAGAGAGAGAGAGGGGCAGAAAAAGAGAGAGATAGGAACATTGAGCTGTTTCTGTAAGAGCCCTGACCAGGAATCGAACCAGCAACCTCTGCACTTCTGGACAACACTCCAACCAACCAAGCTCTCTAGCCAGGGCTTAATTTTTTATTGATTGATTTTTTTAGAAAGACAGAGAGAACGGAGAGAGAGGGGAGGGGGAAGGGAAGCATTCATCTGTGGTTCCACTCAGTTGTGCATCATTCCCGTCATTGGCTGCTTCCCCTGACCGGGGACTGAACATGCAACCTTGTCATTTTGAGATGACACTCTGTATGCCTTTCAAGAAGGCAACAACAGATGGCATGTAAGAGTAATTTTCACCTAAAACTACTGGCAATTACAGAAATCAAAATGCTTCAAGAGGTAAGTTTTAGGAGATTGACTTAAAGACTATCATCTCCCCTGATGCCAGATAAAGTACCATTGCATTAATTTTAATGAGCACATCCCCACAGAGGAGAGGCCTATGTTTTATGCCTACAGACAGGGCAGAGACAGGAACTGAATCAAACTTTCCCCGAAGAGCGTGGCTCTGAAGTCACATGCACCTGGGTGTGATTCTCAGCAGAGTGACATTGGTCAAGTCCTTTCCCCTCCCTGAGCCTCACTTTCTCGGTCATTAAATGTGGGTGGCGGTGCCTACCTGCTGGCGTCACGGTAGGAATGGACCAGAATGAGGTCTGTGGCTTGTCAGGGTCTCTGTGAATGTTCATGTGAGAAACAAATTTCACCTGGGAACAACTTTCCTTGAAGTAGTTCCAACTCTCCGCCCTCCTCAGTGTGGTATGAAAGAGGCCAGTTGGTGGTGGCCCTGAGGTTTCTGTTCTCGCCACTTCCTGACTCACTGTCACTCCCACTCCCTTAGGCTGTGCTACCCTCCCCCCACTGCCAACCTCAAACGCTGAGAGTCTCACCAGACTCCTGCACACTCGGGGCAAGCAGGCTGGCGAGTAATCTGAGGGCTCCCGGAGGCGTCCCGCGGTCGGGATTCCTCTCCACACGCCCTCTCTCCATCCCCGCCAGCCAACAAGCTCCATCTCTCCTCTCTGGAGACCGGAGGCCTCCGGGAGGCAGCATCTACCCAGACCGCAGCCTCTCCTGCTGGAATTACCGCCCATCACCTGCCACCTTCTAAGTCTCCCAGCAAGTCAGGAACTGCTCCTTCCGCCCCAGACACGCCCACTTCATTAGACTCCTCTGGGCAAATGTTTTCGCTCTGAGAGAGTCTAGCTCAGTGCCTGGGCAGGGAAACGGGGGCGCCCCTTTTGCTGTCCTGGAACCTCTCGCGCTGACGGGAGGGGACGGGGTTTTGTAATGGGGAGTGTCACCCTGGAGAAACTCCTTCTTGGGGAGAAGCTCAAGTCCCAAGCTCTGCTGTCAGACAAGAGGGGGCGGGCCCTGGTGCCCCCGTCCAACAGTCTCATTGGGGGAAGAGACCTGGGACTCTCCTAGGGCCTCAGTTTCTTCGTCTGCAAAATGGGATGACACTCTCAGATGGTGGTAGGAATTAGAGATCATTTATGTAAGGTTCTCTAAATGGTCATCGCCCCTGGCCCAGCAAGCAGGAAGCGGGGGCACATGCTCCTCATGGACGGGCCAGCCCACTCTGCACTGTCCCCTCAGGCCTCTGCTTGCTCCAGGCCCGCTGATTGCCATCTGGGGCCCACATCAAAGCACGTGGCCAAGCCCAGCTTGAGAAGCAAGAAGCTGGCCAACCCCGGGGAGCTAGAACGAATCTCCCATTGGCCACAGGTGGTATATGGTTGAGCATGGATTTGCACCCACGTTCTCTTTGAGGCAAAGCCTCCCCGTTATTCTCCTGCAGTGACTCAAACTGAGAGTGAAGCCTCAATCTTTTTACATACAGGAAAGAGAGTCTTTCATTAACATCCAGCTATAATTGGACTTGAATTGTTTTCCCAACAGGGAAAGGCCTATTTAGTAAGCATTTATGGGCGAGGTCCGTGAGTGACTTGTATCTATTAGCTAGTGTTAACCCTGTGAGGTAGATACTGTCAGGATCCTTTTTTTTTCTTTTTTCTGAAGTTGGAAACGGGGAGGCAGTCAGACAGACTCCCGCATGCGCCTGACCGGGATCCACCCGGCATGCCCACCAGGGGGCGATGCTCTGCCCATCTGGGGCGTTGCTCTATTGCAACCAGGGCCATTCTAGCACCTGAGGCAGAGGCCACGGAGCCATCCTCAGTGCCCGGGCCAACTTTGCTTCAATGGAGCCTTGGCTGCGGGAGGGGAAGAGAGAGACAGAGAGGAAGGAGAGGGGGAGGGGTGGAGAAGCAGATGGGCGCTTCTCCTGTGTGCCCTGGCCGGGAATCGAACCCAGGACTCCTGCACACCAGGACGATGCTCTACCACTAAGCCAACCGGCCAGGGCCAGGATCCTATTTTAGGGAAGAGAAAACTGAGGCACAGAGAGGTTGAGTAACATGCCTTGGGTCTCACAAGAGTAAGGAGCAGAGACAGGATATGAACCAGCCTGGCCACCTCCAGAGCCTAAGTCCTCACCACTGCACCTGCCTGTCACAGGGTTCCGCATGGGGCTGGGGTGGCACTCCTGGGGCCACCAGAGCTGGAGGGGGGCCCAACTCTCCCTGGACTTGGGGTGAGTGAGGGAGCAAGGCCCGGAGCTGTGACAGGACCTTGGAATGTCCCTGAGAGGGGGCAGGGCGCCCTGTCTTCCTGAGAGACTTCCTGTGGGCTTTCCTTATAGGGTGTCCTGGGGAAACTGGCATTCCGACCAAACCTGAACCTTGGCCCCTTCTCCCAGTCTACACAATACGCATTGACTCTCAGAGCAGGTGTGCTCACCCGGCCGTCTTCCTGCCTGACGCACCCCCCACTCCTCACCGCTGGGCCCAAGATGGCCTCCTAGCAATTCCGCCCAGAGCCCTCCCTGCTTGCGGGAGTTGAAGAACGTTGGGATTTTGTGGTGTGTCTCAGAGGCACAGGAAGCCCCAAGAGCCCTGCTGTCAGCTGATATGCTCCAAGGACACAGGTGTAGCGTGAGGGGGAAGCTGGCAACGGTCGATGCATTTTGCGAAGTCCACCAGTGATCTGCGATTTAGCTGTTAGCTGCCAACGTGAAAAACCAGGGAGATTTCACATGAGAATGAGGATTCATGGCTTCTCTTGAGACCAGGGAGGCTCTGCACTCGGGTCCTCACCAATTAGGACCAGGGTGAGCCAGGGAGGCACCCAAGGCGCACAGTGTGAGGGACCTCCCACCTGGGTCTGTGCCCACGGCGCTAGGCAGCCTCAGCGGCTGAGCGAGGGCATCCGTGTTTGTGAGTCTTGATTTCAGGTGTGGTGGGTGCCTCGGTTTACCCTTGAAAATCCAGACCACATCACTCTTTCTGCTTCCCTACTGTTCTTTCCTTCTCGCACTTGGTAATCTATTTTTTTTTTCTTTCTTAACTGAGTTAGAATTTACATACAGTAAAGCAGAACTCAAAGCTGCAACTCAGTTCTGGCAAGCGCACCTCCCCCACCAGAGGTCGCGTAGGCCCCTCCCACTCAGCCGGCCCCGCCCACTCAGCCGGCCCCCCAGAGTCACCGCTCTTCCCCTGGGAATGCTGCTCCTGCTCCAGACTTCCACCGGGATGGAGTCGCTCACTTTTTGGTGCCCGTCCCCTGTAGCTCACACACCGCCTGTGAGGTGAAAAAAGGAACCACAGCGGAGGCCAGCACGTTGTTGCCAGTTCTCTTTTATGGTTAGTGGTAATCCATTGTGTGGAAGGACCACAGCTGGGTTCACCCTTCTGTTGATGGACAACTGAGTCATTTACGAGCTAGTGCGGATGAGGCTGATGCCTGAACCAGCCTCTTAGGGGGTTTGCGGACATCTCTAAACCCTGCCCCCCCCTTCATGGATGAGGGGAGCACTTAGATTAGGCCTGGTCTTCCCCTCCCCCAGCTTTAAAAAGTTTTGCCCTGTTTTATCTACCCACCCTTTCTGTGGAGTCACAGAGGGAAGGATTTGTAAGGAGGGGCGTGGCAGGGGGACCAGCGGCAGATGAGAATTTCGTGGAAGATTGCTAAGGCACACATGCACGCACGCACACCGGCACACACACGCTGCATGCCTGTGCACACTCACGGCCAAGCTCCTTTGCTACTGGGGTTGAGGAGCGTCCCCTCAGATCACCTGCCCGTGAAGGCAGCAGCTCATTGTCTGCTGGATGGCTGTCCGTCTGGCCTCTGCCCTCGGCCCCGCCCACTGTTCCTGTCCTGAAGCGGCCAGCTTTCTCTTTATATAAGACACTGTTTTGCTCATGTCGCCCACTGCTTAAGTGCCTTCCATGCCCCCATCTGATCTGCACCTCCCTCCTGCACACATGCCATGCCTGTCCCCACCCCAGGACCTTTGAGCTTCTGCCAGAAGGTCCTTCCTCGCTTTTTATCCAAGCCTTCCCCTGGCCAGTTGCCCCCTCTTGGATGAAGCCATTCCAATGCTGTATTCTACCGTGATCTGCCCACACTGTCACTTACCTCCTCTGCTGTCCTTACTTTTGTGACCATCTAGGGGCAGGGCCAGAAAGCAGATGAGCATTCGATTGGATGTCCTGAGGCAAGACCTTGGCATTCTGGACTGACAGGAGAGGTCTAAACCTGGATGTCTAAGGTGACTGGAAGCAGGAGGGTAGTGCTAGGGGCCAGGTGCAGTGGAGACAGACCTCGGCTCTCAGACCCCTTAACTGCCATGTGGGGGCCCCTCTGTCTCTGGGGCACTGTGGCTGCTCCCAGTGGGTATGACATTACCCACACCTCCTAAATACACAGGCAAATATGAAGGCCACCTTTGCTAAAATATAAGTGACCCCAAAATATAAAATTTTCCCAGTGAGATCTCTTGGATCATTTTGTGACCATCTAGACATTAAGGGATGGAGCTGAACTGCTCAATTGTCCTATATAAGATATAATTTCTTATTTAGCTGCACATAAATCTAATAATCTCTCAAAACTGGAATGTCTTATGCTATTTCCCTTCCCTGTTAAGCCTGGCCCAGCCTTGAGAGTAGAGCTGCTTTGTGTCCCAAGAGCAGCCCCGTGATGGGGGTGCATGGGTGCAGGGGAGGGTCGGCTGGGACCCAAGCTCCCAGGGGCGGGTGAGGCGTGGGGTGCTGGAGAGCAGTGTGCCCGGGTTTCTCCCCCAGAAGTAAACTGATCGTTCCCCTTCAGATAGGCCAGCCCTGGCTGCTTTCCCGGTCGTCTCTAGTTGCGGCCACCCTGACTCACCCATGTCTCTTGCCAAGGTTTCTGGACTGGGCCATAGAGAGAGCAGGAGACAGAGCAGAGAAAGAGACAGAGCGAGACTGAAATAGAGAGAAACAGAGATAAACAGATACACACACACAGAGATTGAGATAGGCAGACCAAGAGAGAGAGAGAACTAGACAAAAAGATACAAAGAGAGACCCAGAGTGACACCGAGGTGTTCAGAGATACCCACCAAGAGAAGCAGACTGAGCCACAGAGGCTGATGCAGAGATGGAGAGAAGAAGAAACAGCTAAAAAAAAAAAAAGAAAGAAAGAGTGAGAGAGAGGGTAAGCCTTAAAATCAGCAGAGGGGAAAAATGAGAAGGAAAACTCCTTAGCTTTAAACAGGGTGCTAATCTAATCACCAGGGCTCATCTAGTCGTTCATGTCTGGCAACCTTGAACTGCTGACAAGATCAAACACAAGCGGCCCTTCATGAGACGAATAACCTTTTCACCCAGCTGCAGAGCCTGACCCCAGAATGCTTGCACAGAAAGCACTTTGAGAAACTCAGTAAAAGGTCTCACAATGAGGGCCCGGAACACCACACCGCCACCCCAACACAGAATGAGGCCACATGGCTGGTCCCAGACGCCTCCAGTAATGAACGTGGCTGAGGCCCCATGGAGCGACAACATAAAGCTGCCCACAGACACCACATGGTGAGTCTCCAAGGAAACAATCTGATGCCCAGAAACAGTCCCTGGTTAGGGGGCGGAGCGTGTCTAGGTCACAAAAAATGCCAAGACCTTCAAGCTGTGTCCGGCCACCGCAGCACCCTAGAGGTCCCCGTAGTGCAGCCGCAGACCCCAATCTGTGCAGTAAAGGCAGGGAAGACACAGAGAGGCATGTCACGGGGTCACGGTTTCAATCAGGGCATGACAGTGCTGTGTGTGTCTGTCTGCCTGTCCACAGCTGTTACCCTGAGGAAGAGGGACGGTGTAAATAAACCGTGGGTTCGATCCAGGGAGACGTCAGGAGTTATTTCGGGATTAGAACAAATTCCGGCCCGACGGAAGAGAAATTCCAGCACCAGCACCGAGCTCTTCCCTCCCGCAGGGGGGATTAAGTGTTTTTCTCCAAGCTGAAGGCAAGCCAAAGTGGGCTGTGTTGCTGCTGGCAGGGCAGAAAGATGCCCAAGTGACACTACGCGGTCCGGAGGGCTGAGGTTCCGTGTACACTTCCAGCTCCTCAGCAAGAGGACACTTGTTTGGTTTGCTGACCCACCGTGCTAGCGGATGCGCCAGCAGCCCCTGAAAATAGATCACAGCTGTTGTGCTCCTCTCAGGAACACATTCAAAACTTTCCCAAACGCTGCACAACAAACAGTGTGAACGTACTTAATGCCACAGAGCTGTACATTTAAAAATGGTTGAAATGGTAAATTTTATGTTATGTACATTTTACATTTTTTATAATAAAACTATTTGCAAATTTTTGCAACATTTTTTTTTTCTAAATCAGGGGTTCAAACAATCCCATCAGGATCTCTCGGTCTCTGAGGCTTTGCTTTCCTCCACGTTGGCTTCATTAGAAAGCAGTCTCTTCCCACCTGGTGGCAAAATGGCCAGGCCACCAGGTCCCGCTTAGCAAGTCCGTGTACAGGTGGACTGCTCCCCACCCACCAACACCAGCCAAATCCTCAGCCTTCTCTATGGTCCACTTTGTGATGCCCAAGGCCCCATTCTGTAGCCAGGGGCCTGGACATGAGGACGGGTTGGGTTTGGCTCAGAGTGCCCGGATGTCCCCTTCTACCGCGCCTGACTGCTCGTGGGCGGCTGACTGCTCGTGGGCGGCGGTGTTGGAGAGCTCTGTCCCAGGAGCAGTCTCACCGCGATGGAGAGTCAGGGAGTAGACACACACCTCGGCCTCGGAGTGCGTCTGGCAGCATCTCTGGGAGGTTTGCCCGCGCTGCCCCCGCCCTTTCCTGTCTCATGTGCCCACCTGTACCGTGTTTCCTGGGATCCCCTCCTAAATAAACTACCTGCACCTGAGTCCTTGTCTCAGAGTGGGCTTGGGGACTAACAGACAGGGCTCCAGGGCCGCTGGGAGGGGGCGTATGGCTCTTCTTCGGCAGGCCGGCCTGCTCTGCTGGCCCTCGGAGGTGCCAGGGCTGAGCTCAGGCATGGGGGAACAGCTGGGGGTGGCAGCTGGGGGCAGCAGAGCAACCAACTCCAGCCCATGGCCCTGTGATTCTGTGACTGGAACAAACCGGAATTCTTGTTGTCTGTCACCCTTTTGGGTCAATTTCACAAGAGACAGGGGCTGAGTAGATATAAGAGTGTCTTTAATTCAAATTGCATCAACTTGAGAAGGCAGGGGACTCCTGTCCAAAAGAACTGCCTTAACATTCTCCTGGTCCTGTGGTTTTTGTAGGGTTCAGGGGCTGTTAGTAATGATGTAAAGAAAAGAAAAGAGTCCATGCAGTTTGTCGTGTAACAGTGTGCGGAAGGCAGGAGTCCGGTCAGCAGGGATGCCTTCTGGAATGTCCTGACACTGGCACAGGTCTGTCTGCTGCCCTTGATGTTGCTCTGGATCTGCCGGGGTCTGGCGCCTCCGGGAACTTCCTGCAAGAGAACTCCCTGTATTTCTTAGGCAACAAAGTATTAAGGTTTGTGAACTAAGCTTCTAGTTATCTCCCCCCCCCCCGAAAATTCTATGACTGAGCCCTTACAAGAAATTATTGTAATTTAACCCCTTACATAAATCTCCTAGTCATTACAACTAAAAAGCTACTATCACTGAAGCCACATTTCTAACTTCTCTGCTCCCCTATCAATCAATTCCCCCCTTCCAACTAGCCCTCCCTGCCGCTGGGTAAAATCCCACCGAAACAGTTTTTGCTTTAAGAGACAGGACGGTGCCTCCCCGGTAGACATTTAGCTGTGGTAAATATCAGAGTCGCGCACAGGGCCACAGTGGGTTTAAGTAGAAAACAACAATAAAGGAGAGATGAGGAGCAGAGTGCTGGGGCAGAGAGGGCCTGGCGGTGAGCAGCACACAGGGCAGTGACTCGGCAAATTGCTTCCTCAAAGTCGATCTGTCACTCGAGAGTGTGGGACTCAGTCCCAAGTCTCCTTTCATACAAACCCAGGTAATGGGGAAGGCTAATTAAGGGATCCGTGGCTCTGGAGAAAAGAATCTCCTTTTGTTTGTAACTGTAAGGATTGAAGGGAATTTCACACGAGGAGGGATTCCTGATGACTTATTCTGAGCATGGAGGGCGGGGAACGTGTCTGCTCTGGGGGTGCCTGCACTGAGCCTCAGACCCGCTGCGCTCCGCATCTGTCCCTGGCGGATACTGTCGACCTCAGGGGTAGACCCCTGAGGCACTGGGCGAGGACAGTAGTGATGTGGCAGGCTCAAGGGTATTATTGTCATTTTAGTGAGAGAGAAGAAGGGAGGGAGAAAGAGAGAGGGAGAATCCTACAAGAACTTCCAGCGGTTCCTGTATGTGCCCTGACTGGGGATCAGACCGCAGCCTCTGTGCCTCGGAACAATGCTCTGACCAGCCGAGCTATCTTGCCGGCGTGGCTGGATCACAGGCAACTCTGATTTATTGCAACTCGGATTTACGGAGGGCTCACTGTGAGGTCTGCACTTTATTGGAATGTTCTAACAACACCATGACCCCCATTTTACAGAAGGAAAAACTATGGCACAGCAAAGAAGTAATTTGTCCACAAACAGCTGGTAAATGGTAGAGCTGGGATTTGAACACCCCAGGTCGTCTAGCTCCCGAGACCTCGGACCTGCCGTGGGATTTCGCTCCCAGGCAGGGGTGAAGTCGCCGAGAGGGAGGTAGGGACGGCGGAGACACACAGAAAGCCAGACACATGCGCACACGTGCACGGCGCCCGAGCTACGTCCAGCCATTTGAATGGACCTCCCAGCAGCGGCACTCACTCGAGCCCACCAAGGCTGTCTGTCTGGCGAGGTTCTGCCAGGGGGGCCGGTGGGCAGCAGACTGCAGAAATGTGCCGGGCCTGCACACTGGCTCCTCCCCTTCCATTTCAGAGACTCTCTCTGTATCCACTGGACGCAGGTTAATTTTACAGGGCCCCTCACTCCAGGACTACCTCCGTTACCTCTGGGCCCAGAGAAATGCTGTCGTTCCCCAACAGCCCCTCACACAGCTACCGCAGTTCCTGGCTCCCTGCATCCCCGCGAAAGAGAGGCCCCTGTGTCCTTCAGACTGCGGCGAGGGGCACCGCGGAGAGCTCATCAATCACATCACAGGACAGACGACGGTTGACCAGCTGGGAAATTGGAGATAAGTACAGCCACAGAATCAGTCACCAGCTGGGAGGTTTTCCCCTCTGCAGCCAGAGAGCAGTACACAGCTGATCCCATGTGAACGCACAGTATGAAGGGGTCCTCTGTGCCTCTCACATGCCACCCCCACTCTAAGGGCTTTGGCAAAAACCTTATAAAATCTCCTTCCCCCTCTGTCCCCTATGCCTGCATCATTTGGGGTCAAGCTGTGAGGCGGGCTCTGTAAGTTCCAAGGACCTCTCCCTTCTGTGGTTTCAATAATGTGCCTTATGCAAAACATCTTAAGTTGTAACTTGACCAGCCCTGTACTCTTTCTGCTCTGACTCCAAGATTTTACAGAGTTAGGGGTTGCCCTTGGGCCATTAGGGGCAGATGGCAATGTTGCCATCAATCTCTGCTCTATTACAGATCACCCCCCCCCGCACGGCAATGCTACTCAATAACCCTAGCTGCCATGCTTGGCAGAGCCCTGTGCTGGGTGCTTTACCTAATGGTTGTGTTTAATCCACCCAGATGTTCAGTGAGTGGTGCTCTAGTTCGAACTGAGGTCAGCTGTGAGTGACGGGACCATCTCAAATAACAGTAGCTCAAGACAGAGCTTCTTGCCTGACCAGGCGGTGGCGCAGTGGATAGATTGTCAGATTGGGATGTGGAGGACCCAGGTTCCAGACCCCGAGGTCGCCAGCTTGAGTGAGAGCTCATCTGGTTTGAGCAAAGCTCACCGGCTTGGACCAGGGTTGCTGACTCGAGTGGGGAGTCACTTGGTCTGCTGTGGCCCCACGGTCAAGGTACATATGAGAAGGCGGTCGATGAACAACTGAGGTGTTGCAACGAAAAACTGATGATTGATGCTTCTCATCTCTCTTCATTCCTGTCTATCTGTCCCTCTCTCTGACTCTCTCTCTGTCTCTGTAAAAAATAAATAAAAGTTAAAAAAAAAAGACAGCTTCTTAAACTTTATTTCGCAGACAAGTCACCTGGGGATCTTGTGAACCTGCAGACCCTGATTGAGTGGGCCTGGGGTGGGGGCCGAGAATCTGCAGTTCTAACAACTCCCCAGGTGATACCAGTGCTCCTGACGAAGCATCAGAAGTTTAAATGAGATAGTGGTTAATTTCTCTGCCAGGTAAATGATACCCAAAGGGAAGGAGCCCTAGACTGGTATATGGTTTGGTGGTATACTTTTGCTCCTCCATCTTCAATAGCTAATGTCTTCCTCCTAGCACAAGGAGGCTGCCCAAGAACCAGCTGTCACATCCGTATTTCATCCAGCAGGAAGGGGGAATCGTTGAAGAAGGGCACACATGCTTTCTTGGGACACTCCCCAGAATTACACGTGATATTTCTGTTTGTATCCCGTTGTTCAGAACTTAGTCATATGCCTCAAGGAGGCATGGAAAATGTACTCATTATCCCAGGAAATCATGTGTGCAGCTAAAAATTGGTGATGGTGGTGGCAGGTCTATCAGAAAGGAAGAAATAAAGAATGGATGTTGGGAACAGCTAGTCTCACCCCCACTTCACGAAAGAGGAAATCAAAGGACAAAGAGCTTAAGGAATCTGAGAATTAAACGAGAATATATGAGCACATAGCAATCATGAGCTCATGTTTATCCATGAGTCTGTTTGTGGTGTTAAAAAAATAAAACAAGCAACAAAGGCATTTAGAAGCTAGAGAAATAGGGTCAACTGCCTGTCAGAGCAAACATTTGGAAAAGGTGCCAGGATCACAGGTTGCTCTGGTCATTGAAATGGGACAACTGCAATGGGGTGGGGGAAGGGCTGGAAGCAGTGAAGGGAGGTGGATGTAGGCCCTGCCTCAGCCCCTGGGCATCCAGGTCCACCGCTGAGTTGCAGACCAAAGGGAACAGGAACAGGAGAAATGGGCTATTTTTTTTTTGTGACAAGCCCCCACAAATGCCACCTCATCTGATATCATTACTGTATGCCAGGCCCAGGGGGGCCAGTTTCCTGCAGGCGAGTTCTCTACCTCACTCAGCCATGACCAGAAACATCATCTGCCCTCATACAGAGAACGCACTGTAAACATCTTGCACAACTCCCCTAACAGTGATCATAGCAACCTGGGATCCTGGCACCTGCTCCAAATGTTTGGTCTGCCAGGCAGTTGATGGAGTCTATTTTTCTGGCTTCTAAATGCCCTTGTACAACTTCTTCAATCCATAGCAGCCATAAGAGCAACAGTTTTTCCATCACTAAGTCACTTGACAGCCCTGGCTGGTTTGCTCAGTGGTAGAGTGTCGGCCTGGCGTGCAAGGGGTCCTGGGTTCGATTCCCGGCCAGGGCACACAGGAGAAGCGCCCATCTGCTTCTCCACCCCTCCCCCTCTCCTTCCTCTCTGTCTCTCTCTTCCCCTCCCGCAGCCAAGGCTCCATTGGAGCAAAGATGGCCCGGGCGCTGGGGATGGCTCCTTGGCCTCTGCCCCAGGCACTAGAGTGGCTCTGGTCGTGGCAGAGGGACACCCCAGAGGGGCAGAGCACCGCCCCCTGGTGGGCAGAGCATCGCCCCCTAGTGGGCGTGCCAGGTGGATCTTGGTCGGGCGCATGCGGGAGTCTGTCTGACTGTCTCTCCCCGTTTCCAGCTTCAGAAAAATACAAAAAGAGAAAAAAGTCACTTGACAATTTCGGAAACACAGGGTTGGGAGGTAACGCTGACAACTTCTTTGAAAGGTTTAAACAAAAGTTACTAAGGCAAAGAATAGTTAGGAGTTTATCAGTCCTGGTCCGTGGCCCGGGTGAGCTGACCACATCTCCCACCTCTCTGCCGTTAGAGGCAGCCCCTGTGGGGTTCTGGCCAGTGAGATGGAGTGAAAGGAGTTCCCTTTTCAGCCCTGGCCACGAGGGCCACTTGTTTGCTCTAGCTTTGTTGGCTTGCCAAATGCAGAAGCTAAAACGGAGGGGTCTGAAGGTCCTAGGACAGGTGTCCCCAAACTGCTGCCCCCTGAATCCATTTATCTGGCCCCCCACCACACTTCCGGAAGGGGCATCTCTTTCATTGGTGGTCAGTGAGAGGAGCACTGTATGTGGCGGCCCTCCAACGGTCTGAGGGACAGTGAACCTGGCCCCCTGTGTAAAAAGTTTGGACACCTGTCCTAGGAAATCTTGTATCCAGGTAGCGCGCTCTGGTGGCATCCCACTGCATGCCTTCAATATGCACTGTCACTGTACATACCACTCACAGCTCCTTCTTCTGGGCCTGAGGGCTCCCACGGGCCACAGGGTCATGCTTAGCCCACCCACGGGGTGAGCCCTCAATCAGTGGTGGGTAGGAGGTGGTAGATGACTCCAGCTTGTGCTAGTCTCCCAGGCCCTCTGCAAGGTGGAGCCCAATTGCCCACAGCTCATGAACCGCTCCTGGATTTGCTTCTTCTCCCTGCCTCACTTTCCCACTCCCCTCCACGGCTTCCTGGGGTTATTCAGGATCTGCTTCTGGGGAATGCAATCTTACAGCCCAACATGACAGGGAAAGAGATTCCTTTCACCGCAGGGAAAGTCTGCCTGTGAACCCAATGGACTGTGACGGAGGGAGGAATAAACCTTTCAAGCAGGATCAGTGGTCTTTTCCTGAAAAGGGCACAAGAGTTATTTTAGACTTTGTGGTCCCCAAGGGTCTCTGCTCCAACTGCTCAACTCTGCTGTCAGCACAAAAGCAGCCAGAAACAGTACAGAAATAAGTGGGCGTGGCTGGCTGTGGCCCAATAAGCGGTCACTGAACAAAAATAGGCAGCGGTTTACGTTTGGCATTTGCTGGCCTCTGCCTTCGAGTATGAAGCCACTCGAGAGAAGGGGTGTCATGTTCCTCCAGCTGCCACTCCCCTGCCCCCTCTCCCGGTTTTTCAGTGGTTTCAGCACAGAACTCTGCATCGGAGCCCACTTGTTCCCCCTGTTGGTCCTCTTGGACAGCTCCAGAGAACCTCTCTCTCTTGGGTGGCCCACCTGTAGCTCATGAAACACACAATGCAAATTCTTCACCCTGTTCTGGGTGGTGATGCAGTTACTTCTCAAACTCAGTCTTTGACTCCCTCCCTCTCTCTCTACCTGGTGACTGGTAACTTTATCTTCTAACCTTAAAGGTCCTTAGTCATGTGCAAGACATTAAGTCCGATGTCCCACCATAATCTCGCACCATTTTAAGTTCATTGAAGACTATTGTAAAATTGGCCACAATTCTCCACCCCTTTCTTTGGTCACATGACTTTCCAAAGTGGAAATGACCATTTTCTCATCAGGATGTGGAGTTTGACCAGGGAGCTGAGTTGGTTAGAGCACTGTCCTCATACAACATTGTGGGTTTGATCCTTGGTCAGGACATGTACAAAAATCAATCAGTCAATGCATAAGTAAGTGTAACAACAAATTGATCTTTCTCTCGCTCTAGTCCTCTCTCTCTAAAACCAACCAATCAATAATAATAATAATAATGTGTATATTTTCCCTTCCTTGAATCTGGGTTGGTTTAATGACTTGATTTGGCCAATTCAGTAGAAATAAGGAGGATGAACCTTTCCCAAACCTAAACTTGAAATGGCTTTGTACATAGTGCTCAAGGACCCTTGCCACTGCCTTGTGAACAAACGTAGACTAGTCTGCTGGGGGAAGAAAGACAGCATGGGATAAAACTGCGTCAGCCAATTCTTCCGACTCATTGAGAGAGCTCAGACAAGATCGGCAGAACTGATTCGCTGAAGCAACAGTCGACTACACATGCCTAAGCAGGACATCCTAGACTAGCTAATCCCCAGTCTGCTTGTGAGCTTGTTAACTTTCTGAAGACACCTCCATACTGTTTCCACAGTGGCTGTACCAATTTACGTTTCCACCAACAGTGCACCAGAGTTCCTCTTCTTCACCTCCTCTCTAGCACTTGCTATCTCTTGTATTTTTGCTGAAAGACATTTTTATGGGTGTAAGGTGATATCACACTGTGGTTTTGACTTGCATTTGCTTGATGATTAGTGATGTGGAGCACTTTTTCATGTATCTATTGGCCATCTGTATGTCTTCTTTAGAGAAATGTCTACTCAAATCATTTGCCCATTTTTAAAATCCAATTTTTGTGTATGTGTGTGTGGTTTATTCGTTTGTTTTGCTGTTGAATCATTTGAGGTCCTTATATAGTTTGGATGTTAACCCCCTATGAGGTGTCAGGCTTGCAGATATTTTTCCAATTCAGAGGTTGTTGCTTCACTCTGTTGATTGTCTATTTTGCTGTGCAGAGGTTTTTAGTTTGATGCATCCTGTTTGTTTTGTTGTTGACGGTGTTTTTCGGTTCATTTCAAAAAAAATCACTGACCAGACCAATGTCAAGTTTTCCCCCTATGTTTTCTTCTAGCAGTTTTTCAGTTTCAGGTCTTACATTTGGGTTGATTTTTGTATGTAGTAGGAGACAGTGGTCCATCTTCTTCTGCATGTGAATATCCAGTTTTCCCAATACCATTTACTGAAGTGGTTATCTTTTCCCCATTATGTGTTCTTGGTATCCTTGTCTAAGATCAGTTGACAGTAAATGCACGAATTTATTTCTGGGCTCCCTATTTTGTTCCTTCAATCTATGTGTCTGTTTTTATGGCAGTACCATATAGTTTTGATTATTGTAGCTTTGAAATATATTTTTGAATCCAGAAATGTGTTGCTTCCATTTTGTTCTTCTTTCTCAAGATTCTGTTTATGTGTGTAGGGTCTTTTATGGTCTGATATGAATTTCAGTATTTAATTTTTTATTTCTATGAAAAATGCAATTGAAATTTTAATAGTGATTACATTGACTCTATAGATTGAATCTTTGTGATTTCAGTTATTACATTACGGTGCCTCGGTCCAAAACTTCCAACTTCTGCTGTTGTGTATCTATAAAAGTGTTTGTGGGTTCAAATGTAGCTGTCACTAACTGCAGGTAGCATTTAACTTATAATTGCCAATGTCTGGTGGTTTCTGCCTCGTTACCGTTCATGTAATTTGTGAACCTGTTGTCCAGAGTGACCAATAGAACCCAGCAACGTTACTCACTTATTGTAATGGCAAAAATCAACCTAAGAGCACGTGTTGTACCTTTTAAAGTATTTCACACCTAGTATCGCGTACGGGTAAAATAATTTATGATGTATGCAGGAAAGTGATTAATATTGCCATGAAATGGGTGAGAAAACTATGGCATGAGGGAAGGAATCAACTTGACAAAGGTCATAGTATAGGGCCTGATTCCAGGGCTCCTGGCTTCCAGCCAAAGTGTTTCTCCTGCTGCCCTCATTTCACCCCTGTGCCCATTCAAACTTTCTGGGTCAAGGACTTTGTGACTTCGTAATCTCTTAATCAAGCAAATGCAATCAAGATAGAGAGAGGTGCTTGGCTTGGGGCTTTCCTTACAAAATCTGGGTTAACCCTCTATTTAAAATCCCTCAAAGGCAAGGACAATACATTCTCCTCAATAAACAGTAAGCAAGCTGATGATAAAAGGAAAATTATAGTCGCATGGAGTTATACAGCCTATTTATTTGAATTTCATTTATTGTTATGAGAATTTATGGCATATTTATCATCCTGAAAAGCATTTATCTTTGGGAAACTAAAGCAATAAGAAAGGCATAGCACTTAATTTTACCCACAGTATTTCCTTTAATTCAATCTGACACCACAAGAAAAAGAATCAGTTAGAATTTACTGGCCCGGGATAATTCCTAATTCTCAGATGGCAGCTGCCAGAAAAGCTCATAAATTCAGATTGACTGCTGGGATTCATTTTTATTTGGACTTTACAAAAATTAAAGAGGGTAGCAGATCAATAGCATATGTGCAGCCTGGGCTCACATTCTAAGATGTTCTCTGCCAGCTGGGTTCTGAGGCTCCATCCCACAGAGGGAAGGTTCTGGGAGGATGGTGCCTTTCAAGTATTAGCAAGAGCCAAAGCTGTCTGGGCCGGGTTCTAGAGGAAGACACCAGGGAAAGTCTGAGCGCTGACGTCAGATAGGTCTGATTTTATTCTCTCACTTACTGTGTGACTGTGGGCAAGCTGATTCACCATTCTGAGCTCCAGTTTCCTCTGTAATTGGGCAGAATACTACCTACTGCACAGGCTGTGAAAGGGAATTAAATTGCACAGCAAGTGATCATTGGCTAGGAAAAGCATTGCATACAACGTATCCCTTTACACCAGGTCTTTATTGCACAGTGTTGTCAGAAAAGGTTCACCCCTTCATTCATTAGTTTAACTAAGATGTACTGAGCACCAATAACGGTTTGTGGCCATGAGTGCTGGGGAGATGTTAGTGAACAAGAGGAATGAGTCCTGGCCACGATAGTGTTTACAGTCTCATGGAGAGATAACTGGTAATAAGTAAACAAAATGTCTTTGGAAGAAATCAATCAAGTCATGCTGAAGAGTGAGGAATGAGAGTGTGTGGCCAGGGAAGGCCTCGGGGACATCAGTGGTGAGCCTGGAATGACGCGAAGGGGGCCAGTGCTGCTAAGTGCCATGGAGAGCATTATGGGCATGGCGGGAGTGAGTGCCCAGCCCCTGATGGGGGAGGGAGCACGGTGTGTGGCTGCAGCCGGGAGAGGAAGCTGGGGGTAGGCAGGGGCCAGAGTGGGTGCGACCTCTGGTTAGGGGTTGGCAAACTTTCTCTGTAAAGGGCTAGGTAACAAGTCATAGGCTCTGTGAGCCACACGGGTTCTGTCACCACTATGGCTGCAGCAGAAAGCAGCCATAGACAATACGTAAAGACTGCCTGTGTCCCAATATAACTTTATGGAAAAAACCAGTTGATGAGCAGGACTTGGCCCAGAGGCTGTAGTTTGCCAGCCCCTGTTTTAAGTCATGGCAGAGTCTGGGTTGCCATTAGAACATGTTGAGCAGAGGTATCACGCGGGCTGACCCACATTCATTACTTTGATCTGAGCTTCATTCACACCAAGAATATAGTAAGTCCTCATTTAACATCCTCAACAGTTTCTTGGAAACTGTGACTTCCAGCACTAACTCAATGAATAACATTAAAAAAAAATTTTTTAATGTCCAGAGTTGAAGACATGCAAGATTTCATAATGAAAGGGTCCATCAGTTACCCAGCAAGGCATTAAAAACGATCGACATACTGGAGACCATGCAGTCTATCTCTCTAGAGATAGACTGGATGTGTGGCATATACACTGCCTGGGATGTGTGGCATATACACTGGACTTCAATGGTCTCTCCGGCATCTCAACTAAGATATGTCCAAATAGCACCAAACTTGATTCTCCCCAAACCTTCCTCCTTGAGTCAATGACACACCAGTCACCTAGTATGACTGTCACATAGCACAGATAGGAATGTTTCCATCATCATAGAAAGCTCTGCCGGACATCCTTGGTCTAATGTTTGGGTGGCAATAATCAGAGGAATCAAAGCCAGAGATGATTCAGCGCAAGTTCCTGGCACCGAGGCTGGGGAATACGGGAGCTGGCTTTGACTCTTCCTACGGTAGCTTTTTTATGCTTTGAATATGTATGATCTCTGTCATATTTTGTGATGTGTCCAGAATGCTCATCTTCAACCTGTCACCTCAATGGCCACAACAGTCCATTTCCACAGAATGTTAACAATTTTTGGTTTTTATTAAAAAAAAAAATCTTTAACAGGGAAGATTCCTGTTCTTGTACATTTTACTAGTCATACACAAATGTTGTTGTTAATCCCTGTTTCCTACCTAACACCCGTGGCTTCGATAAAACACAAAAGTATTCTAATTTATGAAAGTGAGTTGCTCTTTATCACCTTCCAGGCCATCGCTTTCCTTCCTAAATACTCAGGTGTTTGATTTCTGGGACCGTGAAGGAGAGCTGTGCCTTTTCTCGACAGTACAAGGCGGAACTTCTCTGCGGAGAAGGGCCCTCATGGGTGGCATCCGAATATGCCCACGTAGGAGGCACTAGCTGAGCCACTTCCCGCGGGGAGCGGGAGACGGGCAGTGTGGGGGGAACGTGTGCTTTTCTGTTACAGTTTTTTTAAAATTTAGAAATCAAATTTAATGGGGTGACATTGATCAATAAGAGTACATAGGTTTCAGGTGAACATCTCTATAGCAGCAAGGAGCATATATTTCTTTTGTAATTAAGAAAAGCCAATAAAAGGTGGATTAAATATAATAAAACTAAATGTTTGGCACAAACCTTTAAGGAAAATGGGACTGAAACCCCTGGCGAGGCTGACAGAGCCTTTGCGGGGGCTCCGAGACCACGCCATGTCATTGTGCTCTCTCTCTCTCTCTCTGCACTCCAGTCTCCATGTCATTGTTCAGGTCCTCAAGCCTGCCCGACCCTCCCACCACAGGGTTTTGTGACCTGCTGGTTTCTCTATTAGGTTGCCTCCATTGCTTCATCCTTCCTGACCATCTTTACCCTCAGGTTTCAGCTAAAACACCACTTTCA
The DNA here is from genome assembly GCF_036850765.1 of Saccopteryx bilineata. Taxonomy (NCBI): domain Eukaryota; kingdom Metazoa; phylum Chordata; class Mammalia; order Chiroptera; family Emballonuridae; genus Saccopteryx; species Saccopteryx bilineata. Next base: position 32,220,275 of record NC_089499.1, read on the forward strand.
CAGGGAACCCTCTATGGCTGATTGTGTTTTCCAAACGCGGTCCTAACAACATCTCCTATCCCATAGCCTCTTCCGTAGCAGGACCTTGCCACTCACTCATCAAGCGGAGGAGTCAATTTCCCTACCCCCTCGAACCTGGGCAGACCTAGTGAGTGACTTGCTTGAACAACAGAACGCAGGAAACGGGACCCCCGAGGCTTCTGAAGATAAGCTCGAGAAGCCTCGGGAAGATGTGCCGTTTCCAAACGGGTCTTCTGGAATGCCGTTCCTGTGATGCTCGCTCTTGGCACCCAGCGCCCTGCTATAAGAAGTCCAAGCCACATGGAGAGACCACATGAGGACACTCTGGTCAGCAGCCCACCTGGGCCCGCCGCCAGCAGCCACGTGAGGGAGCCATCTTGCACATCCAGCCCAACTGCATGACCACAGCCCCAGCTGACATCTGCCAGCAACAGCCCTGCAGACCCCAAGGAAGAAGTGAGGACAGCCAGCCCACAGAGCCACGAGAGATAACCGATGACTGCTCTGAGTTCTGGGGCTTGTGTTTGGGAGCAGTAGATATTCAACTCATCTTCCCAGGAGGGTGAGGCCCCTAACACACTCTCATGGACCCCTCCTTTCAAGAGTAACTAATGGTAAACATACAACAGGCCCACTGTGAGCCGGGCACTGGGCCAAGTGCCTTACAAACATTATCTTCTTCCGTCCTTACACAAAGCCCTGGAGAAAAAGAAGCACTTTTTTTTTTTAGTCCTTTTTAAAGTTACTGTGGCACGGTGGGATAGGAACATTGCTCCTCCATACTCAGCCAGCATGTAGACCCAAGGAACCTTTTTGTAGCACTTTCCACAGTTTGTCACTGTACCTGCATCTTCATAATTATTTGGATTAATGTCTCTTCCTTTTCCTTCCCAACTGAACAGTGAGTCCCATGGGGGTTGAAACCATGCTGTTTTAGTTCACGGTGAATCCTTAGTGCCTAAAACCTGCTCTATAAAAATCAGAGTGGATAAATCTCACTTTCTAGGGGGCTCATGTTTAATGTGAAAGAATAAAATGCAAAGCCACTTACCTTGCAGTTTAGATGTGAAATATGTATTTGGAGTCTAGAAGAGTATAGATATAGTGCTTGGGAACATAGGCTTTGGAGCTGAGAGACCTGGTTCAAATCCTGACTTGAGCATTCTGTGACCTTGGCTAATGTCATCATTTCTTCACCTATAGTATCGTATAGAAATACCTTGCTAGTTGTTGAAAGGATGAAATAACATGCAAAATGCCTTGAACGCAGTGCTTAGTGCGCAATCCCGACAATGAGTCCCACTGTCAAACGTAAGAGATAGAAAAATCTTCCAACTCATGGCACGTGTGAGTCTGCGCCTGTCCAACACCTCAGACACGAGAAAACACTGAACGTAGTGGTGAGATCTATCTAGCCTGAATGTTCTCGTGCCTTGGATGGGTACAGTGGAACTAGGCTGTGACTGCTCTAAACTTCGCATTATTATAATTTTCTAAATCCTTGATTCAAGTTCAACGAATGTGGAGTACCCAGCATACGAAGAGCAGCCTTACGGTGAAGACGGCGAGCTGGATGACCTTCCAGCTCCGTGCCCATGGACAGCGACCTCCCTAGGATGAGAACAGCCAGCCAGAGGGGAGCTCTACCCCGGCCTGCACCAGGGCCGCAGGGCCGTGAAAGGGAGGAAGGAAGCCTTTGAGGGTTAGAGGCTTTCTCCCCCAGAATTCAGAAGCCATAGCTGCTAAAAGCAGAAAACAGACCGACACCTGAAATGGCTTAGGTCGCAGAGAGGATCAATTTAACCAACAAGTGCAGAGAGGCGGCGGAAGTCCTTGGTGGGTCAGAGCTGCCTGAGGATTTGATTTACTCCCTGGACAGGAGTCCACGCGCCTGATGGAAACCTGACACGGGGCCCCTTCTCCACATTGTGTGTGTGAGACTTCTCATTTCCCACGAGGCTGACCAGCTGTTTGCTGTGGTCTCGGTGCCTTTTTGCCTGACTCTTCCTTTTCCTGTGTCCTTGGCAGAGATCTACCAGTAGTTTTGATGAACTTCCCGTCATCCATTTGCCCTAATTAGGAGTGACGCACAATGTGTGTGGACGGTGTGACTAATGCACACAGGGGCAACATCAGCAGGGCATTATTGGTGTTTATGGTAAGTGACTGAATTGGGTGTTCCCCTGCCAGGAGGGCAGGAAGCCAGCATGCACCCCACTGTCACCACCACGTCCGATCTCAGCGGCAGGTGCCTCACTTTTGTGTGATCGGTAGGGGATTATAAAAAGGTCGCCAGATAATCATAATCCAGAGTGGACCAGTTAGTCCTTTGCAAGAGAAAACTTGTTTACAAAGTTTTCTTTGCAAGAGAAAACTGTTTACAGCCTTGGCACTCGCCCATCTGATGAGTGCTGTCCGTTGCCACGTGAATGGGGAAGAGAGAATAGCTCAATTATCTGTGAGCGCGTGCTCCGCGGATCTGGGTCATCCTCTTGAAGGACGGCACAGGAGCTAGACAAATGGGAGAAACACTGCAGTTCTGGGGACAAGGGCACATGCTTTGTTCCATCGCTTTCCTTACTCCTTTGAAGAGACAGGTTAAAAAAAAAAAAAAGGTTTTTATTTTATTTTTTTTTTTAGCGAGGAAAAATAGAGCCAACCCTGGGCTGGGTCCAGTGTCAACACTACCCGAACAGACTGTGATGCTGGGCAAGGCATTTCTGTTGTTCTTGTCTGCAACTTCGGCACCTGGAGAGGGTGTCTAACAAAACGATCTCATCCCCTGCACTCCTTCCGTTCTAGTGCCCGGTTTCTAAGCCTGTGGCCCCTGACAACAACCTCCATGTGCCTCACCCCGCCATTCAAGTCATATATGAGAAAACGCCTGCCGGTGCTCTAGAAATGCAGCATTTTCCCCAGTTTCATTATACTTTGAGTTCTTTTTATGATTTCTGGATTTTCACCTTTTTTTTTTGTACTTTTCTGAAGCTGGAAATGGGGAGAGACAGTCAGACAGACTCCCGCATGCGCCCTACCGGGATCCACCCGGCACGCCCACCAGGGGCGATGCTCTGCCTACCAGGGGGCGATGCTCTGCCCCTCCGGGGCGTCGCTCTGCCGCGACCAGAGCCACTCTAGCGCCTGGGGCAGAGGCCAAGGAGCCATCCCCAGCGCCCGGGCCATCTTTGCTCCAATGGAGCCTTGGCTGCGGGAGGGGAAGAGAGAGACAGAGAGGAAGGAGGGGGTGGGGGTGGAGAAGCAAATGGGCGCTTCTCCTATGTGCCCTGGCCGGGAATCGAACCCGGGTCCCCCGCACACCAGGCCGACGCTCTACCGCTGAGCCAACCGGCCAGGGCCTGGATTTTCACTTTAAACACTGGACTTTACTTACCAGTTACGTTCAAGGATTACTGACAATGATCTAAATTACACATTTTACTTCTCATCCTATAAAACTACTTTTAATTCTTTGCCATTCCTCCCCCCCCCTCCTTTCCCATGCAGAGTTCATTTAAGAGCTAGGATCCTACGCCACTGGCTGGCTGTTAGCTAAGGCGTGCAGGGAACTACACCGTTACTCAGATAACAGGTTTAATTTTCTATCTGGAACTACATCTGGGAGACGCGTACCTTAACTTAAACACATTACAATGCGAATAACAAGCACTGAGCAAAGGAACTGATTTTTAAGAGGATATTGATAAATACAGTAGCCTGAGCTCCTTCCTAACTCTGAGAGAATAACTATGAGACACCGAGTTGAAGGTTACACACACTCATCTGCTCACACACCTGAATCACAGGAGAGAAAATGGACAGATCAAAAAGGGATCGTTGAAGGCTTAGACATCTGTTACTCTTCCAAAAACTGAAAGCAATTTTGGTTTGGGAGAAGCAGCAAGTAGGTTGCAATGTTTGGTATCTTTTCAAAAATAGCACAAAGTTTCCCCGATTTCGAAAAGAAGAGCTCGGGTTAAAAACTCAGCTGGCCTTAGAACTCCTCTTTTCGAGCCTTTAACTTACCATTTGCGTTGTTTCGAGGCGCACGACCAGTGCGAACCGGGAAACAGAAAGAGGCGTCTTAGCGCACTTTCCAAGAAGTCATCTGCCAACTGTGTCAAGTTAACACCTTACTAAAAGCAAAAGTGTCAAGCCAAGCAAGCAACTTGTTTTTGACAAAGCTGTGCACCAGGTTAACTGGTTACTCTTAAGAGCAGAATATCTTGAAACTAAATAAATTTATTTTTTTTAAAGTTCAAACTTCATTAAATGCAGGTACTGCTACTGGAGAAATATCATAAAACATCTTTTTAATGTGAACACTACTTCATACAATGAAAAACTATGTACAATGTGTCGCTCCAGATTGGTTTTTACATCGTATATATACCCAGCACGTGTCTGCAGCGGGGGAGCGTCCGTCCAATTGCACGTTCTCCTTGGGTTTGATGGCTCTCCAAGGTCCCTGGGGAGTCAGGGCATCTGACTTACATTCTCCTCAGTAATTATGGCTCAGCAGGCATGCCACCCAAATCATCTCTAACCTTGGCAATCACACATATGCAAAATGCATAGACTAGGTTTTCTTCCAATAAATACTAATTTGACAATACAATCCATTTCCATCTTAAGGAAGTGTTTTCAGTTAGAAAAACTTTTTTTCTTTTCTTTTTTTTCTCTCTCAATGGAACTAGAGTGAATAGTCTGTTGTTCACACCGGAACTGAGTGATGACATCTTTGTATACAAATATACCATACTTTGGCCAGGAATACAATTTCTTGTTAAAGAGTTTATTTGCCTTCACACGCCGGACTGCTACACACACTCACAGTTTTAATAGACTGTAATTAGCCATTCCAGTTGTGCTTTGGAATTCCAAATATTATTTTCGTTAGTGAGTGCAAAGCAAATGCTCCATTTGACTACCACTGGTCCTAGAGTTATGACCTCCATAACGATCCCGAGGGAGCTGCCTCATTCTCCGGTTTCATCACTGGCTTTTTCAGGTATGACTTCCAGGCTCCGGCGGGGCTTCTGAACGTCGGCATTTTCCGTCCCTGGTTTATTCAGTCCACAGGAAACAGCAGCATAATGGATTTGTTTCAAGTTCTCCAAAGTCTCATTCTTAGCATATTTCAGAAGATCCGCTTGTCCCTGTAACAAAACGTGATGAAACATGTTAGATGTGACATGACTTATTGTTAAAAGTTTGACAACACAGGTCTTGCGCTGAAATCCAAATATTTTGATTCCTCCAAGGGGACATGTGTATTTCTTATTGGCATGGCACAGGAATATGTCAATTTTAATAAAAAATGAGTTTGTTTCCCCAGAGTTCAACATCATACGCCAAGAGCTTGCTGCTGTTTCGGACTTTTCCCTTATAAATCTGAACAGAGTTGTGCGTGTGTGTGTGTGTACAATTTCCATCTATCCTGGTTAAAATTACATCTTTCAGTAATTATTTGGCCAATCTTGTTTCCCCTTTTTTTTTTCCTATTAAGGTTTTTCTTCAACCTTTTATTCTGAAATATGTATAAACTCTATAAACTCACAGGAGTATGCAAATATAGTACAGAGACAACTTGTGTACCCAAATTTCCCCCAATGCTTACCTCTTACATCTACAGCACATTGTTCAAACCAGGGATGACACCAATACAATGTGTATGTATAGTTCTGCGTCACTTTGTCCCATGTGTGGATTCACTGCTGAAATCAACACACAGACCTCGTCCTTCACCACAAAGATCTTCCTGGTGCTACGACCCCACAGTCACACCCACCCTAGCCCGGGGCAGCCACTAACCTGGTGGTGGTGGGGAGCTATCTTGTATGTCTTAAGGTACTCAGCAGCATCCCTGGCCCTTCTCCACTAGAGACTAGTAGAAACCACTCAGCTGTGACAACCAAAATGTCTGCCAACGTTATCAAATGTCCCCTGGGGAGTGAAACTGTCCATACAGCCAATGCTTTCAAGATTATTCAGCAGAAGAAATGACGTGGCGTAAATTGCTTCATTGTTATAAATTCCAACTTGGGTTTTTGTTCTATTTTCCCTTCCTGTATTTAATCTGCTTCCTGCCAACCATTCTACTTATACTGTTACCTTTCCTTCTAATTCTCTTTGCTCACTGTTTTTTCTTAGGCTCTAACTTTATTCTATACTGCTCACAAAAATTAGAGGATATTGCAAAATGAACATGAAGTGATAAAGAAAAGCATTTGATTTTTTTTTATTAAACAAGAATATCAGAAAAGCAAACGACAAGTCAAAGAAAGTTGTTCGATTATGCAGATGAGATGCAAACCCAACTTTTATTTCATTGGTGAAAATGCACTATACAAAAGGCTGTAAGTACTGGAGTATCTGCACGTTCCCTGATCCCCTAATTTAAAAAATTTTTTTTTAAATTAATTTTAATGCAGTGACATTGATAAATCAGGGTACATTGTTCAGAGAAAACATCTCCAGATTATTTTGGCATTTGATTATGTTGCATACCCCTCACCCAAAGTCAAATTATCTTCCGTCACCTTCTATCTGGTTTTCTTTGTGCCCCTCCCCTCCCCCCACCCCCCTCTCTCCTTCCTCGCCCCCTCCCCACCCCCCCACCCCCCATTACCATCACATTCTTGTCCATGTCTCTGAGTCTCATTTTTATGTCCCATCTATGTATGGATTCATATAGTTCTTATTTTCTGATTTACTTATTTCACTCCGTATAATGTTATCAAGGTCCATTCATGTTATTGTAAATGATCCAATGTCATCATTTCTTATGGCTGAGTAGTATTCCATAGTATATATGTACCAAAGCTTTTTAACCCACTTGTCCACTGACAGACACTTGGGCTGTTTCCAGATCTTCGCTATTGTGAACAATGCTGCCATAAACATGGGGATGCATTTCTCTTTTGGGAACAGTTCTATGGTGTTCTTAGGGTATAATCCTAAAAGTAGAATAGCTGGGTCAAAAGGCAGTTCGATTTTTAATTTTTTGAGGAATCTCCATACTGTTTTCCACAGTGGCTGCACCAGTCTGCATTCCCACCAGCAGTGCAGGAGGGTTCCCTTTTCTCCACATCCTCGCCAGCACTTATTCTGTGTTGTTTTGTTGATGAGCACCATTCTGACTGGTGTGAGGTGATATCTCATTGTGGTTTTAATTTGCATTTCTCTAATGATTAGTGATGTTGAGCATTTTTTCATATGCCTATTGGCCATCTGTATGTCCTCTTTGGAGAAGTGTCTATTCATTTCTTTTGCCCATTTTTTAATTGGATTGTTTGTCTTCCTGGTGTTGAGATTTACAAGTTCTTTATAAATTTTGGTTATTAACCCCTTATCAGACGTACTGTCAAATATGTTCTCCCATTGTGTAGTTTGTCTTTTTATTCTATTCCTGTTGTCTCTGACTATGCAAAAGCTTTTTAGTTTGATACAGTCTATGGCCATACCACCCTGCACGTGCCTGATCTCGCCTGGTCCCCTAATTCTGTGAGCAGTGTGTTACTCTACAATTCCTCCAAAGGCTGAATTTTTCTTTGCTATGCTTACACTCTTAGTACCATCCCTTTCTGGTTTTGATTTACTTGAACTGCCTCCCAATGTGCATCCTCATTGAAGAGCTCCTGGGCACCTCATGCTCGGGGCTGCTGCGGAGGCTCACAGGTGAGGACTGGCTTGGGCGGGCACCTGGGCTAGCATCAAATCAGTCACCACGACGTGGGAATCCACAGAATGGTTTGCTGTGTACCACTTACTACCCATTATTTCCCTGCTTTACCAAGACCTTTCATTAGTTATTATAAATAGATGTTGCATTGCTTAGTTTAACAGAAGGCCCTTCATTTTTATTCATTGGTACTGAACTCATACAATGATGTTACAAGCATGTGTTACAACTGATGAGCTTGCATTGCTACATCATCATCACCTGAAGTCCATGGTTTAGAGCAGGGTTCACTCTTGGTGCTGTACATTCTAATGGGTTTGGACAAATGTACCCATCCATCATGACAGAACCACATAAAGTAGTGTCACTGCCCTAAAAATCCTCTGTGCCCCACCAATTCATCCCTCCCTCCCCCCCAATCCCTGGCAACCAGTGATCTTTCTACTGACTCAATAGTTTTGCCTTTTCCAGAACGTCATATAGTTGGATTTACACAGCATGTAGCCTTTTCAGATTGGCTTCTTTCACCTAGTAATATGCATTTAACTTTCCTCCACATCTTTTATGTCTCGGTGGCTCATGTCTTTTTAGTGCTGAAGAAGATTCTGTTGTCTGGATGCATCACAGTTTATTTATCCATTCACCTGCTGAAGGACATCTTGGTTACATCCGGTTTTGGCAGTTATGAATGAAGCTGCTATATATGTCCCCATGCAGGTTTTTTTATGGATGTGTTTTCAATTCATTTTCGTAGATACCAAAGGAAGCATGGTTGGTGTAGCGTTTGGTAAGGCTATGTTTAGTGTTGTAAGAAACTGCCAAACTGTCCTGCAGAGTGGGGGTACCCTCTGCATTCCCAGCAGTGATGAGTCAGAGGTCCTGTGCCCTGCACCCTCTCCAGCATCTGGTGCTGGCAGTGTTTTAGACGGGTCGCTCCAGTAGGTCTGTAGTGCTGTCTCATTTTGTTTTAATTTGCAATTCCCTAGTGACAAATGATATTGAACATCCTTCCATATACTTGCTTGACATCTGTAAGGTGTCTGCTCAGAAATTTTGCCCAATTTTTAAATTAGGTTCATTAAAAAAAAATTTTTTTTTTGATTGATTGATTTGAGAGAGAGACAGGAAGGAAGAAAAAATATATATAGAGAGAGTAACACTGATTTGTTATTCCATTTATTTGTGCACTCATTGGTTACTTCTTGCATGTGCCCTAACCGGGGTTCAAACCCACAACCTTGGTGTGTTGGGATGATGCTCTAACCAACTGAGCTACCCAGCCAGGGTCGGGTTATTCATTTTCTTATTGTTGGATTTTGAATAACAGTCCTTTATCTGATGTGTATTTTGCTGGTATTTTCCCCAAATCTGTGGCTTGTTTTCTTATTCTCTCCACTTGACCTTTACAGAGCAAAGTTTCTAATCTTAAGGAAGTCCAAGTTCAGGTTGTTTTCTTTCATGAATCATGTCCTTGCTGTGGTATCTAAAAAGCCACCACCATGCTCAAGGTCATCTTGGTTTAATCCTATGTTATCTTCTAGGAGTTTTACAGTTTTGTGTATATTTAGGTCTATGATCTGTTTTGAGTTAATTTTTGTGAAGGGTGAAAGATCTGTGTCTACATTTATTTTCTTTTTTTGCATGTGGAAGTCTGTTTGTTCGAGCTCTACTTGTTAAAAAGATTATCTTTGCTGCATTATATTGCCTTTGCTCTTCTGCAAACGATCAGTAAACTATCTATATGTGTGGGTGTATATATGGGTTCTTTATTCTGTCCCATGGACGTAATTGTCTATTCTTTCACCAATATGGCTCTGTTTTGATTACTGTAACTTTACAGAAAACCTTGAGGTTAGCATCAGTCCTCTGACTTTGTTGTTCTTCAATACTGTGTTGGTGATATCGTTTCTCACCATTAAATATGATGTTAGTTACAAATTTTTTGTAGGTGTTGTTTATTAAGTTGAGGAAGTTCTTCTCTATTTCTAGTTTGCTCAGAATTCTTTCAGGAATAAGTGATGAATTTTGTCAAGTATTTTTACTCTATGTACTGAGATGATCATTCTTCTTTAGTTTATTAATGTGACAGGTTACACTAACTGATTTTTGATGTTGAACCAACCTTTCATATGTGGTACAAATCTCATCTGACCATGGGTTTGTGCCCTTGTCAGTCTGTGCAGGGAAGGCTCCTTCCCAGAAATGCACACCAACTTGCTCTCTCCCTCCTTCGGGCCTTGACTTGGAAGCTCCCTGACAACCTCTCTAAAATCAGGACTCCCACCTCCTGCTCGCAGTTCTCCTACCCCTCCCCTGCCTTGCTTCCTCCGTGACATTACCATCAGACACCCTCTATGCCTGGTTTACTGTCTGTCTCTCTCTCATTACATGTGAGCTCCACGAAGGCAGAGACTTCTGTGTCTTTGGGTCACTGCTGAACCCTCCAAGCCTGGAGTGACACCAGGCACACAAAGTGGGCTCAGTCATGATGCTGAATGAATATAATTACAGTAAAATGTCAAAGTCTCCTTAGTCTTTATAGCTGCTTCCCAAGCAATGTGTTCTACCTTTCCTCTCTGCATGTATATATATCACAAATAAGTATTTTACTTTATTTTTATATAAATTAAATCAAGCAGACTAAATTATTCATCAGTTTCCTTTTTGTTCTCCAAGAACCATGTCTTGGCGACCTTTCCATGTCAGCAACACGCAGCCCCTCCATAGGGTGACAGGGTATCGAAAAAGAAAACCCCCAGATGGTGGGATAATTAGTGTGGTAATAACAGAGTTCTTTATCTGGTTGACTCTCATGTTTCCAACGTTCAGACAAGTCATTATGGCACCCTGAACAGACTAGGCTTTGGTTGTTATCCAGACAAGACACAGAGGACCTCGGCAGGTGCGAGCCCGGGCCTGGGTTGCTGCTGGGCCCTGCCCTCATTGCTTTCATTTCGTTCCCCGCCTGGGTTGCTGCTGGGCCCTGCCCTCATCGCTTTCATTTTGTTCCCCGCATCTAAGAACCAACATGTCTGACATGTCTTGGAATTGCGGTGTCTAGTGTGAGCAAAGAACAATTCCAAAGAGGTGATGGCATTTGCTGTGACAATGTTCACAGCACATTGCCTCCAAAGAGCAAAGGCTATTTAAACCGTCGCTGCCCACGAACACGGGGTGTCTGGTTTTGAAGACTCCTACAAAAGTGGCTTTGCAGTGTTTTTAGTTGAGAAACTCAAACCCTACTTGGTGTCACAGATTCTGTGTTGAGTTTTGTGACTTACTCTATTTGGTTTTCATCTTGAAATATTTATGACAACCTTAGGTCAAAATATTTAAGATTCTTAGTTAGACTCAGAAAATAGCGTTTAAAAGATGGAGCAAAGGGCAGGGTCGGCTCCCAGTGGCTCTGGCTGAGAGTCTGGCGTGACCCTGATCCTTCGCGCTTTGCCCGTGGCTCCCCCGGGGTTGGGGCAGAGGCTGGAGACACCAGGCGGGAACGGGGGCAGAGGCTGGAGACACCAGGCGGGAACGGGGGCAGAGGCTGGAGACACCAGGCGGGAACGGGGGCAGAGGCTGGAGACACCAGGCGGGAACGGGGGCAGAGGCTGGAGACACCAGGCGGGAACGGGGGCAGAGGCTGGAGACACCAGGCGGGAACGGGGGCAGAGGCTGGAGACACCAGGCGGGAACGGGGGCAGATGCCAGAGGCCAGAGCCAGTGACCCAGCCTAACTCAACACTGGGCCAGTCGACACACTTTGTGTGGTCTTTTGACCACAGAAGATGTCCTAGTTTTTAATATATTAAAAATGTTTCAAGGCCTGCCTGTGAGTGCTACATAGTTTTTAAAACCAAAATTAACAAGCACAATTCATTGTTTTTATTCAGACCTAGAGCTAAAAACAATAGGGATTCTATACTTCAGTTAATTTTTTCAAAGCTTTTCCTGTCAAACTATTTATTAGAGGAAAATGGAGCTGCCTTCATTCTGAGGTGAGTAGTCCAGTGTGGCCACAAAGACGCCCCAGCCTCGGCCACCAGCCTGTGCCATGGCCGCAGGGCTGAGAGACGGAGAGAGCAAAGACTCCGCCTGCCCCTCCTGGGGGCCGGCAGGCGCGTTGCTGCCAAAGCCCACGCAGTGGGAGGGAGGAGAAAGAAGAGGACTCACGCACCATTTGGGGGGTCTGAAGGAGGCACCAAAGTAGTTGAATACTCTTTCTTTTTTTAATGCAAATAGGAATGTAAGTTCTCAGTGTCTGGTGTGACCTCAGCATGTCTGGGGCCCACAAAGACTTTTGGGTTTTTCTGGGGCCAAAGGCCCCAAGCCAAGAAGGTCCGTCTCCACGCTGCAGACTGGCTGCCCCTCTGGCTCCTTCACCTGCTCAGGAACACAGCAAGGGCCACCGCAGACTGGGTGCAGCTTCTGCGCCCGCGAGGAGAGATGAGACTGACTCTGGGACACAGAAAGGGGGGGACAGCTGGAGACAGCGGGGCCCAGCAGGGAGACAGGCCTGGGTCAAGGCAGCGTGCTGGGCCCTTGCTTAAGCAACTTCACAGGCGCGTGTCCTTACTGTTCCCGTCACCGTGCAAGCCTCCATGAGGCCTCAGGTGCCCTCAGCATCACCCTGTGGTGCCGGCGCACGGGTGTAGGGTGCCTCTGCTGTCTCACCTGAGCATCCACGGCAGCCACACCAGAGACTCGAACACACTCGCATGGCAGGAAATAAAAGCCTTTATCCAGACTATTCACAACAGTCGGTGGTCACAGAGTGCCTTAGCAAATATTTTGTGGTCACAGACTTGGGTGATGTGAGACTCATACAGAAACCAAATACACTTCAAGCATGTCTTTCGTAAGTATTCAGAATCACAGGGCAAATGCACAAACCTCCTTTAAGAGTGCTATGGAAACAACTTAATATATTTCTTACAACTACAATTCAAATTGGCACAGATGGGCTGCGGATGTAATTATAGACCTAAATTTGAAACCACAGTGCCTATAATATGTCTAAAATTCGCTGTGTAGGCATGTATCTCAGCAAAGCCTTCTGGAAACAACCGTCACCATTTATTGAGTGACTACTGAATGCCAGACGCTGTATTAAGCCCTTTACAAAGATTATCTGATGAGAGCTTCTCAATTCTGCAAGAGGTGCAGTTACCGTCCACACTTTAAACATGAGCAAACGGAGTTGGGAGAGATTAAGAGCCTCGCCCAAGTCAGAGTCCACCCAGCAAACGACACACAAATGTACACAGCTGTCTCTCTGTGCATTTCCTTTTCTTACACGTAACGCCTGAAAGCAAGCAGGCAAAGTGGAGCGTCCACCACATTTTTAATGCACTCAGCATATTACTGCTGTGCAGACAATCCACTCTTCCTGCAATGAAACACAGGAACAGAAACATAGATTTCTGATTCATCTCCGTTGAATGAGGAATGAGTGAAGAACAGAATGAATGGCTGTGGCAGTCTTGGCTGCTGACACTAAATTGGCACCAGCACACTCTGACCGCTCCCCGGAGTGGTCTGGGTGTAGGGCTGGCTGCTCACATCCCTCACAGGGAAGGCAGGCCCCCGGGCTTGGTCAGGCCTTCTTCCCACTGAGGTCTCAATAAACCTGACACTTGGGAAAAAACCCCTCGGATCGTCTGCACCTGAAGCTTGCGTGACAGGGGACGTGGCACATGCTTTTCTGTGAGATGTCAGATTCGACTGAAAGGTTTCGTTTTCCTCTGTCCTGTTGGCTTCCCCTGATGCTCATTCCCTGGTGTGAAGGCAGTGAAATGTGACTATCCTCCTGTCTTGATTCTCCAGCCAACCTCCTTTCCTGCCAATATTTTGGTTATTTCATCACATTTGCAGTTATTCATCAACTTAACAATGGTTGTGCTCAAAGGATTGTACAAAAGTTAGTAATGAAAACTTTTAACTAAAAGAGTCCATTTTATTTACGTTCAGAATGAATGCCTTCCTCCTCAGAAACAATTTTATGTTTCACTCGACAAAGATGGCAGGGTGGGGGGCTCCCGGGCAGCACACCTGACGAGGTGTGGTGTCTGAGCTGGGCCTCGGAGGAGGGCAGGTGGGGATTTCAGCTGGCCCGGGGGCTGTGGGGCACACCGCCTCCCACACCACCTCCCACACCTGGCTCCACGGCTCCGACAAGTAATGCCTCTGGGGCTGCCCATTGTTCAGTAGTGTGGTTTCTATACTACAAAGCTTTCCAACTTCCAACTGTGACCTCTCTTCCCTATGAAGACCCAGCCACTAGGAAGGACTAATTTTCACCCCTGCGGGGAGCGCAGCACCCCCCCCCAGGGGGGAGACGGGCCTCTCCTGGCACAGAGGTGGGTGCTCTGGTGGAGTGAGGGTTTCGAGAGCAGCCATTGGAGTCACCAGAGAGTAGAAGTGAGCCACAACCCCGGCACAGAAGGCAGGAGGTCAAGACTGGGTTCCGGGCAGAGAGACCAGGGCCGGCGAGGAGGGCAGTGTGGCTCAACTGCACAGAGGTGGCGAGAGTGCGGGGGCCGTGAGTGTGACCACTCCTGCACACACGAGTGACAATACGCGTACATAAGCACTTTCTTCGCCCTCTTCACCTTTTCAGCACACCTCTGCAGAATCAAGTGTCAGCTGAGTAATCACTACTCCCACATTAGTGGGGTCCACCTGTCTGAGGTTCTAACTGTGCTTTAAATGGACCAGAAAGTACAGCCTGTCTAATGACAAATGCTATTGTAGTTTAATTTTCTGAGCCGTCTGAGGGGTTTTCACCCACTAAATAGAGGAGTGGCTTTCAGTCAATGACAGCCTTTCAGAAAAGCAGGCAACATAATGCATCACCGATAATAAATAACATAACTGCAGAATACCAGCATCAATACAGAAAATAAGTTACATGCGGATTACCAAGGTAATTTTCAGAAAGGAAACAAATGTTAGGCTTCAGGTCGTCAAGGTAAGCACCGAACCTCAAGTAAAAACAAATGAAATCAAGATTAATGCCTTACCAGGTGCAAAATCTGTCTGGTTTAATCATTTATTTCTGGCAGAAGTCTTACGTTCCGAAAGAGAACAAACTTTTCATTACGTTCAGGGTTCATGTTTTAGTTTCATTCCGAGGGGGGGAAGGGCCCAGGATGGCAAGAGGTGGCTTGGGAGCAATCCATCGGGAACACGCCTTGGGTTGTAACAGCTTCATTTAAGTCTCTGACTCACGTGCTATACAGTCCAACATAATTTTGGTCTGTATTAACAGTAAGATCATGTCAAGACTATGAGCAAAATCATATCGAGGAGTCTCACTGTAGGCTGGTGAGCCCAGCCGGCATCTGAAGCATGGGAATAGCTGGTCGCCCCATTTTGTGAAGAACATGGACACACGAGAGCCTTCAGGAGGCCCTCATCCTAGCATCGTGGAAGGGACTGTCTGAGCGGAGTTCGGGAGGTCTAAGAGAAGGCGTGACAGCTCCCAGTATGGGAAGGGGCCCTGGGGAAGAGGAAGCAGAATCACTCCGTGCTGCCTGGGGCAGTGCTGTAGCCAGGGGTAGAAGTGCGCTACCGAGTCACATTCTATAAACCTGCTGTGAGATTCTGCCGTCTGAGCAATGGCGATGAAGAGAAATGGGAAACGCATCACCACCACAGCGAATATTTTAGCAAATGGGAAACAAAAGAGGAGGGATGTCTTGCATAAGCTGGTGGGTTAAAAATGCATTCCACTGTGTACTTCCCACATTCCTGACAAAGCCAGCAACAAGAGTAAAATCAGCAAAAACAAACATAAAATCACAAACAGCAACCAAACAAAGAAGAGGATATAGCATAATTTAATAAACTTCTAAAAGTCACCGGATTCACACTGGTAATTCATAAAAATCCTGAAAGTTCTAACAGCCCACCGAACTGGAGAGAAGCAAAGCGAGTGAGTGTGCTCTTTTCACTGCTGCCTGACGGAGTGGAAGAGGGGGCGGGGCGGGGCGGGGCGGGGCAGGGATGGATCCCAGAGCCTTCTGCTAAGTGGAGGCAGCCAGGCACAGAAACCTCCATCTCCATGGCGCTGTGGACCAGGGGAAAGGACAGAGGCAGACACCGGGTCAGTGGTTGGCAAGGTGACCACAAAGGTGCACGCGGGACTCCAAGGGGGAGATGGAAAGCTCAGTCATCTTTGTGGTGGGGCTGCATGGCTATAAACATTTGTCAAGATTCATTGAATTGTGCAGTTAAAATTGGTGAATTTTATTTTAAATGGAGGCAATGACATCCTCTTTTTTTTTTTAAGTATTTATTTATTTATTTTTAGAGAGGAGAGAGGGAGGGAGAGAGAGAGACAGAGAGGGAGAGAGAGGACAGACAGAGAGAGAGAAGGGGGGAGGAGCTGGAAGCATCAACTCCCATATGTGCCTTGACCAGGCAAGCCCAGGGTTTTGAACCGGCAACCTCAGCATTTCCAGGTCAACGCTTTATCCACTGCGCCACCACAGGTCAGGCGGTGAATTTTATTTTATATAAATTATACTTCAATAAAGATTATCTAATGAGACTGAGGTCTGGAGGGCTGGCTTCTGAGTTAAAGAAGCATCACGCCCCTCGGCAATCACACAGCAGAACCCCAGAACAGGACGTATGCAAACTAAGAGCACTGGGTCCAAGCACTCCGGCCGAGGCTGTGACCCACTGGGATTCACCTCCTCTCCTCCATTCCCGCAGGCTACAGAAGAGTGTGGCTGACTTTTAGTGTTTATTTTATTGATTTTAGAGAGAGGAAGGGTCAGGTGCCTTGACTGAGGATCGAACCAGTAACCTCTACGCTTCAGGACGATGTTCTAACCAACAGAGCTATTCGGCCAGGGTGGTGACTTCTTGATCTAGAGATGACAATGAACTAATTGAAGTACTGAACTTACACCAACCAACATGTGAATTAGACTTGGGACCAAATGGGAATATTTAAACTTGGACAACGTAAAAATAACAATATGCCTAACTCCCTACCCAGGTATAGTTCAAGTACTGATATACTCATCTTTCATAGCAGAAGGCCAACCAACAGAGCTTGCTTATAACTGAAATATGTAGTTTTAGAAAAACCCAAGATGCTGCCTGTTAACATTTCTCATCTCTATTCTTGATCTCAGCAGAATTTAGAGGAAACAAATAGCTCTTACAGTATAAACTGCTCAGCTTCTTTATGCCTTTCTTTTCTTCTGTTATAGTAAGTAAGGTGAAATTTTGTACTTCTTAAAAAAATTAAAAGCAATTATGGTAGATTCTATTTACTGACATAGCTTATTTTATAATATCTGAAACACTAGTGCTTCGGAGATGTACCATTATTTTACATACCACTAAGCAAGAAACTCCACTGCCAATATACCTAGGACACAATGCAAAGATGTCATGGACTACAGATACATACCAAGTTCAAAGTGGTCAAAAATATGAAAAAAACTATGACTCAGAATCAATAAAAGGTACTTCCACTGATCCATGCACAATCAAGTTTCCTGAAGTCGGGTCACCTACATTTAATAATAGTTATTTTTCATAGGAAAGATCTGAGATCATTTTAAAACTTTCATCTTTTCTACATTAAAAAAGAAAAGTTCTTTATAATAAAGACATACTTATAAAACAAGTGATTTTTATTCAAAGATTAAAAAAATGACTGGAAGTAAATATGTCAAGATGTTAAGAGTGGGTCATTTGGGGAGGTCAGGGATGACATTTCTGTATTTTAAAGCAATTCTTCAAGTTGGGAAACCAAAGAAAGCAAGGAAAGATTCATGAAGACGGGCATGGCCGTCCTCAGAGAAAAGGAGTCTACGGCAGTGTTCCTGCTCTCCAGGAGACCGGCTGTCCTGGTTACCCGGCACTGACCCAGTTTTCACACTGCAAGTCCTACGTCCCTGGGTGACTGGTCACCCTGCCTCCATTGTTCCAACGAGAGGGCTGACACACAAGGAAAGATATGTGAGATTTGATCCTAGAGAGTTCAGACTTGTTTTTTTTAGGATGCCCCGAATCCCGGAGGAAGCTGGTAGGCAAGCAGATTCCTGCATCCACCCCTGGAGGCTCTGCTCCAGGGCCAGGAGGCGGGGGCTCAGGAGACTGCATTTTAAAGTTTCCCGGGTAATTCCTACACCTGGCCTCACAGCTCCCTCCGCAGTCCCGCCCGTCTTCCTCCTCCTCTCCTTACCCAGCGCCCTGGGAAACCGGCCCTGAGTCTGTGCCACCTGCTGCCAACCGCACACCGCTTGCTCGTGGCCCTGGAGGGCTGCCTCCTGTCCACGCTCACCGCAAAGAGCGAGCGACCAGAGGAACTCCTGCCAGGGACACGTGTAGTAGCTTAACTCAGACCAACTCACGTCCGAGAGTCCAGGAGCTCTGGGTCTTCCAGAGAAAGGGGAAGCCTGTGAATGCACAGGAAGGAAAAAAAAGACCTTCCATGGTACGGAACGACACAGGTATCTCCAATTCCGTTCCATTCCTTGCTTAGGTTCCACCATACTCAGACACCGTCCATGGCATGTATCAACCTGGAAATCTTTAAACCATCTACGTATTATCCTATCCTATACATTTGTTTCCGTGAACGTAATTAATTCTCTCTCAGATAAGTTTGTGGACAAAAAGGGGGTATGTACGAGTTCAGTGATTGAACGTACTATCACGGGGGGCGGGGGGGGGGGGGCGGTGTGGATGAACTGATCATAAACTCCTAAATGGGCAGGTCATGGTGGGTGGTCACACCCCAGGCTTAGAACTTTAGTAGAAAAGGTTAAGCAAGTCCTGCCCATGGCTCTGTGCATCCTGGTTAACACACCTTTGAAATACCGGAGGTAATCCTCTTCCCCGGACCCCTGGCAGCTCACAGGGAGCTCATTATCCAGTTAACTATCCTGGCCCTTGCTGTCTCCCACCTTCATGTAATCTTCCTCATACTTCCTCATTAGCGCTGATGGTTTAAGAAACTGTAAACTGTCATCCTCCAGAGCACTGGAGATCTTGCTTCTTGACATTGTCATCGGTTTGGCTCAAGTAAATTCTTATAAAAATTCTCTACAGGTTGAACAGTTCCTATGTTGACAAGTCAAAAGAGATGATGTTTCCTCAGTGTAGCTATTTGGTTCCATTACTTATTTCTAAAATCATTTCGTCAACCATTTTTCATTAATATGTAAGCCAGGCTCCCAATTTTGGTGGTTCTTTTCCGAGTGCTTCTCGAACTTTAATGTACATACAAGTGCCCCGGAATCTTGTAAAAACAGAGATTCCGACGGGACCTGTCTAGGGAGGGACCTGGGAATTGGCATTCTGAACAAGCTCCCAGCTGACGCCCAGACTGCTGGTTCCTGGACAAACGAGCTGCAAGGACAGCTCACATGTGGAGGTGGGGTCCCTAAGTCTATTCTGCCCTTGAGAAGCCAAATGGCATTTGTCTTCTATCACAAACTACTATGCTGTTTTTCTCCTGACGTTTGCTGGAAATTCGAAGTGTAACCCCCACCTCTGGTGGGAGTGAGTCAGCAAGTAGTGAAGCCAAACTCCTTTTCATTGTCAAGTCTTATCTCTGCTGTTTACTGACCTGCAAACTACCAGTTAAATACTAAGCAGAAGATCTAGAGATTTAAAAGAGCACAGGTAGAAGAAAATGATTTTAATCATAAAAATGAGTAGGGGTTAAAAGTGAGAAAATGCAAGTTGGCTAGTTTTAGAAGGGCTACTTTTCTTAAATGAACTCAGAAAACTGTTGTCAGCTGCAGGGATGAACCCTCTAACTTGAAGGGGAGTGGGGAAATTAAAAGAGGCAGCGTGATAATAATTTTGAATTCAACTGAGCAGAAAGTTTGGCAGGTGAATACCACAGAGTAATTTTACATTTTGCTGTCCAAGAGCCAGAATGAAATAATGTGTTCTGTGTTATCATTATTGAGGTTCCCAAACACTGAGATGAAGAAAAGTGAAGATCACTGAGGCAAAACTCAAACAAATTTCAAAGTACATGCAAAGCATTATTTTAAAATCATGTCATATTATGTATACCATAGAGAAAAAGACTGGGTCCTGGCCAGTTGGCTCAGTGGTAGAGAGTTGGTCCAGTGTGTGGAAGTCCTGGGTTTGATGATTCCCGGTCAGAGCACACAGGAGAAGTGCCCATCTTCTTCTCCACCCCTTCTCCCCCCGACTTCCCTCCTGCAGCCATGGCTTGAATGGTTCAGCAAAGTTGGCCGTGGAGCACGGAGATGGCTCCATGGCCTTGCCTCAGGCACTAAAATATCTCAGTTACCAAGCAACGGAGCAATGGCCACAGATAGGCAGAGCATCGCCTGGTTGGGGGCTTGCTGGGTGGATCCTGGTCAAGGCACATGCAAAAGTCTGTCTCTCTGCCTCCTTATTTCTCACTTAAGAAAAAAATAAAGAAAAAAAAGGAAAAGATTGGGAGAAGGTATAGCAAAGGGCCAGCAGTCACTGTCCCTGGATGGTGGGCCTTTGTTTACTTTCTTTTTTTTGTGTGTGTGTGTATTTCTGAAGCTGGAAATGGGGAGAGACAGTCAGACAGACCCCCGCATGCGCCTGACCGGGATCCACCCGGCACACCCACCAGGGGCGATGCTCTGCCCACCAGGGGGCGTCACTCCACTGCGACCAGAGCCACTCCAGCGCCCGGGGCAGAGGCCAAGGAGCCATCTCCAGCACCCGGGCCACCCCCTCTCCAATGGAGCCACGGCTGCGGGATGTTTACTTTCAATTATGCTATTTTGACATTTTCTAAAAAATTTTATTATTACTTTTATAATAAAAAAGTTAATTTTTAAAAAGTGGACATGCTGAGACAAATAGATGGAAGGGAAGGAGGAAAGTGGGGAGGAGGAAAGGAAAGAAGGGAGGGAGAGAGGAAAGGAAGGAGGGAGGGAGGAAGGAAGGAGGGAAGGAAGGAAAAAGGAAAGCTGAAAGAAAGGGAGGGAGAGAGAGGGAGGGAGAGAAGAAGAAAGGAAGGAAAGAAGGAAGGAATATAAATGGCTTTTCTTTTGAGGGAGAATTTCTTTTAAATGGTGATTCCTTTACATATTTTTTTTTATTATGCCCCACACAATTCTTTCCTGTTTTTCTGGGATCCTACTAAAATTAAGGCTGTGATTATAATTTAAAGTGCTAAATGAAATATGAGTAACTAGAATCTTTGAAGTCCTAAGAATTCTTCTGTAATCAATATTTTCTATTTCACATATAGCAATGGGCACTTACGAAACTTTTACAATGCTTCAAGGATGAAATGCAAGGTCCTCTCTCCCTTCCTACCATAATCCACAGTGTGCCAACCATTATTAAAGTCCCCACATTCTGCCTCCAAGCCGCACTGCCCAGCCACGGTGCAGACTCTCCAGCAGGTAGAGGTGACAGTCTATTCATCACTGCATGCCTGTGAGCATGCATAGCCTCCAGTGGCCGACAATGTGATACTGATAGAAAGAAACACACCGGGCAAGTCTGCAAAATCACTAGCCCCGGAAACAACTCGCTAGATACCTTTAGGATGGTGATATTCCAGGTAAAACTCTCCACAGCCTTCTGTAGCTTCCGTTCCTTCAGACCTTCCTTGGTGCCTATGCTGTGCAAGTGTTCATGGAACTCCATGGCTGAAAGAGGTAGAAAGACAAAGTAGGTCACGTCTCCATCCACCCTGTGGTCATGAACCAGCAACATTTACTTTTCCGGGGATTGCTAAATGATTCCAACTTCCAATGGGATCTCGTGACTGCGTCTATTTAAGAACGTAATAATGGGGAGAAACACAGAAAATTCATGGTTTCCACCAGGTGGAAGGTGTGTGAGAGGTCAGCGGTGATTCCTCTTGGTTTGAAGGTGGGACAGGGAGCACAGGCTCATCCTCACTCTTGTTTAGAAGTGGGAATCTGGGGCTCTGCACGGTTCAGAGCTTGATGGCTGTGGAGGAGGCAGGGACTAGAAACCGGGTCTTGGGAATCTCAGAACGCCAATTTCAGCTCTGCTGAGGCCGTAGCACTGGAAGCTGGGCTAAAACGAATGAATGCAGAGTGTATATCCTGTCCCAGTCGTGTCAATCTGAGGTCAGACACCAATCATGTTGTAAAGGGGAGAAGATGAGGAGAAAGACCCAAAATTCTGACTACCCATTTATATTATGATATATTATAATAATTACATAATCCAGTTAATATTCCCAACTGTCATTCAAGATCTTCTCTCAGGGGCTCCTCATGCAGGGCTGGTATGATGACCCTTCCACTGGTTTAGTATTTTGATGCGTGGATTTCTTGCACATTCAGTTAACAGTCAACACCCCCATCTCTGGCTAATGGGAACCCTTTAGACAGGAGGGTTCTATGCCCTTTTGAAATGACCAATTAGCCTTTGATATGTCCCTTGTTTTCTTGCACAAGATTTTCAAGACCACCAAGCACACTTCCCACCTCAGACCTCGAACCGAGCAGCTCGCCGAGGACCTCTGGAACCCATCACTGGGAGGGTGTTTAAAGGCCACAATCTGGGGGCTCGGAGTGCTCACTGTTACTGATTTTTCCTTGTTTTCTAGGACCTTCAATGGACAGATCTCAAACACATGCATATATTTTTTTATTTAAGGGAAGAATAAGATCTTGCTAGAATTGTCATTCAAATTTAAGTATACAGGGTTTTCATATATTTTTGTTAGGTGGAAAATCTTAATTCCTCACCACATCAACATAGCTATTAATAGTAAGACCTCTGAATCCAATTTAAACTCCCTTTGAATTTTTTTTTTGTACTTAAGAGTGTATTTCATTGGGAATGAACAGTAAAAATATTGTGTTCTAAGGTCAATCAGAATAACTCTTTTCTCTACATGCTTATGTCACTAACAAAGTACAATTAGGTTCATTTGTTCCTTCTTTTCTTTTTTCATTTTGTGTGTGTATGGAAGAGGGATGCTTTTTTGGATGTAATTTATGTTATAATTATGTCAAAACTTTACATGATTCCAAAGTCAAACTACATACCAAAGTGTATTCAGGTAAATTCATCCTTCCAGGTCTCTCTCCCCCTGCCCCCGCCTGCCCCTGTACATCTGTATTTGTTTCTATTCATCCTTCTGTAACATTTCTCCTTGAAGAAGAAGATGTGTTCCTGTACTCATAATCCTTCCCTTCGTGTACAGAGAGCAGCACACACGGGCACTGTTCCGTACCTTGGCTTGGCTGTTCTTCTTCACGTAACTATCAATACATAGTGGGCACCACTCCGTGTCGGTGTATACAGAGCTCTCCCTCCCTCTTCTTTTCCTTAACAGTTTCACAGACTCCACTGTGTGGGTGGACCGTCCACTGTATGGATGGACCAGCATTTACTGACCCAGTCCTCTACTGATGGACATTGAGTTATTTTCAAATCCTTTCCTATTACAAATAATGTAAGTGTTCATAACTGTTCCAAGACGTTCCCTGTGTTCCTTTGAACATGTCTTCTGTTAAGCTGGGTATTCCAATTTCTAACTCCCTTTCTGTATAAGACCACTCCAGAGCAACTCTTTATAAAGTAATTGACAGCAACTTTATTCCTCAGTGGCTTTAAACAGTAAGCAAAAGCTGACACACATATAATAAATATGGGAAACTGCCAATTTAATCTTTTTTTCCCCCTCTCTTCATTACTTTCCCCATCTAATAGGAAATATGGTCCTACTTCCTGTCATGCTGGTAAGGCTTAAGAAACTCATTGGTTTCAAGAAAGAAAAGCAATCTGTAAAAAATTCATTACATTGTCTAGGAAACTACCACATTGACCACTGTCCTTTTTTCCAACTTTTCTTTGTCAATGATGGTACTTAAGAACACCCCGCTTGATTAAATGACCCCCTTCCACCCCACTGCTGGTGACCTGGCTCGGCGGGTCACATCCCTGCATCTAGTTCTGACTTTCATTGGATGAGCTCGGTGGGATACACAGAAAAACAAACTAACACAAACAAACAAAATAATTATGGATGGGTGACAATCTTGTCCTGAAACCCAGGCTGTTTTGCTACAGCAATAAACCAAACACACACACACACACACACACACACACACACACACACACACACAGTTTCCCCAGTCACATGAGGGAGCGTCCTTGGAGTGTGCTGTACTTCTTAGAACATGGTCAGGCGAGGCTTTTACGGTAAGACCCCAATGTGCTGGGTTTTTTAAATTAAGATTTAATGCTGGACTTCAGCAGGACCTGGGGTTCAGGACCTGAATTATTAATACTCATAATGTTTCAATCCTGGCAGTCAGGAGGCACGAGAGTCTTGTCTGTATCTCTGAGGTTTGGTAGCTGGAATTCAGGACTGGGGAACAGGAAGGAGAAGAGCCCAGGAGGAGTGGTGGTGGGCAGGTACCTCTCTGCAAACAGAAAGTCACAGCTGTACGGGCTCCGAGGTCACAGGACGAATCGTAGGGGAGGGACACAGGAGGGACGTCAGTGTGGAACTTCACACCACCACTGCTCACCAGGTGCAGGTTACTCACGATGTGTTTTTATTACAAAATTCAAAACTGGCACAGAGGTATGATACAACAATCTGGGGAATATTTCAACTACCCACTGTCTCACTCCTGATCACTGCAACCATGGAGAAACAGTTTAATACGACCTTTTCTCCTTTCTTCCCTTTGATTCAAGCTGGACTCATCCAGCACCCTGACTCTCAGGCCTCCTTCTCCCTGCGTGATCGCTCCCTTAAGCACGAAGCCCTCAGGACAATGAGGTTCTGTTCAGCATCAAACAATCTTTAGAACGAAGCCTCAGGTCTGTTGACCCCAGAGACAGAGCTTGGTCAGACTAGAGATAACATCTAGGCCTCAGTTGTATTTCAGCTCCAGGCCCAGAAAAGCAGAGAAACCAGACAAAGTGCTGCTGACATCAGGACCAGATGGACTGATCAACTACCCCTTAGTGCCCACTAATCAGTAGAGCCCACAACTCTGACCACTATCCTAACCCCCTTAGTCACCATCCTTAGTGATTTTCCCCCTATATAACCATCCCCCGGAAGCCATCAGGAGCCAGGTCTTTGAGCATGAGCTCACCTGTCCCCGGGCAAGGATCACTTCCTAAAACCAACCCTCACTTTCTTTGCTGCAGACTCCTGGTCACGTCTTACTGGGCTCTGCTGCACACAGGCAAATGGACCCTGTTAATCCAGTGACATCACCAGTAAGGTAATGAGGCAGGGACATGAACTGCTACACTGGGCTTCATACCAGCTCACAAGAGAAAGCCTACAGATAGTACAAGCGCAGAAGAGCAGGAGAAGGCAACGCTGAGCTCTGACAAACATTCACCCCGCATTCAGAGAAAGCAGCTTTGAGAAAGTTCGGAGATACACAGGGCTGGAGGCAGGAAAAAACAGGCTGCTTTGAGAAGGACGCTTAAAGAAACAAGTACAGCTGTCTGAAAAGCTCCTATTTTACTTGTTTATTATAAAGTGAGACTAGACAATTCACCCATATCTTTCTCCTCTTAAAATATACACAGTCTGTAAAGCCAGTAGCCCCGGCCACCATCACAGCCGCCTGGCCAGTGCACATTCACATTTGATTTGAACAGATGGTAATGAAACAATGGAGTCAAGAACTGGTGGGCCATTAGCTTTAATCCTAGCTTGCACTCAGTGGGCAAGAAATACACATAGTGGGAAAACACTTCCCTTTCCATTCAGGGCTCCCAAAGCCATTGACTTATCTGAGTTTCCTAGAATCAAAGGTTTCTACCTCACCAGCCTTATTCACCTCTGGTCCCCATCTCCTTCTCTCTGCACAAACTGGCTTCTCCTTCAGCACTCCGCCATCTTGGCTGCCTCTCCTCTGCAATGCTGATGACAGGATCCGAGAGAGCGAGCCCCTGGTCTGCCCTATTTTATAGTGTAGAAATTAAAGCCTTTAAGCCAATATACAAATAAGGAAGTCTCTGATACAAAGCCACTTATCTGAGGCATATACAAGATTCCTCATAAGAGTGCACCACCCCACATCATGCAACAGTCAAGGGTGTGGGGAAAAGCTTAGTTTTCAGAAGATCTTAGTATTAGAAGGATGTTGAAAAGATCTTAGTATTAAAAGGGTGGGAAAGGCTTAGTCTTAAAACCAAGCCTTATAACAGGAGTTGGGAATCTTTTTGGCTGAGAGAGCCATGAATGCCACCTATTTTAAAATATAATTCCATGAGAGCTATACAACGACCCTGTACGTTACGCATTATCCAATAAAAATTTGGTGTTGTCCCGGAGGACAGCTGTGATTGGCTCCAGGCACCCGCAACCATGAACATGAGCGGTAGGAAATGAATGGATTGTAATACATGAGAATGTTTTATATTTTTAACGTTATTATTTTTTTATTAAAGATTTGTCTGTGAGCCAGATACAGCCATCAAAAGAGCCACATCTGGCTCGCAAACCATAGGTTCCCGACCCCTGGGCTATAGGACCTTGCCAACTTACAGCCTGTCTCCCACACCCAATCCCAATGCAAACTATAAGTGAACAAATATAAACACCATATTTGCAAACTTATTTAACCTATCCAGTCCAGTGAAAGTCTATAGGGAAGTGCAAAAAGTATTATTAATGGAGTTCTTTAAAAATGGGTCACAAAAAGTTGGTAAGTTGAAAACTGAAAAAGTTATGTTAAAAGTATAACATCACCCCCCCCCCCCCCCGCCTCCGCCTCCCCAAATTTTTTAAGTGACCAAGACCATCAGTCCCATTGTTACTTATTTCATTGTCTGGTTTGCAATGTACTTTTATATTATTAACTTATAGACTGATCATTACAAACATTTTGCTAATCTGCTGATATGAAGCATATGTTAATTTTACTTTTATGGGAATAAAAGGATGCTTATCTTGGCCTAGGCAGTGTGACTGTACCACTTCCTCCTTCCCTGTCACAGGCAAAGTTCAGGGCAAGGCCTTAGGGCACACACGCAGGGAAGCAAGAGGCAGTTCACCAGGCACCTGGCATATTATAGAGGAAACTTGGAGAGCGCTACAGAACTTTCCCAAGGAAATGGTAAGGGAGGACTTGAGTATTGTTTTGCCTGAGCCAGTACTCCAAGGTTTTCCAACTACCATGCTTTATTTCCGAGTGAGGGTCCCTGTCCTTAATATGAGCTCATGCTATAGCTATGTGTATCAAATAATTATGCTGGAGGTAGAACATTGTAAGGACTATTGGATCGGCACTGACCCAGTTCTGACGGAATGACATTATGCATTTGAACTCGGTCAGCCCCTATATAACAAGAAAATCTAATTCTATATCCAAGATGCAAATTGCACTATTCCCTTGACATGAATTACCAGGAAACCTATTCTAACATGTCACAGGAGGTGTTTTCAGTTCTTACCATCCACAATTAAGTATACAAAACTTGTCTAGGGTAGATGTTAAGTCACTTTCTCCCTATTTCCCAAATTATTTTCAGCAAAGAAACATGAACCCAATGAAAAGGCCCTTATCTTATTAAACTTAAAAGCAGTATCTCTTCTCCTTTCTGTCAGTCACACCTTTTTATCTGAAGATCAGAGTGAGTTTCAAAGTAGCTGATGAAAATCAGATAAGTAAAAACTTGAAGTTACCACCTCCACCTAAGCCCCACAAAGAAATTGAGTTGTTTTTGCTTTAAAACTCCTGGTTCTGTCATTTCAGTTTGAGGGTGGTGGGGTTAGGAGCTAGTGGAAGGTGAAGGAATTTGGAACTCCCACTGCAGGGGTGAGGATGGGGGGGGGGGTTGACCAGTGCTGGGAGGAGCTGCTGGGGGACAGTGAGCTGGTGGGAATCGGAGACTACAGGTGAACAAGAGGGGAGGAAGCAGGGAGTTAGGAGGTTGCTCCAGTAAGCTAGAAAATTTTAAGAGCACGTGGCCTTGTGGCCTGCCTTGTTTGAGAGAATTTGGAGGAATTAGGTAACGCAGCAAAGGATTTGGGGAAGGGAGCCTATGCAAGGACAGGTTGTGCTGACAGTGATCTCAAACCTCAGTGTACCTCAGAATCATGGGAGGAGTGTGTTTAAAATGCAGCCTCTCTGCTTCTGCCCCAGGACTCTGATTCAGGAGGTCTGGGGTGCGCCCAGACTTGGGCAATTTTAGCAAGCACCAGAAGACTTCCATGCAAGGGGGCTAGCGATCATTCTGAGGAAACCCAGACCAGGACGAAGGGGAGATGGGACTGAGAGATGGAAAGTCACGATGAAGACGGAGCATGCCCAGGAGATGTCAGAGAGTCATGATTAGAGGGACATTTTAGAAACCTAAGAATTAGGATATTGTCAACTCTGTCTTAAAAGAAGGAAGGTAGGAAGGAAGGGGGAGGGCAAGGAAGTCAAGACTCTTGATTTTTAAATGACTGGCCCAGCTCACATATACAAATATTTACTTCTAATTATTTTGTTTATCTTGTATAAGATTTATTTCTATGTTTCCTAGTTTCATGCTCATTAAAAAGGACTCTAATGTGAAACAATCAGGAATAGTTACTTTAAGAGATAAAACAACTATTACCTAGGATGGCCATTTTTTTTTAGAATAGTTCTCTGTTCCTATAATTAGTAATTAATCTCTATTAGATTGAGATACAAAAGGCTGCATCATTTTGGCTAATGAAAGTAATTCTTGAGTCGTAAAGTAATAACATTAATTGGTCAGCCAATAACATTTATTGATCACACACCAAATGCAGGTCATTTGACCATTTACTGTGTTAAGTCCTATTAGAACCCATTACTTAAATATGTTGAACACTCTGTAAAAGCCACAAATTTCTAGATGCCTGGGGAACAAGGTGGGCTCAGAGAACTAGTACGGACATTATTAGCTCATTGACAATTCTTCCATAAAGAAACCTTTTATAATTTTGTTCAGGAATACAATGGCTGTGTTTAGAGCCATTCATAAAGCAAATGCGGCAATGGCATAAAAATCATGATGTGAGAATGCATAATAATTGTTGCTTGTTAAAAATCAATGCCAAAATAAACTCTGCAGGTGCAATAGCAAACCAGGACTTTTGTACTAGGAAAAGAAACATATGGGAGAATTGGAGGCAAAAACGGACCAAATGCTATAAAGTAAAAGGTTACAAAATAAATTACAAACAACTGGCAATTTAGGATTAGATTACTTAATCTCACAAACTAAACAAAAAATAATAAATCAAACAAGTTTAAATTTCTGAAAACTTGAGGAAGTCCATCCTGTGTTTTTACTTAAATGACTAGGTAGAAAAAGAGAAGATAATAAATACTCCTAAGGTGCAGTCGACTGCCCTTACACTTGTTATAAAATTGTAAGCAATTATATTGGAAAGTTACATAATGAGGAAGACAGGGAGTTTTTTTTTATCTTTTTATTATCATTTCCTGAGTTCGATCCTGGCTAGCCTTAGTGTCCTAAGTGAAGAATAAGAATGCTGAGCTCTAATTTTAAAAAGGCTATTTGTTTAGCTCCTATCCTCAGGAGACACCTACCAACCAGACAGAGCCTGGGATGCAGGGCACCGTGAACAGCCAGCGCAGGTCAGCTGTGACCTCAGGGTGCGGGATGGGCCTCAAGACGCCTGCGCCTATTACTTTGTTCAAACGCAAAACCTGGACACTTCCGGTGCCTATTCATCTGGTCAGCTTCCAGAGGTTGGCTCTACCTCCTTAACTATACCAGCCGTTTCCAACCTTTTCATCTCATGGCGCACATAAAGTAATTACTAAAATTCTGCAGCACACCAAAAAATATCTTTTTTGCCAATCTACAAAAAAAAAAAAAAGGTATAATTTTGATTCATTCACGGCAGACAGCTATTGTGTTGGCTGTTGTCTTTTTTTTTTTTTTTTTCTGAAGCTGGAAACAGGGAGAGACAGTCAGACAGACTCCCACATGCGCCCGACCGGGATCCACCCGGCACGCCCACCAGGGGCGACGCTCTGCCCACCAGGGGGAGATGCTCTGCCCCTCCGGGGCGTCGCTCTGCCGCGACCAGAGCCACTCTAGCACCTGGGGCAGAGGCCAAGGAGCCATCCCCAGCGCCCGGGCCATCTTTGCTCCAATGGAGCCATGGCTGCGGGAGGGGAAGAGAGAGACAGAGAGGAAGGGTGGGGGGTGGAGAAGCAAATGGGCGCTTCTCCTATGTGCCCTGGCCGGGAATCGAACCCGGGTCCCCCGCACACCAGGCCGACGCTCTACCGCTGAGCCAACCGGCCAGGGCCTGTTGTCTTTTTTTTATTTGACAATCTAAAGGAAAGAGGTCAGTGCCTCTGACTAATCAGGTTTACATGTTTTAAAATTCTTGTGGCTCACTGGCTGAAAATCACTGAACCATACTATTAACCTCACTGACGGGCAATTACACAAAATAAATATCTTTTTTTTTTTTTCTTTTTTTTTTACATGTTCTCTGTTTACCAATTACCAATGTGTCTGTTCTCTGCCTGTCTCTACTGTGGGAGCTTAGAGCGAAGGTCCCTCCCCTCTGTTCATTTACACAGGGCTCTGCCTAGAAGCAGCCCTCAGGAGCAGACTTCTGTTTGTTAAGAGGAGTCTTCACAGTAGTTAAATGGATAAGGGGAGCTGAACCACCCAAAGCAGCTCCCCTGAGCAAGCAGAAAGAACAGAGTCCCGCGGTGAGCACAGTCCCCCGGCACGGCCCCGTGGGCACTGGGGGGAGATGCAGAGCAAGACGGCCTTCTGGGGAACCTCCGTGTCTGTGTCTGTGGCATTGGGGGCTAAAAGAGAGGGCTTTCCAGTGCCAACACACAAGCCTCCTTCACTGATGAACTACAGATAAGAAAAATGTACGTGCTCTGGAAAAAAAATGAGAATTTTGTTGATAATTTCTTTTGCGACCATCTACAAAATCAATACTTAGGAGTTTTAAAATGATAGGTGTAAGCCAAAAGAGATTTTATATCCTTACAGAACGAGGCTGTAAGCTTACACGGCCTAACCCTGCCTGGCTGACTCACAGACAGCGACCAGCCAGGCAGGGGCGACAGATGAGAGGGAGGCAGGTCCTTGAGGGAGTCGCTGCTGCTGCTGCTGCTGCTTAGTGACGAGAATTCCCACTGTGAAAACAATCTTCAGGTTCACACATAGAAACCAGGCCAAGAACAAGGAGGGAATAAGAAGACGGATTGTTTTCTTCTTTTGGAAACAAGCTCTCTTTCCTTGTGTGTGTCCGGCATCTTCCAAATACCACGTCGACTGACTTTCATTGCAAATGTGTATATTTTAGAGCCATGTGTAGTTGTTTACATTATCTTGTAGTTTTATTGTTTTTTTTTGTTTTGAATTTTTTTTACAGAGACAGAGAGAGAGAGGTATAGATGGGGACAGACAGGAATGGAGAGAGATGAGAAGCATCAATCATCAGTTTTTTGTTGCAAGACCTTAGTTGTTCATTGATTGCTTTCTCATATGTGCCTTGACCGCGGGCCTTCAGCAGACAGAGACACCCCTTGCTCGAGCCAGGGGTGACTCGGTGGTGAGCTTTTTTTTTTATTTTATTTTTTTGCTCAAGCCAGATGAGCCCGCGGTCAAGCTGGTGACCTTGGGGGTCTCGAACCTGGGTCCTTCTGCATCCCAGTCCGATGCTCTATCCACTGCGCCACCACCTGGTCAGGCTCTTGTAGTTTTAAACATAAATATGTGTATTTTTCTATTCGTTAATGTCCCATCTACTTCGTCTGACTTAAACTACATGCTGTTGTAAAAAACTTCAAATAAAGCATGGCCTTGTCCACGTCTTCTTTAAAGCTGAAATGTAACCTTTTTGGTAAACTACCTAGTCAGGAGGTCGGGGAAGGGAGCAGGGTTCCTTGATTCTGCTACAGTGCTGCCATCACAGTTAGACAGGAGCTAACAGGTCATTCAGACCAAAGAAACTGAAATCTTTGTTAAGTGTTAGTAAACTTCGTTTGAAAATCAATACTAACTAGGTAAACAGTCCTCTGAAAAGTGGGACGTGTTACACAGCTGTAATGTGCTATATTATTTGACAGTCAAAATAGACAATGTGTCTAAAGGCATTAACGTTTGAAGGCCATAAGAATATTACACAAACCCAATGACGAGCACAGGTACATGGACGAAAGCTTGGGGTACGTGATGTCCAGAAAGCAGAGAATGGTCATGTCTCATACACAGTCTGGCTGGGCCCGCGGAGGCTGCTTTTGCCAAAAACCTACAATTATGTTCCTCTGATTCTGTGACCCCAAGTTGCTGTTCCTAGGGAAAAGCTGTGCGTTATTTTTCTCCTGGAATGTTAGCCAAAAAGAAAATCTCTCCAATTCCTTTGTGGTAATAAACTTGAGAACTAAGAAAATAGATAGCAAGTCATCAAACAGCAGAGGAAAGACAAATGGAAAACCCACACTCAGATGATTTCTACACAAGTTTACTTCGATTCTGGTCCACAGGGAACGAAAGACACAGGCCATGTGACCAAAGAACAAGGCCAGGCAATGGGTCCACGGTGGGGACTGCACAAATCATTCTGGTTTACAGCAATAATGTTAAAATCTTAAAACTGGTATGGCCACCCAAAGTATATTATTTCACTTGTACGTAGAGAACTGTATTTAGAAAGTTATTGCTTCTTACGTCATCTCTCGAAAATCTCAACAGCTCAGATTTTTTATACAGGTATGGGTTGGTTTCACATAAGTTTCCAATTATTATTTCAAAATACTTTATATCAAATATTTTAAAGGTTTTTCTTTGAGGGGGCTTAAAGCTTAATGACAAAAAAGAGTGAAATGTAATGCTGATACAAGTATCATGTTTCATAAAAACGGGTAAATGAGTGTAAATTTTCCAAGATGATAGAAGTAAATTAAGAACATTAGTACAACTGCATATAATGGAATGTAGTGGAGAGAAATTCCACTTCTATGAAGTTTCTTGCTTCCCATCATAGAAAAACTAGATGAAAACCAAACAGCCATAAAAATAAAGTAAGAAATTAAAAGATGTATAATATATATATAATACTAAGATATAAAAGAGCCTTCCGCTTTCAAGGGAAGGGGGTTTCAGTCAGAAACATGGCATCATTTCCTCTTCGATTGAAATGCGTGTTTATTCTTGCCAAACATAAAGCAGGTGACCTTTCAAACAGTCTAATTGGGATTTTCTCTACCAATCTACATGATATGAACCTAAAATAGACCATGTAGCACATGGCTAAGAATTTTTAGAAGCAAGTATAATAAAATTCAGGAAAGAGACATATTGATCTTAAACTGATACACTTAAAGAATTGTTTTACAAATGAAAAATTGCTTTGCTGTCCTAGAAAGCTTTTTTTTTTTCTTTATTGCAAGCATACCCGGTGCAAAAATATTTTTGTGTGTGTATTGAAAATAAAAAGCAAAAGCAAGGGGTAAAATTTTTTAAATGGTGACAAAAGAAACATATATTTATAATTTTAATAGATTTCAAATGTCCCAAATTAAGTGTAGTGAGCTATGGACTAGAACATAGGTCTCCTTGGGACCTCATTCAAGAAGTCCATTTATCCACAGTATTAAAAGCACCTCAGTATAACACAGTCTGCACGTGTCTTGTGACACAGCGTCAAAGTATCTTGAAAACAAAATATGGGTAATCATTTTTTCCCCCAACTATTTTACATCCAGCCCTTGTTGAAGTACACGGCCCGTGTAAGCCACACGCTCCGCCCCAGAGCTCCAGCGGTCGGCGCTGGGTGTGCTGCCGGAACGTGGGCGTTTATACCATAATCCCCGTGGAGCACGGGAGGGCCTAATTAGCTTTCACATAGTTCCAGTTGGTAGTCTCTTTTTCTTGGCCTTCTTCCCAAACACTCTTGGCATTAACAAAAGCCAAATTATTTTAAGATGGATTTTGAGCTGTTAAATCCCGTTCCACACGAGGGGGAAGAGATAAACCAGGACTCTTAAATATATCCGTAAAACCCAGATGGATGACAAGATCCCCACAGCAGTGTAATTTGTGAATGAATTATATGAAGGAGGTTCTACTTCCTCTGCCAGAGCGTTCCATCTGGGGAAGTCTAGGTAAGATGATGTGGTATCTAATTACGGCGCCACCATTCTAAACACATGACCTGGATCACAGAGGAATCGTGTGTTTTTGTGTTTAGCAGGACCCTCCTCATTCCATTGCACTGAAAAATAAAAAGGCCTTCCTCACCCCAATTAGATTTTTTTTTTTTACCTAGGATATCTTCGTTTGGATTGCCACTCTTTTTTTTTTAAACAAGAGAGGGATAGATAAGGACAAACAGACAGGAACAGAGAGAGATGAGAAGCATCAATCATCAGTTTTTCATTGCGACACCTTAGTTAGTTCATTGATTGCTTTCTCATATGTGCCTTGACCGTGGGGCTACAGCAGAGTGAGTGACCCCTTGCTCAAGCCAGCGACCTTGGGTCCAAGGTGGTGAGCTTTTGCTCAAACCAGATGAGCCCGCACTCAAGCTGGCAACCTCAGGGTCTCGAACCTGGGTCCTCCGCATCCCAGTCCAATGCTCTATCCATTGCGCCACCGCCTGGTCAGGCTGGATTGCCACTCTTAACCCGCTTCTTTCTTCTCCTTCACAGTTGGGCATGGCCACCACAGCCAAGACCCTCCTGACCTTATTGATCCTCATCTCCCTTTCTTTTTACACCTCCTCTTATTTTATGAACAGATAGTATAATCCTATGGCTCAATAATTTAAGCGGTATAAACTGGTATACAGAGAATTACCTTCCTCTTCCCCATTGCTCAGTCCCCTGCTCCCCTCCCATCAGGCAACCTTTATTCCCTCCTACGTGTCCCTGCAGAGAGGGGGTGCTGACAGCATGCACACGGGGCTCCACTCTCCACCCCTCACACCCAGCACTAGTAAAGAGCACACCGACCCTTAGCTATGCACACAAATAAAATAGATCTGCCATATATATAAATATGTGTATATGTCATCTGTAGGTAAATACAGCTACAGGGTGGGGACAAAGTGGGTGTACAGTTGTGAGTACATGAAACACAGAGTTTATTCTTATATTATTGCTTCTTAGTTATGGTATCATTCTGCATATGAACTGTACACCTACTGTGGCTTCACCCTGTATGTCTCTATTCTTTTTTATGGTAGCATATGTCCCATTATATGAATCTATCACAGTGTATTTAACAAGGGCCCTCCCGTGGAACATGCAGGGTGTTACAAGGAAATCCTGTACAGATTCTTTCTCCAAGTATATGATCATATCTGTACAATAAACTGAAAAATGGTATTGCTTGTTCAAAGTGTACATCATTTGTAATGCTGAAATTTACTGCAAGATGGCCTTTCTTAGGCGTGAACCCAATTTACAACCCTCGCTCCCGCCCCCAGCGACGTGACTGTCATCAGTTTCTTCTGTATTCTCACCAATCCATCGTGACCTGTGTGTGATGGAACTTTGGGTCTTGGATACAAATGTTTGGATCTGATGCATGAAAAGCGGCCTCTCCTTGAAATAGCTCATTTACTCAACTTCTAGATCAATCACCCTGGACCAGGTTACAATCACTGATTGGAGGGACTGCTGTAAAAGCCTCCTGCATGGGCTCCTAGCATCTGCACTTGCCCTGATCCCCTACCGCCTGGCTGATGCCGCCGCTCCTCTGCTCAGACCCTCAGAAGGACCTCTCATCTTCCTGAGAACAGAGCTAGCATCCTCACAAGGGTCTGGCCTCCCTGTCACCTGGCCCGCTGTTAGCGGAGGCTCCTGCCCTCCCCTCCTCTCGCTCACAGCACTGCAGCCTCACTGGCCTGCTGGTCCCTCCTCGGACACATCAAGGCCTCGCCTCCGTGGCCCCTCTTCCTGGGATAATCCCTGCCCAGGTGTTTGAAAAGCTTGCTCCCTACCTCCAATCACATCTCTGCACAAATGTCACTCGGTTCACAGAGGTCTTCTCTGAGCACTTTATGTAAAAGACCCCCACTCCTGACACCCTACCCCCTTCTCTGCCTCCCTGGTTCTAAAGCACTCATCACTGTCTGACACACTTCTTTGTTCCTTGTCTCCCACAACTCGATTTCAGCTTCATGAAGGTAGGAATGGAGGCTTTTTGTTCATAATCGTATGTATTCTCTGTACCCGGGATAAGCTTACATCTTTTATGAATGAAGCTGAACATCTTTTCATATTATTTTAGAATCTTAAATTTCCCTGTCAGGAACTATGCTTCTAGTCTTTGCAAAGAATACAAACACTGGAGTTGTTGGCCTTAAGCTTACTGATTTTAGGAGTTCCTTACATATTAGGGATATTAGCCGTTTCTAGTATGTACTGTTAACAATCTTCTAAGTTTACAGTTTTTGTTGAGACTTTGCTTTTGATAGCTTTGCCCAACGATTTCTTTTCTTTCTAAATTAAATTAAATTTTTTTTAATTTTTAATTTTATTGACTTTTAGATAGAGGAGATAAAGAAAGAGAGGAAGAGAGAAAGAAGGGGAGAAGCGGGAAGCATCAACTCGTAGTAGTTGCTTTCTGTATTGTACCTTGACCGGGCAAGCCCAGGGTTTTGAACCGGTGACCTCAGTGTTCAAGGTCAATGCTTTATCCACTGCGCCACCACAGGTCAGGCACTGTTTTTTTCTTTTTTTTAAGGGAGAGGAAGGGAGATAGAGAGACAGAATCCCACATGCACCCTGGCCAGGATCCACTGGGAACCCCCGTCTGGGGCCGATGCTCAGACCAACCGAGCCACTGGCTGTGAGAGGGGAAGAGAGAGAGAAAGGGAAGAGGGAGGAGAAGAGAAGCAGATGGCCACTTCTCCTGCATGCCCTGACTGGGGATTGAACTTGGGATGTCCATATGCCAGGTGGATGCTCTATCCACTGAGCCAGCCAGCCAGGGCCACGGAGACTTCTCTTCATGCAGACTAACACACCAAGGTGTTTTGTTTAACATGGTGTTAAAGCTCCCAGGTTTGTGTGGCTTCCATGCCTCCGTTTCCAGCCTCACTGCTGCTCCGTCCTCGTCACAGCCGCAGCTAGCGTGGGCCTCACTGCCCCGCACGTGCTCTTCTTCCTGCCAGGAACTGCTGTCCCTACGTGCCCCGCTCCCACACAAACCACCTTTCCTGACTCAGCCCCTGCTCTAAGATGTGGTCTGACGATGGCCCCGACAGTGTTACTCATGGGGTGCGTGGTCCCGGCTGCTCAGAGTGAACGCCCTCTCATGAGTGGGTGACGTGCCTGTGCAGCGAGGGTCTCCTCATGTACCTACCTCCCACCCTCCACCCGCAGCCCCCCGGGGGCGGGGAAGCAAAGTCCCCAGCTTCCGTCAGACTGAGACTAAGGACCCAATACATGTCTGGTGAATAAATGAACAAAATAAATGCAGCATTCTATGTTCAACTGAATTCAGAATATATTTACTGAGGGCTAGCTTTGTGCTAGCCTGGCTTTCCCGGCATTTTGGATACTTATGAATAAACCAAGACCCCTGCCCTTAAGGAGCTGACATTCTGGTAGGAAGAAGAACTCAAAAAGCAGCAGACACAAGTAAACTGTGTGGTGGGTTAGAAGGTAACGATTGCTACAGAAGAAAGACAAAGCAGAGCAGGGTGGAGGGATCGCTGTACAGGAGATAAATTTAACTTTGATGTTAAATGCCCAGCTCTGAATTATAGACTCCTAATCATATCCCATATCCTCCAACCCTTTCTTGTTTGGAGAACTTATCTCATCAAATGACTTCCATTTGGATGACACCAATTCTGTCTCTAGCTGTAAGCCTGACTCCATCTCAAGTTTTCATTACAGTTGCCTCAACAACTTATTAGCTATTTCCATTCGACCATCTGCAATGGTCTGAATGTTTGTGTGTCCCTCTCCCCAAATTCACATGTTGCAATCCTACTGCCCAGTGCAGTGGTATTAGGAGGTGGGGCTTTGGGGAGGTGCATAGGTCACGTAGGTGGTGCCCTCATGAATGAGATTAGTATTCTTTAATTTTTATTTATTTATTTATTTACTTATTTATTTTGTGTTTTTCTGAAGTTAGAAGTGGGGAGGCAGTCAGACAGACTCCCGCATGAGCCCCACTGCGATCCACCCAGCATGCCCACCAGGGGGCGACGCTCTGCCCATCTGAGGTGTTGCTCCTTTGCAGCTGGAGCCATTCTAGCACCTGAGGTATAGGCCATGGAGCTGTCCTCAGTGCCCGGGCCAACTTTGCTCCAATTGAGCCTTGGCTGTGGGAGGGGAAGAGAGAGAGATAAAGAGGAAGGAGAGGGGGAAGTGTAGAGAAGCAGATGGGTGCGTCTCCTGTGTGTCCTGACTGGGAATTGAACCCAGGACTTCCACATGCCAGGCCGATGCTCTACCGCTGAGCCAACTGGCCAGGGTGACATTAGTATTCTTATAAAAGGGACCTGAGAGAGTTCCTTGGCACCTTCTCTCAACAAGGACACAGCAAGATGGTGCTGTCCATGAACCAGGAAGCAGACCCTCACAAGCCACCATGTCAAATCTGCTGGCACCATGATCTTGGACTTTCCAGCCTCCAGACATAAATTTGTTTTTAAACTACTCAGTCTGTGGTATTTTGTCATAGCAGCCAGAACAGACTAAGACGCCATCCTCCTGTGATCTCCTGCTCGCCACACCAAAGCCAGACCTTCACAACCAACTTCCTCCTAGTCTACCATTTCAGGCCCACATCCCATCACTGGGAGCAGTATTTGAACAGGGGGGAGAGGAGACGAGGAGTGAGTCCCGAAGCCTGACCCAAACTATTTAGTGGCCCCACTGCTTACAGCAATGTCCTAAAATGCTCAAGACATTGACAGACAGAAGTAAAAAAACCGGTTTTATAACCAAGTAAGTTTGGGAAATAAATGCTGAGTTACACTGGAGGCTATTTAGCCTGCTACTGTGTACTGAGAATCGCCAGAGGGGATTAGGCTGTGTTATGAAGATTTAATGATGAAATTCTTCACCTCCGGAGCATGAGCAGTGTTCCGAATGGAGCTTTGGGAAATGTGGACCTAGAGAATCAACCCCAAACCCTTTATCCTTGAACTAAAAGGCTTCCATTATCTGGCCCAACATGTATTTCCAGCCTGAATTTCTGCTGCTGCCTGAAGCAGACATCTCCCTGCAGCCAGGACAACATATTTCACGAGCACAGAAAGCACACCTTGATCGTGAAGCCTCCAATGCTGTGGCCCACCTATAAAGCCCTGCTCCTTCTGCTCCGCCACCAGGGACCCTGCATGACCTCCGAGTCCTGGCTCAAGCCCACCCCCTTCCCTACCAACAAACCCCTCTGGGCTTACTCCTTCGTCCAAACATCATTTGTACCGATTATCTGCACCGTCTGCTTGGTAGTGTTTTATAACTTGCAATGATAGCAGAGAAGTTTTGTTATTTTTTTGCATCTTTGATAATAATCAGTGCAACATCATATCATTGAACACATTCCACAAATGCATGACTCTATTTTTCCTTTAGTATGTTAACATGTGTAGTGGCATGTTAATGAAAGTTAGTTAATTAAAGTTGCTTTAAATGCTTTATCCTTATAAGATTTCCCTCTCTCTATATATAGATACAGATACAGATATAGATATAGATATATATACACATATACATATACTTCCACATTCTGGTATTTGTGAATGATAATTTATCTGTGTACTTTACTTCAATTGAGGTTTTTAATAAACAAGTATGACAGAATAATAACAACAACAAAAAATTTATAGGCATACAGGAGTTGAGAGCAGTTTGACCCCTTCCCTGCAGGGTATCTGCTGAGATGACCCCGAGAGTTGCTAATTAAATGCAAAGTGATGCTTTCAGATACTCTGGGTTTAGGAAGGAAGGAGGGAGGAAGAAGTGAGCAGAAAGCAAAGCTCTGGGATCTGCTCAGGGGACGGGTATCCCAGGAAGGTAAAGCATCCCCCTGATTTCCATTCCCTTCCTTCTTGGCACCGGGCAATGTCACCAGGGAAAGAACTGTATTAGGAAGAAGGAAAAGGCTCCTCGAGAAAGGCAGCTTGCTGTCAACTAATCACACAAGTAAGTGCACGTCTGAGTCTGAACAGTTACGTGTTCCCTGTGGGGGCAATGAGGCACCGAGATGAGCATGAACCCAGGACCAGGGCCTGCTGTGCTCCACCCTCTAGAGAGAGGTTCTCAAAACCTGACCGTGCTCGTTCAAATGCACATTCCTTAGCCCTGTCCCCAAAGATTCCATACTGGGAGCGATGCGAAAAAACCGCATCGAACAAGGACAAATACTATTAGTAAGGCAGCTGCCTTGAGAATCTGGAAGCAGGATGGGGTGCTGGGTACAGAAGGCGGTAGGGGGGTGGGGAGACAGTGGGTTTCTGGAGACTCGCGGCTTATTTTAAAGTTTTGCTCTGAGTTGGCCTAGTTGTCACCTTTGTGACCATTCCTTCTACTGTCCTTTACCAGTGATGAAGGTTCCTTTTGGGGATATCATAGGGGAAAACAGGTTGGCCAGCCACTGAAGACCTCATACTTCTGGGCTTCCCTGACTGTGTATTACTCAAAGCACCCAGGAGAACAGGAAGGACGCTGAGGGCTCCAAAGGCACTCTGGGAGTCTGACTCAGCCTCGTCTGTGTGCCCCCAGGGGGCAACCCTGGCACCTTCAAAGCCAGGTATTAGCTTTCTGCTTCGAAACTCACGCTGATGGGTTTGCAATTAATGTATCCAGTGCCACTGTATGGGATTACTTCTTTAACCTGGTAATCTTTTTAAGTAACTGTAATGAAGCCATTCCAAAAAGTAGACTATCAATCTTAGGTCATTATTTTAGAACCCATAGGGCCGGCAGGGAATCATAATTCCATGACACTTAGAAGGAGGAAAATCAGACAGAGAAGAGTTAAGTGACTAACCTAATATCACACAACAAGAACACAGACAGGGGGCACAAGAACATGGGTCTCCGGACCCCCAAGGAAGAACTTCCTGCTTCCGAAAAACAGAGCTGAGAAACATCCTGACATAAATAAAAACAAAAGTCACAGGCTCCCAGATTTTCTTCTGTAAACATTTTCAAACAGAACAGCTGTGAAGCGCTTTCAGCATGAATCTGCCAGGTGATTTAATGTTTGCCCTGTTGGGCAAGGTAACGATGTGAGCAGACCAAGTGATAGGGGGTGACAGGTTACTTAGGTGGTATTGGCAGCTCCCCAAAACACACTGAGATCCAAGGAGTTTGCAGAATAAAAAAGACCTCTGAGCAATCAAATCTGGGTCACAGAGGTCGGGCCTGACAGTCTCTTCTCCCCAGACGGGAGTGCGCCAGGCTCTCATCCGCTTCTCAGTGAGGATCAATCTATCCCACGTGATCACAGGGGAAGGCCAACTGTTCGGCGGACTAGAAACAGTAAATTAGAAAAGAAAAAAACAAGTGGAGGACAAAAAGGCCGGCAGAAACTCAGTACAAATTAGCAGTAGGAAGTGAAATTTGAACGAGATAGAATGTAACCATTAACCTTGGAAACGGGGTCTGAACAGACAGAGCAAGGCCGCTCGCTGAGTGTGCAGGTGCCGGGTCCTCCAGAAGGACCGGCTCCCGGGGAAATGACCGCGTTCGACAGCAGAATGACAACAGGTGCCTCTCAAGATGGCCCCCAGTCACCAAAAGCTCAGATTAGTTTTGGCAAAGCAAATTCAAGAAAGCAGGGATGTATAGAATCCATTATAGAAAAAGCCTTATTAAACTGGTCGAAATGAAGGGTAATTAAAGCGTTCATTATTTGGAGAATTACCTTACATCCCACTTTACTCAGTGAGGATGCTTCCCTGCTATGCATAAGCCTAACTGAGAGCTGTTAGAAAGGACTCTTCTATTTAAATAGGTGTGGGGTGGGCTGGGTTTTCCTTCATTTAGAGCAGTGGTTCTCAAACTTTTTGAAGTCCGGGCGCATTTAAAATCCTACAAATAACTGTAGGCGTGCTATATACAAATTTCTGAGAAATATGTTATAATTAAGTCAAATATTAAAGAAAAAATATAAAGTCCAAGTGTGCTTTTATGGTAATTAAACAAAATAAATGACAAAATTAAATTTATTCTGACATTAAAAAACATTTTTGTTACATTTTTTGAGTTATGCTTTTTAGAATTTGTAAAAAAGCAGTTAAAAATAAACGACAAAAAGCTATCTTTATATATATATAAATACATTCTTAGTAAGATTTAGTAAATTTGGCAGGTCCTAGTGTGTTTATAAGAAACATGAGCCTGATGTGTCCTAGCGATTTCTTCAATGTTTTGGCATATATTTAAAGGCAAACTCTCATTTTCTCGTCAATGCATTGAAGAATTCCTCTCTTTTTACTCTTAATTGTGTTGAGGGTAGAAAAATCCTAATTCACATAAATAGGATGTTGAAAATTGTAGTAAAATGTTCAAAGCTTTTTTAGATATTGCCACATATTCTTCTTTTATAGAAATCCAAAAGGCTTCAAGAGACAATTCCTTTTGTTTAATCATCAATCCACAATCAGTGGATATAGCTGCCAGTTCTTCTGTTAATGTTAAACCAAAATCACTTGAAGCTTCCATGAATGGGTTTCTAATCCAATCCTATTGTTCAGTGTTAAGTGATGGGAAATGCTATAAATTAAATTCTGCCCGTCAGCCTTCAAGTCCTATTTTATTTACACTTAACTTTTGCTCACTTCCAGAATCGATTCTTCAATATCACACTTCTTTTTGAGAAATCTATCCATTTTATTTGGGTGTACTGAACTACAAATAATATAATCACGTGTTAATAATAAATATAACAATGCCGTGGTAATAAAATGGTATAATAGAGTAACTATATTTATTTTTATATCTAGGCACATGCCATGAACCAGCGCAGCTAGTAATTCCAGGTCCTAAGTGGGAATGGTGTGAAATTAAGAAAATAAGG
Source organism: Saccopteryx bilineata (assembly GCF_036850765.1). Lineage (NCBI taxonomy): Eukaryota > Metazoa > Chordata > Mammalia > Chiroptera > Emballonuridae > Saccopteryx > Saccopteryx bilineata. The sequence goes on from NC_089499.1 coordinate 32,262,960, forward strand.
GGTTTGGAAGGCCCTTTAATTGCTGCTGGCAAGAACAAAGCGTGCCCAAAAACCGCATCTTGCTTTATTTATAGGACAGAGTGGGCCATTAGCAAATCAATGGTCTCTGATCACGTTTCCAAGGTAACCCAAGAATTTTACCAAGTTCAGAAAACCCCTACCATATATATCATCTTAACTTTACACCAAACAAAGGATAGAAGAAACTTGACTCCAGGTTTTCCAGGGAACATGGGGGGTAGTGTAAACAATCCAGCACCACAGCTTAACAGCCTTTTGCAACCTAATCAGGCAAGTGAGGTGGGAGGTTGGGCAGACTGTCAGCTTACAGCCAATTCCCCACACCTCTGTCCTACCAAAATCTAAACTCCAAATATCCTGTTGGTTTTTTGCTCCCCAACAGGCACATATTTCTCTGTAATACCTGGAAATCTTCTAGGGCACACCAGTGCGCCCTGGCGCACACTTTGAGAACCACTGGATTAGGGCTTGATCTTCCTTTAGTCATCTTGGCACTTATCCTGCCAGAAGAGGAACCAGGCTCATGCCCACCCAGGTACACAGAACAGCCTCTGGGCACTGGGCCTGCGCATGAAGCTGGGAGGCCAGCAGGGGTCTTTGGCAGTAGTTCACCTAACACCCAACACTGTCCCCAAGCCTTGTGGGTATGACCCACGTCTTCTCTGGGAACACCCCCAGTCAAGGAATCCTGAGGTAGCTTCTGTTTCCTTCCTTCCTTTTTTATTTTTAATTCAGTAATTTAATTTTATCAGAATTTTGTGTGCACATTAAAAAAATTTTTTTTTTCTCTTACAAGTAAGAAGAGCGGCGATAAAGACTTTGACAGACTCCCACATGAGCCGTGAGCCCCAACCGGATCCACTTGGCAACCCTAGTCTGGGACCATGCTCTTAACCAAGCTATTTTTAGCACCTGAGGTGAGGCCATGGAGCCTTTCTTAGGGCCCGGGCCACCTTGTTTAAACCACTGGAGCCATTGCTGTGGGAAAGAAAGAGAGAGAGAGAAGGAGGAGGGGGAGGAGTAGAGAAGCAGATGGCTACCTCTCCTGTGTGCTCTGACTGGGAACTGAACCCAGGACATCCACACACCAGATCAACGCTCTACCACTGGGTCATCCGGCCAAAGCCGAATGAACATAGTTTTAAAGAGCCAAATAATTGTCCTATTTTTCCCTCTTTGGAAGCATTAGCTGATTTTTGTGTTTCCATTTTTAGTATTTATGTCAACATTTCTAAGTAACATGCTTATATATTTTTTTCAAATATTACCTATGAAACTCCCCTATGAAGGGAGAAAATCTGGCTATTTTTAACCTGCCTACTACCAAACACAGGTAGTGTTCTTGGCCATCTGGGGTCTCAATTATTTTTTTCTAGTTGAATTTATTGGGATGACACTGGTTCACAAAACCATATTTGTTACAAGTGTACGACTCAATAAAACACCATCTGCACACTGCATTATGCTTCTTCCACCCCAAGCAAAGTCTCCTTCTGTCCCGTACCCCTCCCCCACCCTCCGCCCACCTCTTCCTAGCCCTCACCCCTCTTTCCCGGGCCATCGCCACACTGTTGTTTGCGTCTGTGGATTACGTATCTATGTTTTTTGGCTAATCCCTTCTCATTGTTACTTAACCCAGCTTTGGGACAACTTCCTCTTTCCCCTGCCTTTACTCTAACTCCCAGAGGCCCCTGGTGCCCCTGAGCTGGTGGCGGGGGTGGGGGCGGGGGTCTGCAGTGTAAATCAGATTGCTTGTCAGGTCCCTGCCGCCCGCGTTGGGCTCACGGCGCTCCAGTCAGCCAAGCCAATCATCACTTGGTCAGCTGTTTTTTAGTTTCCAAACTTTTGTGGCTCCCATTTTTTTTGTTTGTTTTTTTGTTTTTTGTCCTTACAGGTTTATGCCTTAAAACAAAAAATGAAACACTGTCATTTCAATGAGGCTCAGAAGGGAGTGCAGATTACACGCATGTGTTGGCTCACCATCTTTGACAGGGAGGCATGTCATCAGTTTCTTTCTTTTCCAGAGAACAAATTATTTTCCATTTAGATTCACCTGATAAAAACATCCAACTCACTGAACCAAAGCAGTCTCAGTTTCTTTCTTGATCATCTTCTTATCTTTTACAGAACAGATCAATAAAGCAGCTATGAAGAAAATTAAAATTCAATGACTGCTTTTTTGATGAGAGAGAGAGAGAGAGATTAGAAAGCGGAAAAGACTTTCTCTTGAAAGAACCTGACATCAATTTTTATAAACTTTTTTAAAAAGAACTTTTCTGAAGCTTCTCCTGCAGATTCCTCGTTGGCTCCCCTGCACATGTGCCTTACTAATCACCTACTTTACTGTTTTTTGGGAGAACAAGCATTTGTTAGATTTAGAATCAGTGTCTGAGTGTATTCAGCTATGCTCATGAGTTTGTACATACTCATGATTGTATGGCCACGCCACTTACTCTTACCCATCTTCCTCACTCATGTGGCAGCCCCGACCCCCTCATTCACGTCCCCCCCCCCTCCCGCTCTCACACTTAATTAGCCCCCTGTACTGGCGCTCCTGACCGCTGAACACACACGCCCACACTCCAGCCCCTGTCCTTGTCTGCATACGAGGCTGGTGTGTTCCTGTGGCAGGGAGGACTTCCTTGTCTACCTTCTCAGTGGAAACCACTCCTCTCTCTCAGAACTCCTCCAAATGCCACTGCTTTCAGTATTATCTGAGAAGAAGTAGGGCCCTTCCCTCTTTCCAAGGTCAAGTGTTGCATGACTTGGGATTTCATTCCTGCCCTCCTCACTTCCTGCATCCTTCAGCCCTGTCTCATCTTCCAAAGTCTTCCTCTTCACCTCACCGTTGGATCTCTCCTATTCCTAGGAACATGGTTTTCTCATTAAGATGTTCCTTTAAGCCTCTGACCCTCGGTGCTGCCACAATCTCTTCCTCAAACAGACAGCTGCAGAGGCTTCCCCAGCTGCCCACCACCTGCTTGTTCCCTCTGCCCTCCCTGTGGCCCGTCCCTTTGGGCCACCTGCCCGCAGGGTCCTCGCGTTCCTGGGCTGGAGGTCTCCACTTCTCTGCCTTCCTCTCCTGCCTCCTCCCTCTTCTCAGAAACAACATCAGCACTTTTCTATCTCCAAAAAAACAACTACACAGCTAGAGTCTGAACCTGTCCAAACTGGGGGCACATTTTAACACGTGACTGCAGGTGGGAGTGTATGTAACTCCTTTTTACATAAATGTCGAAAAGAAGGTTTATCTAATAAGAATATGAACTAGTGTTTTAAAAGTTTGATATACTTCTAACACACTCTCTTCCAGCACTTCGGTGACCTATATCTTCATTTTGTCATTGCAAGATTAGTTCTGTAAGCAGAATGGCAATTACTTATCAAACGTAAAACCTTATGCAAATGCTTTAAAGCCAAATACAAATTAGCAACTCTTCATATGACTAATGACTATATGCCCTTCCGATAACTGTAAACATGAGAGACAAAAGATCAAGGGACCCTAAAATAAGCCCTTGGAATAATAGAAGGGCTGTGTAGGCGTTCAACAGTAACTGTGAAACCAAAAGATAATCATTACAGCTGTGGAACATACATCCGATAGAATACTTACTCAGCCACAAGAAAAGATGAAATACTGCCATTTATGACAACATGGATGGAACTTGAGAATTTTATACTAAGTGAAAAAGGTCACTCAGAAAACATTTAAGCACTATATGGTTGTACTCATATGTGGGATACAAAACAGAAACGCCACAGACAACAGAGGGAAGGGTCAGGCAGTGGGAAAGGAAAAGGAGGCCAAACACACGGTGACGGAAGATGATCTGACTTCGGGCGGTAGGCACACAATGCAGGCACAGCTTCTGTGTCACAGACTTGTGCACTTGAAACTGATATAATCTTATTAACTGGTGGCACCTCAATAAATTTAATTAAAAATAAAGTAAGAGATAATCATTATATGCTTCTAAAGATCCTTAAACCCAGAGCAACACAAACCATTATCCAGTGGTTATTCTTTGAGTTGCCCCTCCCGTACAAAAACCTTTAACGGACAAGACTCTTCCGTTTTTTAAATACAAGCAAAGATATCCATTATTGAAACCAAATAGAAGAACCACGTTGCATTATGTTAGAAATTATCAAACTTCATAAACCAATAAAGTTGAAAAGAAGTGACAAATTGTTCAATTAAACAGTTATTTTTTTCTGATAAATGTAGTTTCAAATTCGAATAGACCACAATTATCATAGCGATACACACATTTGATAGAATCGAGTACTTAAATCACAGTTAATATTTGAGCAGAATGTTAGGACAGATGTCATGGGTAAAATCCAAAGAGCAACTCAATATGCAAAGCAGGTGCCATAGGGAGGTTACCATCCTGTCTGGAAGATGGAATACATTAATAAGCTATACAATAACTGAAGAAGCTCTATCAGCTGAACAAAACACTGTCCATGTGAGAAGGGCTGAACAGAGCGGTTAGGTAATGTAAATCCTGGAATCGTAAAAGGTCTCCTGGAAGACTGCTGAGACAGAAGGAAGAGAAGTACAGACTGGCAGAGAGGAGGGAGAGAGAGGTCTTACCAGAGGGATGGCATGTGAAGATCCGGCTAAGTAGAAACACACTTAGTCGAAAAGGACAAGGACAGCCCAAAGGCCAGGCTGGACGAACACATCACTTCCTTTCCTTCCTCACTGCTCCCAACGGCCTCCTAATCAGGTTCTGCCCACAAACACACTCTGCACACTGCTATTCCGGCCACCAGCTAACACTCAGTCTCTCTCCCGTTCTGTTATAAAAAACAACGGCTCCCGCTGCCTCGCAAACTGAGTGCAGACTCCCGAGTAACGCACAGGAAGTTCTCAACACATTCAACTGTGTGTGAGGGCTGTCACATCTCCCGTTAAACTGGAAGGCTCTAGAAGGCAAAAGTCAATCTTGTTTATTTTTTGATAAGCAAGTACCTCTCACTAGTACCTTATGCACAGTAGAAGATCAAAGCATATTTATTAAATGAGCAGATGACTTAATCAATAAAATTTGTATCACATTGTCAAAATGTGTGGACCGGTGAGTAGGTGACCCTGTGTGAGAAGTTGGGAGTTTAGATCTGACACAACAGACTCTCTAGCAAGCTGCTGGATGATTCTGTGTAGGGTCGTGACATGATAAAAATGCTGTTTGAGGTCAGCTGTTTTCCTTGTGGTTGCAGGGAATATTACCCCAGAAGTAGAAAGATCACTTTGCTGATAATGTTTTGCTAACAAAATGAGGAAAAGAAGATGAGGATTTTTGTCTGTTCATTAGTCACTAATGCGTATTCCTTCAGACAATACCAAAAAAAGAAAGAAACTGTCATACGTATCCTTCATCTTCAATCTATTTTAAATGAGTTCTGATTTTTTCTTTGCAGGCTAGGTAATAGTTATAGTGTCCTGATTTTAAAGAACAGCCACCAAAAAACCTTAGAAATTATGGACAGATATTCTTGCTAATGAAGTAATCCACTTGTTAGAATCCACTTCTATTAGAATCTATTAGAAGTAATCCACTTCTATTAGAATCTTCCTAATCACATTCAAACAAATCTGTAAAGTGAAAGAACTCCATCCTGTCTGTTCTTATTGCAATATACTTATTGCAAAATATTTGACTTTTTGGTTTTATCACAGCTAAAATTAATTAGGTGGTCTTTATGTAGTAGAATTTTATAATCTAGTATATAACATTTGGATGTTAAATTAATGAATTCATCAGCATTTGAAAATGTCAGTACATTAAAAAGTGTTAAGAGGTTGCAACTGGTGCCCATTCTTCTAAGAACTCATTCCTTCTCTGCTCAAGCCTCACCCATCCTACCATGTGCCAACAAGTCATGGATGGCAGGAGGGGGGTTGGCAGCAAAGAATACACTGAGGAAGAGGTTGGTACAGAGTTCCTTAATCTAGGCTGCTCATTAGAAAAAACCGAGAGCTTTCAACAGCTATGAATTCTTAAGCCATGCTCCAGACCAATGTCAATATATTTTAAAAGCCACGCTCAACTCCCTACCCCATCCCATCCCCACCGGATTCTAAGGCTTGAGAACCAGGGAATTCGTATTTTCTTTAGCCATGGAAAGATAATTTTGATATCTGATTTTCTTAATGTAGTAGCAAAAGGATGGAGTAGTTTGGAGGCAAAAATGTCTGATGCTACTAATTTTATTTTAAAGAAAAGACAGACTTGCACTCACCTGCCTTCTGACAATGCACGATCTTCTCATACACAGCGTCTGCATTTTCAATCAGGGTCTTGAGGGACTGGATCATCTGCAGAGGGAAACATCCAGACACGAGGTTACAGGGACACACCAGTCTGCACACGTGCACGAGGTTCTTCCCCTGAAACCAGGCTGAGGCTCTTTTATCTGACTTCCCACTACTCACGTTCAAACGTGTCTATGAAAAATGATAAAATCATGCATCACTACAAAATGCTTTAAACAACACTGAGTGTCAAGTTTCAGGTACAATTAAGTTTGAACAACACTGAATTTGAACCATGAGCCAGTACTGAACTGAGTTCATTTCAGTGTACAAACAAATATGTACACAATGTTTTAAATCGTATTTCCAATCATTCATTTGAACAAAATCGTCAACTTCATCCTACAGACAGCTTCAATACCTACACACCGTAGCCATTTCAGCCAAACTGCTTCCTCTTCTGAAGACTAGTTTAAAACTTATGAGGATCAATGAGCAGCTTTTATTTGATGCATTCATGAATGGTATGATATTTTTAATGTTCCTATCAATGATTTAAAAATATTCAATGTTGAATTCTTGTTCCAAATTTCATGTGCTTGTTTTAAGAACCAAGCTTGAATAAGGAAAAGTATAAGAGCACAGACGATCAATTATTTTAATTACCAAAATGTTGGGGAAAGATCTGTGTGAAGCAATTGTTCTGACTCTAAACTTACCATGAAATGAGACAGCCAAATTCAGCTTTGCTGGTTCAAATGGGTCCAATTATTGAGGCTTCCTTAAGTGTAGCTTCTTTTTGTATTTTAATGTCCAAATATTTTGCATTATATTATTACTGATCTATTTTATGTGACCATTCTAAATAACAAACACCAATCCAACAATTCTTCAAATCTTTAAATTCTGCCTTGCTTTTCTTTATAGTATTTATTCCTGGCTGTCATGGTAATTATTTTATAGAAACTAAATATACATAGGTGGGGTTATTTGTATAACTCAACACCATATTTTGATTAGCTACATTCATTTAAACTAAAGTATAATCAACATGCCTCTTAAGAAGTACACCATGTTCTTATTGAGTCACACAGCATTTATCAACTTCTATTGTTCTGGGAAAATTATAGTAAATACCCAAAGGTTTGAAGGCCAAAGCAGGAGTTCATTGATGTCTTTGCTCCTTTTTCATGGGACATCTGCTATAGGCAGCCCTTGAGTAGGAGCTGGGGACACAGTAGTGTACAGGGTGTAGCCCGTCTTCAAGTTCATAGCTTAGTGGTGGCGCTTGTACTTTGGGATTCAGTGTTTTTACATTCATTCTTCAAGATCTGAATCATTCCTGTAAATTAAAATATTCTAGCTTACAGCTTGACATATTGAATAGGCAGTGATAAAAATGAATAGATAAGAACTCAATTATACTGATATAGTCGTTTGTACTATTACATAATTCACACACTAAAAAGGTTCATCTCGTCATCGGTAACCTTTTTCAGCTTTGATGTCAAGCCAGATGAGAGCCATGAAGAAGCAAAGACGTCTTCAAGTAAGGATGGTGGCTGTCACAGCTCAGGATCAAAGAACTGGCTAACGGTGTCCCCCTCATGCAAGCAGAAACAAAGAGGGGGGGAATACAAGTGACAAAATCAACCCGGTCACGAGACAACGGGCAGGACAGGAGCAGTAACGGAAGGAATGGAGGAAAACCAAACAGCAGCATTAAGCACAGGCTCATACATATGGACAACTGTGTGGGGGAAAGGTGTTCAAAACAGATTTGTAGGAATATGCTATGAAAATAAGCAGTTAGAATAATAATTAAGAGACAGTGAGGTGCCCTAGGGCGAGAGCCCTGAGCAGACTAGAGCCCAGGGCCTCTCTGACCCACACTAGACACAGTGTGTGCTGGAAACAGCAAAGCAGCAGGATAAGATTCAGCAACAAGAACTCTTTAGGCTCTCAGAACAGAGATGAGAAGTCAGCATGTTCTTTGCACTTTACTTCACCCTCTGAAAACTTCTTTCTGTTTCCTTAAGTTATTTGTACTGGCTAATAAACATGTGAGTAAGACGCTGCAGTCCTTTGGTCTGCGGACCGGGACTGTTGCCTCCTCTCGGCCCCTTGGAGCATTTCATTTGGTCTCCAATAGTTCAGTGTCGCTGCAACACAGATTCACACTGGGCGCAGTGCAGGGGCAGGAAGAGCACAGATTTTTACAAGTTCAAATCCTGGTTCTGCTATTCATTAGCTTTGTCATCTAGGACAAGATTTAATATATCATGGAGCCATAATTTCTACGTGTGAAATGAGTGTGATAAGAGACATGACCATCATACTGTTGCGAAGATTAAATGAAAGGATGCATGGACCTGTCACAATGGACACAACTGTGATTAGTTGATGCCACAATGGACTCCTCATTCATCCAGGGGCCTGATAGAGCATTTTCTGGTAGCCCAAAATTAGCTGCACCAGTATGACTTCCTTTCCTATGTTCCCTGGCCATGTTTCGAGCAACCATCACTAATTTCAGTTTTATTTGAAAAGCCTGGTGTGATGAAGGTCAGAGAAACAATAAACTGCATTATTATTCTTGAAAGGCTCTTCCAGTTCAAACTGTCACAAAGGTTACATAGTTATGCACCTTTTAGCTGTAAAATACATACAAGGCTTAAGAAATGCACATCTATCTCTAGAGTAGTGTTTTTCAACCAGTGTGCCGCGGCACACTAGTGAGCCATGAAATATGGTCAGGTGTGCCGTGGGGAAATTAAACATGGGTCCCCAAACTACGGCCAGGCCAGCGTGCAGGATACGGCCCGCGGAGGCTATTTATCCGGCCTGCCGCCAGCCACCTCCATCCGAACATAAACATTCCCTCCAGCTATCAGCGACAGGAAGAGTGGAGGCACAGGGAACGATCACTGACCAATCACCTTCTAGGATTCATCCTGACCATTAGCGATGAACCAATTGTAGGCCGCCTGTCATCCACACCCAGGAAGGTCCCCCGCTTGGTCTGCCACGCACTTGTCATTGTGTGGCCGCGCCGAGTAGTTGAAGCTGCTACTCCTCCCCATGGTCCCGATTTCTAATCCTGGTCAGGACTGGAGGTAAGTGTTGCCACCACTAGATGAAGCCTCAGCCTCAGCTGGTTATGTCTATCCTGATGATGTATATAGATATTTGACCTTTTTCTTTTTAAAAGAGGCCCCCCGCAGAGAGTGATATACAATGCATCACAATGTTATCTAACTTTAAAGCTAAAGTTTGCTGATCTTCCTTTGGGCAGGTTTTGGTTATCTGTTGCCAAGGAGTTCCCCATTCTGGCCAACAAAGCTATTTTGACATTGCTCCCGTTTTCAACCACATATCTATGTGAGCTGAGCTTCTCAAGCTTGACTGCGATAAAAACTAAAAACAGAGAGAGACTGAGAACTGTTGAGGAAGAGCTTCGTTTGTGTCTTTCTACCATTCCTGCCAGGATATCCCTTTTGTGTTCATTGAAACAGGCCCAGGTTTCACACTAAGTGAGTATAAATACATTTAGAAACTATATTATTAACTCTATGTATAATATGTACTGTGTTAGAGTGTCATTTTGTGTCATTTTGGTAGGTGGTGTGCCCCAGGATTTTGTAAATGTAAAAAATGTGCCGCGGCTCAAAAAAGGTTGAAAATCACTGCTCTAGAGCATTGGCTAGGCATGTGGAAGTCCCAGGTTCTATTCTCAGTCAGGGCACACAAGAGAAGCACCCATCTGCTTCTCCACCCTTCCCCCTCTCTATCTCTCTCTTTCCGTCCTGCAGCCAAGGCTCCATTGGAGCAAAGTTGGCCCAGGCACTGAGGATGGCTCCATGGCCTCGGCCTCAGGTGCAAATGGCCCTGGTTGCAGCGGAGCAATGCCCCAGAGGGGCCGAGCATTGCCCCCTGGTGAGCATGCCAGGTGGATCCTGGTCGGGTGCATGTGGGAGTCTGTCTGCACCCCCCCCCCCCCAGTTTCTCACTTTGGAAAAAAAAGAAATGCACATCTATCTCAAGGGGCTGGAGCGAGATGCTCACAGGCCTCCTGTGTTCTCTAATACTTGGAGATCAGTCCTTTGCTCTTGGGACAATCATCTTCTGAGATCCTCTAAGTGGGACCCTGAGCTAAGTGCCAAGAATAAATAAAGAAGAGTTGCTGACCCAAGACTCTGAGCAGACAACAATCACGATAACATGCAGCATTGTCATTGTAGCCCACGTGCTATTGAGTGTGACAGCCATTGCAGTTTGGTGGGATATTTAATGGCAGTGTCCTGGTGTCCATGGTGATGTTCCTTTTGTGGCTTAGACTTCAATACAAAAGTCCTTCTCCCAATAGTGGGGGTGAAAAATGTGCCCCCCTCTGCCCTTACTTAGAGCAGTATATAAAATATGAAGGTGGCTAATATACCAGGGAGAAGAATGCAAACACAGAGAAAGGCCAGTCCTCTCTGGTCTGTAAGTAAACAGCAGCCGGTATTTGCAGACTGTGTTGGACGGGAATGCCAGAAGGAGCCGGCTCACCAGAAAGCAGGCACACACGGCTAGCAGAGCGCCGACAAGGCAGGAAGAAAACACATCCAGACCTCAGCAGAGATGAATCACTTTGCCACACCACTTATTAAATGCTTTCACCACTTCCTCTGGGAGGAGGAATTGCCAATTTGTATCTTTTTATAGTTTTAGGGTATATATTTACAGTTAGGGTGCACACTTATAATTAAATTAACATATGGCAGTTTGTAGTTCCTGTCCATAGCATGAGTTCAGTAATTCTCAACTCTTGCTGTATTTGCCTAAGTTCTTCTCGAGTGAAAGAGCCCCTCTAGGTATTCCTAAGGAAGCTCTCTGGACTGGGAGCCCCCTCCTATACAAGCACTGGGTTGAGGGCCCAGCGGGCTGAGAGACGGGGCCAGCCAGTGGCTTTCCTGCCTGCCAGCTGGCTCATGTCTTGTTTCATTCAGCTGACAACCATGACAATGTGGAGCAGCACATGGCGCTGAGGACACAGCAGGGACATGATGGGGGTGCCATTAGATCTAGTGGGGACCAACCTCTGTCTGGGTCTGCTACTTTATAACAAGTTGTGGTTATAAATAGTACAAGTGTTGGTTGAATGAATCAAAACGAAAGTAATTCAATGCCTCTTCTGCATCAGGAACATACTTGCTGCATTCTATTTCATTTAATGCTCACAGAATCCACGTGAAGTGGGTATTTAGGGTACTAGTTTTACAGGTGTGAACACTGAAGACCTGGGAGTTAAGTAACTTTCCCAAGGTCATTTGTTATTATGGACAAAGGGACCGGAATGAATAAGCAATGGAACTGGTATTCCGTTTGACCTCAAAGCCCCTGCTCTTCCAGAGCACTGAGATAGATCTTGACACATGAGTGGCGACTGCACCAGAAGAGGAAAGGCACTCCAACCGGAAAGATGTGCAAAAGGAAATTTAGTTAAATTCTGATAGGTACTGTGGACCCTGAGATAGAAGGGTTCCTGGTAACGAATTGGGATCAAATTTTAAAAATAGCCTAGCAGCCATTTCTACACAGGCGCCTCTCACACAAACTGCACTTCAGGGAAGGGAAGAGCCTGCACTAAGCTGCCTGCCTCCTGCACTGAACTGCCTGCTTGCAGTACACTTCTGCCATCTGAGCCAGCCCTTAAAGGAGTTCCTGGAATTTTATTTCAACCAATAGGAGTGAGGCTTTCCCTAGCGCAGGGGTCTTAAACTCGTGGCCCGCGGGCCGCATGCGGCCCGCCAAACAATTTTGTGCAGCCCGCAGACTAATCCACGAAGTTCAAAATATTTTGGATAAAATTAAGTAAGCCTAGGGGCCTACTTGTATTTTTCATTTCTCTAGCATCCTAGCTAGATATTAGCTTAGTTAACAGCAGTTGTGATGCGAACTACAGTTTCTGGTCATTTTGTGACACTGAGTAAACTGCATGTACGATTGTGCTTGTTGTACTAATTTTTTTTTTTGTTTTCAACTGCAGTGAGAAAAGGGTTGCGTAACAGTTGCCTTTTGTAGACCTAGTGCGGCCCGCCGAACGGCTGTGATCTTGCTCTGCGGCCCACGTGCTGAGTTGAGTTTGAGACCCCTGGCCTAGCGTATTGGAGCTGTGTAGTTAGATCCCCCATCAACATCTTCACTGACCAATCAGAGCACCTTCATTCTGACCAATCAGGAGAGTGCCTTTTGGACCATACACACTGCAAGAATTTGGAGTCCTCATTTGCATGAAGGTCCAGGGATGGGGACTTCTGACTTTATAAGTCAATTATAAATGGAATGTGGAGCTCAATTTCCCTTTCCATCAAAGACTAATGACTGCATTTCCTCTGCTGGAGCTGAAACACTGAAGATGTCTCACCAGAGCAGAGTGGAGCAGAGCTGTCTAGCCAGAGAGGGGCCTGGCTCCAGGGCTTCCCAACAGCCATGCTATTCCCACAGCCCGCATGCTGTGATTGAGCACAACTGAGCTGTTTGCAACGAATAAAGTTGCCTTCTTCATCACATCCCCAAATTGGGGATTCCTATTAGCACTGAATTTGGCACCAATGACCATGGGTTGACAGCTTCACGGTATGCTAGGATCTTCTTAACTACTGATATTGACCCAGAACTGTTTTTTTTAACTATTATTCCTATGAAGCACTTTGGGAAAACATTTTTAAAAAATGACAATAAGGAATGTATTTGGCTCCACTTAACAATTCGTTATTATAGCAGAGAAATAATTTATATTTAATGTGAAACTACAAGAAAAAGCACCTCACACTAGACAAAAGCAGACATGTGAAGAGGAACATCAAGGGATGAGTCAAAGGGAAAACTTTTAAGTTATCTTACTTCTTTGCACATATTACATTAAGATGTCAATACAATGCAAGGCTCATTAGTGTGGTTGGTTTTATAAGCAGGATTTGCATTAATGCAAATACCTTAATTTCATCACTCTCCTTCAGATGATTAGGTAGGAGCCTCGGCACTGCCTTCGGACACACTGCTGCTAGCCTCAGTCACTCAGTACGTGGACACTGCTTATTAAGTTCAAGATGCTGTTATACAGCTGTCACTGATGGAGTTTATATTATTGCCTGGTTACCAGTACATCCTAAATTTCAGGAAGTAAAGGCAAAGTAAAAACTCAAATTCATATTTTATTAAGCTGGAAAGAAACCAGAAATGCCTTTTATGAGAATACTCTGTTTTGAAAATAACTCCGAAAGTTAGTGTAAGGCAAACTTTTCTGTTTATAGGTGTTACAAGAAGGACAATTCCTATATCAATATATTTCACATTATTGGATTTCTATTGACTGCTTCTTTATTTTCTCTTTTGAAATCTGCCTATCAATTTGAAAAATTCTGTTTTCAGAATAAGCAAGTCTAAGGTTTTATGTAAGAATGTTAGGTTTGATTTTGGACAACACACCAAGTCTCCTTTCATTCTAAGAATATAGATTTTGATAACTATAAAAGTAATTTGTCAATAATTTAAGTCCTTTGGTAAAAAAAAATTAATAATATCAGTAATAACATCTTCTAAATTCTATATATTTTTCCCTTTGACCCTCAGTTTCAGATAAAAGATGCCCTTTCCTTAAGATCTTCCTTTGCCTATCCCTATCTTAACACATGGACGCTGCGCTCCTTCGGTTGTAGCTGTTTCTAGTGAACTTACAGAGTCTGAGACATACTGAGGTTGTTAGAAAAGGGAACAGTTAGATGGCAAAAAAGGTTTGTTCTTTTGCACAGGTTCTGTGACTGGGGCACACATAAAAAATTCCTCACTCAAATAATTGAGCACCCTTCTCAAACTTTCCAATGGATTTAGAGAAACGGTATACCTAGTCCTCGCTGCACACCCCCAGAGTGCTAGGTCTGTCTTGGAGGTCTGTGGTAGGCCTTGGCTGACTGAATGGCCAGCTGGCAGGCTGGCGGGAATGGCTTCAGGAACCACCGAGCTCAGGAAAGACCCTGGGAGGACCAGCCGGACTTGCCTCTCAGGACTCCAGGGGTGAACAACAAAACAGCAAATGTGAATCAAGGATTGCAGTCTTTGGAAGATGAACTAATTCAATCCAAAGAAGTATTCTATTCTACTGCTAATGAGAATGATCTTTGTGGCAGTCTCTAAGGCTCAATTAACTGGAGGATCGTCACCCAGCCCTGTGCCACACAGCCTTACAAAGTGAACTGGTTCACTAATGCTGAGAATGTGACAGAAAATAAGAGGAAAATTCCCTCAGGAATCTGTAAGCTGTGGTGCTTTTTTCTGTGCTCTTCAAAGTATCTCTCTGAGTTAACAACAGCACTTCTTTTTCAAACACTGCATAATTATTAATAAATGGGTGAAGAACTTAAGAATCAAATGCAGGAACACTGACATTCAGAGGTAACATTTTCTTTCACTAAACCTTCCAAGTACAGCAAATATCTCAAAGTTGAACTAATGGAAGAGAAACCATTTATAAAGCTATTATTGGAAAATATAACATAGCTTTTAATTCTTGAAAATAATAAAAAATCACACACTTGGACTGGGATATGACAGTTATACTGCCATGGGGGAGACTCAGCTTAGCTGCATGCTATAATTAAGCCCAGTCTCCCCCCCTACCCCCCCCCCCCCCCGCCCCGTCCCCAGCTCAGGCAGATGGAGGATTTCGGCCACATTCTGTGTGTGGGGGAGGGCAGGAAGCTAGCTACCATGCAGGGGCGGAGGTATGCCGTGTCATTAATAGCTGTGGTCATCATCCCTTCCAGTGAGGCCACTATGAAGACACTTTCTAAATAACAAACCGTTTCCCGAGTAACCTGTCTTAGCTTCCTCACGAAATCTCTCTTTCGCTTCCACATTTTCCACTATGCAAATTATAAAAAGTTCTAGAAAAAAACCTACACAGTAGCAAAATTCTAGAAAGAACCTAAAGCTCAGCCAGATTAAAAAGCCAGGTGTTCACAGGCGTAGAGAGGAGCACATGTGATTTGGGTGCCACCCCACATGGCACCCCACTGCGGGCACGAGGGCGGGGGCACGACACCAATCTGAAAATACCGTTAAGCTGTCGAGGCATTTCCCTTCCTGTTGGAGGAAAGGAGCAAAACATGTCCAATTTTTTTTTTTTTTTTTTTCTTTACAGAGATAGAGTCAGAGAGAGGGATAGAAAGGGACAGACAGACAGGAACGGAGAGATAAGAAGCATCAATCATTAGTTTTTTGTTGCGCATTGCGAAACCTTAGTTGTTCATTCATTGCTTTCTCATATGTGCCTTGACTGCGGGCCTTCAGCAGACCGAGTAACCCCTTGCCCGAGCCAGTGACCTTGGGTCCAAGCAGGTGAGTTTTTGCTCAAACCAGATGAGCCCATGCTCAAGCTGGCAACCTCGGGGTCTAGAACCTGGGTCCTTGGCATCCTAGTCTGATGCTCTACCCACTGCGC
Source organism: Saccopteryx bilineata (assembly GCF_036850765.1). Classification (NCBI taxonomy): domain Eukaryota; kingdom Metazoa; phylum Chordata; class Mammalia; order Chiroptera; family Emballonuridae; genus Saccopteryx; species Saccopteryx bilineata. The sequence continues at coordinate 32,278,733 of NC_089499.1, forward strand.
CACCGCCTGGTCAGGCGAAACACGTCCAATTTTAATGGGATACGGGAGGTACAGTTTTTAGCAGAAATGCTCGGTGATCAAAGTATGAACAAAGGGTGAGGGAAGACGTACAATAAAGGTGGAGGCCTGAAAGGGGGAGGGCTGCTACATGAGAGACACGGGGGTCTGAAGAGGGGTGAAAAGGGGGCCAGTGAGAAGCTGTGCAGGGAGAACCGGGCAGACGGAACAGGCCTGGGTGATTGACGGGCCGTGGGCACCGGCTGAAGAGCCAAAGACGTAGAGGGCACACTGACAGATAAGAAAAACCATAAGCCACCCAGCAGCTGGAAAGCATCTCACCATTTACAAAGAGCCTTTTAGTATGGTAACCACTTCAGGGTGTGCAGTCCACCTTAGATGAGCTGACCTGGTGGCAGCTTGGAGAAAAACCGTAAGTGACCAGAAGCTGTGTAAACGCATGGCTCCAGCAGTGGAAAAGGGGGAATTTTCTGCACCGAGGTTGCAGCTGAGATGAAACAAGGTCTCCATCTCTGAGGGAGGAACTTGAAAGATAACAGATTAAAACATCACAGCGGCGGCCCAGAATCAGTCCAATGAATAGGCGGAGAAAACCAGTGTAAGAGACAGAAGTGGTGTGAGGGGGAAGGAACGGAACAAGGATGTTAAACATTTACAGATGTGAGAGCTAGTGTCTACAAGGGGGTGGGTCTACAGTATTAGGAGCTCTGCATTTGGCCGTTTTGATAATTGCGGAGAATGTAATTGCAGTCCCAACAGTTCTGCTATAATGTGACGGCACGTGTTCCTAAAGACCAGGGCGCTGAAGAGAACAGGAAAATCCAGAGGGTTGGTGGAAATACAGGGTTAGGGACCCAACATTTAAAATTTTTGCACTGACACATTACACAAAGACAGGAACTACCTAAAAGTGACAGTACACAGTCCCGCATATGTTAAAGAGTTAAGGAATGCAAATGGCTACAATGAATGGAGCACTGGAACTTGAAAAAGACCTGAAATTTGCTTGTGGAAATGAGTTGTGGGAGGTGTTGCAGCTTGTGAAGTACTGTGAAGTGGGAGACAAGGGTGATCTGAGACCAGATGAAAAGTTGTAACAAGATGTGGACGGGCGCAGCTCCTAACACTGCTGGGGAACTGAAGCAGCGGGAGGTGTCGCAGGTGTGACTGTGGGCAGTCAGTTCGCCAAGGTGCAGTTTTCTGCGTTCCCTAGTGTTTCTTGTGGTCAAAACTGTGCACGAGCCAACACACAATGTGCCTTCGGCTAAAATGGTTCACGAACATGTCAATCATTCAAATAAATCCGCATTTTCAAAACAAGTGTTGTAGCAGAACTGACTATACAAGGGAAGGTATTTCGAAATCTTTCTGAATTTTTTTTTTCAAAGTCTCCTATGCAATTATATCGTGAAGTATAAACTCTCAGTTTCTATCATGTTCAACCTAAGTGTGGTTTTGGCATCATCTGCGCCTGCCTCAACACTGCACTCAACTATTTTAACAATCATTTCTTGCCAAAGAAGAGATGCCAAGTGCTATATAAATCTGGAGTGAATTATGAGTGACCCAGGGTCCACATTCAGGAAGCCAAGAATTCTCTAGCTTTTCAGTATGTTCTAACTTCTCATGAAGATCACTTCAGGGCTAGGGGGGTATGTACCTACAGGATGAATGTGGCTCTCTTGTTCCATAACTTGGACCTAAACACGGGTGCAATCTGAATCTCTTAGGCAATAAGTTTCAGATCAAATCCTGTTGAGTGACATCCCATCTCATCTATGGGTGTCTAGTTGAATTTTCACATGATAAAAAGCCTCCCCTACAACAATTAATGTCTCCAGCTATAATTTCTCACTCTAAATGAATATATCACCATATTTGCACACTTGGAAAGGGCTGCATCTCACAGGTTAAACTTTAAGTTTAATTAAACTACAATTTCTGAGGCGAATCACTGTGAAGAGATAAAGCTATTATGCTAATTATACAGAGTAATATAGCTTTCTCCTGTTCTCACTGAAATAACCATTTAAATTCAATATGAAAGTCACAAAAATAGTATCACGTGGTCAAAAACCCCAGCCTGCCCTAGGTCCATGCCCTCTATCACCTGCACCCAGGTCACGATGGATGGACAGGAAGCTTACACTTGCCGGTGTTTCTGAGAGGCACTTCCAGTGCTAGCCACTAGAAGTCCTTAGTAATACACACTTGTGAGGCTGGAGGAGAGGAGAACGGAGCAGAGATGGGAGAAAACACCACGAAGAGGAATTGGGGGTCAGAGGAGAACCCCATGGGCAGGAATAAAAGAAGAAAGGAAAGATGAAATCACAGAGGCAGAATGAAGAGGCATTAAGATGGTGAATGCACCCTGGCAATTTATCTTATCCAAAGATAAAATTTTAAATCAGATAAGAAATTTTGAATGGGGGTAAAACATGTTTATTTTATGCAGGTAATTGAATAAACTAGAAAGCCATGACCAAACCCTCATTCCCTCACATTTGGAAGGTAATCAGGATTTAGCATTACTAGAAGGTCTCCATATGTTCCCAAATGTATTTAAATAGACCAGGGGCTGAGAAGTGCCATCATGCAAAACAGCCAGGGGAAACTAGAAGGGGGCTCTGAAAAAACCAGGGGTTCCTAGAACCCGAAGATTAGTTATGACGTCAATGTACATGTTTAAAATGTTCTTCCTACTATAAATTGTTGGCCAAGTTTTAAAACCTCTGAATAGGTTTAGTTTCACGATATACACAGAATTTCAAAGAGTCGAACAGAATTGTGGTTTTGATCTTATACTATTTCTGATCCTGCACAATACAATATTCAGAGAAAAGAAAAGTTACTGAAAATTGAGAAACAAAACTGTGACCCAAACTACCCTAAAAAGAAACTCCACGGCAGTTATAACACTCTCCGGAAAAGCCATATACCAACTGTTACCAGTTCACGCAGCGATGGCTCGCGCTGTGCTTTTCTGCCGGGGAGAATGACTACAGGAAGTTCGCATGCACTTTAATTAAAACATTCCTGTTATTTCTCCACTTTATGATCAACCTCCTATGATCAGAACTCACTTTAGAGAAGAAGGTGGTGTATGCTACATGTCATTTTCTACATGATTACTGTGGGAAGCCTTACACAACTCTCCTACACTAAACAGGCGACTTCGTAGCACGTGATGACTTGTGGTCCACAGTTACCTGAGGGACAGGCACACACAAAGCCGTCCCTATGGGGCCTCTGGCCAGGTAAGCCTCTTCCCACTGAAGAAGGCTCTCTGCTTTCCTAAACTGTAACGATGATGTGCTTACGTGACATCCTCATACCAAATCAGACGACACATTGTGCCCAGGTATCCTCTGTGGTTCCGAGCAGGAAGGGATGAGTGAGGGGCTTAGCCGCTTGGACAGGAACTTTCAGCTGGGACTTTGGACAGCCAGGCGCCGTCCAGCGGGGAAGCAGACGACAGCCAGCCGCGCACTTCTGCCTCCAGTCAACGCCTGGTAAGAGGGAAGGAGGACCAGGGTACCACGGCGACTTTCCTGGTCTGGAAGTTTCAAAGACAGTGGGTGCTGAGGCTACATGGTGGATGAAGATGGGTGTCTCCAGAGAACGGACGAGAATGACTTAAAACCTAACCACCAGCATCCCTGCAGGAAGACAGAGGAACGTGAACGTGTCACACCCCTGTATTCAGCGAGCGAGCTACTTCCGGAGAGTAGAGTAGGAACTTCAGGATGCTGCAATGACTCTTCCAAGTCACCAAGGACCATTTAGAGGCCTGACATGCCCGCTTAACACTGTTATTACTAAATTAATTAAATTTCAAAAGATACAATTTGAATTAAACATAGTACCACTTTTATTACTGTGTATTTATGTCAAGGCTTTTCTCCAAGGGGATCAAGGTGATTTAGAAACTCCTAATTAACAGAAGGTAATTCAATCACGGCATTACTGTACGGTACCATCCGTTTCTCTCAGGCCTGTGATAACTAAGTAGAGATGTTAGTTAAGACAGAAAAGCAATTCGAGATTTCTCTGTAATGAAAAGCAATACTTTTTAGCACAATGAAGTGTCCACAGTATTCCAGGAATGGCAGAGCTAGAAGACGAGAATGCACAGACCAGCCACCACAGTATTTACCTCAGAAACCCAGGCATTCTTAGTGCTGACCACATACCTCGCGTGTTCCTCTGTCCTCCCTTTTCAGGGCAGAGAATCGACTGGCTCAGGGAGGTGAAGTGAAACCACACCTTCTGCTTTTCACTTTGTATCTTAAACCCGCCTTCCTGAGATGGCGTGACCGTGCCCTCCTACAGCACAGTGACTCTGCGAAGATCGGAGCGATGTTGAAATAGACACACAGAAAGGTTTGGAAGCTTTAAGGGCTACACGCTCTGGCCTTTGAACTTATTATGACTACCATTTATGGAGACTTTATTATGTTTTCTGCTATTTATGTGTGATCTCATACCCTCTGAGAAGGCGATACCATGCTCACTTTACAGAGGAAGAAATGGCCTTGCCCACTGTCACAGAGTAAGCACTGGAGCAGGGACTGTCTCACCATCAGGGCTCATATTCTTCGCTAGAACCATCCCCTGAAAAGGTCCCATTCAGCTACTGCCCAGGGTTGCGATTTTCAACAGGTGTGCCACAAAAAAACCTTAAAACATGACTGTTTAGTCGGGGGCACCGACCTATTTTCCCTTAGACTGCCAAATAAAAATTAACAACCAACACAATAGCTATCCAGTGTGAATGAGTCAAAATTATACCTATATTTTATCAGACTGGCAAAAAATATATTTTGTGTGTCCCACAGAAGTTTAGTAATTAGCTTACTAATTTTGGGACTTTAGTTTGCGTGTGCCATTAGATGAAAAAAGTTGAAAACTGCTGTCCCTCCTTCATCTTCCAAAGATGTATAAGAACAACCTTGTACACATACATTAACGCTCCATATATATATATATATATATATATCATCATACGTCTAACTGCCCGGATGGTCTCCCTGAATCCTCCATGGCATTCACTGAGCTGGGCCTTGGCAAACACGCCAGGGCATATCTTCTGCTGGGCACCCTAGGCCCTGGGAGTCAGCTCAGAATGGTCCATGAGACGACGGAGATGAGGAGTTCCCAAGGTGGGTGGGAGCAGCATCGTGTGTGGTTCCGGGTTCCCTCCCCGAGAGCACGGGAGTCTGCTATGGCTCACTCATCAGGGAGAGTTTAATGCCCGGGATGGGTGGGTGCAACACCGAGAGCTCTCCCGTTTCCTCCTCCTCCTCTACCCTCGACTCAGCCTCTCTGCTTCCTCACTAGGACACACCCACCTCTAAGCAGGGATTTCAGGCAGGACGCAGCATTCCCTGGGAAAGGGTAAGAGGGACATTGAGGGCAAGAGGTAACTGACCCGGTGAGCTGGGACCCTCCCGCCTGCCTTCCTCCCCCTGGTCTAGGCTCAGCCCCTTCTGCCTCTGGCCCACCCTCACCACAAGCCCCACAGGAGGCCACCTCCTCCACCCTGGACTGGCAAGGCCACCACTCGGTGCCTTAGGACAGGGGTGCTGGCATCCAGACTAAGACTGGAAGAGCAGCTGCTCCACAAGCCACTGCCAACCAGGCCCAAACACCCTGCCAAGACAGGCTACGTGTGACGATGAAAATCAGTGCAGTCCAGGAAGTGCAGGCACTCTGGGACACAGAAAGGACACGTGGTGGGAAGGACACGTGGGTCTGTGCTGCGGAGATCAAGGTCACTTTCCTCACTCATGCACACATGTACTTTAAGTGCCTGCACTGCGGTGAGAACGCTGGTGACCAGGACACACACTGTCTGCTCTCGGAAGCTCACACTTGGGGAAGGGAGAGATACCTTACCAAAAGCAATCAAACCAACAAACATGTAATTGCACGTTGCAGGGCATGTAAGAAGGGGGTGGCCCGCGTGGGAGTAGCAAGGTGTGGGGATCCACGTGGCTTCCCGGCAGCTTCCCCTGCCCCTCGTGGGAGAGGGCCCCCCGGGTTTGGTCTCTGCCTCCAGCACCCCTACCGACCCTTCCGCTTACAGGACAGCTTTAAATAGAATGTGGTTAGCGTGGCCTGGAGGCAGGATCTGAGAGAAAGCCCTCCTCCTCCCTGCTAGGGAGGGAGAGGAAACCAGGGGTGTTTGGAGAAGATGCAGAGCCTCCACCCAACCCTCCCCTCCCCGGACGGAGGAGAACTGCTTGATCTGAGAAGGGCAGCGCCACCGCCACCGACACTGGACCCTCGGGCTCGAATTTAAGGCCTTCCTACTGAGCGGCATCATCGTGATTCCGTGATTCCGTATCTCACTGAGGATTTAGGTTCGTTACAAACTTTACAGGACTAGAACATAGTGCTGCTGACACGGCATGCGTGCCTTGTGGAGGCGGTAAGAAATCAGAGCAGACTTTAATTTTCACGGCTTTCCTCTTCACCCTTCCGCCTCCGGTGTCTTTAGGTTCCTGACCATCAGAGCTAACAGTTCCCGTTAACTGCTTTCGAGGCCTCACTGCTTTACCCAGGACAAAAGTCCTCAAGTGGTTAGAGCACTCCTCTCCTACTGGGCTAACAAGCAGAACGACGTTCTTACAGATCCAAAGTCAAAATGCACTGAGAATGTTCTTTAAAAAATAAAAGAAAGAAAAAATCTTAAATCATAATGTAAGTTGGCAAAAGTGCATTTGGAAACCAGTGCATGGAAGGAAATGCTGTAAGGACCTTTACTCCCTGTCCTTTTTGAGGGGCTGGCCAGCTCCTGTGAAGGGGCAGACGGGACACGTCTTGGGCTTCAGGCTTAGTGTTGAAGCCGTTGCACATGCTGAGCCTGCCACTGCGGTGGGAAGGCGGGCACGGAGAATGTGTGACGGAGGTGGCTGTGCTCTAACACTTCATTTATGGACCCTGAGATCTGAATTTCATATGACGATCGCATGTCATGAAATACTATGATTTTTCTTTTTCAATCGTTTAACATACAAACAAATATATGTATCTTAGCTGGCGGACCATAAAATGATCCCAGGTTGGTCTCCTAGGCCACCGTGTCCCAGCCCCTGCTCTAACATGTTACATGATACATCATTTGGTGACACTGGACTAAAAGTATTCAAGAGAAGACAGTTTGATATGCTATATACACATTTTAGGAAAGATAGTGATAAGGCAAGTGCAGGTAGTATTTTAAAAGGATAAACAGATGCTATGATATATGTAAGCAAAAAATATTGTTGGTTATTGAGAATCCTGACATTGGTTAAAGACTTCCACAAACTCATAAAGACAGGGCTCAGCTTTAGGAAATTAACTAAAAATTATTACGTACCATCCCACTTACATTCAGCTAAATAATCATTTATATTCACAAAGTAGGTTTTGTTTCTGTTTTGCTTTTAGCACCAGATAACTGACTTAAAGTTAGAATTATTTTGTGCCATTTAATGGCATAAATGAAGATGTAACTCCATTTGCTCGCTCTCCATTACAGAAGGGTAATAATTATAAAGAAAATTAGAATGATCAATACTGATTTCAAAGTTGAATTATCAATGAAACTTGAATGAAAGATTTCTACAAGCAGATAAAGGATCTTCTATATAAAAATCTCCATCATTTATCTCTAATGATTTGACTAATACTAAATGTAGTAGAAAAATAAATACTTTAAACTACTTAACATGTTATTTTTAAGTTAACTGGTAATTAGCTTGGGGAGTTCACTTTAACTCTTAACACATCATATTGTCTACCCACTGAGTTTACCGTGAGAGTAATTTTTCTATGGCTCAGAATTTAAAATTCCCTAATTAAGTTAGAAAAGACATTAAAACCATTATTAAGTGTTTTTATTCCTGATACATTCGTGTGGTGGTAGAAATCAGATTTCTAATATAAAAGGTGGTTATTTTAGTGGGGTGAGTGGCATTAATTATTCCACAGCAGTCTAGGGGAATATAAGTGAACAGAACGAAGACAGTAGCTGTTAAAACAGAAGAACAAGTGACAGTCCCTGCCGTCCCCACTGAGAGAGCAGTTAACGTGCAGAGGGCAGTCCGCTCCCCACTGCTCCCAGCATGACCTGATTAGAGAGGTCTGGGCAGGCAGAGGGTGAGCCTTCCCACCTGTGTGGAAACGAGCGGTGACGACTCCACAGGTCGGTCTGACTTTCTCAGTCTCATGAACATGAGGCCAAATGTAACATGTCAACAAAATTGGCTTTGAAGCGTATACAGAGCCAAATGTTATTTATAGGAACATATCCAGCTGTGGAGAAAAATCACTGCCTCGTTATTCAATAGGCTGTGGAAAAGCACCTGCAGTTTCTTCTCGCAGTTCATGACCAGGGACATAACAGGCAGGAAAAAAGATCAGAAATGAATCTTTTCTTCACTACTTAAGAAAAGATAACCAGGGCCCTCGCTGGGTGGCTCAGTGGATAAAGCATCATCCTGGTGCACTGAGGTTGTGGGTTCGATCCCCAGTCAGGACACATATGGGTTCGATCCCCAGTCAGGACACATATAAGAAGCAATTATTGAATACACAACCGAATGGAATAACTAAGGAGAACAGTGAGTTGATGCTATTCTCTTTTCCTTATCCTCTCTCAAATCAATGGAAATTTTAGAAAGAAAGAAAGAAAGAAAGAAAGAAAGAAAGAAAGAAAGAAAGAAAGAAAAAGAAAAAAAAGCCTGACCTGTGGTGGCACAGTGAATAAAGCGTCGACCTGGAATTCTGAGGTCGCCAGTTCAAAACCCTGGTTTCCCTGGTCAAGGCACATATGGGAGTTGATGCTTCCTGCTCCTCCCCCATTTCTCTCTCTCCCCTCTCTAAAATGAATAAATAAAATCTAAAAAAACCCCAAACAAACAAACAAAAAAAACCATAGAAAGAAAAAGATGCTAGAAGGTGGCTCAAGTATCTACATTTTCTCAAAAGCAATTCTGAAATACTCGATTTTTTCATACAAACTAGTTATTTCAATAGCTTCATTTTATGAAGGTGGCTCCATTGACATGATGCCATTTCCTAGAGCATTGTCTTCTAAAATGTGACTGCTCATCCAAAGAGTGTGTGTTTATGAAAATGGAGAGCTCATCATGGCCTACGTACCAATCTGTATACCACTAACAATTTTACACATGTACCTAATGTAATTTTAATGTTTTTGATTTAGCTCTAAATTGAACTCGCAACACTGCCGAATTTCTCAATGGGAAAAAAATACATGCCGTTCTAAACCACACAAAAATGGGTAGCAATAGAGCAAATTAATCCATGATGCATGGGTCTTGTATTTATAAAGTCAGGGAATGATGTGGAAAACATCAAGATCCTAAACAATGAAATTATATTATTACTGCCACTTACATGCTTTCTCTAACGTGAATATGAACAATGGAATATAATAAAATATTAAACAATTCATGCTCTTGATGAGTCTTTAACATTTTTTTTAAAATTTTAGTAGGAGGAAGGGAGGCAGAGAGACAGACTCCCGCATGTGCCCCAACTGGGATCCACCTGGCAAGCCCACTAGGGGGCGATGATTTGCCCATCTGGGGCCATCGCTCCATTGCTCGCAGAGGCCCCGAGCCATCCTCAGCACCTGAGGTCAACTCAACCTAATCGAGCCATGGCTATAGGAGGGGAAGACAGAGAAAGAGAGAGAGAGAGAGAGAGAGAGAGAGAGGCGAGAGGGGGAGGGATAGAGAAGCAGATGGTTGCTTCTCCTGTGTACCCTGACCAGGAATCAAACCTGGGACATCCATATGCCGGGCTGACGCTCTCCCAATGAGCCAACTGGTCAGAGCCTTGATGAACCTTTAACAAAAAGTACTTCTGAAAAGAAATTCCCATTTGTCATTCCTACTGGCTAACCATGGCCAGCACTTTGAAGCCAGTGAAGTTAAAATAATCATGCAGGCAGCCTTACCATGCAGTGGCGCAGTGGATAGAGCATCAGACTGGGACGTGAAAACCCGGGTTTAAAACCCCAAGGTCGCCAGCTTGAGCACAAGCTCATCCGGCTCGGGCATGTGGGTTGCTGTGCTTGAACATGGAATCATAGACATGACCCCAAAGGTCGCTGGCTTAAAGTCTAAAGTCGCTGGCTTGAGCCCAAGGTCGCTGGCATGAGCAAGGGGTCACTTGCTCTGCTGCAGCGCCCTGGTCAAGGCAAATATGAGAAAGCAATCACTGAACAACTAAGGGGCCGCAACAAAGAATTGATGCTTCTCATCTCTCTCCCTTCCTGCCTATATGTCCCTCTCTCTGATTCTCTGTCTCTGTCAAATAATAATAATAACAACAACAACAACAACAATCACTCAGGCAAATTATCTCCATTTAACTAGCTGGAGAGCATTCAGAGACCTCCATGGAGCCAGACATCAGGGCAAACCACAGCCTCAAATGACAAGGGCAGCCACCTCTCCAGGTGGAATGCAGAATCACCATAGGCTTCACATCCCTAAACTCCCATCGGGTCAAGAATTGCCATCCTTAGGAAGCAAATTAAGTCAAACAGTGAAGACATGCCTACTGGCTCCTCCAATGGGGTGTTCCCAGAGAGTACACAGTGCTCCAAAGTTTTTCCAGGTCTCTGTAAGCTCACAGCAATAGAGATGAATGCATCGATTTCCTTTCAAAGTAGCCAGCACAGGCTGGCACAGCCTGCTCTGTGCCACCAGCACACAGGATCAAGGCGAGACTCAGCCCTCTTCAGGGTCCAGGGTGAGAGGGAGCCAAAGGGCTCTCAAGCACACGGGAGAAGCAGGCTGAAGGCATTAGGGAGCTATGAAATGCATGTTCTAGGCCAGCTAATCTTAATTTTTGTGAATCTGAAAGGATTTAGAACTCAAGCTGCTTCAAGACATACAAATTATCACCCACTGAAAGCCAATTAGGCTCTTCGTGTCTTTGATCATTGCTTTTCTGTTTGAAATGGATTTCTATAATGGAGGACAATCCCAGCCAGAAAACTGGATGTAAAGATGATACCATTCCGCAGATACTACAGGAATAATTTCAACCTCTAATGTCAAAATTTGGATGCTGTAAAAACTTTATTTTTAAAGGGTTGTATAGTATTAATGGTGTTTAATGTATGTTCAAGAGCAAATAAATTTTTTTATTCTGGAAGACACTAACTGCTTGAAGAATACATGCATGAGATTCATATCCTTAAAGTTATCCTCCCCCACCACACATTCCCGCATTCCCGCCCTCTTGGCAATTATTATTAGGTTTAACATAAATTCTACATCTATCCAAACACACCTAAGGGATGCAACAGTTCCCAGATGCTCTAAAAAAATTTTTACTCACCTAACAGTAACAGTCTAGATAATAGACAACAATCTGTCTATTTCTCTTGATGATCATAATATAATCCCTTTTGGCCCTGGCTGGTTGGCTCAGTGGTAGAGCATCCACCTGGCATGTAGATGACTTGGGCTTGATTCCCAGTTAGGGCACATAGGAAGTGGACATCTACTTCTCGATTCCTCCCCTTCCCCTTTCTCTCTCTCTCATCCTCTCCCATAGCCATAGCTCCACTGGTTCAAGCACATTAGCCCCAGGTGCTGAGGATGGCTCCATGGAATCTCTGCCTCAGGCACTAAAAATAGCTTGGCTGTGAGCATGGCCCCCAAATGGGCGGAGCATTGGCCCCAGACAGGAGTTGCCAGGTGGATCCTGATTGGGGCACATGTGGGAGTCTGTCTCTCTATATCCCCTCCTCTTACTTGGAAAAGAATATATATATATCATCCCTTTTGCTGGTCTAGTTCTGCAAGTTGTCACATCATACGTCTAACTGCCTACAGGCTTCTCCCTGAGACAGTCAGGTCTTTCTCTAGGCAATATTTCAGGAAGCCTGTCTTTACAGCAACCAGGAGATAAGTTCAGAGGGGAGGGATGCAGTAATCTGGTGGCTACAGCAATAACAGGTGTAATGGGGCTAGGGCCAAACTACTTTTTCCCACAAATGTTGCCATATTTGAGAAGTTATTTTGCCCTGGGGCTTTCCACCTATTCAAACAGCGAGTTTCAGAGCCTGAGTGAAGAGCAACTACCGTATAAAAACAAAGACACCTCTCAGATTTAAAGGTCAAATTAGATTTTCATTCAGGTTCCCACCAAAATGACAGGCTTCAAAGTGAGGATCTGTCAAGGAGAAACTACTTTTTGAATTATTATTATTATTATTTTTTTCTGTATTTTTCTGAAGCCGGAAACGGGGAGAGACAGTCAGACAGACTCCCGCATGCGCCCAACAGGGATCCACCCGGCACGGCCACCAGGGGCGATGCTCTGCCCCTCCAGGGCGTCGCTCTGCCACGACCAGAGCCACTCTAGCGCCTGGGGCAGAGGCCAAGGAGCCATCCCAGCACCCGGGCCATCTTTGCTCCAATGGAGCCTTGGCTGCGGGAGGGGAAGAGAGAGACAGAGAGGAAGGAGGGGAGGGGGGTGGAGAAGCAAATGGGCGCTTCTCCTATGTGCCCTGGCCGGGAATCGAACCCGAGTCCCCCGCACGCCAGGCCGACACTCTACTGCTGAGCCAACCGGCCAGGGCCTTGAATTATTTAACATACCAAGAAGCTACCCTGGAGCTCCATCCCCTCAGGTGGAGAGGACAACCCTTCGCCCTGCCGAGGCTGGCCCGAGGGCTGCAGCGCTGGGACCTGGGACCTGGGACAGAGGAGGCAAGGGCAGGGCGGGAGAAGTCGGAAGGCAGCTCCACCAGCCCTGAGTGACTGCAGACGGAGCTAGGAATTCCCCCACAGCGCGGACCACACTCACAGCGCATGGGGAGTGAGGGCGGAAGACGTGAGCATTAGTGAGCACACAGAAAGAGGACTTCTGCACTCATTCACCTCCAGGCAACCAGTGGCCGCTTTGTGGAGGAACAGAGGGACAGAAAATCTGAGACGGGGAGAATTTTCCCTAAAGAGCTGAGCATTTACAGTCCAAAATGGATAATGTAAGTCGATGCAAATGGATCAGTTTACCCAACTGAACTAAAATTTAGGAATACCCATCTCTCCCTAAGAGAGGTAGAAAAGCTACCTTTTCTTTGCCATCTGAGTTAAGTGTGAATGCTGCACTCAGACTCTGCCACACAGACACAAAGTGAGCGGGGGCTGAATTAGGATGATGGCCACAGAAATGGCAAGACAGCCTGCACTGCCTCATCTGCTCAATTAACATTTATTTATTCAAAGTCTCATGGAAACAAACATTAGTCAGTAAACTTAGATGAGGAAACTAAATGCCTCCTCACAGTTCTGAAGAGCCATCAGTACATATCATGACTGGCCAAAAGAACTTCGTATATTATTTATAGAGAAAATACAGAATTATAAAGAATGTAATATATGGTCCCTTTTTAAAATTTCCCTTAGGCATCCCTGACAGCAACAAGAACTTAGCGAACAACTCAAGGAAACACTTTGAACCACTGCAGAAACAAAACAATATACTTGCAGTCAAGATCAGAGTATAGTAAAAAGAAGCTCTGAAGGAACAATTGTTCCTCCTATGGAGGAACAAAATCCAGTGTTCAGTGTGGAATGTGACAGGAACACAGGAAGTAATATCTCTGCTGTTACAGAGGAAGAAAAAGTACTACAGTACTTCATGATCTTCTTTTATCGAAGATGTTAGTGTTCTTTTGCATAAAGCATAAGTTTAGAAAGAAGTTCCCTAACTTTTCTGGAGCTTTAGGTTTCAGAGGTGTGGGTGTGAGTGTGTGTGTGTGTGTGTGTGTGTTATTAAGTGAGAGGAGGGGAGGCAGAGAGACAGACTCCCGTGTGTGTGCGTGTGTGTGTTATTGAGAAGAGGGGAGGCAGAGAGACAGATTCCCGTGTGTGTGTGTGTGTGTTTGTGTGTGTGTGTGTGTGTGTGTATTATTAAGTGAGAGAAGGGGAGGCAGAGAGACAGACTCCCGCATGCACCTGGACCAGGCAATGGTCTGCCCATCCGGAGCCATGGCTACATTGCTCAGCAACTGAGCTATTTTAGCACCTGAGGTGAGGCCATAAAGCCATCCTCAGCGCCCAGGGCCAACTTGCTCCAATGAGCCATGGCTGCAGGATGGGGGGGGGGTAGGGAGAGAGAGGGGGGGAGAGAAAGAAAGAAAGAAAGAAAGAAAGAAAGAAAGAAAGAAAAGAAAAGAAAAGAAAAGAAAAGAAAAGAAAAGAAAAGAAAAAAGAGAAAAGAAAAGAAAAGAAAAGAGGAGAAGGAGGGGTGGAGAACCAGATGGTCGCTTCTCCTGAGAGCCCCGATCAGGAACCAAACCTGGCACTTCCACACTCCGTGCTGACACTCTACCGCTGAGCCAAATGGCCAGGGCCCAGATATATTTTACATATATATTTCCTACCAGATCCAGGGAAATAAAGTGTTTGAAAAATAAGCAAGCTGCTGATTTTTAAAAGCAACAGAAAAGCTCTAAACATAGAAGTAAAACAGTAGAGACGCCACCAAACACAAGGCCCCTAACCATTGTACCGTAACAGCTCCCAGGTGGCTTTGGTTCATGGGAAATCTACCCACAAGCTGAAGCAATGCCAACAACAGTCTCCAGTCATTACATCCTAGCTTACTGAGGAATTTCAGATCAGACTGTTAATATGTCAGAGTGGCTTGCTTAATACCATTTATCATTTCTTGTCTTAAGACATCATCTGACAGCATGCTGATCCTCATTGTGGTTTTCATCTCTGTCCTTCTAGAGATCTTGAAAAAGGGCATCAAACCAAATTAATAAAACAGCTAGATGGTGAAGTCTATTTCAAGAGGATTGCCAGTCCCTAACATGCTCCTCTCTCCCAACTGTTCATAGCTTAGTGTGTGTGTGTGTGTGTGTGTGTGTGTGTGTAAGGATACTGTGCTCCTCACTAGTTTCTGTGGAGACATGTACAACAAGAAAACTAGACCAGAAGTAAAGTCTTATAATCACCACGTGCTCGCCCTGAAGGACCATCTTCCAAAAGTTTCCAGATCTCCCTGCATCTGATTACCGAGAGGCAGCCTGCTCCATCGGATCTGATGATACCTGTGATGCCTTCATCACACTCTTTTAAACGTTTCTTTCCCCTTCCATTGGCCCGGCAGCGTTCTGGAGTGGCTCCACTGTATGGCTTTGATGACCCCAGGGAACCTGCTGTCATTGGCAGCACCTCCTCGGTCACGGAATTAAGCTCCAGCCTGGGGCATTCCGCTTTTCCCTCTGCAGCAGGATACATCTCCCTTTCCCGATTTGTTTTAAAGCACAATCTTATTCCAAAGCATAATATTCTCTCGCCTTCTATTTTATAGTTACAAAAGTTGGGAAAGTTGACACCTCCAATTAAAAGAAGCTTTTAATGTCAAGTTCTGAGGCAGGAGAGTGATAAAAGCAGTCACAAAGGAAGTGGAGATCAATAGTAACCTTATTACAGACCGTCTCTGGCTTGGTCCAGATGGGCAGACTGCATTAATTATGGAGTGTGATTTATGTCTTCACTGCGTTAAGCAACGGCAAGAAGAGACACAGGAAACCACACCGACAACATAACGCAGTGTGTTCCTGGTGCTGGGTGCCAACTACCGACGTGTCTGTGTGAGGACAGCTCCTCCGTTTCCACACTGATTTCAAGAAGCTTGTTTCTATTTAAGCAGTATTTAAAAGACACAGTTGGAAGAAACAGTAATTTATATTTAAAAAAATTCCAAGAGAGCAAATAACATCCTCTTAGACAAAGCATCTTGTTCCTTTTAACACTAAAAAACAAACAAACAAACAAACAAAAAAAAAAACAAAAAAAAAAACCAGACCGTTTTCTACTGGATACATGGGTTCCCCAGAGAACAGACAAAGGAACTGCAATGATAAGAATGAATCCGTATCGGCCTAGCGTGCGGAGGACCCGGTTTCGATTCCCGGCCAGGGCACACAGGAGAAGCGCCCATTTGCTTCTCCACTCCTCCGCCGCGCTTTCCTCTCTGTCTCTCTCTTCCCCTCCCGCAGCCGAGGCTCCATTGGAGCAAAGATGGCCCGGGCGCTGGGGATGGCTCTGTGGCCTCTGCCCCAGGCGCTAGAGTGGCTCTGGTCGCAACATGGCGACACCCAGGATGGGCAGAGCATCGCCCCCTGGTGGGCAGAGCGTCGCCCCTGGTGGGCGTGCCGGGTGGATCCCGGTCGGGCGCATGCGGGAGTCTGTCTGACTGTCTCTCCCTGTTTCCAGCTTCAGAAAAATGGAAAAAAAAAAAAAAAAAAAAGAATGAATTCGTGAATAATCTCTGAACAGATGGTGGCTGCCCGAGAATCCACTGCTGTGTAGATGGGCAACCGGCTGCCCGTAACAGAGGTGGGCAGCACTTCTCTGCTGGTTCTTCGTCTCTCCTTTTACTCCCTACAACTGCATCTTCAATTTCATTGTAATGACTAATGCATATTCCCTAAAACTTACAGCAAAGTTAAGACAAAAACTGTTTTTTCTTTTTAAGAAAATTTTACTGTGATAAGAACACTTAACATGAGCTCTACCCTCTTGACAAATTTTCAGTGTACGATACATTACTGTTGGATAGGTGCAATGCTGTTCACAGATTTCTAGAGTCCATTCATCTCACTTCCTGTCTATTGACTGGTAACTCCCAACGCTAATCCTAACCCTTCCCCCAGCCCTGGTAACTATCATTTCAGTCTTTGACTTATGAATTGGACTATTGTAGATAGTTTACATAAGTCGAGTCAAACAGTACTTGTTTTTCCGTCTGACTTATTTCACTCAGAAAACTATCCTCAAGGTCCAATGAAAAAACTTTTACAGAGAATTTTCTTTTTATGTCACACTTCATAAAATATGTAAATTTCCAATGTTTTTCTTCAACAGAGGAAGAATATTGACTCTCCTCGGTCTCTCTATATTAGCACAGATCTCATAAAAAAATTTTAAATTTAACTATAAAACAGACAGTAACTCTGAAACTAATAAACAAAGATGGCGAGAGCTGAATTATTGCTGTCATCAACATTAAAAAAGATGGTAAAAATCAGTTCAGTTAAAAAAGATGATGCAAGAGACACTTCTATTGATGGCAGGGGGATCGGGGTGCTGAAATGCCAGTGTAGCTGCATCTGGAAAAGCGCCGGGCACCATGAAGAATACCCAGTTCTTCACTAGCCTCTCTCAAACTCAGGTCACATAATCATTCTTTTCTCCCACCAGCCTTTAGCTGCATGAGGGAACAAGCACAATCTTGATATTTGATTGTAAACAGTGGATGCATTTAAGTTCATTTACATAAGTTTTAAGTAAAATATTTAAATTATCTGTTTTCTGAAGCAATAATATAAAAGATAGGTTCAAATGCTTATAATCAGATTTCTTTGAGTGGAACTTGATCTATTAATTACAGTCTTCCTTATTTTATGCTCACTGACTCTACCTCTTAAGGTAAACTAAAGTATGCATGATGAATTATTTTCCACTTTCCTGGGGAGCAAGACTGAGAAACAAGGTACCTATGACTTCAAGAGCGCAACACAAACAACTCCACGTTCCTATTACTGAAGCCACCTGGGCCTTACTGGTATATCCATCATTCATCTACCCAGCACACAAGGCTGATTTTACTGATGGGGATTGCAGGAAAAAAACGGGGCCGAGAGACTCCTCAAGCTAACCCTGGTTCTGCCATTCCTCTGATGTACCACAAGGTTTCCATTCTCTCATCTGCAAAGTGGAGGGGCTCCACAGGGGGTCTCTGAGTTCTCTCTCACTCCAGCCTTCCAGAAGCCACAATGCCCACTGCTCAGCATGACCTTCCACTGCTCAAAAATGTTCAAGAACTCTCAGGCTCCACACTTGGATTTCCCAAAAGACATGCTTCCCATTTCTGTGTATGTGTCACCCTGTTAAGTCAGCTTGCAACAGCCTCCTTCTGATCTTTACCTGTTGAGATCTGACTCATTCTTAAAGGTGTAGCTCAAAAGCCGGTGGTTCCTGGATGTCTGCCTAATCCCTAAACCTGAAACAAATCATTCTCCCCCGTGAACATACAAATAATTTGTCTACATATTTTTAAATATCTATCAGTCATCTGTCATCTTAGTATCTATGGATACTCTTCATATCTTCTATTAAGTTGTAAACTCCTCAGGGAAGCAAAGTCTTCTATGTCTGACAGACAACACATGGTCATTCCACTCGTCATACCAGTCCAGTCCCCATCTGTAACAGCCCTTGCTTGCTCCCATCTGTCTCATCTAAGGAGGTATCTGTACTTCTCTTTTCCTTGGTTCCTGAATGGCTTTGACCCTCGCTTTCCTGAACGAGGTCCCGGGCCCAAACCTCACCACTTCCAGGACCCAGGAAGGATCACAAACAGGGTACAACCACAGTTGGGGCAGTTTTGAAAATATGTTTGTTGGTGGTAATCACAGGAGCCACTAGAACGATAGCGGGGCCACAGGCAAGCGACTGTACAACTATTTATCTAAATACATATATTTTAAAGAGTTAGAGGAAGAATGACTAATAATGGTGCCAGGACAACGGGTGTATAAAGAGGGTCCATCCCAGGAAGAGGGGGACGTGTGGCCGGCTCTGCCCGGGAACTCTTTCCCATCTCTGCATCGTCAGTTCCTTCTCTGCGTTCTCTTCGCCTCATTCCGACAGTTTATTAGTAAGAGTTTAGATCCTGAGAAGTCATCACAGTCTTGGCAGCATCAGGACATAGCTGTACCCCTTAGGAGACACCACAGTGCTGTCCTCACCCGAGGGGAAGTTTCAGCAGTGCGGACCGGCTGACACTGGAGTCCTGGACGGGACTTCCTAAACGACCCTTACTTCTCATTTGGAGTCTTCAAATTATAGATGGGAAGGCAACAAAATGAAATAAGATCTTATTTCTCAGGTTAATTTCAATGTAGCACTACAAAATCAGAAAGCTACATTTAAAGTGACAGGTAGTGCAAGACCACCGTGCATTGCTCGTCGGGAGCTCACCTCTGTCATGAGGCGAGAAACCATTCAGCCACTAACCAAGGGCTGTAAGACACCACGAGAGTTACAGTATTGCTGCAGCAAAACTAGGATTTTTCAAATTCAAATTACATTAATTTCAATTAATTTTAAATATTCTATAGCTTTACTTATCAGATGGAATTAAAAGCAGAACAAATCAAAGCTAGGGGCATAATGCAGTGCAGCTGTTTCAATGAAACATTAGGTAAGAGTCATTCCACAGTTTAAAATATTTAAACAAGCTAATACAGTCGATCATATGACATGCGTTGGTCAAGTTATATGCAAGTCAGAGTTACATCTTAAGTGTTATACCAGTCCGGGAAGAGCAAGAGGCGGAACCAAGGAACAGGGAGCGGTTCCGGTGCCCAGCACAGGGGTGGGTGCCCTACGCAGTGGATAACAGCACACCCTGGCCGAGGGTTCGTGCCCAGGCTCCCGAGGACCTAGCATGGTCACAGCCCTGCTCTGCATCAGCACTAGCCCTGAACCAGGTCCTGGGCACCAACCCTTGCCCAGTCTGCCCTGCTATTGCCATGTAGGGTACCACACCCCACTGGCAGGACACTCTTCTCAGAAAGGTTACCATGAAGAAATGTCCCTGCACGGCTGCCCCAGCAATCAGTGAGATACCTCAGTACAGTAAGTCACGTCGGGTTTCCGTCAGTGAAATAGGACTGCAAAATGTCAAATGATTTCATCTGTGGCTTCAACTTAAAAAGCATTTACTAGTTGTTTTGGCTTCTTCTCATAAAACTTAAAGAGTTGGGAACTAACTAGGTGGCTTGGGTCACAGCATGAAAGAGTTTTTTAAACTTGTCCACATTTCCCTTTTTCCTGTGTTTCCTTCCCTTTGCCCCGCCTCCAGAATCTCAGCACAAGCTTCCTGTGTTGAGGTCACTGCCAGCTGTCTCCATGACCTTCCGGTGGACCGGACGCCCCCCGAGGATGGGGCCCAGCACGGTGCTTCCCCCCTGTGTGTCAGGTGCATTATCCCTGTCTCCTTCCTTCTGCCGGTTGACTGACACTCTCTAGTGTGCCTGCAGTTGCGAATGTTCAGTCCTTTATAGCTCTTATGCGACCATGAACCCTAAGCTGGAAATAGCAGGAATAAAAAGCACCTGCTACAAAGTGTGGCCTACTGTGTAGGAATCTGTAGAAAAGATCAAGTGCTACTTTTAAGGTAGAAACTGACAGGCTATTTAAAACATTCCATTTTTCTGACTTGCTCTTCAAGTAGTGAAGGAAATCAAGAACAAAAGCTTGGTTCAGAAATTTTGTTTCTGGCCATAGTACCCCGTGGACAAGCCAATTTGTGAAACTTGCTGTGCCAGGAAATAAGAGGCCCTGAGAAGCCCAGCAATAAAGACATCTGATTAACTTTGTTCAGATCAGTATTTCCTCAAATTATTTCGACTCGAAACCTTTTCCCCCATGTGACATTTACTAACATCCTAAGACACCGAGGTTCCTTAGAACACACTGTGGGCAATGCTGGGCCTCGAGTGTTTGCTTCCTTCACTTGAACTGTATGAAGCCCTCTAAATTGCAGCTTGCAGATCAATGTATAAAACACCTAAAAATTATTGTGGTTAAAGTACACGTTACCAATCTTGTTTTGTGTTTGACCACGGCAGGCTACATCGGAAGAAGCCTATAGTGTTTTGTGGGCTTAGCTTGTGCATTTAGTGTGGAGGAGGCAAGGCCTCTGACCTGAGCACCCTGAACAGGAGAAGGTGACAGCCTCGCCCAGCTGGGAGGGGAGTGTCCGGCACCAAGCTTAACCTTGACAAGCTGAAGAGGAACTGCGGCTCTGGTGAGTGTCCGATAGCTCCAGCTACACGGTGAGCTCGAAATGGGCACAGTTCGCCCACTGGATTCTCCCTCGGCATTATGATAAGTCAAAAAGTACTATAAGAGCAGGGTGTGATTAAGAAAATGCAAGATATACTCTAAGTGCAAATATGTAACGTTGCAGGTCTCCTGAGGATACCTTGTGAATTAGCTGATTACTAATTATAGGTGTCTCAGAGCACCTGCTGTGGGTAAGAAAACCACCGCACCAAATAGAGTTCTGTGAGGAAAGCACCTGCCCCTAATGGCCCTTAAAATGTATTATTTTAAACATTAAATTTCTCACCTTTACCAGTCTGAAAAATGAAACCAAAACAAAATGAGTGAATCAATGGCTGGTTTCAAGGGAAGGTAAAAAACAAAACAAAAAACCCCCACTTTACTATACATATGTGGAACACAGTGTATCCTTTAGAAATCTAACCAGATAACAGTTCTTGAAAAGCAAACTATTATGCAATCCAACAGAAGCAAAAGCCTCTGAATCCCGCTTTCTAAAACAACACCTAAACACGAAACGCCTTCTAATCCCGCAAGGTCAGGAGAGTCGTTTTCCCAGCACAGGTAAATGAAGCATGAAACAGGAAAGCACATCTCAGCCAGAGCTCTTAATTACGTCTGCAGTGCTACGGTCAGCGATCTTTCTCACCCGGGCTACACAAGAGCACAAAAAAACTACTCACCATGTCGTAAGTTGTTACAATCTTTTTTAGAACCTCAGGCACGATTCCCTGCAGTTCCATCGTGGGGTACTGCTCGCTGAGATTCAGGACCACCAGGGGTGTGTTATCAGGCCCCAGGAAGCGGGGGGACACGGCCAGCATGCACTGCATGAGATTGGCCACGGAGGAGAGGCCACACAGCTCCTTGAATGACACCACTGCATTCTGTCAAATGGAAAGAAGGAGGCACTTTGTTAATTAACCAGGGGTTTTAATTTTTCATGGATGTTATACTTGATAAACTTGATTAGACCTGAACTGCCTAATACAGCAGTTATTAGCAATGTCACGGCAGAATTGGCTAATGACTGTTTTATCCTGCGAAAACTGGCTATTTCCCAAAGTAAACACATTTATAGGTATTTGTAATACCAATTTATCAAAATTGCCAAAAATGCAAACAAGTTAAATTAGTCCCAAGGGCATACATAGCCTCATTTCAGATCAAAGTTCAGAGCAGTGCGGAGGCTGATAGGCAATTATGAGCAAACAAAAAGAACGGCTTCTGCATTCACACAGGTACAGGTAAGAAAAAAAATAAAAGCTGGCTTTAAATAGGCATCAAGAATGCCAGCCATCCAAAAAGGAAAGGAGGATTTGTGAGGGAGGAGCCTGACTCTCTCACCTGTCTGGCTATACCTGCTGGTTGCAGATCTAAGGGAACTCTGAAGGTGCTTCGGCTCACGGTGAGGTCTGCCGCGGGGCCCATGGCTGCCACGGCTTTCTCCGACCGTGTCGCCACGGACCTCAGCGCTTCTCCTCGTCCTGTTCTCCAATCACCAGAGGGACACCCTAAAAGCGTCCATCCAAGAAAACCCTTCAACACTACAACTTCATGAATCGGCATTCTCTCAGCACTTACCAAGTGCAAACCGAAAGCAGGCTTGTTTTTATTACACAATTCCTCGCTGCATCCTCTAACAAGCCCCATTGTGGATGAGGAAACCGAGCCTCAGCCCTGGCCTCTCTGGGTGGTTTGTCTAAGGTCACACACACAGCTGGGAAGGAAAGGAGTCAAGATTTTACCTGAAATGTGTTGATGCTGAGGCCTTTGCTCCTGATCATTACGCTATAAGAACAGGTAAACTCAAATCGAAATGGGAGTCAGGCTGTTACTGCAGGCACCGTGGGGTGCTGACCTTGGCTGAGCACTGTCTGTGGAGAGGGATCTAGGCCGGCCAAGCCCTGTGCCTTTGGCTCTCCGATCCCTCAGTTCTGCACAATGAGCAGCACGTTAATCTTAGATTTAAACGTTTTCTTTTTGCTAATATTGCTTTACACAGGGACATCAAACTATACGTCATCTGGCTCAAAAGCACTTCAGTGTTGACTGTTCCCAACAATAAATCATCGCTGTCATATCTGAGGTGGTGTCTCCCCACCCACCTCCCACTGCTCTGTCACACCTCCCTGTTGATTGTCTGCACAGCACGTGCTTGTGCCTGCAGTTGTCCTGTTTGTTTATTCACCTGCCTACGGTCTGGTTCCCCTCCCACGCCCGGCCCACCGCCAGCTGAAGTCATCTGTGCGCCCATGCTGCACCCTCATGACCGGGCTGCCTGGCGTGGAGCTCATTAAACAGCTCCACCGACTGCTCTGTCGGGTTGAGAGCAGACACACAGCTCGGGAAGGGTGACACTCCAGCTCTGGCAGGTCCTCAAGGGAGTTCTGTGTCACACACATGGGGCCAGGGACAATGTGGCTTGCTCAGGGCTGAGGCTTTACTGAGCCATTTTTCACTCTCAGAAAGAGGGAAAAGCCCTTCACATTTCTGGTATGCTTTTACTTTGAAAGAGAATAAAACTTTCCTATTGTGGGTCGGTCTTTTCATTAATGAGGCAGCTACAGAATATGTAGAGGCGTGAAATATATTGAATTTTCTGAGGTGGATTTCAATTGCTGGTGGCATTCTCCTTATAATAGTTATATTCAGGGTGGGGCAAAAATAGGTTTGTATTTTTGTATGGAAAATAATACAAGAATAAATTCTGTGTTTTGCATATTCACAACTGTAAACCGACTTTGCCCAACCCTCTC
Organism: Saccopteryx bilineata; assembly: GCF_036850765.1. Taxonomy (NCBI): domain Eukaryota; kingdom Metazoa; phylum Chordata; class Mammalia; order Chiroptera; family Emballonuridae; genus Saccopteryx; species Saccopteryx bilineata. The sequence goes on from NC_089499.1 coordinate 32,302,425, forward strand.
AATACACACACATACACATATAATCAGCCAATATATTATATATAATTATTTAATAAACCCACACTGAGCAGCTGTCATACACATAGCACTTCTCGGCCTGGGATGGGTTAGGGCTACCCTGTGAGGTGGGCCCTTGCCGCCCACTGCTGTGTCACTCGTGGGCCCTCATATACTGCTAGACATGTGGACGATCATTAATTCCTAACCGACTGCATTTAGCCATTATATAGTTCAGAGGTAATCCTTAGAAAGATACCCACACCACAGGTCTTTTACTTAAACAATTAAGCAGCCGCCCTCTAAAATCAAAAGGAGGTTCAAAATGCAAACACTGGCTTATTGAAATGCTTGCTCTTTTCCTAGCAGAACAGTTCTATAAGAAAGGACTGGGGCATGTCCCTTTTATTTTGATAGGTCATCAATTTGTGTTCTAGCTAAGGAATATCCAGAAAAAAACCAGAGATTTCCATGTACACTACTAGAAATAAAATGGGGTACTGTCAAGCATTAATTAAAAGGGACTATGGTGTGGTGTGTGAGACAGCAACAAGACTGGTTTATTCTGCTACATTATCACTACTCCCAATACCAACTGCGGTGGTTTTGGAAATTTAAATGATTTAAAAAATGAGACTAGTGGAAAACATTCTAATAACCACTTGTAATTTACAAATAATTTAAAATCACATATACTACTGTAAAAAAAAACCTACACATGTGCACTAAGAAGGGTAACCGCCAAGTAATTACTTAAACACTAGGACGTACCTGCATATTCTCTCTCAGGTCCGTGGCATCCCGAATAGGGGGCTGGGCATTTTTGAACACCTCATCCACAGTTTTAATCCACAGTGTTCTCAAAGATGCATATTCCCTGGACTTCTTCCCTTTTCTCACAGAAAGGCCCCTTTTATGAGGTTTCCCTCCTCCTCTTCGGTTGGTAATAGCCACATGGACGAACAAAGAGGCGTGTGCTAGGACCTCTCCAGTCAAGGACTGCAGGGGGACGTGGCGGTAGCCCGTCTGTAAACATTCAAAGGGAATTGTGTATTGACCGATAAATTCATCCCCGATATAGTCATCATCCAGTACCACAAAGCGCACCATGGCCAGTTCTGGGAGGTTGATTTGAAACTCAAAGCTTTCATCGAAAATGGGAGTATCTCCATTCTGGTTCACTGTTTTTGTCCTTTGTTCTGCACAATCGGCGGGGATTCCATGAATTTCCACATAGACATAAGGATCTACCACATCCCCTTTGGCACCAGACCCTTTGGGTTTGGGAAAGTTCTGCCCACTGATGATTTTGATGTGCAGGAGCTGAGGTGAGACTCCTGGGACAGAGTCTTTTGTGTTGGCACTGAAGAAGGAGACTTCCTCCCTCATGATGGCCGGCCGGAGAACATAGCCACAGTTCCCATTCTGTCTAAACCAGCCAATGTTCAGGTCCATCATCAGCCCCGGCGTCTGAAAGTTCATGGCGACGATCTGACAACCACATTTCCAAAAGTCTTGAGGGTTCATGTTACTGGAGTCGATCCTCATCGGGCTGGGGAAAACCCTAGCGAGAAAACGTTTGTTGTAATTTACAAAGTCCCCTGGATTTTCGTTGGCGTATTTGCTGGCGAGCACTTCATTGAAGGAACAGACTTCCCAGTACTTCTGCACCTGAAAGGACACCTGGAATTCTTTGAACTGGACGGACTTACAGATGCTCACCAGTTCAGACAGCTCCTTGCAGAGCTGAAAGCGTTTCACGGGCACATTGTTGGGCTGCTCCGCGTTCTCCTTCCCCATCCGCTGGGACATTTCCGCTCCTTCGTCTTCATCCGTCACATCTCCTTCTACTCCCGAGCAACTGGAGGACAGCTTCTTTGCCTTAATTAGTATCTTCCCTTTCAGGACGTCTGGGGATGGTAGGTACGACTCCTCAACATTGGGGGATGTTGTATAGAGCTTGTCTCCTAAAATTTTCTTCATGTGTTGAACCATCACCTTCTGCTGTTTAATAGAACAGTGGTTTTCTAAACACAGGATAAGCGGATACTCTGAGGCAAAGAAGGCATACTTGTTAATAATATCAATGACACTGCGGAAGACTATCTGAGAGGTCATGGTGTGGCCCGTGTAAATGACAGGTTCGTTGTCAGGTCCATCCCATACGTCTAATTCAACGCTCCGGCAACCCATTTTCAGAGCGCGAATGTATCCTGTGATATCAGAGGGACCTCGGAACTGGTCCTCTATTAAGTATGTATTATGAGATGAGTTTATAAAGTAATGAGACAAAGGCTGCTTCATATCCTGACAGACCTTCTTATGTTCTGGGTCAAATAGATAACAGTCAGGTGACATAAGGTAATTAGTGAACCCGTCTATGGACAGCCAGCCCTTTTCCTGGCCCTCTTTGGATGGCTCATATTTGTGAATAATTTCAAGGCTTATTTCCTCATTTATATGTGCCACACCCTGCTCTGCCTCAAGAAACATCATAAGATCCTTGGTATCAAGGAATTCTTTATTGCTTGAAAACTGAACTAAAAGGAAATAAATTTCGGGCCTCGTACAAAGCTCATGGAACACCTCAACAAATTCTTCCTTTGTGACTTCAGTACCAGTCGTGTCCTTGGACTTGTGCAATTCTTTGAACTTGAGCTCAATTTTGCTAGTTTTTAAGCCAGGGTTGAGGTTTCTGATACACTGCACTGCATTACAAAGGCTTACGTGTCCAAGGTTGTCTACGTCGATTTCACCGAACATTTGTGAAACCCAAGAAGTCCTCATGTTGTCTTGGCTACTTTCTAACATATCAAGTGTATGTTTCCCATAAGAAATTAGGTACCGCAGTCCCGTCACCCAGATGTTCGCAACATCGGCAGAGTTGGCAACCAAATCAAGTGACTCATAATTCTCTCCATATATAACTGAAAAAGCACAGTCTTCAGAAATCTGCTCAGAGATGCCATTGCTGCGGAATATGTCCGTATTTTTTCCTGTTCTCACCTCCTTGATGGATTTAATATCAATTTTGGCTTTCTCAGAATCCTTCTTAGACGGCTCCCACCTCAGGCTCTGCATGTCGGCGTCCAGTAAAAAGTACCTATGGTAAATTCTAGAGTTGGAGCGAACCTTTTTGAGTTCCGAACCCTCAACCATGGAATTGATACAGTCACTTGCACTGCTGATCTTCTTCTCTGTTGGCATACTACTGAATGAGACTGTTTTTTTCCGTTCTCTTTTCTGTTTTGTACCATCCTAGGAGGAAAAAAAAAGAGTATTAGAATGACATAAATGCAAGTTTCTCCATTCAAGACTAGGAATAAATATTTAATTTCCTTGATAAAAAAAATCACACTGTTAGAATTTCCTATGCTATGTCCTATAAACAATGATACTCAGTCACATGTAGAACTTAGAAGTGGCTGGCCTTGGTGTTTCAGCCTAATACAAACTTGGGATGAAAAGTATTATTAAATAATTGCAATCCATGGACATCAAAAAACACAATTTCAGTAACACCCAATAAAATTTTGTATAGAGAGCCAACTACCTAATTTGCAGGCCTCAGGGAACAATGAAAATGTAGGACTCCTTATTCAGAAATTATTAAGAACTTCAAGAAGGTGACAGAAGACCATTAAGTCACGTGCAGGGCCCTTCCAAGTGGAAGGCCTGTTCAGCCGTGCAGGTCATATAACCCATAGAGCAGGCCCTGTATGGACATACATTTTCTACATGAGGGTTGGGTTTCCAAAGGGCTGTCTCTAGACCACTGGCCTCAGAATCACCTGGGTTACCTGGTTAAAATGCAGATTCTGACACTCATGGTATCAGATCTCTAGGGAGGGGTATCCAAGAATTTGCATTTTAGGCCATACTCTAGGGGATGGGGATGTACACTAGAGTCTGAAAACCACTTCCTGACCGCTCAGACTCACTACGATGTCTGGGCTATTCCTGGAAACGACACACACCAAACGACCAGAACCAGCTAAGTATGAACCATGTAATAATTAAGTAGACACTGGAATTCAAGCAGAAATTCCTGGATCTTCTGAGTCTCCTGTTAGATTATTCCTGGTCCTAAATACTTTAGACAGATACGGCTTCACTGCTGCACTTGTGTTACGTCTGGGTGGGAGGCCTAGATTACAAATACAGCTGGAAGTGCTTCTAAAATTCCAGAATTGATTTATTAGAGCCTACTACCATGCGTGGGGCTAATGCTCAGAACACGTCGCCTAACTACCTCTAATATTAATAGATTACTAACACAACCAAGTGAAAAATTTCAGGCAGCACCTGTTTCTAAAGAAGTTTATACCAGCAGTAACACAGTCTCCAACTTTTCTACATAAAGTAACAAGTGCCCGGGTGAAAGAGCTGACACTAGATCTAAGTGTGGATTTAAGTCCTTCTTTGTAAGGGCACCTCAATTAGTTAAAAAATAATTGCTCAAATGACTGCACAACATCTTTCACAATTTTAACTGGAAACATGATACTGCCTTTCAGGAGATGCATGAAATCTCTGATAAATTTTCAGTGATTCATTATATTCATAAATTAGGAAGAGAGGTGGAGGTTGGAATTATATAACGTTCATGGCAATAAAGAAAAGAGCATGAAAAATGTTATACTAAGGCAATTCTAGCTTTCCTGCGCTGGAGAGACTCTATTTTGAATAAAATCTCTAAAAAAGCAATTATGCTATTCTCTGTGTCTCAGATTTAAAACCACTTTTATTTTTTGAATACCTATACTTCCAAAAGCAATTTGAAGAAGGTAATTAAACTTAAACTTTAAATCATATGGGTATCATTTCCCTCAAGTTTCAAAATGAACCACAGAGGCTTGTGTGATTTGAATGCCAAGATAAAACATAAAAGCCACAAGGCAGAGTACTTCTTTACAACTGTATCCTCAGAACAATAAAGTACAAAAGACATAAAAACTGTGGTAATTGTATCCATAAGATGTATTGTATTATAGCGGCTCCAAATCCCTAAAGTGCCGATTTTATTCTATCTATTCAAGCAAGCTGACATGAAATGTGTAACCAGCCATGCATAAAAAGCATGAAATAAATGTATAATTTCCTATTTTTCACAACGAAGGCTGTCTTTATCTTTAAAAAAAACACCTTTAATAAAGACAACATACTAATTAAGGAAATTTAATTATCTTTATAAGTTATACCCCAACAGTGCCACTAGTGAAAATAAGTCACAAAGATAAATGGAAGTGCTTATCCATTTAGCCATTAAAAATATAGACAGCACTTTTCAACACTGCAATCTTTCATTCTGTCATTTTAAACATATTGAGCAATATTCACCTACCACTTTCTAATTTATTACGAATGACATATTCCACATTCATAGGTCTCTTTGTTATTAAGATGTAAAAAGCCAAATTGCAAAGCAGGTTAGTAATACCTACTCACACACCCACATCTGTAGGGCAGTCAATAGCTTAAACTCCATACATGTGGCTTTAAAAACACTGCCTTGCCTTTCACAAGCCAGCCAGGCAATGATTGGTGACTGCAGACCATCGCCTGCAGACACACGAACATGCCAGTCACCCAAGCACAGGCTGCTGTAATGACCACAGGACTCCCCTTACCAGACACTTCCTGCCTCCTCTCCCCCTTCTGTCTGCTGTTGCCTAGAACCATCCAGTCCTCTCCACAGTGCAGGCACGAGGCCTGAATGAAAAGGTTTGTTTTCCGTCCTCGCGTGCAGATAAAGCTATTAGGAAACGCTGATAAAGGAGTGTGCTTGCTGAGAGACCAAAAAGGGGAACTTATCACTGGATGGGCTGGAGTCTCAGGCTGGAAGCAACAGGTGGATGTGATGGTGAGCTGGCCCTCCAGTGCCAAAGGGGGAGGAAGGAGAGGACAGGAGCAGAGGTGGGGAGGGAAGAAGAACTCAGGGTCAAGGGCGGGACACCCGGGCTCTCCACCTGCTTGAGTCCCAGGATCTTCACCCCACTCCTGCTCACCCACCTGGCTTTCGTTTTCCACCCAGTGTTGATCAAGTACTCACGCAGGCTGAGCAGCTGGTCGGCACCAAAGCTGGAATCTATTTTCTAGGTTGCCTCTTAACGTTAGTCTCAACAGTGAAAAGTGACCGAACTACAGATGCTAGACATACAGCAGTTGGTTGTTTGGTTTTTTTTTTTGAACTAAAAGAAAACTAAGTGCATAAAACTTACATGCATTAATCGCCTAAAACCGGGGGGAGGGGGACCAAACAAACCAAGGTCCTGCTGAGATGGAGGTGCCTCAAAATAATTACAGAAACGGTTTCAGAGCTGGCTCTTATATTCTAAGTACTTGTCACCCAAAGCTTCTCGGTGGTGAAAGCAACAAAATGTGAACTTGTCTACTGGTGCATTTCTGCTACTCTATCAGCACTTACTACCACCAAGAGAAAGGACACCAAGCCAAGGCAGAAAACCAGCTTCAAAAAGGACCCACTGTATCAACCCTGAGATTCTGAATTCTAGATAAAGATAATCATAAAACTTTGATGAGGAAAGAAGCTTAAAGATTCATTTATCCATGTAACCGAGACTTATTTACAGAACACCCATTCTGTACCAGGGATGATTCTAAGAAAGCCACGAACCACAGAGGGCTAAGCAAACTTACCACAGCGGATTTAAGAAGAATAAACATGCTGACAAGACGTATTTCGCATTAGAAATGGAAAAGGCATATTGAGCTCAATGGAGAAATATACATATTTCTAACAAGACTGTCTACTTTGTTGAGTAGAAGCTTGTCATGACCTTTTAACCGCTAAAGCTACCATCTGGGATATTTGAGAGGCAGCAGCAATTTCATAAAGGGGCGTGGGCAAGTTCATAAATGCTCATCCGGCAGGGAGGCAGCCAACAGGTGTGCCTCCTCACTTCTGCAGGCCACAACGTCTGGGGCGCTGATCGGATCGGCCGGCCCAGCTCACTCTGGAGCTGAGGAAGCTGAGGAAGCCTACTGAGAGTGAGTCTGTCTCCGGACACACAGAGAGCGACGCCCTGCTGGACGGACGACAGCCACCCCGTGTCCTACCGCCTTTCTCTCGCATTTCAACACTGGTTCGTTTCTTTGTGAATATTTCTCAGCAAACATCATCAGAAAATGAGTCAATATCCAGATGTTGTACACTGGCAAAAACCGTGATGGAGTCTAGGCCGCGATTCTGGTGGGGGTGGGAAGCAGAACAGATTTGGGGACGGGGGTGCAGCCCGAAAACAAAGCGGCCCTTTCTCCTTCTGCTTTCTTCTAAGTCCAGTTATTTACTTTGATTTATAAATAGCATTCAAAGAAGAGTATGAGATCTTTATGCTTACTGAAGGGGGCCTAGGATTAAAGAGACTTGAGAAACACTGGGTTAAAGAAATCTCTATCCTTGACAAAGCAAAACAGAAAACCAGAATTACTTGAGGCCCATTAGAGCAGCACAGCAAGGCCTGACCTTTCTTCAGCTCAACAGCAATAACTCTGAACTGAAAGAATAAGTCAAGCCGGGCACATCAAGGTTACCTTGAAAGGTAGGGGGAGGGAGAGAGTTAGGGGGAGGGGGAGGGGCACAGAGAACTAGATAGAGGGTGGCGGAGGACAATCTGACTTTGGGCGAGGGGTATGCAACATAATTTTTTTTTTTAAATTTTTTATTTATTTATTTTTATTTATTCATTTTAGAGAGGAGAAGGAGAGACAGAGAGAGAGAGACAGAGAGAGAGACAGAGAGAGAGAAGGGGGGAGGAGCTGGAAGCATCAACTCCCATATGTGCCTTGACCAGGCAAGCCCAGGGTTTTGAACCAGCGACCTCAGCATTTCCAGGTCGACGCTTTATCCACTGCGCCACCACAGGTCAGGCCTGCAACATAATTTAATGACAAAATAACCTAGACATGTTTTCTTTGAATATATGTACCCTGATTTATTAATGTCATCCCATTACCATTAATAAAAATTTATTAAAAAAATAAATAAATAAAAAAATAAAACTTTGATGTGCTCTCCAAGATGAGTAAAAAGAGGGGGGGAAGGACCTGGAGCACAAGCGGTCCCTCTGAAGGTCATTTTATAATATTTGGTGAATTGAAAAAGAATAAATACCTTTAAGAAAAGGTAGGTACAGTCAAGTGCTGCTTTCCACTTACAGGGGAGGTCTTCTATTGCAAGTAACAAAAAGCCACTTGGCCCATGGATGCCTCTCTTCATGGGCCTCCTCCTCCATGATGCCCTCTGGCGGATTCCTAAAGCTAACCCTGGCCCAGGTTTGGCAAGTCGTCTATGAGGGCCCAGATCTGCTAATGGCTGAGGAACTTACAGGACTTGCAAGTCATGAGCAGGGGGCAGGTACAGTTCAGATGACGGCTTACAGTGTGGAAAGCCAAAAGAAAACATCAACTCTAACAAGAAAAAGCCAGACTACCTATGAAATAGTAACTCCTCTGGTACCCATCAGAATACCGTGGTCGCAAGGCAACCAAGAGAACAGATTCCGGAGTGACAGCCCTTCTAAGGAGAGATAAGACACAGGAAGTATATACTTAATGTTCAGCAGAGCATGGGAGGGAGAGGCCACCATGGAAGTAGGTAAGGAAACAAATCAGTTGAAAGTTTAAGGAATTCCTAAAGACCAATTGTGGACTAGCAGGGTTAAGTGATCAATTATCAGGTTAACCGACAGGGTAACTGGATGCCCCAGACACAGGGAGAGTCTGCACTCGTGTGCACATCTTTGTGGGTGCTCCTGAGAAGGACGGGGCAAAGTGCGGAGCAGAAGAGAGACCTCTGTCTGGGGCACAGGCATGCCACTGGGGAGAGCGTGAAACTCTGCCTACGTCCCTAACCAGAAGAAGGAGCTCTCCACCCCCACTCGTATGAAGCAAAAGCCTAAGGCACTAGGGCAAAGGCAGCAAGCCCTCTTTCTCGTCGGACTAGGGAGAGAAGGGCAGAAGCAAAATCCATCTACCTCTGCACAGCCGGGCAAAAATCTACTGCCTCAAGAGGGAGAAGGACCTCTTGAAGTCCAGAGGCTGCGCCAATATGGCAGAGCTCCGCTACCACCAGGAGAGGCAGAGAGCTGTCTGCCTCCCACCCTCGCCCGCAGACACAGGCAGAGGCTGGCTGCCTTGGGGAGCAGGGCAGGGATGCGAAGACGGGCCCACCCCCGTGGCCCAGGTGCAGAGGGCAGCCCAAGACTGAACCTGGACCAGGAGGACCGCGAATTGCCCCTGACTCGACCAGAAGCCCGCAGCAAGCAGCAAGCAGCGCAGCCGGAAGAGGGAAGAGATGCCTTTCTGACCCCGCATGAGCATGAGCGTGAAGGCTGAGGGCAGGGCAGGGGCACTGAGTGAACCCCTCTGACAACACTCTTCAGGAGACATGCTTTCACTACTACTGAAATATTTACTCAAAGTCAATTTATAAAACCATAATGTACATCTGTGTCCAATGTAAGCTGTAATCAAACTCATCGGGTTTCTCTAGTAAGAAAAAACTTCAGGGTGAGCACCGAGCTCCTGTACACTACACTGGTGCCCCTTTACATTCCGGTGAAAATACTGATGCTAATGAATTTTAATTTATGATCTATAATAATGGTACTTAAGTGGCCCGCTTTAGTGTGAAAACTGTCAGTGTTTCTCAACTGTGTATACGGTGATTCCTTATCCGGCATGTTATGAAGCCTGTGATCACATAATTTTAATTGTTAATAACTGTCTGGTAAATCACACTGAATTTCAAAAGGCAGGCAAATCAAATCTCATAAGGTGAATTCTCGGCTGCAAATACGATGAACCCTGAGAGTAACTTCACAATCAATTTTTTCTCCTCAAATTGTACTGGTTCTTCACTATGTCCAGATAGCATAGGTGAAGAGTTTATTTTTCTAAATTTTTTTTAATCCTTAAATCTGCCATTGCTTGGCAGTGACAGATGATTATGGCAACTCAGAGGTAGCGAGGGCTCAGAAAGCAAGCTTCCAGAGACCCGTGCACAGGCAAAGCTACTGCCATGGCCCATCCACCGCAGAGAAGAAAGAACAGTAGCTCTTTCAGTCAGAAATTTTAATATTTCCACATTTTAAAATTAAAAATTTTTAAGGAAAACTGCTTCACCAACAACTTACTCTACAATCATCTTGTTTATTATTTTCTTTATATAGTATCTTGTTGAGAAAAAAAAAAAATTCCTGGGGCCCTTTCTTAATCCAATCATTTCTATTTGCATGTGAGATTACTGTGTGTGTGGGTCTGTGTGTAGAGGGAACAATTAGGTCAGAAAAGCAAACAAACAGTAATAATGAATCATACAAAAGGGAAACTCAGCTCTCTACAGAATATTCTTTTAAGTTCCAAGCCATTCCTGAGCCTGGACTAGTCCAGCCCTCAATGTCATCTCTTCCCCAGACACACACAGTATTTATAGTCTCCACCGTATAACTTAACTCTTAATTATAGTCTTACTCAGTTCTCTAATTGTGTTATGTGGGTTAGCCTTATCTTCTCAAGTAGACAGTGAGCTTTTGAGGGAATGAGCATGTCTTACATTGGCTGGACCAATACAGAAGTCAGAACAGTAACCCCGCTGATGAACTGGTAATTTTAATGATAAAGGGGTCAGTCCAACATTTGTAAATATTTATGAACTTGACTTGGGGTGGTAAACACACAATACAATATACAGATGACGCACTGTAAAACTGTACACCTGAAACCTATATAATTTTATTAATAAATGTCACCACATTAAATTCAGTAAAAAAAGAAAAAATAAAATATATATATATATATATATGAACTCAACATAGGAGAGCCTAAATATATAAAGCAAATATTACCAAACCTAAAGGGAGAAATAGACAGCCATGCAATAATAATTGGGAACTCTAAAGCCCCACTTATATCAATGGATAATTCACCCAGATGGAAAAACAATAAGGAAACATTGGCCTTAAATGACACATTAGGCCAAGTGAACTTAATAAAAGACATCAAAAGAAAAATCAAGAAATACTTTGAGACAAATGAAAATAGAAATATAACATCAAAACTTACGGGATACAGCAGAAGCAATTTTCAGAAGGCAGTTCATAGCAATAAATGCCTATAGTAAGAAACATGAAAGTTCTCCAACAACTAACTTTACATTTCAAAGCACTAAAAAAAGAAGAACAAACCAAGCCCAGGGTTCGAGGAGCAGAATAGAAAGGAATGAAATAGACTAAAAAGACAATAGAAGATCAAGACAGAAGATCAACTCATGGAGAGCAGGCTGACAGCCACTGGTGGGGGGTTGCTGGGGGGCGTGTGTGCGGAGGGATTGAGCCGGAAAGGAAAAAAGAGAGAAGAAACTCCAGGACAAAGACAAGAGTGTGGTGACTGTGGGGGAGGGAGAGGGAGGAGGTGGAGGGGGTTCTGAGGGGGAGAGACGGTGATGGACGGAGACTTGACTTGGGGTGGGGAACACACAGCCCAGAGTGCAGATGATGTGTTGTAGACTTACTTGTGCACCTGAAACTCGTATAATTTCATAAGCCAATGTCTCCCAAAGAAATTCAATACAAAACAGACAAATCTTTAGCTAGAATCACCGAAACAAGGAGAGAGGTCTCACACAAATAAGAACAGAAATGGAAGAGCAGACGGTACGGCTGACATCAGACAACTACAGAGGACGAGTCTGAGGAAGAGGCTGCCAATTCTTCCTTAAAGGTTTGGGAGAATTCACCAGTGAAGCCATCGGCTTCTGGCCTTTTCTCTTTTCTCTTTCTCACCATTTTAAAGGGCCTACTCTTTTAACAAAGTGCTATCTGTTTACTGATTACACGCTCTTATTGTTGAACATGCCTCTAAGACATCTTTGTTTATTTACACATTAAACACATGTGCTAGCTACTAACAAATTCTAGAGGGTAGGAAACATTCACAAAGTTAAACTGAGTTCTAATCTTTTCTTCCAGGCTCACCCAACTTGAAAACTATTGCTCTTACTCATGAGCCCCAAGCTCAATGCTACAGCCTAGAGGCTTCAGGGGTCTGTCCCCTGCCTTGTAGCCCTCAGCCATAAAAATCTGGCAGGTCTTCTCCATGGATTCTGGGTCTCCAGCTCCCAGAGGTGGTCCCAGCTGGGGAAGGTACTGCCTGCCTTCCCTTTCCTTGCTCCTTACCCAAACAGGCTTCTGGACAGGTCCCTTAAGTACCCTCATTCCAGTGAATCTGCCCTCCACTGCTCATTCCACTCTGCCTTCCCAAAGAAGCAGTAACAAGTACACACACACGCTGAGGCTCCAGTGAACATGAATACTCCAATGCTGAGAGGAGACCCCTATGGCTGTAGTACAGTTAGCTGGGAGAGACTGGAAGGAGAGGAAACCACACCAGGAGAGGTAGAGGCCAGATCAGGGGTTGGGAACCTTTTTGGCTAAGAGAGCCATGAACGCCCCATATTTTAAAATGTAATTCCGTGAGAGCCATACAACAACCCGTATACATTACGCATTATCCAATAAAAATTTGCTGTTGTCCCGGAGGACAGCTGTGATTGGCTCCAGCCACCCGCAACCATGAACATGAACGGTAGGAAATGAATGGATTGTAATACATGAGAATGTTTTATATTGTTAACGTTATTATTTTTTTTTATTTAAGATTTGTCTGTGAGCCAGATGCAGCCATCTAAAGAGCCACATCTGGCTCACAAGTCATAGGTTCCCGACCCCTGGGCTAGATCCTGCAGAATCTTAAAGGCACCTTAAGTCATTTGGATTTCATTCTAAGGGCAACTCCTTGAAGGAGAGTGGCATGGTCCAATTTACTTTTAAAAAACAGTGCCCAGTGGAAGGTGGATTAGAATGGAAAAAGACTGGAGGCAGGGAGATAGTTTACAGTCAACTACAGTATCCCAGACATAGGACGATGATAGCTGGGACCACAGTAGTGACAAGAGAGGTGGAGAGAGGTGGAGGGCTGCGAGATAACTTCAGTGATAGAGCCAACAACATCTGCTGATGGACTGGATGCAGATCGTGAGAAAAATGGAGGAAGATAAAATGGGAAGATCAGGAATAGTTTAGGGGGAGAGGAAATCAGTGGTTTTGTTTTAAACATTGTAAGTTTGAGATGCCTTTAGATATCCAACTGGAGATGCCAAATAGGCAGTTTAATCTATGAATCTGGAAATCAGGAAAGTCAAGCCTACTGTTACATATTTGGAAGCGAACAGCACATTGGTGGCCACATGCAATTACCTAGTAAAGGAGAGAGAAGAGAAGATGACCTAGGATTGAATCTGGTGCACGCCAGTATTAGGCAGGGTAGAAAGAAAGGAACCAGCAAGAAAAGGCGAGAAAGCTGAAGCCAATGACGTAATAGTGACTCCAGAAGATTGTCGTCTATCAGCAGCCGAGAATAAACTGTTTAAACAAGAACAGAGTAGCCCACATACTTGTGAGAGGGCCAGTCAGAAGAGTGAAGTATGCTACTAAATATTAGCATAGCCTCACCAGCTTTCTTTTTTTTTTTTTTTTTTTTTTAATTTATTCATTTTAGAGAGGAGAGGGAGAGACAGAGAGAGAGAGAGAGAGGAGAGACAGAGAAAGAGAAGGGGGGGAGGAGCTGGAAGCATCAACTCCCATATGTGCCTTGACCAGGCAAGCCCAGGGTTTCGAACCGGCAACCTCAGCATTTCGAGGTCGATGCTTTATCCACTGCGCCACCACAGGTCAGGCTCACCAGCTTTCTTATAGTTGCTGTTTCCATGATCTAGATTTTCCCATCTTTTTGCTTCCAACCTATTGTCTTTGACCCAAAATGGTAGACAGCATGGAGTCAGATCTTTACAAAAGAAAATCCAGCCTGACAATCTCTGCTTTGATTGGATTACTAAATCCGTTCACATCATGTTCTTGCTGATACAGGTGAATTCCCATCTGCCACTTTACTTTGTCTTTCCTATATGTCTTTTACCTTTTTTTTTTTTTTCTTTTCTTTTCTTTTTTCTGAAGCTGGAAACGGGGAGAGACAGTGAGACAGACTCCCCATGCGCCCTACCGGGATCCACCCGGCACGCCCACCAGGGGTGATGCTCTGCCCACCAGGGGCGATGCTCTGCCCCTCCGGGGCGTCGCTCTGCCAGCACCCGGGCCATTTTTGCTCCAATGGAGCCTTGGCTGCGGGAGGGGAAGAGAGAGACAGAGAGGAAGGAGGGGGTGAGGGTGGAGAAGCAAATGGGCGCTTCTCCTGTGTGCCCTGGCCGGGAATCGAACCCGGGTCCCCCGCACGCCAGGCCGACACTCTACTGCTGAGCCAAGCGGCCAGGGCCAGTCTTTTACCTTTTCGATCATTTATTCCTTCTGTAATGATTTCTTTGATGCTAAGTTAGCGAGGTATATTTGAGATCTGACAGCCCAGAGTGCTTTGGTGACCCCAGCAAGAGCAGTTTCAAGGCAGTAGAATCGGGCCAGAGGCCTTCTGGAGTGCTCTGGAGACAAAGGGAAGGGAGATGGGAGACAGTGAGTGCAGTTACGTGAAGAAGGAGCTGAGGAGAGGAAGTGGTAAAAAGAGGGACCCAGTTTATTCATATTGGAGATATTAGAGCAGGTTTCTATGCAGAAGGAATCTGTCCAGCAAAAAGGGGGAAATTAATGATGCTGAGAAAGAGAAAGTATCAGTGAAGGAGCAAAGTCCTTTAAAAAGCAGGAGATGAGATCATCATTATCTCCCCCCCCCCACCCCCCATGGGGTGACTTCTGAGCTGGATCCTGATGGAAAATGAAAAGGAAGGGAAGGCTAATTAACCAGAGGGAACAGCGTATGCAAAGACGTGAAACAGGAAAGAGCCCATTGAACGTCTGCAGATGCTCAGGCAGCCTGGGCAGGACACAGCCAGCCAGCCATCAAGAGGAGGCTGGAGGGAGCCCTGCGGGCGACCCCGCAGAGTGAGGCCACCAGCCTCCGCGGGACAGGAGTCAGCACCTCTTCTGAGGAGGCCTCCGCGACCTGGGAGTTCACGTCCCCGCACCCCAGGCAGAAGAAATACGAGCACGTACAGAACTGATAATCATGTGCATTCTTCCTGTGTGGATAAATACAGCTCACCGCCTTTTCTGAAGGGTCAACAAATGAATAAGGTCTCATTTGTTTTATAATTTTAAAAATCACCAGCCCACTCATGTCGGTATTTGTTTC
Organism: Saccopteryx bilineata; assembly: GCF_036850765.1. Lineage (NCBI taxonomy): Eukaryota > Metazoa > Chordata > Mammalia > Chiroptera > Emballonuridae > Saccopteryx > Saccopteryx bilineata. The sequence continues at coordinate 32,317,638 of NC_089499.1, forward strand.
TGCCTTAACAGTCTAAAAAAAACTGACCTAAGGGCTACATCGTGCTTAACTGTTACCCAGGTTAATTACCCCCCCCTCAACTATGAATTAATGAACGTCAAGATTACCACTTGAAGGATCACCATTTCCAACATCAGAGAGAAATCTGGATACTTTAAAAATAACTTTTGAACAGTTACCATGATCTCCAAATGCACATTGATAGAATCCAAAATTTTTTACTTATTGAAAAAAATTTAAATGACCGTCAACTCCAAACCCTCTGCTTTTCTCCTTAGATGGTATTATATTCAAATAAAAGATTTTCGGACGTGAACATCACAGAGGTGGCACACCTGTGCCTCCCCAATCTTTGCACCTGCTGGACTCACAGCGGCCATGCACTCACGCTTTATGTCATGACCACAGTAAGCCCCATTTCTTTCAAATTAAAAGCCACACTTGGGTTCAGAAATCAATAAAAATGCCAATGCCCACATGGCAGGAATCCATAAGACTCGAACAATTACTCTAGAGCATTTGCAAAATAGTGCGGTGCCAATTTGGATAGCAGAAGGCCCGGGTCTGCCGTTTTCCTGAATCATCGCACACCCTTTTAAAACCGCAGGCCCCTTCCAAATTAATTAGCTCATCAAACTGAAATGAAAAGCAGTTTTAAAAACCAGCGAAATCTCATCATTAATGCACTTTAAATGGTCTGCGCTGCCAGTGACTAAAGCAATTTAACTGCCTCGGTGAAGTCTTGTGTCACCATTTCGAGCCCTCATCGCTGTAAACCTCACTACTGGGGAAAAAGCACAAGTAGCAAATGTACAATTAAATCCACGCGGCAGGTACAAAACTCATTTTCAATACGGCTTCCGAAATCTAGCTTGTGCTTTAAATAATACGGCACAGCATGGCCACTAATACTTGTACAGAACATAAAACCAAGCAGCTCAGGCAATCCTACAAAATCCATACTGTAAACTGGAGTTTCGAGAGTTGGATCTAGAAAGCGTTCTATTAATATGCTTCAGAATACTGGTGTGAGGATGAAACGTAGGTATTTCTAAGGCACGCTTAAATTTTATATAAAGGTATTATAACGTGAGATTAAAATGACACATTTACTCGCCCTGTATTTTGTTTCATTAAAGTTCTCCAGGGGTAGAAACAAGGGCTAAATCTGCTGGCAAACTAATTGCCAAAGCCCTTCCTACGCAGGATGCTGTCCTTATTCTGAGAATCAGGCCGCTATACCAGCTGCCACTTCTAAGCAGGGCTTTGGTTTCTGAGAGGTCTGAGGCTGACTCTCAGTCCATTCATGTAACTCTGTGCTGACCAGCTAAGGCCCACACTTCTTAGGGAGGAGACCTTCAGAGACAGCGAGCACTGGGGAAGGAAGTGTCCCAACAGAAGGCTCCAACTGAGGGGCAAAGACACAAAGACCCTGGCACCCACAGGCTGCAGCGATGGTGGTGACCACTGCCAACTGGTCGATGACACTCCCACAAGGTAGACTGACTCTAAATTGGAACACTTCTGGGCATGAAGGGCGGAATTATCAACAAATATGCCAGCACAACAGGGACATTTCTGGGCAAACAAACTATATAGTCACCCCACTTGAAAGTAACCTTATTAATAATGTGTTAAGTCCTGACAAATGCCAGGCAGTGAAGATTCAGGTGTAACCAGAGTCTAACCTCAGCTTCCGGGATGTTCCCATGCTGACTGGCAGACAGGCAGACCTCACCATGTCTAGTCTGAGTCCCATCTACCCAGGCTGAGGACCCATCCCAACCTGTTTGGGAGACCTGGCCAGTCTTGCTGCCCTGAACCAGTGGGCAGGTGGCCTAGTCCTAAAGCTACTTCTTCTTTATTTCCTAAGGCTGCTATAGCTCTCCCCACCCTCTGCCCCGTGTGGGACAGACCCTTAGCCCAATGCCCAGCTCCCAGCTGCGGCTCCCCTGTGCTCTGCACAGGCCTTGATGGGGGAACAGTAAGACTATCAGCTTCGCTGTGCGGAGTTCCGCTCTCCTGTGGCCCATGAGGTGAAGCCCTGCAGAAACTGGCCTGGGTTTACCACACACCCCTAGACATTGCAAGTCAGGTTCCCCATCCTCAACTCCTGCCCCTCCCACCGTCTGATCTGGCTGCAGTGCCTGTGCAGCTCCCAGAAGGAGAAGCGATACACACACAGGGACTGTGATCTGCAGGATGTGATGGACAGAAGTGAGGGCGAGCCCGGTGGGGAGCAGGCGATATACCGGGGAGACCTTCACGGAGGAGATTCAGTGGTCAGAACGGGGTTACTGGAGGCAGAGTGTGAGATCTTGCAGCTGGAGAAGAAATGAGGTGCGAGGCTGGGCGAAGGAACTGATGCTGGACTATTCCAATTGACCGTTTCAACAGACCATAGATCAGTCCTCCTGGAGATCAAATCATGCCCCTTGCCCCAATACTTTTATGTGTCTCATTTTAAATTAAAAAAAAACGAATGTATTACACACACTATCACAGTCCTGTGTCACCACGGACACTCTAGGATTCTCTGTCCCACAGTCACCGCAAAACTCAAGTCTTCAAGTTCAGAAATCCTTTGTAAAGTTGCCACGGCATTTAAGGCTTCTAAAAATTAGATTAGCAAACAGTTTATCCTTTAATCTGATTTTATGCATTTCCCCGCCTCTCCCAATCCAAATACAATGTAAAATTCACCTGGGTTTACTGGAAATTATAATGGCAACCCAGAAATCACATTTTGTCCTCTGAAGAGAGCTGAAGTTTTAGCTGAACCATGATTATTCCAATTATACATTGTTTTAAGTAATTCAATTGTGCTTTTAAAAGCATTACTGTAGAACTTTTTTTTTTTTTTAATTTAATAAAGACTAAAACTTGAGACCAAGGGCTTTTCAAAATAAGACAGGACAGGGAATAGGAGGAATTTGATCCTCAGCACGGGCTGTGCGGGTTCGCTCTGCGCAGTCTCAGCGCTTGAAGCCCCACCCCACCCCCAGGACAAAATGGGAAGGGCCCTTTCAGGGGTCTCCAAACTTTTTACACAGGGGGACAATTCACTGTCCCTCAGACCATTGGAGGGCCGCCACATACAGTGCTCCTCTCACTGACCACCAATGAAAGGGGTGCCCCTTCTGGAAGTGCGGCGGGGGCCGGATAAATGGCCTCAGGGGGCTGCATGTGGCCCGCGGGGGCCGTAGTTTGGGGACGCCTGGTAGATAATGTGATGGGTTTTTTATAGGAATTGAGAAAGAAGAAAATTCCAATAACAATAAAGAGAAGGAAGTGTGGGGCAGGGCTAGACTAGTCCAGGATGGCTCAGAGTGCTCAGAAAGACGACCAGGATGTGAATTCCTGCTTGTCGCGTCTTCAGCTTGTCCGGCACATGGTTAAGGACTGTGCACCTTAACGGCAGTTGTTCCCACGGGAAGGAGAGGTGGCTAACCTTTGTGGAGCTACTGTTAGGCACCGGCACTTGGTCAAGTTATCTCCTTGAATCTCCGACTCTGGCGGCAGGAGCTATTATCTCAGAGGTTAAATAGTTTGCCCAGGCAGATCGGTTCCTGCAACCCTGCTCGGCTCTGCATGACCAGAGAGCTGGCCCTCCTGGGGCACATTTCCTCTGACCCCCAGGCAGCTGGCTGCCTGTTGGGTTAGGGCCCTGGGGCTCCTGGCAGAGGCCTGGAGATTGGGCAGGAGAAAGTGCAAATCCAGATGGTTTCCCTCCTCCTTCTGCAGGGGAGAGGCCAGCAGAGGCTTCATCCCTTCTGAGGTTCCTGTGGATCCCCCGCCCCGGGCTCCCTGTCTCTCCACCCTGCAGGTGGGGATAGTTTTCTGCTGTTGCTAATCTCTGCCGGCTTCACCAGTCCCCTGTTTGGCCTTGTAACAATTACCTAGTATTGAATTCTCAAGGAGAAAACTATTCTGGTTGGGCCAACACTGGGTGATTCAGGGCTCCAAGTTATAGCTGCTAAGTGCCAAGCCAGGTCCTGAAGCTGGCTTGGCCTGGTCCCCCTGCCCCGCCCCCCCCGCCCCCCCCCCCACTGCCTGGTCGGCCCACTCTGCCAGCCAGGGCTAAGTTCTCCTAGATCCCCACTTACTGGCTGTGCAGCCTCGGGAAGATCAATACACCTCTTGAAACCTTAGCCACCAATTTTATAAAATGAGGAAAGTAATTAGTTGCCCTTAATTACTTTAAAGACCCTGGTAAAGCACGAACGAGGTAACAAATATGAAAGCACTGTGGGGGGTGAGTGAACTATGACTTTTACATGACACTACATTACAAGTCTTCAAGTCTATTTACTGGGATTTCTGGACAGTGATAAAAGGAGTTCACCTGAAATTAACCCCCCCAATTAATCTCACAAATCTAAATGTTTAAAGATTTACACAAAGCTGCCTTCTAAGAGCTCATTTCCAGCTACCACCAATACTTGGTTCTCATAAAAGGAAAGTCAGGTGGCCGAGGGTCCCCACGGCTTCCACAGCACGTTTGTCTGACTGCCACCGTTTGGGGCTGACGCAGCATCACCACTTCCTGTGCGACTAACCCTGGCCTGATGCTCCTGAAACATGGCCTGCGATGAGAGGACGTCTCCCAGGGTGGCTGTATTAAACGAGATCATGAAGAAGTGCCTACTGAAGTTCTCGATGCCCTCAATAAACATCAAGTCTAGCTAACATGGCTGATCTCGTCACTCATTCCTGGCATCATTCCTCTCTCCTGTAACGAGCATTCTACCAGGGTTTGATCAGAGCTTCCTCTTTCGCCTGTAACATTCCAAGACAAGTGGCAACCTTAGATATACTTCCTGAACATCTTTTTTTTTTAACTGAATTTATTGGGTGACATTGGGTAATAAAATTATGTATGTCTCAATATGAGGCACAATTCTACAACACATCATCTGTACATTGTCTTATGTTCAGCACCCCAAGTCAAGATTCCTTCTATCACCATTTCTCCCTCCTTTACCAACTTCCACGTCCCCCCACCCCCTTTCCCTCTGGTGATCACCCCACTGCTGTCTGTAAGGGTTTCTGCTTTTTCTTTTTTTTTTCTTAATGTACTTCAGTCACCACTTCACACGGATGGCTCTCCTCCCTTGTCCCGTTTTCTTTCTTTCCTTTCTATTCTAAGCACCCGGGAGCCTAGGCTTCAGTATCTTTTTTTTTTAATTAATCATAATGTAAAAGAAAATACGGGCTACTTGGTATGTATTTACATAACAATGGGCTAATTAAAGGGCCAATAAGAAATCATATACTCTGATTTCTTATCCTGTTATACTTTGACTGCTACTGTTTGTTATGGTTATAAATATGAGTATTAAAGGGGAAAACACTGAATTGTCTTCGGGTAGATGAGTCCTTTCCCTCAACAATAGTGTTAAAAGGAAGCAGAGACACAATCAGTGCTGCCCAAAAAATGTACCGAGAGTCACATATATAATTTAAAATTTTCTAGTAGCCATCATAAATTTTTTTTAAATAAACAGATGAAATAAACTTTAATAATTTATTTTATTTGACCCAAAATACTATTATTTCAATATGTAATCAATATATAAAATTATCCAGCTATGTTGTCTTCTTTTCTTAGAGTAAGTCTTTGAAATTCAGCCACCGTGCACATGGACAGCACGTGTCACTTGTGACCAACCACGCTGCAGTGCCCGATACCTAGAGGGCTCTGGGCTAATGTGTCAGACAGTGCAGGTCTAGATGCAAAGCTCCTTCAGGGGAGGAACTCGTCATACTTTAACTCCGAACTCCCCCTGACATTTCTAGTGTGGAGCTTTGCCCAAAGCAAACAAACACTCAGCCGATTTCATCGCTGAACTTGGGAATGATGGCTAGAAAGAAGGACTGACACTCATAAATGTAAGCAAAGCCAATATAAATTTTTTTTGAAGAAGTAACATTTTGTGGGTCTTAGACTTTAAAAAATTTTAAAGGAATACAATTGCTAAAATATTCCAGAAATGTTAACTCACCCCCATATCACCACAAAGGCCACACTATCAAGAAAAAGCAAGAATAACAGTCCTCCATAAGAGAACAAAAAGGAGGCAGGAAGAAAAACAAAAATGACCCCAATTAGATCTCCAAAATAAATTATCACAATGAGTTATCAAATTACTATTTTTTCTTTCTTTTTTTGTTGAAAGAAAGAGAGACAGGAAGAGAGAGAGATGAGAAGCATCCGTTTTTCATTGCAGCACCTTTAGTTGTTCATTGATTGCTTTCTCATATGTGCCTTGACTGGGGGTGCTCCAGTTGAGCCAGAGACCCCTTGCTCAAGCCAGTGACATTGGGCTCAAGTCAGCAACCTTTGGACTCAAGCCAGCCACCATGGGGTCATGTCTATGATCCCATGCTAAAGCTGGTGACCCTGTGCTCTGGTGAGCCTACTCTCAAGCCAGATGAGCCCATGCTCAAACCAACGACCTCAGGATTTTGAACCTGGGTACTCAGTGTCCCAGATCAATGCTCTATCCACTGTGCCACCACCTGGTCAGGCGATCATCAGATACTATTTAAATGACCTCACATATCTGATATTATGTAAGAAGTTGTAATGTATGCTAGGACACAGATATATCTTAAAAAGTAATTAAAAACTAATATTTCAGTCAGGTAATCTATGAGAATGAATATTTTTTTTCTCTGTGTTACTGAAAGCATATTTTACTTGATGTTTAGAGATTCAACAAAGGCAAATTAAGTTAGTTTTCATCTTGTTGATGAAACCAACTTTCCCCATTGGGATAACTACTTAAATAATTTTCAGTCCTCGCAGGCAGAAGGACCCCGTCTATATGTACAGACCTAGCCAAAAGCTCCTTTCATCTTGTGGTCCAGACATCGTCAATGTCAAGTTCCTTTTCACTACCAAGGCTGCCTGTCCTCAGAGAGACTGCCCAGCCTGCTGCCACTGGCTGTCAGTGACAGTTTCTTCCCACAACTCAATGGGCTCTCCATTCCCCTCGAGAAAGGACAGGGTTAGCCTGAACCCAAGTTGTATGACATTGCGAAATACCTGGTGTAGCTTCGTTAAAATTGTGAAATGAACTTCTCAGGAAAAGTCCATCAGCACTGAAGGCACTTACTTAGAAGGGAAAAAAGGTTTCTTCTTTACCGTAACAGGATTGATTTTTGCTAGTTCTAAATACTCTGTGACCAAATGGATTAAAAGGAAAAAGCACCTTGACCTATTTGGCTTTCTGTCAAAGCTCCTACCTTCTGGGGCAGGAAGGACAGAGTGATGTGCAAACTAGAAACTCCATGGCCAGAGGAGTTGCCTTTCTACCTCTAGTGAAAAATCCTCATTTAACTAAAACTTGATTTATTTTACCAAGTAGAATTTCCATTATATCCCAGCTTGATAAATAATTCTTCTGTGGTTACTGATAAAATACCTATTTAGCTAGCCTTCACATTTTTATCATCCAAATTCTGATAAAACATACAGCTAAGACTTCATTTATTTGGCCAAGAACAGGCATAGTCCATTTACTTCTTAAATTATTATATTTACTTTTCATTTTCAACCTGATTGGAAGTTGTGCCGTCCTTTACATGAAAATCAATAGTGCCTTTTAAAATCTCTATAATGGCAACTTTTGAACATTTAAACTTAAAGGGTAAAAAAATGGACAATACAGGAATCAAGTTTTACATTACTTTTTCTTAATTTAGAAATTAAATTTAATGGGGTGACACTGATCAATAAGAGTACATGTTTCAGATAAACCTTTTTATAGCACTTGAACTGTTGATTGTGTTGTGTGCCCATCACCCCAAGTTCAATCATTTTCTGTCACCATATTTGTCCCTCTTTACTCCCCTCCCCCATCATTACTTTTTTAAAAATATTTTTAGGCTTAGAGTTTACTCTCCTCCAGAGGTAATGTGTGCCTCTTTAGTCATTTAAAAAATTGTTGACATCTTTTGATTTTTAATATTTTGTTAGTTTTTCACACATTGTCCGATTCTAAACACAGATCTTATAAATTACTGCAAAGCCATTTGAGTGGATCCTAAGTTAATAAATGTCACATATTTTTCAGAAATTCAATAACGTCGATGACAAATTCCATATCGCTGACAATCTGCCACTTGCTGAAATACTTCGTTTTCTACCTTAACTGGTGACTTTTCTCCACTTGGTAAATATTTGTCGATAGCTTGCCATGGGCCAGCCATTGCTGGGCCCTGGGTTTGCCAGGCAGAACTCCAGCCTCCCAGACGCCCCCAGTGCAGAGGAAGGGACTGCTGTCTTTGAATCCCATCCTTCCAGGAAGCCGTCCTGCATTTCAGCACCCGTGGGAGAATAAACTGCACTGACGTTAGTACCTGACAGACCTGGGTCCAAAGTCTGGCTCTGCTTGCTCGCAGCTGATGACCTGAGCCACTAGATTTGCCTTGTCTTGGCCTCTTTACAAAAACAATTCAACCCTGTCCAAAACAGGAGCTAAAGAACCGCTAGGGGTGTGGCCCTTCATCTGTGGGGTGATTCACACTAGAGCTGTAGGGTCAGGAAGGAACTCAGATAATGAGCGATTGCAGCATGCCGGGCCCGTGCCGCTACCGCCTCTAAACCCCACCACCACTCCCAGACGCAGATACTATCTTTTACCTTCTTTGAAGAAACCCAATACTCAGGGAGGCTAGAGTTGTCCACAGTGACAGAGATAGAAGTTATCCAACATCATGTCTCATAATTTCTCTTCTCTCTTGCAGGGTCGTTGAACTCCTTGGCGTGGTAGCTGTCTGCCTGGTTCCTCCCTACAGCTCCCCCAGCCTGTTCCTGTTGGTTGGACAAGACCTCTCTCCTGCAGATTAGAAGTGCCTAGGTATTGACTGCACTGACTGCTCCTATTAACATCTCCCAGGCCACTCGGACTCGTGGACAGCTCGATATCAGGGCTCCATGGATATCTTAATTTTTGGTTCTCCTCCTCCTGCTATCTCCAAGGGGCTGCCATCCATGATGGTGACCAACTCTGTCTCTTCTGCAAATCCCTTAGGAGTTACCACTGAAAACAAGCACACACTCTCCCGTGCCCACCCCCCACCTGCTCTTACTATGGTGATGAAGCCTACCTAGGCCTCCTTACTCAGGTTGAGCTACTGTAAAGTGAAAGTGGCCTTCAAGGACAGTTGCTGGCACTCCTCTTGGCAGTGCCCAAGCACAGGGAATGTAACAGTAACAGCTCCGAATCCTTCTCACGTGTTCCCTTTGTGGAGACAGAAGCACATAGAGTACACAAATGAGCACAGACACAGACATATGACTCTCAGTTTCCTGCGGAAATACACTGAACGTGACCCTCAGAATAAGAAGCCAAAAGTCTCCCTCACCTTTACCATTCCATGTTTCAATATGTACAATAAAGGAATATTAGACTCATCAAATATATTGTCAACTTCAGGCATAAGACAGCCCATTTTTATGCTTTCTATTTTGGCTTTCAGTTTAGTTCAATTCAATAAACAATTATTAAGCATCGTGAGCCAAAGACTGCGGAAGTACTAAAAAAGCTTATAGTACTGAATGGCGGAGAAGGCAGAAATAACAGTCCCAGAAGTACGTGACTGGAAGCCAATAGGGAAGCATACCCCGGGGGCTATGACACCGGAGTGGAGGTTTTCTAGGACTGCTGAGCCTTAAAATAACTAAGTCACCCAGAGGTCAGGCTACTATATCCTTTAGTGAAGACAAGAAGGAATTGAAGGAATTCCATGAAAAATTCTCTTTGCAAAATGATGTAAAAATCAGGCATGTCTAAAGATCAGGAATGAAGCTCTTGCACTTGTATTGCAGGAAAGCAACCAATCTTAGCTTCTCTTAAGTAATCTATTTATGCCTGAAATTGCTAGGGATGGGTCTGAGTCTTAAGTCATAACTCTTAAAGCACAGCCTTTTTTTTTTTTTTCTTTTCTTACTGTTGATATCCTCTTCTTTCTTTTCAGGTCAATCATGAAGTATCATTACTCTCACTCTCTAATTTATGCAGATCAGAATCCAAGTATATTACCCAAAGAGGTAAACCCTGAAAAGACTCATATAGAAAAAATAAACTCTAATTCTCCTGCCCAAACAGAAAGTTTATAATCAAAGAACCGGGGAAATTATTTATTGCATAAAACCTTATTTTCCAGAACTTTACAACCAATTATAGTCTACTAAGCAAAATTAATAGGTGAAAGAGAAAGGAAGCTTTAAGGGACATGGGTGGCGATGGTGTGTTGTTTCTATTCTTAGAATTATTAGGCCCTTATTTCTTCTTTAAAAAAATCACAATCTTAAAAACAGACTGTTACTAGTTCTCATTTCTTTTTATAACAAGTATCAATACCTATTGGTGGGGCCTTACTAGTTAAGCTTTGCAGATTAGAAAAGAAATACCAGATACATATTCAAGTATGAAAAGCCATACTAACACGACTTTTGGCAGAAATCTTAGAATTATTTCATTTTCTATCTTGGCTGTAAATAATAATTTCTCTAAATGGTTGAAAATAAATAGCTTTCATCTTTTGACTAAGGGCCACAAACCCCAGGAAAATAGAGTTTGCTGATGGCCACAATGAGATGCAAAATCATCGCATTAGAAAATGTGACTGAATGGAAGCCTTAGAAACATTCAGCCTTAATTAAAGAATAAGAATTTGCTCAAATGGCATCTTATGTATGTTTTGGAATACCTTTCTGGATAACACAGAGAAAGTCTTTACAATGAGAATGTCTCTGTTTCTATTAAAATCATCTCAGTCTAAATTAGTCATTACTAGCATGATAAAATATATTAGTCAGTGGTGGGTAATTCTGGCCAGCTCATTTGGTTAGACCGCACCGTTCTGAAGACTCTGATGCCCTTATCTCATCTAAGCCATTTTATTCCCACAGGAGTCAATTAGCTCTGCTTTGAACCGTGGCCACAAATCACAGACTTTTCAACTTGGCTGAGCATTTTATAAATCCAAAGGACAGTAAGTTAGAGATTGCGGCCGGGTCATGACAAGTTAAACCATGAACAAACAAAAAGCATCCTTTAATAACAGCTATGCTAGATCTGTGCACAACTGGAAGGCAGCATGCATTAGCAAAAATAGCTGTGCGGAAGGAATGCGACCTAGAGGGTCCCCCCCCAAATATTCTTAAATATATGTTTTTTATCATCTTTTAAACAACAACAACAAAAAATAAAGACATATAAAAATGTGCCACTGCTGTGGGAAAACAACTCAAAGGGAAGTCCCACTAATGGCAGATTAACAGTTGTGTATTTACATAGAAGACAGAAGTGCAGATATGGGGGAAGACACAGTTATATCGAAATAAAAATATACTCAAGGATGAAATACCCAAGTTTATTTTTTGTCATTAAACAGGGAAGAATGGATTTCCTTTTTAGAAACCTACACAATGGCTTTCTTCATTTTTTCTTTTTTTAATTTTATGGTAAGAAACTGCACCTGTAGAATAGCGTTTCAGGCCTGACCTGTGGTGGCGCAGTGGGATAAAGCGTCAACCTGGAACACTGAGGTCGCCGGTTCGAAACCTTGGGCTTGCCTGGTCAAGGCACATATGGGAGTTGATGCTTCCTGCTCCTCCCCCTTCTCTCTCTCTCTCTGTCTCTCTCTCTCACTCCTCTCTCTCTAAAAAAAAATCAATAAATAAAATATTAAAAAAAAAAAAAAGAATAGCGTTTCACCTTCGGAGAAAGGAGAAGAAAGCTCAGGACTGGAGGAGAGGTCAATGCCGTTTGTAAAGAAAGTCAGTTCTCCTGGCTCGAAGGGCTCATAAGTGAGGGGGGAAAGGAGAGAACACAATTGCTAGAAACTAAACACTAAGTAAAACCAGGCAAGTCCACACAACATCCTGTTCCAGGCTCTGCTTCTGACACTTGCTTTTTCAACTCCAAATGGCTGAAAAACCCTCTGCCCAGAAGTGTGCATTTCTGCTCTGGCTCTGGGCCACATTGCTAGGTTCGATGAATGTGGTAGATGCCAACCAATCGCTGCATTTCTGATGATCAACACCATCCCTCCACCCAAACACACACGCACACCTCAAGGCAGGAAGAGAAAACAGAATGGCAAACTGTGGCTCAGAGGCGCTCACGGAATTCTCAGGGGGGAGTCAACAACGTGACTAAAAACTTGCTAAAGCCTAAATAAACTGGTCAAATGAAAAAAAAAAAAAGAACAGAAGTTAGAGGAAGGAAAAAACGGCCCCGACAGAAAACAGGTCTTAAGTATACAGTCTGGGCGTAGACACAGGTGCTGCACCACTTCAACTGGAAAGAGGTTTAGAGTGCCTCCCAGGTGCCGTGAACTGTTCTAATGTACTCGAGGGTTTTGAACATGAAGCAGTCAGTGCATTCTCTGCCTCAGGGGCTCCTGTTCTGCACCCCTTTCTTAGAGATGAAACTATTACCCAGTGAACGTATCTTTAGAAATGTGTATCCTGCCTATTTAAAAAGACTCTGCAGTGACACGTGGTTACAGTACAATATAAAAGAGGTTAATTTGGGGTAAAACAAAACAAAACAAAACAAAACAGGACATCTAAAAAAAGCTTCAAGAGTTCTGGCCGCATAGCTCAGTTGGTTAGAGTGTCATCCCAATATGTCAAGGTTGTAGGTTTGATTCCCAGTCAGGGCACACAGAAGAATCAACTCACGAATGCATGAGTGAGTAGAACAAAAAGTTGATGTTTTTCTCTCTCTTTCTCCCTCTCAAGTCAATGAATAAAACATAAAGTAAAATAAGTAAAAATAAATTTTAAAAGCTTCAAGCTAAGACGTCACCACATACCTGAGATAGATACACTGCTATGGTTAGATGCTATATTTTTGTGACAGAAAGGTCACAAGTGGCAATACACAGGGTTACACAGAATTTCCTGTCCAACAACATTAGTCAAACAAAGTCCTTGCAAAGACTAGCTTTTAGAAACTTAGTTCAAGATGCAATTCATCATATGGTTCTTATATAAAGAGCACTGTGAAATAAAGTGGATTGTAATTACTTTTTTTACGTAGGAAAGAGAATCCCAAAGAAGTAAATGTTAATAATTCAATTAACCTTCAAGTACACTCTCTGGGTATTTTGCAAACAAAATATAAATTTTTCAGCAGATGTACCTACATATGAACCAAATAACCAGAATCACAGAAAACGTCATGACTACTTTAAACCCCATACAGTACCCCAACTAATACTGCAATTGCTCATTTCTCATAGTAAAAATGAAGATGGACTCGCAATTTTAGTCATGGGATTACTGCTGGCTGCTTTTCCCAAACCTTCCATATAAAACCTTCAAGTGTTATTATTTTTAAAAATCTATATACAAAATTTGCATAAATTTAAAGTAAACTGGGGGAAACACGCTTTGTTTTTGCTATTTTATCAGTATATGATCAATATTATATTATTTAAATAAACTTATTTTCCAGCAAATACAAATGATAACAATTGCAGTTAAGAGTGGTTTGACAAATTTTACATTTTCAAAGTGGTAGTTCAAATGAAGCCCAACTGCACACAGAGTTCATATATGCAAAACACCCTGAAGGGAGAGGGGCACATGCCCGTAAGAATGTAAGCAACAAGAATTCATGCCTTAGACTTGAGGCTTTTAGTCACAAAGTAAATGCGGCTATATCCCCTAGAATGTATAAATCATATCATGAGGTAGGTTTGAAATATTAATCAGATGTGGAGACTCCTATTTGGACTTATGGTGGTCCAGAGGCACGCCATCCAAAAGTAAATAAAGCGACAGCAAAACAAATCGATGATGCTGCAAAAGACAAAACACTCCAAAAACAAGACTTTCATCATTCCTTAGAATTTTCTTTTTTGATAAATATTCTCTTCGGGCAAGTATCTCGGCATCAGCTAAAAGTTCTACGAGAACAGCAAGAGCTGACCTACAGACACATACACACGAGTTTCCCTAAGCTTTGGCAAAGGGCAAGATCTGCTTTTCCTCTCTGCCAACAAAACTTCCTAATGTGAAAAGAGGCGTTTTCAGTAAGTTTCCAATGTTTAAAATTGTTGCTAGGATTCTGGGCGCGTTGCATTGACACAATGTCGCCTGGCACTGGAGTGTGCCAATGCCTGTATGGCAAGAAAACTAATGAGCTTGTAAGAATGCCCTTACATCATTATATCCCCAAGAACATTCTGGCCGCCCGCACTTCCCTGCAGTTAATCATTTCTCTTCCTGTTAACAGTAATATCTAAGGCTAGCTCTAAACTCACTGAACTGCAAAAAGAAACGAGGGCAAGCTCCTGCCCACCCTTTTTCTATATCCCATTATACTTTCTTCCCTTCTCTCTCCTCTCATCTTACTAAGAGTTCCTAAGTGGCAGCTAATGTAATAGGAAAAAGAAAGTTTCAGATTGCTGTCACAGGTCCCCAGAGCAAGTCATCAATACCCAAAATAAGGCCCACTGAGAGAGAAGTCACGAATAATTTTTAATCTTGTCTTGCAGCCATTTACGATCATGTGTTTTTCGTTAACTACCCTCTTATCAACAATAAGAGGGATCAGAAGGATCTTAATTTCTTCTGTCCTCAGACTACGTTCCAAATACAAAAAGAAACACGAAGTTTGAGACTATCCAGAAACTGGATAATCAGCTCAAGATAATATGACCAGCCCTGGCCGGTTGGCTCAGTGGTAGAGCGTCGGCCTGGCGTGCAGGAGTCCTGGGTTCGATTCCCGGCCAGGGCACACAGGAGAAGCGCCCATCTGCTTCTCCACCCCTCCCCCTCTCCTTCCTCTTTGTCTCTCTCTTCCCCTCCCGCAGCCGAGGCTCCATTGGAGCAAAGATGGCCCGGGCGCTGGGGATGGCTCTGTGGCCTCTGCCTCAGGCGCTAGAGTGGCTCTGGATGCAACAGAGCGATGCCCCGGATGGGCAGAACATCGCCCCTTGGTGGGAATGCCGGGTGGATCCCAGTCGGGCGCATGCGGGAGTCTGTCTGACTGCCTCCCCGTTTCCAGCTTCGGAAAAATGAAAAAAAAAAAAAAAAAAGATAATATGACCGAAGAAGATTTCCTAACATACGTACCAAACATAATGCAAGGACAGCTGGAGGCTCCAGTGAGTTCTACCTCATGAACAGCTGCAGAGTGCAAGGTACTGAGCAGGGGTACAATATGGAATGAGACACAGACCCTGAGCCCCAGAAGTTTTCAACACAGAGGCTAAAGGAAATACCTAGATGGTAAGGATATTAGGAGAGGTTTACATTACGGCTGTGAAGTCCTGAATACAGGGAGCACGGGGTCCTGGGCAGGCACCTGAGCGACTCATCTGCCGAGTAACGGATCTAAATGGGTGAAAAAGAAAGGAACTGGCAAGAAGGGCATTTCAGGTAGATGGGACATCGTAAGAGTGGAAATGCCCTGGGGCTGAAGGGCAGCTAGTTCAGTGTGGACTGAGTGTGAGCTAAGGGAGGGGGACTGTAAGAGCTAAGGCTAGAAAGGTAAACTGAGGCAAATCTAGCAATTGTGAGTGCCAATCAAAGAATAACTACTCATGGGACTATGTTCTAGGATATGCTAATTTAAAATCATTCCCTTCAGCCTGACCTGTGGTGGCACAGTGGATAAAGCGTCGACCTGGAAATGCTGAGGTCGCCGGTTCGAAACCCTGGGCTTGCCTGGTCAAGGCATATATGGGAGTTGATGCTTCCTGCTCCTCCCCCCTTCTCTCTCTCTCGTCTCTCTCCCTCTCTGTCTCTCTCTCCTCTCTAAAAATGAATAAATAAAATAAAAAATATCCAAGCATTAAAAAAATAATAATAAATAAATAAAATCACTCCCTTCTAATCAGGGGGAAAGACAAATCATAATGTAAAGTGATTTATTATTCATTCAATAAATACATATTCAATGGCTATTCCAACACCTAGAACAGTGCCTTGAACTTGGAAGAGTTCAGTATTTTTTAAATGAAAATTTTCCATTATGTATGAGACTCAGCACTAAGATACTAGACACTGTGGAGCTATCAAGATTAAAACCACAAAAAAAAAACACCCCACAACAACAGACAAACAAACAAAACATGAATTCCACCCTTAAGGTGCTTCTCTTCCTATGTATGGGCCCCAGTCAAGGACCAGGAATCTGGGACTCTGGATGGTAGCAGTGAGAGTAAGCTTTTAAGAAGGGAGTGATCTGTGGTAAGCCAGTCTTCTGACTGCCATTCTAGTGTGGGCCAATGGACGACTCAAAGTTTAAGCAGCAGCGAAAGACTGAAATAAATAAGCCTCACAAATCAAGACAACGCGTCCTCTTCCCCCTTCCTCCTACTGTCTCTTGAGGGAAAAATACTTGCCTACTGCCCTGCCCTCCCTTAAGACATGGCGACGTTTCGTGAGCACTGAGGTGATGGTTCCTTCTCTGCGTCAACTTGGGTAGGCTATGGTATACAGTTGTTTGGTCATGTACTAGTCCAGATATGGTTGTAGAAGTATTGTTTTAGGTGTGATGAATATGTACAATCAGTTGACTTTAAGTAGATTAGCCTCCATAACGTGGGCGGGCCTCATCCAATCGGTTGAAAGCCTTAGAAGCAATGATTCGGGTTTCTCAAGAAGAAGGAATTTTGCCTCCAGAAGGCAGCACAGACAATGTACTGGCTGCACCTGCGTTCCCAGACTCCACACTCAGGACTGCAACATCGGCTCTTACTTCAGTCCACAGCCAGCCGCTGGCTTGCTCTGTGGATTTGAAACATGCCAGTCCTGAGGACTGCTTGATCAAGTCTTTAAATTCAATCTCTCATTTTCTCTCCCTGCCTTTCTACACACACACACACACACACACACCATTGATTTTCTTCTCTGGAGAATCCTGAGTAATACAACTGTGATCTGAACTGTGGCCTCTTTTATAACCATCCCCCTTTCCTCAATAGTTGTCTGAGACGTCCACTTTGTTTCTTTGCCCATTTCTTTCTCAGAGGGGATCACCCAGAGAAGCAACGTTCAGCATCTTCTTCTTTCGGTTCATTCTAAAGAGGGACTCCAGATTGGCACTGTCTGCTCTAGCCAGCCCAATACAGTCAGGCTCCCAGCAGCAGCTCGGCCATGCCAGACCTGAGCCAAGAGGAGCAGGCCTTCTGCAGGCCTGGCAGTGGCCTCCTTGCTGGCAGGTGGAGCTCGGAGGAGGCTGGCTTCCCCAAGGCTAGGGTATGGTACCCCGGATGACCTTCGCCCCAACCACTCAGAGCACCTCAGTTCAACGACTTCCTTTTCCCAATTCAGTCACCCTGACTTCTGCCCAACCAGTCGTTCAAATAAGGGCACATCCTGCCAGCCAACCCCTACGCCCAGCCACCAGGGAGAATTCTACGGTAGAAGTGCATTTGAGCATCACATGGCCTAGGAATCCTAGCAACAAATCCCACCCTGCCTGGGCCTCTCAGACCTTTCTGCCAGTGCAGATAGTCAAGAGAGCTACAGGCCTTTGACCCTGTAATTTGGGAGTCTGATCCTTCACAAGGCCCCAAACCGTCTCTAAGGCCCTTTCTAGCCTTCACCTTCAGTAACTCTAGTACTTTATAGCACGAGATGTGTTTATGTCTTAAATGTTACAAGGCTGTGCTAAGGAAAGGGGCAGGCTCTCCCTCTGCACGGAAACAAGACGACACACACTTTAATAGCAAGTATTCCATCTAGAAAATATATTTTAAAAATAATGTTCCAAGAATGTTAGCCTTATGTTACTATGAGGAATTTTTGGTATTTCACTGACTATAGATGATTGGATTATTTGAAATCTTATTCAAGTTTTCTTAACCTGTGAACTAGTCCAACTGTGATGCTCTACAATTGATAAGTAGTTACTGAAATCACCTTTGGCACGATCATGGTCACCAGAGGGTCGGAGAGACAAAGTGGGTGAGTCACAGTCTCACCCTCAAGAAACTCAAAGCACAGCTAGGAAAACTAAAACTAAAACATATTTTAAGAAATGGAAAAAAGCAGAATGGCTTCAGGGAACGTTTCTGACGAAAGGTGAGATTCACGCCCAGGAGTATTCATTTGTTCAGAAACAAGACGCAGATGAAGATAGTCTATCGAAGTACAGAGCACTGACTTTAGATGTAGATTCAGGGAGATTTCGGTGGTCTTTCAAAACCAGGCAGGACTTGGAATGGAGTGAAGCGGCCAGTCCTGACAAGCAGCCCTCTGCAACCGAGGGTATGAATGGGAGAAGGCAGCTGCCAGAGTGTAGAGAGGCAGGGAGGAAGTAGGGGACAGAGGGACAGCCAAACTCCCAAGGGTCCTGAGAGTCGGGTCTGGAGCTAAAACTCGTCAAAACAAATAAGGAACCACCAAATGATCAGTGGCCTGACTCCAGTGCTGTTTAGAAGGCATCATCAGGCCCGGGGAATTCACGGTCAGAAGGCCAGGCAAGGGGAGGGGACCAGGGTGGCGGCACGGGCTCAGTAAACTGACATAAATCAGCACACCACTCCATCCAGGATAACAGGGCCGCGTGAGTTAAGGCAGACGTCTAGATTTGTCAGCTACATCCCTAGAATAGGTGGTACCACTTAAAAGGTCAGAATAATGACAGTGCTTTGCTAAAACCAAGACTTTTTATAAATTAACTTATTTTATGGAGATGACTTTCTTTTCACCCAAAGAATCACAGGTTCTCGAGTGGAAAAAGACATTATAGTGGGGAGTCTAACTGAAAATGGCCTGAACACAGGTGGAACAGAGCCGAGAGCCAGGTAAGTGTTCAAGGATAGGACTATGCCAAAGAAGCCACTGAAGAGAGGTGGTATCTGCTGCTTATGACAACTCTCCCGGGGACAAACGTGGACAGAGGAGAGCGTGGACAAACGTGGACAGAGGAGAGTGTGGACTCAAGGCAGGGCTGTAAGGAATGCCTACTGTCACACCCCAGAAGGCAAAGTCACCAGCAAAGTAAGCTAGGAAGAACTGGCTATCAAGGCCAGAGAGAATCATGATGGGTGACATGAGAAAAAGCAAGAGGAAAAAATTCTCATGAAAAACCTAGTCAGCAACATTAGTGCTGCAAAAAGGCCAACGTGAGAAATAATGAACAGAACTTTGGATTCTGCATTAAATATAAAGAACGAGGGTAGCACTGGAGAAAGAAGTTGTTGAATAGATTGGTGGAAATGAAAATCAATTTGGAGAGTTTGGGATATTGAAGGCATGAACCACTTGTTCAATATGTTTCATAGCAAAAAGGAGCAAAAGAGAACAGGAGTCAAAAGACATATAATTTGTTATGATCACAAGGCTAGGTGCAGAGCTGAACTCAGAGGGCTGGAAGGAAGACCCTGGGGAGAATGAGGTGGACTGGAGCGATGCCGTCCGGAACAGGTGCAGGCATCAGCTCTGCAGCAGGGTTGAAACTTCCCTCTCTCTGCATTTGATTGCGAAGATGGCAAATATATATAATGAAGCCAAAGATGGCCTGAGGCGCTGATGAGACAAATGCCCAGTTAAGCTTTTGCTTGAAAAACAAAGCACAGGCTCTGGCTGGTTGGCTGAGTGGTAGGGTGTTGTCCTGGGGTGTGGAAGTCCTGGGTGCGATTCCAGGTCAGGGCACATAGGAGAAGCAACCATCTGCTTCTCCACCCCTCCCCCATCTCTCTCTCTCCCCTCCACACATCCCGAGCCATCTCCCCCACCCCCCGCTTCCACAGCCATGGCTTGAACGGTTCAAGCAAGTTGGCCCCAGGCACTCAGGATGGCACCATGGCCTCACCTCAGGTGCTAAAATAGCTCAGTTGCTGAGCAGAGGAGCAGTGGCCCCAGATGGGCAGAGCATTGCCAGGTGGATCTTGGTTGGGGCGCATGCCGGAGTCTGTCTCTCTGCCTCCCTGCCTCTCACTTAATGAAAAGAGAAAAAGAGGAAATAAAAGACAGAGACAAACATCTAATCCCAATAAAGGAGGGGATGTTGGGGGAAAGGTCTGCAGTAGTCATAGTCTTATCCATGGGGAGCAAAGCTAAAGGGTACCAAAGCTAAAGGGTACCAGAAGCCTCATCCTGCAGTTCCCCAAACCTCGCTTTCAGCATTGCTCCTGACGTCGGTGTACATTCTGAACAGCTTATTAAACAAAGACTGAAAACAAATTACCAGCTTAGGTAGAGCTTAGAGGTGTAGAATAGAGTAAGACAAAAACTAATGCATACGTTTATAAGTGATCAAATGGGAAAGTCTTGCAAAACTACCCACAACGACTTTACTGTACCTTTTATATATAAGGTCAGTAGCTTTATTTTTTCTTCTTTATAATCTTCATATCAGGAATTTAACTCAACATTCAACATCTCACTTATTTCAACTACCATTGATCGTAAAGATAATAATGGTTTAACCTATCAACTAAGTCTTAAACTACAAACAGAATCATTTTTATAACTTTTGCTTGCAATTTTAATCTGCTCTATTACATTTTTAGTTTTGAGCATTGTACCCACATTTACTGTACACATTTTCAGATACCAGAAATAAAGCATAAAGCATTCAGACACTGAGTATGCAAGCTGCATTATTAACCAGACATTTTTACAAACACTGTTTTAAAATATAGCTTCATAATTACCTACAATTAGTGGTTTATTGCTCATCCTTTACTAAGCTTGGCTTGGAATACTAGGCATTTAAAGAAGGGATAACAGAACTGCTCAAAAACTATAAATGCTTCGAGTGAAAATTATAGCTTAATACTGTATGTGTTAACAGGTATTTTAAAGTTCATCAGATACATTAAATGAAAATGAGAAATCAACTCAAAATTTAAAAGCTCAGATCTTTTTAGTTTTATATGATACTTGTGACCCACAAATAAAAATTCTTCCAAAGGCTTATTTCTCCCCTCCATAAACTTACACTATGTCTAGTATGAAAGACACAATGGTGCAAACATTATAAGTTTTATTATATTTCATAGGAACTCCTACAGTTTTAAGTTGCACTAATATTATTAATTTTATCTATCCAATTCCTTTCTCAGACAAGTTAAATATACACCTTGGGATTTTCTCATCTGTATAGGATAAATGTCCATTAAATTCACACTAGTTCACTGAAGTAAGAAATTCCTAAATTGTTATGTATGGTGACAAATGGTAACTAGACTTATTATGGTGATCATATTACAACGTATACAAATACAGAATCATTATGTTGTACACCTGAGACTAATGTGATTATTTTATGTTAACTCTACCTCAAAATGTTTAAAAGAAACTACTAACTTGTAATTGTTTCACTTCTACAAATTAATTATCATGTTACTACCTATTAAACATAATTCTATGAATGTTGTATACCTGTGAAAAAGAGAATTTCAGAAGACTGGCCGGGGACAATGATTCTATTTCATATGCTAAGTACACCGCTAGTCTATTGATATAACTAAACAGAGAAAGGAAACACATACACAGTATCTGATGACAGTGGTTTTATTTCTCACTTTTTAGAATTTATTTTTATCAAAACTTGTTTAACATGATTTATTATAAAAATTCAAAATTGTGGTAATATATGAAGAGAAGTTGCCCAGGTTCTGCATTTTGCTCAGAGGTAGGTACTGTTTACTATCATACATATTTCTGAAAAAAATTTAATGCATGTACATATGTGTGTGTGCATGTATATACACCCAGCCCATTTTTTCCCAAAACTGAGATCATATTACATATATAATATTTTGCAACTAATTTCATTAACTTAAAAATGTATCCTGGACATTGTTCATGTCCTTATCCATAAAGTTCACCTTCCTTTTTAAGGTTTGAATGATATTGCATGGTTTAGATATAACATAATTTATTCAACCAGTTCCATACTGATGGATATTAAAATTTTTCTTTCAGTTTTTTCGCTATTTATAAACAGTACTTAGTGAAACCCTTCTTCACTTTTATAAGCACTTCCGTAGGTTTAATTCACAGCAGGAAACTTTCTGGGTCAAAAAACATGAATATTCAAAATCTAGATACAAATTGCTAAACTGCCCGTCATAATTGCCTAATACTATTATTACCACCAGCAGATAAGAATATCTATTTCCTCCTTCACACTCTCCAACACGAAATGTATTTGTATTCTTTGTTCCATGGATATTATTTCAATTTAAATTTCACTGGGTATACTTTAGATTAAATCTGCCATGATCACTTGAAGGACTATGCCTTTAAACCTAGATATTCCAGCCCTGGCCAGTTGGCTCAGCGGTAGAGCTTTGGCCTGGCGTGCGGGGGACCAGGGTTCAATTCCCAGCCAGGGCACATAGGAGAAGCGCCCATTTGCTTCTCCACCCCCCCCTTCCTCTCTGTCTCTCTCTTCCCCTCCCGCAGCCAATACTCCATTGGAGTGAAGATGGCCCAGGCGCTGGGGATGGCTCCTTGGCCTCCGCCCCAGGCGCTGGAGTGGCTCTGGTCTCGGCAGAGCGACGCCCCGGAGGGGCAGAGCATCACCCCTGGTGGGCAGAGCGTCGCCCCCTGGTGGGCGTGCTGGGTGGATCCCGGTTGGGCGCATGCGGGAGTCTGTCTGACTGTCTCTCCTTGTTTCCAGCTTCAGAAAAAATACAAAAAAAAAAAAAGCTAGATATTCCAATTAGCACGCCCTTGGCTTTAGATGATGTACACACTAAACAAAAAAAATTATTTGATAAAAAGATGCCCCCAAAGAGACACATTTTATTATTAAATAAATCATCACTGTACAAATTTTGAAAACAGCAAAATATAAAGAAAAAATATATATACACCATCATTCAAGAGGTAATTATTAAAAATAACTTTATTCTATGTATACACTTAATGTATATATATCATTTTTATCAAAAATGTAATCATACTATATGCTATTTTATATCCTGCTGTATTACACAACAACATCAGAAACAATTCCCCCACATAATCTCAAATAGTGTTTTAAAAAATCTCTTCATTTGTTTACTATTACTCCTGGACATTTACTTCTGGTTTTTCATTATTACAAATTATACAGAAAAACATGATAATTGTACCTCTTAGAATTCAGTCAGGTTGAAGAGTCCTGAGAGTAGTTAGAATATGTTCTTTATTTTAAAATGGCAAATGATATCTTTGCAATAGCAAGTCCTAAGGTTTCTATCATCTGTTAAATATAGTCCCATCTATGTAGGTGACTTTTCACTTCCTTAGGATTTGACAGGAACCATGGTTGGACTGAGCTTTATACTTAAAAAGCCAGAAATGTGTCCTCTCTGAGTTTTTGCAAAATTGTTCATAACCTTGATTGAATACCAGCATATCTGATCAACAAAACAGTCATCATGAAGAGACTTACTACACTTTTTTTCAGCAGAAATCATCAAGAACAGAAAACTAGGAATGAGAGCATCTGAATATAAATTTAATAAGCATTAGCCTTTAGTATAGTCACAAAAAGTGACCTTGTATTAGGCTACAAAGGAGACTCAGAAACATTCCCCCAAAACAGAAATTGTATATTGCCCTGTATGGGCAAATAACCTGACAGATAAGAATAACCAGAAGAATCCTATAAATGTAGAAATTTTAAAATATACTCCCCAAAAAACTTTTAGAATAAGGAAAAAAAATCAGAATGGAACTCCCCACTTGTCTGAAAATGAATCATAAGAACACGGTGCTATTAGCTAATGTATATCACCTGAAATGTCTCATTAGAAAATATGAACAATACAAAATAAGTGGCCTAAATTTTAAAATCAAGAAGATAGAAAAACAGAAACAAAATAAACATATAGAATACATAAAGAAAAGAGCAGTTAATATTAACATGTAAGAGAGATGAATGAGAAATCAAGAAATACAGAAAACAAACAAAAAAATAGTCAAGTTGATCAATAAATCCCAAACCTGGTAATATTCAAGGACAAATAAAACACATAAATATCTGGCAAAATAATTTGGAGGAAAAAAGAATAGAACTATTATTTTTAAATTCAGGTCACATGTAATTATGAATAGATTAGAAAAATAAACAAGATAGTCAATTTCCCAGGAAAATTTAAGAGAAAATTTTATAAAGACAATTACTATAGTAACAGATTAAAAGAGGAAAAATCATAATTGTGTTAATTAATGCATGGGAAAGAACTGTTAAAATGAAAAACACATTAATGGTAAAACCCTTACAAGAAGTAGAAATTTTCCTTAACCTGAACAAGGGAATTCTGAGAAACCAATGGCATACTTTTTCTGTAATGATGAGAATCCAGATGCATCCCAATTGAAAAATAACACTTTTACTAGTCAAAGCAGTATCTCAAGAAAAAAGTAAAAAAAAATGCACATTTATAAAAAAAAATGACAAAATTGTAATTATTTGCAAATTTTTAAAATTGTCTACATAAAGAGTTAAGAGAACCAACTGGCAAACTATTAGTTCTGAAAGGATGTCAGCAAGGAAGTCCAATACAAGTTGAAAAAAAAGAAAATATTAGGTTTTATATACAATTAGCAATGATTAATTAGAAAAATTTAGAAATAAATGCCATTCAAAGTAACAATTTGAAAATGTCTGACATGCCAGACTATTATGAAAAAAATATATAAAATTTTACTGAAGGACATAAAGTAATTAAAGAAGAGAGACATCTTGTCCCTGGATGGGAAGACAATATTATAAAGAATTTTGTTTTTCCCCAAATTTAATTTACAAATTTAATGTAACCCTTAACAAAATACCAAATGAAATTTGCAAGGAATTGGACATGCTGAATCAAAAAATTAAAGCACATGAATAAACATACAATAAAGCTGATGTCATCTTAAAAAATAAAAATGGTCTTGCTCTAACAGATTAAAAAAAAAAAACATTGTGAAGATATACTAATTGAAACAGGACGATATTGATGCCGAAACAGATAATCATATTCACAGAACAGAACACAGGCTCCAAAGACAGTCCACAACAGAATTCAAAATGTAATAAAAGTGGTATTCCTTTAACTACTCAACAAATGGTATTGAAATAATTGGCTGTCCATTTGGACAAAGCATAAAATAAAAAATATAAAGTTTCTTCACCTAAGTCACACACAGAAAGTCCAGAGTAATTAAAGAATTCAATCTAACATATAACATATAAGTAGGACCGACTACATAATTTGTGAGGCCCAGTGCAGAATGGAAATGTAAGACTTTCAGGATGGCAATAGTAAAAACTTAAATTGAGGATGAGAGATGGAGGAGCTTCTGAGCACATAAAAGATAAATTTGCCTACATCTAAATTCAAAACTTCTGCCCAGCATTAAGATGCCATAAACAAACTTTTAAGACAAGCCACAGAGGAAGAAAAGATTTACAACACTTATGAGGCAGATGATTAATATCTAAAATATATAAAGAATGTCTATCAATCATAAGGGAAAGATAAATAACCCAATATTTAAAAATTGGATAAGAATAGCTCGCAGAAGAAGAAATTCAAGAGCCATTAAACATGAAAATCTGTTCAGCTTCATGAATACTCATGAAAATGCAAATTAAAACAAGGAGTTATTTTTTTAACCACAAAGTCTGATGATGTCAGATGTTGGCAAGTGTGCAGGGAAGCTGCTGGTGGGAGGACACGCTGGTACCTTTGAGGGCTCAGCTTGGTGGTATTGAAATGGAAAATTGGCACAGCTTCCACCTAGCAATGCTTTCTCTTGTTTACTACCCTAGAGAAGGACCTCCATGTGCATGTCCACAAAAAGTCATATACCGTACTGGGATCGTGCATATAACAAACACTGCACCAGTTAACAAGTGTAGAACCCTATGCCCATAGTCATAAAAAGCTCTCCTAGGCATATTTTTTAAAAGGAAAAATTGCTATGATGTTGTTGGGGTTTTCTGTTTTGTTTTGTTTTTAAAGAAATCACACATCCAAACAATCTATACCTACACATGAAATACAAAGAAAAAGACCTGAAAGCTCAAAGACAGCATCTACCAAATCAGGAACAGTAGTTTCCTTTCTGGAGAGAAATGGGATTATTGGGTGGTGATCAAAGGGAATTTTAGCTGAATCTGTGATGTGTGAATATTTTTTAAAATATTCACAAATTATTTAATTATTAAAAATAACTTAAAATGTTTCAGGATAAACACTGCAGACTTTGAGGATGGCTGTTACCCTCAACACACTCCACCTGGACAACCCTAAACAATTTCCAATCTCCTGTACCCGGAATGTTTCTTCCATCTCAGAGAGGAAGAGAGGAAGCACAGATATTTTCTTGAGACCTCTTGCAGCATACTGATTTCTCATTTCCCCTTCATACATCAAGATTAATTATTCAAGTGACTTTAACTTCCCAAATCCGCATAACAATCACATTGCCTGAACTGCCTTGTATGGTTTATGGCAAACCACTGAATTACAATTGGCCCGGAGACACGGCAGAGTAAGGTCATCTCTAAAGCAAACAGCAAAAAATATTTTCAGTACCTTCAAGAAACAATGCAGATTATTTCAAGTAATCAATCATTCAAACTTTAAAGAAAATTTTCAGTACATGTAAACTCTGAGATCTGCTTCCCAGGATATAATAACAGTATTTTCAAATTCATGATAATGGGGAATTTGGTTTTTATTCACTAGAATTTGTTCCTTCTCACATGAACAGAGTTTCAAAGAGATGTTGAGGATTTTCCTAAGTAGACATTAAATTCATTCATTCACTATGCGTTATATATTTATCTATCTAACTGAATGAACATGCTATGTACCTCTGAAGTCTCTTCCATTGCATTATATAAAATCAGTGAGTGAATTACTAACAAAAAATGTTAATAACAGCCTTTTTGATATAATAATGCACATACCATATAATTCATCTATATAAAGTATACAATTCAGTGCTTTTAGGACATTCAGAGTTCTGCAACCATCACAATAACTGGCTTCGGAACATTTTCATCACCCCAAAAAATCCTACACCCATTAGTAGTCAGTCAATTTCCTTGCCCTCCAAAGCCCCACCCTCACCCTAGGCAACCACAAATCTACTTTCTTTTACCATGGATTTGCCCCTCTTGACGTATTGTAAAAATGGACTCAAATACGTGGCCTTTTGTGACTGATTTCTTCCACTTGGCATATGATGATCTCAAGGTTATTCCGTGTTGTAGCATGTATCAGTCAGTACTTCACTTCTTTTTATTACCAAACAACATTCCATGGTATGGATGTACCACATTGTATTTGCTCATTCATCACTTAATAGATAGTTGGGTTGTTTCCACCTTTTGGGTATTATGAATAACGGTGATATAAACATTTGTGCCTAAGTAAAAAGCTTTTTTTAAAAAGCAGAACAATGCTATGTAAATGTGCTAGATAATTTAGAAAGTAGGACAATGAAAAGACATGTTTTTCTTTATGCATCCTAATAAGTAATCGTTAATGAATCAAATGAACCATTTTATAAAAATAAGAAACAAGATACAGTTATTGATATCATACCAGCTATAATTAACTTCCAAATTAACCTTCTCATAGATGCTAAATTTTAAGAAATGAGTTTTTCTAACTAGAGAAATACCTATGACCAGCAATTGATTTACTGATTAGAATTTTCTGAAGAGAAAGAATTGAAAGCGCTTTCTGGAATGCAGAGGGGGCAGGGGTTTTTAATCTTGCTAATTACTGAAGTAATCAAACATTTTGGTGGCAAAAATATTTTGCACTCTGACTTGGAATGAATTTATTTTTTATAATAATTTTATTTTTTTAATGGGGTGACATCAATAAATCAGGATACATATATTCAAAGATAACAAGTCCAGGTTATCTTGTCGTTCAATTATGTTGCATACCCATCACCCAAAGTCAGATTGTCCTCTGTCACCTTCTATCTTGTTTTCTTTGTGCCCCTCCCCACCCCCTTTCCCTCTCCCATTCCCCCCCCCCCCGTAACCACCACACTCTTATCAATGTCTCTTAGTTTCACTTTTATGTCCCACCTACGTATGGAATAATGCAGTTCCTGGTTTTTTCTGATTTACTTATTTCGCTTCGTATAATGTTATCAAGATCCCACCATTTTGCTGTAAATGTTCCGATGTCATCATTTCTTATGGCTGAGTAGTATTCCATAGTGTATATGTGCCACATCTTCTTTATCCAGTCATCTATTGACGGGCTTTTTGGTTGTTTCCATGTCCTGGCCACTGTGAACAATGCTGCAATAAACATGGGGCTGCATGTGTCTTTACGTATCAATGTTTCTGAGTTTTGGGGGTATATACACAGTAGAGGGATTGCTGGGTCATAAGGTAGTTCTATTTTCAGTTTTTTGAGGAACCTCCATACTTTCTTCCATAATGGTTGTACTACTTTACATTCCCACCAACAGTGTATGAGGGTTCCTTTTTCTCCACAGCCTCTTGGAATGAATTTTTATAATTATCTGGAATAACAATATAACTGGAGATAAAACCACTGAAAAGCAGAGAATATTTTGTTCTGAAAACATTTCTTCCCCATGGATGCAATGAATTGCTCTTCAAAAGTGCAGAAGTACCAGGCAGGGAAGACGTAGCCGTCCGAAGGGTTTGCAAGTGGCTCTTGCTTTCAGACTGTCTCAGTGTCAATTATTCCTTCAGCACATTTACTGGGTGGGGTTCTAGGGACAAAGGCACCATCCTTTCTCCTAAGGAACTCATGTTTTACATGGTCCAATATTACAAAAGTGAGATTTTAAGAAAATCTTTACTTAATTGCTCTTTGAGCAATTTTGTTTGAGCTCCTATACAAAATAATGATGAGTCATAAGAATGAATCTTTAATCTTGTATTCATTCACTTACTCTTCTTATGTGAAAAAAATGAATATAAAAAAACCTCTACCTGATTATTCTCTGGTTAAAAGACAGAGAAAAAAAGAAGTATTAATCATTTAAAAATATTATTATATAAGAAAGTTAAAATAATTTGACAGGACTTATTATTTAACTTTTTGATCAGCTGAAATAGAGTAACCATGGAATCGAAAAGAAAACCCATAATGGAGTCTACTTATGAATTAGACAAGCAAAATGTGAAACCAAAATTGAAAACCAAACATAAAATTTAAATAATAAGAAAAAATCTACCATTAAGTTGTTTTCTAAAAGTTTCTATATAAATCAGTTGCCTCCAACTCCAAATTGATTGTCCCATAAACCTGCAGTGTAAACAATGCTTACAATTTCAGACAAACCCAGAAAAGCCTATGTAATCCATAAGGTAGGTAGCTGAGATAATGTATACGGACATTTTAAAATAATGGGGAGATTACTGTTGACATCCTTGTAATAAAACCAAAGTGAAAGTAATTTAAATTCAGAAATAATAATCTTAAAAACTTTTATTTTGATCCTCCTACTCAATCCAGTACAGGAAGAAAAGCAATGTGAACTGAAGGGGAATGAAAAGGCAACGCCCACTTCTGCTGAGATGCTGAGGGCCCTGCAGGCACGCGGAGAGCTGGGAAGGCTGTGAACGGGACTTGGGCCTCCACCTCCTTTTCTGCTTTTCATTGCCCACTACTTCAACCACCCTTCCCCTTCTCTTCCATCCCAATCCTGCTAACTCTCAATCTTGCATTTAAATCTTGCTATTTCCACAAAGGCCAGCCGAGTCTGAAAGGATCTTGACCTTGACAAGAAGCTTGCTGCTCCTGTAAACTTCCTGTTCCTCTGGCAACTCCCATCTGTGGACCAGCACCGCTCCTGCTTCTGCTAGTCAGGGAGAGCTGCCTGTTGGCTCACAAAAGGGTCCCAGGTGAGCACAGAAGAAAGAAAGAAAACTCTTCTGAGATACCTAGAGAAGAGTGAGGAGGGGAAGATGGAGAGGTCGAAGGGAAGTCATGAGTAAACAGCGATGGGTCAGAAAGGTCCCTGGAACATTACAGAGTGGAACCATGAACTAGGGGTCTATAAATCTGCTTTGGAAAGGAAAAGAAAAGGGATCAGGGTGGCTATAAAAATACTCCTGGTGCTGGTATCCACACATATCTATGACCTGATTACTGAGCACCCAGTATGCAGAGGGTACTATTGGATACACTAACCCTGGGGGATTAGGACTTCAACCTACGAATTTTGGGGAGACAAACGTTGTTGGGCAGATAAAATATATTATGCTCACTTTGTTAAAGATGGCGCTGCCCACGTGGAAGCCGTCGCCCAGGTGATATTAATGTGTGTCTCTGTGGGCTGTGGGCAGGCAGGATCCTTGTAGTCTGGGGCTTGGTTTTAGGACTAAGCCTTTCCCATCCTTTTTGCTGTGGAGTGGTACAATCCAATTATGCCCCAGATAAGTGACTTTGTATTAGAGACTTCCCTATTTTGTATATTGGATTAAAGGTTTTGATTTCTATACTATAAAATGGAGGCAGAACGGGAGCTTGCTCTCTTGGTTTCTGAGATTAGCATTAGAGAGGAGAGCAGAGAAAGGCCACGTGGAGGAGGCCAGGAGAAGCAGCCAAGATGGCGGAGTGTTGAGTGAGAGGCCAGTTTATGCAGAGTTTGTGCAGGGAGGAGGAAGGAGATGGGGAACAGAGGTGAATAAGTCTGGTGAGCTAGAAACCTTTGATTCTAGGAAACTTGGATAAGTCAGTAGCTTTGTGAGCACTGAATGTGAGTGGGTTTTGGAGCCCAGTGTGTGTTTTTACTTGCCGGCCGGGTGCAAGCTAGGATTAAAGATGATTGCCCATCAGTTTTTGGCTCCGTTGTTTTTTTACCGACTGTCTGAATCCAATGCGAACCTGCATGGGCCAGGCGGCTGTGATGGTGGCCGTGGCCAGTGGCTTTACACACATCATTCCATAACAAGTGTCAAGGATGATTTAGAAGTTTTTGGCCTGATCCAGTAAAAAGACACAGAACCATCGGAGCTCACCACTGAATGCCGGGTAGGCTTCTGACACACGGAGAAAGGCATCAGAAGTAGAAACCTTATAGTGAAAAGATCCACTAACATGAATTGGTACTTATGACATGTAAGGCACCACACTGAGCACTTATATGCATACTTCGTTTGACCTTTACATCAACACTATGATGTTAGGATTATCACCTCCATTTACAAACCAGGAAGCAGAGGCTAAGCAAGGTTAGACAAACATGCCCAAAGTCAGAAAGCTATTAAGCGAAGCAGGCAACAAAAGAATATTTTAAGAAAAACCTTTTAAAAGTATTATATATGTGTGTTGGGCAGATAAAATATATTATGCTCACTTTATTAAAGATGGTGCTGCCCACGTGGAAGCTTGTTGCCCAGGTGATGGTATTGGTTGTCCTTCTTGCTCGGGATGGGTGTGATTATATTAATGTGTGTTGAGGGCGGGCTGTGGGCAGGCAGGATCCTTGTAGCCTGGGGCTTAGTTTTGGGACTAAGCCTTTCCCACCCTTTTTGATATGGGGTGGTGCACTCTCATGAGGAATCCCATTATGTCTCAGATAAGTGACTTTGTATCAGAGATTTCCTTGTTTGTATATTGGATTAAAGGTTTTGGTTTCTACACTATAAAGTGGGGCAGACCCGGAGCTTGCTCTCTCTGTTCCTGAGATTAGCATTAGAGGAGAGAGCAGAGAGCAGAGAAAGGCCACGTGGAGGAGGCCAGGAGAGGCAGCCAAGATGGTAGAGTGTTAAAGGAGAAGCTAGTTTGTAGAGTTTGTGCAGAAAGGAGATGAGGAGCAGAGGTAAATAAGTCTGGTGAGGTTAGAAACCTTTGATTCTAGGAAACTCGGGTAAGTCAGTGGCTTTGTGAGCACTGAATGAGTGGGTTTTGGAACCCACCGGGTGCAAGCTGGATTAAAGCTAATGGCCCACCAGTTCTTGGCTCCATTGTTTCATTACCATCTGCATGGGCCAGGTGGCTATAATGGTGGCCGTGGCCACTGGCTTTACAATATGTATATGCAAAAGTCCAGATGAAAATAGACTAAAAAGCAGAGATAGTAAGAATGTAGATAATTTTTACTTTCTCTTTTAAACCTTTTTTCCTATGTCTGACTTTTCTATAGTAAATATACATTGTTTATAAAATCAGAAAAACCATACTATTGCCAATCTAGAAAGATTTTTTTTTTTAATTAAGTGAGAGCATGGAGGCAGAGAGACAGATTCCTGCGTGTACCCCCATCAGGATCCACTGGGCAAGCCCCTATGTGGTGATGCTCTGTCCATCTGGGGCAGGGGCTGGGAAAATTTTTGGCAGAGAGAGCCATGAACGCCACATATTTTAAAATGTAAATCCGTGAGAGCCATACAACGACCACTGTACGTTACACATTATCCAATAAAAATTTGGTGTTGTCCTGGAGGACAGCTGTGATTGGCTCCAGCCACCCGCAACCATGAACATGAGCGGTAGGAAATGAATGGATTGTAATACATGAGAATGTTTTATATTTTTAATGTTATTTTTTTATTATTATTAAAGATTTGTCTGTGAGCCAGATGCAGCCATCAAAAGAGCCACATCTGGTTTGTGAGCCACAGGTTCCCGACCCCTGATCTGGGGCATTGCTCCATTGCTTAGCAACGAACCTCTTTTTAGCACCTAAGGCAGAGGCCATAGAGCCATCTACAGTGCCAGGGGGCCAACTCACTCGAGCCAATCGAGACATGGTGGGGGGGGGGGCAGAGAGAATGAATGGGAAAGGGTGCAGAAGCAGATGGTTGCTTCTCCTGTGTGCCCTGACTAGGATCAAACCTGGGACTTCCACATGCCTCGCCAATGCTCTATTACTCTACCACTGAGCCAACCAGCCAGGGCCCTAGAAAGATTTTTAAAACTATTTCCTTTATCCTTTGCTGCCCACACTCTTCCAAAGCTTGGGGGCTCTCAGGACAAGATGGCATTCCAGCCTTCTAAGAGGGACTTCTTTCAGGTGGCCCTTTTTGCACCCAAACTGGCCCCTGGGAGGCACTCTGGAAGCGTTGGGGAGCTGGGACAGAGGACACCTGTACTCACAGCTAAGAACTCATTCAGACTCAGAGAATCAAATTTTCACAAACACAGTGTCTGACCTCAAAGAGTGCAACCAGATTATTCAACCAGTGTTTTATTATTCAGCTGGTATTTTTAGTGATATCAGATCTGCCAAGACTGTCATCTATATCAAAGTCATTTATGTCAGGATTATAAAATCAAGTACCAATGGTAATGTTTAAAAGAAGGAGGTGGATAAGGGCATGAAAGAGAAAGCAGGGGGAATGCTTAGGGGCCAGTCAACCAAAACGTAGTTGCTGCATCAGATTTAATACTTATTAATCTGAGCTAGCTGAACAGCCAACTCTTATTGAGCTCTTTAATTCTCTGTGTGGCACCATGTTATGCCCTGCGAAGAGAAAGATACTGTAAGTAAAGCATAGCCCCTTTGGGACCACTGTCATTTTTTAATGTGGCCAATGGCACTAAAACAAAATTCCTTTCCATTTATTAAGCGGAGGTGCCCAAATGAAGTGGAAGTCATCTCATGACCCTGGTCTTTTATACGTTTTGTTTACAGGTGTTTCTTTTATTCTTTGCTTGTAAGGAGGGCAAAGTAAGGGCTGGGCTAACGTGAGGAAGACAGATGATAGTGAGAAGACAGGAGAGGAAGCAGCAAAAGTACTGAGAATCAATACTGAATGTGTAAGGAAGGACCCTGCACAAGAGGACAGAACGAGCTGGAGAATGGAAACGCGGCAGGTGGGAGAGGCACGTCCGGCCCGGCTCCTTGCTGGACAACGAGAAAGGACAGGAGGGCAGCGGTGTGGGGACTCTGTGAGTGAGCTCCCTGGGGCTCCCGCTCTGCACTGGGGTTCTGAGGACGACCTCAGCGGGCCCCGGGAGGGAAGGAGGCTCTCTTCCTCCAGGGCGTGCTTTCTGTCCGTCTGCAGGAAACGTATTAATATATTCAGACTACATAGAACCTTTCCCCTGACCGCCCTGCCCTCCTCCCCTCCCTCTGGCTGCAGGAAAGCCATTTCACAAACTGATGGGATAGGAGCTCGGCTTCTGCAAAGATATAAGAGAAAGCTGCTTTTCCCTCTAAAATAATCACAGAGCCTGCTCACAGGCACTTGGACAAGAGCGAGAGCCAAGTACTCTCACTGGCCGATTCTCACTTGAGATTTCCTATACAAGATTCAACTGGTCCACAGGATGAGGAGGCTTCAGTCTGGGGACCCGGACCTAGTAACTCATTTAGACTCAGAGAAGCAAGTTTTCACACAATCATTCATCTCATCCTAGGAATTCACGTAATCTATCTCCCCTCACCTCTGCTTCTTTTGGAATTAGCAGATTCCATTTAACAAGCTTTTTACTCGACTGCACACTTGGCTAAACATGAAGGCAAAAGGATAAGAGCCGTCCTTGCTCTTAAGGGGTTATACTCTCTGGGGAGACACAAACCTGACTTTAGTAGAGGCTGGCAAACCTGCGTTATGATCCTGGATGAAGCCTACAATTTGTACAGAAGCCCTGCGTGCCCGTACTTACACGCACACATGGGAAGTGGCATTTTCTCATGAGTCCATTCTGTTCAGTTTTAATTTATTTTTAAATAGGTCATAATTATAGCCTGAGAAATAGATGAGGTCCAGGGACAGGACAAAGGAGGGGCCCTCGACCCTGCCGGGACTCAGCGAGGGCCCTAGAGAGAGGAAGGCTGTGCTGAAGAGTCTCAAGGGAGCTAACAGAAGGAGAGACTCCGGGCAGAGCAAATACCACGAAGCTTGGAGGCAAAACTGTGCAGGCTGTTCCGCGGACCCACCGGCATTGAGTATTATCAGAGCACATGCTGTGATGGGGGAGGGACGGGAATGGGGGCCCCGTAGACCGGAGGCAGGGGCAGGAGGGCCCGGGGTGACATGGTGAGACGCTATCACTTGTGCTGCAGGCCCAGGGGCTGGGCTAAAGGCAGATACTCTGATTTGCCTTTTCCAGAAATCATTCTGCCTAGGTGACAACTCAATTTAAGAAAGATAAAAATAGAAGAGAAAAAGAATACTTAAGAGGCAACAGAGGAAGTAAGAGGTGATGGTGTTCTGAATAAGCAAAGAGTGAACGGGACCCAGACCTCCCAGTGACGATGCCAGGAGGCAACAGAGCACAGAATCGCAGCTGTGAGCGTGGACAGCGAAGTGGCAGGCAGGGCAGGGGGCCAAGGGCTCACCCCTTGTCAGCACCCTCCTCTCGGTAGTGGGGAAAGGCCGAGGAGGCCAGGAAGAGGCCGAACCCCGTGAGCCGGGTCAGAAACAAACCTACAGGAAGCCAAGGGGTTGGAGCACAAAGAGGACCACAGGCCTATCACATCGAAAGTGGCCGCAGGTCTAGTGGCAGTAACTGTACCAGCTGGTGTCCAGAAGCAGCAGCAGCAGGTATCCATCATGCAGCATCTCCCGGGGGCTGGCACCGTGCACTGCATACTTTGTCATATACATATGTGTGTGTGTGTGCATTACATTCTTTATCATACTAGTCTTTATAATAAAAGCAGCTATGATCATCCCACTTTATGATGAAAGGCTCAGAGGTTGAGTAACTTATCTGATGTCACTCGATTGGTTCACAACAGAGCCAAGATTCAGCTCCCCATCTACCTCATGCCAAGACCTATTATAAAAGGACTAAAGCTTACAACATGGAACTTAGTTGTGGCCTTTGCAAAAGCAAACATAAGATTACATAGTTACAGGGGAGATGGGGAAAGAGACTGAGAAGAAAAAGTCCGTTTCTCTTGCAATAAAGCCTGCATGGTGGGAAACCAAACAGAGGATGCCGTTCCCTAAGAGGACGGTTCAGGGAGTGAGGGAGGTGAGCACGTTCGGAGGCTGCGAGGAAAGTCAGTGTAGAGAACGCATGTGAACAAGAGGCAAGGGGCCAGCGAGGTAATGAGGATGGGAGGGGGCGTGCTGTGCAACCAGAGGAACACGTCACCCCCTGAGACTGCAGGGAGGGCAGAGGAGGAGGAAGCTGCCTGGATGCTCTGCATATGAAAGCAATCCAGATGTTCCCTGTCTTCCTGTCATTTAATGAGCCCTTTGCTTATCCTCTATGGCTTCCCTCAAATCCCACTCATTTGTGGTTTTAAATGCCACTGTCTCAGTTAGGACCTGAGGGCCACCCACCACTCACATGGCGGGGATTTCTTCTGCTCCCTCACTGCCCTGCAGAACGGAAAGAGTCGCTCAGTTTCTTCTCATTCTACAGTGTCTGGAAATAAAACATTTTCCTGAGGTTTTGTAAAACATGCTACTTTGCAGGGAAACAGATGGAGTGGAAATAACAAAAGTATTACCCTACAAAAGCTGTCTCCAATATCCTGGGCAGGGTACACAGAACAAGGCCCCCGGACCTTCTTATTCAGAGGCTCTACAACTGTCATGATTTTTCTTCCACCGAGGCTTAATCCATCTTTAGTGATTTTATTCTAGAATAACTACTTTTTTGACTGCTTCAGACAATTTCAATAATCTGCAGACACTTATCTGAGAGTTCCCTCATTTTATTTATGTGGCCGGGATCTGTCTTGTTCATTACTGGGTGCCCAGGACAATAAACACAAACATCTGCAGAATGAAAAGATCTTGCCTGTGGACCTGAGGACCAGCTCGCTAGCGACAGGAAAATACAAGTGGGGCAAGAGTAGGTCTTTTTTTTTTTTTTGTATTTTTCTGAAGCTGGAAACGGGGAGGCAGTCAGACAGACTCCCACATGCGCCCGACCGGGATCCACCCAGCATGCCCACCAGGGGGCGATGCTCTACCCCTCTGGGGCATCGCTCTGTTGCAACCAAAGCCATTCTAGCGCCTGAGACAGAGGCCACAGAGCCATCCTCAGCGCCCGGGCCAACTTTGCTCCAATGGAGCCTTGGCTGTGGGAGGGGAAGAGAGAGACAGAGAGGAAGGAGAGGAGGACGGGTGGAGAAGCAGATGGGTGCTTCTCCTGTGTGCCCTGGCTGGGAATCGAACCCGGGACTCCTGTACGCCAGGCCGACGCTCTACCACTGAGCCAACCGGCCAGGGAAGAGTAGGTTTACAGTTGTGAATACGTGAAACTCAGCTCAATCTTGTGTTACTATTTATTAATTGTTGTTTTACTTGTCTTAACACTGTACACTTACTTTTGCCACGCCCTGTATAACAACAGACTCCGCCAAAGCTGAGTGCTGATGTAGATAGAGCTCATACCCGTGACTGTGGCCTCATCAGTCCCATGCCCCCATAAACTCAACCAACAGACTTTTTCTAAAATAAGCATTTAAAATAAAAATATCCACAGGCCAAAGCTTTGTGTTTGTTTCGAAGTCAACAGACCTAGAAATTCTGGAAGAGTAAACACTGGTATAGTTTGAATCTACCCAAATTTCCACAGCTCTCAGACTACTGCCCTAAAAGAAAACATGATGGGAAAGAGCATGTGGTTACCCATCCAGCCTCGGTGCGGCCGAAAGCAGGAACTGTATCTCTGACGTTTGCACAAGCCCGCGTGGGCCTTAGCTGATCTTCAGGAAGATAAAACATGGACCCACAGCTTCCCTAGAAATGTTTATACGTATTTAGACAGAGACATGGCCAGATGTTTCAAATAAACAATGTAGTTAGCTGTTAATAACGTTTTTAAAAATGGCATAAAGGTTAGGGATGGGACTAATATCCTTCCTCAAGCACTGGTATACATTTTCCTCCTATTACTGAATTCTGCGCTCTTAACCTTCGGAGTGACAGCGTTGGCGGTCTCTGTTTCAGGCACGAATACAGTATGAAAGCAGTCAGGTGAATGTAAGGACCTGACATCGACAGCTCCTGCCAAGGGGGACGCGAACGAAAGAAGAGGGAGAGGGAGGAGAGGTCCTGAAGACATCCTCTTTAACAGGCGTCTTCCAGGCACCCAGCTTCCTGCCATCGGTCTAATTAAACTGCTTCTACGTGTTACCTTTGCACTATATATGTGACAAAAAAAAAAAATGGGTTACTATATCCTGGTTTTATACAGAAATGTATTCAGACAAGGGCCAATCAATACCTGCTAGGAACAAATTGTTAACACGCAGCCTTCCACAGGTAGGTTGCCTTCTCGGAGGCTGTGGCGTCCCCTTCGACTGGCCCGTCAACTCCTACTGTAGGTGACAAGTTAAGGCTGGGCAGAGAGAGACTCGGGACAGCTGGCTAGGCTTCTTGTATTTCTTTCCAGAAGCTTTTTTTTTTATTATTGTTGTTGTTTTCTGTAATACCTTTTCTGCCCTCTATTAGCAATGATCACTGAAGTCATCTTTGAAAGCTGACTATAATTCTAAGTAGTTTATAGTCCTAAAAAAAAATGCACTAAAGGGCATTTTTAAACAGTGCAGAAACACTTCATCATAATCTAATTATCCAAAAGCTTTATAAAATCACCAAACTTCAAAAAAAAACACACAAAAAAACCCATCCAAACATGATTAATTGCTTGTCTAATTTAAGCAAAGCAATGTTTCTGGCAGGAGATTTCTAATTCACTCAATTAATAAAAGTGTATTTAACAATGAATTAACACAATTCCATTATATAGGCAGTAATGCCTGAAAGCAGTATTAAAAATTATGTAAGACGAGTAAGTACATCTTAATATGGAACATCAAATTACACATCGATGGCCACCTTTTGGACCAATTTTTCATAAAGTAATTTCTATGACATCATTTAAAAATTCAATAAAGAAGTGTAACCTGGTATCAAAAATTAATGCAAGTACAACATTCTCCGCTGGAGACTGAGTCTGTGACATGGCTCTTCTGTCTGTACCGTAGAATTCAATAAAAAGGAAGAAACATCTTTAAAAACCAGCAAGAGTGAGAATGAAATTAAACCATATGCAAGGGAAACACACGCCGCTAATGTCTATCCAAGTGTGTAACTTACAGTAATCAAGCAAGGGTTTTGTTACAGGCTTTGGTTGATCTTCCAGATTTTGCACAGCCGGTGGGTGTTTCATCTGAACGGGTCAACCATCCACAGAAAGCCACAACCCGCACATCTTGCCTAGTCGGCAAGCCTAGAGGAGCAGGCAGGTTTTAAGAAAGAAGCATCCTGGGGTCTTTTACTTATGTCATTAGCACAGCAACTAACTACTTGAACGACCATAACTGATTCACTGTAGAAGTGTCATGTGATTCCTGCCCTTGGCCTGGAATCAGCTGAGACCTACATCAGATCAGTCTCTCTAGGAAATAACCTCCCAGATTCCCAAACCCAGGCCCAGCCTCTCAGTTCACTGATTTTACTTCTAGTATCACAGTTCAGTTAATGACTTCCTGTGCTACGAAATTTCATTGTATTTCCACTGAAGTTTAAAGGGTCCTTTCCAGTAGCCTACGACTGTCCTGAAGACAACTACCTCATTTGATAAATCAAATATAAATCCTAATCCGACCAAACCTATCTTCTTCTGCACTAATACAAGTGGCTCACAAACAGGGATCATACGTTCCCGAAGGTGACACTTCGCAATGTCTGGGAGACATATTCCTCATGGCTGGAGGAAGAGGGAGAGGTGTTACTGTCAGCTAGTGAATAGAGACCAGGAATGTGGCTGAACATCCTACAAAACAAAGGCCAGCCCCTACAGCAAAGAATTATCCAGCCCAAAATGTCAATAGTGCTAAGGCTGGGAACCCGGAACTATAAAGATAAGATTTAAGGGTAATCACACACCTGGACAGTATCAGAAATCCTGTGCCATAAAAAGGAAAAATAAAAAGGAACAGCAGCTTCCCATTAAAAAAAAAAAAAGGATGACTTCCAACACTCTTTTCCTGATATCTAACATACAAAGAATATTCAAGTATAGTCTTGCTTTTTGAAAAGATATCAAGATACAAAGTCATATTCATTTTCATAGTTATTATTCCTAACCTTAAAATAAAATACAATCACTTAAAAAAATTGCCCCAGGAAAACCACCTTTTGTTATTTCAGGAATATAATTACATTTAGATGGTCCACAAATTCATGTACAATGATAAACATTTAACATATCATGCTTGTTTGCTATTTTTTTTGTTTTAAAAAAACAAGTTGGCAAAAACACCGAGAACAGACAAACCACAGAATTTATCAAACAGATACACATGGCATTCTGGGTGGCCTGAAAGCCACTGAACCCCACCTCAGACTCTTGCAAACAGCATTTACTGGGCAGCACGGCTTCCCCAGAGAGCCCAAGGTCCAGGCTGGCGTGCAGAACACAGCCGCTCTGAGCCACACACATCAAACACTCCCGTTCCCGGGCTCGTCTCTAAACGCCTCCTACAGAGGCAGAACAGGGCAGTGCTTTCTCTGGTCCAAACCAAGCTTCACAATTAAAATTTTAAAAAATTAGACTTCCCATAGGCATCCAATTTACTTCTGAAAGTTTAGGAAATGTTGTTACTCTTGCTGCCAAAAGGATCAATGTCAGGGACTGTGGTGTTTTATTTCCTAAGATTCCGTGAGCTGTCTGGGGACTGTTGTGTTTAGTGCTGTGGGTCAGGACGTGACAATCATGGCCCTGTTCTGATTTCCTCTCCCCCAGTCAGCAGAATGGGCATGCTGTGTATGTAGACAGACACCCAGGAACAAGCAAAGACCAGAGCCACCATCCACCTGAAAACTCACATTGGTGTTAATTAATGTTTCAAAGAAGAAGGATAACTTTAACTTTAAAGTGAAATGCAGGTTGCAAGCGCATAAACCATAGGCAGTATTTTATGACCTGAACTTTCCCACACACTCCTGATTTCAAACACTCTATTCTTTTGACCACACCAAATGCCTCAGAAATTCCAGTATTTCTACATCGAATCTATGAGACTATCTCCCCACACAAATTACATAAAAATTTTTTGTCAGACTATGTGTCCTGATTTCTGGGTTCAGAAAGAATTTTTTTTTTTACCTTTACTTTTTTTTTTTTTTTTTTTTTTGTATTTTTCTGAAGCTGGAAACGGGGAGAGACAGTCAGACAGACTCCCGCATGTGCCTGACCGGGATCCACCCGGCACACCCACCAGGGGCTACGCTCTGCCCACCAGGGGCTACGCTCTGCCCACCAGGGGGCGATGCTCTACCCCTCCGGGGCGTTGCTCTGCCACGACCAGAGCCACTCTAGCGCCTGGGGCAGAGGCCAAGGAGCCATCCCCAGCGCCTGGGCCATCTTTGCTCCAATGGAGCCTTGGCTGCGGGAGGGGAAGAGAAAGACAGAAAGGAAGGAGGGGAGGGGGGTGGAGAAGCAAATGGGCGCTTCTCCTATGTGCCCTGGCCGGGAATCGAACCCGGGTCCCCCACACGCCAGGCCGATGCTCTACCGCTGAGCCAACGGGCCAGGGCTTTACCTTTACTTTTAACTTTGGGAACTAAAAACGTAAATTTCTTTTACATTTTACACCAGAAAAAATCCTGATTAATTAAAGGTTTCAAGATAGATAATGACAATAAAAGTGAATATTCATACAAATTCTAGTATTTAAATATTTTATTTATTGATTTTTTGTGAGAGAGAGAGACAGAGAGAGAGAGAGAAGGGGGAGGAGCAGGAAGCATCAACTCCCATATGTGCCTTGACCAGGCAAGTCCAAGGTTTCGAACTGGCGACCTCAGTGTTCCAGGTGGACGCTTTATCCCACTGCGCCACCACAGGTCAGGCAAAATTCTAGTATTTATATAACCTAGAATTGAAGAAAGACTTTCTCAACACCTAAGGCAGAAGTCATGAACAAAACATTTTATTATATTAAAAAAAACTTTCTGATAAAACACAACAACATGAACAAAAACAAGCACGATAACCAGGAAAATACTGCAACAAATATAAGATAAAGGGTTAAGTAACTAAAATATTTACAGAGCTCAGAAATGAAGACAAATGGTTGAAGAGAAAAATAAACCAAAAAACTTGAATATGCACTTAGTGGAAATATAATTAGTAAATACATGTGAAAAAAACTTCAACTCATAGAAACACACACACACACACACACACACACACACACACAAACCCAACAAAGAAAAGATACATGTTTTCTGACTATTAGACTGGTGTAGATTCACAGCGACGACAGCTCCGCTGAAGCTGAAGCTATGGGAAACGGCAGCTTCCTCACTGCTAGTGGATCCACAAGTCCTTTATGGAGGCCATTTGACTATAGTATTAAAAGATTTTTGAAGTCTTGTTTCCTCTGACTCAACAATTCCACTTCCAGGGTTTATCC
Organism: Saccopteryx bilineata; assembly: GCF_036850765.1. Taxonomy (NCBI): domain Eukaryota; kingdom Metazoa; phylum Chordata; class Mammalia; order Chiroptera; family Emballonuridae; genus Saccopteryx; species Saccopteryx bilineata. The sequence goes on from NC_089499.1 coordinate 32,359,912, forward strand.
AAGTGAAACACAATGTAAAGTTCATAAAAATGCACATATTAAATGCATTGTTTAGAAGTTACTTTAAAGTGAACAACAACCAGAGGGCTGAGCGTCTCTGCCTCCACACCCACATCCAGCCATCGCTAACTCCTGTGGACCCCCTGTCCAAAGAGCTCTCCAATGTCTACTTCTTTCCACCTGCACGGTCATCACCTGGTTTGGGCCACCATCGCTCCTCGCTGGGATTATTGCCACAACTTCCTAAAGAACATCCTATCCTTTTCTAGTGCATCCTCCACTCACAGTTAGAATGAGATTTTAAAAACATAAACCAGGTAACTTCACATTCCTAGTGAAAGCCTTCAGGGGTTTCCAGGAGCCTAGAATCCCTGTCCTTATCACTTGTAGAGAGCTGTGGCAATCCTGCTCCCTGATTACCTCGCCAGTCTTCTTTCCCCACCCCTTTGACGTGGGGCTGTGCCACACTTTGAAGTCCCTTCATTGGGCCATGAGGGGGTCTGTGCAGGCTGCTGCTTCCTCTCCTAGAACACGGGTGCCCACACTATTCCATGGCTTAGCTAACCTATGCCCTTCCAACATATTCTTCAGGGCTCAGGTTGGCAGGCACTCCCTCCGGGTAAAGCCCTCCTGCCCCTCCCCTGTCTGAGTCAGATGGTACACCGAAGCACACACTGTGCACAGCGCCCCCCACTCATCCAGTCATAGCAGCAACCACACTGTACCAGAATTATGGGTACATAATTGCAGGCATCTCAGGTCACCTTTATCACTACTTGGCCTTTCAGCAAAGAAAGTCTTTGCATGCCCACAAGCTCCTCTCCAATTCATGCACCAAAGTTTGCAGGTTCACAACACCAACACCGTTTCTTTTACACAAGTTCAACTATTCCATATGCTACACCTGAGGGCAGCTGCCTGAGAGAGCAGGACACGGGGCAGATGCACAGAGGCTGCACATTTTATAGATACATTTTTTGGTTCTTGGGTTCTTACTGGTTCTCCTTTAAGCCCTATCAGATGTGATTTTTGTAGTTTTGGAAACAGATCTTACATAGTTCCTTGTATTCTTTTTTCTAAAACAAATTGTTAATTACATCAACAGAACACAAGATATTAGGACAGCATTCACAAACTCACAAACTACAAAGAAAAATTTTAAAAATACTTCCTACCAGCACCTTTGATAATAATCAAAGATGAAAAGCAACCTAGCCTGACCAGGCAGTGGTGCAGTGGATAGAGCGTTGGACTGGGACACAGAGGACCCAAGTTTGAAACTCCGAGGTCACCAGCTTGAGCCCAAGGTTGCTGGCTCGAACAAGGGGTCACTCGGTCTGCTGTAGCCCCCCGGTCAAGGCACATATGAGAAAGCAATCAATGAACAACTAAGGTGCTGGAACAAAGAATTAATGCTTCTTATCTCTCTCCCTTCCTGTCTGTCTGTCTGTCCCTATCTGTCCCTCTCTCTGTCTCTGTAAAAAAAATAAAATAAATAATCTAAATGTCCCCCAAGAGGAAGCTAATTAAATAAATTATACATCAACCCAACAGAGCACTGTGCAGGCACAAGAATAAGAAACTCTTCATATACTTAGTTGACAAACGTCAGGAACTAGTGTAAGGTGAAAAAAGCAAAGTGATGAATGATATGATAATATACTGCTATGTGTCCAAAAAGGGCAGACACGTGCACATGTGTGCTGGTGTCTGCATCAACTCCCAGAGAGCACAGACTGTGGGGAGAGACGGGAGTGGCAGGGCCTCCCCTGGTGTGATCTTTTATTATTCAGCCCTATGAGTGTACTACATATTTCCATGATTGCTTACTTTGGATTTTTATTTAAATAGGCATGACTGTTTCACAGAACTCTTTATATGGGAAGCTAAAGGCTAATTTGAACAGCTCCCCCCAACACACACAGAAACAACCCACATGAAAACCTTACAATTTCTAGTGCCCTTAAGACTGCCATAGGGCCCTGGCCCAACAGCTCGGTTGGCCGGAGCATCGTCCCATGCAAAGGTTGTGGGTTCGATCCCCAGTCAGGATGAAACAGATCAATGTCTCTGTCTCTCTCCCTTCCTCTCTCTACAATCAACAGATAATTTTTTTAAAAAATCAAGGCTGCCAGGAGACAGAAGTAACACCATCTTCCCTGCTGTGTCATTTAAAGTGTGTCTCAGTGGCCTTCTGTGGGGTCCACTCGGCTTGTTTCTCAGGCCTTCCCCCTAAAACGTCCTCAGCAGCGGCAGCCACTGTCAAACCCCCGCACTGTCCCCCTGTCAACGACATTGGCTACCTTCCACTTTCTTGGAGGCGGTGTGAAACCAGGACGGTTTCTTCCCAGAAAGTGGTGCCGAAACCAAAGAGAAAAGCAATATGAAAATGAAATAAAGGAAAAGCAATTTTCAACAAAAATATGAAATTGTACAGCCAAACAGCACTAACTACATATTCTGCTTCTGTGACCCATATAAAAAAATGATTGGACTGACAACAGAAAACAAGAAAGAGAGGGAGAAACACCCTTCATGCCAACGGGCTTTTCCTGTTCCTTTGGCTGGACACCGCCAACGTGCAGGACAAACAGGGTGGGCTGATTTCTTCCTGATTAGTATCGGATTATGGACTCTGTCTACAACTAATAAGTTGTAATCCATGCCTTAAACTTATTTTTCCTACACCTTAATGACGCATACAAGGCAAGAACGTGGTCCGAATCGCCTGTATTTATTTCCTAGTGCCATCCAGGCGCCGTGCTCTCCCCATCTGAGTCAGTACATGGCACAGAGAGAGGACCCTATCCCACAGGACAACAGCAATGGAGAGGAAACTTAGCAGAAATCCCTGAAGACATACTGATCACCATGAAACATCTTACTTCTTGCCTTCATACCGAAACGAAAATAAACTCCCAAACGAAACTGCAAAATTTAATTATCAAGTTATAAAAAGACCAGGAACTCAATTATATCCAAAACATGGGAGAGAAATAATGAGTATTCCCAAAATTCTTCAACAAGAAGAAAAAATTCAACCCAGTTGTCCTGCGAAACCATCAGCTGAAATAACAGCTGTATGTGTTATTATTACCCAAAAGGATGCTGCTAACCTGAAGTAAAGATAGATTTTGAAAACAGTCCTTGAGACATCACACAGTTGTAGTTGGTACTAAATAAACCAACCAGTATATATTATATATATATATATATATATACACACACACACACATACGCACATATATATATATACACACACACACATATATTTATACATACATATAAATCCAGATGCAACTAAAAATTAAGTGAGAACTCATCTATGTCCGGACTTAATATCTTAATGCTAACCAAAATGCTTTCATATCCAATATCCCATCGAATCCTGACCACAGAGCTTTGTCAGGCAGGTAACAGGATTCTCATTTTGCAAAGAAACACAACCTAAAAAAAAACAGTGGAGATTTGCCTGGAGTGGTTTTCTCTTCTATTCCTTAATGTCAACAGATGCTAATTAAACTGTGTTTTGCGAGAACACTGATAATGCAACTAGGTTATTCCATTTGCTGATAAAGTCTGTATTTAATTTATAGAAACAGAATTTTTATGTATTTTTTTTTCTTTCTAAGGAGAGAAGCAAAAGAGGAGGGAAGAGGAAAACAGACTAGAGAGGGATGGATCAAATGAGAAAAAATAAGCATCCTTTACAGGACCTCTTCCATCCCACGTATATTTTTCTAAGTTCAAATCGATTAAATTTAGCCTTTGGTATTTGTGCTGATACATGTGCAGACACGGAGCTAAACACAACCTGGTTCTTACCCTCAAAAATCTCATACTCTAGCTGGAGTTAGACCTGCAGATAAAAAAAAACTATCAAGGTCCTGGCCGGTTGGTTCAGCGGTAGAGCGTCGGCCTGGTGTGCGGGGGACCCGGGTTCGATTCCCGGCCAGGGCACATAGGAGAAGCGCCCATTTGCTTCTCCATCCCCCCCCCCCCCTTCCTCTCTGTCTCTCTCTTCCCCTCCCACAGCCAAGGCTCCATTGGAGCAAAGATGGCCCAGGCGCTGGGGATGGCTCCTTGGCCTCTGCCCCAGGCGCTAGAGTGGCTCTGGTCACGGCAGAGCGACGCCCCCTGGTGGGCAGAGCGTCACCCCTGGTGGGCGTGCCGGGTGGATCCCCGTCGGGCGCATGCGGGAGTCTGTCTGACTGTCTCTCCCCGTTTCCAGCTTCAGAAAAATACAAAAAAAAACACAAAAAACCTATCAAATAATTTTGTGAGCATTAGAGTAAAAACAGGAAAACTGGTAATCCAGAGAAAGAAGAGAATGTAGCCTCCTGGGGGCGTGTTCAGGGAGGAATGTCCCCGGGGAGGATGTGACATCTGGGTAGAGAAACGGGAACTGGCCAGGAGTACGAGTTTCAAGGAGAAGCATTAGTGTACAGACCTACAGCCTATTTCTACCACCTGCACTGATAGGACATATACTACAGGCTGATCTGACAAGAGCACGCATCACAGAAAATGGGCTCATCCAATGTACAGCGGAGGTGAGCCAAAAAAGAGATACAGATGGCTCCATGGTTTCCTGCTTAGGTCTTTAAAAAATGCCATTAATGACACAGGAACCACTGGAGGAGAAGCAGACTTAAGGAGAAAATTATGGATAACATTTGGGACATACCGAACGTCAGAGAGGTAAGACAGTTCCAAGTGGCTTCAGAGACAAGGTAATCCAAATTTAGGAGCGATGATGAGGCTCCCAAATCTGAGTAGTAGTCCCTCAGGGATTTTACGAAAGCATCTCCTATTTATTACTCTAGGTTCCATTTCTTCGGAATGAACAGAGGCTGGAGGAGGCTGGAACTATTTTTTTTTTTTTTTCAGAAGAAAAAAGACTGAATTGTGGTAAAAAGCCCTAGGAGTTTAAGAAAACAGTCCACTACAGCTCTTATTTATAGCAGTTCTGATCAAAACAAAGAGATATGATCAGCGAAGGTCCTATTCATACATTTGTTGAACTACAGATCTACAGATAGAATAAATACCAATTAGGAGACTTTCAAACACAGCTGTTCCCAATACTGGCTCTGCCCTGCCGTTGGGGAGGGAGAGCCACTGTTTCCCCTGGGCCTCAAGTATTTCTGCACGGGAGCGCTCCCTCCAAGTTCCGGGTTCTTCCAGCTACTCGTGAAATCTTGCCTGTCTTCAGAATGAGGGAAACAAAGATAGGAACCCATGAGGTTATGTCCTCGAGTTGAATGAAGAAATAATCAAAAGCATACTCTTAACCCACATGAAATATTTTTTAGACTAAAATACAGGGGACATCAAGGAGGAGCATTTATCACTGTTCTGGGTTCCAAGGCAAATTCTGACTGGAAGAATCTAACTCTGAATTAAGAGTCTTGTGACTTTTTTCCTTCGGCAAGTCCCTCCCATGGTATTTCTGCACCTGTAAGGACAGGCCTCCATTGTCCTGAGAGTCCCCAAGAGCCTCTGGTTTGGGGAGGGTTGTGGCTGGAGTTAAGAATGACTGCAAAGCAAGTCTGTGTTCCGTTCTAAGGTGCTGTCTCCCGGGGTGCTTGATGACTTTACCAAGATGCTCTGACTCTTGCCTGTCTTCTCAGGAGCCTTCTCGGGGTTTGAAAACATGTTATCTTTATGAAGTGAACACCGCCATAGTACACACTAGACTAGACCCTAACATTCAGGAAACTATAAATCTCAATTCTAGTAGCGTCTAAATGCTCAGAGGCAAGTCCTGGCGAAGGGCAGTTTCTCTCCTGATCCCTGACTGCCACCCCTCTGCCGTCCTTAGCTCCCTGTTTTCCTAGTCATCCTACACCCGTCACTTAGCTTCACCATCTCCACCTGGCCTGGCCTCTGACCCCCACCCATCCTCAAAGTCTGACTATCTCCAAGAGGCAAAGAGGGCAAAGAGTTCAGAGGGAAAGGGGAAGAGAGGAGGGGATCAAAGAAAGGAAAGACATTAGTGAAAGTACATAAACATAACAGAGAGATAGAGGGCAGGATAGTAAATCATGGAAGGAAGGGGGGAAGGTGGTGAGGGGAGGGGGCAGAGGGGGTATCGAGGAGAACATGGGGGGGAGGGAGGGAGATATATTTGGGGGAACACTTGTAACTATGTAAACACAACAAATTAAAATCAATTAAAAAAATCTGACTCTATCCAGCAACAATCCTCCCCAAATCATTCACAACTAACCTTATGAAAACTTCTAAACTCACAGCCTCTACTTTTCCACCTACTCACGCCTCAAACTGTCACTCAGTGAAATGGGTTTTCGCCAGGCTCACCCATACCACCATGATACTGAATGCAACGGGTGTGTCAGAGTCCTTGTCCTGTTTGATAAAATACTGGTGGTACCATGTTTACTGAGCATTTCTTATATGCCAAGTATAATATTCTACACTATGTGTTCTTCACTGCACGTTGATGAAATAGGCTTTACTATAGTCCTTTCACAAACTGAACCTTTGAGAAGTAAAGCAACACATTTCCGACGTCACATACCTGTGAGCAAGTCCGTGAGGACCCAAATCACAAGCTCAGCTCCGGAGCCCAAGCCCTCAGCCACCACTCTTGCTTCCTCTCCGCAGCCTTGGATAGCAGCCTTCGCCCCTCTCGACGCTTCCTCCTACCTCCTTCTTGGTCTCCGCCTGGGGCTGCTCTTTGTCTGTGTACCCTTAAACACTGTTGTCCCAGGGTTCCACCCCTGGCTCCTAGTGTGTCCTCACCTGGTCCCTGGCCTCAATTATTATACACAGGAATCAAAACCTGTCTCTCCAGCCGGTCTACAAACTGGTTTCTCCAACGGGTCTACTATCACCTCCACAGACGCCTCCATTCAGTGCGTTTCGCTTGCACTACCACCCTGTGCCATAGTCACCGGGTTTCTGTGGGTCTCTTCTGTGTACTGCTGTTGTCTCCCAGCCCCGAACACTGGGGCTCGCATGGGATAGGTGCTCACTCGGCAATTATGAAATTGATTCGTGCATAACCTTTGGCTGGTCAAGTAACCTCCTCTGACCTCAGTGTCCTCACCTGGAAAATGACAGAGCTGGAGTCAGGGGACGGAAGTGTGCTCCACCCTGCATGCTGCCCTTTGATAAAGGAAGGGTCTGTGGTCAAGTAAGTGGGGACATACTGCAGTTTCCACTCTTGGGAGTTCACAATAGCTAGCATACTAGAAGCTCTGCCGATCTATTGTTTGCTCTAAGCGGGGGTCTCCCAAACCTCTTTAACCTCAGAATCTTCTTTTCCTGGAGCCCCCCAGGCCCTGCAGAGTCAGTGGTGCTCCATGGGCGCACGCTCTGGCAAACACTAGATCAGTGATTCTCAACAGGAGAGAGGGCAGTGTCGCTCCCAGAAAACATTTGGCCAGATCTGGAGACAGTTTAAGTTGTCACAAAGGAGTGGAGGGGAAAGGCGGGAGGCGCTGCTGACGTCTAGCAGGTAGAGATGCTGTTCAACATCCCACAATGCAGAGGACGGTCCCCACAATGAAGAACCTGAACTGTCAACTCAAATTGTCAGCCCCAAGTGTCAACCAGGCCCAGGCTGAGAATGCTAAGCTAGACTGATCTTTATTACCAAGGTCCCTCCCAGCTCTAAAACTGCTGATGCTACCAAGTGACGAGAACTTACCAAGATGCTCCAGATGTCGGTAATGAGACGTCCTACTTAGGACAGAGACTGAACCAAGATGCACCCTTTCTAAACTAACAAAGAGGGTCTGAGCAGAATGTTCAACTAACTATTCTTGGCCGTTTTCAGTTTTGTCTTCCATTGTGTATTTCATACATTTATTTTTTAATTTTTGTATTTTGTCATTACTTTATTTGTACTATATTTGTACCATTACATATGGGGTAATAACTGGAAAAAATTTACTTTGTGTGGTAACTTACTATAACAAAGCAGAGTTAAATAAAAATGTGACAGTTGATACCCTATTGTACAACCAAATGTCTGGCCAGCATTCTGTGAAGGGTTTAATTTGTTCTTTCTTTTTTTTTTTTTTTTTTTTTGTATTTTTCTGAAGCTGGAAACGGGGAGAGACAGTCAGACAGACTCCCACATGCGCCCGACCGGGATCCACCCGGCACGCCCACCAGGGGGCCACACTCTGCCCACCAGGGGGCGATGCTCTGCTCCTCCAGGGCGTCGCTCTGCTGCGACCAGAGCCACTCTAGCGCCTGGGGCACAGGCCAAGGAGCCATCCCCAGCGCCGGGGCCATCTTTGCTCCAATGGAGCTTCGGCTGTGGGAGAGGAAGAGAGAGACAGAGAGGAAGGAGAGGGGGAGGGGTGGAGAAGCAGATGGGCGCTTCTCCTGTGTGCCCTGGCTGGGAATCAAACCCGGGACCTCTGCACGCCAGGCCGACTCTCTACCACTGAGCCAACCGTCCAGGGCCTAATTTGTTCTTTCTTAAAGAATAGTGTTAAAGTGGTGTTTCATGAGTGACTTAAACATTGCATTTTAGCTATAGAAAAAATTTCTGTGTCCAAATTTCATTTGCTCCAGGAGAAAAAAGGAAAATAAAAACAAACTGGTTTAGTTTTATATACATCAAGGATAAAATGATAATAACTACCAAGGAGCAATTTCAAATTAATTTACGTTGCCCCCCCATCCCCATTATTCCCTGACCTTAAGAAGTTTTTTTATTACAAATTATTTTGTTTGCTAGAATGGGAACCTGATCACTATAGTAACGTAAGTTTCATCTCCAAACAGTTGTAGGGAATATTTTAAAACATTATTTAATCTATTCTTCCAAAGAAAACCTTTGCAGTTAAATAATGATATAACTAATGTTAAACATAATTAACCCTGAGTACTCAGGAAGGGCCAGACCTCATTCTAATAATTCCATGAACACCTGGAAGTAGATACTAGTATTAATCCCATTAAGCAGAGGAGAAAACTGAGGTTCAAGAAAGGGAACTATTCGTCAAAGTGGCCATGCCAGGAACCTAGCAGCAGAGCTAGTCCTCCTATCTGATTCTAGAATATTTGATGTTAGAAATAAGTGACTTTTCTTTTTTGCTTGATTGTGAGTAATTTAAAGCTGCTTGAGCAGAAATGCCAGCTATCTTGAAGAATCAGCAAAAGACTTTAATTCTGATAAACACAGCAGTAATATTTAGAAGTGTTGAGAAGGGTGATCAAAAGAAAAAATATTTTAACTGTTTTTGTGCCGACAGTATTCCTACAAATGGGTAGCATTCGAAACATTTATATATGTGAGCCAATATCGCCCTTTTCTTTGCTTTGTGAACTTGAAACAGTCGCCTGGAAAGCAGGCTGGGCCTCTTTAGAAACATATGGCAGGTCCTCACAAAATTAACTTATTTACCATATGATCCATTAATTCCACGTTTAGGTATATATACAGCCAGAGGGAAATAAAAACTTATGTCCGCATAAAAATGTATGCATAAATGTTCATCGTGGCATTATTTTTAGTAGCCAGCAGGTGTAAGTTACCTACGTGTCTATCAACTGATGAGTGGACAAACGTGGCAGATCCATGCAATGGAATGTTCTTCGACCACAAAAACAGTGAAGTATTGCACTACATGCCATAACATGGAGAAACTCTGAAAACATCCTGCTAAGTGGAAAAAAAAAGGCCACTTGCAAAGGCCACATATTGTATGATTGCATTTATATAAACAAGACAGGAAGCGGATTGGTGGCTGTGGGGGGCTGAGAGACTGCAACGGGAAAGGTGTTTCTTTTGGGGAGATGAAAAGGTTCTGGAATCAGATGGTGGTGATGGTTGCAAAGCGGTAAATATACTAAAAACCAGTGCACTGCACACTTTAAAAGGATGAATTTTATTGTATGTGAATTACAACTCAATAAGAAAAGCACATGGGATAAGTGCAGAAAGCAAAATGAACAATAAAGCTCATGTGTAGAACACGACTTGGCGGAGATAAGTATGTGTACAGCGGGATCTGGAAACTTGAAGTGGACATGCTGATTCACCGTATGACTCTTAGGTCATTCACACAAAAACATGTATTCTATAGATTTATTTTTTGAAAAGACTTTATTCATTTTAGAGAGAGGATAGAGAGAGAGAGAGACAAAAGATGGGGGAAGAACCGGAACCATCAACTCCCATATGTGCCTCGACCAGGCAAACCCAGGGTTTTGAACCGGCAACCTTAGTATTCCAGGTTGACATTTTATCCACTGCACCACCACGGGTCAGGTGTATTCTGTAGATTTCAAGTCCAAATACATGAAGTAAAGCAGAATGAGATCTGAAATTGGACCTACAGGTTATAATTCTAATACCTAGTATCACAGCTACTCCCAGTCACTGATTTACGCTGAGCAATGCTGATCAGGCCCCCTCCATCCCACTGCCGTCTCCTTACAAACTGATGGGGAAATCCATTATCCTCCATTCTCTGTGCCAATGTCCCTTAACCAGCACAGACAGTGACAGGTTGACTGTAGGTTGTGGAAAAGTTAATGTGCTCACACAGCTGACAGTTCTAATGGCTGGAATGCTAAAACCCTAGACATCTAATGTCATTTCACTCTTTTCGTAAACGATATTACTAAAGGACTTAAGAGTATCTTACAGTCATTTACCCACAAGGGGAAAATCTGTCCTGACAGGTACAGCTGGAAGAAATTGAAAGGATGGATCCTAAGTAAGTCTCAGAAACTAAGGGTAAAACTTAGGAAACTTTCCCATAACTCTATTGTTTTACATAACACAACTTAAAGGTCCAGATAATTCAAGTTTTACATATCTTCCCTCCACAGTCTTCATCTACCCGCCCCAGTGTTCGTTCATTCATTCATTCTACAACTCAAGGCTAGTGCCGTGCCTGGTGCTAAGGGTATGAAAGTGGATAAAACCAGAGATTGTCCCTACATTAGCAGGTTCTTAAATCAGTGGGCAAGACAGTCATTAATCAGATAATAGCACACATAAATGTGTGCAATGAACACTATTTATTTAAAAGTTAGATAAATTCTGGGAACGTAGAATCTTGGAGCAACTCTAGGATTCTCCAAGCTTTATCTTATTTATTATCATGCAATGAAATTTTATTTTATTAAACTAAGATACTAGATTTAAGACTTTTATTACATTAACTTAGGAAAATCAATAAAATGGCTCTGGATATGCCTATAGACTCTAAAGAGTTCTGAAAAGCACAGCATTAAGAAAAGGAAGTGTTGCAATATCAAATGCATAAGCCATATAGAGTATATTTAGTCACATATTTCATTAAAAAGATTCTCAGCCCTGGTCAGTTGGCTCAGTGGTAGAGCACTGGCCCGGTGTGTGGATACCCCCAGGTTTGATTCCTGGTCAGGGCACACAAGAGAAGCACACATCTACTTCTCCACCTCTCTCTCTCTCACTTCTCTCTCTCTCTCTCTCTCTCTTCCTCTCCTGCAGCTATGGCTCAATTGGAGCGAGTTGGCACCGGGTGCTGAGGACGGCTCCATGGCCTCTGCCTCAAGCACTAAAAAATGGCTCCAGTTACAAAGGGGCCCCACATGTGCAGAGCATCACCCCCAAGTGGGCTTGCTGGGTGGATCCCGGTTGGGGAGCATGCGGGAGTCTGTCTCTGTCTCCCCTCTTTTCACCAAGAAAAAAAGAAAAGATTCTCAAGAAAAGTTGAGCGTTAGATGGAAGTTAAATTAAGCAGTTACAGTTTAAAGTTAATAGCAGTCTCTTAAACCAAGGTCAGATGATAAAGTGACATTAGTGAAAATAGCAGGGTAGGAAATTCCTCAAGTCTGTTCATCCACAAAAGTGTTGAGTAAACTGGCAAAACTGTCGCAATCAACTTTTTTGATCTGTGTTAACAACTGTAAAAATGCAGCAACCAGGGGAACACTTAAACAGTAAAAACAGTTGAATCTCAGTAGGAGTAGCCAGCTTTGGTATAACCCTGGTCCCATCCTCCATGCCCTAGCTCAGCTGGGGGCCTTGAAGACAACAGCCCCCTTTCCCAGCACAGATACTATTACCAGAGGGAGTGAAAGAGCTAATTCTGAAAGAACTGTGATTGTTTTGATCTGCTGAGTGACTCGGCTCAAAGGGTTTGGCTTAATCTCTCCTAACATGGAACTCTACTTGTACTGAATTAAGGTGGCCGTCCAGGGGGCTTCTGTTGAAAACAAATGTGTAGTAGACCTGTGCACCTGGAACCTGTATAACTTTGTTAACCAGTGTCATCCCAATAAATATGATAACAATGAAAAAAAAAAGCAAATATATTTGTCCCTGTTGTCTGGGTCAATGGGTAAAAGTTGAGGTAAACAATAAACTAACCAAACAGCTTGGGAGGAAAGACTGGGGAATGAGATGCTTTGATAAATAAGGACTTTGAAAAGATCAGACATGTTCTTGGCAATCCAGACAATCACATGCATGAATGCATGGGGCTAAATACATGCTCAGGAAAGCCCTGAGCTAGCTCTCAATTCTCTTCTATGGCTAACCTGGACGTCGCAGGGAAGCAGGAAGGGAAGGCTAAGACAGAATTGTATATTTCTGTCCAATCGCTAGCTGATCACCAAGCTAACTGAATAGAGATGTCAACTGCCACACGTGAGATGGAATATAGACTTCACAAAAACAGCAAAGAAAACAATAGCAATTACAACAGCAGCAACAAACCGTGGGGAGTAGAGATAATCTGATTCCTCGAGTTGCCACATTGTAATATAAAAATGCCCAGTTTTCAACAATGACAAAAATTATACAGCATGTAAAGAAACAAGAAAGTGTGGCTCAGACACAGAAAAAAAAAAGCCAATTAATAGAAACTGTCCCTGAGGAAGCCCTCACATTGAACTCACTAGACAAAGACTTTAAATCAACTATTTTAAATATGCTCAAAGAACTAAAAGGAAAGGAAATCATAAGAATAGTGTCTCATCCAAGAGAGAACCAATAAATAGATGGAAATGATTTTTATATGATTTTTCTGACAGAAATATACCTGCAGGGTAAATTTCAATAGTACCCAATTCCATAGTTTTGAAGCCCTCTATTAAACATATTATACTATTAACAAATACCTGCACAGAAAGATTACTTCCCAAATGTGGCCTCCTGTATAGCTATATTTGGTGGAATTATGAGACCTTAGGAATGATTTCTTTTGACAAAGGAAGTAATCTTTTATGAAAGTTAAGAAACACAATGCATTATCAGGAAAGGCATAAAGAGACTTCAGATCTTTTAAGTTACCATTTTTAGATGACTTTAAAAATTTCAGAATTGTTTTACAGTGTTAAGGGGGGGGTAGATGCTTAAAATAGGTTTTGACTTAGCATTTCTATTACAAACTCTAAATTGCAGTGCTGAATTCTGAATACTAAAATCCTGCCCGAATAAGCTATAACCCAAAAGAAACAGCAGAGCCAAATTCTTCTCTTGGTAAAGGTTCTTCCTCACAGAAATTAATTTTAAAAGTTCAGAACTATTAAAAAAGCATGAATTTTCTTCTACCAAGCCATAGATTAAAAATAGCTTTTGTTGTATCACATTCTTCTTAAATAGTTGCACGCAATTCTCTCTCTCACGTGTTCTGGGTTTGGTTTTGTTTTTTTGATCTTACTAAAAATATGTATAACTCAACCAACCTCCTAAAATCAAAGCATCTTCAGCTGTGTTTTTCCCACAGCTACAGCGTCTTGGATGATATTCTTCGCCACAGCTATCTTAGCAATTCTTGTCTCCTTATTTAAACTGAAAATATTTCTATTTGGACCCTGCAGTCCAGTGCTTTCTAGCCTGACTAACAGAAACGGGCAGTGGTAAAGATCAGGGTAAAATGATGTGCACCTGACATTAGAAAACATGTCTGCGCATGTGTATGAACATGAATAGTGATCTTCTGGGAATTTGGAACCTTGTTCTGTCAAAGTCTGCCCTCCTATTCTAGTTCACATTTGGCTAAGATCCTGCCAGCAGTGCACCTTCTGTTTTTCTCAGCCACATCCTCACACAGCTTTTGAAGAATACTGATCGCCTGGTGAAATAGGATCTCCTCTTAGGGGAATCCAGATGCCATTTGCCTCAAAAGATTGTTCTCAGCTCATGTGCTTAATGATTTTTACCATTTACTACATAGTTCATCAGCTTGCCAAGAATAGATATGAGAGTATCCAATTCATAGTCGCCATTAAGCAGGTAAATCACATTTTAAATATATCGGTCCCTTGATCCCATGGTCACTATTTTTAAAGCTTTCTTATACAATAAAGATCAGTGATTAAATTAAAAAAAAAAACAATATGCTTGGTGCTGATTACTTAAGATTCTGTACAAAAGTAACTTTATTCTGGAACTGTCCATTTTAAAAATGTGATTGAGCTGAGAAATTAATATTCAAAATGTTTTTATTGTATTCTCCTCTAGCAATGGTCAGCAATACAGTAAGCTCCTATTTATTCACAGTACTGTATTTAGGCAACTGGGTGTCCTCCAGTTAAATGAAAAGTCAATCTATTTTCAAAATAAATCAAAATGCCCCACTAACACTTCCACTCCACATTCTGTGATCGTGTCCTACCTAGAAGGAGGGCGGAGCTCCGCATGTGAACAACAGCCACGCCAGCATGCAAGAGCCACACACAGGGCTCAAAGTACTTGTTCTCTTGCTTGCTCTCTCCCTTTCTCTCTCTCTCTAATTTACATAACTGCTTTTTAGTTTGTGGTTGATCTTTCCAGTTGTTCGGATCCTCCATATACAGAAGTTTGTCTATCATATAATCAAATTAATTAATAAAAATAACTTAAATCTATTTAGAACACCCTAGAAGTTAGTATCATGCTTTATCTTACATCATCTCTAAAAGAAGACACACATACAAGGAACAACAACATAGCTAATAAATGCAGTTGAAAAAAGTTAAATGATATCGCAGAGTCGAGAAGTAATACCTTCACTGGCTTTCTAAACAGCAAGCCTTTCTGGAATCCAGAATCCATATCAAGCAACTCAAGGACCTGTTGTCATGTTGACAGGCTACAAAATGGAAGGGTTTTTTATAGAGACTAAAGTAACTAAACTACAAATAGTACCGTAAACATAACATTGTGGGCAAAATATGTTAATTTGTTTAAAAACATACAGGCTCTTTGCCTCACTGATTTTTTACCCTTAGAGGCAAGGAGGGAAAAACAAATTGGGTTGGTCAGAGCATACTGTGGTGATTAAGTTTTAGACTGATGCTATATACGGAGTACATTCACGGGAATTAGTTATCTTCTATTTTGCCTGAATGAATTTTCAAATGCTTTGCTCATTCTTGGCAGCACAGCTTCCAGAAAAGGCCATTTTGAAGTCCCTATTCAGAGGGTCTCTGTGATGAGGGTTCCCAGGAGAGAATATTTATTCACACACTGCTACCTGAGGTCACTCCTCCTCACTCTGTAGGAAGCACTTCCAGGAAAACAGGTGTTCACTCAACCACTAAAAACAGCTGGTCATAAAAAGTATATATTTTCTGTAAGTCAACTACACAAGCCACAGAATTAATACCCTGAAGGAAGGCTAAATATTACAGAGCTAAGCATACAATTAGTCACAAAATAGCAAAAAGGATAAACCCAAAGGGGGGAAGGGGAAGAATAATAAGAATAAAGGAAATAATAAAGATAAAAGCAGAAATTAATGAAACAGAAAAGGAATACAATAAAGCAACAGAGACGGTCCACAAAGCCACAAGTTGACTTTTTAAAAAAACTGTGGAACTGATAGACCACCGGTCAGTGTGATCAAGGAAAAAGAAGGATTAAACATTTCCAGTAATTAAAAGAAGGACATATTTACATATGCAGTGGATTGTCAAAAGGTGATAGAATATGATGAATGTTACTTAAGTACATTTGAAAACTGAGGCAAGCCTGACCTGTGGTGGCGCAGTGGATAAAGCGTCGACCTGGAAAGACTGAGGTCACTGGTTCGAAACCCTGGGCTTGCCTGGTCAAGGCACATATGGGAGTTGATGCTTCCAGCTCCTCCCCCCTTCTCTCTCTCCTCTCTCTCCTTCTCTGTCTCTCTCTCTCCCTCTCTCTCTCCTCTCTAAAAATGAATAAATAAAATTAAATTTTTAAAAAATTTAAAAAAGAAAACTGAGGCAAAACAAACCCCAGAACTTCAAATGCACTATTTCCTATTAAATTGTTATTTAGTAATTTAAATTCTGGCTCCAAATACATCAGTTCATGGTGTTTTTTTTGTTTGTTTTTGGTTCAAATGAATAAAACTAAAAAAATTTTTATCTACATTATTTAATATTTAAATATTATGATTTGTAAATGCTCTAAATTTAAAAAAGGTATCCATATCTTTTTAAATAATTTACTTAATCCAGAGTTTTCCTATAGTATTTCTGTTTAGTTTTGGGGAGCAGTCAAAACAAATTTAGGTTGCTAAGTATAAAGTGACTAGAATGTAATAACTTTCTGAAACTTAAGTGAATGACCCTTGTCCTTCTATATTTAATATTAACTTTGAGCTGCCATATAACTATCTTGTTCCGGGCTCAGTAAAGGGAAGAACAATAAAGTCAAAGCGCTATGTATTAATAGTTAGGAGAGATTCCAACCCCTGACTTGACACAAAAGAAAACTGAGATCCAATGAGGTGAGGTAACTTGCCCAGGTTTTTATGCCATAGTTTTTTTCAAACTTCAACACGGAAAGTCATGATAACTCTGTACTCCGTGGAACATAACTCCGTCCTGCTGCCTTCACTACTAAGGTATTTGGGAACTATCTCTAAAACCCCAATGTGCGTCTCTCTGGGGCACACAATTTAGAGTCATCAGCACAGCCTTTGATGTTTAATTTTCATACATTATCTAAGATCTATTTTCTGCACGGAAATTTTCATTATTTTAAAATTTCTCTCCTTTCCTTTTACTGTTTTAAATGCCCTGCTGATTGTAAAGTTCACAGTCACAATTCGCTCTTTCCTATAATACATAACCCAGCACAATCGTCTAGTCTTGTTTTAGCTTCTCAGATTGAGCGTATGAATGAAGAGTGTGCTGTACTGTCCTCCTCCGACTCTGCGGTTACACAAAAGTCAGACAGCCACACAAGTAAATAAGAAGGAGAATATTCAGGCAATCATCCAAATTCTTTGGTGCATAATACTAAATTTTCAAATTCTGAGACATTTGAATGATTCACATAAGGAAATAGAAATTAGCATTATGGAATTAAAATACCAAGATGCGACTTCCCTTTTTGCAGAAGTTCCCAGATGACTGCTACAATGTCTCTCACACTACCTGCTCTTCTTTAGTGTGACCTTGCTACCCCCATCAAGAACTGAGGTCTCGTTCCCCACTCCTTAAATCTGGGCTGGCCCTTGAGTCACTGATAACTAAAACAATGCAGCAGAAGTGACTCGGGCTGACAGCTGAGGCCAGGTCGGCAGGGCCATGCAGCGTCCACTCCACCTGCTTGTCTTAGGAAGCTTGCACCGGGGGGCATTCAATGATCTGAGACCATCATGTTGGAAAGGCCATACACAGGCACTCAGCTGAACCCAGTCTTCCCACTCCCCCCACAAAAGTGCTCCACATGTGAGTGAGGAGGCCATCTTGGAAGTGGATTCTCCAGCCTCAGCCCAGGTCGGAGTCACCTGGTCATTCAAGTCTTCCCTGTTGAGAGCCAGACTGAGGAGCAAAGACTCTCTAACTCTCTACCCCTGATGTCCCTCTCCAAGTTGCTGACCCAGAGAACTCAAGATCATGGTAAAACGGTCACGGTTTCATGCCAGCAAGTTTAAACTGTCGACAACCAGAAGGACATGTTTTGGACTAAAACAAAAACAAAAAACCTAAAACTCTGCATTACTGTGGAGCCGAGTTATAGGACTAATTCTGATATTTACTGGCTAGGTAGCCAGATAGACCAGGAGGCTCAAAAGACCTTTCAGGCCTGACTCTCACTGAAGGGAAGATCAATCTGCTGGCGTGCAGAGGATGCATGTCCTTAACAAAATGGACCGTATTCTGTGCACATCCGGATCGGGAAGGACAGCAAAGGGCTCAGTACCAGGAAAAGGCTGGGCCAGGGAAGGAAGAGCCTTTTATAGCATAGCTATCTCATTCTGCAGTCACTGCCAGGCAACCTACTAAGGAAACTATGAGTCTCCAAGGGGCTTATAAGACAAAGAACACAGGCAAGGGAAGAGGGGGAGAGAAAGAACCCACAAGTTGTTCCTTTATCCCTTTGAGGTACAGGATGACACATGGCTAATGTATGACCACAAAATAGAGAAGGGAGCCTGAGACATAATTTACCATGCAGACCTGAACACCAAAGGGGGGGGGGATCAAGTATTTCAACTATCTTTACCTGTTATCCTTCAAAATTCTGTTGGTAATATATTTATGTTTTAAGTCGTTTTAAGGAACAGGTGTCAAAATAATTCTAAACCAACAATTTCATCACCAACAATTTGGATTTTTCTTCTCAGTAAAAAGCTAAGAGTTATATGAAGAACATTCACTTGGTACCTCAATAGCATCAACTCTTCTATAGGAATGATACTAATTTTCTTCTTTTAGAAATAACATATTAGATGCTCTTGGTGGTAAGTTATCCCTGGACTTTTGGCAGTAACATATTAGAATGCCAAGTTGCAGAATACATTTTTTGATCAGAAATACTTCTGGGAGAGACTACTTCCCTTTTGACCATTTCTCCACTCTATGTACCATTTTCTTTTCTTTTAATTTTTCCATTGATTTGATAGACAGAGAGAGTGTAAAAAGGAGAGAGTGAGAGAGAGAGAAAGAGAGACAGTGGGGAGAGGAGAAGAGAGAGAGAGAGAAAAAGAGAGACAGTGGGGAGAGGAGAAGGGGGGGCATCAACTCATTGTTCCATTTAGTTGTGCACTCACGGGTTGCTTCTCATACATGCCCTGACCAGGCACCAGGATGATGCTCTATCCACTGAGCCACCCAGCCATGGCCTATAAACCATTTTATTTCCTTTCTTCAATGTTTCAGAAATGCTACCCTCAGTACATGAACAAATCAGTTCACTACAGAAATCCATAAGGTTCAGTAAAACTTATAACCCAACAAGGGATATTACATTTTCTTAATCAAAAGAACTGAGAAACAACTAGTAGAAAAGCAAAATATTTGGTTACTCGTTGTTTGAAAAAGCTGAATAATCTTTTATTCCACATTCCTCATCCTTCAAATTTGCTTCCTAATGTGGCAGGTTTACTGAGTCAGTGTCACCTCTGTTCATTCTGGTGCGACAGTTTTAAAGTAGGCTATCCATAGATTATAATCTGCAGAAACAAAAAACAAATAAACAAAAAAACCTTTAAAAGCTCAAAGCACAGAATGTTTTTGATTTCATTCATTATGCTTTGATTTCATTCATTACAAATAATGGAAATCTTTGCTGACAATGTTGGATGCTCGAGACTAAGGTCTAAGCAAGTTGGAAAAAATGGAATTTATTCCATTCCATGCTTCTCAATATAAACTGAATTGTGTGTCCCTCTTTTTCTCTCTCATCTTGGCTATCACCTCTTCTCTCTCCCCTTCACAAAGCTGTGAGTGGTGGACTGGGGGGCACAGGAAAGACATTGTTCTCTCCAATACATCAAACCTGGCTTGACGCAAATAATCTCAAAAGAACCTTTCTAAAAATAATCAGTTCCCATAGTTCACATGATGACTTTAAAAGGAAAAACAAAATAGCATAAACAAAATAAATCAATGAGAAGTAATTACCTAAAGACAGAATTGAAGCACTATTCTGAATAAAAAGAAGAAAAAGTGATAAAATTAAAGAAAAAAATATTAGAGCAGCAAAAAACCTACCTATACCACCAGATAATATATATTCACGAGTATGTAATATATAGACACCAAGGGAAGTAACTGTTTCCGAGGCCATGAAAACTTGAGAATTATGGAATACGGATAACTCTAACACCAAATACTGAAAAATCTCAGAGATTCTAACAGCAAATACATGCTGAGGGTCCTTTGTCAGGATTTGGCTACATGCTAAAGCTATGTGCATGTTAAGACTCAGGGCTCGCACCTTAAAAATAAAAAGTCAAGGAAAGAATGAATGTGAAGATTGGAGTAAAGTCGTAAGCAACTTCTAGGCCATGCATCAAAAGTATTAAGCTCATAGAGAGAGGGATGGTCACTAATGTTATGCATTGTTTGGTTTCTGTTATTTTTCTTTACCACATTATAAAAGATGTTTTAATTGATTTATTCTAATATTCCTAATACAGCTTTATCAGCAAGTGAAATCTTTGTTCTCCTAAATTGAAAATATTGTTTCACAATTTTAAGTGATATTTTATGAATTTATCTTTAAATCACATATAATTTTTAAATCCTGTAACAAGAAGGCTCTCTAATAAACTCTATAAGAATATTTAATCATCCATTTCTAATATAATGTAATTTCATGAAAACTAAGATTCAAAAAACTCTATTCAAAAAATTAAAGATACTCACATATTTTAATCCAGTAGAGTTGCACCACTGAGGGAAGAAAGAAACTTGAAAATTCAAATTTATTTTATCATATCTAATATTTTAATAAGCTCACAATTAAATTCAACATCTTAATAATGGGTGAGCTTAAATATAGCTTTTGAAAACTCCTTTCCACCAGATAACATTAGTGTTTGAGAAAATGAAATTAAATTAGTATGCTTCTCCCTAATTCCCCCTTTCACTGTTACATATATTTCTTCATATACAAAATGTACTTTCTTCTTATCCTCCTGAAAACTTTATAGACTATATGAAGATCTATGTTAGAGTTAGCTTAATTGTCTCTCAACCAGCTTCTTCACAACTCACAATTAAAAC
This sequence comes from Saccopteryx bilineata, assembly GCF_036850765.1. NCBI lineage: Eukaryota > Metazoa > Chordata > Mammalia > Chiroptera > Emballonuridae > Saccopteryx > Saccopteryx bilineata. Next base: position 32,380,828 of record NC_089499.1, read on the forward strand.
AATTTCTCAAGTAATGGCATGCACCAAAAGCTCCACATTGAACAAGAAGAAAGAAATGAATGCTGATAGAATACAACTGAGTTGCATTCTGTAGTTACCAAGTTGAAAACATTCTTGCAGATACCAAGATTGTTCAAGATTCCCTGTAACAGAGGGATCTGGAGAGTCAGACATCACAGGCGATTGAAAAGAAAAACATTTTAAAGAGAAAAAAACACGATGGTGGGTGTTAATCATATAGTTTCTATATTTCAGTAATCTGAAATAAAAATCTTTTATTATTTTGCAACAGGAATAAAATTGACAGGCAGAGCTTTTCACTTCCACAACATCATGAATCTAAGTCATAAATCAGCATCTTGAGCATTCTATTCAAAATGATTACGAGCTTTGTATTTTTTTATGAGCATGCAATTACAAAATGACTTCATGAAAGGTAAATTACATACATATGTACAAGTATATTTATATATTCATATTCTATCAAGCGATTAGATTTAATTTTCCATTCTTAAAGCAAAGTCGCTTTACATTTCACAAAATCTTTGACTAAATTGAAACAGTTGTTTTCCTAACAGACGATATTATTTCAAGTAAATGTATCATCAGAATGTGCAGTAAACCATTAAAATACTATTTTTTTTTTACTAATTATAACCGGATTCCAGCAATAATCTGATGATATGATTAAGAAAAATTTTACACCACCTGCCATACTAGACAGGGATTCTACGTCCTAAGTGAAGACATTAGTAAGCCCACAGAAGAATCTTAAAAGCTCAAGGATACATACAGCACAACTCTACACTCAACATTTCAACTGAGTAAGAAGTGCCCCAAGAGAAGGGCAGGGCCTGCTAACCCAACGGAGAGGGAGGACGTTTCTGGAACAGGGCACAGAGTACAGAACTGGAATAGGGGGTTGGCCGAAGCAAAAGACGATCCCGGACAAACAGCAAGGACAGATGAGGAGTGGAGCCAGGGCCCCGGCCTGCCAACAAAGGGCATCACAGAACTGGTGAGTCAAGAACTTTACAAAGTAGTGTAATGGGAGTATTAATCTGCAAACCTTCTGGAAAGTGAATTCGGGGGAAAGGGAGAAGAACAGGAGGAAGGGAGACTGATTCTTGTAATGATCTAAGCATATGGTGACAAGGGCCTGGTACCCGTGTCAGATGTGATGGGACAGACATGGGGACAATGAGAACATGGCCAGCTAGTAGGAGGAGGCTACCTTCTAATACCAACACCTCAAGAAATGCTTTGTTTGTTGGGAGGGTTGATTTGGTTTTGTTAGGAAGTAAATTTTTATGGCTCTAAGGTTCATCTTATAGTCATTAGTTATTCTGTATTTTGTATTATTATTTTTTAAGCAAAGAAAGCAGAATAGCTCAGTGGAGAGCACCTGGTCTCACAGTCAGGAACCCACAAATCTATTTTTGGCTTTTTGAGCAATGTTGCTCATCACCTTATACAAACAAATAGGTCTCAGTTCCCTTCAAAGAAAAGTAGTAGAGCAAACTATGTAACTCATAAAATGTTAAGGGGGGCAAACAAATTCAAATCTTTGAAATAAAGTGCTTGGGACTAGAGTTTAAATAAAATATTTAAAACAAAAATAATTTAACAGTTGCATTAAACCCATGGGCAGGTTGTCTATGAGGCAAGGCATTTGTATCATAGTTCGGGATGGCTTACTTATCTCCCATTAAACTACATTCTAAAAAATTACGCAAATATAAAATGAAAAATAATAGTAAAGACTTTGGAGTTTGATGGAGCTGGGCTCAAATCAGAGCTGTGCCTACCCTATAATGGGGATTATACCTCTTTCACACTCTGGGACTCTAGACATAGTTTGAAGGTAAAGCTAAAAGATTTGTTGATAGAAGGCGATGTGGTGTACAAGAAAAAGGCAGCAGAAACTCGGAGGCCTGGACAACTAGAAGGGTGCCATCCAACCGAGACAGGGAAGATGGCAAGGAAAACAGACAGTTGTCCTTGAGACATGGTAAGTGGAGAGACACAGGAGGAAGCTGGATATGGAGTACAGAAGAGATTGGGCTGGAGGTATAAATCTGGAGATGGTTGACACAACTATGAGACATGATGAGATCATCAAAGGAATGTAAGCCGACAGAAAAGAACAGACAGAAAGACAGAGATCACTACGACACTCTGAGGTCAAAGAGAAGAAGAGGAATTGGCAAAGGGGACTGGAAAGACGGACTAGTGGGATAAGAAAACCGGCAGAGGAGGGAGCCATGGAAACCAAGTGGAGGCAGCGTATCAAGGCGGGGAATGACCAACCATGTCACATGCTACTGAGGGGTGAAGGAAAAGGAGGACTGAGAACTGATGATTTCAGAACTTGGTGACCTTGACAAGAGCAGCTCTGGTCAATAACGAAGGTAAGAACTTGAATGGCGTGGATTTAAGAAAAAAATGGGAGCAAGGAATTAGCATACTCAGTTTTTTTAAGTTGTTTTGCTGCAAAAAGAGACAAAGAAATTGGGCAGCAGCCAGCGGAGAAGTGGCATCAAGAGGACAGGGAAGAAAAGTCCGAATGTTTGATGCTGAAGGGAATGACCTGGTAGAGAGCGAACGCTGACTCCACAGAAGAGGGAAGAGCTGACGCAGGAATAAGCTGAATCCTCAGAGAGGCGGAGGTCTGCCGCCTGCAGGGAGAGCCTGGGCCAGGTCATCTGGGTAACACTAAGGAAAGCATGAGATGTGGGTGCAGAACTGGTAAGTGGGGAGAGACCACAGAGGGCCGGGACCAAATGACAATGATGGTAATCAGTCAGACGATTCTAGTGTGTCTTTGGAATACGACTGGAAGGGCCCTTAAAGAGGAAAGAAACCATCCTAAACCTTAGATTTCCTAATTATCAAACGAGACAGCATTTAAGCCAGTATAGAAAAAAGGCAATGTTATTTCTGACATACTGGCTTTTGCTGACAGGAAGGGGGACTCCAGACCAATAGCAAGTCAATCACAGAATATAAAGGAAGGTATGAAATATAAAAGAAACATGTCTAAGTTAATGGGCAAATTTCAACCCCAGGAGACATAGAAGTTAGTGTCTTTGTCCCTATTCCTCTCACTAGTCATTGTTTGTTTAGTGTACCTTAACTCAATGATCCCAAAAGGTATTTGATAGGAAAACAGTAAGAATGAAATAAAAAATAATAATAATGCATTGAATGAAGCTGGGGGCATTACAATACCTGACTTTAAACTATATTATAGGGCCACGATAATCAAAACAGCATGGTATTGGCAAAAAAATAGACACTCAGACCAATAATGCATTGCATGCTTTGGTGTACCTAACCCTGTGCTAAATACTGTAATACACCTAATTCTCATTAAGTCAGCACACAGTCCTCTGATAGAAGAACTAGAATTATTATTAATATTGCCTCTTCAACTACCAGGAGGCTACGCATTGAGAAGTTCTGTAACTTTCCCAACAGTAAGTGGCAGAGTTACAACGGAAACCCAGGTCCCTTGCTATCAAAAAACAGCAAAACTCTGCATGTTGAGTGTACACTGTAAGTTATCACGTCAAGAACTGTAAGTTACCACATCAAGAGCTCAGTCCAAGAACATCAACACAAACAGCAGCTGTTTAAAGGTATGAGACAAAAACATAAAAATACTGATCATGTCAACAGCCAAAACATTATTACTTTTACCCGAATTCAGCAGGTGGGTAACACAAGCCTTTCTAGATACACCTGGAACTCAGAGACAACCCATGGTCTGCAATTTGCGATGTCATCATATCCAAGCATTACTTTCATTTTTTTTAAAAATAGAAAGCTAAAGCATACTTTGTTCCAAACATCTAGATAACTTAGATTCCATGACGCTTATCCCACATTACCATAATTTGCCAGTTGAGACATTTATCAGATAATAAATGTTAATTGATACACTATATATTTCCAATAGTTTTCCTACCATCACATTTTTATTAACTGCATCCTCAACTGAAAAAAAAAACAAGGTATTTTGAAGCTCAGCATCACAAACATAGAGTAAACCGCAACCTGGGGCTCACCTCAGTCTCCAGCATCTCCTCCCTGCAGGGAAGCCAGCGAGCATCACGCCACCACACAGGCTGTGTGTGCTGGACCCCTCCCGGATCTCTGCTTATGCTGCCTTTGCCTGGAAGCTCTCCAGCAGTCTGTGGGTGCCACTGGTGCCCCCTCCAAACCCCCAACTGCTCCAAATGCTGGTTGCTACTAGCTCTCAGCTAACTGTGGAAGGTTATGTCTTCCTGCCCACAGGCAATGACTGAATGACATGGGAAGACTTAAGAGATACATCAACAATTGATTGCAATATGTGGGACCTGATTGGGATCCTGAATTTAACAAACTAGATATTTTTAAAGACAACTGGGTATCTGAACACTGACTGGATATTTAATATTAAGGAATTATTATTAATATATATTTAGGTATAATTAAGATATTGTGGCTTGTAGAAATATATTTATAAATAAGACAGTATCAGGGATTTGCTTTGGAATAATACAGGATGAGTGAGTATAAGTGGGCAGAAGTACAGAGGAAACAGTATTGGCCATGAGCTGACAACTATTTAGCTGGATGATGGTCCATAAGCTTCTCTGTGACAGAATCCACAAAAGGGAGAGGGGGAACTAAATACACAGTAGGAATCACAAAGTGCCAAATCAGCCCACCAAATTAAGTTTTCACATATTTGCTTAAACATTACCTGGAATAAATACTGGAATTAATAGCCATGGTCAGAATAAAAGTAGTAACAACCCATTAAATGTGTTTTGAAATAAACGGAATTGAAATAGATTAATTTCTTCCGTGCAGTCATTTTGAAGGCAGGTAAAGAAATTGAAGGGCATGACACCTCACACGCTAAGTTCTGGCTCCTGCTGTTCTGTAAGTCGGTACAAAAGCAGTCACTATATGCTTCTTTTGTATTTCTTGTGCCTTGTACGGATGACCTCAGTTAATTCTCACAGGAATCCAAAGTCAGTCCTGCCAGTATACCTATTTTAGAGATGAGGAAAGGCTATTAGGTGACCCCAGGCTGGATTCACACCCAAGCCAGCTCACTCCAAAGCCGAAGTGATTAACTCCTCCTTCCAGAGCAGGGCTCTGTGAAACTGGAGCCATCAGTTCCCTAGTGCCTTACTGTTGAGTTAAAAAGGCAACGATATTGGGCAAAGGGTCCCCAAAGCACCAGACTGGTATCACTAGAATGGCTGTCTGGCCATAGCATTGCATTAAGCTGCGCTGCACTTCTCTTAAAAAAGAAAAGGCTGTGCACCTGTCCAGGATGTTCATGATTCATGACAGGCTCGTCTGGTTAATATTCAGTCTCCTGAAGATGCGTCTTTCCTACGTATAACGCCTAAGCAGGAACTAAATTCAAAATCCAGGCCCCTTTAAACAACGAAGTAGCCATCTTTTTAGACTATCAGAAACACAGAATTATGAACTGACACAAAATTTCAATGTTTCCTTTCACGGCAGCACGGGGCTTAGATAAAATATATAAATAGAAAGGAGAATGAACCGAAAACTCAACTGATTCATCAGACTCATTTTCAGATACTAGCATGTGAGAATAATTCATCTGAGCTGCCAAAGAAAGGAAACAGGACTGAGAAGTTAAAAGGATGATCTCTTCCTTCAACTGCAACGGAAGGGAAAAACACATTCTCCAAGCCACCAGCAGCCTTCCCCAAGCCTGCGACCACATGGCTGTGTTTTAGACTGGGTGGAGCAGAGAGTAAATAAACACTGTTCCTATTTTTAGCGTGCTTTTCCTGGCCACTCTGAAATTTCCAAGTCACAAAATTATTGCCTGTTATCTTTTAAAGTAGATTTATACTCAAAGAATTCATAGAAAACTCAGAATCAGGAGGCAACATATAGAAGTTCCTGGATGTACAGCTAATTTAGTTCAGAAAATAATTTATTATATAAAAAGGATTATATGTTCACAAAATAAACTAGAAAGAATGCTTAAAATATCTTCCATTGCATATATTCAAAAGAGCAAATCTTCTCAAACTCTGTAGAATATAAATTACTGATTTTAACAGTTAAAATTTTAATTAAAAGAAAATTTTATTAAATTTTGAAAATGAATGTCTGGGCAAAAATTAACAATATAGTAAGTCTAAATTGAAGGTTCAAATTATAATATAAATTGGTGAAAAATTCTCCCTGAACTTCAAATTCACAGAATGCTCAATGACTCCTCTCAACTTTACTCAGGAATAATAGATTGGACGTAAAAAGAAGATATTGGGCCCTGGCCGGTTGGCTCAGTGGTAGAGCGTCGGCCTGGCATGCAGAAGTCCCGGGTTCGATTCCCGACCAGGGCACACAGGAGAAGCGCCCATTTGCTTCTCACCCCTCCCCCTCTCCTTCCTCTCTGTCTCTCTCTTCCCCTCCCGCAGCCGAGGCTCCATTGGAGCAAAGATGGCCTGGGTGCTGGGAATGGCTTCTTGGCCTCTGCCCCAGGCGCTCGAGTGGCTCTGGTCGCGGCAGAGCGACGCCTCGGAGGGGCAGAGCATCTCCCCCTGGTGGGCAGAGCGTCGCCCCCTGGTGGGCGTGCCGGGTGGATCCAGGTCGGGCGCATGCGGGAGTCTGTCTGACTGTTTCTCCCCGTTTCCCGCTTCAGAAAAATACAGAAAGAAAGAAAAAAAAAAGGTATTGATTTGTATATTCCACTTCTTCCTCATACATTTAAGAAAGAAAACCAGACAGTCTGTCTGTATCAAGGCCAACTCATCCACCAGACAGCAGGCACCCAATGTCAGGTCCACAACATTTTTAAAGGCCCACAAAAATATTTTAATTTCTTTTAAAACCAGAAGGAAAAAAAGAACCTTCTGGTGGAATAAATGTTTTCATCTATAATATTATTTTATTTGTCTTTATACAACACAGTTGTAAAACATAATTTTTTATTTAAATAGAGGAAGAAACCCACAAAGAGAAAAGGGCCGAGGCCCCCAAAAGTCAAAATGCAGCCCTGTGATACATAAGTCCCTCCTGTCCCAGAAGTTTCTGTGGGCAGGTCTGGACTGTGATCCTCAAAGCAGAAGGTGGTTACCTGTGTCTTGGCTGACCTGAGAGTGATGGGCACCTGTCATCAACTAGGCCTCCATTTGCAGGGACCCCTCCCGTCTCAGCACCCTCCTTCCATTCTCCCCCAAAATGAGGTCACGGCCCCAATGGGACCCCTTATGCTGTCAATATTCTGAGGAGGCTTAGCCAATAAGCTAGAGCTGCTGGAACAACACAGCCTTGCTCTGAACCAATTGTTGGTTCTGTTTTACATTTCAGATGCTGTAAGAAATCCTAAGAGAACTTCTCAGAAACATATGCACATAGTCACAAAAGTTTGCATACAATGAATGTCATCACTGGAAATTCATTTTCTTCACGTAAAAGATTTTAAAATTTTGTAAATAATACCTCTCCAAATATGGACTGCTTCTGAAAAAAAACTGAAATGAATCTATATAGAGCAGATACAAGAGAAGCACACCATATACTAAAAGAAATGTTCAATTATAAGGCAGCTACTTGACTTGGATACAGAAGGTGAAATTGGGTCCTGGCATTCGAGTCAACAAGTTTCGACTTCTAGTTTTTTGTTTTAATGATAAAAGATGAGTACTGCCATCAGGAAACTCCTTTTCATGAAAACAGCAAAGCTTGCTCTGAATCAATTACTGGTTGTTTTTTACATTTCATGTTTCTTTCTCAAAACACACAAACGGGTGTCACACACATTCTTCTCGCATTTGCCCCCAATGTTAACCAAACGAAATCCCAAATCTGTAGTCTGCTCCCATTGTTTTGTCGAGGTCTCTTTGAACCGTTAAGGAGGAAAAGTCATGGTATGGTTCGCGCCAAACTGAAAACTTTACAGGCATCCAATGTGTTTTTAGGATTACTGGCCGGCAGACTTAACCATACTGAGCAGGGACACTGAAAGCAACAACTTCTCATGACACATGGGACCTTTACCACTGGGGCAGTGAAGCCAGATTAGCTGCCCCGAGTCTGGATACCCCCTGTCCACGGGATCAAGGTTTCACAGTTCCACATTTCAGAGAGAGCTGTGGCCACTGCTCTTTCCAAAAAGAGATCACAAAAGATGAATTCGCTGAAATTCCACACACACACGTAACATGAAAACCATCAGGTGGTTGCAGTGAAGAATTCCAACGGCTCACCCAGGTGCAGGCTAAAGGGACCTGTCCTGACAAAAACGGCTTTAAAATATTAGAAGAAATGCCATGTTAAATATACCCCTTCCAATCTTTCCTTCCATACTCAGCCACAGACCAACCTGCATGTCCCAGAAATAAAGCTTGCCTGGCTCTCTCCGACCAGATGTGGCATGTCCCACCTGACCATATGATACACAACCAGAATCTTCACCGCTCTGTCCTCACACGGCTGAGGACCCGCTGCTGGGCACACCAGAATGCCTACTGATCCTACCCTTCCATCAGCAAGGACCTTGCTGGGCAACCAGCACAGGGGTTTTGTGTCCCCCCCGCGTACAGCAACAAAAATAAAACTAAAAGGCCGGAGCTCCAACAGCCTTTGCTGTCTTTAGCATTTTCCAAGATAGGAGGAGCTGGATGTCCACGATAATGGGACAGAACAGGCCTGCTTCAGCGCCTAAGGGGAACTAACCTAATTCCAGAACAAGCAGGTCGCCCCAAAGGTGACTTCCAGACCACGTGCTCTATCATTCCATCCCACCGATACTCACCTGCAGCAGAACAGCTAAGTATTACCTCGGGCACACCAAAATAATGTGTTCACAGTAACATTCCATAGTAACAGGAAGAAATCAGTGAGGAAAATATTCTCAATCACAGATCCAGAGTAAGAACCGCTGTCTTAGTCTAAAGATGATTAGATGCCAAGCTAAAACTTTAAAAGGAGAAAAAAATTCATATAGATACACCTTTTCAAAATGCTTAAAAACTGTCCCTCTCTTGCTCACAGAGATGCCTATTCCTCACTTTCTCTGTAAGAAATAAATGTTTCTGAGCCAGATACCAATGCGGTTTTGCTTTGCAATTTTAAGTGAACCAATGCATGGCCAATAATGATAAGAGGCCCTCAAAGACAGACGGAGGTGGAGGGTAGAGACACATGAATATCTAGTTACATGCACAATTCTCTCTAACCCATTTTAGACCAGAAATCACAGAGAAAGTTATACTGAAGAGTATATTTAAATTTAATTCAGCCCATGTTCTTGCTATACAAATCATGCACTTACCTAATTTTAATAGCAACATATATCAGAACTGACCATTTTCTTTTTTTTTTTTTTTTTTTAAGGGTATGTGCAAGCATTTTTCTTGGGAAAGAAGAGCTTACAACAATTTCCTGAACTTCTCAACTCCTTTAAAAAAATGCTCTCCCTTTTATCCAGACTGATTCTTCAACCATAAAGAAAGCAGAATGGCTGGTGGCACCATGTGCCAAACTAAATAGCTTCGGACAAGGACCAGCTGGAAGATGGGGGCGGGACAAGAAGGGGAGGGCTGGATCTGAACACGCAGCAGCGAGGTGTGCAGTGACGTGCCAGAGCAGGGCTGAGGTGACAGCTGTATCTTGGGCTCACAGGGCAAATCTGAGCTAGAGACGCCTATCGAAGACCCATTCCTGAATGCCTGGTTGACGGCAGCTACGGCTATGGGGAAGCTGCCCCGGATGAAGCCTGGAATAAGGGAAGGAAGCCTACTAGCCACATGGCAGGGTGAGTGACGACCTTCACTGGTGAGAGAAGGGGGAGGAGAAATGGAAGGAAAGGACATGGAGCAGGGTGATCACCACCACTCTCACCATACAGCTGAAGAGGACGGGGGAAGGTTAGGGCTGTCTTTCTGGTTTTTTAAGAACCTGAGCATGCTTACATGATGATGGGGGACACAAAAGCTACAGGAGGGAGAAGAGGACATCTGGAGCACAGGGACAGTGGGGCAGAGAGGGAGGACCAGTGCACAGGTCCCAGGGCGAAGGCTGAGAGGTCGCATGCTAAGGATGGTGGGGAGGAGGTGACAGGACGGACACCCACAGGATTCCTTGCCAAGTTACCCATTTGTGTTACCCACTGAGGGTCAGGGATGCTGACTTGGACCAGAGAGTGGAGTCTTTGTCTCTGCAAAGCCCCTGGCTCAGGACAGTCTGGCCCCTGTCCTCATCAGCACCGGCTCCCCCCGGGGGCACACGGTGGTGGGAAGGGCCTGCCCAGCACAGCTGGCTGGACACAGCCCCACATTCTGAAGGACCTTTATCACCCAGGAGCAGCTCCTCGCAAGCAACAGGTGACCTCCAGGACAGCGGGGAGCGATACTGTTGTTTTCTGGAACGACAAACACGTCTGACTTGCTAAATAAATTGAGGGCAAAAATACAACTATTTTTAAACTTCAAGGACATACAGATGGCCTGCCTTATCAGAATGAGCAGCGAGGCAGTTAATTTTTCTAAGTAATAGTGGGCCAGAGACAAACGTTTCAAGACATTAACCTTCAGTTCCTTTCACGGCAGGAAAACAACTCTTCAGTTTCTCAACCAGCCAAACAAGTCACCACCTCCAATGGGCGCCACCCTGAGATTACCTTCTGACGATGCAGGGTTTCTATTTTCCCGTCTCGTTAATTAAGTGGGGGAGGAATGAAGTGCCACCTTCCCAATTTACACGTAGAAAGTGTGTGAAGATACCTGAGGAGCAGGGACAGCGACAGGAGGAATGGACTACAGGTCAGGAAACCCATGTCGAGGTCCCGTCTTGCTAACATGTTGTGTGACTGCATGAGACTCTGTTATGAGCATAAGTCCCGTGTAGAAATTAAAGAACTATGCATATATGAGGTGTGATTTGCAGACAACTCCCCCCCATCTTTTTTTTTTTTGGTTGTAACTATTGTTACCACCATTTTATGTTTCCATAACATCTTGCCTTAGGGGCTTTAAAACGCCTATCAAAGCATTAGGAAGATTATCCAAATAAAATGAGATCAACATACAGCTTTATTTCAATTTATAGAGAATATGGTAAGATATAAAGAGTTTAACTGATATTCTCACAAGTCAAAATACAAGCTAGACATAACGTTCAGACCTCTGTCTTCAATTGGATACTCTGTGGAAAAAAATAAAGCGTAATTTCAATAATTAAAAATGTCATTATCTTTTCAAGTCCACTAAAAAAATATTAAAAATATACAAATAACTCTATATAAATTATTATTTCCCTAAGAGACTTCCTGAATTCTTCTCTAAAATTTTTACCTTGGTCCAGGAGAAAAATGAAGGTTTTTGCTTTAGTATCACAAATCACTGCTACATCATAACAACTTTTTAAGATATTGAGATTAAGACCTCAATGGGCCTAACCTGTGGTGGCGCAGTGGATAAAGCATCTACCTGGAAATACTGAGGTCGCCGGTTCAAAACCCTGGGCTTGCCTGGTCAAGGCACATATGGGAGTCGACGCTTCCTGCTCCTCCTCCTGTCTCTCTCCCCTCACTCTCTCTCCCTCCCCCCCCCATCTCTCTCTCTCCTTTCTAAAAAAAAAAAAAAAAAATGAATAAATAAAAAAAGACCTCAATGGGCCTATGGGCCTATCCCGGGAGTAACTAAGACAATCACACCAACCTGCAGGCTCCCAATGTGGGAAGCCAATAAAAATGACGGACTGGGGAGGATGCACAAGGCCAGGGGTTAAGCGTCTCAGTTAGAAATGGTAGTCAAGCTGTCTGACCTGTGGTGGTGCAGTGGATAAAGCATCGACCTGGGATGCTGAGGTCACCAGTTCAAAACCCTGGGCTTGCGTGGTCAAGGCACATATGGGAGTTGATGCTTCCTGCTTCTCCCCACTTCTCTCTCTCTCTCCCTCCTCTCTAAAATAAATAAATAAAATAAATAAATGGTAAACCAAAGCCAGAGTGAACCAAATTAAAAATATGAAACCAAAACATGATATTCAAATGAGGTGGAACAGAGAGTACTGAAAACAATACTTTAAATTATGAATGGTAGGGGGGAACATTGTGACCTTTAAAATAAGACAGTTCTTTGTTAGGGTTCTTTGGAGAGGAGAGCAAGTAATTTAACAGATTTATGAGCAACCTTAACAAGAACAGCACAGATCTTTCTCATGTAATGCATCGAAATCAACAGTAAAATAGCAGAAACTGAATCATTTAGACCAGCGTCAACCTGGTCCCTACCGTCCACTAATGGGCGTTCCAGCTTTCATGGTGGTGGTAGCGGAGCAACCAAAGTATAAATAAAAAGATAGATTTAACTATAGTAAGTTGTTTTATAAAGATTTATTCTGCCAAACTTAGCAAAAATCCGACATAAAGTACTTGGTAAGTAATTATTATTATATGCTTTAACTTGCTGTAACTCTGCTTTATAAATTTCATAAAGTTACGTTACGTCCCTACTTTATAAATCACCATTACTGTGGAATTGGTGGGCGGTTAGAAAATTTTACTACTAACATAGATACAAAAGTGGGCGGTAGGTATAAAAAGGTTGACTACCCCTGCTTTAGACAAACAGATCATCCCAAGGTCTGTATGTTTCACTTATTGCATTGGTCATGCAAAAGAGCACACACCTAGGTGCCCAAAAGATTTAAGTATGGCAGACAGGCATTCACATACTTCTTACATCAAAAAGAGGAGAAAGCAGAGACCACGCACAATTTAGCATTTCAATCAAGCAGACGCACAAACCCTAACTCTGGGCCCGGAACTCTTGACTTGCAGCTTCCGATCTCCACAGGGCAGCTCCCTGAGCACTGGAACTGGAGTCCACATCTCAGGTTTGAACCTCTGCAGGGAAACTCAGGGGAGCAGCCTCCCTGCCCACTTGAGGGGTTTTTGTTGTTGGTTTTAAACATGACCCCACTGATCTGCTCTGTTCAGATACAGCAGAAGTCCCAAGGCTAGATCAACAGTCCTCTCTACCCTCGGACTCGGCCCTCCGGGAGCGGAGTACTTGACAGTTACCTCGCTCTTGCGATGCTCCATTCTGTTTGGTCCTCACATCCACAAGCCAGGCTAACCTGTGGATCGTCATGTGCACAGTGGCGACAGCTCCATGGCTGTCTTGGGGCCACACTTCAATCCACCGCTAAAGTGAGCTTGCCAGTGGAGTGGTATTATAGAGGGCACCACCTCAGCCGCAAGAGATGCGAAGTACTCCAAAGCCAACTGGACCTTCCCTGACACGTCCTCTCTCCTCTCCACCACCTTTAACGCACAGCCTCCTACTCAGTGTGCCCCAGAACACCACCGAGTGACACCAGTGAATCACAACTGCCAAGACAAGGTTCCCAGTAACCCCACCTTCCATCCTTGCCCTCACCACACCTGGTTGAGACCTCTAGCCACAAGCGAGCTCTTCAAACCCAGCTGTACAATTATGTCATTTTTCTACCTGCAGCTTAGCATGGAAAAGGTTGAAAGAACTCTTTTGCAGCATAATTTATGAATCTAATGGCCCCTGGTGTTCCTAGGAATGTAGGCCTGAGAGCTGCCAAATTCTATCCAAGGACGGGAGCTTTTTCACGCTTTGTTACATTGGTGACACCTTCTAAGCCATCTTCGTCCTCCTTTTCCCTTTCAAGCAGGGATGAGGTGGACAGGAGGATAAATGCACTGAGGTCAGGGCCCTGCCACAAAGGACACTGCCCACCTCCTTCTTTGTGAGGCAGCGAGCAGCACGCTGTGTCCTACTTCTCCCACTTCGGTTCACTTTCTTGCTTCCAGATCCCTCCAGGGCCCATTCATCAAAGGCAGCTATTCTCTGGGACAAAGGGCTATTTAACTGCTTAAAAACAGCCTTCAACCACACTTTCTTCCCTAACAAAGAAGATGGCTAAGAAGATCTGGCTAACTATGCCACAGGAAAGGAAACCTCTCTCATTCTTTGCTTGGTCAATATCACTGAGTCCTAAATTTTCACAAGTAGACTGTAGAATTTCTTCCCCAAAGAATATTAAAGCTCGTTTCTACCTTGCCTCACACCGATAAATAACTAAATTAAACCACATATTAAAGATATATGTATTAGCCTGCCCAGTGGTGATGCAGTGGATAAAGCATTGACCTGGAATGCCCAGGCTTGCCCGACAAGGCACAGAGATTACGAGTTGATGCTTCTCGCTCCCTCCCTCTCTCTCTCTACAATCAATAAATAGAAAATCTTTAAAGATATATATCAATGTATGGGTCCCAATCACAGTCAGAAAGCTTGAGAACACTTTCTGGCTGATAAACTGTGAGTGCTCTCCCAGCCTCTAAAGAATAAGGTCTCCAAAGATGCAGCCCTCCCACCAGACCACGCCTCTTCCTTGGTGTAAGTGGACACAAGCTTCTCTGCTGGAAGATTCCCTCCCCGTGTTGATTTAAAGAAGAGGGGGGAAAAATCGACCTGAAAAAATAAATGTGAACATTGATGATCTGCTCACAGAACACCCAAGCTGAGCAGAAAAGAGTATACACACCAAGAACTTAGGACTAGGAGTAAGCAACGCTGATATTTTCATGTTACCACTTTGCAGCCCATGAAATATTTTTATAGATGCTTTGGGAATTCAATGGTCATTCCTCTTGACCGCAAGGGTCTATGTGGCAAGAGGGAAATGCGACAGCCTTCAGAGAGCACTCACTCCTCCAAAGGTCGTGGCATACAAACCGGACCGTCAGCCTGCCACAACGTGGTGCACATCATACACTGGTTCTCTTCCTCCCGGCCTAAATTACCTAAACAAACAGAACCGTGTCTGGTAAGTGTCAATTTATCATGTTCTCTGAGTAAAGAGCATTTTGCTACGTGTCACCTCCTGAGCACAGAACTGGTTAAAGAAAATGTGAGGGCTCAATTCTGCAAGGTTTGAAATGGACAATCAGTCTTTCTAGAAAGAGTGGTCATGCCTCAGTAAAACTAGTTCTTTCCAAAAGATATTCCTCCTGGGAAAGTTCTTCCTCCATGATGCATAATGTCATGGACACACAGATGTCTTTTCTCTGTCAAAGGTGGAAGAGAGCCAAGATGGACCAGGAAACAGCGGCTGCACAATGATGATTAATCTCGGTAGACGAAGGCTCCAAACTGCCACTCCGGGGCCTTTGTGATAACTGGCACCACGTATTCCTTCGCTTGGATCAAAAATACATCTTTATGTACAATGATTAGTACACAGGGTAGGCCATCATCTTCACGTATAAAATCTGTTTCTCCAAAATTTAACTAAGAAATGTTTCCTCTTCATTTTATAGCCCCTAAGAAAAAGGGCAACTCAGCTCGGCCTTGACGGAAAAGCTCCGAGGAGGCGGCTGAAGGCTCAACCCAAGCAACCCCCTGCGGTCCTCTGGCCGCAGGAGCCACCTGTCTCCTGCAGGGTTCTGGAACCATCTGCCCCCTAACGGAGCTGAACGGGGCAGTCAGAGACCCAACGCATGAGAAAGGTTTCCTATTCTTAACCCTGGCTACACCTTAAACTCTCTGAGGGTTAGGAAACCCTCAGAAATTCTGATTTAACTGGACTGGAGTGGATCTGCACATCAGTAGGTTTTCGAATTCAGGCAATTCCTGGGTGTTTTCCTCACCTGGAAGAGTATTTAGATAGGACAAGATGAGTGCTCAGAGCCAAAATGCTATGCTGACTTTCTGGGATCCTAGGTGGATTGCTATTCAGTAGTAATCAAATAATTCTTGCTTTTTTGTACAGACCTGAGTAACTGGTTTCCGTTTTTAACTGTTTTGGGGACCAAAAAGTGCTATCTAGAAAACTGTCATGCAGAGAACAGGTGCTCCACAAATGAATGGTTCTCAAAGTTTGGTACGAGCAGCACATTTCTAAATATTAAAGTCTCTGAGTGCACCTGAAGGGATTAAAACTCTCAAAATGACACCAAAACAAGTATTAAAAAACTCCCAACAATCACAACAACAGTGTAAGATGACTCCAACAACCAACACACCCTTCACTGCCGTGTCAACTTCCCACCCAGGCCCAGCTCCTGTGTGTTCTCCGTGTAGTGCAGGAAAGACACAGTCTGTACGCTAAGTCCTCACCCACTCTCCACACCGTCACTCGGCCCAGGGGCTCAGGACTGGATCAGTCTGCACTGTACTGACTGCTGCGAAAAGGTGTTTCACGTGTTTGTGAAACTTTCATTCGTTTGCCTACTTTTGAACTTTAGATTCATGAAGTCATACAATATGTATTTTTTGGGGGGGCTGGTTTCTTTCCCTCAACATTATGCTTGAGAGACTAGAGTTGTACACCTAGCAGTCACTTGCTCTTTTGTTATATCTTTTTTCTTTATAATATTCCATTGTATGATGCGCTATTTTAAAAGATGGGCGTTTGGTTGTTTCCAGTTTGGGGTTGTTACAGTTAATGCTGCTATAAGCATTCCTGTGGGTATCTTTAAATATACAAATGGGCTGGTATACAGATGTCAGGCATTATACATAGTAAGAAAGACAGTGTGGTACAAGGACAGGGAAATAGATCAATGTGACAAAACAGACTCTAGAAACAGACCTACACATAGAGTTACTTGATTTATGACAGAGCCAAATGCAGTGCAGTGGGGGAAAACGTTTTGAAATAAATCATGCTGAATTAATTAATTGGATATATGGAAAGAAAATTATGACCCCTACCTCACACCATACACAAAATAATTTCCAGATAGAGTGTAGACCTAAATGTGGAAGAAAAGGGCTCTAGACGTTAAATTAATTAGTATCATTCATGTTCTTAAGTTAAAATAAAATATCTTAAAGAGGACACAAAAATAATAACCATAAAAGAAAAGCTGATAATTGGATTTCACTAAAATTAAGAATTGTTGTTCATTAAAAGATGCCATTTAACCGGCCAGGGCACACAGGAGAAGCGCCCATTTGGTTCTCCACCCCTCCGCCGCGCTTTCCTCTCTGTCTCTCTCTTTCCCTCCCGCAGCCAAGGCTCCATTGGAGCAAAGATGGCCCGGGCGCTGGGGATGGCTCTGTGGCCTCTGCCCCAGGCGCTAGAGTGGTTCTGGTCGCAATATGGCGACGCCCAGGATGGGCAGAGCATCGCCCCCTGGTGGGCAGAGCGTCGCCCCTGGTGGGCGTGCCGGGTGGATCCCGGTCGGGCGCATGCGGGAGTCTGTCTGACTGTCTCTCCCTGTTTCCAGCTTCAGAAAAATGAAAAAAAAAAAAAAGATGCCATTTAAGATATATATATAACACAAAAGACATACCTGAAAAATGTAAACAAGTGTCTCAAATTAATTTAAACAAAAACCCAATTTTTAAAAATGGGAAAAAAACTTGAATAGGCATTTTACAAAGGAGAATATCCAAATGACCAAGAAAACATATCAAAGGTACTTGGCATCATTAGTCACAAGGGCAATGCAACCTGAAAGCCACTGTGAGGTACTATTACACAGCCATCACAGGTGGCTACAGTTCAAAAACAATATCAAGTACTGTATTAGAAAGCATGAGAGCAACTAGAACTCATCTAACCAGGTGGGTATGACAATTGGTTTAACCAGTTAGGAAAATCACATGATAATATTTACTAAAGCTCAATATATACATATCCTATGACATAACAATTCTAATATTATTTTTAATATATAAAAAGCATTTATGAAAATATACATAAACCAGAGAAAGCTTTGAAAGAGCACACAGCTGTCTTTCAACAAACCACCAAAAATCCCAAAGATAAGCACATTCTTAAAACTTGTATTACATCAGGAATTCTACTAGTTCCAATAGGAAAACATCTGAATAATTCTACCAGTATTTAAAATTATCCATTAGTGTAGATTGATAGAAATAAAAATCTAAGCAAGTTGCTGTATCTCCTCCAAGAATAAACATTAAACCATATTAACTACATGAAAAATTATATCTACTATGCCCTCAGGATATCAGAGCTTAGGAGAAAGATAGAAAATAAAAGGTATCAGGAAACCATATGGAGAGAGTCATACGGCTTCTGGTTCTAATGGTAGCTGCAAACGAGGTCACGTATCCCTCTGTGGCCACACTAATTGGTCAAGAGCAACAGAGGCTTCATCAGCACTGCTCAAAAAAAACAGCCTACTCCTTCCTGGGCATTTCAATTTAGAGAGCAGACACCTGCTACTCATCAGTCTTTCACAAGACAGGACTCGTGTCGGCCTACCACTACATTATTTGATTCGCTTTTAATCTTTACTATTTATAAACAGAGTCTTCAGAGTATATGAATGCATAAGTATGGCATATGTACACATGCAGCTATCTATAGCAAAAAAACAAATTCTCAAATATAGCTGTTTGGAAGACCACATCTTGTTCTATTAATACTCACATACTGCAGTATTACATAACTTTTTTTTTTTCAATTCAGTTACACTAATATGCAAATAAATGAATTCAACCATAGCTAGGAGCTAAATGTACTAATCAGTATGGCCTTGTGTATATCTAATTACAAAAGAATTTTACATGATCTCTTTCAGTTCTAAAAATCCCACAATCTACATTATTAATCACTTTTAAATCCAGCTGCTTAGATTCTAGGGTGTTAACAGCGCTATTTCCAAATCAGTATACTTAGCATACTCTAAGAAGATACCTGAACACCAATTTCCCAGTAATATGTTGTAAGTATTAACATATTTTATAATGTTATAATTACTTGAAGATTCCAAAGCAATAATAAGGATGGATACTATAAGAAAAAGCTCACTAAAAAATGAATTGTTACTATTACCTGTTTTTGCTTCTGGGAAGCTAAAAAATATATTAACTACTTTTTGTTTAAAAAGAAACAAAAATGGAAAACAACCCCCCCCCCAAAAAAAAGTTTTCTAATCAATCAAATGAGAATGGAGAGTAAAAGGACAAAATTTGGTTGGTGGCTCAGACAGAAATGGTGGACAGGACTATGGCTACGGCTTTTTGATGGTTAGGTACAAATTGGCTTCATCCCAAGATCCAGCCCCATAAGGCCAAACCTTCCTAATTACATATCAGTCATCTATTTTAGGACTGGTTGAAACTGCTAAGATCAAGGAGCTAGAATGGTTTGGGCGAGTAGGAGAAAAAAAGGAAAAAGTCAAAGATACATTTCCGAAGATGAAACAGAAAGAGGAATGGAGCAGTTCAAAGTGTGGGCTTTAAGTCAATCAAATGTGGTCTGAATCTGGCTCTGCCTGATACAAGCTCTATGACCTTGCTTGGAAATACCCAGACCTTGAGGAGTGGATTTCCTTGTCTGCAAAAGGGAATAATAATGTCTCCTTGCAGCTTGTGGTGAGACCTGCGTGAGATGATGCATACAAAGCATTTCTTAGTAACTCTTCCATACCCAATCCTTGAGTTGCAATAAAAGATAGAATCTCTACCAATGTGCTTAGGGATTAAGGATCCTACTTCTACAACTCCGCCTATATTCCTTACTTAGTTCCTATTTTATTATTAATTCTAAAGCACTCCCAATGAATATATTTTGACAAACCAATGTTAATGACAATAAAAGTTTAAGTAATTCAGTTCCTTAAAAATGAAAAAAAATCAAGCAAAAACTATAACCATTTCAAGAAACCGAATACTAGAAAACAGAGTAAATGCTTTAAAAACCAGTAAAGCTCTCTCGCCGTGCTTTTTAAACTTTGCTAGAACATAAAAGCAATTTTCAAAGGTCTACTCTTATTTCAGAGGCACCAGAAGGGACAGATCATTTATACTGACATCCCGCAAAACAATTCTGGAACCAACCAAAGTCCTGGATCCAACCTGAAATGAAGGTATTTCCTTCCGTTTGATTGTTTCCAATCTTATGTACTTGAAATAAATTTCTCCTTTGAAGTACACTGAGTTTTATATTCCAATCAAAACCAGTGAGAGCTCAGTCTAAATAACATCTTCATCAAACCCCTCAAGTAAGTTATATATCAGTGGGTTTTCAACCGCCAGCCCATGGATCAGTACCAGTCTGCCAGAAATTTCATGTGGATCGAACTCTACAATCTTCATTCACACAGCACAAAATTTCTGGTGGACCAGCTTGAAAAAGCACTTAGTTGTAGCATTCATGTTTACTTATTCCTCCATCACACATTTATTCAACAAGTATATACTTAAATACCTGCTTTCTCCAAGACATTATACTAGGTGTTTCCACAAATGGCAGAAGAAAATGGGGTTGTACAGATACAGGCAGAGTGGTGGTTGAAAGGCAGAGAGAGAAACAATTCATGCTGAGAGGTGGTTAACTGAGGAAGACCCTGAAGATGAGAGAGGAGGAAAGCATTCCCAGCTGAGAAAAGAGAGGTACAAACATCAAAGCTAAGCTCAGGCACGGAGGGCAGTCTCATGGAGCTCCCTCACAGGTTGCAACAAAGAGTTTGTGAAAAGCAGATAAGTAGAGTGGCCATATTATTTATCCAAACCATGATGCCTTTGAGAGTGAAAGAAGGCGCTATAAATAATTTCATCAGGACAAAAGGTGTAAATCAGGACCGCCTGAGCAAATCAAGACATATGGGTGCCTGGCTCAAGGAAAATGATGTTCGCTACCCTCTGACCATTAAGCTGAGGCTATTTCCATACATGCATAGTCATCTGGGGCTTCAGCTTTAGAAAGGCACCAAAACAAATAATTGTTGAAAGCATCTTTAGAACATGTCTGAAAAATTCTTCTGGGTACGTTCTGCATATTTCAAAATACAAAACTTCCAAAGCGGGCATGGCAATGTTAGTGACTTCCAACTCGAAGGGAGCTAAACGAGTTGGCTCATCTCAGGATAAACTCCAAATAAGACAAACTGAAAATCAAAAACACAACATTCTAGGAAAGGCTTTTTGAGAGTGTATCACGTGCCACACGCTGCTCTATTTCACTCCCATCATCTCATCCTCTCAAAACGCTGTGAGGGGTTATTTTCTTCTCTCTGTTGATGGGGTAACTAGACACGGACTTAAATATCTTGCCTTAGGCCACCCAGAAAGGAAGAGAGGGAGCCAGAATCTGACCCAAGCACCTAACACCATATCGTCTATTTTTCCCACCGCCGTTCTGCCTCTTAAATAATCCAGACACGCAACATGAGACCTGTGTGCAGCAAAAGATCCCAGAATACAGCCCAGCTGAGATTATTAGCTAAAATCCATGTTGCCTCATTATTCCTGCCATGTGACCAAGCACTAGTGGCCAGCAGGGCACCTAGCCACCTGCCTTCCTCTGCCACTTGGAAATAGGCAGGTGCCAAGTGTTCAGCCAGCAGGCTGGACCATTCGCATAATCATTGCTAAAGTTCAATGTAATTAATTATAGACTTTGAGCACCCTGAAGCTGTGGCATTATTCTGACACAGGAAAAACAGGTACTGCAGAGACTTCCCTGAGGGCTCTGACTTGAATTTGAGTCACTACTAATACTCACACACCAAGCACAATCCTCTCCATTCACTATTATTATCAGTAGGAACACACAGTTTCAGATCCTGTGGCCCGCAGGTAAAAATAATTAAATATCCCTGCACCACAGAATCCCATTAATATCAAATAAAAAGGCAGCTAAATTAATCCAGCAGTCTGGTAAATGAGTAACGACAGCCAAAATTTAATATTAATAAGGAATAGAGCATCTATTCTTGAACACACATGTATATAAAATAAAGCCTGAAAAGAAAATATCAATGTTCATACTTCTTGTACATCTTCATTTAGGCTGTAAAGAACACTGCCCTAACATTTTCAATACTGAGTGAGGCATGGGCAACTTAAGTATTTAAAAAGAAACAAAAAGAAAAAAAAGAACAGTCTGGTTTGGACCCCCTGCTGAGGGCACAGAAATATACATAAAAGCAACTGAACAGATCTGGGAGAGAGCAGTCTAAGAAAACAGCTCCAGTGGCCAACATTGACAATTAAAAATATAAACAATTTCCTGTCAGTTGCCTATTTAGATTTGATGGAGAACAACAAAAATCAAACATAACTGTTTGGAGGAAAGGCTGAAAAACTAAGAAGGGAAAATGCAAAAGGGGGCAAGTCGGGTTTTTAGGGTATGAACATTAATACCTTTGTTCTTCTGAAAACTGAACTCGGAATTGTGATGAAAGCTCTCCCAGCGGCTAACAGAGGCAACCATGCCCTGGCCTTTCAACAGTTATCTTGTGTGGCCTAAAAATGCATTAGTACAAAGTGAAGTGGAGAGCTGCTGATTGGCCATTAGATTTTTTTGACCTAAATGATGCAAGCTGCCTATCTATTCAGACAGATTCACTTTGTGATCCCGTTACTGTTTATTTAATATTTATGTTATGCCCACACGCTTTCTGGGCATGTGGTTGTCTTCTCCCAACCATTGAGGAAAAAAAGAAAATGTCTAAAGTCAAGTGCAGATCGTATATTTAAGATCCAATTCAAAACACAGTTACTGAATGCTGCTTATCTGTGCAGAACTGATAAATACAGCCCAACTTTTGACTGCAAGGCATCTAGTTTATTTAAAGCATGGACCAATAAAATATCCACGTGCACATTTTTTATTATTTTGCTTAAATACATATAATAAATTCAAAAAGCCTGCTCATTCCCCACCGTGGAGTGCTTGGCATCGAGACACAGGGAATGATGTTGGCACGAAGATAATAAAGGTGTTTCTCCCACACAGCATGATACTATAATAAGGACAACAAGGATTTTAAGAAAAATAAGGGTTGCCACCTTGGGCAAGGTCAAGCCATTGGTCCCAGTGAAGCTGGCAGCTCTGGTCGAGCAGCC
Source organism: Saccopteryx bilineata (assembly GCF_036850765.1). Lineage (NCBI taxonomy): Eukaryota > Metazoa > Chordata > Mammalia > Chiroptera > Emballonuridae > Saccopteryx > Saccopteryx bilineata. The sequence goes on from NC_089499.1 coordinate 32,403,693, forward strand.
ATAACAGGTGACTAAACAGCTGCCTGGTTACACTATCTGTCAACCTCTTCTGCCAGCACAGATCCTTTCACCCCCTCCAACGTCCCCTAGAGTTAAAGAGGAAAAATCATATCCGTGTTCCAAATTACCAATCTACCTTAATTATACAGAAAATTGAAAATAGCCAGTGTGATTGGGGGGCAGCAGAGTACAGCTGTACCCAAGTGGGGCACATCAACCAGCTCCAACACTCTGGGCCAGCGGTTAACCTCTCTGAACTCTGGCTTTCTTCAGCCTATGTGATTGGTCCAGGACCAAGTCAGAGAATTACATTAAGCACTTTTCATGTGTTTTGCATGTTGTAAGTGCTTAATAAATGGTGGCTGCTGTTAGTACTTTTAAATACCAAAATAATGCAATAGCTATATTCTTACTTATTAAAAAAGTACCTAAGATCGGCCCTGGCCGGTTGGCTCACCGGTAGAGCATCGGCCTGGCGTGCCGGGGACCCGGGTTCGATTCCCGGCCAGGGCACATAGGAGAAGCGCCCGTTTGCTTCTCCACCCCCCCCCCTCCTTCCTCTCTGTCTCTCTCTTCCCCTCTGTCTCTCTCTTCCCCTCCCGCAGCCAAGGTTCCATTGGAGCAAGGATGGCCCGGGCGCTGGGGATGGCTCCTTGGCCTCTGCCCCAGGCGCTAGAGTGGCTCTGGTCGTGGCAGAGCGAGCCCCGGAGGGGCAGAGCATCGCCCCCTGGTGGGCAGAGCACCGCCCCTGGTGGGCGTGCCGGGTAGATCCCGGTTGGGCGCATGTGGGAGTCTGTCTGACTGTCTCTCCCCGTTTCCAGGTTAAGAAAAATACAAAAAAAGAAAAAAGTACCCAAGATCAAAGGTTGCCGTGGCCTGGGGACCAGGGGAAGGGAAGACTACAAAGGGATTGGGGGATTTTCTGAGGTGATGGAACTCTTCTCAGTCTTGATTGTGGTAGTGATTACATGACTGTACGTTTGTCAAATCGCACAGAACCAGACACCAACAGAAGTGAATTTTACTTTATGCAAAGTATACCACAGTTTTTAAAGTACCAACTAAAATATTCAATTAGTTTTGATTAAATGAAACCATCCAAATAATTAACATTTTAACTTTAATTATTTCCAAAATGAAAAAAAAAATTAAGGCCTAAAATGCTACTTCATATTTTCAGACCAAACACCTGAATTAAATGATTGAGCTATTTGTAAAAAATAGGTGCTATCTGAACAATTAATCAAACTGTTTCAAAATAAAGTGTACACTGTCTTGAATGGTGTGATGAAATGAAATAAGAGAAAATGAAAGTGATGTTTTCTCAGTAAATTACATAGAAGAAAACATAGGTACTAAACTCATGGACCTTGGCCATACAGAACATTTTATGAATTTGATTCCAAAGGCAAGGGAAGTAAAGGCAAAGATAAATGAATGGAACTACATCAGACTAAGAAGCTTCTGCACAGCAAAAGAAACAACAAAACAGACAACCAACTAAATGGGAGATATTTTCAAACAACAGCTCAGATAAGGGCCTAATATCCAAAATATACAAAGAACTCACAAAACTCAACAACAAACAAGCAAACAATCCAATAAAAAAAAATGGGAAAATAATACAAACAGATACTTCCCCCAAGAAGAAATACAAATGGCCATATGAAAAGATGCTCATCTTCACTTGCTGTTAGAGAAATGCAAATCAAAACTACAATGAGATACCACCTCACACCTGTTAGATTAGCTATTATCAACAAGACAGGTAATAACAAGTGTTGGAGAGGCTGTGGAGAAAAAGGAACCCTCATCCACTGTTGGTGGGAATGTAAAGCAGTACAACCATTATGGAAGAAAGTATGGTGGTTCCTCAAAAAATTAAGAATAGACCTACCATATGACCCAGCAATCCCTCTACTGGGTATATACCCCCAAAACTCAAAAACATTGGTATGTAAAGACAGATGCAGCCCCATGTTCATTGCAGCATTGTTCACAGTGGCCAAGACATGGAAACAACCAAAAAGCCCTTCAATAGAAGACTGGATAAAGAAGATGTGGTACATATATACTACGGAATACTACTCAGCCATAAAAAATGATGACATCGGATCATTTACAACAACATGGATGGACCTAGCTAACATTATACTGGGTGAAATAAGTAAATCAGAAAAAAACTAAGAACTGTATGATTCCATACATAGGTGGGACACAAAATTGAGACTCATGGACATAGATAACAGTGCAGTAGTTACCAGGGGGCAGGGAAGGGAGGAGAAGGAAGGGGGTGGGGGAGGGGAGGGGCATAAAGAAAACCAAATAAAAGGTGACAGGGGATGATTGACTTTGAGTGATGGGTATTCAACATAATCGAATGTCAAAATGATGTGGAGATGTTTTCTCTAAATCTACGTACCCTAGCTGACCAATGTCGCCTCGTTAAAATTAACTGTCTAAATAAAATAAAAAATAAAGAAAGTGATGTTTTCTTTTATTAGATTACTTAAGAAGAAAAACATAATGTCTCTTCCCCTAAAATTCTAGTGATGGGCCTTTGTAAATAATCTTAAGAGTATAACATTATTTTCAATAAACCAAAGAAAAGTAGAAAATTATGGTGATAAGTTTATCTTCTTACGGTATTTGTAAAAGGTTGTACAAGGTTGCTTACTCTGAATTTTCATTAACACTGTTAACCATAAACAAGGAGCTCTTTCAGTATAGATCTGTGCATCTAACTTGGCAGATATGTAGTTCTGCAACAATTTCTTACTCAACACCATATTTACAAAACAGATGGGAGTTCAAAAGAATTGATTTTAATTGAAGAATACCATTTTGGTCAGCCCACAGTGTATTTCTGCATATGTCCAGCATGCACCACAGCAACGGTTCCCTTCCTTTGCCCACTGTTTATCACATTTGGGCTGTTATTTCTCTCTTTCATTTGGAGCTCCTCCCCTAAGAGGGCTGTAATGAAGATGGAAGCTACGAAACAGGCCTAGCTCTCAAGCCTGACATTTCAGCTAATGCAACCCCATAAATTTACTCCTGCCATTTTCTCATGCCCCCAATTATCTCCTTGTTAACTAATCTACTATTCTATTCTATCACCTGACTGCATTCATCCCCAATATTCAAAAACAACATAAGAAAACCCAAGAAGGATGTCATTACTGCTTTTTAACATGGGCTTTTGATAAGATTTTTCATTAGTTTTTAACAAAACTGAAATATAATTTCTGCCATTCATGTGACAAAAATGTGCATTATTCATAACTAGATGAAATTTGATGTTAGAGTAAAAGATCTCTTCATTCTAATAGGGTATTTGTCTTGATGCTGTTATTTCTTAAGAAACCGCACTAAATTTCTAAAGTCTTGATTCTTGAAGGCACCAATTCAAGAGGAAGTTTACCAAATAGTAACCTACTTAATAATAGCATAACCATTTCCTATAATCCAGGCTTGATCAACTTTCAACACTATTTCCCTAGGAGCATTTAAGAAAATGTTAGTCCAAAATAGATGCAAGAAAAAGCAATCGAGTCATCTTAGGAGGTACAAGTCAATGAATAAGATATGAGATTGGCAAATCCAAAATAGCCCATTTTAGAAATTATGAGAATTTAACAGAGAAAACATGTACTTCCTTATCATTCCTCCATTCATTCAGGAAGCAATCAATCTACTGAGGCCTTACTATGTTCCTGGCCATATGCATCTCGGACTACAGCTGGGAACAAGAAGCTAACTAACTGCCTTCATTAGCAAGAAGAAAAATGACAAAGAGATCTTTGTAAGCTTAACAATTCAAAAACCAGTGATTTCTGAATAATTAATCATTTCTCCATGTTCTAGAATCTTCAAAGAAGAAACAGCATCTTCCGACAAGTTGTCAATTCTACGTATCAGAAATATTGGCAAACCATCCTTCTTAATCTCCCAAAAATATAAAATTAAAACAGATACTGTTATAAGTAAGTTAAGTAAATTACACTGTGAATCCCACTATGGACACCAATAAAGTTTGAATTTTTAAAAATGTAAAAGCAGGCCCCTCCAGAAAATTGGGGGTGAGGAATTAAAAATGAATTAGACTGGTATTTTCTCTGGAATTTTCATTTCAAATTTCATTTATACCACAGTGCAAAATCACCACAAATCTCTAGTCACCAATAAAAACAGATATGACACAACTCTGTCAATAGGATTGATGATCACATACAGTTGAAAGCAACTTACATGAAAACATAAGCTACAGAATAAAAGAGAATATGAGTCACTAAAAGCTAGGTAAGTAGCAAAAATATACTTTACTTTCCTTAAACTGAAATGCCTGCTGCAGGTAGTTAATACACTTGAGCTTTAAGCCCTTCAATTGTGCCCTTGCCCAGACATAAACTGTGCAAACAGATGACAAAGCGAAAAGCAGTTTCACAACTGCCTGTTACATAGAGTAGCAAGCTGGTATATTTCACTAGCTTACTGCATAAGTTGATAACAGCATCAGACACTTACATTGCACTTAGAAATTTCTGTATAAGTCCACTTAAATTTCAAATACCACCAGTGCCAACTCTTTTCAGTATGGCCCATTCTGTCTTCCTTCCCACCAGTCATCAGCCAGAGGAAGGGTGGGTGCAGCCCTGCTAACGTGCTTTGCGGCTCACTGTCCTGGTAACTCCTTGTTTCAGACAGCAACACTTTCATATTTGCTCCAAACTTGAGCAGAATGAGCTTAGTTTTGCCTCATGCTCTGTTCTTAGCTCACCAACTCTTTCTTCTTCACTTCATGTCACGAGAAGTATTTTTACACTGCAGACCATATTGTAATATTAGAATGAAACCACCACACTCAGGAGTTCCTAATATTACTTCTTGAGCTTAAAATACACAAAACACTGACTTTTTCTTCTAAAGAACACAATACAAAAAATATCAAAACCAAGCAAACTAACCAAAAGAACTTCCACAGAACTGAAGGCCAGCTTACTGCAGCAAGAAAAAGACTAAATCGTGAAAAACTAGAATCTCTCAGCGCTTCCAGCCTAAGAAAGCGGAAATCTGCATTTATGTTCAGAACCCTACTCCATGTCTCTGTGTGACTAAGTGAACAGAGACTTTGTAGCCTGGCAGTGTAACTGTTTGCAAAAGGCCATATAGAAATCAGAAGAAATCTATTAAATAATCTGTTTACCCCTTGGAATTTTGAAGAAAATGTTTTCACATAATCACTAACTGAGTACAATAGAAACCATACAGGGAGTCTGTTAGGAGCTGAGGCTACCACAGAAGAACATGTCCTGCCCAGCCAGGTACATACAGGCCATAATTCCAGGCCACTCCTGGGAAAGGTGACAACCCCAAGTTCACTGGGAATGTCTGAGCACAGCTCCCCCTGCACATTAACGAACACCTCTCCAATCTTTCCAAATGACATTTGCATCCAATCCCTGTTCAACCATCCCAAGCACCGGTGCCCCAGCGGTTCCCATTAGCAATGGGCTCCTCTTACAACCCCTTCCTTCCACCACTACTCCCCTCTTGGGGAAACAGACTCCAAGGACGACTAGGGGTGGGCGAAGAGCGCCCTTCTCCCACCTACCTTGATGATGCTGCTCCGGCGGGGCAGGCCGCCCGGTTTGTTATCCCGAGGGAGGGGGCAGGCCGCCGGGCTGGGGATCGGAGTGAGCGCCCCGCCGTGGGGTCCCTTAGCGGGGCTGGCCCGGGCTTCGTCCCCGGACACGCCGAGGCTGCAGTCTCCGTTGGAAACCCCGCCGCTGTCACAGCGCGCCCGCCCGTAGCCGAGGCGACCTCCCGCGCCGCCACTGCCGCCGCCTTCCCCGGCTCCGGCTTTCAGGACGCCCTTGGCGCCGAGGACCGGGCCCGGGGAGGTGGGCAGGGCCCCCCCGGCGGCGCCCCCCCGGCCGCACTCCGCCATGGGCGCCCCGCGACCCGCTAGCACAAAGCCGCGTCCCCGCGTCCCCGCGTCCCCGCCGCCGCCTCGGGCCGCCGTGCGCGGCCCCTCCTCCTCGCCTCCTCCCGCCGCTGCTGCCTCGGCCGCTTCTTCCGCTTTTTTTTTTCTTCTTCTTCTTTTTTTTTTTTTTTTTTAATTTAGATGTGATGTTTGCTTCGAGCTCGCCTCGCGCGCTGTGAAAGTCGTGGGGGCAGAATGGGCTAAAGATTCCTGCAGGGGAGAGAAGACAGAGGCACAAGTCAGCTCCAGCGGGCTCCCGGCACCTGGGAGAGGAAAACACGCCCAGACACACGCGCCGCCGCGGGCGCCAAAAATAACCCGCGCGGGCCGGGCGCCCACCCCAGAGCTGCGGGCACCCACCCTACGGTAACGGGCGCCCGGCTCTGGGGCTCGGGGCGCCCTCTCCAGGGGATCAGAACACCCACCTCGGGGGTCCGCGCACCCATCACGCGGGAACCGGCGCCCTGCCGCGGGGCCAGGGTGCCCACCTCGAGTTTAAAGCGAGTGGAAGCCGAAGACGGCCGGACGCGCTCTGGCCACGCAGAGGCGCCTCGCGAGGGTCTCGCTTCCCTGCGTGGACGGGAAGCGACCTGGGTCTCCCTGAATCCCAATGCCCCAAAGGCCGTCGTTGCGGACCCTGCCACGTCCTCCCAGGGTCCGGCTGAGGCCTGAAGCAGCGAGAAGAAGCGCACCGCGGGCAGGGGCGGCCGGGCTGTGACAGTCGCCGAGTGGCCGGGAGTAGCCCAGATCCACCCACCCCCGCCCGCGGCTCTCTTCTCCCGGGCTCGGCGCTGCCCCCTACAGGCCGCGGGGACCCTGCCCGGCCGCCCCTGCCCCACCGCGAGCCTCACGGGCTCCCGCTCCAGGTCGCCGCCGTCGCGGCGGGGCCAGCCCAACGGACCGCGACGGGAGGAGGCGGGCGGTCCTGGATACCCCCCGCCCTACCAGCGCTGCGGCAACTGCCAATCACCCGCCCGGCGCCCCGAAGGGCAATGACCCCGCAGGCCTGGAGGCAAAGAGCCGAGGTCCCGGGTCTCGGGGACTCGGCCGCTGCGCCTGCCTCCCACCCCCAGCCCCACGCACGGGACTCGTTCCCCCCACCACTAAGTTTGGGGAAAAACCATCCGGACATTCCCCTCTGGGCTTCCCCAATGGGTGAGACGCAAGTCACATACAGAAACCAATTCCGTCCCCTTGGGCTCTTAAACTATGAACTGATTCAACTGGTTTCAAGGATGCCAGGGCAGGGGGTAGGGCAGCAGACGGCGAGAAATGAGGAGCAGGGGTCCTTGGCAGAGCCTGCTCTGTACCTTCTGAGTCGCCCTACAGGGATTTATCACCGACGTCCCTTCCTCCTAGGGTCCTTCCTGATCCCGCAGCGGGCAGATCCAGCTCTCTGAGGGCCCCGCCCTAGGTCAAGCCTTTTTGGGGGGACAGAATACCCTACTTGGATCACAACGGCCGGTCCCTTCTCTTTGGTCCTCCCGGGTTACCCCGGGCCCTGATGCTTCAGGCAGACTGACCCGCCTAAAAATCAAGTTTGATCATATCGCTCCTTGGCACAATACCCCTCCCAGAATCTTCATTCCCCCAACCAGACAAGGCGCAAACTCCCAGCGTGGTACCCAAGGCCCCACCCACCTCTCCATCCCAGGCTCCCTGGCTCTATTCTTCAGCTCTCCTTTAGCACACCAGCTCTTCTCCTTTCTAGGAGTTCCCTTTTCTAGGAATGCGTTTCCCTCAGGGTGCGAAGGAGAAACTGATAGTCTGCTGAGGGGTGAAGTTAAAGACCTTGCTTTCATTAGCATGATGTAGCCAACTGCCAAGTGGCCTCTGAGGAAATGGGCTTTACATACACACATACATACATACATACAGAGGTACCGCCTCTGCCTCTGAAGCAACTTCAAATACCTTGGTGTTATTCTTGGGGGCATTTTAATTCTTCTGATCTTCTGGATTCATGTTTTTGTAACCCATCAGATAGGCTTTTTCCGTCTGCCTCTTACCAACCAGGGCCTACACGCTCACAGAAATATTTTTACATGGACGGACAACAATGTTTCCATATTTGATTCAGTTCTATCCCTTTTCTTTCCCCCTAGTTTTGGTTCAAAAAATGTTTTCCTTTTTTCTTGTGATAGTTTTTATAGAAAAATATGTTCAAATCATTCAAATCAGGTTCTTAATCTACTTTTTTGAATTTATAGTCATAGTATCCTCTGAGTCTGCTGTGGGGGAAGGAAAGAAGCATGCTGGGTCTTTATTCCTAAAATTCTCTAACTTTGGTATTTTGAATAAATGCCAAGAGGTATCTCTGCCCCTCCCTGCATTTACCAATGACTAGTAAAATGCTGTGAGAATCATATATCCTGCAACTCGTACTGTGAGTTTCTCCGGGTGAGTAGGGACATACAGAGATTTAAACCTCCAGTATGCTTTTTATAAAACTACCATGTAATTTGCCTAATGTTCTCTAAAATGAACACCTATCCATCTCACTCTAGAATCCCAACAGGTCAAACCAGGGAGACTTCGTTGAAATATACTTGGCATTTAAATTAAAACGTTTCCCAAAGTATCTTGGCAGACCTGTAACTAATGATGCCAGAAGCCCAAGCCTGTGCCAGGCTCTTCTTTATCCCTGTAAGTGCTCATCTCCCACAAGCCGCTGGTATACTTCTTCACACGAACAACTATACTGCAGGTACCATTTCTCCTATATGGTGATGTGAAGCAGCATGTTCCTCTGACATGTACAATTCTCAGCTCCCAGAAGGCCTGTTAATAGCTAAACTCGGATTTTTTTTTTCCATTATGAACAGCATAGTAAGTGACTGTTTCTCCTCCTTCCTTCTTGTCTCTCCGCAATTACTGATTGCTTTTCATTTCTCTTATTCCATGAGCAATGTTGTTGAAGAAATTGTAAATATTTTGCCAAAATTCTTGCTGAAGTGTTTTCATGGCATTGTAAAATTCATAGAAGTCAGAAAGAGAAAAAGCCAAAATATCATAGTCATTCCTCACCAAAGACTATCTATTGGTTCCTTCAGACTAATTCTGGATCACTCCATAGTGTTTGTGCCGATTTATTGTATCTATATACTGACGGTTAAATTCTGATAAATAATTTGTTCATAACGTTTAAAGTCAACAGATACCTGTAATACGTAGCCTTAACTCTTTTAAATTTATTTTTCATATTTCAGTTGGTGTCAGCTTTTATTCATTGCTGTCACCATTCACCAAACAGGCTCCTGTTTGTTGGTGTCTAATCTGTTGCCCACAGCAGGAGCTATTCCAGCTCCCTGATCCATAATAACCTCCTTCAGCCTCCCAGGAAAACATGGACGCTGTTTACTGACTTCTTGCCACCATTTATGGTCTTGCAGGTTATATCTAGTTTCCAGTTCATAGGCTCCAACATTACGACTCTAAATTTTTCTGACTCACTGAATACTTGGCCTTTAGATTATTTTCCCCCTCAATGTATTATGACAATTTTCTTTCCCAAATTTTGGTCTCGTTTTATTTCCTGTGTTTCTCTAAAGATGCAATTGAACCTCTGAACTTTCACATTCGACTGCTCCCCAGATGCTTAATGCAAGAGCTTACTAGAGCACAAAGTAGAAAACCAAAATGCTTTAAGGAAATAGCAGATCGTATCAATGTGCTGGTCCACAATGGCTACCTATTCGCTTCTTGAGGTAATCCAAGGTGTTGATTTTAATCTAGTATGCTCCTAAGGTTTATGCTTATTTTTTTCATGATTCTCAACCAAAAATATGTAGTGATTACCCTTCTTCCTAGGCACCAATGAGATGAGTTAGACCTGCCAAAAGCTTTCATTTGCATAGTCTTTCTCTCTTAACATTAAAAATCCTTCTGCTGTTTTCCTTGAAGCCAGTGTCTCCAAGTATCCTTACCAAGAAGTTAGGCACTCAGGGAATTACATTGATTCTTCCTAGCCACTGAGGAACTGCTATGTGAATTCATTGAATTGTTGTCAGTGACAACTGAGTCAGGTATCACTTTGCAGAAATCTATTAATTCCTGGGGATTTGATAGGATTATTCTATCAGCAAAAGTAACAATATGATTTGCTCTAAAAATTACTGTTGCTTATGACACTACTTTTGTACAAGCTCATGTATTTGATTGTATTTTACTATTATTTTATTATAGGAGTCATTGCATACTCAAATGCCTATAGGAGCCAGATAATTAATGTGATGAGTAAAGCTGGGAGCATTTGTTTCCTAAGAGCAGCATAATTTATACTCTTTAAACAGCGATGTATTTGCATATCAAATACAGAGGAATACTCTTCCTGAGTCATCTTTGGTTTTTCAATGTTGAAAGAGCCTCGGATATTAGAAATATTTCCCTTTCCTCTTAACTCCGAGAAAGACAGCGTGAACATAATGATAAATAGCAACTGACACTCAGCCAGGTGTGGGCAGCAAAATGGAGAGGTAGGGATTCAGACAACCTGGCATCACATTACTGCCCCGAGGGAATCCTGGCCCAGTGCTGCCAGGGTCATCTTATTTTTTCCAGAGAAGTCCAAAATCTGGAATATAAAATTCGTTGATGTGTTAGTTCATTCTCTTAATAGAAGGATACCCACGAACTGAGGTCTCCAGATACTGTTCTTTGTAAGGTCTACAGAAAGGCCTATTTTTTCCCCCTATCCTGCTTCCTAATTGCATGATACGTAAAGCAGAACAAATACCTTCCAAATTTTTCATTGATTTGGGTCTCATCAATCTGATTTTCAAGGATAAACAATTTCTCTTCATCTACCCACTCCCACTTCCCAAACCCAGAATTATTTTATCTCTGACATCTGAAACTCAGGAAACTATCATCTGGCCAAGCACTCTGCCCTTTCATCGGTCCCATTCCCTTACTTCCCCAAACCAACCTTGGTAGTGAGACCGGTCTTTCCTCCACCCCTTCCCATGCTCAAACCACCAGCACTTTTGTCTGTACTGTTGCCCCTTATCCAGTCTGGGCTTCATGAATAAGACTTTCAACCACATTCTCACCAGCATCCTAGACCCTTCACATCGTTATCCTTAGGTTGTGCCTACCTTGCCAATCTACAGCTTTGCATAACTCCAACCATAACTTCCCCCTTTCATGCCCCCAGAGTGCTACTCGGCTAGAGGAAAACCTCACATAGCCATGCTGACCCGACAAGTGAATGCTGTCTGGTTCAGAGGGGCCTTTGATGCTCTTAGGCAATATTTTACCTTCTGTTAATTGTCTCCAATTTCCACTCTCCAAACTATTCCTCTCCAAATCCCAACTAACCCACTGTCCCTCTTCTCATGAGTAGTCCTAGGATTCTACGTCACGCAGACAATAAGAGATACCAAGAAATAAAGTGTTTTAACTTTCTCCTGCATCCCATTGATCCTTCCCTCACCTGCCACTCCTGCTGTCTTAAGCTAATCCAAAATCAGAAACCATCTGTGAATGTCTTGTATGATTATGGGACTCTTCTGCTCTGATGTGATTATTCTTCTTTTTGGGATCACAGGGTTTTGTCACTTTATTTGGCTAGAAGGTAGAGTGTTGGCTTCCCTGAAGGAGTGGCCAATCTCAATGTCAACCATATAAGGAGAAGAGTCAAGGGTTTGGAAGGCGACCTTAGATCAAAGACAGCGGTAATGCTTTGCTCCCCGGCTGCCCTCTCCTGGGCCTGGCATCTAGGTCTTTGTGAATGCTGCTGGGCAGTGAAGAGAACAGGCCTCCAGAAGCCAGGACTGGACCGAGCTGACTTCATCAGAAACCACATAGGCCTGTGGCTGTGTGCTCTAAGGATAGGGACATTTGTGTGGCCAGTTTAAAGTTGCTCTTTACCCAAAATGTTGGGAGAATTAAGGAGAGGTTAGGTATTATAGCAACACTCAGCTGTACCACTGGATAAGGGGATGGATGGTCTGTGAAAGAAAAAGAAGCCCCTTTCTTCACCCCACAGCCATTGGGATGGCTGCAGCAGCCCTAGTGAGACCCCAGGGGGCAAGTACCGTATTTCCCCATGTATAAGACACACCTTTTCTGAAAAATTCGGGGTCTAAAAACTGGGTGTGTCTTATACAGTGGTTGTAGGTTTGTTTGTTTTTTAACTTGCATTTCCTGCTTTTTCACGCTTATATGATTTTTTTTTTTTGTATTTTCTTGAAGCTGGAAAGGGGGAGGCAGTCAGACAGACTTCCGCATGTGCCCCACCAGGATCCACCCGGCATGCCCACCAGGGGGCATGCCCATCAGGGGTGTCGCTCTGTCACGACCAGAGCCACTCTAGCGCCTGGGGCAGAGGCCAAGGAGCCATCCCCAACGCCCGGGCCATCTTTTGCTCCAATGGAACCTCGGCTGCGGGAGGGGAAGAGAGAGAAAGAGAAGAAGGAGAGGGGGAGGGGTGGAGAAGCAGATGGGTGCCTCTCCTGTGTGCCCTGGCCGGGAATCGAACCCGGGACTTCTGCACGCCAGGCCGATGCTCTGCCACTGAGCCAACCGGCCAGGGCCACGCTTATATGAATTTTATGATGAATAAAACTTGAGTTCAATAACTTTATGTAATAGATTTTTTTTTCAAATTTTGAGCCCCCAAATTAAGGTGCATCTTATACATGGGAGCGTCTTATACATGGGGAAATACGGTACATCCTAGGGTGGTACCACAGGGAGTGCCCTCCCCTCTGCAAAGCTGGGGCAGTTCTCCACCTGTCCAGCCTTGCTAGCCACATCTCTTCATCCATTCCTCTATTCACTGCACTCCTTCTACGTATAAATAATTCTAGACCTGCCTTGCTAAAAACCATTTTTCAGTCACCAGGCTATGGTAACTGGTTTCCTTCCTCTTCTTCTGAAACGGCCTTTCCTAAAAGTCATGGCTGACATCCCAATTAACAAATTCAATGGCTACTTTTTAATCTTTATCTTCCCTGACCTTTGGAGAATATTGGCTGTTGCTCATTCTGCCTATATCGTTGAAACGCGTTCCCTGCGGGGATTCTTGGCCTGCATGTGCCACAGGAATCTCAGACTAACAAGCCTTAGGTTGAGTTCACCAAATAGGTGCTCTCTCTCTCTACTCTCCTATACTCTGTATTTCTTTTAGTAGCACGGTGACCGCAGAGTAGCCTTATAGAAGAATATGGCATCAGCCCTCATTTACCTGAACCCCTTTCTCGTTCCAGTTAACTATTAAGGCATAGTTGATCATGTAAACCAACCTAGAAATTTTTCTAAAACCCATTCCCACCAGAATAGCCTGGATTACTGTCTCCTCACCCTTGGCTTGGATTAGTGGATTAGTGGATTGTCCTGCTTGACTCTCGTTCTTCCTTGCTTCAATCTATTTCTCAAACAACCATCGGCCCTGGCCGGTTGGCTCAGTGGTACAGCGTTGGCCTGGCGTGCAAGGGGTCCCGGGTTTGATTCCCGGCCAGGGCACACAGGAGAAGCGCCCATCTGCTTCTCCACCCCTCCCCCTCTCCTTCCTCTCTGTCTCTCTCTTCCCCTCCCGCAGCGAGGCTCCATTGGAGCAAAGATGGCCCAGGCGCTGGGGATGGTTCCTTGGCCTCTGCCCCAGGCGCTAGAGTGGCTCTGGTCGCAACGCCCCGGAAGGGCAGAGCATCGCCCCCTGGTGGGCGTGCCGGGTGGATCCCGGTGGGGCGCATGCGGGAGTGTGTCTGACTGTCTCTCCCCGTTTCCAGCTTCGGAAATATACAAAAAACAAACAAACAAAAAACAACCATCAGAATTGTACTAAGAGGGAAGGAAAAGTGAATCACCTCTCAACCTGACTGTTCCACGTCAGGACAAAGTTCATTCTCCTGAGAAGACACACACAGCCCATAATAACCTAGTCCCCCCGCTTCCCTGCCAGTATCACCTCCTACCCAGATAGGCTTCCTACACGCCAGTCACACTGACTTGTTTTCCTGCATAGGCTGTGCATTTTCACCCTCTGAATGCTTGCTTCTGGTGTCTGCTAGGTTCAGAATCCTTGTTTTCCTCTCTCCTTGGGAAAATTTAGAAGCCTTTTTCAAGAAAGCACAAATGTTTTCTCCTTTGAAAAGATGTTCCTGACGCCAAAAGACATCATGAGCTGTTCCTAGGCTCTTAAAATACTTAGTACAACTTACAAGTCTTGTTTCCATAATAACTGAGCTTCTCAGAGTTTGACATCACATAGTATCCACCTTCACGCTTCACCAGACCAGGACCTGCCATATGATAGATCCTTAATACATTTTAAAATTTTTAATTCATAAACCTTTCTGAAAACCAATCATTGTCCCTCATATGCTTATAAAATGCTTTCTTATTTCATTAGGCCTCTTTCTTTGCAGTGCTGGGTGTGTTCATTCATATAGCTAGCATCTGTTAAATACACACATACTTTGTGGGAGGGACTATATTTGAGGCCATGGGCGAAGGTAGCTGGAAGTTTGAGATTGAAGGGAGGTTTATTTCCCACTGTGCATGCATTACAGTTTCAATTTAAAAAGTAATTAAAAATAACAAATTAAAGGAGCACATTCAGTCCTGCCATGGGTCAGTAAAAATCCTGACCTAGCTTTGAGAGTTAGGATATAGCAAAACCTGGTCAGACAGAAAACATTGGCCCTGCAGCCTGGCCCATTGCCCACTCCTTTCTTAATTAGTTAGAAATTCCCACAATTAGCAGTACATAACACAAGAGGACAACATCTCCAGAAGGCTGCTGTTACCATGTACAAATTACCTGGAAAAAGGAAGCTTCCCTAGACAGTTCCCACTTATGCACATTAGCAAAAAAATTAGCCAAATGGCACCTTATCTCTTTTGGCAGAGACATATGGAGGCCACATGAGGGAGAAGGCAGGTTAGTTTCTTAACCTAGAAGGAAACTAGCCGCCCCTCCCCCACGAGATATCTCTCTCTCTCTCTCTCTCTCTCACACACACACACACACACACACACACACACACGGGGTGGGGTTGGTGCTCAGGGCAAGTGAAGAGAGATTGGGAACTGTGTTTTGTGGTTTTATAATTTGGCTCTGCGTCTGCTGCCAGTATAGAGTAACACCCAAGAGGGGGGGCGGGCTTAAAAATAGAGTGAACCTAGGCCTTGAAGGAAGTGATGGAGCTGGCGGGCTGAGCAGGGGTCAGAGGTCACTGGGGAAGCCAGAGAGCACAAGCCAAGACACATCCAAGTTCTTCTCCTTGTCACCAGTTCCTGTGTAGCACATTGTGTGTGTGTGTGTGTGTGTGTATTTAAACTTTAGTTAAGATACAATGTGGAGGGAGCCTAAAATGATCTTTCCAAATCATGTGATCATATAAATAGAGGATCCTGAGCTGAACTGGGACTAGCAGAACAAGAGGAAGTGATAAATGGCAGCTCTAGGATTTCAGGCTCTACCGAGAGGACATCTTCCTGGTGCTGCTATTCAGGCTGGTATGCATTACCAAAGGGGCCATGGAATTTCCTTTTCACAAGAGCTTTAAGAACAGGAGTGGTAATTATCTACCAGGATGGTATCAGCAGTTCCAGCCTGAAGGCAAAGTTCAGAATGAATCACTCCTTTGACCTGCTGAATCTGGGCGTTTAAGCACAGATTTTTAAAACCTTTTTTTTTTTTTTTAAATCAGATGTTGGAGTTTGGTTTTGTTTTCCCAGTTCTTGGTAGTCTTTCTGTTAGTGGCATTACTCTTTGGTGTGATATAATGAAATGTCTCAGCCCTCTTCCAACCACATGTACTTGTTTGTCACTGAAGTATCCAATTTCCCACCAGTTGCTGTCTTGAAATCGAATACCTTTGTAATCATATAGTCTAGTAATCTAGAGTTCAAGTGTTTTTCATAATTGGTCCGTTTTTCCTACCTCTTAAGCTACGTTCCCTGCTTTCCCCCTTTGACTGAGCCAAAGACCCCAGGACATTCTCTCCTCTAAGTAGATTCTCCACTAGGTGAACCATTAATGGCCCTTTTCCTAACCTGGGAACCTCTTTGATGCTAAGGACTTGCTGTGTTTGTAACACAGTTAGGGACAATGCAAGTGTCTAGTAGAGTGGTTTTCAACCTTTTTCATCACATGATACAAAAAACTGAATTACTAAAATTCTGCAGCAAACCAAAAAATATCTTTTTGCCAATCTGACAAAAGAAATGGGTATAATTTTGATTCATTCACATTGGAAAGCTATTGTCATATTGGTTGCTGTCATTGTTTTTATTTGACCATCTAAGGGAAAAGACGTCAGTGCCCCTGACTAAATAGTCAGGTATTTCATGTATTAAAAATTCTTACGGCACACTGGTTGAAAATCGCTGGTCTAGTAGAGTAAAATGTTCACGCAATTAGAGTATGTGGTATGATTTTAAATCCTCCTCAATCTCCAGTTCTGATAATGGGCACCTTGGGTTTTTAACTCTATGTTATAGCCAAAATAAAAAAGTTATCACCATTCTCCAGGGTCATTCTCAGCCTTATTGCCTCCATAAACATATTGCACATTGAACCATCTCGATGGTTCTTTTATCCATTTGTCTCCCTACAAAGACGTATTAGTCTACACTGATGTTTCAGCCATAAAAATGATCCCAACCATCTTTGCTCTGCCTCCTTTTTTCTTTTATACACAGCTTAACTCTTAAATCTTTCATAAACCCTTTCTCTGCAGTGGTGTGTAAACACTTCATTCCAACAGTTTACTGTTCTCACTCTCACTTAAAAGGAAATTCAAACCTTCTGCCTGATTTTGGAGGTTAAGAAGCAGCTTGGCCATGTGACTCAGCCCCTGAGATGCTCACTGGGAGTATAGACCAGAACCCTTGCTATGCGGTCATTACTTGGCAGAAGACAAATCCTTTAAATTTTGAGGATTTTGTTTATCTCCATAGTCACATAGGGATAAAAACACAGACCTGCCTCCTGGGATTGAAGGCAGACCAACATTTGTAAACACTGAAGAATGGTATACAGGGGGTCCTTGGGTTACGACACAGTTCCCTTCTTAACGATAGTGATGTAACTCAGATTTTGGTGTAAGTTGAAACACACCCTAGCCTAAGTTACTTATCTATCCTAACACAGTTGTAAAATTATAATCTAGAACATAAAAACACAACTAAGCCACAGAAAAAAGGAAAAGGGCATAAATATACTGTATTGTACACTGTACTATAGTAACAGGAAAAAAAATGCCCAAAAAATGAGTTTAAAAACATTCCTTACCTTTATTCCTGTGGTTGGTTTGCACACTGGAAGGAGCATTGCAAGGTGGAAGAGAGTGACCTATAGGGAGGAGGAAGCTGCAGAGACAGGAGAACCTGCAGAAGGTGCTGGAGATACTGGGTCAGGTGAATCAGGATTGCCTAAGGAACACGCAGGAGACGCTGGAGATGCTTCTACCTGTATTAAGTCTTTATGGGAGTGAGCATCATAAACTCGAAACGTCTTATGTCGAGATTGTCGTAATCTGAGGACCCCCTGTACATGCTGATTGAAAAAGTAATAACTTGCGCTCACAAATAATTTCCCCTAAAGGTCAATTACACCCACAGCATTTCTTTTGCACACACAGGAAGTCTCAGCCCCAGCTCTGTTGAATGTACTTCCTTTCTCATGGGTCACCATAAAGGTGATTTTAGGATGTAATATATATTTCACAGTAAAAATTTTCATTCCCCATAATTCCAGAGCCCCAATCAATGGCCCCCGTATTTTCATTCTGAGTAAAACAAAATGTCTATTCAATCATAGAAAGTGGGTATTTGTTGGAACATGCAGGCTACATTCCCTTTGTAATGCTACTGACAACTGAATCCTGTACATTATGTTGACTTGGGGGTTGTCTGACTGCCCATTAACTCATACAGTATGTTATAAAGCTTTTTTTGGTCTTTCTAATGTTTCTCATGAGCTAATAATTCTGAGGAGAAACAAAACAACAAGAGGACAGAAACTGTGTCCTGCTAAATTGTAATCTCATCGAAAAGAGAGAAGCTAGCCCAGCAACCAGACTGTAATGGGGAAAACCATTCATCAATTCAGAAAGGTGGACTAGTTATAGGGCTTATAGTTTGGGATCAGGGCTATTCCTCAGTATCAAAATGAAAGAAAGCATTAGTAGAATGAGAGTGTTCCTTCTGTGGCTGGTTCAAGAGCCCTCCTTGTTTCTGGCGTGAATGAAGAAGGCAGGAACCAAGTATTTAGCAGTTCGTTCCTCTGGGCAAGTCCATAATATCTTACCAGGCCATGGGGCAGGGTGTGCAGGCATCTTGGAATGAGCATCTGAGACATGGCCTCATGTCCTTATTCAGGCCTGAACACGGGCCCTTCAGAGGTGAGTACACAGAGGACCTAAGATGGTTCTGCTTTTAGAGTCAGGCTTTCTGGATTAATGTCTTCAAGACTCTGTCTCGAGCATCTGGAGGTGGGATTCCGGTGAGTGGATTTCCGCCTGTGGCAGCAACAACACTTGAAAAAGAAAAAGGATGTCAATTTGAGGAAGGAGAGGAGTGAGGCAGAGATAAACAGAGAAAAGCAGTATGGAGCATGCTTTTCTCCTTCTGAGCCAATAGACTCCGTCAGTGAGGGAGAGGGAGGGGGGAACGCCATGGTGAGACCCGGAAGGGGGGGCTGGTTGGACACATTTACTTCCATTTTACAGATGAGGGTCCAGAGGCATTTCCAAAGTTGGTAACTTGCCCAGGACCAAGTATGGCTTCAAAAAGTCTATTGACTTAACCACTATGCAATTCTGAGGGAAAAAAAAGCCAGGGTTTCCTCCTTGATAGTCCAGCCCAAGAGGAACTATGGGGGCACACTGTGTTTCTGTATTTTTTTTTTCAGCAGGTTAACATCCAGTTCAATTATTTTGGTTGGTTATTCCTTTGCTAGGGTCACAGAGATCTGGGGAATTTCCCCCTCCTCCTTTTCTGAGGTCAATGTACAAAGGGACAAAGAACACCTCAGAGTGTCAATCACAACCACCATCTTGGCATAGCCTTGAGGGTCAACCACACAGCTCAGTGGAGAATCAGTGAGCACTTATTATGTTCTAGCACCATTTCAAGGGCTTCTCAGACCCCTAGATTCTGATAAGTAGTTATGGTTATTTTCTCCATTTCATAAACAGGAGGATTAAGAAGGCACAGAGAGGTAAAGCGACTTTCCTAAGGTCCAACCACAGACGAGAGACAAATTGATCTCAAATTCAAATCTTCAGGATGCTCTGATGGGTTTTAACCCTGTCCTGCCCTGTAGCCGCTGTTCCCCCAGGATGCATTTATACAGGTAAGCTTCCTCTTTCACTCCTCAAAAAAAGGGCTGTATTCGAAGTCAAGTGAGCTTTGCCCCTCTAGGGCAGAGAGTATGCTAAATCAGAGAATGTGGCAAGAAAGAATGTGGCCTGAAATCCCAAGTGCATGGGAGCAAGACTAGTCCTCTCAGTGTTGAGAGGTGGCAGAAGGGGAGGATCCGCGGGCTGTGTGGAACGAAGGGAGGTTAGAGGCGGCGCTTCTTCTCCTGTTGCTGCTCCAGGCAAAAGCCCTGTGGGAACAGCGCTGAGCCCCTTCTGTTCGATACCTGACCACAAGCTCCTCTGGAAGTAATATAAGAACACTTGACCATGTCTCTTAGTCTCGTTTTTATGTTCCACCAATGTATGGAATCATGTAGTTCTTGTTTTTTTCTGATTTACTTATTTCACTCCGTATAATGTTATCAAGATCCCACCATTTTGCTGTAAATGATCCGATGTCATCATTTCTTATGGCCGAGTAGTATTCCATAGTGTATATGTGCCACATCTTCTTTATCCAGTCTTCTATTGAAGGGCTTTTTGGTTGTTTCCATGTCTTGGCCACTGTGAACAGTGCTGCAATGAACATGCGGTTACCAGGGGTGGGGGGAGGGAGGACATAGGAGGAGGGAAGGAGAGAGTTAGGGGGAGGGGGAGGGGCACAGAGAACTAGATAGAGGGTGACGGAGGACAATCTGACTATGGGCGAGGGGTATGCAACATAATTTAATGACAAGATAACCTAGACATGTTTTCTTTGAATATATGTACCCTGATTTATTAATGTCATCCCATTAACATTAATAAAAATTTATTAAAAAAAAAAAAAAAAAAAAAAGAACACTTGACATTAAGTGAAGGAGACACAAGGAGAGAACTTTCAGCAGTGATTTCACTCCGGGGGTGGGGAAGAGCTAACCAAAGGACTTTCCCAACGCTGGAAGAAGCTTCCATTTTAGATGATGGAATGACTTATCTAGAAAACCCAACAAATCATCCCCAATCAGCTTGTGATAAAAAATGAGTTTGGCAGTCTCAGAATAGAAGGAAGAAGCAGGACCAGCTAGGTAGTTTGAGGCAGCCCATTGCAAAAGGAAAATGCAAAGCCTTTTGGGTTCAGAAATTATTAAAATCGTCAAGACTATGACAGCAGAGCATTAAACCAAGTGCAGGGCCATTTTGAAAGCAGGACTCTGTGTGATGGCATGGGTTCAAAATACCATGGAAGCCACCCCATGATCAAAAGAAATTGGCCCAGTGCCAAAAAGAAATTTATAGAAATATATTCAGAATCTGTGAACAAATGGAAGGGGAAACAACAAAGCTGAAAAATATATAAGAAAAAGTAGAGCTAACAGACATATGGAAAGCATTGAATCATCAATAAGGAATTACAAAGATTCTTTCTAATTATAAAAATAAATCATATACTGGGACAGAAAGCGTACTTGTTTAATGCAAAGAAATAGTAACATAAAATTGGTGAGACCATATTTTCACATCATAACAATACAGTTATAATTAAATAGGGAAAATAGAATACGGAAACAAATCACATAAAAATTAAAATTCAAAATATCATTTAAACTTTTATAGAGGAAAGCTACAGTAAAATCTTTTCTAAAAATAGCAAGCATGTAAGCACAACACATAATAATTAATAAGATGCTGGAAAAAGTGTAATGAGAAGAAAAATGTATTTCTCTTGGTATATATTAATAATAAAATGAAACTAGAAGCCACATGAATTAATTCTACACCCAAAGAACTTCCAAATGGAATAATTTAATGAATCAAAACAGAATTAGAGAATGAAAATACAACAAAATCTTAAAAGAAAGGTTGAGAATAGAAATAAACCAACAGAACTATCATTTGCATTCTCACAAAATGGACAAAATTGATAAACCACTGGCCCAACAAAAAGGAGAAATTTCAAATTAATGTAATCAGGGGAAAGGCAAAATAGCATAGATATTGTTAAATGTTAAAGAGCATTGCTCTCAGCTATAAATGCATGGCTAATTTATTTAATAATTGCACTTATATTATTTATCTCAAATAGGTAATAAAAACGTATGCAACAAGAAATAGAAAACATTATTAATTCATAGTATTGAAATAGGAAAAAGTAGGTATTAAGATCATGATGATTTAACTGCAGAATTTTCCAAGCTTTTAAAGAATAAATAACCCCTTATGCTACTTGAATTGCTCCCAAAATATATTTTTAAAGTATGAAATATTTCCTTAGGGGATAATGTTTCCTCAGTAAATTTGTTGAGCCTTTGTTGTTGGGCTAGAAAAACTTCATTAATGAAACAAAGATGTAAAACTTGAAGCAAAATCTTAGCCAACATAATATAATTGGGTAAAATTTTGTTCAGTATGGAAAAAAGCAAGATTTACTCCAAGAATGTAAAGTTGGTATATTATTGCAAAATGTTTACTAAAATTGATCATAAAAAAATAAGCAAAATAGGCCCTGGCCAGTTGGCTCAGTGGTAGAGCGTCGGCCTGGCGTGCAGAGGTCCCGGGATCGATTCCTGGCCAGGGCACACAGGAGAAGCGCCCATCTGCTTCTCCACCCCTCCCCCTCTCCTTCCTCTCTGTCTCTCTCTTCCCCTCCCGCAGCCGAGGCTCCATTGGAGCAAAGATAGCCGGGGCGCTGGGGATGGCTCCTTGGCCTCTGCCCCAGGCGCTCGAGTGGCTCTGGTCGCAACAGAGCCACGCCAGGGAGGGGCAGAGCATCGCCCCTGGTGGGCGTGCCGGGTGGATCCCGGTCAGGCGCATGCGGGAGTCTGTCTGACTGTCTCTCCCCGTTTCCAGCTTCGGAAAAATACAAAAAAAAAAAAAAAAAAAAAAAAAAAAAGGCAAAATAAGCACAGTAGATTACTGCCGCATAATAAAGCATAGATACTTCAATAGTAAAAGTCAAATACAAATGCTAGCACAATGCATTCAAGACATTCTTGTTTTGCAAGTTAATGCAGCTATATCTAGAAATAGAAACTAGAAATAAACAAGCCACAAAACTATTAAGATAATTAAGAAAAGTTCAAAGGAATTAAAAGCCACAATTTAATGTCATTCCTTTATATTGACAAAACACCACTAGAAAATACAAAGAATTTCTATAAAAATTTTTTAAAAGCTTAATAATGTCAAGTCAGAATAAATGGTTTTAAAAAATTGTAAAACCCAGATGGAAAAATAAAGGAATATATACTTTATAAAGAGATATCAGGCATTTGTGAAGCCTAAAGTTGGAATGGCAATATTTTAAAATTAATGAAAATATTTAATGCACTACAAAGTCAAAGTTGCTGTTATATAATATACTGTGTGAATATTTATGAATTGATGGGACACATTATCTGAATAGAAAAGAAACCCCTAATACCAAATAGTATTTT
This sequence comes from Saccopteryx bilineata, assembly GCF_036850765.1. Lineage (NCBI taxonomy): Eukaryota > Metazoa > Chordata > Mammalia > Chiroptera > Emballonuridae > Saccopteryx > Saccopteryx bilineata. The sequence goes on from NC_089499.1 coordinate 32,426,408, forward strand.
AAAGATGTGATTGTACATGTTCTATTTTAAGTATATTTTAAACATTTAAAATAATTATCAAAAACACAGAATTAGGTGTAAAAAATTAGAAAAAATAATTATATAGAAAACCCAGACATAAATTTATGGCATTAGATCAGGACTGTCCAAAAGAAATATAAAGTAAGCCATATACGTAATTTAAAATGTTCCTAATAGCCATATATTTTAAAGTACAAAGAGACAGGTGAAATTAATTTTAATAATGTTTTATTTAACCAAATATATCTAAAATATTTCAGCACATAATCAATATGAAAATGATTAATTATCTACTTTACATTTTTTGTTCATAGTAATTAATCTATGAGCTACAGGGTATATTTTACATCTATAGCTCATATCAGTTCAGACTAGCCACATTTCATATGAGCTATCATACTGGACAAAACAGTATAATAATAATATTTGACAAATTGTTTATATACAGTGTGTCCATAAAGTCATGGTGCACTTTTGATCGGTCACAGGAAAGCAACAAAAGACGATAGAAATGTGAAATCTGTACCAAATAAAAGGAAAACTCTACCAGTTTCATACCTATTCAGTGCAGTTCGATGTGGGCTCATGCACAGATTTTTTAGGGCTCCTTAGGTAGCTATCCCGTATAGCCTCTACAGACTCGTCACTGACTGATGGCCAACCAGAACGGGGTTTCTCCACCAAACTGCCGGTTTCCTTCAACAGCTTATCCCACCGAGTAATGTTATTCCTATGTGGTGGCGCTTCGTTATAAACGCGTCAATATTCACTTTGCACTTTGGTCACAGATTCGAATTTAGCGAGCCACAGAACACACTGAACTTTCCTCTGTACCATCCACATTTTGACTGGCATGGCCGTGGGCTGCTCTGCTGTATACATGGCGTTATGTCATCATCTGCGCATGCGCACATGCTGCCACATCATCCTACAGAAACTGGGAGGGTTTTCCTTTTATTTGGTGCAGATTTCACATTTCTATCATCTTTTGTTGCTTTCCTGTGACAGGTCAAAAGTGCACCATGACTTTAAGAACACACTGTATAAATATTTAGTATATATTTATAATAGTATATATAAACGGCTAAAGAAAAAAATGAATGCAAATTTCTTAGTCTGTTCAGGCTGCTATAACAAAATACTGCAGACTAGGTAGCTTAAAAGAACAGTATTTTATTTTATACAGTTCTGGAGGCTGAGAAGTCCAAGATCAAGGTGCTGGCATGGACACTTTCTGATTCATAACCAGCACCTCCCATGGTAGAAGGGGCTAAGGAGATCTGTGGGGTCTCTGTAGTAAGAGTACTAATCCCATTCATTCAAACTCTACCCTCATGAATTAACTACTTCCCAAAGGCCCTGTTTTCTGACACTATAGCTCTGAACATTCGGATTTTCACATGTGAATTTTGGGGAGATGTAAACATTCAGACTTAAGTAGTAAGTATTATCATCGTAACATTATTTATAATACCAGTATCTTGGATGATACTAAACAGGGGTCAGGCTAAAAAAATCATGTGAAATCAACAAAATAAAACATTCTGTAACAAGTCTAGAGATAACTGTCATGGCACAAAAATAATGAGATAATAATATTGCATGAAGTAAACAAAGTCCAAACAAAGCAACACTATTACAAAAGCATTTTTGTGCAATGACAAAGAAAACACCTAATTGCGAGGAATGCAATAGTAATATTGCCATAATAATATAGCGTGACCATAGCAATTTTACATTAATCACATTTTAGTGGATGTAAGGCCTCTTTTCTTATAAAGAGACTTCTGTTTATAAAGGAAGGAAAGGAAATGCTATGCTATATTGCAACATGACCACAATAGTTACCAAATTTTGGTTATACAGTGCCATTGCATTGTGTGTTTGACTTACGAATATTCAATGTATTCACATCTCTTCCACATGATTTTAAATGTTGCCAAATTAGGTTTTTTCTTTCTCACTTGGGGTTCCAGGAGATAATTAAGTCCCAATGTCCTAAGATATTCATTCATAGTAAAGAATGGATTCGCTTATATCTGGAACTGTGTTTACTCAGCACCCTGATCGTCTTACCAACACACCGGTGGTAGCCCCAACTATGTCCTTTTGATAAAGCTCAAACAAGTATCTCTTTGCCTTCTGCTATTCTTTTTCTCCCTCTAAATACTGCACATTTGGAGGCTTTTTAACAAAATAAAGATTGTCAGAAGAGATGATACATGAACTTCTGAATAATTCTGCTTATATCAATGAACAGGCCAGGGTACCATCCACCCCTGGAGGCTTTCTCAGGAAGATTAATGATCATCCAAAATCAAATGGAAACAAGCCAAGGTCAAAGAGCAGTAAATCAAGACCCGGATGAACACACTGGAGGTTCAGCCTTGGATAGTACATCAAACAATGTTCAGTGTTTTTGAAAACATACAAAAACTGGGAGGGAGGAGGGCTTGACAGGCTCACTTCATGAAAAGAGTTTCATTCTCATCAAGCTCAAACGAAATGGAAATGCCCCCTGCAAAGAAGTATTTCTCAAAGTGCAGAAGTATTTCTCAAAGCTGTTGATAGCCAAGAACCCCTCATTCTCTGTTCTATAAAATTCTATAAAAATTTGAATGAATTCTCATTCATATGGTCATTCCCTGGAGTTGATTCCCTGGGAAACTGACTCTGAGGTGGCAATTAACATATAGAAGGATTATTAGGAGTATTGTCAGGATCAACACATCAGAAGGAAGAGAAAGAAAGCAGGATTGGGCAGAGAGAAAGGTTGGGTTGTGCTATAGTCACAACAGAGGCCTCAGCCACTTCCATAGGAAGTTCTGGAGCTGGGATGGCCTTTGTTGGTCAGTCTAGGAGGCGAGGCTTTATACCCTTTCACTAGCCTCTTATTAGATATGGGCTGACATGGAAAGAGGACATGACCTTGGGTAAGGAAGCTCTTTTCAGCTAAGGGCAATTCTGAAGAGGGTTGAAGGCCATCTGCCAATAGCACTCTCAACAGCTAGGGAAATAGATCCTTCAGCCCGGAAGGTAGATCTGGGTGATGTGTGACAGCATGGACCATTGCTTCTTTAACAAGTATATGTTGAACATCAGCTATGTACCAGGCACTAAGCTCAGATCTGTGGAGATACAACTAGGAACAAGATATGTCTTTTCCTTGAGGATTTCCCCAGGTCCAAAATAACAAATCTTCATTCCATAATGAGGACAAATTCAAAACCTTTCACTTAAAAGACAGTAAGAGCCAGTCTGCTTTTCTTTGACATCAAAAGCAGTCTGCTTTCCCTTTCTCCATTTTGGAATGGAATTTCAAGAGTTCCTTTAAAGAGTTTATTGCTCTGGTTCTCTTAAAGCTCCTTTGGATGGCTTGGTTTTTAATTGGGATCGAAGAATCATGGTATTTTAGACCTAGAAGAGACATTAGAGGACACATGCCGTAACCTGTCTCCCAGAGTTGGAGACATCCTTTCTACAGCATCTCAGACACATGGTGATTCAGTTTCTCTTACATACCTCCAAGGGTAGAGAACTCCCTATCCAGAGAGGAAGCCTGTTTCATTGTTGGGTAACTTCAGTTGTTACTAATGACCTCCACTCATTGATTCTATCTAGTTCTGTTGTCTTAAACAATATCAAATATCCATATTCCTTCTCATAATGGGAGACACCTATAATCTTAGCCTTCTCTACTCCAGGTTAAATATACCCAGTTCCTCTAATTATATCTCATTAAATTGTATCTTTTAGTTATCTTCATAATGTTTTCCCCTGTGTCCATTTCCCTTAGACTGCTTGCCTTCAGGCCTTATTCTTACATTGTTGATTCCAGGCTCTAAACTTTTCTTCCAAAAATACATTATATTATAAGCCAGAATCATATATTTATAACACAGATCTACTAGTCACTTCCCACCCCCCACACTACAATATGTTTGAATACAAGATCCCAGTCTCTAACATAGCACAAAGGTCCATCAAGATGGGTCCCTACCTATGATTTGAGCCTCAAGTCCTACTACCTCCAGTGTGCACCCTATGATTAAAACACCACCTCCTCTTTGTACTTGGCCTCCTTCCTCCTTGCTGTGGCTGTTCTCTTCTATCTTTCTAGTCAAATCCTATTAAATCTTCAAAATCCAGTTTAAAAGTCAATCCCTCTATATGATAATCCCAAAGAAGTTGTCTTCATCTCTGTACTTCTGCAGAACTATTTAACCCTCTCTTATACCACTTATCACATTGTTCAGTAATAATCAGTTATGAGTCTACCTTCCCAATTAGAATATAAGTCTTTGACTGCCAGGAATTCTGGTCTATTTTTGGCATGTTATAATCAAGTACATGAGTAAATGAATGAATGCGTGAGTGAGTGAATGAATATAAAATATTTTTTAAAACCATCAGCTTAATGATCTGCTACTAAATTTTTAATATTTATCTTAACCAACCTAGGACAGCTTCACCCTCAGAGTGTACAATTAAGTTTTGAAACTGAAGACAGAGATTTGCAATTCTCCCTGTAAAGTAAATTTCTTGTCTGTCATAATAAAGTCTAATCTTAATTCTGTTACTGGTAATGTTAGCTAGTCCTGTCTCAGTTTTGTACTATGTATACATTTATTAACAGAAAACATAATTTTATATCTTCAAATAAATTGCTGACAAAACTGATAACCACAACTGGGCTAACAATTCATAACTTTCCTCTAACAGCTTCTTTCCAGATGCCAGGACAATAAGCTACATCCTTATTGCTGTTATAGAAAGTCCAATCATCTCATCTTCACATCATTGAAAACTAACCAATCCATGTATTCTTTCTGCATGATAGAACAGTGAGCCTATCATTAAAGGTCTGTATTTGTTTTATTTTTATTTATTTATTTATTTATTTTTGTATTTTTTTTTTTCTGAAGCTGGAAACAGGGGGGGGGGGTCAGACAGACTCCCGCATGCGCCCGACCGGGATCCACCCGGCACGCCCACCAGGGGCTACGCTCTGCCCACCAGGGGGCGATGCTCTGCCCCTCCAGGGCATCCGCTCTGCCGCAACCAGAGCCACTCTAGCGCCTGGGGCAGCGGCCAAGGAGCCATCCCCAGCACCCGGGCCATCTTTGCTCCAATGGAGCCTTGGCTGCGGGAGGGGAAGAGAGAGACAGAGAGGAAGGAGAGGGGGTGGAGAAGCAAATGGGTGCCTCTCCTATGTGCCCTGGCCGGAAATCGAACCCGGGTCCCCCGCACGCCAGGCCGACGCTCTACCACTGAGCCAACCGGCCAGGGCCTGCATTTGTTTTAAAAGAGAGGTTTTATGGCAATCAGAAATGTAAATTAGTGATAATTTCCTTGGATTTTCAAAAAAAGTATATTTCAAATTTTTACCTTTATTCTTGATACCATGCTCAGTCTGTACTGATAACATGAGTCATATCTTGAACTAATAAAGGGAAGAAAAAAATATAATGTATTATGGTCTTTTCCTAAAGCCAAAATGCATCCCTGTCCCATGTTAGCTTTAATAATCTACATAGTTGGAGGAGAAACATTTTGCTCTTACCATTACTCTAAATAGATGGTTTGTGTCATTTAGTATCTCCCTATAACACAATGACATAGTTAAGTGATAGATTAAATCTTATCCCATTATGCAATTTAGGATATGTCTCTTACTATAACATGAAAAACCTTGGTGTCTTTTAGCAACTTAAAAGAATTCCGATCATTCTATCAGTAAATGCATACCCGGATCACTGTACTATAAAGCCTGGGAGTGTCAGATGAGAAGACAAGGTTCATTTGTAAGGTCTAAGAGTTAAAGGGGGGGAGAAGAGAAATGGCCTGACCAGGTGGTGGCGCAGTGGATAAAGCATCAGACTGGGATGCAGAGGACCCAGGTTCGAACCCCCAAGATCACCAGCCTGAACGTGGGGTCGCTGGCTTAAGTAAGGGATCATAGACTTGACCTCTTGGTAGCTGGCTTGAGACCAAGGTCGCTGGCTCTGCTGGATGCCCCGGGTCAAGGCATATATGAGAAAACAATCAATGAACAACTTAGGAGGTGCAATGAAGAATTGATGCTTTTCATCTCTCTCCTTTCCTGTCTGTCCCTATCTGTCCCTCTCTCTGTCTCTATGACAAAAAAAAAAAAAAAAATGGAGAGGGAAATGTAATTCTGAGTCTTTTAAAAAGTTCCTTGACTCAGTCATAATGAGAACCTACAATGTTATACACAATAGAGGAGATCTGGGAATGAAGATGAATACACAGAAGAACAAAATGTAGAAATTTCCAAATCTTATTGGAATGTGTAAATTAAAAGACATAAAATTCATTACTATGATGAGCCCCAAGAATATTTTTCATTAATGTTTTCATCAAGACAGAGTTTTAAATACACAAATAAACTTGAAATGTCAACACACCATCTAACATATTTTTGTGCACACTCTGACTTTGAATGAGCCCATTTAACCTTGTTTGCTATTTGCTAAAGAACCTTGCTGATCTATTCTAAGATTATTGTAACCCTCAGCCCCCAACAGTCATTTCTACCCAGTTGAAATAAGATTAAAGTATTATTCACTGAAATAGAGCATTTCAAGAAAACTCAGTGCTAAATTCAGAAGATGACAGTTGTTCAAATTATATTCAAGTTTTTCCCATTTGGAATCTGAGGATGAGGCAGCAACTCATCACCTTACTGAAAAATCTAGATGATGGTTCTTCAGCAGTAAAACATTCATAAAAGTCCACAGCACCGTATTACTCATTCCCCACTTCTGACTCATGCACGTTTTCAGAAATAATCCTCCTTTGAATGTTGCTGCAATGGGAAATATGAAGAGCAAAATTGTTTTGGCACAACTTCATGCTTGTTTTGTTGAGTTATGAACTGTGTTTAGTTTCACGCTTTTGATTTTATGCATTCTGGATGATATATTGGCATACATAACATCTCTCTGTACATTAGAAATAGACATGCTATGATACTTTCTATGATTTAAAAATTCTCTATACAGCTACTTACAGAAATTTCTTTTATAGTAATCTATTACTTTCCACCATGAAAATATTTAATACCATTAAAATAAAATAAATTTTATAGACTATGTATTGCAATACTTTTTTATTTGACAGTATGATATTGTACTCATGCATAAGAAAAAGTTGATAAGCAAATTTTTACATAGAGTTGATTTTACTTTTGAAAATAAAAAGGGGAAGTGAATTTATAAATTTCAGTGCTTTAGGACGTACCTTCCCAATGATAGTAAAAAATAAAAAAAGAAAACTGTTTCTCTCAGTCTAGCTCAAGGATACCCATTTCTGAGAAACTTTTGTAAACAACTCTGGTCTGCTGTGATTACTGCCTCCTCTGAATTTCAATGGAAACTTAATGTCATTTTACTCATTTTGGCTCTTAATCGTGGCCTTTCATGATTTTGTTGATTCATACCTTGTGTTTTTCAGTATGGACTTCGGAGTCAGAGATAGGCTTGGATTTCATGTCGATCTTAATCAATAAAATGGGTCAATCATAATTTCCATAATTTCCAAAGGATCATTGTAAGGATTAATGCACTAATGTATGCAAAGCTTTTAGCATAGGGCCAGGCATATGTTAGGAGTTATAAAACCAATAGCTATTATTGCAATTTGACAGTTATAAATGTGTTAAATACCTACTGAAATATTTAGAGGTAAAGTGACATGATGTTTGCAACTTACTTTCAAATGGTTAAAGAAAAGATATACATATACATAGACACATACATATATATAAATATAAATATGTATGTGAGAGAGAGAACAAAGTGTTAACAATTGGTGACATTAAAGAGTATACAGATGTTCATTGTACCATACTTTTTCAAGTTTTCTATAGATTTGAATTTTTTAAAATATAAGAAGAAATGTAAATTAGATTTTATAATTTTCTTATTTACATATTTTAAAAAGTTACTTGTGAATATTCATATTTCAGTCTTACCATGACCATTTAATCACATAGACACATTTTACTTCATGGTGCACATAAAAGTTAATTGTCACAGATGGCTCTTCAGCCATCTTTCCATTTATTTGTTTTGTTCATCATTTTATGCTCTCACCTTACCAGCTCTTGATTCTCATGACTCTATCCTCCGGTTCTTATAATTCTGTTTCTGACATGACTTCTGTTTAAAAACCCATTTAGTTTTTCTTTCTGGCTTGTTCAGATCCTGTTTCATGCTTTTGTTGACGTTTTTATTTTTTTAACTTAAAAAAAGCAACAAATTAATACATATTTGTAGTAAAATATAAAATTCAGGCTACACTGAAATGCAGAGAAGAAAGCTAAACTCCTCTCCACTTCACAGTTCCACTTCTCAAAAAAAACAACAACACATTTAATAGTTTAGCATGTACCTGTCAGGTAGTTTCATGTTCACATTCAAGGATATAGGCACATTTCTATTTTTATTTTTTTATTGATTGATTTTAGAGAAAGAGAAGAAGAAGAGGGAGAGAGAGAGAAACATTGATTTTTTTTCATCCACTTATTTATGCATTCATTGGCTGTTTCTTGTATGTGCCCTAACTAGAGATTAAACCCACAAACAACTGAGTTACCCACCAGGGTTGTTTAATTTTTTAATTGAGTTATGTTACTTATTTTTTTTCTTATCTTATTGCATTGGTTTGACCTTCTAGAACAATGTAAGTTAACAATGATAACAAATATCCTTAAATTATTCCTGATTCTACTTTTTAAAAATCATATTCTTGGATTTAAATTATATTTCTTTCATTAGTCTTTCCCAAAATAAACCCTCATTAATGAGGTTAGCCTAACTTCTCTATAGGTAAGATAAATCAACTAATTAAACTCCTAAGTAAGGGCAGAAACTATTCCTTATCATTTATATTTCTTTTTGGACTTATCCATGCATTTTTCTAGTCCTTGTTAAGTGAGAGTATTAGATAAATATTACCTTTTTCTAGATGTGGAGTCAGTTTTACTACAGACTAGTTTTGATATACCAGAAACACATTATGATTATTCTACAAACATTACTATTAGAGGCTGAAAATCAAAATTGAACAGCTTCTGGACAAACATACCTCAAGGAAGTTTTATAATTTTAGGCCTACTGTGGCAGACAATTAGGGCCTGCATGCAATAATTTGCCTAAATAAAGGTGCCTGTATGGCCAGTAGTTGTGGCCATCGCCGCCGCCAGGCAGGTGCAGGTTCCCATTAGATTCAGGCAGATGGTAAAGAAACTGTGGAGCCAAAAACTGGTGGCCCATGCCTTTATTCCAGCCTTGCACCCGGCAAGTGAAAAACACACTGAGGTAAAAACACTTCCCTTTCCATTCAGGGCTCCCAAAGCCACTGACACATTTGGGTTTTCCTAGAATCAAAGGTCCTCATCAGTCTTAGTTACCTCTGGTTCCCCATCTGCCAACATGGCTTCTTACTCTGAAGAACTGGCTTCTCTCTCCTTCCCTTCCATCTTGGCTTCTTCTTCAGCACCCTGCCATCTTGGCTTCTTCTTCTTCTTCCTTCTAAAAAACTACCTGGGCCCACACAGACCGCTCCTTCAGCTACATTAGCATAACAATGGCCTTCCCAACCAGGAAGGTAATTAGGAGTTTCACCTGGGCAGTGCCATTCACATGGGCAGTGCCATTTTTAACCAAGTGAGCTAACATAAAAATCACATTTTACAAACTTATTTGCCCAACAGTGCCAAATAAAAAGCTCACAAGACTTGCTCTCTGGGTCTTTAGAATATTTTGTAAAATCCAATAAAACATACTGTGATCTACACATTTCTGGGGCCAGAGTCAAGGACAGAGGTGATATTGGCAGAAAGAGTGATTGATGAAAGTAGCACATCTTTACAGTCAACCAGAATACATTTGTAACAACACCTACTCTCTGCAAAGTTAGAAAAAGAGTGAATTGACCACATGTACATAATATTTAGTCTGTTAAACAATAGAAATATGATCTTCCTCAAGAGAAAACTGCACACATAGTTACTAAATATCCCTGAATTTTGCTGTAAGGAAGATGATTGGATGGAGCCATTGAACTTTCTTTCCTTGAATCACACAACTCTCAATTACCTCCACCAATGAGTTCTTACCACCTCAGAATAGGTCTCTAATTTTCCATCAGATTTCATTTCAGTCTGGCCTCTGGGTCAAGAATGTATTCAATTAAAATCTTGAAAGCCAGATTTCATATCAACCCATCAACTTATTAATAACTAGTTGTTATGCTAATTGCCATAAAAATACTCCTCAGCCAACTATTCCTGTTAATTGAGTGGTTATTTTATTCTTAAAGCCTGTTTTGAATGATTACTATGTACTAGTTCTTATGCTACAGATAGCAATAAAAAGGTAAGTAGGCCACAGTCCCTGGCATCAAGATCTTCATAATATCTACCTTTTCTACTGAGAAGTTTAAAAAATTATATTTCAGTATAATGATGTGGTTTAGTTTATATTATTTATTTCCATCGTAATTATTGCAATTAAAGCATATTAAGCAGCAGCAAGATTTAAGTCTGTTAAAATCCATTTAATTTAACTGTACCAATGGGAGTCAGACCTTCTAAAAGCTTTCTTCCTTATGTAGGCTGTTTTTACTATTCTCCCAAAGGATAAACTAAATAGAGTGCACATAGGCTAGAACCTAAGTAACCAGTTACTACAGTCTGACAAATGTTCTCGTGATGACAATTAAGCATAACACAAGAATGTCAAAAAAGTTGAAAGTCACTGGTCTCGCAAGAACATATAGACTGGATGCTTCTATATTATCTTTGTGGAGTTCTCCTGGGCAAAATTACATGACAATACTCAGAAAGCAGTTTCACTAGTTTATAACTACATGTTTTTAGTAGCCCACTAAGCCTAACACTCATCAACAAAGTCAGGTTTTTGTTTGTTTTTTTTTAATAATTTTATTTTTTTAATGGGGTGACATCAATAAATCAGGATACATATATTCAAAGATAACAAGTCCAGGTTATCTTGTCGTTCAATTATGTTGCATACCCACCACCCAAAGTCAGATTGTCCTCTGTCACCTTCTATCTTGTTTTCTTTGTGCCCCTCCCCACCCCCTTTCCCTCTCCCATTCCCCCCTCCCCCCCGTAACTACCACACTCTTATCAATGTCTCTTAGTTTCACTATTGTGTCCCACCTACGTATGCAATAATACAGTTCCTGTTTTTTTCTGATTTACTTATTTCGCTTCGTATCATGTTATCAAGATCCCACCATTTTGCTGTAAATGTTCCGATGTCATCATTTCTTATGGCTGAGTAGTATTCCATAGTGTATATGTGCCACATCTTCTTTATCCAGTCATCTATTGATGGGCTTTTTGGTTGTTTCCATGTCCTGGCCACTGTGAACAATGCTGCAATAAACATGGGGCTGCATGTGTCTTTACGTATCAATGTTTCTGAGTTTTGGGGATATATACCCAGTAGAGGGATTGCTGGGTCATAAGGTAGTTCTATTTTCAGTTTTTTGAGGAACCACCATACTTTCTTCCATAATGGTTGTACTGCTTTACATTCCCATCAACAGTGTATGAGGGTTCCTTTTTCTCCACAGCCTCTCCAACATTTGCTATTACCTGTCTTGCTAATAATAGCTAATCGAACAGGTGCGAGGTGGTATCTCATTGCCGTTTTGATTTGCATTTCTCTAATAGCTAAAGAAGATGAGCATCTTTTCATATATCTGTTGGCCATTTGTATTTCTTCCTGGGAGAAGTGTCTATTCATATCCTCTTCCCATTTTTTTATTGGATTGTTTGTTTGTTTGTTGTTGAGTTTTATGAGTTCTTTGTATATTTTGGATATTAGGCCCTTATCTGAGCTGTTGTTTGAAAATATCATTTCCCATTTAGTTGGCTTTCTGTTTATTTTGTTATCAGTTTCTCTTGCTGAGCAAAAACTTCTTAGTCTGATGTAGTCCCATTCATTAATTTTTGCCTTCACTTCTCTTGCCTGTGGAGTCAAATTCATAAAATGCTCTTTAAAACCCAGGTCCATGAGTTGAGTACCTATATCTTCTTCTATGTACTTAATTGTTTCAGGTCTTATGTTTAGATCTTTGATCCATTTTGAGTTAATTTTTGTACAGGGGGAGAGACTGTAGTCCAGTTTCATTCTTTTGCATGTGGCTTTCCAGTTTTCCCAGCACCATTTATTGAAGAGGCTTTCTTTTCTCCATTGTGTGTTGTTGGCCCCTTTATCAAAAATTATTTGACTATATATATGTGGTTTTATTTCTGGACTTTCTATTCTGTTCCATTGGTCTGAGTGTCTATTTTTCTGCCAATACCATGCTGTTTTGATTGTCGTGGCCCTATAATAGAGTTTGAAGTCAGGTATTGTAATGCCCCCAGCTTCATTCTTTTTCTTTAGGATTGCTTTGGCTATTCGGGGTTTTTTATAGTTCCATATAAATCTGATGATTTTTTGCTCTATTTCTTTAAAAAACGTCATTGGAAGTTTGATGGGAATTGCATTAAATTTGTATATTGCTTTGGGTAATATAGCCATCTTGATTATATTTATTCTTCCTAGCTAAAGTCAGGTTTTTTTGAAGCCAACATGGCCTTAGGATGTAATCAGTAGGGATGTAATAAGAGCTAGAAGATATTTAATCAAATAGCATCAACATACCCCAGCTTGTTTATAGAATACTATGCCCAGCTCTGCACCAAAGTACCCAAGTCCTTTATTTTTTCTTCAAAGCATGCATTTTAGAATGTGAATCTACCCTTATAAATACATAATTAAAAAATAAGTATTCTGTTGACTTAGATAAGAAATTAAAATATCTACTTTTATGGCATTACCAATTAAGAGCAATCCATTTCCCCTTATATTTTATTTTATTTTATTTTATTTTTTTAATTTATTCATTTTAGAGAGGAGAGAGAGAGAGAGAGAAAGGAGAGAGAGAGGGGGGAGGAGCTGGAAGCATCAACTCCCATATGTGCCTTAACCAGGCAAGCCCAGGGTTTCGAACCAGCGACCTCAGCATTTCCAGGTCGATGCTTTATCCACTGCGCCACCACAGGTCAGGCCCCCCTTATATTTTATAGAGAATATATTTTCTTTCTCTCTTTTTCCCAATGAGCTTCATAATTACATCACCTTTTCCTCTGAACAGGTCATATATGTAGAATATATACATGGTGATTGATTCCATAATAACCATGATTCATGGCTATCAAGTCATAATTTTTTGTTTTTGTTTTTATGACTTTCCCATATGATGACTCTTTTTTGACTCTCTACTGATAACTGCCAACATGAAAAAAAGCAACAATTTATAAGGAAGTCTTATGAAGACTGATTGATCATTTCTTGCTAGTAAGCCTGCAATCTCAGTTGCTGGCACTCAGTGGAAGAAATAGTCTTTTAATGGGAGTCCAGGCCCTAAAATTTTACCATCAGATCATACAGTTAAACTATTTATATGCTTGCATTTTAAAAATAAGGGAAACCCCTGGTGGGCAGAGCGTTGCCCCTGGTGGGCGTGCCGGGTGGATCCCGGTCGGGCGCATGCGGGAGTCTGTCTGACTGTCTCTCCCCGTTTCCAGCTTCAGAAAAATGAAAAAAAAAAAAATTAAAAATAAGGGAGAGAAGTAAAATGTTATATATATTTATGGTAAATTAAAAACATTATTAAATATACACAAAGGGTCCCATTAAGAAGTGTCTAAATACTTCATTTGTTAGACTCAACTGGTTGAGAACCCTTTTCTTTCCCAACTACTCACAAATCTCAACTCTTTCAGCAAAATGCTTTATTTTCTGCCCTCTGGTCTCCTCTCTGTTTTCTCTGCAAACTTCTCAAGGGAGTATTTGTACACAAAGCCTATTTCCCTCCCTCAGCTCCCCATTTGACAACCCCAATGTATCAGTTAGAGTTTTAACAGAAAAACAGAACCAGTAAGACATGGAGATATTAGATATAGATATAGATATAAATATATCGATATAGATAAATAGTATATGTAATATAATATGTGTTAGGAGGTATATTAATATATAATATATTATGCATATTATTATATAGTACCATATATAGGATGTTTACTAGATATATAAAGGAAGAGAAACTATATATATAAAATTTTTATATGTGTGTGATTTTATACATATATAAAAAGAGAGAGAGATTTCAAGAAATTGGTTTATGCAATCATGGGAAGCCGGCAAGTCCAAAATCCATAGGGCAAACTGGGAGGCTGAATATTTTTATTCAAGGAAACTTCAGGTTTTTTTCCTTTAGATTTTCAACTGATTGGACAAAGACCATCCAGATTAACAAAGAAATTCTCCTCTAAAGTCTATTGATTTTACATAAATATACAAAATACCTTCAGAGCAATAACTGGACTAATGTTTAGTTGAATAACTGGGTAGGTACTATAGCCTAACCAAGTTGACACATAAAACTAACCATTACACTGCCCAATTACTGAGATTTCCCTCCCAGTTTGCCAGTGATGTCCTGGCTGCTAGATCGAGAGCCTTTTATTGGAGTTCATTCTCTGTTACATTTGACAGGGTTCACTATTCTTTTTAAAAACCCCTTCTGCAGAATACAGGTCATCCTATTCCAAGTCAAGTGTTCCTAGTTCCTAGTTTCTCCAGCTTTCAACCTAGCCCTTTTAGAGACATATCAGATCAGATTTCTTGAGAGCAATTTTAATGCTATGGGAATACTATGACATGCTAATTATTTGAGAAGTGACTGCATGTGTATGAGGTTTATGTTAAATGGTATTAACCAGGGCCCCAGGGACCTCAGGGAAATCTCGGTCCACGTACTGCATTTTATAGGTTGGGAAATAGCCAGAACACCCCATTCCTCTATCAGTGATAATAATAAAGAGTCTTCAGTAAAAGATAAGACACTCAATTATTATCATTATGATAAGTGGTATTTTACAAATAGGGAAAGGAAGAAAAAAGGGTGGTGAAAAAAGAGAAAGTGTTCCGACAAAGCTCTTGACCTGTTGATTAATCATTATTGTATCTGGATTCAAAACCCAGGTCATTCAGCAAATGGCTCTGTGATATCCACATACAAGAAAATGAAGAAAACTCACTCAAAATGGATCAAACACGTAAATATAAGAGCAAAACATTAGGACAAAACTATTAGAACAAAACATAGGAGTAAATTTTTGTGACCTTGGATTTGGTGATGTTTTCTTAGCTATAACAATAAAAGCACAAATGACACAAGAAAAGATAAATAGTTCATCAACATTTAAACCTTTGGTGCTTCAAATGACACTATCAACAACATGACAGACAATTCAGGGAATAGGAGACAATATCTGCAAATTGAACATCTAACAAGGGACTTGAATTCAGAATGCATAAAGTATATACCTTCACAACTCAACAGTAAAAAGACAAATAATCCAGTTCAAAATGAGAAAAAGATTTGAATAGATATTTCTCCAACGAAGACATGCAAAAGTCCAATAGGTACAGGAAGAGATACTCAACATGATGATCCACCAGGGAAATGTAAATCAAAACCACAATGAGCTACCATATCATCCCAACCAAGATGACTAAAATAAAAAACATAAACAATAGCAAAAGTTGATCTACTGAGTGGGATTGCAAAATGGCACAGCTGCTTTGGTAAACAGTTTGATCATTTCTCAATATGTTAATCAGAGAGTTAACATATGACCCAGTAATTTCACTCCTAGGTATGAACCCAGGAAAACTGAAAACATGTGTCTACTCAAAAATTTATACACAAATGTTTATCATAGCATTTTTATAATAAACAAAAAGTGGAACCAATTCAAATATCCAGCTGATGAACGGATAAAGAAAATGTAGTAGGTCCAAGCAATGGAATATTGTCCAGCTATGAAAAGGAATGCAGCACTGATACATGCTGTGGTATGAGTAAACCTTGAAAACCGTAGGCCAACTGAAAGAAGCTAGTTACAAAGGGCAACCTCTTATATGATTCGATTTATATGAACTGTCCAGAATAGGGAAAATTGTAAAGGCAGGAAATAGATTAATGGTTGCAGGAGCCGTGCTATGTGGAAAGGGAACGGAGAGGGGTGTCTGACAATAGGCAGGGGATTTCCTTTCAGGTGATGAGAAGGTTCTGAAATTAGATAGTGGTTAATGATTGCACAAGTCTGTAATATACTGAAAACCACAGTACATTCTAAAAAGTGTATAATTCTGGAAGTGTACATTTTATTATATGTTATATCGCAATAAACCTGTTGTGTTTTGTTTTGTTTTGTTTTGTTTTTTTTGTTTTTGCATTTTTCTGAATTTGGAAATGGGGAGGCAGTCAGACAGACTCCCGCATGCGCCCAACCGGGGTCCACCTGGCATGCCCACCAGGGGGCAATGCTCTACCCATCTGGGGCGTCGCTCTGCCACAATCAGAGCCATTCTAGCGCCTGAGGCAGGGGCCACAGAGCCATCCTCAGCGCTCGGGCAAACTTTTGCTCCAATGGAGCCTTGGCTGCGGGAGGGGAAGAGAAAGACAGAGAGGAAGGAGAGGGGGAGGGGTGGAGAAGCAGATGGGCGCTTCTCCTGTGTGCCCTGGCCGGGAATCGAACCCAGGACTCCTGCACGCCAGGCCAACACTCTGCCACTGAGCTAACCGGCCAGGGCCAAACTTGTTGTTTTTAAAAACCTAAGCCAATGCATCTTGCTACCAATTTTGTTCTTGTGATGAGGGTGTCTTTTCTTTTCTTTTAGAGAGACAGAGAGAGAGAGAGAGATGAGAAACATCAGTTCTTTGTTGCAGCACCTTAGTTGTTCATTGATTGCTTTCTCATATGTGCCTTGATGGGGGGGGGGGAGGCTCCAGCAGAGTGAGTGACCCGTTGCTCAAGCCAGTGACCTTGGGCTCAAGACATTGACCATGAAGTCATGTCTATGATCCCATGCTCAAGCCAGCGACCCCACGCTCAAGCTGGTGAGCCCATGCTCAAGCCTGTGACCTCACAGTTTCCAACCTGGTCCTCAGCATCCAAGGCTGATGCTCTATCCACTGTGCCACTGCCTGGTCAGTCAATGATGGAGTCTTTTCCATCATTAGACTTGCGTATGATATGAAAATTCATACTCTTGGGAAACCACTGAATCGGGTCATATTAAAAGACAAAGAAAATAACATATTTTTTTTCAAGAGGTAAATGGTTAATTCTGTTTTTTTTTAAGTAGAAGAAATGAGTTTTCTCCTTGACAATGAAGAGTTTTATAATGCAGTGATACTATGTAACAAGTTTGCAACACATGGAATTTCAACCTAAATTTAATTTATAATCTTGTCTTTCCTCTGCATCTTGTACTAAAAAATGACAGCCTAATATCAGGTAGAACTTATAGCATTACATTAGAAGATTCTATAGGTTAGAGAGGAATCATATTTCTTTTATCTGAGTTTAGGTTTAAAGCAACTGAATTGCCCTGCAGGATCCAGTTCTCCACCAGATCATTTCAGTGTTTCTCAACCTACTTTTCATTATCCCCTCCCTCCTAAGAAACCTTTTTAGACACTTCCTTTCTTAATTGCCTCTCTCCCTCATGAAATTTTAACACTACAGTATACTCTATATTTGTTTATATACTCTATGTGCCATCTATCTATGCTTTATCCATAAAAAAGGTGAGAATTTCATCAAAGAAACCAATTTTCACTCCCTTTGGAGTGATACATAGCCCCTGTTGAGAATGCATGGTGTACCTTTAAAATTCATGAGCGTATTTGAGTGTACATAGCTTCTTTTCCTCACTTTATATAGAATTTAGATTGCTTTCAGCAATTCAAATCTAACATTTATATATTTAGGTAAATAAAATTTAGTTTTGATAAATTTAACAAGAACAATTTGGAAAATATATAAATAATTTTTAGAAATTGCTAAATTCAGATAATATATGAGGTGCCCTTTAAAGTTATTTTTTTTTGAAAATATTAATTGGCACTGGAATTTGCTTATGTTATTAAGTGGGAAAAATCAACATGCAAAACTATATCAAGAATACTTTAGAAATTTTCTTAAATTACACACATATGTGAGAACAGATAACTGGAAAATATTCATGGAAATATTAACAGTTATCTCTGGGTGCAAAGATTGTAGGTGATTGTCAGTCTCAGCTTTACACATGTCTATAGTTTCCAAGTGTTCTATTATGACCTTGCATTACTATTATAGTTGGAGGTAATTACAACACAATATCTGTTGAAATTAGCTCATACAGGGAAGATGTTATAATGTCTGCTTTATAACCCTTGAAATGAAGTAGTCATGTAGCCTTTGAGTTAAAGGTTTTGTTTTTGTTTTTGTTTACATGCTATAGACCAAGGTACACTATTTCCAGCCCCTGGTCTTACTAGTATCTTCAGTGCAGCAAAAGTATTAATCCTTACCAGATGAGAACCTGACTATGACCCAGGCTCATAGCTACTGTCCTTCTGTAGAACCAACTCTAATGCATTTCAAAGCTCCAGGGAAATCATTTAGCAAGCAAGTGTTTGCTGATGAGCTTTTAAAAAGGGTATATCCAGCAAACAACTAAAAGCCATTATGTACTTGATTTCAACAGAGCCCTGTTTAAGTGATGATTCAGATTTGAATGTCAGCAACTTTGGGTGCTAGTGAAGGAAAGATAGTTTGAATATCATTTGGATAACAGTTCGCAGAGTGTTCTTATTTGATGCTAATAACAACCTGTATGTCACCTGATATCTTTTGTTCTATTGGTGGGTACACATGTGGCAAGTGAAAGCACTGGTACTCCAACCAAAGATTTTGGTCGACAGTTTTGAGTTCTTTTTTTTTTTTTTTTCTTTTGGACCATCATTGAATGGTAAATGTATTAAGTGAGTATTTTAAGCATGAGTAAAGTAAGTGAAGCAATTAACCATGATTTACAACTCTACTAGCTATTGCTGACTATAGAATAGAGTTCAAACGTACCCCCACTCTACCAGCACTCCTACGGCAAGCTTCATCTAGGCTAGTAGCAGTGTGGTGAGTTCTGCCTCAAAGCACGATGGGTCCTCTCCTCTAGTACTTTTAGAATTTGAAGGTGGGGAAGGGTAGGGTGAAGGGCAAGAGGATGAGACCACAAGATTTCAGGAGGCCATGCTCAGACTGGGCTCGGGGAGTATGTCCTGTTGTGGAATTTCCACATGGGAACACTGAGGAACACCCTGGAATGAGGGCTTTGATAAAGAATGTGCTGCAATGCACAGTAATTGGCTTCTGTCTTCTTGGTCAGCTCCAACCTCCAACCCAAGCCTGAACACTTTAAGGCAGGGGTCCCCAAACTTTTTACACAGGGGGCCAGTTCACTGTCCCTCAGACCGTTGGAGGGTTGGACTATAAAAAAATTATGAACAAATCCCTATGCACACTGCACATATCTTATTTTAAATTTAAAAAATAAAGTGGGGACAAATACAATATTTAAAATAAAGAACAAGTAAATTTAAGTCAACAAACTGACCAGTATTTCAATGGGAACTATGGGCCTGCTTTTGGCTAATGAGAAGGTCAATGTCCGGTTCCATATTTGTCACTGCTAGCCCTAACAAGTGATATGACATGCTTCCGGAGCCGTAATGCGTGCGTCCTGTGTCACCAGAAGTAGTACTGTACATGAGCGACTCAGCGCTTTGCAGCGCCGCCACATACAGTACTCCAGGAGCACAGGATGCGGATGCTCCTCTCACTGACCACCAATGAAAGAGGTGCCCCTTCAAGAAGTGCGGAGGGGGCCGGATAAATGGCCTCAGGGGGCTGCATGAGGCCCGCGGGCTGTAGTTTGGGGACCCCTGCTTTAAGGCATAAGCCAAAGCACCAAAAGAATTCCAGTCTACATTTTTTCTGATGGCTTGGCTAAATTTTTATTTTAAAGAAAGAACAGCTTAAAATTTAAAAACACATTCTTTTTCAGTTTTAAAAGATATATTTTTTAAAATCCCTAAAATTTACATCTAAGCATATAAATTAATAATATGAAGCAATTCAATAAAACAATGAAAATGTTGTAGATTATATCTATTGCTCTCCTAACAGAGCAACAAATCTCACAAATTTTCATGATCAGTCTGTTAAATTGGACATGAGTCACTTCCAATGTTTTCGCTTCAATTTCCTTTGGCTTGTAAAATAACACATCATGATTTAGCTCTGTGCTGTTGTTATAAATTAAGGTTGAAATAAATATAAATACAGTGGTACCTTGAGATATGAACAGACCAACATACAAAATTTTTTTAAGATATGAGCTGCAACTCAGTCCGTATTTTTGTTTGAGATCCCAGCGAAATTCCAAGATATGAGTTGTGATTTGGGAAGCTGCCGCTAGTTGGCGCGTTGGCGCACAGGTCCAGTATCGGCAGTTTGATATACAAGTTGACTGACTTACGAGCTCGGTTGCAGAACGAATTCAATTCATATCTCAAGGTACCACTGTCTATATCAGTGCTTAAATATGCCAATGTCTAAATATATATTGGTGTGTGTGTGTAGAGAGAGAAACTGGAACTCTAATACTACATATTGTCAGTATCTAAAAATGGTATAACCACTTAGGAAAGTAATTTGATAGTTTCTTATAATGTTAAATGTTTGCCTACCCTATAACTTAGCATTTGAACTTCTAGGTATTTATCCAAGGGCAATGAAAATATATACTATCCACAAAAAGAAATATATGTGAATGTGTATGGCAGCTTTATTCATAATAGCCCCAAACTGGAAGCAACCCCAATGTTCATCACATATGCGTGGATAAACAACTTGTGGTATCTTTATATAATGGAATACTACTCAGTAATAAAAAGAAGTAACATACTAATACCGCAAGAATATGAATGACTCTCAAAACCATTTTTTGAATGACACAAAAGAGTGTACACTATATAATTCCATTTACAAAAAGTTCTAAAAACTGTAAAACTTACCAATGTTGATAGAAATCAGAACAGTATTAGCCTAGGGTGGAGATGAGCTGAAATGGGGGAGGTGCACTGGATGGTAAAAAGCCAAGATGAAACTATGCTGGATTGTGAAAATATTCAACATCATGATTTTGTGGTGATACGCAGGAATATACAGTTGCCAAAACTCATCAAACAATAGACTTTAAATCTGTGCATTTTATTGTAAGTTAATTGTCTCATTAAGTTGACGTATAACAAAATTTTTAAATACTTATGCACTTTTGAAGAATAAAACCTGCATCATTTTATCACTCAAGAACAAGAATACTCCTTTCCAAAGCAAATCATTAAAGTCTGTGAGTCTTTCTGCCTGGGCACATAGAAGATACGGAATTTCACCCAGTTAAGATTTTAAATCAAATCCATCTTCTTAAGACTGTGGGATCTTATTAATTCTTTCCCTCTTTCTCTCTCTCTCTCTCTCTCTCTCTCTCTCTCTCTCCCCTTGTTGTGCCTCTCCCCTATAACTGCCCAGTACAAGATCAATGTAAAACACTATGGTGAGTTCAAATACTAAAACGCACAAGCACTATGGAGGATCAACTATTTAAGTGAAAAAGTACAGGTCATTGTTTCTCAATTTTTTTTTTTTTTTTTTTTCATCTTTTCTGAAGCTGGAAACAGGGAGAGACAGTCAGACAGACTCCCGCATGCGCCCGACCGGGATCCACCCAGCACGCCCACCAGGGGGCGACGCTCTGCCCACCAGGGGGCGATGCTCTGCCCATCCTGGGCGTCGCCATGTTGCGACCCTCCTGGGTGTCGCCATATTGCGACCAGAGCCACTCTAGCGCCTGGGGCAGAGGCCACAGAGCCATCCCCAGCGCCCGGGCCATCTTTTGCTCCAATGGAGCCTTGGCTGCGGGAGGGGAAGAGAGAGACAGAGAGGAAGGCGCGGCGGAGGGGTGGAGAAGCAAATGGGCGCTTCTCCTATGTGCCCTGGCCGGGAATCGAACCCGGGTCCTCCGCACGCTAGGCCGACGCTCTACCGCTGAGCCAACCGGCCAGGGCTGTTTCTCAATTTTAAGAGCTTCTTTTGTAGAAAACCTTTAAGGACTACCAAGGTGGCTGGGCTTCCATTTTAAGACATACTAATCTGGAAGTTCTTTTGTATGTGATTGTGCAGAGAACTGATATGATCCTATGAAGCAATAGTGGACAAATGTGGCATTCAAAAGAAAGGACAAACAACTGCAGAAGATGCTACAAACAAAGGCTTATGGAAGGAAGAGGATGTGGGGATACAGTGGGTAGACTGGGTGTAAGTAGACATCTGTCAGCAGAATGACCAGTTAGTGGGCTGGATTGGTGCCCAGCCCTTGGATAGTAAGGATCTAAATTACCTACAGCAACAGAAAGGAAGAAAAAAGCTAAGAGGTGTTTCCAAAGAAGAACCTCAGGTTAGTGTCCTGACATCCTTAGCCTGGACCAAGTTTTATAAATTTGCAAAGTCATTAAAATCCTGTTAAAGTTATTCTGAAGGTAACTCTGAATTCACTCTGGATTGCTTTCTCAAACTTAGAGCAGGCAGATGAAAACTAAAATACTCAAAAGGGAAAAAAAGCATAGGAGAGTTTTTGATGAGACAGAGCTGGAGCCTAGTTCACATTCAGCGAGGAACAGTTTGGCTGCTTAGCTGCTAGTCCATTTTCTTCTCCCTAGGACGGGTAACTATGTGAGGCTCAAAATACTCTCCCCTACAACTCTGTGACTGAGTACAGCTGTTCCGACAGAATTTTCTGAAACCAGGCTCCATAAGTGAAGACTCGTGCATTGCCAACATGTTTGGCACCTACTCTGTGCAAGGTGCATTGTTAGGTCTGCGTCCAGTCTATGTCTGAGCTGGTGGCCAGCAGAGAATATGCTGGCTCTGAGCCACTATAGAAATGTAGTAGTCCCCTTTGACCCCCTGCCAAATTTCCAGAGCATTGCCTGTTGTCTAGTTCAGGTTTTTTATCCCCTCCTCAGGCCTTTGGAGGGTTCCCTCTATCCACAACCAGTTGTGGGATTCAGCCAGTTCGCACTGTTTTGGCAGAACCGATAACTAACTTTTTGTTGAGTTTGGCAAATCATTTTGTTAAAATGGCACTGTAATCAGGAGTCTTTCTAAGGTGGGGACCTGGGCAGCTGCCCAATTTGAAAATCACAAATTTACATTTCTTACTCTTTTTTTTAACATTCATCTGCACAATAGTGTATTCTAAGCAACCGTAGTAATGTTCATTCCGTCCATAGGTGAAAAAAATTTGATAGAACTATGCTTGTAATATTTATTAATTCATTTCATAAAACTTATTATAACTTTGATGAAATACTACATTTTGATTCCCTCACATTTGTTACTTTAGTAAACATATAATGCAAAGAGAAAAAAAGTGCAAAACAACCAGGGGATGACAAGCTGTCACGGAAAATACCTTAAATGACAGTTTTATTGTTTTTTGTCAGGTATTATTTAATATTTTTTCATTAGTATTAAAACTTTTTCTTATAACATAATCTAGCTTTGTGTACCTCTTTTATTGTCCTTATTTAAGTATTAAATGCATGAAATAAAAAACTACATTTAGGTATATAATTTTTTTTAATACTTAAAACAGTCATTAGGACAGAGAACCTGTCATTAAATTATTTGAATCCCACCACTGCCACAACCCTATCCTACACCCCAGAACCACCATCTTTCACTTGGGGCACACAATATTGGCAGCATTCTGACTCATCAGTGTGTGTGTGTGTGTGTGTGTGTGTGTGTGTGTGTGTTTCAGAAGCTAAAGACTAGTAGGTAACAAATTAAGACTATTAAACATGGCTTCCTAGAAAATGTGTGAAGGTGTTTATGGTTCTTAAAGTGATTTCCTGAATGCTCTCTTTTTTCTTAACCTTTTCTATCTCTTGTTTTAATAGGCTGTAAACAATGTTTTCTTTAACAAAAATAAAAATGAAGAGAGAGAGAAAGAAGGAAGATTTAAAACATGAAGGAAGAAACAGAACTTCCTTATTTTCCAAGTGGGAAACACTTTAAAAAAAAAATGCCTGACAGAGGAAGTATGGTTGCAAACATTACCTGGCACTAAGCCATATTAATTTTCCATTCAAGAAGAAAAGTAAGCAACTTGGACTAAAAGAGGCAAATTGCATGGCTCTATTATTTAGCACGTTTGAAATGAAAGCCAATATTGCTTTTGAAGCGGTGGCTGGCTGATGGAGCTTTCTCTTCCTCTCTCTAATGCCCGCCCACAGGTTGCCTGGCAACCAAATTACATTGCTGAGAACACTCCCCAGCAATAACTGACCCTGAATTTTAATTTTTGAGCTGACGCTTAAGTGGATAAATAAATAAATAAATGCAATCTTCCCTGAAATAGTATTCATTCTGACTAATAAGCAGCATGTGTAGAAGATTATAGGATGGCAAATAGAACCATGCAAAAACACTGGTAAATTCTTTTGCAGAAAGATTTTGTTTTAAAAATATATATATATATTATATATTATATATTCATATTTATATATATATGAAAAATCTGGGTAGGCTTCTGAAAAAATTTAATAAAATGATTGTTTGAAGGTAAGAATGGGAGATGAGTGGAACCAAAAATATTCTA
Source organism: Saccopteryx bilineata (assembly GCF_036850765.1). NCBI lineage: Eukaryota > Metazoa > Chordata > Mammalia > Chiroptera > Emballonuridae > Saccopteryx > Saccopteryx bilineata. The sequence goes on from NC_089499.1 coordinate 32,451,103, forward strand.
ACATCTATAATAATATAAAGAACAAAATGTTAATTTTTATCATCCCTTAATTGGAATAGCTTTTCAAAAATAAGAAATGGCATAAAATATGGTAAGCATTAAAGAATCTGAATGGCATACCCAACCCTAGCATTACCCTCCCTTTTCCCAGGTAGTAGAAATAACAATTGACATGCATGGTAGAAAAAAGAGGCAGGTTGAGTTGGAGGTTTCACGTTAATGTGTGGTTGTTGCTTTGTGTTTGAATAAAAGATTTTGAATCAAACATGTTGTAAGTAGCTCCTCACAGTCTCTATTCTTTATTCACAACTTCTTAACATGTGGCCTCACATTGCTATTTAGGTGTCTCTAATTTGGGGGGCTAGCAATGATCAATTTTATCATTCCTCCTAGTTTATGCTGAAAATGAAAGGGGAGCTCAATAAAACTCTATCGCTTAAAAATGTGGTAATATTTTGCCTGGAAACTTAAGTTCTTTTTTTTTAATGCAGTATCTGTAATTTATTCCTCACCCCCTGGTTTTAATGAGCTGTAATTGACATACATCACTGTGTAAGTTTAAGGTGTACAGCATAATGATTTGACTTATATTGTGAAATGATTACCACAATAAGTTTATTTAGCAGGAAACTTAAATTCTTCCTTGGAAATATTGTTTTAAGCACTTACCAAAACAAATAAAACAAGGACTTATGTTTCAAATTCTAGCTCCTGGACCTGTCAGCTGTGGGACCAGTTAGTGACTGTTCTTATTTCCTCACTGGTAAACGTAGACACCATTAATAACCCTCTCTTTGGGAAGTTGTGGGCTGAGATCACCTAGCACAATTCTGTAATGTGGTAAGTACTCAATTTAAGCCATTATTATTGTTGGCTATTCCGGGTAGTGTATGACTTTAGTGGAGGCTGTGACGTGCCACACTGATCCCTCTTTGGGAATGAAGGAGTTATTCTCCTAGCTTCTGGAATGCTACCCCAAGAGAGCCTCCAGCTGTGAGCCCTTTCCGCGAACTGCCTGTGGCTAGAGAACACTGCCTGGCCTAAGACCACGCATACTTTTCAGGGGCAGCCCAAAACCAATCAGTGATTCCCCTGGGGATATAAAGGTCCAGCTCCAATCTATAAGCTCCAGAGGGCCATCCCTGCTTCAGAGTTCACTGCGGAGTAGCCTAGGGCTTTCACTAGGCCTACATCACAGCCCAGCCTCTCCCTTTGTCTAGTCCTGTTTCCTTCTTTTCCTTTTTGCAGCTGTGGATCCCAAGGGCACGCCCTAATAATCATCCTGCATGCCAATCTGCATCTCAGAGTCAACTTCCTGGGGAAGCAACCCACAACAGTGAACCATCACAAATGCATTTAAGAGGATTTTTAGTGATTGTGGTATACTTGTATGTGAAAAGAGGGGGTTGCCAAACTCAACATATGGGATGATTTCAACTATGATAAATGATATTTATACGAGTGTGTATAATTGGAAAACTGGAAAGTACACCAAGATTAACAATGTTTCTGTCTGGGTGGTAGAATTATTTTCTTTATACTTTTCTGTACTTTCTAAGGTTCCTTCAAGGAGCAAATGACTTTTTCTGTGGTGGGGGTGGGAGATTGGGGATGGATCTTCCGAGGTCTGAGCCCCATCCTCTACACGAGTTCCCCTAAGTAGTTCAGCTTTCAGATAGTCATGAAGAAGGGACCAATCTATAATACTACTACTCACCGTTATAACTGGTCAGCTCATCGTCATGTTTCTAATGACTGGGACTGCTAGTTGTCAAGCTTTAGCTCAGGAATCTTTTCTTTCAAACACAAGCTTACTCAGGTACTCTATATAGAAAGTATCTAAAATGAGGACTTCTATGATAGAAGCCAAGATTGGGAATAGGTCGGGGGGAGAAGGGAAAAGATAGAAGTCTCTGCCCCCTGGTCAGGTCTTTAATAAGTCACTTTAAAAACCCTGAATCAGAGTCAGGATTTTTAAATATCACAGTGCCCATACTTTTTTTAGGTTCACCAAATAAAAGATTTATCAGTCACCTTAGTCATCAAATGCAAGAAACCATACTGGTGAATTACATGTAAATGAATCATAAACAGAGCTATTTTTAATACAAAGCCTCAGAGGGAAAATATTTGGCCATATGTTCTTTCCAATTTTTTAAATATTGTTCAATTCTACAACCAATGGGTTAAAAAGAAGATATTTTACAGCTTTATTGAGCTACAGTTCACATACCTACCATACAGTTCACTCCTTTAACATGTACACATCAATAATTTTTTTTTGTATATTCACAAACATAGGCAAAGACCACTACAGTCAATTTTAGGTTTCCATCACTCCAAAAAGAAACTGTCATTTAAATATCACTTCCCTAGGCCCCTAGATCTCCCAACTCTAAGCAACTACCAATCTACTTTCTATCTCTAAAGATTTAACTATTCTGGATATTTCATTTAAGTAGAATCATGTAATAGGTAGTCTTTTGGGGCTGGCTTCTTTAATTTAGCATAATATTTTCAGTATTCATTATGTTGTAGTGTGTATTAGTATTTCACTAATTTTTATGGCCAAATGCTATCCATCATATGGATATGCACATGGTGTTTATCCATTCATCAGCTGATGGAAGTTTGGGTTCTTTCCACTTCCGTATTCATGTACAGGTCTTTGTTTCTCTTGGTAATAAAGCTAAGAGTCATGTTGTTGAGTCCTATACTGATTCGCATTTAACCATCTGAAGACCTGCCAGAGTGTTTTCCAAAGTGGCATCACCATTTTACATTCCCATCAGCGGTGCATGAGTGTTCCGATTTTTTCATATTTGCAATTGCTAATACTTGTTATTATCTGACTTTTTTATTTTAACCATTCTAGTGGGTTTGAAGTATCTCATTGTGGTTTTGATTTGCATTTCCCTGGTGGCTAATAAAGTCAAATATCTTTTCTTGTGCTTACTGGTCATTTGTAGTACTTGTATAACTTCTTTGGAGAACTGAGTTGTTAGATCATTTGCCCATTTTAAAATAAGATTGTCTTTCTGTTATTGAGTTATTTGAGGTTTTGTATGTTGTAGATATGAGTCCCTTATCACAGATTTACAGTTATTTTCTCCCATTTTGTGAGTTATTTTTTTCTTTCTTGATAGTGTCCTTGAAACACAACATTTTAAATTTTGATGAAGTCTAATTTCTTTATTTTTTTCTTTGTTGTTCATGCTTTTAGTATAATATCTAAGAATCCGTTTCCAAATTCCGTATCATGAAGATGTATTCCATGTTACTTTCTAAGCATTTTATAGTTTTAGCTCTTATATTTAGGTCTTGAATCCATTTTGAGTTAATTTTTTTAGATGTTGTGAGGTAAGGACCTAACTTCATTTGTTTTACATGTAGCTATCAAATTGTCCTAATACCATCTGTTGAAACAATTATTTCCTCATTGAATAGCATTGGAACCCTTGCTGAAATCAATTGACTATAGACACATGGGTTTATTTCTGGACTCTTAATTCTATTCATTTGATCTATAATGTCTATCCTTATGCCAGCACAACACTGCCTTGATTAACGTTTTGAAATTGAGAAATGTGAATCCTTCCACTTGGATCTTTTTTTCAAGATTGTTTTGTATATTCTGAATTGCTTGAAGTCCCATATAGGCTGTCAGTTCTATTCTTGATATTATAATTAATTTTATTCCTTTTTTTTTTTTTATAGAGACAGAGAGAGTCAGAGAGAGGGATAGACAGGGACAGACAGACTGGAACGGGGAGATGAGAAGCATCAATCATTAGTTTTTCATTGCGACACCTTAGTTGTTCATTGATTGCTTTCTCATATGTGCTTTGACCATGGGCCTTCAGCAGACTGAGCAACCCCTTGCTCGAGCCAGTGACCTTGGGTCCAAGCTGGTGAGCTTTTTGCTCAAACCAAATGAACCCGCACTCAAGCTGGCAACCTCGGGGTCTCGAACCTGGGTCCTCGGCATCCCAGTCTGATGCTCTATCCACTGCGCCACCGCCTGGTCAGGTCCAAATATTTTTATATAAAAATTATTATTCACATTGGCTCAAGAAAAAGTCTAGTAACTATCATTATTGGTCCAAAAGGGATGAGTAAACATCATGAACATGGCTTTCAATACTATTTCAGGCTTTTTCATCTCTTGCCTAAATTTCCTCCACAACCTCTGAGCTGGTATCTCACCAAAGATGGCTGGTCCCTCCAGTCCAGCTATTTAACCCTTGCTGGACTCAACTTTGGCAAAATACTACCTGCATGATTGTGCTCTTCTGCTCACAACCCTTGTGTGGCTCCCATTTTCTTCAGTGTAATATTTAATTATCTTAGATTGGCATTCTCATCCTTCTAAAATCTGACCCCAGCCCATTTCTAGTCTGCCTGTTGACAAATATTTTTATTTCATTCCAAGTACTTGCTGCCTGCTTCCCCAGCATGCTGTATTCATTTCTGTCTCCTCAACTCATTCACTTTTATCTCCTGTTGTGTCAACTGCAAGCATCATCTCTTTTATCAGACCCAGTCTCGTTTCCCAGCATTCCATTGGGTTTTTCTCACACCTCCTTGGACTGCTATTTAACATTCTATGTACTCAGTATCTATCCAACTCAATGGCAAGCAATTGGGGATCAGTGATTGCATCTGCCAGACTTAGCTTTCTTCTTCAGAGCACCTAGTTTACTGCTACACATAGAATAAGTGCCTAGTGATTGAACAGCTGTTGAATGAAGAAAGTAGTCAGTCAATCTCCATTGTCTAAAAGTAAGCTTACTCTCTACGTTTCCTAATTTTTGTATTCAATTCAGCAACATCCTCATTGCGTGACTTCTGGATTTTGCCATCTCTGGGTATCTCAATTACCACTGGCAACTTTTTTTTTTTTGAGATAGAGAGAGACAGGAAGGGAGGTGGGGAGGAGAGAAATGAGAAGCATCAACTCATAGTTGCTTCACTTTAGTTGTTTATTGATTGCTTCCTATATGTGCCTAGAGCAGGGGGCACAAGCTGAGCCAGTGACCCCTTGCTTAAGCCAGCAACCTTGGGCTCAAACCAGTGACCTTTGGGTTCAAGCCAGTGACTCTGGGATCATGTTGATGATCCTGTGCTCAAGTAGGCAACCCTGAGCTCAAGCTGGCAAGCCTGCACTCAAATCCAAGAGCCCACACTCAAACCAGTAACCTAGGGGTTTCAAACTGGGGCCCTGGGCATTTCATCCACAGCACCAACACTCTTTTTTTTTTTTTAAGTGAGAGGCAGGGAGGCAGAGAGACAGACTTTCACATGCACCCCAACTGGGATCCACCTGGCAAGCCTCCTATAGGGCGATGCTCTGCCCATCTGGGGCCGTTGTTCTGTTGCTTGGCAACCGAGCTATTTTAGCCCCTGAAGCAAAGCTATGGAGCCATCTTCTGCACCCAGGGCCAAGTTGCTTGAACCATTTCGAGCCATGGCTGTAAGAGGGATGGGGGGGGGAGAGAGAGAGAGAGAGAGAGAGAGAAGGGGGAGGGGTGGAGAAGCAGATGGTCACTTCTCCTGTGTGCCTTGACTGGGAATCGAACTCAGGACTTCCACGCGCCAGGCTGATGCTCTACCACTGAGCTAACTGGTCAGGGGCTACCGGCAACCCTTGAAAGTAAAAAAAATCTTACACTTTATGCCAGTGCTGTCCACTGAAATGTTTTATATCTCTATCTGTGTTGTCCAATTTGTTAACCCCTAGCCACATGTGGCTACTGAGCACTTGCAATGTGTCTAGAGTGCCACTAAATTTTAATTGTTTTTCATTCTCATTAATATAAATAACCACATGTGGCTAGTGTAAACAGTACAGGTCTAAATATTCACAGACAAAAAGAAAAACAAGATAGATGGTATAAGCCCAAGAGCTTTTCAGCAACTACTCTAAACTTTAAGTAATACACAATAGAATTGAGCAATGCTGTCATGAGCTTTCTGGCCCATTTCACAAATATAATACACAGTTTCAGCTAGGTTGACACCTACTGACTGTTGTTGACCTAACATTTCTGCTTTTATGGTCCACTGGAATTCCAGAAGCCCAGCTCAATTGATCTCATAGAAAGACAGAATAAAATTCTCCCACATGATGCCCCCTTATAACTAGAAACCAACTCACACCTACGGGTCTCACTTGAAGTCTTCTGTCAAGACTCCCATTTCTGCAATTATCCGTGTTTTTCTATTTTAGGTTCTAAGAAAAATATCACTAAAAAACACTAGTTATCTTTCATTCTACAGGTTAATGGAGGGAAGAAATGGCGAAAATAAATAACATTCACTCCTATGCCCTGCCATAGACAAAAATGCCCATGCTCACTAAACCGTATCAATCAATGTGTTGTCAGGTTGGCTAATATCAACTTAGCTCTTACCAAAAATAACAGAAAGACATTTATTGAATGTTTACAATTGCTGGGAGCAATTTATAGGTATTATCACAACAACTCTCTGAAGAAGTATCATGCTTATTTTAAAGATGAGGAAATTGAGGCACAATGATATGCTCAGATTTATGCAGCTGGCACAGAGCAGGGCCGGGATTTGCACCCAAGCATTCTAACTCCAGTGTCTGTTCTTTTAACCACTCTGCTATTCTCCTGCTCAGCCCAATATGAGGTATTCATATTCATTCATTCATGCATTCACTTCAAACTGAGTCAGTAATAAGCACTACCTGCTCCTGTGTGTCAGACACTGCACTATCTGACTGAGTCAGTAATAAGCACCACCTGCTCCTGTGTGTCAGACACTGCACTATCTGACTGAGTCAGTAATAGCACTACCTGCTCCTGTGTGTCAGACACTGCACTATCTGACTGAGTCAGTAATAGCACTACCTGCTCCTGTGTGGCAGACACTGCACTATCTGACTGAGTCAGTAATAAGCACTACCTGCTCCTGTGTGTCAGACACTGCACTATCTGACTGAGTCAGTAATAGCACTACCTGCTCCTGTGTGTCAGACACTGCACTATCTGACTGAGTCAGTAATAGCACTACCTGCTCCTGTGTGTCAGACACTGCACTATCTGACTGAGTCAGTAATAGCACTACCTGCTCCTGTGTGGCAGACACTGCACTATCTGACTGAGTCAATAATAAGCACTACCTGCTCCTGTGTGGCAGACACTGCACTGTCTGACTGTGTCAGTAATAGCACTACCTGCTCCTGTGTGGCAGACACTGCACTATCTGACTGAGTCAGTAATAGCACTACCTGCTCCTGTGTGTCAGACACTGCACTGTCTGACTGAGTCAGTAATAGCACTACCTGCTCCTGTGTGGCAGACACTGCACTATCTGACTGAGTCAGTAATAAGCACTACCTGCTCCTGTGTGGCAGACACTGCACTATCTGACTGAGTCAGTAATAAGCACTACCTGCTCCTGTGTGTCAGACACTGCACTATCTGACTGAGTCAGTAATAAGCACTACCTGCTCCTGTGTGTCAGACACTGCACTATCTGACTGAGTCAGTAATAGCACTACCTGCTCCTGTGTGTCAGACACTGCACTATCTGACTGTGTCAGTAATAAGCACTACCTGCTCCTGTGTGTCAGACACTGCACTATCTGACTGAGTCAGTAATAAGCACTTACTGCTCCTGTGTGTCAGACACTGCACTATCTGACTGTGTCAGTAATAGCACTACCTGCTCCTGTGTGTCAGACACTGCACTATCTGACTGAGTCAATAATAAGCACTACCTGCTCTTGTGTGTCAGACACTGCACTATCTGACTGTGTCAGTAATAAGCACTACCTGCTCCTGTGTGTCAGACACTGCACTATCTGACTGAGTCAGTAATAGCACTACCTGCTCCTGTGTGGCAGACACTGCACTATCTGACTGAGTCAGTAATAGCACTACCTGCTCCTGTGTGTCAGACACTGCACTATCTGACTGAGTCAGTAATAAGCACTACCTGCTCCTGTGTGTCAGACACTGCACTATCTGACTGAGTCAGTAATAAGCACTATCTGCTCCTGTGTGTCAGACACTGCACTATCTGACTGAGTCAGTAATAGCACTACCTGCTCCTGTGTGTCAGACACTGCACTATCTGACTGTGTCAGTAATAGCACTACCTGCTCCTGTGTGTCAGACACTGCACTATCTGACTGAGTCAGTAATAGCACTACCTGCTCCTGTGTGTCAGACACTGCACTATCTGACTGAGTCAGTAATAGCACTACCTGCTCCTGTGTGGCAGACACTGCACTATCTGACTGAGTCAGTAATAGCACTACCTGCTCCTGTGTGTCAGACACTGCACTATCTGACTGAGTCAGTAATAAGCACTACCTGCTCCTGTGTGTCAGACACTGCACTATCTGACTGAGTCAATAATAAGCACTACCTGCTCCTGTGTGTCAGACACTGCACTATCTGACTGAGTCAGTAATAGCACTACCTGCTCCTGTGTGTCAGACACTGCACTATCTGACTGTGTCAGTAATAGCACTACCTGCTCCTGTGTGTCAGACACTGCACTATCTGACTGAGTCAGTAATAGCATTACCTGCTCCTGTGTGTCAGACACTGCACTATCTGACTGAGTCAGTAATAAGCACTACCTGCTCCTGTGTGTCAGACACTGCACTATCTGACTGTGTCAGTAATAGCACTACCTGCTCCTGTGTGGAATACACTGCACTATCTGACTGAGTCAGTAATAAGCACTACCTGCTCCTGTGTGGCAGACACTGCACTATCTGACTGAGTCAGTAATAAGCACTACCTGCTCCTGTGTGTCAGACACTGCACTATCTCACTGAGTCAGTAATAAGCACTACCTGCTCCTGTGTGTCAGGCACTGCACTATCTGACTGTGTCAGTAATAGCACTACCTGCTCCTGTGTGGCAGACACTGCACTATCTGACTGTGTCAGTAATAGCACTACCTGCTCCTGTGTGTCAGACACTGCACTATCTGACTGTGTCAGTAATAGCACTACCTGCTCCTGTGTGGAATACACTGCACTATCTGACTGAGTCAGTAATAAGCACTACCTGCTCCTGTGTGTCAGACACTGCACTATCTGACTGAGTCAATAATAAGCACTACCTGCTCCTGTGTGTCAGACACTGCACTATCTGACTGTGTCAGTAATAGCACTACCTGCTCCTGTGTGTCAGACACTGCACTATCTGACTGAGTCAGTAATAGCATTACCTGCTCCTGTGTGTCAGACACTGCACTATCTGACTGAGTCAGTAATAAGCACTACCTGCTCCTGTGTGTCAGACACTGCACTATCTGACTGAGTCAGTAATAAGCATTACCTGCTCCTGTGTGTCAGACACTGCACTATCTGACTGTGTCAGTAATAGCACTACCTGCTCCTGTGTGGAAGACACTGCACTATCTGACTGAGTCAGTAATAAGCACTACCTGCTCCTGTGTGTCAGACACTGCACTATCTGACTGAGTCAGTAATAAGCACTACCTGCTCCTGTGTGTCAGACACTGCACTATCTGACTGAGTCAGTAATAGCACTACCTGCTCCTGTGTGTCAGACACTGCACTATCTGACTGTGTCAGTAATAGCACTACCTGCTCCTGTGTGTCAGACACTGCACTATCTGACTGAGTCAGTAATAGCACTACCTGCTCCTGTGTGTCAGACACTGCACTATCTGACTGAGTCAATAATAAGCACTACCTGCTCCTGTGTGTCAGACACTGCACTATCTGACTGAGTCAGTAATAGCACTACCTTCTCCTGTGTGGCAGACACTGCACTATCTGACTGAGTCAGTAATAGCACTACCTGCTCCTGTGTGTCAGACACTGCACTATCTGACTGAGTCAGTAATAAGCACTACCTGCTCCTGTGTGTCAGACACTGCACTATCTGACTGAGTCAGTAATAAGCACTACCTGCTCCTGTGTGTCAGACACTGCACTATCTGACTGAGTCAGTAATAGCACTACCTGCTCCTGTGTGTCAGACACTGCACTATCTGACTGAGTCAGTAATAGCACTACCTGCTCCTGTGTGTCAGACACTGCACTATCTGACTGAGTCAGTAATAGCACTACCTGCTCCTGTGTGTCAGACACTGCACTATCTGACTGAGTCAGTAATAAGCACTACCTGCTCCTGTGTGTCAGACACTGCACTATCTGACTGTGTCAGTAATAGCACTACCTGCTCCTGTGTGTCAGACACTGCACTATCTGACTGAGTCAGTAATAAGCACTACCTGCTCCTGTGTGTCAGACACTGCACTATCTGACTGTGTCAGTAATAAGCACTACCTGCTCCTGTGTGTCAGACACTGCACTATCTGACTGAGTCAGTAATAAGCACTATCTGCTCCTGTGTGGCAGACACTGCACTATCTGACTGAGTCAGTAATAAGCACTACCTGCTCCTGTGTGTCAGACACTGCACTATCTGACTGAGTCAGTAATAAGCACTACCTGCTCCTGTGTGTCAGACACTGCACTATCTGACTGTGTCAGTAATAGCACTACCTGCTCCTGTGTGGCAGACACTGCACTATCTGACTGAGTCAGTAATAAGCACTACCTGCTCCTGTGTGTCAGACACTGCACTATCTCACTGAGTCAGTAATAAGCACTACCTGCTCCTGTGTGTCAGACACTGCACTATCTGACTGAGTCAGTAATAGCACTACCTGCTCCTGTGTGTCAGACACTGCACTATCTGACTGAGTCAGTAATAGCACTACCTGCTCCTGTGTGTCAGACACTGCACTATCTGACTGAGTCAGTAATAGCACTACCTGCTCCTGTGTGGCAGACACTGCACTATCTGACTGAGTCAGTAATAAGCACTACCTGCTCCTGTGTGTCAGACACTGCACTATCTGACTGAGTCAGTAATAAGCACTACCTGCTCCTGTGTGTCAGACACTGCACTATCTGACTGTGTCAGTAATAGCACTACCTGCTCCTGTGTGGCAGACACTGCACTATCTGACTGAGTCAGTAATAAGCACTACCTGCTCCTGTGTGTCAGACACTGCACTATCTGACTGTGTCAGTAATAGCACTACCTGCTCCTGTGTGGCAGACACTGCACTATCTGACTGAGTCAGTAATAGCACTACCTGCTCCTGTGTGGCAGACACTGCACTATCTGACTGAGTCAGTAATAAGCACTACCTGCTCCTGTGTGTCAGACACTGCACTATCTGACTGAGTCAGTAATAAGCACTACCTGCTCCTGTGTGGCAGACACTGCACTATCTGACTGAGTCAGTAATAAGCACTACCTGCTCCTGTGTGTCAGACACTGCACTATCTGACTGAGTCAGTAATAAGCACTACCTGCTCCTGTGTGTCAGACACTGCACTATCTGACTGTGTCAGTAATAGCACTACCTGCTCCTGTGTGTCAGACACTGCACTATCTGACTGAGTCAGTAATAGCACTACCTGCTCCTGTGTGTCAGACACTGCACTATCTGACTGAGTCAGTAATAAGCACTACCTGCTCCTGTGTGTCAGACACTGCACTATCTGACTGAGTCAGTAATAGCACTACCTGCTCCTGTGTGTCAGACACTGCACTATCTGACTGAGTCAGTAATAAGCACTACCTGCTCCTGTGTGTCAGACACTGCACTATCTGACTGAGTCAGTAATAAGCACTACCTGCTCCTGTGTGTCAGACACTGCACTATCTGACTGAGTCAGTAATAAGCACTACCTGCTCCTGTGTGGCAGACACTGCACTATCTGACTGAGTCAGTAATAGCACTACCTGCTCCTGTGTGTCAGACACTGCACTATCTGACTGAGTCAGTAATAAGCACTACCTGCTCCTGTGTGTCAGACACTGCACTATCTGACTGTGTCAGTAATAGCACTACCTGCTCCTGTGTGGCAGACACTGCACTATCTGACTGAGTCAGTAATAAGCACTACCTGCTCCTGTGTGTCAGACACTGCACTATCTGACTGAGTCAGTAATAAGCACTACCTGCTCCTGTGTGTCAGACACTGCACTATCTGACTGTGTCAGTAATAGCACTACCTGCTCCTGTGTGGCAGACACTGCACTATCTGACTGAGTCAGTAATAAGCACTACCTGCTCCTGTGTGTCAGACACTGCACTATCTGACTGTGTCAGTAATAGCACTACCTGCTCCTGTGTGTCAGACACTGCACTATCTGACTGAGTCAGTAATAGCACTACCTGCTCCTGTGTGTCAGACACTGCACTATCTGACTGAGTCAGTAATAAGCACTACCTGCTCCTGTGTGTCAGACACTGCACTATCTGACTGAGTCAGTAATAAGCACTACCTGCTCCTGTGTGTCAGACACTGCACTATCTGACTGAGTCAGTAATAAGCACTACCTGCTCCTGTGTGTCAGACACTGCACTATCTGACTGAGTCAGTAATAAGCACTACCTGCTCCTGTGTGTCAGACACTGCACTATCTGACTGAGTCAGTAATAGCACTACCTGCTCCTGTGTGTCAGACACTGCACTATCTGACTGAGTCAGTAATAAGCACTACCTGCTCCTGTGTGGCAGACACTGCACTATCTGACTGAGTCAGTAATAGCACTACCTGCTCCTGTGTGGCAGACACTGCACTATCTGACTGAGTCAGTAATAGCACTACCTGCTCCTGTGTGTCAGACACTGCACTATCTGACTGAGTCAGTAATAAGCACTACCTGCTCCTGTGTGTCAGACACTGCACTATCTGACTGAGTCAGTAATAGCACTACCTGCTCCTGTGTGTCAGACACTGCACTATCTGACTGTGTCAGTAATAGCACTACCTGCTCCTGTGTGTCAGACACTGCACTATCTGACTGAGTCAGTAATAAGCACTACCTGCTCCTGTGTGGCAGACACTGCACTATCTGACTGAGTCAGTAATAAGCACTACCATCTACTGTGTGGCAGACTGCACTATCTGTGAAGTGGATCTCCCTCATGGAGCTATACTCTAGGACTGTAAGAACTCTGTCACAGTGACTTGGTATCTACCACCAGGTTTGCTCTGAGTACCTAAGGGACAAAAAAGGATTACTAAGGAAACAAGACCATTAAGCAGAGAGACCCATGTCAGGTGAGAGTTAACACTATGCTTCTCAGACAATCAGGTTTAGGGCTGAGTTTTAAAGAATGAATTAAACCCCTAATAATATTAAAAAGCAAGCCCAGTGCCAGTTCAGGGCTGTTCAACAAAACCTCAACCTCTCTCAAGATTCGACCCTCCCCACTACTGAACTGACTCACCTGGGATGTTGCTTCTCATGGGAATATCCTTCCTGGCTAGCTCCTTATTAGACAATACTTAGGATTTTGATATTCAAAGTGTGGACCTCGGACCAGCAACATTCCCTAAGACCTTGTTAATAATGCAGAATCTCAGCCTCCACTCCAGACTTGCTAAATAAAAACATGAATTTTAGCAAGACCTTCAGGTGATTCTCATGCCCACTGAAGTCTGAGAAGTGCCCAGTTAAGACACAGCTCAGCTATGTCACTTTCTTGAGCCCCTGACTTCAATAAGACTTTTCTCTAGGGAGTGCCCACAACCCCCGTTCTTGGTCCACCACTGAAGCTTGTTGACTCTCAGCCGCCTCCCTGGATTCCAGAAGGGAAGCCATGGTGTCCTATTTCTCTTGATTTCTCCAGTGTGATAACAAAACCCTGAGAAAGCATCGGTTGAGCAAATAACTGAATGGTCCTGAAAACACATGAAGGCTCTCTGAAAAGTTAGCGTCATGTTGCCTGCGCCCATCTGGAACCCTGTATTTGGCATTTCTCCCTCCCAGTTGCTCAGGCAACACGCTGGACAGGAGCCCCAAATCTCTGAATGCGTCTAAATTCAGCCTGCAGGGCTGAGCCAAGGCTGGGAGTTCTTCTGAGCCTTCTGCTTTTAGCCACCAAGTCACAGAAGCCAGCAGGAAGGCCCCAGCAAACAAGGGCGGTCCCTCTGTTGCTGAGCACAGCCACCTCAACACAAGCAGGTTGCTTCCTGTGGGGCCCAGCCCATCCTGGCATCCCACCCCACAGGGGGTTCCCCAGTGTGTAGGTGGCCAGAGCCTTTCCCCAGAGGCCTGTGTTTCTGCAGGCGCTGGGGGCACACCCCGTGGGGGCAGCTCCAGCACCTGTCAGAGTCAACAAATGTTGAGCTGCCCCAGAGTTAATTCCACTTTCGTCTTCGCAGATCCTGCAAAAGCAGAAAGGGACTCTGAGCCTGCTTCCAGTCTCCTCTCAGACAGTGGCTGTCCCCTTATTAGCCTCACACACACTGACTTGGAGGAGTGCCTCTCTTCTTAGACAACATGGAAAAGGCACTTTACCCCTTAAGAGTGTCTTTCTTTTGTAAGTAAGTTTCTTTTCTTTTCTTTTTTTTTAAAAGCATTTTTGGTAGCTACACGAGATTGGGTAATGTGCAAGGCTTTGCCAACCTCATTGTGTTATTTTTTTCACTTGTAACATATGTGACCACAGATGCTGCTGCAAGCATCACGTGCCCCCCCCCCCCCCCCCCGAGCTGCGAGGGAGACACACCTCTTCTTTCCCTCTGACCACCGAGCATGCCTCTTTCCTTTCCTGCTTCAATTACTGCGCTGTCGGAACTAATTGCCCACCGATTCAAAAAATAATGTTAGTAAAACAAATTGCTTTCTCATTGTTTAAACTGTTAGAAGCATTTTATGTTTTATGCACTAACTCTACATGCTTATTGTAGAAAAACACAGAGCAGCATAAATTCCCCAAAATGCCACAATACAAAGAAAAATGACTCTTACTATTTTTTATTTTGCTAAATTTCTCACCAAACATCCATAGACCTGGAATAATGTGAGTTTAGATGGAAGGGGACTAGGGATTAGCCAGCTCTCACTTTCCCTTAAGGAATTTCCTAAGAATACAAACCTACATTTCATGCAGTTTAGAATTTTGGTCCCATCATGAGTGGGCTATTGTGTTTAGATAATTGAGCTAAAACTACATTCAATTTTTAAGTTAATAATTTTTGAATTTGCTTAAAAGAATATCAAGAGTATTCCCCCATGTTAATATTTTGACAATTTTCTAATTTGTCAAAGTAATTTAAATGATATGATAAAACGTAAGTTAGAAGGCTACTAATGTGTCATAATAAGGTTTAAATGAGATCATATAATATTCAAAGTGCTTAGTCTAGTCAGCATATAGTTAACTTTTCCTAAATGGCTACAGATTATTACTAAAATCTCACTTTAAGGCCAGCATGGTATTTCATGCTAAGCAGCATATTTAACTTATCTCTTTATTGCACTGAACTTATTTCTAATTTTTCCTATTTAAAATTGTAGTACTATAACAGATATCTTTGAATATAACTTTTAAAATATATTATTTCTTTAAAATGAATGACTGTATTGGATGACATAAACACTTCTCTAAATGTTTTTTATTATATATTGACAAATAACTTTCCAGTGATTGTACCAAATTTCCCACGAGCCCTGACTAGGATCACCCATCTTCCTGAATCCTCACTAACAGTTACTTTTTTGTGTATAAATCTGCCAGTTTGATCAGTGTAAATTAGAGATCATTGTTCCTTAATTTTGGAATTTTAAAAATTACCAATGAAATCGAAATACTGTTCCATACATATTAAACATTTGTATTTCCCCTTTTATGAATTACCTCTTCACAATCTTCACAGTAAAATATCAAATGATTTGGGTTTTCTTTTTTGTGTGTGATGCTTCTCATATCAAAACTCATCAGAAGTGCTATCATTTTCTATATAACTGGAAAGTCTAACGGTGAGGCCATTTGGGATTGTATTAGCGATGTACTTAAATTTAATCACATAACTAATAAATATTTGGCAAAGACCCACTGCATATACCCATAGGGGTAGCCTTTACCACAGAGCCTGTCCAAGATTAACTAGAGTGAGAGAGAAGGGTGGACAACGGCCAGGGCCTAGGTAGCTAGGTGCCGTTGCAGCTGAGCATCTGAGCCTCGGCCAGGCAAAGAGACACTCAGAACTCAGGTGAGTCGCCCAGCTACTGCAGCTAGCACCCGAGATTTGGCGAACCCCTAAGAGTGGGAGGTGACACGATGGAGCACGTGGCACGGGCACATTCTGCCGCTTTGCACCCTCATCTCTCGCTGTTCCCATTTTACAAACAAGAAAACCACAGCTTGAAGAAGTTAAGCTGCTGAAGGTCACAGAGAAAGTGGCAAAGCTACAATCCAACCTCGGGCCTAGTGAACCCCAATGTGGGTACGCTCAGCCACCAAACCACACACAGTTTCCCTTAAAAAATAGTGTCTCTGAGCAGGAGAACCTCAAATGTTTATCTTCTGAAAGCCTCAAATAAAACTTTTAAGTTCTAGGCCTCTTATTAATTTTTATCCTCAAAGTAAAATGTCTTCAGCAAAGGAACCCATTCCCCTGGGAATTCCCTCGGTCCATCACCCACCCAGATCCTTCACTTCCGAGAGAGAAACTGAGGTCAATCCTGGCTTCCAAGGAGGAGCTTATTTTGATTGTGATACTATTTTTACTCCTCAGAAAAGGGGAACCACTCTTTGTATGGCGAAAGTGACTACAGTGTATCAGATACTGAGAACTATTTCGTAGATATTGTATAGCAAATGCAATTCGTACAATGCCTGCTGATAAATAATGATTGAAATTATTGTGAAAGTCATTTGCCAGTAAAAGTAGGATCTGCGTAAGTCTTGCCAAGATTTCTGAATATCCATCCCAGCAAAGCTTTCACCTCCAGAACCAGTGCCTCCCCCGCCCCCAGCCCTCAATCCCTACAGTGCAGGGACATGCAATGGCATTACCTATAACCTGCCACTTAAAAACAATGACGAGCTCTATTTCCCCCTCGAAAATATATTTAACTTATTCATAACCTGATTTCTTTTAGTGCTGACTAATTTCTGAGGTGCACTGATCCATATGATTGAAGTAATGTATCTCCCTTTTCCAGTACTTGGGGAGCTATAATATAAAAATAGTCCTCCTTCTGAGCTATAGAAATCAGTTTTCTCATTCATGTTCTGTCAAAGTGCTCAATGCTACCTGTCAGAAAGGGATTGAGATAGATATACACGTTTCCATCTCTGAATCTGAAATAAGAGGGAAAGGCAAAAAAGTGGTTCATGGTAGACCTCATTAGTTCAGATAACGCTGTGTTTAATTTTCAACTTGCACTATTTATACTCAGGAACCAATTCGACAACCTGGAGTGTCCAAAACAGTTAACCAGTTTGCTTCGGCAAAGCAAGCTGACATTAACTGCTTTTGCCTGAATTAAACAGACGCTGGCAATGCTATCAGAACCTGGTACGGCCAGATGGCAGTTGCCACACCTTGCCAGTTACCAATCAGCATGCAACAGCTGGGCTTAACCAAACAACAACTGCCCTTGACCCTGGCTTCTGATCATCTGGTAGCTATAAATAAAAGCTGGGTGTCAAGAAAAGAGAGCAAAGTACTTCACACCAGCAATTCAGGAAATCCATCTGAAAGCAATGTAGCCAGTTTAGTGTATTGAGCTAGTTTCTGAAACACTTGAGAATGGGAAAACATATTGTCAAACAACTGATCATCCCTTCAGCAAGAAGAGGTGGATGCTTTTATAAAAGGAAGACTAGGCTATTTCCAGATACATATGTAGTTGTATTGAAAACATGATGTATCAGCGCTTGAAGTCCCCCTGGGTTTGACAGATATCAGGTGATACAGTTTGCTTAAGAAATAGAACAGTATATCCAAAGTCCAGTGTCATGCTTTTCCTATACCAAATGATACACAGGCCAAAAGTTGCAAGTTCACCATTCTGCTTCATGTAATGTATTTTCACCCACTTATGAAACTTCATATTAGAGCTAAAGACTGAGAGATAAATGTTTTGTGGACTCAGATCTGGACTGGGTAACTCTAAAAGAAAAGCTATGTGGCTAAATATCCATATTTTCCCTAAGACAAAAGACGAGAGGTGGGGGGTATAAAGCAGAAGAGGATACTTTTTCAGAAGCAAAACCGTAATTACCTTCGACCCGCTGTATGAAATGGAACCCCCACATTCTAAGGGACATGGAAACCCTGCTCAGCAAGAAAGGAAAAAGCAGCTAGGTGGAATAAAAAATAACAAAAAAGAAACTAGCTGAGTTAAAGCTTCCAAGAGGTTTTCATTAAACCGCTTGGCTATTATGTGGGGCTGTGCTTGAAAGATTAAGGGGCACAGGCAGGCAGGCCCAGACGCAGAGCAGCTGGGGACGTCTTTCACTGCTGACAACCGGGGCGGGGGAGCCCGCGGACAGAACTGGCAACTGTGGGCTTGGTGGGGCTCCATGAGAGTGAGGCCGGGCCAGCTGGGCAGAGCCTGGCACGGAAGAGCCTCTTCTTCCTCCTTCTGCCAGGAGTACCTGGGCACAGGCCTGTGGAGACCAGGGCAGTGCATTCAGCCTCTGTGCTCAGGGGGCCCTCTTTCAAAGGAAAAGCTGTACTGAGGACCTCGCGTGCAAGTGGTTATCCTTTAAGTCAGGGGTCTCAAACTCGCGGCCCGCCCACCAATTTTGTGCGGCCCGCAGACTGGCCCGCAGACTAATCAAACTTCGTGGATTAGTCTGCGGGCCGCACAAAATTGGTGGGCGGGCCGGGAGTTTGAGACCCCTGCTTTAAGTAGTCAAAAGACTGAAAGCCACCAGGAATTCATAAGGCTTTTAAGAATAATTTGCGTTTCATTCCTCATCGTGCCATCTATATAGATTGAGGGACGAGTCACACAAAATCTGTGAAAGGAGATATTTTTTCATTCCATGGACAGATGGATTAGAAGTCCCCCCTGGCCTTTCAGAAGCTCAGACAGAACATTTGATCATGTCATCTGACTTCGGGGCTGACCACTTGATTAAAAATTGTATTATTTATGCCTCTCCAGGACTGTGGCATCGGAGGCCTGAAACCACTTTCTATGGTGGTCTTTCCCCTGATTTTAGGTGCACTGATCTCCTTTTTCAGTATGTTGGTTGAGTTTTGATTCATGGTTGGATTTAGAAAAGAATTTATCAGTTTTTCTTGTTTTCTTTTCACCACTCAAACAAACCAATCACGATCCAAATCGGGAGGATCCCTTTCACCTTGCCCTCACAGCAGCCTTCCTTTTCTAGAAGGTTCTGTACATACTGGCCCCAGGTCTCAGGTCACTGTTTTCTCTAAGTGATTCTTAGACCTCTAAGAATCTGAGAAAACCAGTGTTATCTCAGCAATGAAGGTATTTCTATCGCAAGCTGGTGCTTGGAAAGCAAATGGAGAAACTGTGATAAACAGTAATTGGCAGAGGTTTCAGTTTTAGAAGAATTCCCCAAATTGTGCAAATGTCTCTCAGAAGGTACACTTGTAAAGTGTTACGGGGCTTCAGCCTGCTCCTTACACACACAACACAAACTGGAGTCGACTTCCTGAGAAGGCTGGTTTTCCACAATTCATAGGTCCTGGGAAGAGCCCACCCAAACCCATGACCAAGCATTTTTTTTTTTTTTTTACTTTGAAGGCCATTCTGATTCATAGTGCAAGCTGTTAGGCTTGTCAAAGAAAATCAAAGAGTGGAAAAATAACCTTGAGAAAGCTTGCCCCTCAAATTTCATTAACCAGGAAATGGAAACCTGAGTGTTTAGAGCCCAGAACACATACTGACAATACCATTTCTCATCTGCTTTCAGTGAAGTCTTCTATCGTATGTTAGCCGGGCACCACCTTTAATACCTAAAATGCAGAAACACTGGTTACCTAAAAGGAATTAAGATGGGCTTTCCTTGGTATAATGTACACTTTGTGCCACGCACTGTGCTTGGTTGATGGGGCATGATGACTTTGCTGACATTGCTACTCAGGGCCCCAGGCCTCTTGGTGGCTTATCACACCACGGCCAGCAGTGGTATGGCATCTGATTTTCACGTTTGGAGTTCCATCCCTGTTTTCTACACATTCCCAGAAACTCTGCAGCCACCTAAAGTGGCAACCCTCCCCCTCCGCCAGCTCACATTTTACTGTGGGTGGGATCATCAGTGAGACCCACCAAGTTTGCTTTGCTAATCTTCACGTTAATCTTGTCTATCTCTGCTGACAAAAATGAGTATGATTGAGACATATTGCTTCATAGGTATCCAGGAGTATATATCAGTCAGGGCTAACCAGAGAATCCAAACCAGTAGGGACAGATATTAAAAGGTTTACTGCAAGAAATTGCATTAGTCAATGGTGAGGGCTGGCTGGGTGAGTGTGAAGTTTGCAGGAGAAGCTGCCGGGAGGGGCTGGCACTAGCCAGAGCTGCAGTTCACAGGTGGAATTCCTTCTTCAGGGAAACCTCAGTTCTGCCTTTTCTTTGGGGGGGGGGGGCGGGGAGAGACAGGAAGGGAGAGAGAGAGGAGGAGAGAGAGTGAGAAACATCAACTTGTAGTTGCTTCACTTTAGTTGTTCATTGATTGCTTCTCGTATGTACTTTGACTGGGGGGCTCCAGCTGATCCAGTGACCCCTTGCTTAAGCCAGTGACCTATGGGCTCATGCCAGAGACTTTGGGCTTCAAGCCAGTGACCTTTGGTCTCAAGCCAGAGACCCTGGGATCATGTCAACAATTCCATGCTCAAACAAGGGACCTCAGGGTTTCAAAGTGGGGACCTCAGCACCCCAGGCTAACACTGTATCTACTGCGCCACCACCAGTCAGGCTTCGGTCCTGCTTTTAAGCTCACCCAGATTATTGAGGATATTTTCCATACTTAAATCAACTGATTATGGACTTTCATCTCCCAAATATCTTCATAGCAACACCTAAATTAGTATCTGATTGAACACTGGGGACTCTATGGCTTGACTATGGTCAAGCTGCCATAACACTGGCCATCATCACAGGGGGCACTATTCTGCATTCCCTATGAAATATTTCCAAATCGAAAGAGACTCACAGGGTCTCCAGTTGTTCTTAGCATTGTGTCAGGCACAAAATTGACAACAAATATTTGTTGAATGAATGAATGAGATCATGACAACATATAGAAGTATGGAGAGCTAGGCCTGTCCTGGGGGCCTGGCAGAGGGAGGGAAGAATAGGTCCAGGACCCCAGCAGAGCCCCAAGGGAGTGTGTGATTATAGGGTTTGGTTTTGGGGCACATTTCCCCAACAATTTTATATGAGCAAAAGAAGCAAACTTTCCACCAAGGACCTCATCGAAAGGGAAAAATTCAAAAAGGGCAAACAAATATGCCTTTGGGGAAGGGCAGATACTCTTTCATCGGCGGGAAATTGGGGCAGGAGGAAGGCCAAGGTCCTCCATCGCCTCCTTTGCCTAAGCTTTGCCTTTGCTGCCCCATGTCCTCTCAGCCAGAAAAACCAAAGCAATGGAACTAGCGGCTGTGAACCCTCATGTGAGGGGCAGGGCTGGTAGATGCATCGGCTTCCTCACCCACTGGCTATCTGTAGGGCTTGGGCAAAGGTACTCTCTTCCATGAACCTTAATTTCCTAACCTGAAAAGTGGTCTTAATAACATCTAACTCTCTGAACCATGGCAGGGTTATCGTATGCATTGAAAGCAGTGGTGAATTTATCTTGAAGCTAACGGAGCATAAGCTCAGGGCTTCTCAGTTGCATGGGCCGCTCCAAGGCTCAGAGTATCCCCCAGGGGCGTGGGAGGAAATAGCAGCCCACGGCAGAGCGCGGGAGTGGAGTGTCCCTGCAGCTGCGGCCACCCTTGGCGCTCTGCGATAGATAGTCCTGGGGCTGCCCGCACTACCTCCACATCCACCTGACCCCGGCAGCCATTTGCCACTTCGGAACTAATTGGCTGAATTTGTGGAGGGGAAGGCATACAAGTTTTCAAAAATGTCAGGTAGTGTTATTATTAAAAAGCCTTACACAGCATTTGAGTCAGTACAGGGTAAAGAGTAGATGCTAAAATTAACGTTGAGCTCTATAGATGCTCTCAGGAGCTGAATTCTGTCCTGCCTGGGTATTCATTTTCCTACTAAAGTGAGCTATTTTTATTGATCTTCAAAGTGTATTATTATTATTATTTTTTTTTATAATTTTATTTTTTTAATGGGGTGACATCAATAAATCAGGATACATATATTCAAAGATAACAAGTCCAGGTTATCTTGTCGTTCAATTATGTTGCATACCCACCACCCAAAGTCAGATTGTCCTCCGTCACCCTCTATCTTGTTCTCTCTGTGCCCCTCCCCCTCCCCCTTTCCCTCCCCCATTCCCCCCTCCCCCCCCGTAACCACCACACTCTTATCAATGTCTCTTAGTTTCACTATTATGTCCCACCTACGTATGCAATAATACAGTTCCTGTTTTTTTCTGATTTACTTATTTCGCTTCGTATCATGTTATCAAGATCCCACCATTTTGCTGTAAATGTTCCGATGTCATCATTTCTTATGGCTGAGTAGTATTCCATAGTGTATATGTGCCACATCTTCTTTATCCAGTCATCTATTGATGGGCTTTTTGGTTGTTTCCATGTCCTGGCCACTGTGAACAATGCTGCAATAAACATGGGGCTGCATGTGTGTTTACGTATCAATGTTTCTGAGTTTTTGGGATATATACCCAGTAGAGGAATTGCTGGGTCATAAGGTAGTTCTATTTTCAGTTTTTTGAGGAACCACCATACTTTCTTCCATAATGGTTGTACTACTTTACATTCCCACCAACAGTGGATGAGGGTTCAAAGTGTATTCTTTTAATTGGGATATAACAGGTAAAAAATAACAGGTTTGGCCCTGGCCAGTTGGCTCAGTGGTAGAGTATCAGCCAGGTGTGTGGATGTCCTGGGTTTGATTCCCGGTCAGGGCACACAGGAGAAGCACCCATCTGCTTCTTCACCTCTTTCCCCTTTATCCCTCTCTCTCACTTGCCCTCTCTCTCTTTCTTTTTCTCTCTTTCCCTCCTGCAGCCATGGCTCAATTGGAGCAAGCTGGTCCCAGGTGCTGAGGATGGCTCCATGGACTCTGCCTCAGGCACTAAGAAGAGTTTGGTTGCTGAGCAATGAAGCAATGCCCCAGATGGGCAGAGCATCGCCCCCTAGTGGGGTTGCTGGATGGATCATGGTTGGGCACGTGCAGAAGTCTGTCTGCCTCCCCTCCTCTCACTAAAATAATAATAATAATAATAATAATAATAATATAACAACAATGGGTTTGCTGGCTTAGTGTTAAAAATAATAAAACATGGCTTGATTATCCTAACCATCTTTTTCCCCATTTTATTTCTAGAACTCACAGAATAGTTTTTGGCTAGCAAGAAATCAAGAATGGAGTTGAGTGGTCAGAATAAAGACATGAAATGAACAACTCAAGTGAGAAACATTTAAAATGAAGCTCAGTGTTCATCTCTTCTAAAGAGCTGCCAAAAAAATAAATAAATAAATAAATAAAATTAAAAAAATTAAAAAAGAAAGAGCTGCCAAGCCCTCCTCCCAGTTGAATGAAGATTCTACCTTTTGGCCTCCAGTCACTGGGAAAATATGGGAGAATCTCCAGCCCAATTTCTTAGAACTTGACTAGATTGTCTCCATTGTTATCCGGAGGGTCTTTGGTCCAACTACACTGAGTGCATTCCAGAAACTATGAAATATGCAACATGTTGACTATGTTGACTATCATGATTCCAACAGCAATAGGAATATTTGAAAAAACATAAACTTTCCCATTCTGTCAAGAGACAACAACATGGAAAATTAAACTTGATGGGCAATGGTCAATTCCCAACTATCATTATCCAAAATGGTTTAACACCATGGTGTGTGTTGTGAAGCTCTGTACTTGTTTGTGAAAAATGGAGACAAAACATAGTAGATTAGAATAATAATACTTGTTGTGGCAAAAGATAAGTGTTACTGGCTTAATTCAGGAAAGGTTTGTTTTTAATTCCGCTAAAGCCTTCCCTAGGTCAGGTGGTCCTATTCCAACCTGTAGCTTAAATAGACCAGGCAGTCCTATTTTATCTGGAACCTGTGGTTCTTCAAGAGCATTTCAGCTAGAGAACAGAGTAATGCAAGATACACTCCAGCTATTAGCAGCCTTGGTACATGCTATTTCTGCTCTCTTTAAACTGGCCAACAGTCATATACAGCCACAAGTACCATATTTCCCCATGTATAAAACTCTGCCATGTATAAGACTCACCTTAATTTTGCGGCCCGAAATTGGAAAAAAATGTATTACATAAAGTTATTGAACTCAAGTTTTATTCATCATAAAATTCATACAACTTCTCATCACTGTCAAAGCTCCCATCCATTAGCTTGTCCTTATCTGTGTCTGAGGATGAATCACTGTCTTCAACAATGAGCGCAAAAACAAGCGCAAAAAAAGCAGGAAATGCAAGTAAAAAAAAAAAATCTACAACCACTGTATAAGACACACCCAGTTTTTAGACCCCAAATTTTTTGAAAAAGGGTGTGTCTTATACATGAGGAAATATGGTAATTGCAAGGGAGGGTGGGAAATGTAGGGGAAAGGCACAGATGTTAGGTAATAACCTAATATCTTTACTGCCCATAAAAACCACAAACGACAAGATGACTGAAGATAACTGCTCATTCGTGGATTCATTTTGAAGACCTAGATTGTGTTCTAGAAACCAGGGATAGAGCAAAGAACATGATAAATGTGGCTATGACCACCATGAAGTTTCCAGTCTAATGGGAGAAACAGACATCAAAGATATACTTACACAATTAATTAATATATATTATGTGGATATGGAAAGTGAAATTGAAAGCAAGCAGCTTTAGCACCCTGAGTGCGTGTCCACACTTTTTCCAGGCAATTCTGTTTAAAATGGTTTATGCAGTTTTCACACTATGGGTCTAGCCCTGTTGAGAATAAGAGGGAAATTAATGCACGCTATATAGAAGCAAAGGCACCTCACTTGGACTGCATCAATAGCATCTTCCCGGCCTCGCCACTTCTTTGCACTCCATCCTTTAAAGTCTATTCATCACACACTTAGCTAGAATGATGTTTCCAAAATGGAATTTGGAGCATGTCATTTGTTCAAAACAACTCTCCATTTCACTCAATAAAAATCCAAAGTCCTCACTATGACTGTGTACAAGGCTTTACATGACCTGGCCCCTGACTGCTCCTCAGACCGTGTCTCTTTGCTCCCTCCCCCTCATTCACTCTGCTTCCTGGGGCCTCCCTGCTGCCTTGGGGACTTTGGACTTGCTACTATATTTCCTCTTCCTTGACTTTCTTTCTCCAGACACCCCTATGGTTTATTCCTTTTCCTAAAGGTCTCAACTTAAATGAATGTCATTCTATTAAGGAGGCTTTCAGGATGCACCCCTCCCCTGTAAAATAGCCCCCCTCTTCTCCAACCTTGTCACTCTTGTTCTCCAAGCTGCCAGCATGGGCTGCAAACTTTGATGCTGTTATTTTCCTCCGTCCTTCCCTTCCTTTCTGCCTTCTCTCCTTTTCTCAACCTTTCTTCCTTTCTTTTCTTTCTGTTTGTAACAGCTTTATTGATATATAATTCACATACTATGCAATTCACCCATTAAAAAATACATAATTCCAAGACTTTGTTAGTATATTCAGAGCTGTGCAACCATCCCTACAATCAATTATAGAACATTTTCATCCCCTCCAAAGAAAGCCCTGTTCCCTTCAGCTATCACTCTCAAAATCTTCATCCACTCCAGCCCTACCCCAGTCCTAAGCAATTACCAATCTACTTTATGTCTCCATATATTTCTTTTTTTAAATTTTTTTTATTTATTCATTTTAGAGAGGAGAGGGAGAGATAGAGAGAGAGAGAAGAGAGACAGAGAGAGAAGGGAGGGAGGAGCTGGAAGCATCAACTCCCATATGTGCCTTGACCAGGCAAGCCCAGGGTTTCGAACCGGCAACCTCAGCATTTCCAGGTCAACGCTTTATCCACTGCGCCACCACAGGTCAGGCCACCATATATTTTCTTATTCTGGACATTTCATATAAATGAAATCATATAATATGTGGTCTTTTGTTATTGGCTTCATTTCCTTAGCATAATGTTTTCAAATTTCCTCCATGTTGTAGCATATATCATCAGTGCTTCATTCCTTTTTATGCCTGAATAAATATTCCATACTATGGGTTTTCTACATTTTGTATATTCAATCATCAATTGATGGACAGGGGTGGTTTACATGATTTGACTACCATGACTAATACTGCTATGAACGTTCATGTATAAGTTTCTGTGTGTACGTTTTCATTTCTCTTAGGTATATATCTTAAAGTGAAATTGATGGATCAGGCCCTGGCCGGTTGGCTCAGTGGTAGAGCGTCAGCCTGGCGTGCAGAAGTCCTGGGTTCGATTCCCAACCAGGTCACACAGGAGAGGCACCCATCTGCTTCTCCACCCCTCCCCCTCTCCTTCCTCTCTGTCTCTCTCTTCCCCTCCCGCAGCCAAGGCTCCATTGGAGCAAAGATGGCCCGGGCGCTGGGGATGGCTCCTTGGCCTCTGCCCTAGGTGCTAGAGTGGCTCTGGTCACAACAGAGCGACGCCCCGGAGGGGCAGTGCGTCGCCCCCTGGTGGGCGTGCCGGGTGGATCCCGGTGGGGCGCATGCGGGAGTCTGTCTGACTGTCTCTCCCCGTTTCCAGCTTCAGAAAAAAAATAAAAGAAAAGAAAAAAAAAAGAAATTGATGGATCAAATGGTACCTCAATGTTTAATCATTTGACGAACTGCCAGACTGTTTTCCAAAGTGGTTGCACCATTTTACATTCCCACTAGTAATATGTGAAGTTTCTAATTTTTTTTCACATCCTTATCAACACTTGCTATTATCTGACATTTTTGTATAGCTATCTTCATGGGTGTGAAGTGGTATATTTTTGTTGTTTTGATTTATATTTCCTCAATAGTTAATGATATCTTTTCATGTGCTCATTGCATGTATCATGTGCATTTCATATTCTCTTGCATATAGCTATTCAGTTGATTTGTAAATTTATCCTGTGCCAGTACCACACTGTCTTCATTACTGTTGCTTTATAGTAAGTTTTGAAATTGGGAAGTGAATCTTCCAACTTTATTTTTCTTTGTCATGATTGTTTTGATGATTCAGGGCCCTTGTAATTGCATATAAACTCTAGGATCAGTTGGCAAAATTCTACAAAGAAGTCAATTGGGATTCTAATAAGGTTAAATTGAGTCTATAGGTCAATTTAGGAGTATTGCCATCTCAACAATTATAAATCTTCCAATTCATGAACATGGGACATTTCTCCATTTACTTAAATCTTCATGGATTTTCAACAGTGTTTTGTAGTTTCTAGAGTGCACGTTTTGCAATTCTTTTTATTAAAAATATATTCTTAAGTATTTTATTCTATTTAATACTATTATAAATAGAACTGTTTCCTTAACTTATTTTTCAGATTGTTCTTTGTATGCATGTAGAAATACAACTGTTTTTTTTATATCTTGCATTCTGCAAACTTGCTAAACTCCTTTATTAGTTCTTATCATGCTTTAGTGTATTCTTTAGGATTTTATATATACAAGATCATGTCATGTGCAAATAGAGATAGTTTTTTTTTCAATATGATGACCTTTATTTCATTTTCTTGCTCCTATTACTCTGACATTTCTATTCACTTTATTTATTTCATAGATTTTATCATTACGATTATATTAGATGTTTACCTGTACACAAATGACCTCACTAGTTTATAAGCTTCTGGAAGGAAGGTTCTATATTCTGTTCACTGACTTCCCAGTTTTCCTGGAACAGAGCCTGGCATATAGTAGGTGCTCAATAAATATTTAGGTTCTCTGTTAGATTTCAAGGTGAATCTGCCAAAGGGACATCTTGATTTTAGCATATTCTCTAGACCAGCATTGCCTGAATTTGAGGTCATAGCTGAATGGAAGCCACTTAGAACATCCAGGACCACTATACCAGGACACAGACACCTTTGCAGTTACCAGTGAAAGGCATTGCAAAAATAAACAAACAACACAATCACTTTCCACCTGTAAGTACTGAGAGCAAATCAACTTGCATCTCAGGCTCCAAGATGGGGGTCTACAGGGTCCTTTACTGCTTCCCTGAACATAGTGATTATGTCTTTTCCCACCACTGGATAGCCTAGGGCAGAGGGACTTCTTATGGCTGCAAAGCAGTGACAGGAGTTAGGGAGCCTTTTGACTATTACTGTGGTAAGTCCCCAGGATAATGTCTCATTCAAGAGTTTCTACAGTAGGCCCTGGCCAGTTGGCTCAGTGGTAGAGTGTCAACCCAGTGTGTGGAGGTCCTGGGTTCAATTCCTGGCCAGGGCACACAGGAGAAGCACCCATCTGCTTCTCCACCCTTCCCCCTCTCCTTCCTCTCTGTCTCTCTCTTCCCCTCCCACAGCCAAGGCTCCATGGGAACAAAGTTGACCTGGGCGCTGAGGATGGCTCCATAGCCTCTGCCTCAGGTGCTAGAATGGTTCCGGTTGCAGTGGAGCAACATCCCAGATGGGCTGAGCATCGCCCTCCAGTGGGAGTGCTGGGTGGATCCCGGTCGGGTGCATGCAGGAGTCTGCTGCCCCCCACTTCTCATTTTGGAAAAATGCAAAAAAAAAAAAGAGGGGGGGTTTCTACAGTCACTGCATTGAACAGATTCCACCTGTACTTGCCACCCTATCATTCTTCCTGCCAACAAGATCTCCTAGCCACTGGTTCTGTTATTTCACATGAATCATCCTTTATTAGTATTGGAAAATGATCATTAATCAGAGCACTGAAGTATGATAGAAGGAGGTTTTTGTAAGGCTAAAGAGAGGAAGGGCTAGTCTGGAACAAAGAGTGGGTAGTTTGGGCTCTATGACATAAGTTCAAATGTTTAGAATTCAGGCAGTCAGCCAGCGTCTCCCCAGGGAGGTGGGTTTCTGGTGAAGCTGTGACACTCCTCTTCCACCCACCCAAGTCAGGGTCACTGGGGCAGAGGGGGGTATAGACATTCTTTTGACTCTATTTCATTTATTAAAAGAAAATGAGTCATTTCAGGTAACCCAACAAAACAAGGTTAAGACTATTAGGAAAAGTACAGGAGACATTTTTAGATGTTTTGAGTGTGCAAAAAGTTATTCTCTCAAAAGGCTGCCACTGGGCTCTGGCTTCATTTGACCCAGAGTACATACAGGAAAAGTAAGTGCAATTTCTATGCTAAATGTAAGAAAAACCCAAAGTATTCCTAAAGAAACAGAGGAAAACAGAAATTAACTGGATACATGTGAAGTTTTTCATGATGTAGATTTTTCTCTTTTTGAGTTGAATTTTTGTTATTTATTTTAAATTATATAGAGTCCATGGATGGAGGAATGGATAAACAAAATGTGGTATATGCATGCAATGGAAGATTATTCAGCCATAAAAAGAAAGGAAACTCTCACACATGCTACAAGGATGAACCTTGAGGACATTATGCTAAATGAAATAAGTAAGTCAGAAAAAATTATGATTACATTTATATGAGGCACCTACAGTAGTCAAATACACACACAGAGAGAAAGAATAGTGGTTCATTGTGTAGCTTTTCTATGTTGATTAGTTTTATCTATTTTATTGATTCTTTGACAACTGAAATCTAGAATAAAAACGTTGGAATTTTAAAATAGTAAAATCAAATATATCTTGAAGGCTATTATATTTAAAATGTCAAGCTCAAATTTTATGATTAAGAAAACTAAAATAATAACTAATATATGTAATACTTAATATATGCCAGGTTCTGTTTATTTAGTCTTCCCAGGAACCCCCAGAGGCAAGTATTATTATTAATCCCATTTTCCAGATGAGGGAGTTGAGGCAAGTGATGTTATGAACAAGTTGCCCAAGGTTTCAGAGTTAGTCTGGCAGAGTTTCAATTTGGACTTGAGTCATCTGATTCTAGAGCCTGGGTTATTGCTGTGATTTCTATGCCATTATATGATAGTTTATGATAAGTAATCTGTCCATCTAAAAATTCTCAATATGCAAACTACTATCCATTTTCAGATAGAAAAGTCTCAACCAAAATAATATCTCAGTTTATAAACTGCTGAGAATTTATGGGTAAGATGTTTTTGTACCTAAGCTAAAGACCAAGATGCATATACCAAATATACTGATTATAAGATTTTTTTTCCTGTTGCTAATAGCCAAAATCTCAAGAGAAGCTAAGTATCCATTAATTAAAAATTTTTTTAAGTAAATTGTGATCTGCCCATAAAATTATAATATTCTGCAGCCACTAAAAAGAGCATGCAAGACTGATCTATAATAATGTAGCAACTTTGGAAGATAAGAAGAAACATACTTATATAAATAATACAGAATGTGCATATAATTTTCTGAAAGGACATAGAAAATATAACTATGATTAATACTAAAGTTAAGGCAAGGGAGAAAACATTACAATGTGAATTAATACCACTATTGAACTGTATACTTAAAAGTGGCCAAGATCTAGATTTCATGTTATATGCATTTTACTACAATAAAAATACAAAAAAAAAAGTAAAGAGAAGAGACATATGCTTCTCATTTCATATCTTCTGTTTTTGAAAATTGTAGATTTTACTTTTATTTTCATAAGTAGTCCAGTAAAAAATAAAATTTGAGTGGTTAGAGGAACTGAAAATCACTTATCTACATCCAGCCATATTTTTATTAATGTCCCATATGAAAAGCCCTAAGAGTCAACAATAATTAAGTTTATGTGCGATTTCAAGTGGCCATGGGGTCATCTGAAAGTTCGGAAGTAAACAGGTCCCAGAAAGTTTCCCATCCCACTAACAGAAGACAGTTCTGTTTGTTAAGTGCATGCGGTCTGTGTAAAAACAACATTGGACTCATCACTCACCTGACATATTTCCCTGGAATTTATTTCAGATTAAGTTGTTTTGAAGAACAGGTAGTTCCTCTGTGATTTCAGACTGTCCTTCTGAGAACATGTTGTCCTAGTGTCCTCTCCTTGACCATGCAATTTCTTCATAACCATATACGGCTTTTGTTTTGTCCCTGTTTATGACTTCAAACAGCGAGCCAGAATATAAAAATGCACAGGGAGAGGCCAAACATTGTAAATTATATGTCAAGGTTAAAGATAAAACATAGGCAAGTATCTAACAGAGAATGTTAACATTGATCAGTTTTACTTTGTTTGTCCCTATGTTTATGTGAAAATATTGACTGAGCCTGAGTCTCTGAGATTTTATTCCTGCCTCACAGGCTTTAGCATCCCCTGAACACAGAAATCTCAACTTCTGGAAGAGACTTTGGAGATCATCTGGTTTCCAATTTCTGCCGGGGCCAGATGGTAAGTAAACAGAGATGTTGTCCAGGTGGGGAATGAGGAAACCTATGCAGAGAGTTCCCTACAGTTATGCTGTAGGACCCAATAAGTCAAGAATATCTCTTCTGATTTTTCAAGAGAGGCTGGATATCTAGACTTGTATGTAAATGAGTCCAAGTTTTAAATGGTGGGAATTAATGTGAAAAATATGAAAGCACTGTGAGGGCCCAACAAAACGTGTCTCTTGGCTGAACTGAGATGTAACCTTAAGCGTAATCCAATTCTTCCTTCCGTGGAAGAGGCTGAGAGAGATGTGAAGTCTAGGTGAGTACCTGGCATTCCTGAGCTGGTCCGAGAAAGGAACTGACAGCAGATCTGGCGTGCCTTCCGATCTCATCCTCCTTCCTCAGCCTTTTAGCCCATCTAAAGCTGCAGACTAATTTTAGGCAAGCACAGGACAAGTTTTCCATCTCAACACATAAGTAAGCCTTCAACTTGATGGGCTAGACCAGGGGTCCCCAAACTTTTTACACAGGGGGCCAGTTCACTGTCCCTCAGACTGTTGGAGGGCCAGACTATAAAAAAAATATGAACAGATCCCTGTGCACATTGCACATATCTTATTTTAAAGTAAAAAACAAAACAGGAACAAATACAATATTTAAAATAAAGAACAAGTAAATTTAAATCAACAAACTGACCAGTATTTCAATGGGAACTATGCTCCTCTCACTGACCACCAATGAAAGAGGTGCCTCTTCTGGAAGTGCGGTGGGGGCCGGATAAATGGCCTCAGGGGGCCGCATGTGGCCCACGGGCCGTAGTTTGGGGACCCCTGGGCTTGACCTTAACCACAAAGAGAAGACCTAGCTGGCAAGCTCCACCCACTGGCCACTTAATTCTGGCTAGAGTCTAGCTCCCCATCGTTTTGGGTGGAGATAAGGGGGAAAAAGAAACAAGTTGAAATTTTACCCTTAGGCAATCTGTGGGAGGAATAGGAAAGTCTGTGCTTTCTGGTAGACATTTTAAAAAATCACTAATTATAAATGCGGCCTTGCTTGGGAAGATTTTTTACTCAGTTTCCCAGATAGCAGATATAGTCGCCATCCCCTGCTCCATGGTGACTTTGCAGTATGGGGCTTTGCCAAGAACTTGTGTTTTCCGTGGCATGAGAGAGAGAAAAGGAACCTGCTGTCTTAAGAGCATGGAATCTGGAGCCAGATGGCCTGGGTTCAAATCCAGACCCTAGAAATGACCAGTTGTATGATCTCGGACAAAACCTGACACTCTGCTGTGCCTCTATCTCTTCATCTGTGAAATGGGAACAATGCCTGCACCTATTTATAAGATAGGTGCAAGGATTAAATGTGTTAACATGCATAAGGCATATGGCAAGCACTGCGTATGCCAGCTGCACCTTGGAAGCAACTGGAGAGTTTTCAAAACAAATATTGACACTTCGGTCTCACCCCCCCCAAAGATTCTGTTTTAACTGCTCCGAGTTGTGTGTGGCTTGGGCAACAGAGCTTCTAAAGTCTCCCAGGCAATCCCAATGTGCCGCCAAGCTTGAGAACCTCTAGTGTAAGTGCTTATTAAATAAATGATGGTCCTTGAGAAATTGATGGGCAGGGGTGTGGGGTGATAAAACAATAAAAATTTATTGTCTCACAGTTCTGGAGGCTGGAAGTCCAAAACCAAGTGCCAGCAAAGCCATGCTTCCCCTGACACCTCTATGGAAGAACCCTTCCTTGCCTAACCTAGCTTACAATGGTGGCCATCAATCCTTATGGTTTCTTGGTTTGCAGCTGCATCTCTGAGTAATTGATTTTTAAAGAAACTATAGTGCTCTCTTCTTCATGTTAGCACATATTTTGCAGCCTCTTCATGAAGTTCCCTGAGTGGTCATCTTTCAGCATGGAGGGCCTCAAGGTCTTGGACCAGCTTGCAAAGATGGTGAAATGCTTCTGGGAGTCTCCCTGTGTCCTCTGCCTGCCTTTCACACCTCTGCCCTGCTTCAAGTATTCAGGAAGCCCCTGGAGGCTTGGATTCAGCTGGGTGGTAGACCAAGAACCAGTGAGAATTCTTTGAATAAACATGAATAAATAATCTTTGATCAGTGGAATAAGCTTGTGGAGGCATGCGGGTATAGGGATCAGTGCTGGAGGGTTGGGGTGAATGTCTTCCCATTTCCCTGACCTTACCAATGCCTCTGACCCCCAGCCAATTGGAGAACAGGGGCCTCTAATGTGGCTACCCAGCTTCAAAGGATGTACCTCTGAGATGCTGACTGAGTCAAGAATACTGCTGATGCGGTGAATTATTATAAACCAAGTGTGTTACGTCCTTAAAATGCAACACTGCATGCTCTCAAATTAAAATGGAATGGTTTTGATTTCACTCTGCCACCGGAGGCTTGTTTGTAACTTACTATCCCAACATGTTCAGTTTTGATGGTGATCGGAAAGCCTGATGTCACTGGGTTAGGGGGAAGGAACAGGGAAGGGTAGTGCTTCTATGTGACAGCATGTCTGCCCTGAAATGGGAAATTTGGGGGGAAGGCTTTAAACTAATTGAAACCTTGATGAGTTTGAACACAACTGTGGTTTGAAGCACAGAATAACCAAGTTCCTTTGTTAGTGCCTCTGGTATTTTTTATAAGCTTCCATGCTTCTCCTGGGCTTGGTATCTTACTAGTAAGCACTCCACTGAACACATTTGTTCCCATGGTAGGAATTTTAATATGAAGTCTTCCGCGGTGATTCTGGAATTTGCCACTAGAAAAATGAGGAAATCGGCCCTGGCTTGTTAGCTCCGTCAGTTAAGAGCATCATCCAGAAACAACAAGGTTGTGGGTTCGTTCCCTAGTTAGGGCACACACGGGAAACAACCAATGAATGCAGGACTGAATGGAACAACAGATGAGTGCTTCCTTTCCCCCTCCCCTGTCTGTCCTTTCGTCTCTCTGGCTCTTTAAAAATTAATAAATAACCCTAGCTGGTTGGTGAGAAGGTTGCCAGTTCTATTCCCAAGTCAGGGCACATACAGGAGCAGCTTGATGTTCTTGTCTCTCTCTTTCCCTGTATCTCAAAAAAAGAGAGGAAGGAAGGAAAGAAGGAAGGGAGAGAGGGAGGAAGGGAGGGAGGGAGGGAGGGAGGAAGGAAGGAAGGAAGGAAGGAAGGAAGGAAGGAAGGAAGGAAGGAAGGAAGGAAGGAAAAAATGAGGAAGTTAGTTGACCAAAGGTAGATTTATTCCTTTCACACCTCCAACCTGAAGCATCACAGGTTTCCCTACACTGCAACCAGTGGGTTATGGGGCTTGTTGTAGAGGGCTAGACCTCTGGCCCTTACCATTTCTCTGTCCTGGGTTGTTAAGATTTCTGAGATTGCAGGAAAAAAATAATAACAATTATAATAGCTAATACTTATATAGTGCCAACTATCCTAAACCTTAAGCTCTTTCTGTAAACTACCAGATCCAATCCTCAAACAACCCCGTGAGGTAGGTAAGCCAATTTTTCAGAAGAGGAAACTCAGAACCAAAAAGATTAAGTGGCATACCCAAAGTCACACAGCTTGGATTGGCAGAGCCTGAACTAGAATCCAGGCTGTTCAATTGCAGCTACACTGCCTTCCTAGAGAGTGCCTAGCAAAGACTGGCACAGTAAAGCTTTGGTTAGACTATGTGGTCATGGAGGGACACTTTCAAAATCCCCTTCTCCTTTATAAGCCCTTAAAAGAACACCTCAGCCACCTTCCTCTCAACTCTTCCGTGAGTGAGAACTTCTAAGCTGTTTCCCAGGAGATCCCTCAACTGCCCTCATCTCACCCTGACCCCTTCTACTCATAGTTCCTCTTTCTCTCATGTTTCTGAGAACAAGGGTTCACCCATTCCAAGACAAACACACTAGTGGTGCTTTAAATCACTCCTTGAACTGTTCCTTCTTGGAGCAGCAACATTTCAAAAATTCTGTTTATTTTGTTTCTCTCTCTCTCCTTCCCTGGTACCCACAAAAGTGCAAGCATCTCACAATACCCAGGTGCCCAGCACTGGCTCAGAGCCAGGTTGTCCAGGTTTGAATCCTGGACCTGTGACTCAAGCTCTCTGTGCCACCATAACTTATGGATGACAATACCCATCCAAAGGGATTGGTATCAAGATCAAAATAAATTAAACCAAGTACTTAGGACAGTACCAGGCACATAACAAGTGTTCTAAATGTCACCATATTTGATCTCCTTTACTGGAGATACATTGTACTTGGTCCCATTGCTCTATGCACATACCTTCCCCATTTCTTCTTTGATCCCAGTGACCAGGTAACTCTCCCAATCAAAAATCCTTCAGTGGCTAGCTCCCCATTGTCTGCCCAATAAGGTAAGACAGCTTAGTGTTCAAGGCCTGCCCCTTCCCCTGTCTGGAATGTTTCCTCCCTCCGTCCCTGCCTGGTCAACCGCTACCCATCCATCAAGACCCAGGTTCCATGATGTCTTCTGTAAGAAACCTCAGATCACTGTTTAGGTACCGAGACTCTTGGGTTCCACCACTTTCCGGTCTTTCTCAACTACAACCGTCTAATACAGGGGTCCCCAAACTTTTTTACACAGGGGGCCAGTTCACCGTCCCTCAGACCGTTGGAGGGCCGGATTATCATAAAAAACTATGAACAAATTCCTATGCACACTGCACATATCTTATTTTAAAGTAAAAAAACAAAACGGGAACAAATACACTATTTAAAGTAAAGAACAAGTAAATTTAAATCAACAAACTGACCAGTATTTCAATGGGAACTATGGGCCTGCTTTTGGCTAATGAGATGGTCAATGTCTGGTTCCATATTTGTCACTGCTAGCCGTAACAAGTGATATGATGCTCTTCCGGAGCCGTGATGTGTGCGTCCTGCATCACCGGAAGTAGTACTGTACGTGAGCAATGCTGCGCTTTGCTTTTGCTCTCACTGACCACCAATGAAAGAGGTGCCTCCTGTTCACAGTGGCCAAGACATGGAAACAACCAAAAAGCCCTTCAATAGAAGACTGGATAAAGAAGATGTGGCACATATACACTATGGAATACTACTCAGCCATAAGAAATGATGACATCAGATCATTTACAGCAAAATGGTGGGATCTTGATAACATTATAAGGAGTGAAATAAGCAAATCAGAAAAAAACAAGAACTACATGATTCCATACATTGGTGGAACATAAAAATGAGACTAAGAGACATGGACAAGAGTGTGGTGGTTACCAAGGGTGGGGGGGGAGGGAGGACATGGGAGGGAGGGAGGGAGAGAGTTAGGGGGAGGGGGAGGGGCACAGAGAACTAGATAGAGGGTGACGGAGGACAATCTGACTTTGGGCGAGGGGTGTGCAACATAATTTGATGACAAAATAACCTAGACATGTTTTCTTTGAATATATGTACCCTGATTTATTAATGTCATTCCATTACCATTAATAAAAATTTATTAAAAAAAAAAAAAAAGAAAGAGGTGCCTCTTCCAGAAGTGTGGCGAGGGCTGGATTAATGGCCTCAGGGGGCCGTAGTTTGGGGACCCCTGATCTAGTAGGTGCTCTCTCTCATCTCCCCACCACTAAGTTTCTTCTTCTCTCCCTACAGTTACTTCTACAGCCAGCTCGTATCTAGGTGTTACACACTGAGGGACATTTTCTCAGCCAACCCCTATGAAAAACTGTGGAAGTCATTATCCACATTTTACAGATGAAGCCAGGACAGCCTCATAACTTACCCAAAGTCACTGAGCCAGCAAGTGACAGGGCCCAGACTTAAAGCCAGGCCACAGAGCTTGTTACTTTAACTATCATGTTCCACGGCTGCTTGTCTTTGTATGTCCCCCAGCCTGCATACAAAAATAAAATAAACTGAAAGTGTGCTGCTGAGCACTTCATCGAGTGCTTAGTAATAATCATAATGACAGCCCTGATCATCACAACGTAACAGCTAACTTGAGTGCTTACTGTGTGCGGGGCTCCTTTCTGAACACTTTCCCTCTATTAACGAATGCACTCTTCACAACAACCATTTGAAGT
Organism: Saccopteryx bilineata; assembly: GCF_036850765.1. Taxonomy (NCBI): domain Eukaryota; kingdom Metazoa; phylum Chordata; class Mammalia; order Chiroptera; family Emballonuridae; genus Saccopteryx; species Saccopteryx bilineata. Next base: position 32,488,499 of record NC_089499.1, read on the forward strand.
AGATACGCTTTATTTCTCCATTTTGTAGATGAGGAAGCCAAAGCACAAATCATTAAATAACTTGCTCAGGGTTGTACGCTGTCAGGGGTGGATCTGAGATGCAAACTCAGAAAGTCTGGCCCCAGAGTTCATGCACTTTACTAATTTGCTACCTCCTTGCAGCATGTCTGTTTTGAATGAATGGGTTTAAATGAGAAAAGAAATGAAGAAAAAGATATATCATTGAAATACAGAATTTAATAAACTTGCACTTTGTAGACATTCCCTAAATCAGCTAACAGGAACTGAACTGTCGCATTCAGCCACAGGTCCTATTCTGGGGGTAGGCAGGTCAGGATATACAGAAATGGTGCCAACACTCACAGAGAACCTGGAAGAGAGCAAGAGGCCCAGGCAGCACCTCTCGCCACAGCTCCCTGCTTCTTCCAGCCTCAAAGCCATGCAGACTCAGTCAGGTGGCCTTGCGCTCTCAGCTGATTTTAATTGACCTTCCCAGGGGAAAATCAAGAAGGGGCTGCTGGCCCCCCGCCTGCTGCCCAGCTCAGACAGTGTGCTGGGAACACCAGTGCCATGGTGAATTCTGCAAGCATGAGCCACTGTGCCCACATAGGCCACTTCGTGCAACCTCCAGGCACCTGCCCAAGGTACATGGAGTCAAGGTCGCCATTTGGCAGGAGTTATCTAAACACCTCTCTTGCTCTCTTGGACTTCATTCAGAAAGTGGCAAAGGTGCAGATAGAGGGAAAGGGAAGAATAAACAAAGGTCCTTATTTTCCTATCCCAGGGCTTGTCTGGACTCCTTAACTGGGACAAATGCTCACAATTCTAGTTATCTCATTGATATGCATGGAGACTGACTGCTTTTCTGATACTAAACATCTTGCTCTTTCCTTACAAGAATACTTATTTCCTTTCACTGTAATTGCTCTTTTAATGGTCATTCACCTGCAAATGGTAAGTAAGCTCCATAAGGGCAGGAATCATGCCTGCTTGTTCATCTCTATATCTACCGGTTCACTCTCATGCCCAGAAGATATGCAACTATCTGTTGAACAAATGCATGAGTAAGTAAATGAATACACGATCACATCCACAGGGCCAGCCAACAGATGTGCTCACAAATATCTAGTTTTCCTCTCTGAAGTTCTTATTTCTGGAGTGGTTAGGTGGGATCACCTGACTTGTTCTGCCCAATGAGTTGTGAATGGAAATGGCATGTCATTTCTTCCCTGGGGCTTCAGTTGGTATAAGGCCCACAGAGCTCTCTTTCCCTCTACCACGCTATTGATAGTTTTCCAGATGGTGGTTTTTCTCTCAACCTGGATCCTATGTTGGATGCATGGTATGCGTGAGAAATAAACCTTTGCTGTTTGGAGCCATCAAGACTTGGGGTTTATTTGCTACTCCAGCAAAGCCTTGTCTATCTTGACTGATAGCTAGCAAATCCATTTAAGTTTAGCAGGGTTTACAGAACTAGGGCCTAACAAGATCCAGGAAGCTCTCCTCTAGAAGAGCTCACTACAACTTTCTGCAATTATGGAAATGTTCTATAGCCACTCTGTCCAATACCATAGTCACTAGCCATATGTGGTTGTTAAGCACTTGAAATCTGTCTAGTGTGACTGAGACTCTGCATTTTTTATTTTAATTAATTTAAATGTGACTAATGCTTATTGTGTTAGATAGCACAGTTCTAGAATGTACCGTAGCAGGAAGTGCTGTAAGGCACTATGCCACTGCTCTCATTCCATCTGATTTCGGGGTAGCTATGGTGAGCAGTTCCATGCCCACATCTTGAGTCCCACATCCAGTACATGTTACAGTGTCTGTCTGGTCTGCCTTCTGGGAGACTGTGAAAGCCATAGAGCCAGCTGCAAATGTACATAGATGTGATGGAGAGGTGATCTACCAGAGGCAATCTTCAACAGCGGAAGACAGAAGGCAGTGCTTACATGTTCCAGCCTTCCTGTTCTCTGGTAGGAAGAGTCGGAGATATGTTTGGCGTGGATTTGACACCATTTCTAAGGTATTCCCCCAAGAGAGTCTTATAGAAAGTAACCAGTCATTCACGTACCTACTGTTAGTCTTGCTCACATTTCCCACTCCCTCAATTCTGCTTTCTGGGGTCACCTCCCAAATAAGCTACTGGCGCCCACGGGCCCCTGGTGGCAAGATGCTTTCGAAGGGATCCAAACTAAGATAAAGTGGTTCTACTTTCCTGCAAACCCCACAGTGAAGGCTACTGATTCATTACTTTAATAAATCTTTTCAACTTTGACTAACTATCCAATAATGGTTTGTCTTTCTACATTTTTTTTAGCCTGCCTTTTTGATAGGTGAAGGTAAGGGGCGGGCTGGGGGGAGTGCAAAGGAAGGACACTGCTTTTTGCTTTACAATGCAAACAAAAGACCGACCGTATCCTTACTAAATGGCATCTGAAACACAAATCTCAGTTTTTATCAGTTTGGGGGGAAAGGAGAGAGTTTAACCCACATATAATATTTAGAGACTGAGCTAAACATTTTAAGGCTCCAAATTCCATCCCTCCCAGTCTGCATTTTAAAAACTGTATTCTAATGATGATGCGTTCAGGCTGCTGTCTCTCAGGTCCCTGCAGGAGGCAGCTGTCTCTTGAATCCCTTGAGCTAATTTGCCTTGTCGAAATATTTTGTATATTATTTGTATAATCTCTCCCCACTTGTTAGCCTCGGCTCTGATGGAGAACACTATGTGGTGAGGAGGGAGGAGTACAGAAATGGCTGGCTTTGTGGAAAAGCCCCACTCAGGAAAAGCGCCCATGAATATAACTATTACCCACTCCATATGTGCCCGTGGCATCCTGGTGCTACTGTTGGTGTATACGAAAGCATATTCTTATGAGAGGAAACTGTCCATTATTGAGGGCTAGCCATGGTCGGGCTCTGTACTAGGTGTTATGTATAAGATCTTATTAATCGTGAGAGACAGGTGTTCTCAGAGCCATTTTGCAGCTAAGGAAAACTAAGTCCCAGAGACAACAAGGAACAGGGATACAGACTCAACCTGATCCCAAATTTCATATGTTCTGCTGCTTTTTTTTTTTTTTTTTTTTTTTTTTGTATTTTTCTGAAGCTGCAAACGGGGAGAGACAGTCAGACAGACTCCCGCATGCACCCGACCGGGATCCACCCGGCACGCCCACCAGGGGGCGTCGCTCTGTCGCGACCAAAGCCACTCTAGCGCCTGGGGCAGAGGCCAAGGAGCCATCCCCAGCTCCCGGGCCATCTTTGCTCCAATGGAGCCTTGGCTGCGGGAGGGGAAGAGAGAGACAGAGAGGAAGTGGCGGGTGGAGAAGCAAATGGGCACTTCTCCTATGTGCCCTGGCCGGGAATCGAACCCGGGTTCCCCGCACGCCAGGCCGACGCTCTACCGCTGAGCGAACCGGCCAGGGCCTCTGCTGCTTTTTATATCATGCTTAGAATATGTGGCCCTCCCATAGATCTTTGGACAAAGCAGGGGGAAAACAAAAGAATGACAAGAACTGAAGGGGCTTTTGTGTTAAGAGAAAGGGTAAGGAAGAAGCAGAAGGAAGAGAATGAGCAATGAATTAGGAAACAGATATGGGTCCAGTTCAGTATTTGCAAGACCTAAGATAAATACCTTGTTCTCTCTAGACCTCAAGCATTTTTGTAAAGTACAAACATGTAGTCTGTGAAATCGAATGGTTCAATGGGATCATCTCTATGGTCTCTACCAGCTCACTATTTTTATTGGTCTGTCCATCTAGCCCTAGAGGCTGCTAACCTCAACCTCCCTGGACCATCATCCCAAGTTGGATTTTGTTTTGTTGTGCTACTCTTAGACTCATAAAGTTCAGGGTCGGTATTGGGTGGTGTTATATTCACAACCAGTCTAAGTCAGATGAGAATTTTATGGCTTCATTGGGTATATGGTCCAATCCAAATATCCTGTAATTCATTTTTTTCTTAACAAATTGTTTAACTTTAAAATAGTTTGAGATTTAAAGAAAAATTTCAAAAACAGTACAGAGCATTCCCATACACCCCACACCAGCGTCCTTCATTATTACCATCCTGGGTTCCTATGGAACATCTGTCACAATCAATGAGCCAGTAATGACTCACTATTATAACTAAACATCATTCTTTATTCAAATATCCTTCATTTTTACCTATGCTCTTTTTCTTGTCCAGACTCTCATCCAGGACAGCACATTACATTTAGCAGTCATGTTTTTTAGGCTCCTCTAAATTATGACCACTTCTTAGATCTTTTTTTTTTTAATTGATTGATTTAGAGAGAGGAAGGAAGAGAGAGAGAGAGAGAGAGAGAGACATCCATCTGTTCCTATATGTGCCCTGATTGGAGATCAAACCAGCAACCTCTGTGTTTCTGGACGATGCTCTAACCAAGTAAGCTATCTATCTGGTCAGGGCAAATTTTCTTATTTTTCATGACTTTGATAATTTTGAGTAGTACTGATTAGATATTTTGTAGACTATCTCTCAATTTGCTTTTGTTTGTTGGTGTTTTTACTCATGGTTAGACTGTGCTTAATAGTGTAGAGGAGGATGACTACAGAAATACAGGGCCATTCTCATCGCATCATATCAAGGGTACACACTCATCAACATGACATCCCTATTGATAGAAACCTTGATCATATGGCTTAGGTACTGTTTCCCATGTTTTTCCCCAGAAAGGTCATTTCCCTTCCTTCCATACTGTACTCTGGAAGTAAGCCTCTCTGTGCAGCCCACACAGAAGAGACGGGGAAGACCCTCTACCTCCTTGATGGGGGAGCAAGCATTTTTGTAAAGTACAAACATGTAGGCAATTTCTAGCGAACAGATTCCAACTGTAAACTTTACTGCCCCCAAACAACAAAACCAAAATGTTAGGGAGATGGAATCACTGTATCCAGTCTTTGAAAGGGGCATTCCTCAACAATGAGGGCAAATTGCTCTATACACATGGCATACATAGAGCACCCTACACAAAAAATGCTACTAAAAATAGAGGTTTATTCCTCTTCTTGTTTACACAAGACTTATATACTGCTCACAACATTGTCTCATTCTCACCTACAAACCCAATGCAGTTAAGTATTACCTATAGAAAGCTCTTAGAAATTTGCAATTTATCTTTCCAAGTGAACAAAGGGGCTAAACAATAAATTCCCATAAGAAATGCAAACGGACAATAAATAAACATATATGCCAAGGAGTCTACAGTGGCTATCTCTGAGGTAGGCACAATGATGAAGAAATTATACTCACTTTCTATATTATGATTTCTGAATATTAAACCAAGAACTTTTTGCAACCATTTTCTGAAAGTAGTAAAATAATTTTAACAGAAGAAAATATATTTTAACATATATATCCATAGAAATATATGTGGTGTGGTTTTTCATCTGATACTGGCCATGAAACTTAAAATATGGGCCCTGTCTGGTTGACTCAGTGATGGAGCGTCAGACTGGCATGTGGATGTCCTGAGTTAGATTCCTGGTCAGAGCTCACAGAGAAACGACCATCTGCTTCTCCACCTCCCCTCCTCCCCCTTCTCTGTTTTTATCTCTCTCCTCTCCATCTTCCCACAGCCATGGCTGGATAGGTTCGAGTGCATCTGCCCTGGGCGTTGAGGATGGCTTCGTGGAGCCTCTGCCTCAAGCCTAAAAATAGCTCGGTCACAAGCATGGCCCCAGATGAGCAGAGCATCGGCCCCAGATGGGGATTGTCGGTGGATCCCAGTCAGGGCGCATGTGGGAGTCTGTCTCTCTATCTCCCCTCCTCTCAACTTGGAAAAGAAGAAAAAAACAACAAACAAAACAAAACACAATAAAACTTGAAATTTGCTCTAGAGTCTCTCTTTTACGTAACTGTTTTTTGCAGCTAAGAACCTACAGGCTTTGAAAATAGACGGCTGGTATTGTGAAACATCATGTGATTATTTATACGCAGCTCTTAACTGGAAATTTAGCATGCAAGGTCACTCCACCTTATGTTTATAAGAAATTACAGATATCTTCCTTTGCTAGGTTTTCAAGATTTGGCAATTAGGACTATAACAGTGAAAAACCATTGTTTACTAGGCAGTTTTTTTTTTCTCCTTCCCATAAACTGAAAAAAATTTGTCATAATATTATTATTTTTCTGTATACTCTTGCTTTGTTGATATTAAGTAAATATCTATGTAGACAGCTTTCTCAATGAAGGAGTTGTTAAACTAAGACCATTATGATCTAAAGGAATCATAAAAATCTGTCATCTCTAATTTTTAAAAACATTTCATTGAATTTATCAGTGGTGACACTGGTTAATAAAACTATACAGGTTTCAGGTGCATAATTCTACAACACATCATCTGTATAATGCACTGTGCGTTCACCACCCTGAGTCTCCCTCCATCACCATCTATCCCTTCTCTACTCCACTCCACCTCCCCTCACCCTCCTTTCCTTCCTGCAATCCCACATTGATTGCTGTGTTGTCTCTATTTAACTTGTACCAAGAATGAGAAAAATTAAGAATAACTGAATCCAAAATTTAATTATAAATTTATATTCCTGCAAAGATGGTTCTTGAATAAACACACTGATATTTGGCAGTGTTCCAGTAAGAGAAATATAATGCAATATTAAAATTCAACCATCGCTACTGAGTAATAAGCCTGGAATAAGGTGTGATCCTGGCATGTGCTACTGAAATGCTGCAGGAGAGAGAAGTGTGTTAGAGCTGCTGGCCAGGCCAGGCTAACATTAGTTCTGCATTATCCCCAGAGAAAGAACCTGAGACAAACACAGATGGGAGCAAGAGAAATCTTATTTTAAGGTGTGATTGTATGTGTGGAAAAGGTGCTCACAGAAGTGCTATGCATTTGTATTTATTTCTCTGACAAAGGCTAGAGCCATGGTCACAAGCCTTGACCGTGCAAGGGATTGAATTAACTTTGACTTTATTGTTCTGGGCCTCTGAATACCTTTTCGTCTGCTATTCGCTGATTAGCTAAAGAAAATACAGTCACACATATAATGAAACCTCCTCTATCATCAAGTTTTTATTTGACTGTCAGGGCTGAGCAGTCAAAATAACTTGAGAAGCCACTGAGAGTCTAAGGCAAGTGTATTTATTGAGACTTAAGGGAGGCAGATGTGTGACTTAAGCCATCGTGAATATCTGTAGACATTTTGAAACTTTTAGGAGATCCTATTAGAAAACGGTTTGGGTTTTTTGTTTTGTTTTGTTTTGATTTTGGACTTGATGCTGACTCCACTTGGAACAATTTAAAATTCTGGATACTATTTTTGAACAAAAGTTTTCTACAGATTTCACTCAGAAAGAGTTGAGATGAAAGAAAGGAGCCTGCAAATTATTTTCCCAATTCCAAACCTTCAAACAACATTGGAATATTTATATTGGAGATCTACAGGGCAACATTACCCAATTTGGTTACAGTCTTTCCACCACGGTGGACTGCCAGGCTGAAAAACAACCAGAGTGGTGATGGGAATTTTTTTTTTAATCTGGCAGAGACTAAATACAAATAAAATTCTTTAAAGTATCTAAGTCAGCCCCTCTGCATCTTTCTCTGAAGTTCTGATTCATCATCAGAATCTTGCCTAAAACAAAATCTCTTGAATTGTTGGACAATTTGTTTTGGAGAACAATTTCCTCAGATGTATACTCTATATTGCCAAATGTTTCAGCTATTCATTTTCCACTTTCTTGTGCCAACTCCTGCCAGAAAATGGTCTTAATGTACCACTAAGCTGATAGGGTTTCTGTTGATATATCTTTTAATGTAGACAATACATCTGCTGCTGGGAATCAACAATCAACGGAAAGATCAAAGGGCCTGCCTGCTGTCTCAGGTGTCGGATCTGAGCAAACCTGGGCAGTCTGTGATCCCTTGGGTCAAGGACATTTTGCTAAATACAACAGGTATGTTCAATAGCACCTGACACATTGTAGCTCACATCAGCTCTTTTCCAAACCAACACTACCAACAAAATAACAAACTGTTTAAATAAGCATCTTCCATATTTTGGTCAAAGACGTGAAAGTCACCAGAAGATACAATACTTGCATTAGAAGATGTTTTCCAAATTTTATTTATATATAACTATGTAAAACCTTGCTATATTCTAGGACCACTGTACTCTGAAGTGGAACCATATAAAGTTATGTTTGGTCATGCATTAGTAAATAAGAAATTTCATATGGTTCAATCTAATATTATTCACTTAATATTATTTCCAGATTAACTAACTTTAAAATCTTATATTGCATACAACAATTGTGCTCCTCAGTATTTATCCAATGGAGTTGAAAACTTAAGTCTACACAAAAGCCAACAGGCAGATGTTATAACATAATTGCCAAAACTTGGAAGCAATCAAAATGTCCTTCAGTAGGTGAATAGATAAATAAACTGTGGCATATCCAGATAATGGGATATTGATCATCACTAAAAAGAAATGAGCCTGACCAAGCGTGGTACAGTGGATAGAGCATCGTACTGGGATACGGAGGACCCAGGTTCAAACCCCGAGGTCGCCGCCTTAATGTGAGCTCATCTGCTTTGAGCAAGGCTCATCAGCTTGAGCCCAAGGCCGCTGGCTTGAGCAAGGGGCCACTCATTCTGCTGTAGCCCTCCGGTCAAGGCACATATGGGAAAGCAACCAATAAACAACTGAGGTGCCGCAACGAAGAATTGATGCTTCTCATTTCTCTCCCTTCCTGTCTGTCTATCCCTGTCTCTCTCTGACTCTGTCACAAAAAAAATAAAATAAATAAATAAATAAATAAATAAAAAGAAACAAGCTAGCAAATCATGAAAAGATATGGAACAAACTTAAGTGGGTATTACTAACTGACAGAAGCCAATTTGAAAAGGCTGAATACCATATAATTCCAAATATGACATTCTGTAAAAGACAAAACTATAAACACAGTAAAAAGATCAGTGATTGCCAGTGGCTGAGGGAGAAAGGGATGAACAAGCAGAACATGGAAGAAGTAGAAGGCAATGAAAATGCTCTGTATATGATACTATAATGATGGATACAAGTCATTATTCATCCATCCCATCTGTAGAATGTACCACAGAGAACCCTAAGGTAAACTGTGATCTTTGGGTGATTATTATGTATCAATGTAGGTTTATCAATGATAATAAATGTACCCCTCTCATGGGAGATATTGATAATGAGGGGAAGCTATGCATATCTGGGGCAAGAGGTATATGGAAAATTTCTCTACTTCTTCTCAATTTTTCTATAAACATAAAACAGCTCTAAAAATAGCCTATTTATAGTAAAAAAAACAAAACCTAACAACAAAACCTTAAATTAGTGATAAATATTTTAGTCCTTAGCCATACTGTAATAGAAAGTCTCCAAATAAGGCCACTATCAACTCCTTCCCTCCATGCACATCTGCATGGCCCCCAGAAATCAATGAACATAATAAAACGCTTATTGTTTTAAGTCATTAAGTTGAGAAATAGAGAAATCATTGAAACATTCTGCTTGAGATGTGCCTGGTGGTTATGACATATAAATTAGGGGATACTTCAAAATGAATATGAAGTGATAAAATATCCCCTAATTTTTATGAGCAGTGTAGATTCTGGAGCCAGACTGCTTCAGATCTCAGCTTGACTACTTGCTAGCTAGGTCAATTATGACTATGGGAGTTTACTGCATTGGTGGCCCCCAGAGAACCACACTTCCCGATATTTACCACCCTTACGCAGTCTCTCCCACACTGACTCTGGACTGCCCATGTGACTTACCTTGGCCAATGGGACATCAGCAAGTATATATAATGTAAGCAGAAACTTGATAAGCACTTACATAAGGGGACATGTCCTCTTGGAAAACTTGCTCTTAGAGCCCTGAGCCACCATCTAAGGACAGTCCAGCTACCTGGCTGAAGAGAACACCTAGAAAGAGAGAGAGATTTCCAGCTAGCCCCAACTGTTCCAGCATCCTAGCTCAGGTGGCAGACACATGAGTAAAGATGAGTAGAATTCATGGACATAGATAAAAGTGAAGTGCTTATGGGGAGAGGAGGTTGAGGGGGAGGTGGTAGGGGAAGGGGAGGAAGGGTATAAAGAGGGACAAATATATGGTAACAGAAAAATGATTTGACTTTGGGTGATGCACACACAACACAGTCAACAGTTCAAATGCTCTAGAGATGTTTATTTGGAACCTATGTACACTTATGGATCAATGTTAGCCCATTAAATGTAAATATAATTAAGGAAAAAAAGAAGAAGAAGAGCAGAATTGACCTACAGAACCCAGCCCAGATCACAAGTCAAAAAATAATAAAAAATCATTGTTGTTTGAAGCCACTAAGTTCAGGGATGATTTGTTATGCAGCAATAAATAACTGAAATAGAAATTTTATCCATGAAATAATAAATGTATTTATTATCTTTCCTAGCACGCATTAAAATGTTTTAAAAGTCAATGAGGAGCCACTGCGCCACCTCACCCGCAGGTGTTGTAAAGTGCCAAAAACTACAGAATTAATATTAATATTTTGGGAGGCTTGAAGAACATTTTATTAATTTGGGTTAAGGTGTGCAGAGAAATTGTGAGAAATAGTCTCTGTACTGCGTGATTGGCATAACCAGGATGGCCCTTGGCATTGTGTTGTAAATGCAAAGGGGAGGAAAACATGGATTCCTGGACATTCCACCACATCTGTGGGGAAAGGGATTAATGGCTAGCCAGGTACAGGGAGAGAAAAGCCAAAATAAACCTTTTCTTATAGCAATGAGCCATTTGCGGGCATTTGTCCCCACAGAAACTACCTCTCCTATGTAAATGCATGTAGTTAACACGTATGACTCTGGACAGAAAGATGGCAGATAAACACTAGATAATATAGGAATGCCTTTTAATATGTAAAGAGACATCTTTCTACCATTGTGTTGGCTTGTAAATTTTGTTTTCTCCAAAATGATGTATGGCTTGCAAATTGAACATGGTCCTATCATGTTAAAGCACATATGACTATAACCAATAGTGGTAAAGGGCTCCTAATTACAATTTTTGCTTCTGTACTTCCCACTTATAAAACTATAAAAACTAGGTAGAACAAAGGGCCAGCGCGCTCTCCCTCAGATTTCTGTCAGAGTTGCCACCGCTTGGCCTAGCTAGACAATAAAGCTTTGATGTCGACAGATTTTGTTCATGTCTGTAACATTTCGAGTCCCTCCGGATTAGGCTTAACAGTCAATGTACCACATAAAATTATCTTATGTACCACCGAACAATCCACTTACCGGACTTTGAGAAATGCAGTTTTAATGAGACAAAAACAATGACAATATATATAATGGCAATCATTAATAGAATATGCTTTTCTAGATCCTGGGCTAAATGGTTTATATGCACCATCTAACATAATCCTCCCAACAACCCTATTAGGGAGGTGATATTATTTCTATTGTATAGATAAGGAAAGTAAAGCGCAGAATGGTGATTTGCCAAAGGTCACCTCAAGGTGACCTTCCATGACCCTTACAACTTTTTTTGTTGCTGTTGAGTAGAAACTTTCCTTGATCTGGAAGCAGATAAATGAGACCTATTCTCTATATAAATGTTTTCTACTTTTAGTTATGAATTGCTGATATCTTTGTTTCTCTCGCACTCAGGGTCTATTTCCAGGGTAAAGCTTCTTTTCTGGACCAGAAACTTGGGCTACAGACAGGCTCTTTGCCCACCCACCACCTTACCCATTACCTACTCCTACGGGAGGAAAGGGGCTGTCAGGACCAGTACGCTGTTCTCATCAGAGCCATTGTGACTTTGATAACCAATATTTTGTATTGGACAGTTAGTGTGTGCTCAGTTTTGTGCCGAGTTTTGGGGTGCGGATGATAGCTTAAGAAGAGACTCAACATAAGGGTAAACTATGACTTGAACTCTCAAAGATGACTATTTTATATATTCAAAATAGTCACTAGACTAAGTAAGACCATTTCAAGTTACACGGAACAAATATATCACAGAAATTGGGAGGAAAAATAAAAACCAGGGAGACCGAAAGGAAAAGGAAACTTCTGCATGCCCGGGAAGTTGAGTTAGGTTTTACTGTATTGGAGTAGAGAGGAGAGAGCACACACCAGGTAAAGAAAACAGCCCAGGACAAGGTTTTCACGACCATGAGAATAATTATGGGACAGATAGACAGGTTGGCGGTAGAAAATAAGTTTGGATCCATAGATCAGAAGCACTGAACAGACAAAGAGCAAGTTGGATTCATTTCATGCTCCAAACCCAGTACAAGGCATGGCACACAGTAAGTATGGTACCCATTTAATAGGCAAGTCACAGGAAGACTTCATGGAGTATTTGTGGATGGAGGGCTGGATTGGAGAGAAGAAGACTGGAAGGTGAGAAGGTAGACTTCCAAGGATTATTCTAGGAATCAAATCAGAGGCCACACCCACGACCTTTCAGGAGGGGTGCTCCACAGAGACCAAAAGGATTAACATACTGAGAAGAAAACATCCTCTCCTCCAATGAAACCCTACTGACCTGGGGCAAGGGCTTCCCCTCCCTGAACCATCAAGTGTCTGAAACAAGTGCACTCCACCTACTGAGAGACAGGAAGCTCCGTGGAGTCTTCCTTCATTGGCATTGGACAGAGTTAAGTAACTGTCCTCTCTCCTCAAAAACTGACTTTGATTCCACAATGACCCATTTCTTCCCTCCAGCAATAATCATCTCACCCACGCCCATCTTTCTCCTGGGCCTGACCAGTAGTTTCTGTTCCTGCATTCAGCCTGAAGAGTCCCCCTGCAGGGGGACTAAACACTCATTGTAATTTGGAGGTCCTTAAGTCTCCATCAGCCTGGGGGGGGGGTGTCTATGTGTCTCCTTCAAAGTCCTTTGACCTGGCAAAGCCATGTGCCACAACCAACGTCCATCATGGTGAGACCCTTCTGGTGCAAAGTCAGCAAAACCCAAACAAGCCTCCTGACTTCCCGACCCTCTGAGCGAGCACACCTCCGCCTTTGCACAATGTTCTCACTCTCTCTTTGTTCTTCAGGGAACAGTGAGCTTTGGTTTGAGGTTACCTCAAAGGAAAGACAATCTGATGTGTGATAAGTAAGCCTCTTTGGCTGCTGGCAGAACAAGGAGGTCTTATCAGACCTGGCTCCAATGAAACAAAGCTAGGTTTTTGTAGGGGGGCCAGGCTCAACCATAGCCCTAGTTTTTGGTGAAAAGAAACCAGCTGAAAATCCAGCCCAAGGCTAACACCTGGGAAACCTTCTAGAATTGTAAATAAGCAAAGGAAGTTGTGCTTGAGGATCTGGGTACTAGCAAAGCAATTTCATAAGCCTATACATTGCAAAACAGCACCTCTACAAAAACAGCTCAATTTGAAATAGTCATTTGCATTAGAATAGTCATGAATATTCAAAAAGTCAGCCAGCGTTTTAAAACCATTGTCTATTCCTGGTGCTTTCATCTTCCCCATGAAAAGCAGATCATGGGTTTTCAAGAAAGGTGGGCTTGGCTGGTATTTTACACTGCCTCGTTTGGCAGGAAAGGGGGTGATTATTTTTTTTCTTTCTTAATATTTAAAAAGAAAGCCTCAGCTGGTGTTAAGTCTTTGCTCTTTGTTCTGGTCAAGATATGAATCATGCCACAGATCTCGAATCTAGCCTAAGGGTTCATTTTTTCAAACTGCTAGGCAGAGCTTTCTCTTCAGAATCCTGTACATATTTTCCTACTGGCAGGTTTCTTAAAGAGAAAGTCCCACCAGGGTCATGATCCAGACCATCCAGACCGAGGAATGTATACCGCCCTAAGATTTGCGAGACTCCTGTCAGGGTGCTCAGACTCGGGGTTTCTTTGGCCAAGCCACTTCTCTTTTGTACTTTAATATCCCCAATGGTCAGATACAGACACACATGGGTCTATCCTCCCTCTTTACGTTTCCCTCAATTTCACAGAGCTAAATAAGACAAAACGCTTTGACCTCCTTGGAGGAAAATCAAGAACTACGGCCAAGTCAATGGTTGTATATCAGAGCTTTCATTGCAAGAAAGCAATACAGTCTTATGATTCACAAGGGATTGTTTCAAACAGTTTTAAAGTTAAGAAAACAAGTGGCATAAAAAAGAAAAGGGTGACTCACCAGTTTATCATTTGCTGAGATGATTGGCAACTATTTCTCTCTTATATACTAAATCCTGATTTCCCCAACATGCCTTCTTTAGGCTCCAAATTGATATACAGTTCAATAATAGGTCTAAGGTGGATTATGGGAGGCGACATAGGAAGGTTGAACTGGTGCAGATTTTTTTTTTTTTTTTTTTTTTTGACAATTCATCCCTCTGCCCCTACCTTATTCCAGTTGGAGTTAATTCAACTGTCACCTAAGCTTTGTCTAAATTGTTCAGGGTATGTGACGAAGTCTTGATGGTGTCTCTTTAGGGCTGTCAGATGAGTCAATGCAATGTCAATTTAGATGTGAAGTCATGGTTACAAAAGTGAAAATGAAAATGTGAGAAGTCTTACCTGCAATTATTTCTGTATTAAATCTGCAAAATAATGCATGAGTGCCTCTCCACCAACCCTATACCTCTGGATCAGGCTATGCTCTTTCTATTTAATCGTCAGCTTCCTCAGGGCCGGCCTCAAATCACCGGCTAGAGTCCCTGAGTGTTAGGGCTGGGGAGGACTTTGAATATTGTCTAGCCTAGCTACAGGAGATCATCTGAACATCCAAATGATAGCATAGTTCAAAACAAATATTTTTATTAACTAGGCCTTTTTTAAAAAAAAATGCATCACCATCGTAAGACTAAAAAGAATCTGAGTCAAAGGGAAACGTCTGAGGATAGGGTAAATCAGGACAGAAGTTTGACATACTGCCCATGGTTAGAGAGAGAATAAATACCTCAGCTTCCATACTCTTCAATGGGACAACTTTTAGGTGTGTCCTGCACGGTCCTAGAGGTCCCTAGTGACTCTAACCTCTTGCCACCCACAGCAGTAACCAGCTCATTAACACACCCTTTATTGGCTTTCCTCCCTTCTCTGACTCACTTCCCAACCCCTCATAATCCTTCCTCAGATGACCTCCCAAATCAACTACTTGCTCTTAATTGTCTCAAGGACTGTTTTGGACAATGCAGAAAGCCATACTTCCAAACGTCCTCCCCATAGCGGACTGGTCCTGTACTAGGGCTCATTTTGCTCCCCAGAGGGCATTTGGGAAAATCCAGGGACATTTTGGTTTTCACAACTGGGGGAGGGAATACTACTGGAATGTAATGGGTAGAGGCTAGGGTGCTGCTAAACATCCTGCAATGCATAAGAAAGGCCTCTATGGCCCTGGTCATCTGGTTCAGTGGTAGAGCATTGGACGGTGTGTGAATGTCCCAGGTTTGATTCCTAGTCAGGGCACATAGGAAAAGTGAGCATCTGCTTCTCCACCCTCCCTCCTCCTCCTTCTCTTCCTCCTCCTCCTCCTCCTCCTCCTCCTCCTCCTCCTCCTCCTCCTCCTTCTTCTTCTTCTTCTTCTTCTTCTTCTTCTTCTTCTCTCTCTCTCTGCCTCCCACAGCCATGGTTCGAATGGTTCAAGTGAGTTGGCCTCAAGCGCTGAGGATGGTTCTGTGCCCTCTGTCTCAGACGCTATAAAAATGGCTCCATTGCTGAGTGTTAGGCAAATGAGTTGTAAAATCTGTATTTTCTGGTTTTGCTCACTCTTGTTGTTAAAAATGGCTGCTGCTCACGTGATGATACTCTCACGTGATACAGCTGATGACCTTCATGTTTGGGAAGGGGCTTGGTTATGCTAATGTATGCTGGAGGAAGGGGTTTTTCTGGGAAGAAGTTTTAAAAGGAGGAGCTAGGAGGCCATTTTGAAGGAGAGAGACCACATTGTTGTAGAGAAGGAGAGGCCACATGGTTGTAGAGGAGGGAGGTAACCAAAATGGCGGAATGCTGAAGAAGCCAGTTTGTTCAGGAGAAGGAGATGGGGAACAGAGGTGAATAAGACTGGCGAGGGCCTTTGATTCTAGGAAAACTCGGATGTGTCAGTAGCTTTGTGAGTGCTGAATGAGTGGGTTTTGGTGCCCTAGGGATTGTTTTCTACTCACCAGCTGAGTGCAAGGCTAGAAATAAAGGAAAATAACCCATCAGTTCTTGGCTCAATTGTTTCATTACCGTCTGTCTGAATTAAACCTGAACCTGCATGGGCCAGGCGGCTGTGATGGTGGCCGCGGCTACTGGCTTTACACTGAGCAACGGAGCAATGACCCCAGATGGGCAGAGCATCGCCCACTAGTGGGCTTGACAGGTGAATCCCCCAGTCAGGGTACATGCGGGAGTCTGTCTCTCTGCCTCCTCTCCTTTCACTAAAATAAAAAATTAAAAAAGGAAAGACACCCATGACAAACAGTTATCCTGGCCAAAATATCAGGAGTGTCGAGGGCAGGAGCCCTGCCTTAGAGTCCACATTCCACGCGTCTCATTCCGTCACCTGAACTTGACATTGCACGAAGGTCAAAATGGTATAAATGTCCACTCTTGGAGGATGAGCTCACAGAGAGCGACCGTCCGGGTCATCTCAGCTCTTCCTCTGCTTCTAATAATAAAAGAGTTGTTTTCTGGGGTGTTGTGATTGTGTGGCTCCCGCAGCTACACAGGTGAGTGAAAGAGGACAGGGCTGGCTTTCAGATAGGGCAGGGTGGAGAATGATTGACAGCGCCAGGGATATAACCAAAGTCCCACAGGCAAGGCACTCATTGTAGTGATTGCTAGGCAGGTAGCTTCTCTTAAATCACCGAAATGAAATGAACATTTGTCTATTACATGCTAACATCATTTGGGGGCTAATTGTGCTATTTTGAACTAAGTTTATCTAAATTATGAAAACAGTGGTAAATGTACTTGAACAGGTCCCAGACCTTCTAGGTAAACATGATCTTCTATTGCAGCTCATTTTACAGATGAAGGAACTGAGGTTCAGATCAAGGAAGCTCTTCCTCACCACACAACTAGCTGGGTTCCGAACAAGGACCGGAGCACAGATATCTGAACTCCCAGCCTAATACTCCTTTGCCTAGGAACAGAGCGGTGCACAGGAGAGCCCAGTAGTTTGTTGCTGGGTGGATTATATAAGACTAGCAGATGGCGAACACTGCAGCCAGCAGTTTTTTAAGATTCTGAACATCCTAAGAAGCATCAGTCTAATGGTAAAGTGTGCCTATCATTTCTTCATTTCTTGTACCTTCCAAGATACAACAAAATAATATAACACACACACACACACATACACACATACACACACGCACACACAGAATCCATATCTCTTATTCTGAAATACATATAGGCAATTCAGCTTCAAAAAAGTTTTTAAATTCCAGGTGAGGATCAACAGAAAAAGTGAAATCAAATTTATCCTGAAGAATTTTGTCTCTGATTTCTTAAGAAGATGTCATAGATAGCTAGAGAAAACATCCAATAACCAACAAGAACTCTTTAAAGAACCATACAATTTTACATCTGAGAGAAGATTCCAGATACTCTCTCACCCAATGGCCTTACTGTACAGATGAGGAAACTGAGGCACAGAGAAGGCAAGGAACATATGCAAGTCTGCTCAGCAGAAGCTAAAAGAACATTCCCTGCCCATGACTGTAGAAAAGTCTTCTGAAGCCAATTTTCTAATATGGTTCTAATTTAAAAACTGATACTCATCAAATATGGACTTAATTTTTGTAACTCTATTGCTTTAATTAGAAAAACACTTCAAAGCAACTTTTTTCTTTAGATCATTGATATTTTTCCTTTCATTTTGGAAAAGTGATTACAAAATTCATGTGTGGGGCTTTTGTTTAATTTTCTATGATAACTAGATTACACAGCACCTGAGGTTGGAAACAGATCACATTTGTCTTGCTGACACTTAGCACAATGACTGGCACTCAGTAAATTTCTCAACAGATTGTCAGTGATTGCTTTGGAAAGCATTCTGCCTTGATAGGAAGTATAAGTAAATGTAAGTCTGCTTATTTTTCATAAGTGTGTTTGAATTTCCCTATCTTTATATTTCTTACAACCTGTCAGCCTCAGAACATCCATCTTTTACTCAATAATAATTCAAGGAAGGAATTATTGAAATAGAAGCCTGAATAGTAATGCAGATCATCATTTCAAAGATCATTCTTCCCTTCTGGTGGAAAGTAATCTTTAATAAACACAGAAAGCAAGAGTTATAAAGCATGGGTGGTATTCCCCTGTCTCTATTTATCCTTTATTATTTTAGATTGGTTCATAATAAGAGCCCACGGCAGTGTAGAAGAGTGGTCATGAGCAAGGACTTTGAAATTAGGCATACCAAAGTCAAGTCTTAAACCTGTCACTTGCCTATCATGTGATCTTGGGCAAGTTATATGACCTCTCCGTACCTTGGTTTCTCTAACTATATGGCAGTACCTATCTTATAAGGCTGTTAGGAAGATTAAATAAATTATACATATAAGGCGCTTGGCATATACTTGATACTCACTATATGTTAGAAAAATAAACTCTCCATCTATAATAGTTGTGACCTTGCTCTTCTACCATCAGAGTACATTCAAAACCTAGATTATATCTATTGCATTTGTCTATTGAAAACCTCCTTCAAAACTTAGTGGCTCAAAGGTATTACTTTTTTAATAATTCTGGGGATTGTATGGGTGGTTCTTCCGCTCATATTACCTGGGCTCACTCATGGAAGGTCAGCTAAGGACAAGACTCAGTGGGAACAGCTAGACTGTTAGCCCCCCTCTCCATGTGGTCTTTTACCTGGGCTTCTTCCTGACACAGTGGCCGCGGGACAGAGTTCCAAACGCACACAGGCAGGAGCCGCAAGGCCTCGTGGGGTGGGGGCTAGGCTCTGGAGTTTGCACATCACTTCTACTATATTCCACTAGTAAAGCAAGTCTCAGGGCTTGCTCAGTTTTAAGAGAGAGTAGACTCTGCCTCTGGACAGAGGAGCAGCAGACTCGCACTTCACAGGGCCATGCACACTAGAACGGGATGACTTTGTGCTCATAATGCAAGCCAGCCACCACAGTGTCCCCTGAACTTGCCTCGTGTGCCGCTTCTTGGTCAGACCATTCCCCATCCTCCACTTCCACCTCACAGATCTTCAAGGCACTGCATGGAATAAAAAATAACTGGTAGACAGTCAAATAAAGGGACGAATTCAAAATGAGCCACTATCCAAGAAAGTACTTAGCAAAATACCACACACCCTGATTTGGAGCCGTCTGTCTTCCCTGGAAGAATCCAAACGTGGGACTTTGGAGTTGTTTTACTTGCGGAGTCCTGCAGTTTTGCTAGTATGAAAAGTAACCAGCATAAAATGTAATTATTAAAAAATAATCTTAAATTTAGGAATTTAATCTGGCATGAATGTCTTTAGAAATAAAAAAGGGAGGGATGAGGGGTAACAAGTCAGGCAGAAATTGCTTTCCCAAGTCTCCCTCCAGTGAAGTCAAGGCATGTGTCCCAGCCTTCCCCAATCAGAAGCTCCCATCTCACACTTCAAGTTAAAAGCTAGTGATAGAAAGAAGGCAGAAGTATTTTTGGTGGAGCCAGAGATATCCAGCTGCCAGGGCCTGCAGGGGTAGAAGTTCTAGAAATCAGCAGAATGGTGTGTGGCGTCTGCGCCTGGGGCATTTACACTGGAGAGATGCTCAGGTGTCCTTTGGAAACTTCCTGCTGCCTGCTGCCTGCATTAGACTCTCCAGCAATGGGAGTGTGCCATTTGAATTGCCCTAAAAGAGAGATCAACCGAGATGAGTGGAATGAGCTCACAGCCTCTACCTGCCACAAGCTTCGTTTATCCGCCACTGTGTTCTCCCTGAGGCCTTGCTCTCCTCGGCTGGCCTCCAGGCAATGACTGAGCATGGTGGGAGTAGCAGAGCTGGGACATTTTGTCCTGGGGTTCCCTATCAGCCTGCATGAGATTTTCTCAAGGCAGCTCTTTTTATGCCTGTTTTAAGAAATTCTTTTCTGTCCTGGAGGTCAGAAATATATTAACTTGTATTTTCTACTAATGATTTTAAAGTTTTCCTTTTATAATTAAAGGTTTTAGTTCAGCTGGAATTGCTTTGGCATACGGTGTGAGGTAGGGGTCCAGTTTCATTTTTACCCATATGGAGAAGCATATTTTTTAGGTCCACTCATTCGAGAGTCCTTCCTTTCCCCACTGCCAAGCTGCTCCTATCATATATCAAAGCTCGATATACACATAGGTCCATTCTGGAGCTCTGCGCTATATTCCATCGGTCAGTTTATCCACTGCAGTGCCAGCACCAGATCGTCTTAATTACAATACACCCTTAATACAATAGCTGCAAAACAAATTCAGTTACCTGTAAGGTAAGTCTCTCCTTTTTTTTTCTTAAGATTTTATTTATTGATTTGAGAGAGAGAGAGAGAGAGAGAGAGAGAGAGAGAGAGAGAGAGAGAAAGGCAGGGGGAGGAGTGAGAAGCATCAACTAGTAGTAGCTGTTTCTCATATGTGTCCTGACCAGGCAAGCCCAGGGTTTCAAACCAGCTATCTCAGCATTCCAGGTCGATGCCCTATCCACCACAGGTCAAGGCTCATCCTTCTTCAGAAATGCTTTCACTGTCTTTGGCCCATTACTCTTCCAGATGAATTTTAGTATCAACCTGCTAATTCTATGAAAAACTCTGTTGAGGTTTTTGCGTTGAATCTAACTTGGGGAGATACGACTTTTTATTTCTGTCCTGGGATTGAATGACTGGCCACTTGTTATTCTGCATCCAGATCTAGGGAAATCTATGACTCCTTATACAGACGCTCAATTAATTTCTGTTTTCAGCTTTCTTTCTCACTTCGAGGTCACCTGATCCGGAGTTTGAAAACTGAGAATCAGTTCCAAAGACCTGTTCTCTTCTATGCTGTACCTTGGAGATACTTTTTTATTTTCTTATTTATATTTTAGATTTTTTTCTACAGGGAATATGCATTACTGATGTGATAAAACAAACTGGTTATGTCCTTCCCTGGATGCTATGCTCCAAATCCAGCAGTCAGCTTTCTCAATGACTTCACCGCCAGCAGGATCAGCACACACATGGGCTGTGCCCTCTCCCAGGTCAGTGGCAGACATCAATAACAGTCAGACCCACGCGCCTGAGGTGCCTCATCATCAGAATGAATCCTTCTCAGCACAGCCCCGCAGGCAGCCACCGCCAGTGTGCCAAAGTTGGGGGAGAAAACCTGTCTGCTCTCCTAGGATGTGAGGACGAGTCGCTTCCTTCTAGATCTGTATTCTATGAATAATTCTGAAGGACACCGTCAGGGTGGTGAAGAGAGCACTATACATGGAGCCAGATAACCCAGTGTGCAGATCGGGCTCTGCCACCTTCTAACAGAGGATTCCTCCCTTGAGACAGCCCCTTTCCTCATCCTCAAACTTCCTCTCCTGTGAAGTCAGGAAGTTGACCTAAGTGCTGGCTAAGGCCCTTACCTGTCATAACACAACTTGATTCTAAATTCTATTTTTTCCTCTAGGCACGTGATACTGGAAAGGAAAGTGACAATAGGGATAACAATACCACACATTAAGGGCCTCTTCTCTACTAAGCCGTTGTGCTAAGCATTTCACATGTATTGTTATCTCACTACTCACAATATCTCATGAGGGTATTGTTCTCTATTTTATAGATGAACAAACTGAGGATAAGAGAGGGAAGAAACTTGTCTGTGGTCATCCAGCAAGTCAATGGCTACAGATTTGAACCTGAATATGACCACAGCAGATGCTGCTACATTCTGCCCCCATGCCCCACAGCTCGCATTGTTCCAGGGCACTCTCCTCGAATCAGTCACTCCTCACCTGAGGGCTTTCTCTTGCCTCAGGGGGGCAGGTCACTCTTCTCCCGGAACAACATAATCTCTCTTCCTTTTAAAACCTTTTGGGGCCCTGGCCGGTTGGCTCAGCGCCCCTCCTTCCTCTCTGTCTCTCTCTTCCCCTCCCGCAGCCAAGGCTCCATTGGAGCAAAGATGGCCCGGGCGCTGGAGATGGCTCCTTGGCCTCTGCCCCAGGCGCTAGAGTGGCTCTGGTCACAACACAGCGGCACCCTGGAGGGGCAGAGCATTGCCTCTTGGTGGGCAGAGCATCACCCCTGGTGGGCGTGCCAGGTGGATCCCGGTCGGGCGCATGCGAGAGTCTGTCTGACTGTCTCTCCCCATTTCCAGCTTCAGAAAAATACAAAAAAAAAACAAACAACAAAAAACCTTTTGGCACGAAAGCCCTACCCCAACACACATTAATATAATCATGCCCATTCCAAGCAAGAAGGGCAAATAATATCACCTGGGCAACAGGCTTCCACATGGGCAGCGCCATCTTTAACAAAGTGAGCATAATATATTTTATCTGCCCAACAGAGCTCTTATGTCATGACAGGTGAGAGTTGGAGGATACAGACCCCACCTCCCTCATCTCTTGGTGGGAATACTTTGAGGCCAGGTATTTCCCTTCCCTGTCTCACTTCCTCTCTCTTCTGTCTTTGCTTCCTGGGATCACCTCCTAAGGACACCTGCACTCAGATTCTTGCCTCAGGGTTTGTTTCCTGGAACTTAGACCAAGACAACCTTGTATGATGCTACACTGTCATGAAAATCAGATAAGAGTGTTATAGAAAAACATGTTTCAAAATTGTTTTTCTGACCATACTGAGTTCCCTTTGAGTTTGAAGTCTGTATGCCAGATACCTCAGGATCTGTACGCCTTCAGAGGTGAGTTAGGGGCACTTGGGGTTTGAAGGGCCAATGTGGCATCGTAGAATAGACTTCTGGGTTCTTCTTTTGTCTTCAGCCTCTTCTGTGTCCTCAGATAAGGCTGGAACCCCCAGAGGTCTGCTCCTTCATTTGTAAACAGGAAGCTCTGTGATTTTATCTCTGAGATTTTAGATCTTGAATTCAAGATAATCCAGCACAGATTGGCCACTCCATCAATTAATGCTGGAATGCGTCACTTCATGCAATCGACAACTTTGTATAGAGGAAATAAAGGCCTGGGACGCCAGCAGGCAAGAGAAAGGTGAAAGCACAGAACCAAACAAGGAAATGAGATGCGCAGAGATAAAGGCTGCGCAGTCAGTCCCAGGTGAAAATGTTAATTCTGATGTAGCCTTTGGAGCAAGAGAGAATATAAATTTCATAGACTACATAGCCAGTGTGATGATTTTGTTTTTAAAGAGCCATCATATTCAATGATAGCTCTGGGATGTTTCTTCTTATTGATAGAACACTGTTACATATTTAATAACCTCTTTTTTTTTTTTACAGAGGCAGAGATAGACAGGGACAGACAGACAGGAACAGAGAGAGATGAGAAGCATCAATCATCAGTTTCTCGTTGCGCGTTGCGACTTCTTAGTTGTTCATTGATTGCTTTCTCACATGTGCCTTGACCGTGGGCCTTCAGCAGACCGAGTAACCCCTTGCTGGAGCCAGCGACCTTGGGTCCAAGCTGGCGAGCTCTTTGCTCAAGCCAGATGAGCCCGCGCGCGACCTCGGAGTCTCGAACCTGGGTACTTCCGCATCCCAGTCCGACGCTCTATCCACTGCGCCACCGCCTGGTCAGGCTAATAACCTCTTTTTAAAATCAATCTCACTTTTCAGTGGCAGTGACATTAGTGAATGCCATGTCTTCCGGGCCTGCCTTGGTGGTGTTTGTTTGTAGGATCAGCTGAAATACTCTAATTCTTACTCTTTCATTGGAGGAATTTGTGAAGGTGACAAGATTCCCAGCAGAACTTTAAGACAAAGCGAAGAAAGCATCCCATGTGATTTTCCTCCCCTGAAGTTCTCTGTGACTCCTGGCTTGCCATCAGGCTTGGGCTATGATGTTAATTTTTCCATCTGCTTTGCTTCAGGTAATTTGGAGACACCGACGTCATCAGACCATCTGTTCAGTAAAACCCACAGCAATGCTTTCCCCTGAGTTGTTTATGCCTTGACAGCGATGTTGGGCTATTTTCAATATAGGCTGGGCAGAGAATAAACTCTGTTCCAAATAGTCCCTTGGTGTTGTATCAAAGGGTACGGACTGAAGATTAATTCTGTTTGTAATTATTTTAAAAATGCAGGTGTAAGTAGAGTTATTAAAACTCATGGCTAATCCCTACACAAGGGAAAGCAAAGAGTTTGCATATGAGTGGTCATCCCACATAAGTTTTTTTCTTCCTGGTGATTTTCTGACTGTCTCAGTTTGTACAATCCAATCATTCCAGCTGTGCCCAGAGTCTTGTTGATTATTGAAAAGCCATTCTCAGAATGACATTGTTCAATGCCATGCATGTCTTTCCACTTTCCCTAGTGATTTTGAATCTTCTGAATAATCTGATTCAAGTGACATTTATTGAGGACCTACTACATGCCAGTCAGCGTGTTGGATATGATATACTGACAGTGATAACACAGAGGTCGTGCCCTTCAGGTGCCCCTAGTCTGGAAGCAGTGATAGACACACAAACAAAAAATGAGTTCATCTTTCTGTGACTCGGTTTTCTCATTATTAAATGGGAACAATTACAGTACCCGACCTCTTGAGTTCTTGTGAGGGTTGAAAGTGAAGCAAAAACAAAATGTGCTTTAATACAGGGTAGAGGAACAAGCAGGTATGGGGCACTTTGGGCTATTGTGAAGAAATTACTATATTTCCCCATGTATAAGATGCTCCCACATATAAGACCTTAATTTGGGGGCCCCCAATTTTTTTCTTTTCATATTTTTCTGAAGTGAGAAGCAGGGAAACAGAGAGACAGACTCCCGCATGTGCCCAACTGAGATCCACCCAGTGTGCCCAACTGAGATCCACCCAGTGTGCTCTGCCCATCTGGGGTGCTGCTCTGTTGCAACTGGAGCCATTCTAGTGCCTGAGGTAGAAGCCATGGAGCCATCCTCAGCGCCCAGGCCAACTTTGCTCCATTGGAGCCTTGGCTGCAGGAGGGGAAGAGAGAGATAGAGAGAAAAGAGAGGGGGAAGGGTGGAGAAGCAGATAGGCGCTGTGTGCCCTGTGTGCCCTGGCCGGGAATCGAACCCAGGACTTTCCCACGCCTTGCCAATGCTCTACCACTGAGCTAGCTGGCCAAGGCCGGGGCCCAAAGTTATTTTAAAAATGTATTACATAAAGTTATTGAACTCAAGTTTTATTCATCATAAAATTCATACAACTCCTCATCACTGTCAAAACTCCCATCCATTAGCTTGTCCTCATCTATGTCTGATGACGAATCACTGTCTTCAACAATGAGCGTAAAAACAAGTGCAAAAAAGTAGGAAATGCAAGGAAAAAAATCTACAACCACTGAAGACGCACCCAGTTTTTAGTCCCCAAATTTTTCGAAAAAAGGTGCATCTTATACACGGGGGAATATGGTAATAAAGTGTCAGGTGTGTCAGGTGAGCACTGGTAAGGGAGGCACGACCTGGGAGATGTCAGGTGTAGCATGCACTAACACCTTGTCAGACCCATACCCAGCAGTCTACCTTGAGTCCACCGGAAGCTCCACTTGCGGACATTTTGTATGCACGCTGACAGCTACCATCCTAGAGCCCGGAGCCTTCCCGCTTCTATGCCTCAGGAAGAGTCCTGTATGGCACCAGAGTGCGTCTCACTCAACCTGTGTTTAGGACAGCATGGAAGTGCTAGGAACTTACCGCCCCCAGAAGCAACCCTCAGCCAGTCAGGGCAGAGCTGCAGATAAATATCCAGTTTCCTATTCTATGGTGGCCCATTCTAAGGCACATGCGCCAAGAACCCTTGGGGGCCCCGGCAGCGCGGAGCTGCAGCTGCCCACAGCAGTGCTCCCTGACTGGCCCACGCTGCATTGGTTCTTCCCCACCTCACCCTCCACTTCTTTACCTGTGCAAACAAATGATCTGTGCCCATGATCATGTCACAAGCTTTGCTTTAAAAGAAAATGGGGAAGGAATAATGGGAATAGGTTTCTACAAGAAAGAAGTGAAGTTTGAGATAAGCGTTGAAAGAGAAAAATTCAGCAGGTGGGGAGATGAAAAGACCTTAATGAGGAACAGCAAGAGGCAAAGGCGTGGGGCCTGAGGGCCGTGGGAACCCGACTCTGCCAGCTCAGGCACTGGAGCACAGGGTCTGCCAGGGAAAGGTGGTCGGCCGCACTAAAAAGTTGTCCAGGGGCATCTCAAGTAGATTCCTGCGTGCATAGTGGGTCAGGCATGGAAAATGCTTCCTCATTGTATAATGAGGTCTGCTAACATAGAACCCCTTATTCAAATCTACTCTCTCAAGTCCTGGTCCTCGTTTGAGTAATCAAAAGGACAGCGTCACTAAATAGAAAATACACTGGGACCCATCCTAACAGTCTCAGGGTTCCAGAGGCAACCTGCCTCTCTTAGGGGCTTGAGCAAGTCAGTCGTATGGTGGCACAAAGTTTTTGGCTTTTTAGGCAACTACTGTCTTGTGCAGCATCACCAGAAATACAGATGTGTTTATTTAGTGCAGATTAAACACTAGGGTTCTTTACCTTATCTGAATTCATAGCTCTCATCTGATGTCACGAGTGGACCCGTGTGCCAGGCGCTTCCGGGTGTCCTAATTGTAGAGGGTATTGGAGAGTAGCCTTCTCTACTCTGGAGGGCTTATGAAACTCTGAAGATCCCAAAGTAACAGCCAACACTCAATGATTCTGTTTCCTGATTATTCAAGTTCTGCTTTCCCACTCCTTTTAGTGGCTGTTCATGGTTCTACTATCATTCCCAATGAATTGAAAATTATAATAAGAATATCTATAGCAGTTGCCATCAATGCCTTGTCCATATGCCCCCGACCTTACCATTATAGAGCACAACTGCCTGACCTCCAACTACCTAAGGGCTTCCTTGGGTGGTTGGAGCTCCCACTGCCCAAACTGAAGAGGCCATAAGTGCCAGGAAATTAATGCCCACTCCCCTGCAGCAGCCCTCAGCCAACAACAAATAAAAGGTGAAGGATAAATGCCCAGTTCCCTCTACCTTCGGGGGGGGGGCACTCAGAAGTGCATGCTCTCGCCGACCTTTACGGGGTTCCCCAGCAGGGAGAAGCTCCAGTTGCCCAGAGTGATAACTGGCTTCACATTGACCTTTCATCAGAGCCTTCCCTTCCGTGCCTCTTTCCCACTCTCCGACCAGTGTTCTCAGGGATCATTTCCCAAATGAACGACTTGCGCTCGATTCGTGGTGCCAGGCTCTCCTGGGGAACCCAAGCTCAGACAGTCTTCATCAGTCAGGATTTCCAGTCTAGTGCCAGCTCTGACAATACTTTGCTTAGTGAGGGGGGATAGTTAGGGGTTTTTAAAAAATCATTTTGACATTTTATTAATTACATTTGAGTTTGCCTTTTGCCCCTACTACTATGAAAACTCTAGAGGGTTGCCTATGTGATATGAATGTACTGAAGAGATGGATTTGAATGAGAAGGGTAGCATTACTGCAGGACTGAGTAGAAGGACAGTCCCCAAAAAATGCACATTGGGAAGGCAGACCTAAGGGGCATGGGAAGTGGTTCACTAACTAAAAAACGGGGGGGGGGGGAAGAAGCTGATGGGCAGAGATAACTAAAGATGGATTTGCACATTCCATGGAAGAGAGCATTCTCTCATTTTTTTTCCCCTCTCTAGAAGTACGGCAGAAATGTCAGTTACCTTTCCTGATTAATAAATCGTCATCTTTGTTCAAGTAGCAATGCGTTCCACCAGAAGTGATGAATCTTGACTGATGAAACTCAACTGAAAACCCTGTTACCTTATTACTCATCCTTTGCAGCTAAAAGTTGTCATGTGACTAGTTCCAGCCAAAGAGATGTAAGAAGAAAAGCTGGAGGGGGGTGGATTGTAGGAAGTCTTTTGCTTTCCTGATGAAAAGGAACAGAATAGGCTCTCACTGTGAGGCTTTTCTGTGAGGTAAATGCAAACGTGATGCCTGGCATCTCACAATCATGAGGAATCAAACCAACTTGCTAAGTATGAACAGATAGAAAAGAAAGATAAAAGGATCCCGTCTGCATTAAGCATTATCCTGGGCCGCCGATACATGCAATATTTGTTACAAAGAAAATAAATTTGTTTAAGCAACTTATACTTGATTTTTCTGCTACTTGTAGCCTAAAGCATTTCCAAATCCTAAAAATATTATGTCACGTTAAATCCCCAAGCCCCTTTAAAACAAACTATGTATTAGTACATGAGATTTGGTGACAGTAACAACTAATTAAATATATTAGATCAATAAAATCTTGGTTAATTAGAAGTTAACTAAGTTTTGAAAAGAACCCCCAGATTATATCCAGTTCAGAGGCATAAAATAAGTAGTTGACTCATTAATAGAAAAAATCTAATGGCTGAAGGATTGCTAAGAGAAGTGGCCAGTAACCCAAACTGAAAATAGTTAAATGTCAAGGACTAGTCACAGATTATACTGCATATACACATATATAAGTATGTATGTACTTTTCTTAGATAACATAGAATATTTCACACTTTATTTTTTATTGTTAAAAATACATCTTGAATATTGCCCATGTCAGTTCAGAGAGGTCCCCTGTACCTCTTCTTTTTACAGCTACATGGTACTCCGTGCTGTGGGGTATTCCTGGTCTATAACCACTCTCCCATAGATGGGTGTTATGAACTGAATTGTGTCTCCCTCAAATTCCTGGTCTATTTAACCACTCTCCCATAGATGGGTGTTATGAACTGAATTGTGTCTCCCTCAAATTCCTTATGCAGAAGGCATAACCCCCAGTAACTTAAAATGTGATTGTGTTGGGAGGCAGGGTCTTTGAAGAGATAATTAAGGTTAAATGAGGTCATAATCCAACAGGACTGGTGTCCTTATAGGAAGAGGAAGAGATACCAGAGATGTGAGCATGCAGAAAAAATGTCATGTGAGAACAAGGCAAGGATGTGAGACTGGGAGCTGGCCACTATGAAGAACCTTCTCAAATGTCAGAATCAAAAGGGCTTTGATTTGGGACACCAGCCCTTCACTCTGGAAGCCCTTGTTCTCTCTCCCTAAGAGCTCTTGTGACATCTGCAGCTGACAGTGCTCCAGATTTGGCATGGGGATGAACCCAAGGCTGCTAGCTCTCCTGCAGCTCCGTGGGTGGTTAAGGGGAGCATTGATGCACGTGAGTGGTAGGGGTAGTGGGGAAATTGGCACAGCCTTGCCACAGGCAGTCTTCCAATTTACTATGTGTGTTTCTGCACAGTTTACTATCCCACCTCCCACACCACCGCTCTCTACCTGGTGATGCCAGGCTTCCAGCATTCCTGGGCTCCTCGGGGAGACAGCCTCCATCAAGCAGTTCCTCCATATGTTTACCTGTCAATGTGTTCCCATTCCACCATCTGCCATCCAGACATTCATTAATAACTCCCATGTAATGACAAACCTGCTCCCACTCTCAACACTGTTGGGGGTTTACTTCCCCTGGAACTTCTGTGTCATCATTTCAATGGGATCTGGAGAGAGAATGGGGAGATAATTACGTGTGGTCCTTTTTATCTTGATCTAGAAATCTGCATTACTATAGTGCAGTGTCAAGGGCACTTGACTAGAGACTGGAAACTGGAGTCCTTGTCCTAATTCCATCGCCATCTATATAACCATATTCTTACACTCCTTTTCCTCATTGGCCCCTTATGGCCCCAACACTCTGAGATTCTTTTTTTTTTTTTTTTTTTTCTTCTGAAGCTGGAAACGGGAAGAGACAGTCAGACAGACTCCCGCATGCACCCGACCGGGATCCACCCGGCACGCCCACTATGGGGCCATGCTCTGCCCACCAGGGGGCGATGCTCTGCCCATCCTGGGCGTCGCCATGTTGCGACCAGAGCCACTCTAGCGCCTGAGGCAGAGGCCACAGAGCCATCCCCAGCGCCTGGGCCATCTTTGCTCCAATGGAGCCTTGGCTGCGGGAGGGGAAGAGAGAGACAGAGAGGAAAGCACGGCGGAGGGGTGGAGAAGCAAATGGGTGCTTCTCCTGTGTGCCCTGGCCGGGAATCGAACCCGAGTCCTTTGCACGCTAGGCCGACGCTCTACCGCTGAGCCAACCGGCCAGGGCTTCACTCTGAGATTCTTTAGGAAACATTTTCCCATATAGCTGACTCCCACCAGCTGATTCTGTGAGCCTTATTCCTGACATTTCCTCCCGCTACCCCAGCGCATCACAAATGGGCACTTGCGTCACCTTTATTTTTCCCATTGTCCAAGAACCATCAGAGATATCAAGCAGGAAGATAATCAGAAGCAAATTATTCAGTGAGAGCTGAGGATTTTCAAAATAATGTAGAACCTGCCTGGCCAGGCAGTGGCGCAGTGGATAGAGCGTCAGACTGGGACACAGAGAACCCAGGTTCGAAACCCTGAGGTCACCGACTTGAGCGTAGACTCATCTGTTTTGGGCAAGGCTCACCAGCTTGAGTTTAAGTTCACTGGCTCAAACAAGGCGTCACTCCGTCTGCTGTAGCCCCCCAGTCAAGGCACATATGAGAAAGCAGTCAATGAACAACTAAGGTGCCTCAAGGTGATGCTTCTTATCTCTCTCCCTTCCTGTCTGTCCCTATCTGTCTCTCTCTCTCTGTCTCTGTCACAAAAAAATAAAATAATAATAATAATGCAGAACCCTTCTGCCCTCTTCTTACTTTAAAACCCCCTGTTAACAGAAGTAGACTCTGCCCTTTCTGAAGGCCTGTCCTTTCCAGGAATTAGGAGACACTTAAAGGACTTAAGTGAAAAGATTAGGCAGGAGAAGAAGCAGAAGCAAAGCTAACTGGTACTGCCAGAGTGGCGAGAATATATTCATTCATCTAAACAGAAGATGTTGGGACCCAAGGACACTTAAAACGCAGACTTTGCCCTCTAGGAATCTACAGTTTCTTCAAGCAGATTTTCAATCATGAAGCCAAATTGGAAAGGAGCAGTCAAGTGTTTGATGCTCCAGATAAATGTGAGGCTGGGTGAGATTTCACTTGGTGGAGACTGTAGCCTAAAGGGCTGCAGTCTGTTATTGCCAACAAAATGCCAAAGACTGGAATGAAAGATGAAAATCTCAACAATAAAGATTTTTGAAGCATATGGCACTTGGATGAGCCAGCTCCAAGGAAGGAAGTGTGCCAATATGGCATGCCAACACGATAGAGGTAGTCACAAAACCAGCACCTCAGTTCACCTTCCACCATGTCCTCATTCAGAAGAGGCTCGCTGAGGTTAGGCAAGGCTGGTATGGATCTTACGTAGAACATTTATTTGTAGATGGGCTACTGTTCATAATAAGGAATAAAAAGATTACATATAGTTTATTTAGATCAGTTCAGGCATTCACCCTAGATATCTCTAGCTGCATAACAAACTAACTACCCCAAAACATAACAACTCAAGGAAATGACCATTTCTTATTATATCGTACAATTTTGTGTGCCAGGAATTTAAATACGACTTGGCTGGATAATTCTCCTTTTCAATTATGACCCCAACTGAGATCAATGGTGATTTCAGTGTTGGTATTCAATTGGTGCATGGGCTGGTCTGGAGGGTTCAAGACAGTTTGCTCACATGTTTGGTGCCGTGGTGATAAGATAGAAGGTTGTGTCCAGCTGAGGTGATTGACAGGAGTGTCCATGTGTGAGTTTTTCAACATGGTAGTCTCAGAGTAATTGGACTTCTTACATGGTAGCTCAGGGCTTCAAGAGACTGTGTAAGAGATGGGAAGTAGAAACTGCCAATGACTTCAAGCCTGAGCTTGGAAACTGCTACAGTATCACTTCCCCTGTATGCTGTATAGTCACAGTGCTGCCCGGGTTCAAGAGTAGGGAAGGTAGACCTCATTTCACAATAGAAGCAGTGCCAAAGAATCTATGGTAGCATTGAAGAAGAGACTGGAGAACAGAAGGCTGCCATATGCTACTTAGAGGGTGATCAACCATCTGGATTTTCCCAGGAATGAGGGATTCCTTAGGACTTTAGTACTAAAACTGGGACCATCTCAGGCAAACACAGTCATTCAGGTCACCCTCCCTACTCAGCCTCATACTTGATTCAACTTGAGCTTGACAGACACAGTAGGTTTTTCCCATTTTTGCATGTTTTTCTAGTGTCTTCTTGTAGGAGATTTGTGTGCATGTGGGCTGTGGTTCAAGGAGACAACTCAGGAAACAAACAATTCTTTTGAAGTTGAAATTGAAAAATAAAAGTATTTGCAAGTAAAGAGAAAAAATGCACAATGGTAAAAAATGGAGATTAAGAAAGAAATGGCCCATGCTATCACTTTCATAAGTCAATGTTGGAGCTCATCATTTTTATTGTTCTTATTATATTTAGTCATGCTTTCATTTTGTTTGTTCTTCCTTTAACCCCTCCTTACCAGTGTCCAGGCTGAATGCAAAAAGAGCAGAAAACATAAGTTCAAGTTCCTTCCTTTTTTTTTAATTTTTTTTATTTTTCTGAAGTTGGAAAGAGGGAGGCAGTCAGACAGACTCCCGCATATGCCCGACTGGGATCCACTTGGCATGCCCACCAGGGGGCGATGCTCTGCTCATCTGGGGTGTTGCTCTGTTGCAACCAGAGTCATTCTAGCGCCTGAGGCAGAGGCCATAGAGCCATCCTCAGCGCCTGGGCCAACTTTGCTCCAATGGAGCCTTGGCTGCAGGAGGGGAAAAGAGAGACAGAGAGGAAGGGGAGGGGGCGGGGTGGAGAAGCAGATGGGCGCTTCTCCTATGTGCCCTGGCCAGGAATCAAATCCAGGACTCCTGCACACCAGGCCAATGCTCTACCACTGAGCCAACTGGCCAGGGCCTCAAGTTCCTTCTTAGTCACATCTATTAGCAACATGATGTTGAGTATATTCATAGACCTCTCTGGGCCCTGGTTTCCTTATCTCAAAAACATGAATAATTTTCCCTGATTTTCTGATGGTTTATGTACATATCCAATGACAACTTATATATTTACTCAACATTTTAATCAATGGCTGGGATGTGAGTCTGATGGCATAACAGAATTTTTAGGCCACATGAATCTTCGGAAGGAGAGTTAAAAACCAGATAATGCTGGCCCTGCACAGTTGGCTCAGTGGTAGAGCATCGGCCCAGTGTGTGGATGTTCTGGGTTCAATTCCCAGTCAGGGCACACAGGAGAAGTAACCATCTGCTTCTCCACCCCTCCTCCTCTTTCTCTTTTCCCCTCGCACAACCATGACTCAAATGGTTCAAGCAAGTTGGCCCCAGGTGCTGAGGATGGCTCCATGGCCTCACCTCAGGCTTGGTTGCCTGAGCAATGGCATAGTGGCCCCAGATGGGCAGAGCATCACCCTGTAGGGGATTGCCAGGTAGATCCCAGTCAGGGCACATGCAGGAGTCTGTCTGTCTGCTTCCCTGCCTCTCACTTAATAATAATAATAATAAAGTTATAAAAATATTTAAAAAAACCCAGAGAGTTCTCAATATTTTAAAAAGATTTAACAGGTTGGAATTATGAGATAAAGTTTAATGAAATGAAGTTTAACAGAGAAATAAAAATGCTGAACCTTGGTCTAAAAAAATCCAACTCAAGCATACAACAAGAAACAGAAATTAGTAATAACATATGTGAGTTGATTTGGGAGTTTTAGTTGCCTGTAGGCTGAGTATGAGTCAACAGTCCTATATGACCACCAAAAACAAAAGCCAAAGAAGCCTTGGGCTGATTAAAATGATTCCAGAACTAGATGAAGAAGAATGCTCATCTTTTTCTAATCTGGAATAGAGTAATCACATTGGGAGTATGTACTCACTTAAACATCCCAACTTTTTAAAGGGTTAAGAAACAACTAAAGCTCATTTAGAGAAGAATGTATAAGATAGAATGTGAACCCCAAACTTGGAATGGTGAGTCTGAAGGACCAAAAACTCCTGGAGTACTAGGTAGATTTCTTAAATGCACTGGAAGTAATATGCTGGTTACATGTGGCCCCAAAGTGTAAGAGTCCCAGGGAAATAGATTTTATATATGACAAAGGAATACTGACTTATGTCCATGGTGTTGTCCAGGTCATGAGGTTTCCCTTGGAGCACAGCATGGAGGGACAGCCTTTGGCATGAGCAGGGTATGGCAGGTTATATTTTCAAAAAACTGCCATGCCATTATATATATTATTCCTATCCTACAGTGTGGTGTTACCACTCCTTCATTGGGGGTGGGGGGGTGTCTATATTCTCTGCCTTGAATGTGGGCATATCTTTGTGACTATCTTGACCAGTAGAGCAAATGATCCTATGTGACTTCTAAGAATAGGTCATAAAAACTATGTATCTTATGCCTGACTCGCTCCTTTTTTTGGTATTCTTGCCCTTGAAACCCAGTCATCCATGCAGCCATGTAGGAAAGCCAGGAGATAATCTAGCCACTGTTCAAATCTTCCTAGCTTTAAGTCTTTTTAATCAAAGCCAGCAATAACTACTATACATATGAGCATAGAAAACTTGAGATAATCCCACCTCTCATTCTTCAAGGCTTTTCAGGTGATACACCAGACATTATATAACAGATGTCAGCCAGTTTTTCTGTGCCCTGTCTGAATACCTGACCCAGGGGATCCATAAACACATAGTCTTTTTAGGCTTCTATACCTTGGGACAATTTGTTATAGCAACTAAATAACTGTAACAGATGGGTCCTACCAAAGGATTGCTGTGGCCCTCTTGTCCAGAAGGAAGGGGGAGAATGTGTAAATGATGGGTCGGACTGGAAGAAAGGGATTATGAGGTCTACACAGATAGGCAAGGATGTTGGGAGAATGAAGTAAAGAACAAGGTTTAAAACAGATGGGATCAGAGGATTCAGGAACTAAACCTGAGAATGAAGGAGCTCTGGGCATTTGGTGAGTAGGCATTTACTTTACAAAGAGCCTGGTTAGCCCTGCAATAAAGAGTGACTGGTTCTGGATCAGGGAACTAGAAGAGGCTATCTTAGAAGGCAGCGGGTGGCCTTCAGCATATACTATAGAAAGAAATTAAAAATCATATGGGTGGCTGGACTATGTGATGACCTTTGATGTTCCTTTCAATCTATGAAGAAGTTCTTAGAAAAGTATAAAACACCATGCATATAGTATGCATTATTATTCATACATACTCTGTCAGCCCAGTATAAAGGGGCTTAATAGAAATTGGAGTAGCTGAAAGTCAAGACAAGAAGTTAATTAATTTGATAGGGTTAATGGAGGCACAACTGGATACCCTTTGTGTTGGTGGCAAGATAAACTCCTACTACTCCTTCCATCCTGCTCTAAACTTCAGTCAGACAATACATCTGGGCCACAAGGAATGAGCTCCTAACAAGGATGAGAGGAAGTGAGGAAGAAGAAAGAAATCCGTAAGGGAGCATAGAGCCACGATGAAGAGGTAGCCCCAACTCCTAGAGCCACATTTGTGAACAAATGTCAGAGTTAGAGAAGTCACTGCTCATGCTCTGTGTTCTCCAAATAGTTCATAAAATCACTATCGAGCCATTTACTGCAATAGCTTTTAATTACTTGTTCAATTGGACTGGCTTTTATCTTCTAAAGGGCAGGGATAAAATATATTCATGTCCCCAGTGATTAACATAATACCTGAAAGAGAACAGGAACTCAATAATGGTTTGATGAATGAGTAGATAGAGAAATGGCTGGCTGGCTGGAAAGATGGATGGGAGGATGGATGGATGAATGGGTAGATGGGTGGGTGGATGGATGGATAGATGGGATGGATAATAATTTATCTTAGATATTAAAAGCTGACAAACCCACCATCCAAGTGTGGGCTTACTACTTTGGTACTGAGAAACTCTGGTCTAGAGCCTTTTAAGATAGGTAGGAGAGGGGTAGAAAGAAATACGGACTTTTATCACTTGTCACCTCTGTAATATTTATCCTCCCTACAACTGCTCTATACTGTGGAGTACTAGGATGGGTTCTCCACCTATTAAGCATATTGTTCATTTATTCAACAAGTATTTATGGAGTGCACCAGCCACTGTGCTAGGCACTGGAAATACAGATAAATAAGTTTTGACCCTAACCTCTCATAATCAAATAATCAGCATCACATGATTTTATATGTGCAATGATGGTATAATAACACAGCACCACAGGGACATAATAACAGCAGATAATTAGCTTGGTATAGGGAGAATCAAAAAGGGCGTCCCGTAGAAAATGACATGGAAACTAAAATATTAAGTGTGAGTGGAAACCAGGAAAAATAAATGGGGGTGAGTATTCCAGGCAGAAGGCAAAGTCCAGAAACAAGTTTAGAAGAGTCTCAGAAACAGAGAGGCTCATAGCTTGAGCCATAAATGTGTGAATACTCCATGGAAAATCCCTTTTTGTTAGAACCAGAAGAGGTTTATTAGCTGAAAAATCTTTTTTCTGTCCCGAAAGTAACAAATTGTAAACCCTTGTCCAGCTAGGACTGTGTTTTCTTCATCTTGGTGGCCATAGAGGGCTAGCTTTCTGGCACAGAAAAAGAGCTCAGTACAAATGGCACACCTAACACTTCCCTTGACATGTGATCAAACTCCAGCTTCCTCCTGGACTCCCTGTGCTTCACGGTGGTCAGACTGACGGGAACTGTCCTGTGGTCCTGAGTACTGAAGCAGCTCTGGAGTTTCTTAAGCCTTTCGCTGTGTTCCAGTGACTATCTAAGTGACTTTGTCTTTTTGGAGACGCAGACCTTAAGACAAAGAGTGGGGTCCTAGTAGCTTATTGCAGAGGCGATCTTAGGAAGCACTGTGAGGAAGAAGGGACGTGAGACAAGCAAGGGAATGAAGCCAAGAAAGTAAATAATGCGTTCATGAGTTTACTGCGATGGAAACTGTGACTCCATCCTGTGGGAATCTTTAGGAAATAATATAGAAGACACTTCAGACTTGGCTCACCTAAGAAGGGGTGAGGGACAGAGGTGTCGGAGACTGGTATTTATCTACCAATAGCCATCTGTCATTGGTTGAAGGCAGCTCCCGAGAAAATTAAGTCACCGTATCTCTGGCCTACATCACATGTACACAAAGGAAGTAGCTACCTGTGGCCAAAGACAGGAGAGTTCTAGGTAATTGGGACATGAAGCCATTCACCCAGGGGTAAGGAAAGGGCTGAGGGGTTACAGACAGTGTGATGACCTCATCTGCTACTGGTTTCCTCCCACTAAGGCCCTAAGCTCTGTTTTTGTGGCTCAAGGACAGAGGAGGTCGGGCCCTGGAGTCACAAACCACTTGGTCTTGGGCTGAGGGCGATTTCCTGATGGCAGGGAGGTTGAAGTTGACCCGTGTCATTTTCTTGCTGTTTGATCTATTGGAGTACTAAAGAAGCCACACAATTCTTTGTTGTTTTTTAAGCTTTGTACTTCCAGACATACTCATATTTTATTTACACCTCACTGAATTTTTCATCTGATATATTGCTATATACTATTGGCTATTAATTAAAATGTTATTCATTAAATCCTCTCACTCTTGCAAGTTTCCTTATCTTCTGTCTCCCTGCTCCACATGTCATAGAGTTGAAGAGACTTGGGAGGGTCCCCTGGTGAAAGAAAAACTGAGGTTCAGGAACTAGAATAGTTTATACAAGGTCACCTAGCTAGATAAAAACAGAGCCTGAACTAGACTTCAAGTCTCAAGGTTTCTAGAACAGAGGTTGACAAACTTTGACTCTTGGGCCAAATCCAGCCCACTGCCTCATTTTATAAATAAACTTTTAATAGGACATTTGTTTACATATATCTAACTTATTTCACACCACAGGCAGAGTTGAGTAGTTTCAACAGAGACAGTATGTGGCCCACAAGGCCAAAATGTCTTCTGTCTGGCCTTTCACAGAAAGCGTTTGTCCTGTTCCAAGTCATTGTTTATTTCCTCATTCTCTAATCCCTGATTCTACTGTTAGCCACAGTCACAATGTCATCTCACATACAGTGTCTCTTGTTTGGACTTCACAGGAACCCATCAATGTATATAGCTTTTCCCATTGTATAGATAAGAAAATTAAGGCATGGAAAGGTTGACTTGCCCAAGATTATGAAGTTGGCTAAGGAGCAGAGGCAAGACTCAAATTCACATCTGACTTTTTCTATGTGTTTTTCCCACTCAGCCTCTGCTCCCTGGGGTTCCATCATGCCTGTCCTTAGTTTAACTCTTAAATACCCAGCCATTCAGGCAAGAGCTTCCCTCAATGAATGTGTGGCTTTATGTATGGCATGAGTAATCTTAGGTAAAAGTCTTCATGTTTTTCTTGTTGCCTCCAGCCCAAACAAACATACAGCACCCGTACAAGATAAATTATAAGAATCTAGGAACAAAGCCATACATTTTGATAATGTAGATGGTTGTTTTTTATAAGCTGTAATTTATTAAGGTAGAAATGAAAGCCTTTCAAGTGCAGACGACCGGGAAGATTTATTTGTAGCATACCCCACTCAAACGAGATCTTACTGGTTAAAGAAATATTCTAGAAGAGTTTAGCATACCCATTCGAAGCAACAGCATTCTGTTTAAAATAGTCCAGTGGGGCCATGTGATTCAGAAAGTTGTCTGACAAATATATCAAGGGATAGAGAAAAGAATGATGACAATTGTATACTTGCTTTATTGGAAAATGTGCGATTAACAGGTGATTAACATCAAGAATCATAATTATACTCCAATATTTTGTTGTCCCATCATAATTCATCTGTAGCCAGTTCTAACCATGTAAGTAATACATTAAAGTGTCTTATGATGAACAGCGGGATTCTAGATTTTTATATACTTTAAGGTTAAAATTGACAAACTAACTTTAAACTGTCATACCATGTATGACCTACCCCCTGAATTTGACAATGCTTAAGCTGGGTTATACCCCATTCATTGAGACAAGCCCACCTGCCTCTGCCCCTTGGGGCTATGCCTGTCCTTAGTTCAATTCCGAAATACCCACCCATTCAGCCTCATGGCTTTCTATATAGCTTGAGTAATCTTAGGTATATATCTACTATGTTTACTTATTGCTTCCAACCCAAACAAAATCTAGCTTTAGTACAAGATAAATGACAAGAATCCAAGTACTCATCAGTAGACGAGTAGATAAAATGCAGTCATATATGAACGCAATGGAATAGTGTGCGGCCATATAAAAGAATGAAATCTTACCTTTTGCAACAGTGTGGATTCACCTGGAGAACATTATGCTAATCAGGGGTCTCCAAACTTTTTACACAGGGGGCCAGTTCACTGTCCCTCAGACCATTGGAGGGCTGCCAAATACAGTGGTCCTCTCAATGACCACCAATGAAAGAGGTGCCCCTTCCAGAAGTGCAGTGGGGGGCTGGATAAATGGCCTCAGGGGGCCGCATTGTGGCCCGCGGGCCGTAGTTTGGGGACGCCTGTAAGTGAAGTAAGTCAGTCAAAGGAAGAAAAGTACCATGTGAGTTCATTCAAATGTGGAATCTACTGAACAAAACAAACTAAAAAGCAAAAATGGAGACAGACTCATACATTACAAGCAGGCTGACAGCCATGGGGCAGGGGTTAGGTGAGGGAGGTAGAGGGATGGAGCAAAAACAGACAAAAGGAAGAACCGCTCATGGACACAACAACAGCATGATGATTTCCAGGAGGGGTGAGGTGGAAGAGAGTATAGGGGGATAAACGGTGATGGGTGAAGACTTGACTTGGAGAAGGCTGAACACACAATATGGTGTACAGATATGTGTTGTAGAATTAAATACCTGAAACCTATATAATTATGTTAACTAGTCACCATAGTAAGTTCAATTAAAAAAAAAATCCAGGATCACACTTGGATATTGCAGCAATATCAAATTCCTATCATCTTTTCCTTTTTTTTTAGCAAGAGAGGTAGACAGAGAGAGAGTGAGGGACAGACAGCGAGGGAGAGAGATAAGAAGCATCAATTCTTCAATGCAGCACCTCAGTTGTTCATTGATTGCTTTCTCATATGTGCCTTGACCAGGCGAGCTCCAGCTGAGCCAGTGACCCCTTGCTCAAACCAGCAATCTTAGGTTCAAGCCAGCGACCCTGGGGTCATATTTATGATCCCACGTACAAGCCAGCAAGCCCACACTCAAGCTGGTGAGCTTGCGCTCAAGTTGGATGAGCCCAAGCTCATGCTGGGGACCTCAGTGTTTTGAGCCTGGGTCCTCAGCATCCCAGGCCAATGCTCTATCCACTGCACCATCTCCTGGTCAAGCCCTATCATCTTTTCTGAACACTCTCTCTAAATTTCTATATTTCTTGAATAGCAGACTAGTAATCAACAGCCTATGGGCCAGCACCAGTCCACACCTCAAATAGCACTCATAGAGATCCCCTCTCTCTATTTTCTGATGGGTGCTGGTTTGCTTTGGTGCACTCCCTGCTCTGGCCCTCTCCCCAGCTCTCAGCATTGTCTCTGATTGCTTCCTTGCTTCTGTCTGTGAAGCAGGCTTGAACTTTCATCATAGTATTGTTAAGGAGGCTTTCATTCTGTGATAAGCTCTGCCTACCAAAAATGCTGGCTCCCTGCTTTGCTTACTCTCCCAGGAATGGGAGTACTGTACAAGATTCTCTTTCTTCTA
This sequence comes from Saccopteryx bilineata, assembly GCF_036850765.1. Lineage (NCBI taxonomy): Eukaryota > Metazoa > Chordata > Mammalia > Chiroptera > Emballonuridae > Saccopteryx > Saccopteryx bilineata. Next base: position 32,529,163 of record NC_089499.1, read on the forward strand.
TTCAGAGCACTCCACATTCATCCGGGTGGCATTGGCACCGAGCCAGGGTAAAATGGGAAACTGTTTAACATCTATATGAGAGAAAGCATCACTTTCCCATTGGCATCCAAGCTGAAAATAGATTTGCCCACTGGGCAGAATCACTGTAGCCATGACACCTCTGTATCTTGTCATTATCCAGGGAACTTCTTCACCCCGCCCTACTCTGTCCCCAGCTGAAGCCCCATTTGATCGAGCGCATTCCTATTGAATATTAAGTAGACAGACATCCATTGATTGACAGTTACCTTGCCTAAACTCCTAACTGTCCCCATCAATTCAAACTTCCCTTAAAGCTACAAACATTAGGTCCACAGACATGTTCTTAACTAGAAGATAAAGGTGCATATCTTAAACTATACCCATCCGAGCTGAAGTTTCAAACATTGACATGGACTGGAAGTAGCATTTTTAAATGGGTACAATTTTAGCCTTTACTTCCATTTCAATGTTAAGATTTTGATGACTGAATTTCTTTAGAAGATAAGTTATTTCAAGAACAGTTTGGGAATAGAACTGGCTTCTGTACAAATTGAAGCTTGTCACCATCATACATTTGCTTCCACACCCTTTCATCTACTACTTTTAGCTCCACAATTTGTTAATCATCTTCTATTTCAAAGGCGAGAGGCGTCAATATTGAGGAAGGCAGTGAATCCCTGGGGAAAGTGAAGAACCTTGGGGAAATACATAACAGGTAAATGTTGCTTTAAATATTGGAAAGAACACATCAATGTTTAGTTACAGGGAATTAAAGAAAAGAATTAAAATATTAAAATGTTTGGTTTTTTAAAATATTTTTCTGAACCTGGAAACCGGGAGAGACAGTCAGACAGACGCCCACATGCGCCCGACCGGGATCCATCCGGCACGCCCACCAGGGGCGACGCTCTGCCCACCAGGGGGCGATGCTCTGCCCCTCTGGGGCGTCGCTCTGCCGCGACCAGAGCCACTCTAGCGCCTGGGGCAGAGGCCAAGGAGCCATCCCCAGCGCCCGGGCCATCTTTGCTCCAATGGAGCCTTGGCTGCGGGAGGGGAAGAGAGAGACAGAGAGGAAGGAGGGGGGGTGGAGAAGCAAATGGGCGCTTCTCCTATGTGCCCTGGCTGGGAATCAAACCCGGGTCCCCCGCACACCAGGCTGATGCTCTACCGCTGAGCCAACCGGCCAGGGCCTAAAATGTTTTTAAAAAAGTAAGCCATGACATTTAATTAAAGCCCTGCCCGGTTGCTCAGTGAATAGTGCTGATCCAGTGTATGGACATCCCAAGTTCAATCCCCAGTCAGGGCACACAGAAGAAGCAACCATTTGCTTCTCTCCTCCTCCTTCTTCCCTATCTTTCTCTTCCCCTCCCATAGCCAGTGGCTCGATTGGTTTGAGCATGGTCCAGGGCACTGATGATAGCTCTGTTGGAGTGCATCAGCCTCAGGTGCTAAAAATAGCTCAGTACTCGAGCATCAGCCCTAGATGGGGTTGCCAGGTGGATCCCAGAAGGGTGCATGCCCTATCTATCTCCCTTCTTCTCACCTAAAAATAAATAAATAATAAATAAATAAAGTTTTGGATAAATACCTCCCAATACTATAGTTTGAAGAACCTGTGACAAATGTAAACATTCCATTTTTTCATTCCACTGAAGTCCCATATCTGAAGAAACCTGAGACTAACAGCTTTCAAAATAACTTAAATTCCCAAACCATGACCTTCTATAAGCTTCTGGGCTATCACCAGAATTCAGGGTATCCCAGAGATCATCTTCTTTTTTCCCGGTTTTCCACCTTCATGGTGATTTTAGCAGCTGATATTTAAAGATCATGACAAGAAATAATGCCATTTTCCCTCACTGTTTTAGAAAAAAGAATTGTTGAACTCAGATGTGACTGTCACTCAAAGCCCCAACATGTGACATACTTGTTGAAAGTTATTGTTTCTTCAAAACAAGCATGACAATCCCTGTATCAAATAAATCCTCTATCAACTGGGAAACACAATAACTAGAATTTTTTGGCACAATACATTTGGGAGAAAGAGGGTTTGAGAAGAAAACAAGCTAATTTTGAGCACATTTGTTTAAAGCTACTTTCCAAGGTGTATCCTGCACCAAGCATATTTTTTCTACATCTCTGGTTTTGGTCAGTGCTAATCCATAATTATAATGTTGACTTTCAGGCACATTAAAACCCTGACCATCAAAGGAGTAATATTGTTTGATCCACTAACCTTATTAAGCCAAGAAATCAGACCACAACATTTCAGAACAATTCTCAGCATTAGTTGAAACCTTCAATTTAAGCAATTGATTAAAGAGACTAGAATCCATATTCCTGGAGTACTCTGGTTAAACTGTTACCTTATTTGTAAAATAATAAATTTCCATTAGAAAGTTCATTAATTTATTTAGCAAAGACTTAGTAAGTGTCTAATTTGTGTCAAATGTTGTGTTAGGTGCTGAACATATAGACATGAACAAAACAAGGTCCCTGAACTCATGTGACCTACAGTTTAGTGAAAGAGATAGATACAAAGCAAATAATTACTTTATAATTGCAATTGTGGTAGGTGCTACAAAGAGGATATTCAAGATGTTATGAGAAAGTATCATGGGAACAGAGAAACCTAAGCTAGGATTCCTAAATCAGCAATAAAAGCATGTGCAAAGGTGCTGAGGTTGGGTGGACTCTGGTTCTTTGAAGAAAATGAAAATATAAAAATAAGAGTTAAAACAGTATAAATTAGTAAGCAAGGATGAGGTCAGAGACTTAGACATGGCCTTATTTATCATAATGATGAGTTTATCCAAAAAGCAATAGAAAACTGTGGCTGAAACATTTTTTCCCCCAATATCTGTTCAACTCTTTATTCTTTATCAATACAACTCCGGTATCTAGTCAGGAACAGACTGCCCAAAATAATGACTGCATTTCTGAGACTCCTTTGTAAGAGTTTCAGCCAATAAGATGTAAGCAGAAGAGGTACCGGCAACTTTCAGAAAGTATATTTAAAGAAGAGAGTGTGTTCTTTCTTCTTGTCTCAAGTAGGAATGCTGATATAATGGCTGGAGTTAGAGTAGCCACCTTAGACCATGAAGATGAAAGTAGTATACCGAGGACAATAATGCTACAAGATGAAGGACGCTTAAATGCCTGTTATCATGAGAAGCCACCCTCAGAGGTGGATTTAACAGCGGGCGCACCAGATGTGCGCCCTGGGCCCCGACTTCTGAAGGGCCCCGCAAAACCCAACTTTACACTTTTTTCTAATGATGCCAAGTTTGGTTTCATATGTGCAATTTTAACATTAATAGTACATAATATATTTTATTTATTTAAAAAATATGGTTAACATGTATTTTTATTTTCCCTGTCTCTCTTTTTTTTAAGGGGCCCATTATTTTCTTCTGTGCCCGGGGCCTCAACCATCCTTAATCCACCTCCAGCCACACTAACCCTGGATGGACAACTCTTGGGCTTCTACATGACAGAAAATTACATTGAATAGACATCTATTCAGGTCACTCTCATTTTAGACTTCCTGTCGGTCTGCTGAGCCTATTCTTAATTGATATACAACTTGTGTCTTAAAAACAGAGTTTAAAGAAAGACCTTTCATAATGGGATTATGATTTATTAAGCCCACAAATTTCTACGACTGTTATGTCATACCTGAATATTTAATATAAAAAATAAAACCAGAGCAAAACTTTTATTTCCTTATGCATTCTTTATTTATTTATTTAATCATACAGTACCTGCTATATTCAAAATAGCTGTCTTAGGTGTTTTAGAGGACAAAATCACAAACAATTTGATGTTTACTCTAAAGGACTTACGATACGGAAATACAGGAAGTGGTTACAGAAGTAAGATACAGATGACCAAAGAAGCCAGGAGAAGCTGATGTTAGGGACACGGGCAATTCACAGAGACAATAAAACCATCATACATTGAGTTTTAAGGCACTCATGAAGCTTCCATGTAGCCTAAGCTTGTATAATGCCTCCATTCCAATTTTTAAAAAATCTAAACTAATGCTCTAAGACACAAAATTTCGGGACAGCAGGAAACTTTAAAGGAAAGATACTACTTTCCCAATTCAATAATAGAATTCTGATGACCTGAGTAGGGCATTTAGGCAAAGTAAATAGGCTAAGAGCATTTCTTCCTTTAAAGCCAGGGATTAATAAAGACTACTCAGTCAAACACTGGGCTTCAAATACCCATTGATGCCCTGGTCAGTTGGCTCAGTAGTAGAGTGTTGACCCAGCATGTAGATGTCCCAGGTTCAATTCTCAGTCAGGGCACACAGGAGAATTGACCATCTGCTTTGCTTCTTGCCTCTCCTCCCCCTTCTTTCTCCCTCTCTCTCTTCCCCTCCCGCAGCCATGACTTGACTAATTTGAGTGTATTGGTCCCAGGTGCTGAGAATGCTGAGGATATACCTCTGCCTCAGGTGCTAAAAATAGCTTGGATGCGAGCATTGGCCCCAGGTGGGCAGAGCATTGCCCAGACAGGGTTGCCAGGTGGATCCCGGTTGGGGCACATGCAAGTGTCTATTTCTCCTCCTCTCAGTTAAATAAATTAAAACAAAACAATAAAGCTAATACCCCTAATGAAATATATTTTATCACTGTTTTTACAAAAGCTAGTTTCAATCATAGATTTATCATAGTTGCTGAGCTCTTACTTAAGAATTAATGCTGCAGATTTACAGGAGAGAAACTTGACCCCATGTTTAGAAATAGGTGGAGTTGAAGAGCCAAATGACTCAGTAAATCCTTTAATACCATTTCCCAGCACACACTAGCTGAAAAAGGAAGCACATGGAAGAGAGTGAGCGATAGAATCATGGGTGAGCAGGCAGTAGCACAGAGAGCACTATTTTTGTGCAACTTTATACCAGAGATTGTATAAGGCACATTATATTTTAAAAATTGTTTTATATTTATAGCATCTCTGCGAGATTAGAATATTATCTCCTGCCCTGGCAGGTTGACTCAGTGGTAGAGCGTCTGCCCAGCATGTGGAAGTCCTGGGTTCAATTCCCGGTCAGGGCACACAGGAGAAGCAACCATCTGCTTCTCCACCGCTCTTCTTGTTTCAGTCTCTCTCTCTGTCTCTCTCTTTTGCCCTCCCTTCCTGCAGCCATGGCTTGATTAGAGCAAGCTGGTGTTAGGATGGCTCCATGGCTTCCGCCTCAGGCCCTAAAAAAAGGCTCCTGTTGCCATGAAGCAAGGGCCCCAGATGAGCAGAGCATCACCCCCTAGTGGGCTTGCTGGATGAATCCTGGTCAGGGCGCATGTGGGAGTCTGTCTGCCTCCTCTCTTCTCAGTAAAAAAATAAAAAATAAATAAAAGAAAAAATGTTATCTCCTTTTACAAGGAAAAAGACAAAGGCTGAAGAAGACAAATTTACCTATCTTATAACCAAGGCACAACTGGACTACAATCCAGATATGTTCTGTCCATTAAGTATGACCCTGAGAATCTCTGTGGGAGATAGTGTCGGCAAACTATAAATTATAAGTAAGTTGTGTTAGCAGTGGTCTCCAAGGGCACATTCTTTGTAAAAGCTGAGCTATAGTTCTTCACCAAATAGCCAACAGAGGTTAGTTTAACATTAGAAAATCAATTCATACAATTAACCACAATATTAGCTTAAAGAAGAAAAGTCATAAAATCATCTTAGATATAGAAAAAAATATTTTCTACAATTCAGCCACATTTTTTATCAATATTTTTAATAAACTAGTAATGCAAAGAGACATCCTTAACCAATAAACAGTATCTACCAAAAACCTACAGCAAACAATATACTCAATGGTGAAATGTTGAAAGCATTCCTTTTAAACTCAGGAAGAATAAAAAGAGTATCTGCCACTGACTCTTGTATTCAACCTTGTACTGAAGGTCTCAGACAATACCTTAAAAAGAAAATTAAAGAATAAAAGTAAGAAGTGATTTAAAACAAAACAGTCATTATTCACAATGGAATAATATCAATATGTCAATCCCAGAGAATCTATACAAAAATATTAGAGTTAATTAAAGAGCTGAGCAAATTCACTGGATTTAAAATCCACCTATAAAAGTCAAATGCATTTCTACATATAATGAACAATTAGAAGGAATAATTTTGAAGTGACACCATTTACAATAGCATTAAAAACAATGAAGTACCTAGAAATAAACCTACTGGAGATATGCAAGGTTCAGTAGAGAAAATTATACAATTTCTGTGAAATGTATTTAAATAAAGACAAAAAATAAGAAATGAGTTATACCATGTTATTGTATCATAAAATTTGATGTTATAAAGATATCAATTCTCCCTTGATTAATCTACAGTCATTGTAATTTTAACAAAAATTGCAAAATTTTAATTAATTAATTTATTTTTGTGACAGAGACAGAGAGAAAGATAGAGAGAGAGAGAGACAGAGAGAGGGACAGACAGGAAGGGAGAGAGATAAGAAGCATCAATTCTTCATGGTGGCTCCTTAATTATTCATTGATTGCTTTCTCATATGTGCCTTAACCAGGGGGCTCCAGCAGAAGGACTGACCCCTTGCTCAAGCCAACGACCTTTGGATTCAAGCCAGCAACCATGGGGTCATGTCTATGGTCCCACGCTCAAGCCAGTGACCCTGCACTCAAGCTGGTGAGCCTGTGCTCAAGCTGGTTAAGCCCGTGCTCAAGCTGGCAACCTCGGGATTTCAAACCTGGGTCTTCTGCATCCCACTCTGATGGTCTATCCACTGCGCCACTGCCTGATCAACCACAACATTTTTATTTTTAACTCAGCAATCTGGATTCTAAATTTCTCTGTAAAAGCAAAGGGTAAAAAAAGCCAAGACATTCCCTTAAAAGGAGAATAAAATAGGGGCTTGCCTTACCATGTAGCAATATATTATAAAGATATAGTTGTCAAAACACTATAGTATTGACACAAGAATACACAAAAAATCCAATGGAAAAAATAGCCTAGAGAGAGATCTACACTAATGCAGATGGTAGATAGATGGCAGAATTGGCAAAACAGATCAGTGGGGAAAGGATGGACTCTTCTATTGTGCTGGGACGGTTGCTGCCTATTCTACACCACACACACTTCCTCATACCATACATCAAATCAACTCCTGGTCAAGCAAACATTTAAATATGAAATGCAGACATATACAGAGTACATAGAAGACAATATAGAAATACATATTTATGCCCTTGAAGTAAAAAAAGATTTATTTAATAAGATACAAAAAGGCACAAAAAATCACATAACATGATCCTAAACTTAATTACATTAAAATTAAGAATTTTTGTCTATTGAAAGATACTGAAAGAGAATAAAAAGAGAGATCAGAATTTGAAATCTTTGCAATATACACAACATGACAGTCTCAGTATTCATCCTATAAAAAGAACTTCCACAAATCAATAAGAACAAGACAAACAACATGACTTAAAAATTGACTAAAGACAGGCACTTCAGAGAAGAAAAAAATATGAATGGCCCATAAACATGTGAAAAGATTCTCAATCTTACTGTAATCAAGAACATATTGTATATAATTTCACTCTTACAAATTCACAAAGATTAAGAAATCTGATAATATCTAATGTTGGAAAGGTTATGGAGCAAGAGAAAGTCTCAAACACTGTTGGGACAGTGTAAATTGACACACCATATTGGAAGACAACTTGATATTATCTAGTAGTGGTAAACCTTTGTTCACATTATGACCCAAAAATTCCACTTCTATATATGCCCTAGAAAAATTCTTGCATCTGTGTACAAGAATATTCATAGCAGCTTTGTATATAATGCCAAAAAATTTGGAAATAACCCAAATGGCCATTAATAGAAGAATGAATAAATTTTCTGTGCTATATAAACACAAGGGAATACTACACAGAAGTAGAAATAAACTACAGCCACATGCATCAATATGAATGAACTCGAAAAGTGTTAAAGTTAATAAATAAGTATCTCATAGAAGGATGTATACCTACATACATCATACTTGCATAAAGAATTCTATTAATGTAAATTTCAAAACATGTAAAAACTAATTAATATATTATTTAAAAACAGAAACATGCTTGAAGTATCACTAAAGAAGGACAAATAAGAATGTGAAAAGATGCTCAACACCATCAGTCATCAGTGAAATGTAAATCAAAACTATGAGATACCACTTCCTATCTGCTAGATGACTATAATAAAAAAGACAGATAATACCCAGTGTCAGTAGGGTGTGGAGAAGTTGACCCTCATATACTTCTGATGGGAATGTAATATGGCAGTCACTTTGGAAAACAGCCAGGCAGTTCCTCAAAAGGTTAAATATGGAGTTACCATGTAACCCAGCAATTCCACTTGTAGGTATTGAGACTCTCTAAGAGAAATAAAAACAGAATCCACAGAAAACTTATACACAAATGTTCATAGCAGCATTATTCATAAAAGTTAAAAAATAGAAACAACTTAAATGGCCATCAACACAGGAATACAAAAAGAAAATGTGATATGCCCGTACAGTAGACTAGTTTTCAGTAATAAAAAGGAATGAGATAGACATATGGGAGTTGATGCTTCCAGCTCCTCCTCCCTTCTCTCTCTCTCTCTGTCTCTCTCTCCTCTCTCTGTCTCTCTCTGTCTCTCTCTCTCTCTGTCCTCTCTAAAAATGAATAAATAAAATAAAAAAATTTTTTTAAAAAGGAATGAGATATAGACTACAATGTAAGTGAAAAAAGCCAGTTACAAAAACCATATATTGTATTATTCCATTTATATGAAATACTCCAAGTAAGCAAATTTAAATAGACATAAGGTTGATTAATGGGGACAGGCAAGGGGAGAAATGGAGAAATAACTGCTAAAGGACACAGGGATTTGGGGGGGGGGTGATAAATTGCTCTAAAATTTATTGTAGTGATGGTTGCACAACACTGTGATGTACTAAAAGCCATTCAATTGTACACTTTAAATGGGTTTGTTGTACCGTGTATGAATTGTATAAAGGCAAAGTAAATATGCATGATGTGATGGATGCGTTAACTTGATGGAGGGAATCCTCTCACAATGTATATCTAATATCTATGTACCATATATCTAATCATCATGCTGTGCACTTTAAATATGTACTTTATTAGTCAATTATACCTCAATAAAGCTGAAAAAGTAAGGGCAAGGGAATATAAGCAAAAAATTCGCCCTGGCCGGTTGGCTCAGTGGTAGAGCATCGGCCTAGCGTGCGGAGGACCCGGGTTCGATTCCCGGCCAGGGCACACAGGAGAAGTGCCCATTTGCTTCTCCACCCCTCCGCCGCGCTTTCCTCTCTTCCCCTCCCGCAGCCAAGGCTCCATTGGAGCAAAGATGGCCCGGGCGCTGGGGATGGCTCCTTGGCCTCTGCCCCAGGCGCTAGAGTGGCTCTGGTCGCAACATGGCAACGCCCCGGAGGGGCAGAGCATCGGCCCCTGGTGGGCAGAGCGTCGCCCCTGGTGGGCGTGCCGGGTGGATCCCGGTCGGGCGCATGCGGGAGTCTGTCTGACTGTCTCTCCCTGTTTCCAGCTTCAGAAAAATGAAAAAAAAAAAAAAAAAAAAAAAAAAAAAAAAAAAAAAAATTCAAAATGATTGTTACTTTTTTTTTAATTTTTTTATTTTATTTATTCATTTTTAGAGAGGAGAAAGAGAGAGGGAGAGAGAGAGAGAGAGAGAGAGAAGGGGGGAGGAGCTGGAAGCATCAACTCCTATATGTGCCTTGACCAGGCAAGCCCAGGGTTTCGAACTGGCGACCTCAGCATTTCCAGGTCGACGCTTTATCCACTGCACCACCACAGGCCAGGCATGATTGTTACTTTTGGTAGGGAGAGATGGAACTGGAATCTGAGAAGAATTCATAGGACATTTCACAGTAAGATGTTTTTTACTAACCTATGTGGTAGTATAAGTATGCATCCTGTATCATAATTCTTCATACCATATATACTTCATGTACTTAAAATATTTTAATGGCCAATAAGTGTATGAAAAAGTTTAAGCTCTTAAAACAACGATTTTTAATCCTATGAATCTGCTAAGGGTTGTCATTTGGGTGGTGAAATACATGCTCTTATATGCTGCTGAGGGGGCGATTGTACCTTGGTACAAATTTTGGAAGTGACAACTTGATAATGTTATCATGAGCCTTAAAATATACATATGCTTCCATCCAGTATTCCCATTTCTAGGAGTACATTTGTATCTGTCTCCCCTTAAAACTGGGCTGACCCTATGAATGGCTTTGACTAACAGAATGAAGCAGAAGTGATATATAAGTTCTACCGGAAAGTTCTGTCCATTTTTGGAATAAAACAAAATACAAATTTTTCTTACCGTCAATAAACTTTATTAAATAATATAATTGCCATTATTATTAATGATTTCTTGCCAGTGTGAGGGCAATTTGTATATCCCATTTTTGAAAAATGTTTTATCTTTTGATGTGAAAAATTGAACCAGTGCTTGTTTGATATCTTCTCCATTTTTGAATTTTTTGCCCTTCAAAAAATTTTGTAACGACAAAAACAAGTGATAGTCAGAGGGTCCTAAGTCCAGGGAATATGGTGGATGTGACAGGCATGCTTCTGTACATTTCTTCCTTGTTGAAATTCGTAAAAATTACAGTGGCGTAAATGAACTTTATCAGTAGCCATGGGTACACTATCGCTTCACACATAAGACTAACGTGAATCAACTTTGTTTTAGTTAATTTGCTATGTCAGTATGTATACATTAAATGATAAAAATAGAGAGGCACACATGCGCCAAATAAACATGTTGAAACGTGTTGTGATAGAACGTGTTGAAACTTGTTGTGATAGAAATGGACAGAACTTCCGGTAGACCATATATATTTACTAGGACATCTGAGCCTGGATCTTAAGAGGCTTCTCTGGTAGTTCCCATTTTCTCCCTTTGGGGAGCCAGCCATCCACCATTCTGTGAAATGATAAAGGGCCACATGGAGAGAGTCCATAGAGGAGGAGAGACTGTCTGATGATGCAACTCCAGCCAAGCTCTCAACTGATTGCAGCCACATAAGTGACTTGAGCTATACCACATGGTGTCAAACTTCCCAGCTGAGCCCAGTCAACTCACAAAACAGTGAGAACCAAATCACTGTTGTTGTTTTAACACACTAAGTTTGGGGTGGTTTGTAATGCAGCAACAGAACTAAAACAATAGCCTAATGAAATAATGGAATATCAGTAAATATTTATGTACTTAATAGCAAATTATCAGATTAAATCTAAATGCCTGTGTTGGACTTCTGTTGTTTCTTTGGCAACTCAGCATCCATTCTTCCTCTTATTTCATAACAGAATCCAGAATTGCAGTTGTGAAAACCTCCCTCTTTATTTTCAGTCAATGTGGTTCCAATGAGGTTTCCTCCTACACCAGGAGTAGACATATGACTCAGACTCAGCACCAGATCCCCCTGGGATTGGCTCAGGGATGGACCATGACTCACACAATATGGTCACAATCAGAGTGAGTCCCAGACTCATGCAGGAGCTACAGGGAGGAGTTCTTTCTTTCTTTTGAGACTGTTAATAGATAAGAAAGAAAGATCGAAGACAAGAATTTCTAAGAGGCTGGGAATTAAATGAACACCAGAGAAGGTCGAGCTGAAAGACAGAGACACCCAGGTCTAGAGGATATTTTTGAGTCTCAAGATGAAGATAAACCCTGGACTTTCTGGGTATATGAGCCAACAAGAGTCCTTTTTTTTTTTTTTTTTTGGCTTAATCCAGTTGCATTTTCTGTTTTTGCAACCAAGATTCCTAACTAATACAAGACTTTTCTTAGAGAAAGTTTGGCTTGCACAGGAACAGACATCCACTTACACTGAAAAGAGAGAAAGGAAAAGAAAGGAAGAATTTTATGGGTCTTATGAGAATTGGATTGTTACCAAAACACAAACCTCTCCATTTCACATAGCCTCCATTGTAACAGTGTCTACATAATTTCTTTCTGTTTTTATAACCAGTTTCTTCTGTCCCATTCATACAGAGTTCATCATAATAACCTCATCCCCCAGAATTTATATTACCTTTAAATTCACTTACACAAGTCTAGCTAACTGGTACAATCTCAGTATCTCAATGTCAAATTCCCAAAGGAAAGCTCCACTGGGCTCAGCTTTGGCTGCTGTCTACATATAGTCCAACCATCCATGCCCAAAGGCAATGAGCATGAGATCTCTAGGGGTTGCTTTCTCTGGGGCTGTGAGATGAACAGTTTCTCTAAAGAAAGATATGGGCAAGGAGTAAATCTATGTATATCTAGGTGAGGGAGGAATGAGTAACCAAACGACGATAAACTTTTGAATAGTATGCAGCTATCAAAACCGTGTCTTCAAAAAGTTCTTACTTTTCTTCAACAAATGGTGCTGGGACAACTGGATTTCTACACGTAAAAGAGTAAAGTTAGATCCTTACCTCACACCATATACAAAAATTAACTTAAAATTGCTAAAAAGAGCTATGCATAAGTGCTAAAACTATAACACTGTTAGAACACATAGGTGCAAATCTCTATGATCTTGGATTTGGCAATGGTTTTATAGCTATCATACCAGAAGCACAAGTGACAACAACAAAATAGATAAATTGAGCTTCAGAAAAATTAAAACCTTTTGTACATCAAAGGACACTATTAAGAGAGTGCAAAGAAAACTCACAGAATGGAAGAAAATATTTGCAAATTATATATCTGATAATGATTTAATATCTAGAATATTTAAAGTACCATACTTCCTCATGTGTAAGACGCACCTTTTTTCAAAAAAAACTGAAGATTAAAAACTGGGTGCGTCTTATACAGTGGTCCTAGATTTTTTTACTTAGATTTCCCACTTTTTCACGCTTGTTTTTGCGCTCATTGTTGTAGGTGAATAAAACTTGAGTTCAATAACTTTATGTAATACTTTTATTGTCAAATTTCAGGCCCTAAAATTAAGGTGGGTCTTATATATGGGAAAATATGGTACTTCTATAGCTCAACAATAACAACAATGAAAGTTAAATAGACATTTCTTTAATGAAGATATACAAATGGCCAATAAATACATGAGAAGATATTCAATGTCATTAGTTATTAGGGAAATGCAAATCAAAACCAAAATAAGGTATCACCTCATCTCCTTAAAACTGTTAGACTAAAACATAGGTGTAAAATTTCATGATTTTGCATTAGACAGTGGTTTATTGGATATGACACCAAAAAGTACAAACAACAAAAGGAAAAACAAAGTACCCTATCAAAAAAGTAAAAAGAAAGCCCACAGAACCACTGACAATATTGCATCTGTATACAGAATATATAAAGAACTGTTACAGCTCAAAACTAGAGAGACAAATAACCCTATTTTTAAAATGAGCAAACGATGATGGGCATTTCTACAAAGAAGACCTACAAATGGCATGAATATACCAACAAAAAGGTATGAAAAGATGTTTAGCTTTTTTTAAAATCATTAAAATCATTAGGGAAATACAACTCAAAATGACAAGGAGATACCACTATAGCCCCAAAAGAATGGTAAAATAAAAAGACACACAATAACAAGTGTTAGCCATGATGTGGAGAAGTTGTGACCTTACATATTGTTAGTGGGCATGTAAAATGGTACAGCCATTGTGTACCATTTTGGCAGTTCCTCAGACAGTTAAATATTGAGTTATCATATAACCCAACAATTCCACTGTGAGGTACATACATCACCCAAGAGAATTAAAAATATATCTATACAAAAACTGTACATAAATGTTCACACAACATTATTCATAATAGCCAAAGATAGAATGAATCCAAATATCTATCAATTGATGAATGGATAAAAACTATGGTACATCCATTCAATTGAATATTCATCCACATGTGGCTCCAGTCCAGAACCATTTTGCCTCTTTCAAAACCATTGAAGGAGCCTCCTCCATGGTCTCCCAGCCTTCACCTACTACTTGCCTAGTGCTGCAAAAAAATGGGGAAGAATAGAATCTTCCTAAGCGAAGGACTTACCATGGCATCCCCTCACTTAAACATTTTTAGTGAGTCTCTTGCTTGAAAATAAAGTGACAATATAAAGGTCTTCCAGTTTTACCCTAATCTCTTTCTGACATTGTCTACCACTTAACCCCTTCATTGATGGACAAACCAAACTGAATTAATTGTTCATAGTTCTCTTTAAACACACGCCATACTTTCCAACTTCTAGCCTTTTTTTCTGTTTAATGCCAATGCTGCATGGTCTGACTGTTTCCAAGGTGTCTTTGCTGACTGGTGTTCATGTATGTATGTGTACTTTATCTCTTCGGAAGACTGTATTTCCTTAAAAAGGAGATCTGGGGTTCTGTTTTTTCTAGGACTCATCACAGGATTTTGCACTGAGTGAGCTGCATCTGCATGACTGCAGGGTCCATCACTGCTCCCAGTGTCTAGACCCAGGAATCTGCTCCTCTCTACTCCCATTTCTCTTTTTCTCACAGCAGGTGCCCCTCGGGATGGTTTGAGGGATCCCTTCATTTCTTAGAGGATGATCTAAGCTACATTGTACTGTATCTACTCTTGGGAACTTTCTTCAGCTTCTCAGTAAACTAACTTTACCTGTCAAGCAAGATACATCTGCTCTCCCCCAAGCCTAGTCCACTCATCGTTTGTTGGTTTTGAAGAGACATATTTTCAATTCTTTACTAGGATTGGAGGCTACAGTTCGGTGGGTGGGAGCTCACTGTGGTTTTGGAGACTGTCTGGCTTGGTTTAAATCCTAACTCTCCAACCCAGTGATCCCTTGTCTTTGGAAAGGTGCCTTAAACTGGCTATATCCCTTCATTCATCCACATGATGGGGATAGTTGTGCACCTGTCCCCAGATAGAGTGAGAAAATACATAGAAAGTGCTTTGTTTATTATTTACTCTAACAAATACCTTAATAAATGGTGGTTAATCCAATCAGTTTTGCTTCCTCTTACTTTGTTCTTCCCCCTCCACCCCTTAGCCTCTCTATCTCCAGCCCTTAACTTCTCTATCCCCATGGAACTGCCAGCCAGTGCCCATTACTGCCATACCTCCAACACCTCCTCTCCTGCCCATGATGTCCCCTTCTCCTCTTGGTACCCAGAGCGCCCTCCTAAGGTAAGGAGGAGCAGGTTCTAGATCTAGAGTGAAGCACACTAGCCCCAGGGGCAGCCTGATCTCAAGTTTGTACTCATCCATTTCAATTTGCAGCTTCTCTTGTCTAGTGAGTGGAAGGCTTTCCCTTTGGATCCCAGGGGGCATGCTCGTTAGCTCTCCTGGGATCCAGTCATCATGCTTGTCCTATTGCCAGCTGTCACCGACCGGCCTGAGGTTCTCTCAGCCCCTCAGTTTACTCCTCTTCTCACCCTTCTCTCTTCCTGAAGGGGAGGACAGGAATGAAAACTTCCTCTCGCCCTTGTCCATAGAGGTCCATCCAAAGCCGGAAGATGTTGGCTTTGCTTTGTTCCAGTGTACTCACGTTGTAGTCTTTCTGCTAAAATATTGTATACAACAGGAAGATCCCTGGAAAGTCAGAGCAAACATTTTAATGGGAAAATTGAATAATCAACTCCGCCATGTTGGAGGCCTGACTTTAGTAAGCACAGTCTGTGAAGCCTCAAATGGCTTTACCTCTGGGGACCTGGGTTCCCCTCAGAGCAAAAGCTAACATTCTGAGAGTCTGCCAGTAGGCAATAATTTTACAAAATCTTCATACCCAAGGTCCCGTGGATGATCTGGGGTCATGTAAGGACTCTGACCCAACACCAGAGTGCTCTCCTTATGGTCTCTTCAGTCTATGCAGCCTATGATTCTGGAAGCACCAGTTATAATCAGCCACGGGTTTCCAATAGTAAGAATATTAAGAATAATGGATAACATATGCCAACCACTGAGCTAAGGTATATATGCATTAACCCATCAATCTCCATATCAGTCCTAGAAAGTACTTTTACATGAAGGAAATAGAGAGGTCCTTATTCCACAAGAATGCATGTACAACTCTCTATCACCCCAAGTTCTGCAGGAGCTTGTTTTTTTAAGTCCAGCAGGCAGCATCCAGCTACATTTTATATACTATATACAAATGTTGGGAATTACTAATTCATTGCATTAATCCTCAGCTTTTTAAATATATATATATATATATATATATATATATATATATATATATATATACTAGAAAGCCCGGTGGTCATACGAAATGACCGCTGTTCTAGATATTGTAAATTGTAATTAAAATGATTTGTGCAAAGGTGTCTGCTAATTCAAACTGAATTACCCAGGGCAGGCAGTGAGGACGCCCCTTTGCTTACTGCCCCATGGGGTTTCCCCCTTCTACTTGCTTAATTGCTTAAAGTAGAGTGCAATGAAGGAAACCACTGGCGGTACATTTCTTAAGAGCCACCGCTAGCTCAATAAATAAAGGTGATTTAAATAATAAAATGTTAATTCACATGTCAAAGATCTCTTTGTACACAACATTTCTTGTGTAGATCTTTCCATCATTTTTAAGCTCGCCTTGCAGAGGACCATCAATTATTTTTAATTTTACGTCCGTTCTTTCACGAACTCTTGAACAGGCAACATAAAGTTGACCATGTGCAAATGCAGGCTCAAGTAAAAAAATGCCAACACGCTTAAGCATTTGGCCCTAAGACTTATTGATGGTCATAGCAAAGGCAAGTTTTACAGGAAATTGTCTACGTCTCAATTGAAACGGCAACCCTGTTTGAGATGGAGCCAAATCAATTCTTGGAATGACATGTATTTCACCTTTAGAGGAGCCAAACACTTAGCTATTATGACATTATTTTTCAATTGGAGAACCTCTAGTCTAGTACCATTGCAAAGACCCCTTCTGGTGTTAAGATTTCTTTTTTTTTTTTTTTTTTTCATTTTTTTTTTTTTTCATTTTTCTGAAGCTGGAAACAGGGAGAGACAGTCAGACAGACTCCCGCATGCGCCCGACCGGGATCCACCCGGCACGCCCACCAGGGGTGGTGCTCTGCCCCCCAGGGGGCGATGCTCTGCCCATCCTGGGCATCGCCATATTGCGACCAGAGCCACTCTAGCACCTGAGGCAGAGGCCACAGAGCCATGCCCAGCGCCCGGGCCATCTTTGCTCCCATGGAGCCTTGGCTGCGGGAGGGGAAGAGAGAGACAGAGGGGAAAGCGTGGCGGAGGGGTGGAGAAGCAAATGGGCGCTTCTCCTATGTGCCCTGGCCGGGAATTGAACCCGGGTCCTCCGCACGCTAGGCCGAAAGATTTCTTAACAGCATAATAATTGCTCCAATTTTTAACCTCAATTTGTGAAGTGGCATACCAGAAGGCGGGACTATTTGAATGCCGTGGCAACTTCACCCCATTGGCTAGTACAGTTACGCAAGCAACCAATAAGCTATCGGCGACAGACACTTAAGCCGCATATTATATATGTATATGTATATATATATATATATAGAGAGAGAGAGAGAGAGAGAGAGAGAGAATGTGTGTGTGTGTGTGTGTATTAAGAAACACACTGTCCTTGTTCTTAGTTATCCACACCTAAAAATGACAAATTGGTTGATCCCCATGTCTATAAGTCAAGTACCTGGTATAGACTGTTTAATGCCTTATGCCAAAATAAGACAAATTGAGTACTGTAAAATTCTAATTACCTGTGAACTACAGACACGCTTACTTTTCAGTTTGTTCCCTAAAATTTTTATTACAATAATTATAATAACAGATAACATTTCTTTTTTTCTTCTTTTTGCAAGTGAGAGGAGAAAGATAGACAGACTCCTGCATGTGCCCAGACTGGGATCTACCCAGCAACACCCGTCTGGGGCCAATGCTCTGCCCATCTGGGGCCATGCTCGCAACAAAGCTATTTTTAGCACCTGAGGTGGAAGCTCCACAGAGCCATCCTCAGTGCCCAGGGCTGGCCGCTGTACTCAGACCAATTGAGCCTTGGATGCAGGAGGTGAAGAGAGAGAGAGATAGAAGGGGAAAGGGCAGGGATAGAGAAGCAGAGGGTTGCTTCTCCTGTGTGTCCTGACCTAGAATCAAACCTGGACATCCACATGACAGGTTGATGTTCTATACCAGTAGTCCCCAAACTTTTTTGGGCCACGGACCAGTATAATGTCAAAAAATATATTCACAGACCGGCCTTTAGGGTCGGACGGATAAATGCACAAAATAAAATTATGCGACTGGCGTAAAAACTGTGGTATTTTAAAATATAATTGTCGAACTTATGAGACAAGCATCAAGAGTGAGTCTTAGACTGATGTAACAGAGGTAATCTGGTCATTTTTTAAAAATAAAACATCGTTCAGACTTAAATATAAATAAAATGGAAACAATGTAAGTTATTTATTCTTTCTCTGCGGACCGGTACCAAATGGTCCACCGACCGGTACTGGTCCGCGGCCTGGGGGTTGGGGACCACTGCTCTATACCACTGAGCCAACCAGCCAGGACCATTTTTTTAATGACTAACATTTTTGAGCACTTCCAATGGATCAGACCCTCAGCCCAACTCATATACACTCCCTCACTCCCCACCATGGCCACTCCTAGGGCGGAGCCTCCCAGTGCCCTCAGTTATAGAGGAGAAAGGGAAGCTCAAAGATCAGGCAGCTCAATAATGTCACACAGCTGGGAAGTAACAGACCTGGGTTAGACACCAGGCTTTGTCTTCCTTAAAATCCAGGCTCTTTTTTTTTTTTTTAATGTGACAGAGACAGAGAGAGGGACAGACAGACAGGAAGAGAGAGAGATGAGAAGCATCAATTCTTTGTTGCGGCTCCTTAGTTGTTCACTGATTACTTTCTCATATGTGCCTTGACCGGGGAACTACAGCAGAACAAGTGACCGCTTGCTCAAGTCAGCGACCTTGGGCTTTAAGCCAGAGACCTTTGGACTCAAGCCAGCGACCATGGAATCATGTCTATGATTCCACAGTAAAGCCAGGGACCCCTCACTCAAGCTGGTGAGCCCACGCTCAAGCCAGCAACCTCGGAGTCTCAAACCTGGGTCCTCCATGTCCCAGTCTGACGCTCTATCCATTGCACCACTGCCTGGTCAGGCAGAATCCAGGCTCTTGGCCTCACAGCACACCAGGGTGAAAGCAGCTGATGTCCTTTAAAGATTTTATTTAAAAACAAAGAGTATTAGGGACACAGAGAGAGCAAAGGAGGTAAATCCATAAACTGACCAGACCTGGTCTTTCTAGCAGAAATCTTCCCGTGAGTCCCCCTGAGAATGAAAGGCTCAAGCCCCAGGCAAGCGAACAGTGAAAGGGCCAGGCAACCTGATTCAGAAACTGCACGGGGTGGAGCTCTGTGCCTGCCCATTCTTCCTTACTTCAAACTCACGTCATCTTTCCTGAACCCGTATCATTGTTGCAACAATGCTCTTTGTCTCTGCTTCAAAAACCATCAACTGTCTCAGTGGACGATTTTTTATTAACACCTCTTCTCTTTGAGACTACTGTCTAATAGGAATGCATATTAGGAATTTATAAACTTGCTTTCAAAGCCACCACAGGACCGGTATACAATTTTTCACACACTGCTTTGTCCCATTCTAAGAAAAAAATAAACCCACAATGGAATAGAGTGAGTTAAGGGAAAGGTCTTAAGTGATAGCAATTGATTTTCTATGAAGTCTTTCCTTAGAGTGGCTTTTAGAGAACAGCGGGGGTCCCCCCCCTACACTTCCTAGGGGTTCTCAGAACCATTCTTCCCTCTTATCTTGCAAGTGGTAGCTGCCAATGGAAGTGTCAAGCCGCAAAGGAGAGCTAGGGGGGCTCAGCCCCCACCTTTATTATCTATTTATTGTCTTTTAGGGAGGAAAGACTTGCCTTAAACCAGCTTTTGTGTCACACACCAGCAGCATTTAGTCAGACAATGTGGTCATAAGAACCACTTTTAATCTAGTAGTGGTGAGGAGGTGGGGGGGCATGGGACTACCAGTCTAAAGGCTTGTAATAGGGCTTCTGTTTTAGAACAGGTTTCAGAGCCTCCTGCTGCAGTGGGAAAGCCCCCTGAAGGACACAGCCTGTGTCACTAAAGACTTCGGGAACCTCTTCTTCACAATGGAAAAATCCATGGGAAGAAATGTTACAAACTACTTTCCTTCTAAGAAAAGCCATTCGCTTACAAACGTTTAAGTCTAAGCAATGTACTTTATACCAGCATTTTCCAAGAGAAATATAAGGCAAATCACATTTGTAATTTTAAACGTTCTTGCAACATTAAAAAAAGATAAAAAGGAATCTATGAATAATAGGTGCATAATTTAATAATGCATTTTATTTGACCCAGTAGAGCCAACGCATCATCTCAACAAGTAAACAATATTTTAAAACTTACTAATGAGTTATTCTGCATTCTTTAATAATAACTCTTTGAACTCAGAGATGTATTTTACAAGTACAGCACATCTCAGTTTGGAATAGTCACATTTCAAATGCTCTACTGAGACACATGTGGCTCCCGGCTACTGTACTGAGCAAGGCAGAGCTGGTGTTTAATGTCAGCACATATATGCGTTGCATTAGCAGATCTTAACAATAACACTCAGGATTCACATGAAAACAAGGCACATAAGTTTGTATTTTTCCACTTTCTGTCAAGCAAATTACAAACAGCTTGGAAGAAAGGACAACTCAGACATAGTCAGACATGTCTATGAATGATGTTGATAATTTTGTGGTTGATTACATGTATGTGTTTGGATGGTTTCTTTAAATACCAACTATGAGTTTGTTTTTCCAATTTTGTATTATTCTGTTTCTAAACATTTTATTTCAGCCCTGGCCGGTTGGCTCAGTAGTAGAGCATTGACCTGGCATGTGGAAGTCCCAGGTTTAATTTCCAGTCAGGGCAAGTGAGAAGTGACCAACAGGAGAAGTGACCATCTGCTTCTCCTCCCCTTCCCCTCTCCCTTCTCTCTCTCTCTCTTTTTCCCTCTCTCGCAGCCATGGCTCAGTTGATTTGATCACATGGGCCCTGGGTGCCGAGGATGGCTTTGTGAAGCCTCTGCCTCAGGTGCTAAAAATAGCTCAGTTGCAAGCATCGGCCCCAGATGGGTAGAGCATTGGCCCCAGATGGGGTTGCCGGGTGGATGCCAATTTGGGCACATGCAGGAATCTGTGTTATTATTTCCCCCTCTGCTCACTTAAAAACAAATAAATAAGTAAATAAAAATAAACCAAACATTTGATTTTGGAAGATATCTCCACATTCTTATATTCAATCACTTGTGCAACCTCTCTACTTAAAGATATCCCACACTCAACATATCCGATACTGAATTTTTTATCCATCTTCTCCTGCCTCACCAGAAAAGAAAAGCTTGCTCCACTCTTAGTCTTCTGCGTCTCAGTTTATGACAACTCCATCTCTGAGGTTACTCAGGCCAAAAATTTACAAGTCATCTTGATTCCTATATTTCTGTCATACCACACACATTGAATTACATCCAACAAATCATGTTGGGTCTATCAAAATTTATCCAGAATCCATCACTTCTCACCAACTTTCTAATTACCACCCTGATCTAAGTCACCACCCTCTCCACTCAGACTCCAGAAGACCCTTTTTATAATCTAGCTTAGATTAGTTGGTCTTGCTTAAAAAACTATCTGATGACCAAGTAAAACCCAAAGTATTAATAATGCTCCATAAAACTAAATTTTATCTGCTCTTCCTCTCCTATTACCTCTCAGATGAGTCCTTGTAACAATGTAGGAATCTTATTTTCCTTAACTTAATCTTTTGTTTTCCTTTGACTCAAACTGGCCTCACCTAGCACCCTAACTCACCCACTTCCCTCTCCCTTGCTTAGTCATTAAGCTTTCAGGACAATGAGGTCTTGGTCAGCATCCAAGAGTCTTAGAAACAAAGCCTCGGGTCTGTTGACAGAGACAAAATTTTCACCAAACTAGAGATAACATCTAGGCCTCAGTTGTATTTCCTCTCCAGAATCACCCCACCGACCGTATCCTTAGGAAACTGGAGAGAGTAATCCCGTGGCTGACATCAGGACCAGACGCAATGGTCCACCACCCCCTACCCTAGCACTGACCAGTCAGTAGAAACCATGACCATGGCCTTAATTCTTTTAGTCACCATGATTAATGATTTTCCCCTATATAACCATCCCTTGGAAGCCACTGGGGAGCCAGGTCTTTGAGCATGAGCTACCTGTGACTCCAGCATGGTTCTATCTTCTTAATAAATCCTTACTTTCTTGGCTGCAAACTACTGTTTGTATCTTACTGGGCTTTGATGCATGCAGGCAAATGGGTCCCTTCAGTCTGGTGACATCCCCTCACTCTGCCTTTTGCTCTCTCTGCTCCAGTTGCATTGTCCTCCTTGCAGTTCTTTGAATGTGCCAGGCATGTCCCTGCCTAAGTACCTGTGCCTTTGCAGGCAGTCTTAGGTAGCCAGGTGGCTCACTCCTTTACTGCTTTCAAATCCTGCTCAGATCTGCCTTCTAAGGGGTGCCTTCTCTAATCAATCTACTTAATCCTATCCTCTCTCTCCAGTCTAGCTCCCACCTCCATATTCCTGATCCTTCCTATCCTGATCTACTCCCCCCAACCCCCAACAGACTTCCCCTAGAATGGCTCACACACCTGGCACAGGGGAAGCACTAAGTAAGTATTTGATGAATAAGTAAATATCTGTTATGCAAAGTGAAGTACATCATTACAATTTTCAATAACTTAAAAATATTTTTCTCACACCTTCCACAGACAATGTATGAGCAATATTGTTCAGCATTTTGTGTTCTTATTACAGCAAAATGCTGGGCTAGTTAGTCTTCACAAATTTATGAAATCGATAAAATCTCTCTTCCTTCCCTTTCCACCTCGTCTTTCAACACTGTCCCATCCCTTTTACTTTCTAGCCTGTGTGTATTGAGCACCAATTTAAGGCAGTTAGCATGAACACAACAGAAGAGTGATGGAAATGTTCTGTTTGTTCACTGCCCAGGGTGGTGGCTGGGAGCCACATGTGGTTATAGAGCACTTGAAATGTGACTAGCACAATTAAGGAACTGAATTTTTTATTTTATTTTACTGTAATTGATTTAAGTTTAATAGCCACACGTGGCTAATGACTACCATATTGGAAAGTGTGACTCTGTCCTTAAAGAATATGTGTAAGCTCATTGAAGAAAAGCATGTCGTCTTACCAAAATGTCCTTACAAATATCTCATTCATCATTATACGAATTAATAAGAAAGCCAGTTAGTATTTCCTTCTTATTTACACTTTGTGAATGTACAGTATTATAGAAAGAAGTGACGTGGTGACAGTCAAGTTTTAGATCAGATGCTAAGTTTTAAATTAAATCCAAGAAGACCAGGGTCGGGGCTGAAATGAGGAGGTGGAATGAGGGACGCAGGTCCTGTTTCTTTTCCATGTTTCGTTTACAAAAATAGAGATAAGAACAATAACATCCCTTCCTTAAGCAATGTACCAGGAACTGTGCAAGCACTCGGTTTTAGTTTGTTTGTTCGTTGTTTGTTTTAAATCAATAACCTCATCAAGTTCTCATAATAACCCTGTGAGGCTGAACCATTGAACCATTATTGTACCCATTACACATACAGGGAAACAGAACCTCTGAGAGCATGGCTCTTCCTCACTGCTGGCCTGAGATGTTGTCTGTCTGATCCTGGAACCTAAGCAGAACCCGGTGCGGCCTCTCTCTCCTTCCAGTGCTAAGACTTCGAATACAGTAAAAGAAATTGAGGTAAATCAAGATCATAGCTATCATCTTTGCTACTTTGATACAAAAGGCGAAGTGGTTAAAGATTAGGAATAAAGCCGAATTAGAAGTTACTTATTAATTTACTTAACGTATTTAAAAAAAAAAAAAAGCAGTGGAGGGTAGGGGAATCAGATGAGACTAGACTATTAGGATCTAGTCTTGCAACGTGAACGGTCCTGCCCATGTGCGTTCCTCACATCATTATATAGGAGGATACAGATATTATTTAAGTCCTTTTTTATTTTTCTCTGCGCACAGATGTGAAAGTAATAATTCATCCACAGTTAATGGCAACAAATGATGTCCCACCCTCAAGTGTTCCCACCTCCCTCTATGGGCTTTACTTCTCCACCCAGCAGGAGAGCCCCAGCGTTTCATAATTACACGTTAATAAAGAACAGGATCCTTGCTCGTTTTATTTTGCATTTCATTTCCAGAGTAATTTGATGTGTGTGTGGAGATGGGAGGGTGTGAGGAAATGTAAGCAGTGCTCATTTATTACACTTTAATTTAGACCAGATCTCCCCCTAATCCAATTCTGAGTAGCACAGTTTATACCAGTGAGCAGTAAACACTAATAAAGATCAGCTGCAGGAAGGGGCGGGACAGCATTTCTGCGGAGTCTGCCTGCTAGTGAAAAAAACAAACTAAAGTACTCGAATACATTCACAATTTGCCATGTTATTTCGACCTAGATATGGACACCATGAGACAATTTTGGTTTGAAACTGTCTAATCTAGGAAGTGTGCTTTTCCAACAATCTGGTTGACTGCCTCGCCTTTCTTGGCCATATCCTTGACCTTGTGACTCCCAAAACTCTAGTTCACCATCTGAATTTCTAGATCCTTCCCTCCGGCACCCTCTATCATTATTCTATTGCTGCTGTAGCAAATTACTACAAACTTTAAACAATACAAATTTATTATCTCACAGTTCTGAGCATTAGAAATCTGACGTGGATTTAGCGAGGCTAATCTGAAGATGTTGGCAGGACTGTGCTCCTTCCTGTGGGGCTGGGTAGGATCTATTCCTTGCTAAATAGATCTGGTTCTGGAGGTGATGACAGTGTCCCTAGCTCCAGTTGAATTAGAGTGGGTCTTAGCCAGTTACAGTGATTCTAGAAACTCATGTTTTCAGTCACTTTGCACCTACAGGTGGCCATGATCTCCTATTAAACATAAGAAGTCAGTTGGGGCACATCTGGGAAAGATTCTCCTCTCTGATAAAACGAGAGCTCTTTTCAGCCTTTTCTTTTCTCCTCTGAATGTCCAAATGTTTGGAGATATAATAGACGGAAGGGAACTGTGGCAGCAATTTGTGATGAAGAGTTGCTAACCTTTAGAAAGCAGGCCTTTACCTTTAGGAGGGCAGAGCAGAAAGACACAAAGAGCCTGCGTTTTTGTTGATACTATTGAGCCTTTGGACCAAATCTTGGGATGGCCTATTTTCAGACTTCCTGTTTTGTGAAATATTTAAATATCTTTCTTTGCTTAAGCCTCTGATTTATCAGGTGCTCTGTTCCTTGCAGTCAAAAGCATTCCTAAGGCATATAGGCCCAGGTAAATCTTCGGGTGAACTATGACATCAAGGGACACCATACTTGATGGAATGTATGGAAATTCACAGAGATTCTCAAACCTCGCGGTGCATCAGAATCACCAGGCCAGCTTGCTGAAGTGCAGGCTCCAGGGCTCCACCACCATAGAATCTGATGCAGGGTGTCAGGGTGGGTGGAGAAAACTGGTCGTGGCAGCCACAGAGGAGAGGAGCTCAATCTCCCTCCAAAAAAGAACTTGCTTCTCAGCTGCAAGGAGCACAGTCAGCTGACAACTTCCAGTTGTTAGTACCTGCAGGAGCGACCTTAGATTCTGAACCAGAGCCACTCTCCTCTCCCAACCAGTGACAATGACAGGAGTACTAGCACATAGTCATTTCTGCCCAGTGTGAGGCTCTCATGGGCAATCCATGCTTTGAAACTCCCCATTGGGTTGGCTGAGACTTTGTCAGGTCTGCCTTGTGCTCTGAGCGCTCCCTACCCAATCCTGGCTCCTTCCCACTTTTCTTTCTCTCACACGTGTCAGATGAGCACTGTGGTGCAAAGCCTTTCTGTGCCCAATACTGTCCTCCCTTTTCTGTCCTCACACGTATTGCTACCCAATAAACTTCTTGCACTCCTAATTCCATCTTAGCCTCTGCTTTCCAGAGAACACAATGAACACAATGACATTTTTAAAAAGCACTGAGTGATCAGTCTGATGTAGGTGATCTATGGTTAAACTTTGGGAAATGCTAGTGTAGGTCTTGGGTTCTTTGTTCCTTACCCCAACTCCAGGGATGAAGAGAGATGTTGTCTTATCAGACTCTGCCTCTGGGTCCCAGCCTGTGCCCTCCTCTTTATTCTTCTCTGCTGATACTTTCTCTTTTTCCCAAGAGTACATTTAGCATAAACACTTGGCAAATGGGTACCTGTGGGGAAAATCTGTAGTACAAACTATTTGCTCTTGAATCACTTAATAAAATTGTACAAAATGGAACAAAAAGATTATGTGTACATGTCGACCTCTTTGGGTATTGTAGCACCTCCGTGGGGCACTTGACAATGCCTTTGCCTTCACTTCTGCAGACGGAAGGTCCATCAGGGGCTATGGTCCTTTTGGTTACAGTTTTCTTCTAAAAACCTTCTTTCCATCTTTGGATGAGGGGAAATGGACACCCAGGGGGAGCAACCATGTGACAGAGGCCCACCCGGGAAGAGGAGCCATGAATATGGCAAATACTGTGCCTGGAACCAGCTTTACTTGAAGCTCACATTTCAGGTATCCAGCTTTCAAAACTGGGCTGTTATTAAAGTCCATCTTTGGAATAGTACTGAAAAACTACAACTCTTAGATATAACCTAACCTAGATTTATTATATGCTCATTTGAATAAAAACAACCAAAAAATACAACAAAAAGAAGAAAAAATGACCTCACTGTTATTCTTGATATTATATCCATAAGGTAGAGCACCATCTTATAAAGTGATTCAGCATTGAGTTTGGATGAATTACCATATTTCCTTATGTATAAGTTGCATCTTTTTTTTAAAAAAATGTGGGGTCTAAAAACTGGGTGCGTTTTATACAGTGGTTGTAGATCGTTTTACTTGTGTTTCCCACCTTTTTATGCTTGTTTTTGCTCTCGTTGAAGACAGTGATTCGTCATCAGACACAGATGAGGACAAGCTAATGGATGGGAGTTTTGACAGTGATGAGTTGTATGAATTTTATGATGAATAAAACTTGAGTTCAATAACTTTATGTAATATATTTCTTTTCAAATTTCAGGCCCCCAAATTAAGATGTGTTTTATACATGGGAGCGTCTTATACATGGAGAAATACAGATGCTAATTCTTCCAATACTCATGGTGTAGAAATCTGGTGAAGGCAGCAATGACGTGAATAACATTTCTTCCTGTCCTCAGCACCCACTGGGTTGTTAAAACCAGGAGTCCTCTTTGATAGCACCCTCCTATGCATCTCTCACCTTGAAGTTAATGCTAGGTTGTCTCCAACTTACTTTCTAATGATGTTTCTAACCCATTCACTTGGCACAACCTCCACTGCCATGGTTCCTGTCGAGGTCTCCTCCACAGGACTCCCCTGACTGTCACAAACCCCCTTCCCATGCTTGCCTCTTTCTAACCTATTCTCCACAAGGCTGCCAGAGGGATTTTTAAAAATTATAGATCAGATCATGCCATTTCATGACTTTGAGGCTTTCAGGGACTCCACCCTAATTTTGTGTGTGTGTGTGTGTGTGTGTTTGTAACATCTTTATTAAGACATAATACACATACCATACAATTTCCCTGTTTAAGTTGTAAAATTCAATGGCTTTTATAATATTTACAGTCATGTAACTATCATCACAATCGATTTTTGAATATTTTATCACTCATAAAAACTGCATGCCCCTAGGCCATCAACCAACTACTCCACTCCCTCCCTGAGACCTAAAGAAACACTCGTCTGCTTTGTGTCTCTATAAAGTTGCTTATTCTGAAATTTTATATAAATGGAATCATACAATAATAACCAACCTTTATGTGACTGGCTTCTTTCACTTAACATAATAATTTTAAAGTTCATCTATATTGAAGCATGTATCTATATTTCATTTTTTGTTGTGGTGGTGGTAAAATATGTATCATAATTTAAAAAAGCAAAGCTCCTTACTTGGCCTACAAGCCCTTGAGCAGTCTGACCCCTTTCCTCCCCTGCACTCTCATCTCCCTCCTATGTCCCCCTCGTCCACCACACTCCGGCCACTCTGGCATTCTCACAGCTTTCTGAATGGGCCAAGTTCTTGTCCCTGCTTCTCATTCTCTTCTATCTCCTTCTCATCAGATCTGTCACTCCCTCAGGAAAGCCATCCCTTACCACTCCAGCTCTCTATATTTAGCCTCTCCTCACGTGCCATATGTTCCTTCATAAAACTTGACCATGTGATAACTTGTGCAATGAATGTTTTTCCCACTCCACTGTGAGCTCCCTGAGAGTGAGGATCTCATCTGTCTGGCTGAACAACAGATACCCAACACCAGTGCCAGGTTCATCACACTTATTTTAAAAATTAAGACAACTGATTTATCATAGCTCCATCATCTTCTCACCAATTTTTCAAGGTGTCTTACCCCTCTACCAGAAAATCAAGGCTTTGATTCTAGCTGTCAATAATTTGTATTTGACTATTGAAAATGCTGCCTTCTTCTAGGTTTCCTGAAACTAGGCACTAGGCGAACAGCAAATTATTTGCATTGGTTCAAATATATCAATACAATATACTTCTATATAAATCACTTAGTAAAAATATATAAGACTATATTAGAAGGTTTTAAAAACATAGCTTGTAAGTATTCCCTCTAGGCTTAGATTCTCAACAAAGCAATCAAATCCCCTGTGGTCCTGCATCCCAATGAGACACCACAGCTCTGTCTCAGCTCAGCCAGCAACGTGGAAGCCCTGGCCGCACGAAGGTCAGAGTTCAGATTTCCATGTGGCTGGTTACCGTAGCTCTACATTCTGGGTTATAAGCATGCTTCTCATGGATTTGACGTTCCCTCTTTCAAGGCAGTATTATCTCATGGATGGTGGGGATGGTATAGGAGGGTACAAAGGGATGAAGAAAAGGAGGAGTAAGTGGTCCAAGAGACTCAGGAAGATTCAATAAAGGGATGTCAGTCAGGACTTGGTTAGAGAAGCAGAACCACTAAGGAGAGAGATATCCAAGGAAGAATGTATTTAAGGATTTGACCTTTCATAATGATGAGACTTGGTTGTATAGTCTCTGTAAGGCTCTGTGTCCAGTGTTAGAGCTTGAAGTGTTCAGCAAGTAGTCAGGAAAGGAAGATGGATATAAGCAGCAGTTCTCAACCAGGGCTGATTTGCCTGCACCAGCCCCACCACACCCCGAGGTCATTCGGCAATGGCTGGAGACATTTTGGATTGTCATAACTGGAGGATGAGGTACTAGTATATATACAGTAGGTAGAGGCCAGGGATGCTGCTAAATATCCTATAACGCACAAGACTATAACCCAAAATAAAGAGTTATCTGACCAAATGATTAGAGTACTAAGGTTTAGACACTCTGATGTAAGGCCAGGAATAAACAGGAACCCATGAGTGTAATCTGCAACCCAAGAATATGGACTAGAATCAATGTCTCTTACTGCTTCTAACTTCAGTACTGCAGGTGCCTTTTGTCGCAGAGCTAGTCATGCACTTGGCTCATAAGTCAGGGAAGCCAAAGGATCCTGGGGAGGTGGGAAAGCTGCAGGCTCAGTTGCCGCTCCATACTAATGAGCTGGGCCAGCGGATAGCAACAAAGCGTGTGACCTGCACGAGCACCTGGCACCTCTGCTCCCAGAGTTCCCCAGCTCTGTTCCCTACACGTAACAGCAATATGGCCACTGCTTTAAAACCTTGAACAAAATATATCTTGTGGCCCACCTTAAGCAAACAGGGAAGAAAATTCTAGAAAATGTAGTTCAGCATTGTCAAGTCGATGCTTTAGCCAGCACAGGAGTATACAGGGAAGAGTTGTGTATTAGGCAGGGTTTTAGAGAAGCAGAACCAGTAAGATTTGTGGATAGATAAATAGATTTATTGATTGATGATTTATTATAAGAAATTGGCTCATGCCTGACCTGTGGTGGCGCAGTGGATAAAGCATCGACCTAGAAATGCTGAGGTCGCCTAGAAACCCTGGGCTTGCCTGGTCAAGGCACATATGGGAGTTGATGCTTCCAGCTCCTCCCCCTTCTCTCTCTCTGTCTCTCCTCTCTCTCTCCCTCTCCTCTCTAAAGTGAATAAATAAAAAAAAAATTAAAAAAAAAAAAAAAGAAATTGGCTCATATAGTTATGAAGACTGACAAGTCCCAAGATCTGCAGTTAGTAAGCTGGAGACCCAGGGAGCTGGAGGTGTAAGTTCCAGTCTGAAAAATGGCAGGCTCAGGACCTAAGAAGAGCTCGTGTTTTAGTTCCAATCTGAAAACAGAAATAGATCAATGTCCCAGCTCAAAAGCAGTCAGGGAGAAGACATTCCCTCTTACTCAGCCTTTTTATTCTATTCAGTTCTCACCTGATTGGATGAGATCCACCCACTCTGAGGAGGGCAATCTGCTATACTCAGTCTACTGATTCAAATGTTATTCTCATGCAGAAACACCCTCACAGACACACTCAGAATAAAGTTTGCCCAAATATCTGGATGCCCCATAGCCCAATCAAGTTGACATTGTGGGGAAGCAACAAACTTTCTTCTGCCCTCAAGGTTCTTCTGGCTGGTCTAATAATCAAATAGACATGTGACAGATTAGGAAGAGAAAATAACTAAATTTAACACATACATATGTATGGGAACTCTGCATACATGAGAGAGTCAGAGACCGCCAATGTATAAGAGGCTCAGAGATAGAAAGGAAACATGGGTGTGTAAGACCTCCTGAGTTAGGGTAAAGTAAGGTACCTTGGGGGTTTTAAAAGGTCATAGCAGAGTGACAAGAAGAGTAAATTTTTTAGTAGAAATTTTCTTTGCCTACAGAAAGAGTTATCTCTGATTATCGCTCATGGGCAAGGCCTGTAATTCAAATTCTTCTAGGGAATTAAGTGGGGAACGGGAGAAGTTTCTCTTGAGCCTGTGGCTAAAGTTGCCTTTAGCTCAAAACAATCTCCATACCACGAGGCAAGTCTTGGGGCGACTCATTCTGGACCCCCACAACATATAAAATTAATCATCTTAAATTGCTTAAAGCATTTCCTTGTTTGTATATCAGTTAACACAGGGAGCTGGAGTAAGAGTAGTCAGACCTTCTGTACACCTTGAGTCTGCTCTTTTATTAGAACTTGATTTGTTCACCAGACTTCTATAAAAGACACTAGTTCTCCTATATCAACATCTTAATTAACCTTCCCTGGGATATTCCAGAAATGAGCTACTAGAATGTATGTTACAGTGAAAGACAAATGGGTCTTTTCTCTCTTTTTAGGAATAAACTAAAATAGAAATAAAAATTTCAAAAGCCAATACTTTAAGTGTAGTCAACTCTTCAAGGTCATTTTTAGCTTCAAAACATAACAACTGAGCAGCAAAGTAATAAACCCTAAAATCTAGAACAGCAAGAATCTATAGGAGGACAAAAAGAGCAAAGGACAACCTCTGTTTTTAATCTAATCACAACAGATATCACTATATTCAACTGGAGGTAAAATGCTTTTGGAGATTAAAGTCCTCAAGAAAAAAAAATCATTGTTTTCCTGCTTTTTATGAAGGAGAAAAATGAAATTTTGAACTTCACTGGTCACCAAGAAAAACCACATCAGATCTAAGAAGGTTAAAAAAATAATATTATATTAAATAGTCCAAAATAAAAAACCAAAACCTCAATTTATATAACTTCACTTTTCCATAATATTAATAATTTCCAAAGTTATTGAGCATCTTAAAACCTGACAGTTCTTTGGCAACTCCTGACATTTTGATTGAACTCAGCCCACAGTCTATCACCTAGTATTTTTATAAAGAAATTACTGTACTATCCATGAAGAAATATTCTCAAATTCAACTTCTGCAAGAGCCAGGGAAGTGGACCGGAAAACACTGTGGTCACCATTTAAAGCAAGGGTCGGGAACCTATGGCTCGTGAGCCAGATGTGGCTCTTT
This sequence comes from Saccopteryx bilineata, assembly GCF_036850765.1. Taxonomy (NCBI): domain Eukaryota; kingdom Metazoa; phylum Chordata; class Mammalia; order Chiroptera; family Emballonuridae; genus Saccopteryx; species Saccopteryx bilineata. The sequence goes on from NC_089499.1 coordinate 32,561,246, forward strand.
TGATGGCTGCATCTGGCTCACAGACAAATCTTTAATAAAAAAAAAATAACGTTAAAAATATAAAACATTCTCATGTATTACAATCCATTCATTTCCTACCACTCATGTTCATGGTTGCGGGTGGCTGGAGCCAATCACAGCTGTCCTCTGGGACAACACCAAATTTTTATTGGATATTGCGTAATGTACATGGGTAGTTATATGGCTCTCACGGAATTATATTTTAAAATATGTGGTGTTCATGGCTCTCTCAGCCAAAAAGTTTCCCAACCCCTGATTTAAGGGTGTCTGTCCCAGGAAGTACCCAGTATAACAGGTGAAAGCCCTGACTGATTTAGTTTCAAAATAATGTGAAATGTCTCTGCTTTTAGGACAAGAGTTCAAGATTTAGAGTTGATAACCTTGGATTTAATTTCTGTCTTTGCCACTTATGAGTCATATAACCTTAAAAGGGAGAAGGAGAGTGCTACAGATTAAATGGTATCCCCCCCAAAACTCATATGTTGAAGCCCTAACCCCCAGTGTAATAGTATTTGGAGACGAACTCTTTAAAGATAATTAGATTTAGATGAGGGCATGAAGGTGGGGCCTTCGTGATGGTATTTGTGCCCTTATAAAAAGAGACACCAGCTAGCTTGCTCTAGCTGGCTCCCTTCCCCCTCCTCCTTCCCTTCCTTTCCATCTCCATCCTTCCTTCTTTCCCTATTTCTCTGCCGTGTGAGACACAGCAAGAAAGCAGCTGTCTGCAAGCCAGGAAGAGTCCTCACCAGAGCCCAGCCATGGTGGCACCAGATCTCGGACTTACAGCCCCCAGAACTGTGAGAAAATTAATTTACATTGTTTAAGTCACTCAGTCTGGGGAATTTCGTTTTGACAGCCCAAGCTGACCAATTCAGGGAGGCATTAAACTTCTCTGAGCTTCAGTTTCTCATTTGTAAAATGAATATAATTACACCTAAACCATAGAGTTATTAGGAGAGTCGATGAAATAAGATATTATGAGAGCCTTTAATAAACTGAAAGGAATGCAAATGCACTATTCCACATTGTTCCAGATTATAAATGATACAATGATAATTATGATAATAGTAGTTGCCATTGATTTGAGTTCCTACTGTGTGCCAGGCACTATGCTAAAGACGTTGCAAGTGTCATATCTTTATAAGAGCCCTATGAGGTAGGTATTATTTTCACTCACATTTTACAGATAAAAAAAACTAAGGTCTAGAAAGCATAAGACACCTGCCTAAAGTCAAATGACTATGAAACTGTAAGGGAAGAAAAATATCTTTTTTCTTCTACCCTTCCAGGTTCTCCAGTGCATTTCTGTAACAAAAGACCTATCAACAAGAGAAAGGCAAGCACATTTATCTAACATGAGTTTTACAGGACACAGGAAACTTCACAGGGAAATGAAAACCGGAAGAAGTAGTCAAACCACCTTAGTGTTTTTAAGCTAGGTTTGATGAAGAGTGCAAATTCTTGGAAAATGGGATAGGACAAAAGGTAGTCAACTGGAGCAAGTAAGACCTGTTTATTCAGATTCTTTTCAGAGTCCCTCTGTCTAGAGATAAGGATGTTCCTTCCTTTAGGAAGGATACCTGTCTCCTAAGGGGCTTATTATGATCTACTACAGGTAAGGGTCAACGAGTTCTTCTACTCACGATTTCTCAAACCCTTCCAGTGTAAAATATTTCATATGCCAAGATGCTAGATTTTAGGGCATGCGTCCTGAACGCCCTCAAAACCATGTGGTAAGTGCTATGCTAAAGAGAGAAAAATGATCAGTGTATTTTGAAAGCACAGGGGAGGCAGCAGTTATTCATGACAAGAGTGATAGGGTTGAGAGCAAGGAACTATCGAAGGACTTCACAAAAGAGAAAGAAATCCAGGTTAGGTCTTGAGGAACGAGTAAAGGTTCATGTAGCAAGTGAGAGAAGAGGGAGTGAAAGAGTCGTCAGTCAGAGAGGACATCAGGAATGACAGCAGGGGAGGGAGAAAAGTGCACAGCATGGTTGGGGCAGCCACAGGTGGTGGTGGAGGGTGCAGCTGAAACCAGACGTAAGGCAGGTGGCAGGTGAGGGGCACTCTAACCAATGAAGAGTCAGGCCCGCAGGTACTGGTCTGAGGCCTGTAGAAGAAGATCCTAAATAACCCTCAATGATTCCAGCCTACCTTCTATTTAAGGAGGTCCTGACATATCCCCTACATAAGGCTGTCCAAGAATAATAAAGCAAGAATGAGAGCTGGTCAACACGGATCACATGTTCAACCCAGCACCGGCCCACTCAATAGGACTGTCTGGCCCACAGAGCCAGAAATAAAACCCAGCTGTAACGGAACAAAATCATAGGTTTTTTTTTTTTTTTTCAAGTAAACAGCCTCACTTCACCTCACCTGAACTCACATTACATATTTCATTTTGTCCTGCTTGCCAGAAATTGATCCAGGAATGTAGGAATTTAGTGATAAGATGTCTCCCTTGGAAGAAAAGCAGCACTGCACACTCTCTTGTTCTCCTTTATGCTGTTCTTTTTCTTTAAACATGAGGGCCACTTCTTAAAAGGAAATTTAACTTGGGTGTGAATTTGTGCCCAGAGGGGTAAGAAAAATGTTAAAGGTTAGAGTTTTGGCATAAATCTTCAAAAATCAATATCCTAGTCCAAATTCTGGAGTCTAAATATGATTATTTTAGCAGGAAGTTTTTGGTTCCTATTTTCTCCCCTCCTTGAGCTAGAGGGGACCCAACACTTTAAATCAGAGATTCTCATAAAAATGCCCAATGTATATTTTTATATGGATTTGAAGAGACTAGAAAATACTGTAAATATTCCATTTGTACACGATAAAGAACCATTATTAGTATTTCTAAATAAACCATTTGCTCTGTACACTAGTAATGAATTACACTCACCTAGTGACCTGATTTTAAATCCTGTATTCCCAGGTGCACATGCCGCGTTAAATAAACCCTATTAATTAACCCTGCTGTCTTGTCTGAAAGAGATTTAGAGTAACTAGAGGAAAATTTGCCTTGGGAGTGAATTCAGAGCAGACCACAGGAAGATACTTCAGTATCCATTGCTCGCTGTGGGAGAAAGGCAAGTGGCTCAAGCGTCCTTATCTGAAATATACACCAGGTGGCAACTGGGAATGTGCAGAGCCTGTGCCCCAGGCCTTTTCAAGCCCTTCTCCGTGCTGAAATCGATCCACAGTGTAACCAAGACCACCATATCACTAACCCCGGGGAGGCACGGGAGTGAGTTCCTACCCTCCTGCGTTAGCATTCATCCTCAACCAGACTGGTTCACTGCCCAGGGAGTGAGAGCAGGAAGTTCTCATGCTCCTCCCCGTTTACTGTTCAAATAATTGCTCAGGCCTCTGAAACGCCCTGTGGATCATTAATCCGTTACGGACACTGGACTTTTCCCCTTCCTTGAGGAGACTGCCCAATGGGATTCCGGTGGTAATGCCGAAAGAGGGAATTCATCAGATTCTCCCTTACGAGCACCACTGCCAACAGGGTCCTGATTTCAAATCCCTAAACCCAAGGCAACTCTTTCCAACTTTTCAGAGACTGCCTGTGTCACTCAAGTTGGGGGACTGGGAGACCCCTTTTTGCCAATTACTGTTCAGTAATGGTGTGGAGTTTACATAGCCATTGGCAGCAGGCATAGCCATTCTCTTCCTTGAAAAAAGTGACCCCAAACAGGTTACTCTACAGGCCACTGTACAAAAGCCTACATCTTCTGTAAAACAAACAAACAAACAAAAAACAATACAAAACAAATATCCAGCCCGGGTCACAATAGCCCCTGTCACCCTAACTAGAATCTTAGAATTTGAAATTTTAAAAGGCACCTTCAATATTATCCCATCTAAGCATGCTATCTTACATATGAGGAAACTGAAGCTCGGCAAGGCTCTATGGCTTACTTAAGGCCCTCCAACTAATTAATATCCCCAGGAATTGGGACAGAAATCTTCAGGTCCTGGTCCAGTCCTTCTGAGGTTCCAGCTAATACACAGGCGAGAAGCACAGTTATAGAGTTAACATAGCCCAATTTCCCAGAGCAATTTTCATGTAATAATAATCTATAAAACATTTTCTACTAAAATATACATGTTAATTTTTTTAAAAAAAGACTCTTCAAGGTAATTTCATGTTTGTGATAATGTTTAGGGATGTGTTCCCAAGCCCTAAACACTATAACAGTGCTATCAATATGGCAGCCACTAGCCACATGTGGCTAGGCTAGTACAAATTGAGACAGATGTGCTGTATAAGTGTAAAATACACACTTGATTTCAAAGACTTAGTTCAAAAAAACAAATTCCTCAATGACTTCTTATGGTTACATGTTGAAATGATCATATTTTAGATAAATTTGTTTAAATAAAATGCATTATTTAAATTTTTTACTGTTTTTAATGTTACTACTTGTAAATTGGAAAATATATTTGGGGCTTGCTTTAAACATCTATTGGAGAATGGCTGCAGTAGTGGGTAGGTATTAGAGCTGTTCAATAGTCAGGTTCTCTTCCTTCCTGGCACAAGGAAGGATTACACCTTCCTGCCCTCTTTGAAATTAGGTGTGGTCATATAGTTTGCTCTGGCCAATGAAATGTGAGTGGAAGAGACAAGCGTTCTTCCGGACAGTCGTTTAATTGCCCACACAAGACACTACAATGCTCTTTAAGGAAACTGTGGAAGTGAATATGGAAGCTGAAACTCTGTCACGTTGACTGAGTTGAGGCTCCTCAGGCTTCACTTTAGATATGGAATGTGAACTCAAAATAAACTTTTCTTTCTTTTTTCTTTCTTCCTTTTCTTTTTCTTTTCTTTTTTTTTTTTTTTTTTTTCAGCGAGAAGAGGGGAGACAGAGACAGACTCCCACATGTGCCCCAACTGGGATCCACCCTGAAAACCCACTAGGGAGCGATGCTGTGCCCGCATTGCTCTGTTGCTCAGCAACCGGGCTCTTCTTAGCACCTGAGGTAGAGGTTATGGAGCCATCCTCAGTGCCCCAGGCCAACTCACTCCAATCAAGTCATGGCTGCAGGAGGAGAAGAGAAAGAAAGAGAAAGAGAGAGAGGCAAGGGAGGTAGTGGAGAAGCAGATGGGCCCCTCTCCTGTGTGCCCTGACCAGGAATTGAACCAGGGACATCCACACACTGGACTGACACTCCACCACTGAGCCAACAAGTCAGGGCCTAAAATAAACTTATGAAAATGAGCTATTGAGGCCTGACCTTTGGTGGTATAGAGGATCAAGTGTCAACCTGGAATGCTGAGGTTGCCAGTTTGAAACCCTGGACCTGCCTGGTCAAGGCACATATGGGAGTTGATGCTTTCTGCTCCTCCTCTCTCTCTCTCTCTCTCTCTCTCTCTCTCTCTCTCTCTTCTAAAATAAATAAATAAAGTCTTAAAAAAATAAGCAATTGAAATTTTGAAATGTCCATCCCTGTAGCATAACCTAAAGTATAGCTTTCTGGTGTAAAGATGTGCAGAGAACTATGCCATAACAGCTTAATTAAAAGCAACTTAATTATGCCAACTTGCTTAATTACAGAATACTCTGAAAGTGTAATTTTGTTTTGTTTTTGTTTTTGGTAAGAAGAGGGGAGATAGTGAGGCAGACTCCTGCATGCACCCCTAGCGGAAATCCATTTAGTAACCCCATCTGGGGCCGACGCTTGAGTATAAAGCTGTTTTTAGCTCCTGAGGCTGAAGCACTCAGACCAACTGAGCTATCCTCAGCACCCAGGGCCATGCTCAAATCAACTGAGCCACTGGTTGTGGGAGGGGAAAAGGGGGAGAAGGGAAGAGGAAGGTAGAGAGAAGTAGCCCTGTGTGCCCTGGCTGGAATAGAACCTGGGACTTCCATATACGAGGCCAATTTTCTATCCACTGAGCCACCGGCCAGGGCCAAAATGTAATGTTTTGACAGGATATTAATTAGAGCTCATGAGATGTAATGTATATTTAGATTATATTAGTGGAGACAGCTAAAAAGGATCACACAGATCATTTGAGCCAATGTTCAAAGTTTGATTTGCATGTCTTATTATTTTTAGAATAAAACCAAAAATAAATAATTTTATGTTAAGAATAAATCAATCAAGTTCTCTTTTTTTTTTTACTTTTTGAAGTAGCTTAAATTTCACAAACTTTTTTTTTTTTTTTGCGAGAGGAGGGGAGGCAGAGATAGCCTCCTACATGCTCCCCAACTAGGATCTACCCAGCAAGCCCACTAGGGGACATGCTCTGCCCATCTGGGGCCCTTGCTCCATTGCAAACGGAACCATTTTTTTTTTTAAGTGCGTGAGAGCCCTCCTCAGCACCTGGGGCCAACTTGCTCCATCAAGCCTTGACTGCAGGAGGAGAAGAGAAAGATAGAGAGAGAGAGAGAGAGAAGTGAGAGGGGGTGGGGTGGAAAAGCAGATGGGCGCTTCTCCTGTGTGTCCTGGCTGGGAATCGAACCCAAGATGTCCACACACCAGGTCAATGCTCTACCACTGAGCCAATGGGCCAGGGCCAAAATTTTTCATATGAGAATATTTTTGGGATTTTTAATATCAGAAATAAGGTTGCTGATCAAGGAAAGCATATAGTGTATTCCTACATTTTGTCTTACCTGCATTATAACCTTACAAAAACCACATTTTCCAGAAAAGGAAGAACAATATGATCAGTGTGCTTTGAGGACTGCTGAAGCAAGCTACTCCAAAATTCAATTGTCTCATCCTGAATAGCTCACTTCCTTCTGTTTTTGGAAAACAAAGTCTGTGATTCTTTTTCATTTTCACTCTGAAGCATTCACTTTTTGCTGTTTTAGAGTGACATAGTTTGTGAGCTATCAAGAAACTATATTTTTTTCTTTTTCATTTTTTATTGATTTTAATTTGTTTTTACATAGATTCTAGTGTTGTCCTGAATGCATCCCCCCTCCCCCATATTCCCCTCAACACCTCCCTTGCCCCCCTCCCCATAACACCCTCCCCCCTTCCCTTTAAGTTTATCCCATCCTATCATCCCCTTTCCCTCTGTTCTCTTTGCCTCTGGTCCCTTTGATCTCTCCTCTGTCTCAATTCCGTTCCTCAGTTCACATTGTTCATTGGATTCCTCAAATGAGTGAGGTCATAAGATATTTTTCTTTTCCTGCCTGGCTTATTTCACTTAACATAATAGTTTCCAAGTCCATCCATGTTGTCACAAAAAGTAAGATTTACTTCTTTTTCATGACCTCATAGTATTCCATTGTATATATGTACCAAAGCTTTTTAATCCACTTGTCCTCTGACGGACACTTGGGCTGTTTCCAGATCTTGGCTATTGTGAACAACGCTGCCATAAACATGGGGTGCATTTCTCCTTTTGAAACAGTGCTATGGTGTCCTTGGGGTATATTCCTAAAAGTGGGACAGCTGGGTCAAAAGGCAGTTCAATTTTTAATTTCCTGAGGAATCTCCATACTGTTTTCCACAGTGGCTGCACCAGTCTGCATTCCCACCAGCAGTGCAGGAGGGTTCCCTTTTCTCCACATCCTCGCCAGCACTTATTCTGTGTTGTTTTGTTAATGAGCGCCATTCTGACTGGTGTGAGGTGATATCTCATTGTGGTTTTAATTTGCATTTCTCTAATGATTAGTGATGTTGAGCATTTTTTCATATGCCTATTGGCCATCTGTATGTCCTCTTTGGAGAAGTGTCTATTCATTTCTTTTGCCCATTTTTTGATTGGATTGTTTATCTTCCTGGTGTTGAGTTTTACAAGTTCTTTATAAATTTTGGTTATTAATGCCTTGTCAAACGTATTGTCGAATATGTTCTCCCAATGTGTAGTTTGTCTTTTTATTTTATTCTTATTGTCTTTAGTTGTGCAAAAGCTTTTTAGTTTGATATAGTCCCATTTGTTTATCCTGTCTTTTATTTCCCTTGCCCGTGGAGATAAATCAGCAAATATATTGCTGCGAGAGATGTCTGAGACCTTACTGCCTATGTTTTCTTCTAAGATGCTTACAGTTGCACGGCTTACATTTAAGTTTTTTATCCATTTTGAGTTTATTTTTGTGAATGGTGTAAGTTGGTGGTCTAGTTTCATTTTTTTGCAGGTAGCTGTCCAATTTTCCCAACACTATTTGTTGAAGAGGCTGTCTTACTCCAATGTATGCTCTTACCTCCTTTGTCAAATATCAGTTTGGGTTTATTTCTGGGTTCTCAGTTCTGTTCCATCGATCTATATGCCTGTTCTTATGCCAGTACCAAGCTGTTTTGAGTACAATGGCCTTATAGTATAACTTGATATCAGGAAGTGTGATACCTCCCACTTTATTCTTCCTTTTCAAGATTGCTGAGACTATTCATGTTCTTTTTTGGTTCCATATAAATTTTTGGAATATGTGTTCTGTATCTTTGAAGTACGTCATTGGTATTTTGTTATTGCATTGAATTTATAAATTGCTTTGGGTAATATAAACATTTTAATGATGTTTATTCTTCCTAACCACAAACAAGGTATATGCTTCCACTTGTTTGTATCTTCCTTGATTTCTTTTTATCAATGTTTTATAATTTTCCAAGTACAAGTCTTTAATCTCCTTGGTTAAATTTACTCCTAGGTACTTTATTTTTTTGGTTGCAATAGTGAAGGGGATTGTTTCCTTAATTTCTCTTTTTCACAGTTCATTGTTAGTGTATAAAAATGCCTCTGATTTCTGAGTATTGATTTTATATCCTGCCACCTTGCTGAATTCATTTATCAGGTCTAGTAGTTTTTTGACTGTGACTTTAGGGTTTTCTATCTACAATATCATATCATCTGCAAATAATGATAGTTTTACTTCTTCTTTTCCAATTTGGATGCCTTTTATTTCTTCTTGTTGTCTGATTGCTGTGGCTAGGACTTTGAGGACCATGTTGAATAAGACCCCTGACTTGTTCCTGATCTTAAGGGGATTGCTTTTAATTTTTGCCCGTTGGCCGTGGGTTTGTCATAAATGGCCTTTATCATGTTGAGGTATGTTCCCTGTATTCCCACTTTGCTGAGAGTTTTGATCATGAATGGGTGCTGGATTTTATCAAATGCTTTTTCTGCATCTATTGAAATTATCATGTGATTTTTCTCCTTTCTTTTGTTTATGTGATGAATCACATTGATTGATTTGCAAATATTGTACCAGCCTTGCCTCCCCAGAATAAATCCCACTTGATCATGGTGTATGATTTTTTCCATATATTGTTGGATCCGGTTTGCTAATATTTTGTTGAGGATTTTAGCATCTATATTCATCAGGGATATTGGCCTATAATTTTCTTTCTTTGTGTTGTCTTTGCCTGATTCCTTTTGGAATCAGAATTATGCTTGCCACTTAAAAGGAGCTTGGAAGTCTTCCTTCCTCTTGAATTTTTTTTGAAATAGCTTGAGAAGAATAGGAGTTAGTTCTTTGAATATTTGTTAGAATGCACTTGTGAAGCCATCGGGCCTGGGCTTTTGTTTGTTGGGAGTTTTTTGATAACTGTTTCAATCTCATTTGTTATAATCGGTCTGTTTAGGTTTCCTGATTCTTCCCGATTGATTTTTTTTTTTTTTTTTTTTGTATTTTTCTGAAGCTGGAAACGGGGAAAGACAGTCAAACAGACTCCCGCATGCGCCCAACCGGGATCCACCCGGCACGCCCACCAGGGGCGATGCTCTGCCCACCAGGGGACGATGCTCTGCCCCTCCAGGGTGTCACTCTGTCGCGACCAGAGCCACTCTAGCGCCTGGGGCAGAGGCCAAGGAGCCATCCCCAGCGCCCGGGCCATCTTTGCTCCAATGGAGCCTCGGCTGCGGGAGGGGAAGAGAGAGACAGAGAGGAAGGAGAGGGGGAGGGGTGGAGAAACAGATGGGTGCTTCTCCTGTGTGCCCTGGCCAGGAATCAAACCCGGGACTTCTGCACGCGAGGCCGATGCTCTACCACTGAGCCAACCGGCCAGGGCTGATTTTTTAAATATTATATGTTTCAAGGAATATGTCCATTCCATCTAGGTTGTCTAATTTTTGGCATACAGTTCTTCATAGTAGTTTGTTACAATCCTTTGTATTTCTGTTGTGTCAGTTGTTATTTCTCCACTCTCATTTCTAATTTTATTTATTTGAGTACTCTCTTTTTTTCTTGGTGAGTCTGGTTAAAGGTTCATCGATCTTGTTTACCTTTTCAAAGAACCAGCTCCTGTTTCATTGATCCTCTGTATTGTTTCTTTAGCCTCTATGTCATTTATTTTCACTCTGATCTTTATTATTTCCTTCCTTTCACTACCTCTTAGTTTTACTTGTTCTTTTTCTAGTTCTTTTAGATGTAGGGTTAAGTTGTTTATTTGAGCTTTTTCTAGCTTCTTAAGGTATGACTGTAATGCTATGAACTTCCCTCTCAGGACTGCTTTTGCTCTGTCCCATAAATTTTGAGTTGTTGTATGCTCATTATCATTCATTTCTAGGAATTTTTAAAATTTCTTCTTTGATCTCATTGTTAACCCATTTGTTATTTAATAACATGCTATTTAATTTCCAAGTGTTTGAGTATTTTTTAGTTTTTCTGTTGTGGTTGATTTCTAGTTTCATGTCATTTTGATCAAAGAAATTCTCGATATGATTTCAATCTTCTTAAATTTGTTGAGACTGCTTTTGTGCCCTAACATGTGGTCTATCCTAGAGAATGTACCATGAGCACTTGAAAAGAATGTATATTCTGCTGCTTTAGGGTGAAAGGTTCTGAAGATATCTATTACATAGAGTTGATCTAGTGTGTCCTTTAAGTCAGCTGTTTCTTTGTTAATTTTCTTTCTTGAAGATCTATCTACTGACATTAGCGGAGTATTGAAATCCCCTACTATTACAGTATTGCTGTTGATCTTGCCCTTTATATACATCAAAGTCTGCTTATATATTTAGGTGCTTCTGTATTAGGTGCGTAGATATTTATAATGGTTATATTTTACTGTTGGGTTGCTCCCTTTATCATTATGTAGTGACCTTCTTTATCTCTTACTATAGTCTTTATTTTAAAGTTTATTTTGTCTAATATAAGTATTGCTACCCCAGCTTTTTTTTTCCATTTCCATTTGCATGAAATATTTTTTTTCCATCCTTTTACCTTTGGTCTATGTGCATCTTTTGTTTAAGGTGTGTCTCTTGTAGATAGCATAGGTATGGGTCCTGTTTTCTTATTCATGCAGCTATCCTATGTCTTTTGATTGGATCATTTAATCCATTTACATTTAAGGTTATTATTGACATGTAGTTGTTTATTGCCATTTTATTCTTTAAAGATACAATTCTCTTTTACTATATTCTTTTTCCCTTTTGATCTGTTTACAACAGGTCCCTTAACATTTCTTGTAGCATTGGTTTGGTTGTAATAAATTCCTTGAGTTTTCTTTTTTTTGTCTGGGAAGCTTTTTATTTCTCCTTCAATTTTAAATGATAGCCTTGCTGGATAAAGTAGTCTTGGTTGTAGGTTCTTTTTCTGCATTACTTTGAATATTTCTTGCCATTCCCTTCTGGCCTCAAGTGTTTCTGTTGAGAAGTCGGATGTCATCCCTATAGGGGCTCCTTTGTAGGTTATAGCCTTTTTTTTCTCTAGTAAATTTGAATATTTTCTCTTTATCACTTAGCTGTGATATTTTAATTATGATGTGTCTTAGTGTAGATTTCTTTGGCTTTCTCTTTAATGGAGTTCTCTGTGCTTCTTGAACTTCTATGGCTTTTTCCTGCATCAATTTAGGGAAGTTTTCAGCTTTGTTTTGATTGAACAAAGTCTCTATCCCTTGTTCTTTCTCTTCTTCTTCAGGAACCCCTATGATGCATATGTTATTTCTCTTTATGTTGTCACAGAGCTCTCTTAGAGTTTCCTCAGACTTTTTTTTTTTTTTGTATTTTTCTGAAGCTGGAAACAGGGAGAGACAGTCAGACAGAATCCCACATGTGCCCGACCAACCGGGATCCACCCAGCACGCCCACCAGGGGGTGACGCTCTGCCCACCAGGGGGCGATGCTCTGCCCCTCTGGGGTGTCGCTCTGTTGCGACCAGAGCCACTCTAGCGCCTGGGGCAGAGGCCAAGGAGCCATCCCCAGCGCCCAGGCCATCTTTGCTCTAATGGAACCTCGCTGCGGGAGGGGAAGAGAGAGACAGAGAGGAAGGAGAGAGGGAGGGGTGGAGAGGCAGATGGGTGCCTCTCCTGTGTGCCCTGGCCGGGAATTGAACCCAAGACTTCTGCATGCCAGGCCGACGCTCTACCACTGAGCCAACCGGCCAAGGCCTCCTCAGACTTTTTGAGTCTCTTTTCTTTTTGCTGCTCTGCTTCTGTCCCTTCATTTATCTTGTTCTCTAACTTGCTGATTTGATCCTCAGCTTCATCCATCCTGCTTTTAACTCCTTCCATTGTGGTCTTCATTTCTAATATTTTATTTGTCATTTCTGACTGATTCTTTTTTATTATTTTAATGTCCTTTTTTATACTTGCTATTCTTTATTTAGTTGTTTGTTATGACCATCTATTGTTGTTCTAAGATCTTTGAGCATCCTAACAATCATTATTTTAACCTCTGCATCTTGTAATTTGGTTATATCTGACTCAGTCAAATCCTTTTCTGTGGATTTCTCTGGATTCAATTGGGTTGCATTTCTCTGCCTTCACATAAGAAGGGTATGGCCGCTGGAGTCTAATGGGTGTGACCGCTGTGTTCCCTACTTGTGGTCTGTCTGCTGGTCCACCACACTCCCTCTGCCGCTGCCTCGGACATTTGGGTATGGGCATTGCCAGTGCTGGCCAGCTGCAGCTGTCACTGCGGTTTCCACCTCTCCTCTACGGGAGGGACTGTGTTCACCTGCTGAGGTCTATAAGCCTCAACCTTCACCCTGCCCCTGCGGGTGGGGCTGTAAACCTTGGCCCTGCTGGCAGGGGTAAGCACCTTTGCTCAACTACAGGTATCTGCCTATCCCCAGACTTTCGCCCCACCCTGTGGGCAGAGCTCTGCTCGCACGTTGGACCATAAGCCTTGGTACCATGGGCAGGGGTGAGCACTTTTGCTCAGCCATGGGTCTCCTCCTATTCTTGGGCTTTCACCTTTCCCCTGTGGACGGGATTTCAGGTGGACCCACAGCTGGCCAGACTGCTTTCATGCGCCCCTTCTGCCCCTGCAGGGTGTGACTGAGCTCACACCGGGCCTTAGTCCTTGCTGGCCGGGCTTCCGCCACTGCCAACGGGACTGCGCTTCTGCATCCCACTGCTGCCTGCCCTCCAGCAAGCCCTCAGTAGTGTGGGTAGGGGCACTGCAGCTCAGACCCTAGCACTCAATACTGTATTCCTTAAGGCTCCCTCCTTCTGAGCAACTCTACTCTGAGTGCCACGGAAGAGCTTGTTTGGTTGGTATCCTGCTTCCCTTTGCTGATATTGCTGGTTCCATGGGAAATATTCACTTCAGATTTGAGGAGTGACTCAGCCCAGGGGTTAGAGTGACTGTCTCTCAAAGTGTTTCTGCCTGTGCCTCATAGATTACACTCTCTTCCTGCTACTCCAGTCCTCTCCTCTCTCCCCATCCCCTGGAGCCCCAGATGAGTGGTTGTGAAAGAGGCTTTCTGCATGGTCCCTTTAAGAATCCTGGGTCTGAAAAATCTGTCTCTTTCTCACAAACAGTATCTTGTCTTGTTTCACAGCTAAATACTGTCCATATGCTTCTTCTAGCTCTGAGGCTGCAGGCTGGGGCTTTGTTCCTGGGGCCCAGGGCCCTCTTTTCTCCACTAAACTCACTTCCTGCCACACGAGTCTCTCTCGTCTGCCATTCGCTCCAGGGAGCTGGGCAGCCCTCTCCACATTTCTGCTTTTCCTACCAGGCTCAGTGTGGCTTCTTTGGTGTTCCTTGGTTGAAGAGTCCTCTTAGTTTAGTCCAAAGTTGGTTTTTCCAGATGATGGTTCTTAAAATTAAGTTGTAATCCACTTTGGTTCTGAAGGTGGAAATTGGTACATCTTCCTATTCCATCATCATCTTGCCGCCCAAGAAACTAATTTTTATTTAAAACTTTCTTCTTTCAATCTCAGATCCAGAGGGAATACGTGTCCATAGTATAAATATTTTTCATGTAATCAAAACTAAGTATTATTGCAACTTAATTTCTAATTGAGATATAGCACAACATTTAAAAGCAGTTTTTAGTATACTCACAAGCCATGCAACTATCAGTGCTCATTTCAGAATATTTTTATAAGCTCCCCAAACTCCATTCCAATTAGCAGTCACTCCTCACTTCCCTCTCCTCCAGTACATAGGTTTTCCTCTTCTAGACATTTTATACAAATGGAATTTATACAATATGTGGTCTTTTTTGTCTGGATTCTTTATTTAGCATGTTTTCAAGGTCCATCCTTGCTGTAGCATGTCAATATTTCATCACTCTTCATGGCTGAATAATATTCCATTGTATAAAGGGTAAAACATATTTTGTTTAGCTATTTATCAGCTGATGGGAATTTGGGTTGTTTCTACTTTGGGATATTATGAATCATACTTTTATGAGCACTCATGTACAAGATTTGTTTTGTGAAAATATGTCTTCAGTTCTCTTGTGTCAAATTAAAATTTTAAGACAAAAAATAACTTTTAAGACATAACCTAGACTTGGGTAAATTCTTCCCCTTGCAGCAAAGTGCTTATTAAATATCCTAAATCTACACATCAAGCCTGAGATGACTTCCTAGGGAACAGGGTAATACTGGGAGACTTTTAGGCAGTTTTGGTTCCCAGTTTGGTCCAGGAAAAAGCTTTCTCTTCAAGACCTTATCACTACCATCATCCTCCATTCCACATTCCAGGGGACTCCCGAGCACCTGGATGTTATCCACTTGTGGTGAGTCAGAGTTGGGGTCCTGAACAAAGTTTCAGAACACAGATGGCTACCACTCATGCTGGATGATTGATGAGCATTGTGCTGGCAAACGTTTATCAGCCATCATCTGTAGACTACAACAGGAAGCACAGATGGGCCTGTAATTGATTTTTAGAGTGCCTCTTGGGAAACACACTGTGCTGCTTCTGGTGGGCAATTATGGGCTCTACCTTGTAGCTGCACCCCTTAAAATGGATCCTTCCAATCCTGTTCAACATATTTCTCCCAATTCCATGGGTTCTATTTTGCCTTTTACTACCCCTGCAATAGTCTGCCCATTACCAGCATATTTTGAATTCAAAACTCAAATATTCCATCTTTTGTCTCTTGTCTTTGGTGCCTCTGTCCACCCAGAGAAGAGGGTGGCTCACATCTGGCTGTCTGGGTTGGGGAAAGGAAAAGGTGAAATCCTTCCCCCTAAAAAGAATTTGACTTTAATATACAACTTTGGAGTGAAGGGAGGGAGGTAAGAAGAGCACCAATTGATCATTCTCTATATTATCCTGCAATAGCAGTGTTATCAGTAATGCCATACCATTTCTTAATGATAAACTATTCCATGAGACTAAGAATAACTATAGGCTTGAGGGTTTTTCTTTAGATATTTAATAAGAAATTCACTAGTATCAATATTTCCCCCTCTGAATGCAATGGATGCCTGGCACAACCTTAGCCTTCTGTGGGATCCAGTTTTAGAAATGAGGCACCCCACAGCACACAGCCAGAAAGTACCTGTTTTGAGCTTAGTATCATCATATATGCTATGTTGCATAAACAAATGATCCCAAATTTGAATTAACATATAACAGAGTTTTGTTTCTTACATAGCTATTTTCCCACACGGGTCAGCCATGGCTCTTCTGCATCATCTTCACTTCACGATCCCCAGTGAAGAGCAACCACTATATCGTCGGCTAGAAGAAAGAGAAAGTATACACTAGTGAGCCACACATGGGATCTCTGCCTTGCCCAGAAGTGACACACATTACTTCCTCCTCCATTTCATTGGCCAAAGCAAATCACACAGCCATGCCCAAGTTCATAGGGTGTAAATAAATAAAGCTCTCATGGGGAGGGGCACCACCGTGAGGGGCCCTGACTTTGAGTGAAGAATAAACAAGTCAACTACAGGACCAGACCCAGCAAGACTTACAAATCTTTGGACCCTTGTGTGGGACCTGAGTCACCAAGCCATACTTTCTCTTTCCCCTCAGTGAGTTCTTCTTTGAGATAATTTGGTTCCATGCTTAATGGGATCACATATCCTGGTCAAAGCCATCTCATTATACCCCACCATCTTTCTCTAACTTTGAATCTCAGAAAGTCGAGATTGGGTCTTAGACTTTTTTAAGAAGACCCATGGCTTTTTATACAAATTGGCCTCCCTACTCCTCTGCCATGGGTACAGCCTTCTGTTAACTGCCTGTTCTATTTCCTACCCAGAGGCAATATCAAGGGCAGGAGAGCCATCCCAGCAATGAGCTACACAGTTAGCTCCAATCCCAGGCCAAGTCGAGAAGGGCTCCAGAAACTTGAGCCACCATTTTTATCCTGTTCATGATTTCTTCCATATAGTCATGTTGACTATTGAAAAAGTGCCACATCTTGGATATGACAAATTGAATAGTCTTAGCAGAAGTAATAAGTTGACAGCACTCAAGAAGTTCTCTCAAACAAACATGCTTCTGTTTATGTATTTATTCTAAATCTAAAACCTTTCCTTTCTTTAATCACCATATACTTTAAAATTCACCTGCAAAAGCAGAACCCCATCCCCCAAATCCCCAGATGGTAATTTAAATAACTAGGTCTGTATTGGGAGTATGTTTTGTTCTTCATGTAACATGATGTTCTAGTTAGGCAGAGCTGGTACTCAATGATGCTACCAGACTTTTTCTCTTTTCCTACTCCCTCATCTTTAACATAATGATTTTCATATCTTTGTTTGTGAATTCATGGTCCTCTAATGGTTGCTGCCCCTTCTAGCCTCACAATCATGTCCAAGAAGAAAAAGAGCAAGGAACAAGCAGCCTTTTCTTCAGGAGGCTTTGACTTTTTATCCAGGAAGTGACATACTAGGGGCTCCCCCACAAAAGGCTTGCATATTATTGCCATAAATTGTCACATCAATAAGGCTTTGGTTCCCTAGTTTTAGCGGCCTCTGTAGTTGAGACAGGTAACAAATAAGGGGGTTTGAGGCTGATTTTAGGTCAGCCAGCCTACAGCATCTTGTAGGATCTCTCCTTTGTGTGCAAGAGAGAGCCAGCCAGGCCAGCCACACTGTAGCCACAACCAGAGAGGACTAACATGGATCAGAGGATCTTCTTTCCCCTCCAACATGTGATCTTATAAAATCTCCATCCAATGGCTGCCAGTTCTGAGAAAAGATGAGAGAGAAACTTTAATCTGATCCAAATTGAACGAGTTCACCCCAGAGGGGACTATTGATATCAGAAGAGACTAAAATATTACCAACAGGGCAGATTTGAGTTTGCCTCCCTCTTATTCACACCCTACTCTATTACTCACAGTTTGTGACCCCATGGGGACTCACTGAAAAGTTAAAGAATCTTCCTTTGCTTTACACATCTGAATGTGGCATGGATGAATATTGAAGCCTGGTAGCCCTTATTATACCAACAGCAGTAAATTCACAAAGATAAATGTGTATCTACTGCCAATCTTGTGATCGGAAGGTGTGGCACTTATATAACATCATGTCTTGAAGCACTTTGCTAAAACAATAGCGTTTGTTTATTTGGTAGGAGAGTACAGTTTTTCTGTGGCCCTAATGTGAATTCATAAGTGGCAATTGTTTCTGCTTGAAATCAAAACAAAAAATGTACTCCCCTTATTGTTATTTTGGGTACATCTGTGGTCCAGTTACAACATCTGGAACCTGTTGAATTTAGCTCTTTTTACAAACAAAAAGAATTCTAATATTAATTTTGTTTTTTAAAGGAGTGGATATTTGCTTAAACTGGGGCTGTTTGATGTAAAATGTTGAGTATCAGAGAAAAAACAGATTTGTCTAATTTGTGGCTTGAAATAAAAGCTTTTGCGATACTGGATTCTGGGGAAATTTTGTTTTTATTTGTCAGGCTTTACAAAAATGGCCAATAAACAGTTGAATGATCTGTTAACAAAGTAGCGTTTCTTTTCAACAATGAGCAGAGATGTCAAGAAAGCCCAAGTGATTTTTTTTTTTCTTTTTGGTGGGAGAAAGAGAGAGAGGGGCAGAGAAAGAAAGAGACAGGGAAATGGAGAGAGATGAAGACAGAGAAGCAGGAAGGGAGAGAGATGAGAAGCATCAACTTATCCTTACAGCATTTTAGTTGTTCATTGATTGCTTTCTCATATGTGCCTTGATGGGGAGGGGGGAGGCACTCCAGCTGAGCCAGTGATCCCTTGTTCAAGCCAGCAACCTTGGGCTTCAAGCTAGCAACCTTTGGGCTCAAGCCAGAGACCAAGGGGTCATGTTGATGATTCTGCTCTCAAGCAGGATGAGCCTACTCTCAAGCTGGCAACCTTAGGGTTTAGAACCTGGAACTTCAGGAGCCTAGGTCAATGCTGCATCCACTGTGCCACCATAGGTTGGGCTTTAATCGCTTCAACCAGGCATTCTGTTACTGCTATCCAAAAAGGATCTAAAATACTAGTTATCTCTTCTGGGGCTGTAGTAGGAGCAAGTTCTCTCAGAAGGGGTTAAGAGGACAGGAAGAAAATTATTGGTATATCTAGTGTAGTATTTTATGGTTCAGGCATGGTGCTAAGCACCATATACCTATCCTTTCACCTATCCTACCTGCTGATCCTTTAAAGTAAAACAGGAGTACCCAACACTCATGGAAGTGAAAACAGAGCATCAGCAAGGGTAAATGGCTTGCCTGGTGTTATTAACTGCTAGAGACAATATAAACCCAATGCAAATCCACAGACTTGATATTCTCCTTCCCTAGTTTCACTTGTGTTGTCATCCAAAATTGCACATAACCTACTTTAGGCACTGAAATGCCTATGAGAGAGAGAAGTAAAGGAGGAATGAACAGAAAATTTCACAGAGTGAAACTTGATGAGACCTTCAAGAACAGGTAGAATTTAGAAGGGAAAAGCACAGTTGGAAGGGCATTCGAAATGAAAGAAATACAGGAGGAGAAGGGAATACTGGCAGACAGTCTGACTGTGGCTATGCAGGGGGAAGTCCTATGGTAAAGGGTTCTAAAAGCCAGGCTGAAAAGATTAAATGTAGTATGCTGAAACTAGAATTAGGGAATCCTGATTTGTGAGCAGAGCATAACAGCAATAGATGAACAGTAGTGTTTGATGGAGATTTCACGGTATGGATTTCAGTCACATAGCTATTGGAATCATTAGGCGCAAAATGAAGAGAGCATGACCTGGTTTTTTAAACCAAGGGTGTGTCCTATGGTTCAAAAGAACATTATACCGAGTGAAATAAGTAAATCAGAAAAAACTAAGAACTATATGAATCCATATATAGATGAGACATAAAAATGAGACTCAGACCCGCCCTTGCCGGTTAACTCTGTGAAGAGTGTCGGAAGTGCATCAAAGATGCCCTTTCGATCACCGGTCAGGGCACACACAGGAACAGCTCATTGTTCCTGTCTCTCTCTCTCTCCCTCTCTCTCTTTCTTCTCTATTCGCCTTCCTCTTCTCTCACTAAAATCAATAAATCTGGTGTGAATGAGTTAAAAAAAAAATGAGACTCAGAGACATGAACAAGAATGTGATGGCAACGGGGGTGGGGGTGGGGGAAGGGGGGATGGGGTGAGGAAGGAGAGAGGGTGTGGGGGAGGGGAGAGGCACAAAGAAAATCAGATAGGAGGTGACAGAAGACAATTGGACTTTGGGTGAGGGGTATACAGCACAATCAAATGTCAAAATAATCTGGAGATGTTTTCTCTCAACATATGTACCCTGATTTATCAATGTCACTGCATTAAATTTAATAAAAAAATAATAATAAAGTGGTGGGCATTGAAAGAAAAATCTATTAGAGAATCAATTTAAAGAGAAACAAGTAGAATTTACTGACAAACTAGATATGGGAAACGACAAAAAAAAATGTTTTCCTCACCTGACCTGTGGTGGCACAGTGGATATAGCGTCGACCTGGAAATGCTGAGGTTGCCGGTTCGAAACCCTGGGCTTGCTTGGTCAAGGCACATATAGGAGTTGATGCTTCCAGCTCCTCCCCTCTTCTCTCTCTGTCTCTCCTCTCTCTCTCTCTCTGTCTCTCCCTCTCCTCTCTAAAAAATGAATAAATAAATTTAAAAAAAGAAACAAAGATTTTAAAAAAATGTTTTCCTCAACTTTCTTTTCTTGTCTTTTAAAAGTACATGTATTCTTTCTTCACTCTGATTTTCTTCCAACCTGTGTTGTATTCTTTTGTCTTCCCACTTCCTTTTCCTTGTCCATATTGACTGACAAGCTAGCTGCAGCTACAAAACAAAGCGTTTGCCACAGGGGAAGCCATAGTGGTTCTAAAACTATGGACTGATTTCTTTTTCAGTAAATTCCATATGGGACAAAGGAAAAATGCTTAGAGGGGGAAAAGGAAACAGCTTCTCCTTTTTAAGATGATAGGAGATTAATTTATGTTTGTGTTAATCAAATTATTTTCAGAGACTTGCCTGCTAACCTGAAACTGTTGGCCTTGTAAATGTTGTGTTTATTTACCTGGTGTCTCACCTCTTTTCTCTACAGCTATTCTCACTCTCAGCTGAGGGGGCCAGGAGCAAGAAAAGAACTTGAAAAGTTTTGCACTTCTGCACATTGTTGCCTTCAGCAGATTTCTCTGAGATTTTTCACATTGCCTAAAGAAACACAATATTTGAAAAAAGCTTCTTAGAAATCACTCCTTCTAACATTTCTCCATCTCTTGGGCAATTCTTCAAGTTCCTAAAAAAAAAAATGTTCTTTGAAAATGAGGGACTGGCTGAATAAATAAGAGCTCTTATCTGGAATGTTAGGAGGATGTCCAGAAAAGAGTTGATATTCAAAGGCATGGAAAGGTTCAACAGTTGGGATTTCCTTTTCTCTCCTTTGCGGCTTACCTCTGTTC
The DNA here is from genome assembly GCF_036850765.1 of Saccopteryx bilineata. NCBI lineage: Eukaryota > Metazoa > Chordata > Mammalia > Chiroptera > Emballonuridae > Saccopteryx > Saccopteryx bilineata. The sequence continues at coordinate 32,582,258 of NC_089499.1, forward strand.
AGTTTAGGGAAAGAAATTCTTGGGGATGAATGGAACTCTGTCTCATTACAATGGACTAGAATTTCAAGGATGCTCCAGTACTGCTTCTCCCTTTGCCCGAGGAGCTGAGGAGGAAAAGATAAGAAGCCAGACTCCCACAAAACAGTACAAAAGACAAATAACCCAAAAGAATAACGGCCAAAGGCTATGAACAGAGCATTCACACTAGAGGAATCTGAACAACCAACAAACAATAAAAAGAGGCTCAATTCCATGAGCAATCAAGGAAATGGAAAGTAAAATGAAAATCAGATGCCATTTCTTGCTCACCAAGTTGGCAAATTAAAGTGTGAAAATACCAATACTGGCAAATGAATAGACAAAGGAGACTCTCACTCACAGCTATAAATGAGGAAAAATTAGCACAGCACTTGAAAGGGCAGTTTCATGCTATCTATTAAAACTTGAATTGTGCATAGCTCATGACCCAGCCATTATATTTCTCCATGTTCACTGCAGAAAAATACCATGTGGCCCTGGCTGCTTGACTCAGTGGTAGAGCGTTGGCCTGGTGTGCAGAGGTCCCGGGTTCGATTCTCGGCCAGGGCACACAGGAGAAGCGCCCATCTGCTTCTCCACCCCTCCCCTTCTCCTTCCTCTTTGTCTCTCTCTTCCCCTCCCGCAGCCGAGGCTTCACTGGAGCAAGTCGGCCCAAGTGCTGAGGATGGCTCCATGGCCTCTGCCTCAGGTGCTAAAAAAAAAATGGCTTCGGTTGTAATGGAGCAAGGACCCCAGATGGGCAGAGCATCACCCCCTTGTGGGTTTGCCGGGTGGATCCTGGTCAGGCGCATGTGGGAGTCTGTCTCTCTGCCTCCCTGCTTCTCACTTAGGAAAAATACAAAAAAACAAAACAAAACAAACCCCCCCCCCCAAACAAAGAAAAAAAACAACGTGGTTTCAGTTAGCTGGGTTCATTGTATGTTATTTGCAACAATAAAAAAACTGAATAAAACCTAAAGGTCCATTGACCACGGAATGGTTAAATAACTATGGTATGTCCATGTTATGAAAAATTATGCCACAGTTAAAAGGAATGAGGTAGATCTATATACTGACATTAGAGGTCTCTGAGTTACCTGACCTGTGGTGGTACAGTGAGTAAGACATCAACCCAGAATGCTGAGGTTGCCAGTTCAAAACCTAGGGTTGCCTGATCAAGGCACATTTGAGAAGTAACTACTATGAGTTGATGCCTCCTGTTCCTCCACACTCCCCCCCCACCACACACACTTTTTTTCTCTCTCTCAAATCAATAAATAAAATCTTTTTAAAAAGTCTGAGTCATATTGTTAAAGAAAAATATCATGTTGCAAGATGTAGACAGTATGATAACATTTGTATTAAAACACAATAAATAGTATATATTCTAAATACACATATACTCTATAAGTATATATTTGCTACAAGTATACTAAAAGGAGTACATATTTACCATCAGTACAAATACTTTCTATAAGTACAAATACTAAATATTTTATACAGGGATGGACAAAAGTAGGTTAATAATAAATAGTACATTAATTAAGAAATAAATAATAATACAAGAATAAACTCTATGTTTTGCGTACCCACAACTGTAAACTTACTTTGTCCGCCCCTGTATTAGTATACAAAAGCAATGCCTAGGAAAAGGTCTGAAATGCTTTATATACCCCACTAGCAATACTGGGGAGGAATATGAGAGGCAGAATTGGTAGACAAAAAGAGACTTAAACCTTACCTTTAATGCTTTTGATTTTTTAAAGAAAGAGAAACATATTCATGTATTCTCAAAAATAGATAAGGAAAAGAAAAAATTAAACATAGAAAGAATAAAACTGAACATGAAGTTGAGCGTGACTAGGGATGAGTAAAGATGAGTAAGTCCTATCAGCTTTTCCTCTCCTCCACAAGTGTCAAACAGCTTTGCTTCTCTGCTTCTCTGACTTGCAAAAAAGTCTGCTCAGTGATGCCTCTTGACTCAGAACAAGTTGTTTCAAAGAGATTGGGAGGAATATACGCATAACTAGGGAGCCAGAAGTGTGGGCCAAAGCTGGAGATGATGATCCTACTTACTAAAGCTATCAGAAATGAATAAAAAACTTTTTAAAAAAATTTAGAAAACGCTCACAGCCTCCCTCTTTATTCAGCTACTCACGTGAAAACCAGGGCTTTGATACATGACTTGATTTCTCTATGTAGTTTGCTAATATAGCATTATGGTTGAGAACTCAGACTACGAAGCCAGACTAGGTTAAAATTGCCACTCTGATACTTACCAGTTGTATAATCTTAGACAAGTTATTTGATCTATCTGTGTCTAATTCTTTCCCTATAAAATAGGGATGATTATAATAGTGCCTATTATTGTTATTAAGATTAGATAAACTAATAGAGGTAAAATGGTTAGAATAGTGCCTGATATACAGTAAATACCATTATCAGTATCAGTGCTTAGTGTCATTATTGTTATTTTAGATAGGACTTATGAAGTCATTGTGAAGATTAAATCAGCTTGGCTCAGATCAACCCCCAAATTTAAGCAACTTTCTCAGGAGATCAAATGTTCAATAAATAAACTGTCTTGCAGGTCCCCCAGTTAAAGGTGCACAAGGAGGGCTTCAACAACATTGCTCAGAAGACAGACAACTCCGCAAGCATGCACAAGTGCACTCAAAATGTTTCTTGCTATGCTGGGCCATGCGGACACAGGCACAATAGCAGTTGAGACACCATACTTTGAGATTTAAATGGAATTGGCCCAAACTGTAGCCCACATACAATGGGAATATAGCATATACCTCTTTCTATCTCTCTGGGAATTCTAAGACTGATTTATGCTTTTGCCGCTCACTTCGTGCTCTAACCTTCTGTTCCCGCTGAGTTATTTCATCTGAATCATCTTGCTGTCCTGAACGCAGTCCTGTCTATAACATGTTGCTACAGAGAAGGAAAAAGAGACCTTTTCCTTGACATCCCTCACAAAACACAGCTTTTGTGCAACAGAGGGGACATTATGTATTGGAGTCACAGAGCAAAAGCCATAAATCTTTTAGCTGTTAACCCTCATCTTAAAATTGCTTTTGGTTGACCTCATTCATCACCTATTTCAATTAAGGTTCTTTGTTGCAAGCAATAGGCATATAAGTTTTGGCTGATTTAAGCAGGAAAAGAATTTCAGAAAGGCCTGAATAGTCAGGCTGGGCATCTGTGTCTCCAGGAATGACACATGGAATCATGCTGCAGAACTGGTTCAATGAAGAAACTTCAGCTGCTACCATTGGGCACTGAATTGCAGCACAGTTAGCACAACTGACAGCAATGGACGTGACTACTGTAACAGATGTCATGGCTGCTGCTGCTGCTGCCACACTTCTACAAAAGGTATTCTCTGTAGTTACTGATTTGTGGCATCATTAGTTCCATATTAAAAATTTAGGTGAGTATATCTCATTAGTGTTGTGTAGGTCATATGCCCAGCTATGGTTGCAAGAGAGGCTGGAAAAGCAGGTTCTCTCTGTAAGGTAGGCAAACTCAAATCCAAAGAAGCAAGTTGTTTATGTCAGTGCGTCCTGAACTTTAATATGCTTGTGAACCATCTGGAGGTCTTGTTGAAATGCAGATGTGGTACAAATATACTATGGAATACTACTCAGCCATAAGAAATGATGACACAGTCTCATTTACGACAACATGGATGGACCTTGATAACATTATACTGAGTGAAATAAGTAAATCAGAAAAAGTTAAGAACTGTATGATTCCATACATAGGTGGGACACAAAATTGAGACTCATAGACATAGACAGGGGTGCAGTGGTTACCAGAGGGAAGGGAAGGATGGAGAGGGAGGGGGGTCGGGGAAGGTGAGGGGCTTAAAGAGAAACAAAATATAGGGTGACAGAAGATAATTTGACTTTGGGTGATGGGTATACAACATAATTGTCCAAAGGATGTGGAGATGTTTTCTCTAAATCTATATACTCTGATTGACGAATATCACCCTGTTAAATTAAATTGTCTAAATTAAAAACAAATTTAAAAAAAAGAAAATTAAAAAAGAAATAAAAAAGAAATGCAGATTCTGGTTCATTAAGTTTAGCGTGGGGCCTGAGATTCCATAGCACCCAGGTAATGCAAAGCTGCTCGTCTGGACCACACAGAGTAGCAAAGCTCTATAGGAAAGAGTTTCACATTTGGTTGTACATTGGAGTAACTTGAGAAACATTTTTAAAAATGCAGACCAATGTCTGAGTTTTACCTTTAGCTGATTTAATTCATCTGGGAATACGAACTTTTAAAAGCCTCCATATAGCATCTTTCAAAGTAGGCTGAAACTTCTAGTCACTTTGTAAAATTATTTCTTTACTCCATATTTCCAGATTTCTACCTTTGAGCTTTGACTGGTTTCTGCCCTCAGATTCAATTACTCTTGTTCATTATGCAGAAAACGTGACACTCCATACCTAGGTCCTTGGATCTAACTTTGCACATTCAAAGACCAGATAAAGAGTTCTCCTAATCCAATATTCTCCAAAAGTATGCTACCTGTGGCCCTGAGAGAGTGTGATCTGAAGAGATCCACAGACAAATAGAAGTTAAATTTTAATAGTTATAAATTTATGTATTTTAACCTATATTGGTTAAAAAAAAACAACACCAGTAACCCAATAAATGTAATTTTTTTATTAAGCGAGAGGTGAGGAGGCAGAATCAGACTCCCTCTAGCAACCTATCTGGGATCCCCCTGGCAAGCCCCCTACCAGGCAATGCTCTGCCACCTGGGGTGTTGCTCTGTTGCTCAGCAACCAAGCTATTCTTAGCGCCTGAGGTAGAGGTCACAGACCATCCTCAGCACCTAGGGCCAACCTTCTCCAATCTAGCCATGGCTGCAGGAGGGTGGGGAGAGAGAGAGAGAGACAGAGAGAAAAGTGAGAGGGGGAGGAGTGAAGAAGCAGACTCTCACTTCTCCAGTGTGCCTGACGGGGAATCAAACCTGGGACATCCACATGTTGGGCCGACACTCTACCATTGAGCCAGCCAGCCAGGGCAATAAATGTAATTTCATAAATATTATTGTGTAGAAAAATACCGCACCAGTTTTTTAAAAATTAGGTAAATAATAATGAGCAGATACAACAAAAATCATGAAAATGCTTTGTAAATAAAGTTTGAGAATGCTTATACTGATTTTAAGCCTTCTCTCCAAAGTCTCAGGCTTTAGGAGCAAAATAGAACTGGCAGAGGAGTTAAAAAAATAGCCAGTTTTTTTCTCCCTCTCTTACATTCTCTAAAGCAGGGGTCCCCAAACTATGGCCCGCGGGCCACATGCGGCCCCCTGAGGCCATTTATCCGGCCCCCGCCACACTTCTGGAAGGGCACCTCTTTCATTGGTGGTCAGTGAGAGAAGCATAGTTCCCACTGAAATATTGGTCAGTTTGTTGATTTAAATTTACTTGTTCTTTATTTTAAATATTGTATTTGTTCCCGTTTTGTTTTTTTACTTTAAAATAAGATATGTGCAGTGTGCATAGGAATTTGTTCATAGTTTTTTTTATAGTCCGGCCCTCCAACGGTCTGAGGGACAGTGAACTGGCCCCCTGTGTAAAAAGTTTGGGGACCCCTGCTCTAAAGCAACAATTTTTAAACTTTTTCATCTCACCGCACACATAAACTAATTATTAAAATTCTGTGGCACACTAAAAAATATATTTTTGCAGCTATGACAAATATATATGTATTTGCCAATCTAAAAAAAATAGGTATAATTTTGATTTATTTACATCAGACAGTTATTGTTGTGTTGGCTGTTATTTTTTTATTTGACAATCTAAGAGAAAAGAGGTCAGTGCCCCTGACTAAATAGGTATTACATGTTTTAAAAATTCTTCAGCATACCAGTTGAAAATCACTGCTCTAAAGGATAGGAATAAATATAGAGATTTTATTTCTGAATTTACATGAATTATGTTACTAATCTTAACACATTCAGTAGTTACAGTCAATTGTGATCTTGAATAATTTTTTCTCCATTAAGTGAAGATTTCTCAGATTTCAAGAAAATACCACCAACTTTTGAAAAACTCATGATCTAAACAAAATGACCATAAGAATTGCTTATGAACTATGAAATATAAAAACTAGATTAAATTCCTTAAACAGTTCATCTTTGACCTGTCAATGTTTTAAATTGTTGAAAGTTAATTCACAAATTGAGAGAGCCCCAAAACTCTTAAGCAGAAGACATTTTTAAAACTCCACATCCAATCACATCATTGTGAAATTTCAAAACAAAGAAAAATAGCACATAACCAGCAATTAAATTGACAGCAGATTTCTTAATAGCAACAGAAACCAAATGATAATAGAATATTTTCAATATTCTGAGAAACAAAAAGAGAACTGTTATATAATTATCTTCAGTGAACAAGGGCAAAAATAAGAGAATTTCAGGTGGGATACAATTTGAGAATTTACCATATCACATTCTCATTAAAGGAAATTCCATAGAATTTACATCAGGTGCAAGGACATAATCCAGAAGGAAGATCCGAGATGTGCAAAAAAATAGAATGCATACAATATTTTTACATATGTGGATGGCTCAAAAAAACATGATGCCTAATTTAAAGGAAGAGGATAGAACTAAAGTAGTGTATAACAATACCTTTATAAATTTGGAGGGGGGTGTGCATCCTAAGGTCTTCGAATTATCCAAGAGGAGAATAAAGATATTTGGACTTTAAAATAGTAGAAAATTACCTTAAAATATACATACAGTATATTACTCTAAAGAAGTTGAGAGAAAAGACATATACCACACACACTCCCAAAGAAGTTTCTTCTCTAAGTTCCTGACCTTTTCTTTTGTCTGCCAGTCTCACTTATGGTAAATAGTGTTTTATAATTTTTCACGGTGAGCTTATCTTTAAGGGTCCTTTTCTATCTTATGAGAATCCTTTCAGCCTTTTATGGAAATGTCTCCCCAGATTGCTTTTATTTTTGTTTTTGCCAGGCATTCCAGATTATACCTCATCTGGGATCTTTTGGAGGAGAATCAATTTCTAGGTTTTGAGAGTCCAACAAAACATAAGTGCTCTTGTGAAATGCAAGTCTAGGGTTTCAAAATTTCATCCCAGATAAATTTTTTTTTCTTTTTACCCAGAAATGGGATAAGCTTTCTCATCTGCTTATCCTTCAGGTGTTTTGTATTATCCCTGACTCCACCTTCAAGAAAAGCGGGCCCTGGCCGGTTTGCTCAGTGGTAGAGCGTCGGCCTGGCGTGCAGGAGTCCCAGGTTCGATTCCTGGCCAGGGCACACAGGAGAAGCGCCCATCTGCTTCTCCACCCCTCCCCCTCCTTCCTCTCTGTCTCTCTCTTCCCCTCCCGCAGCCGAGGCTCCACTGGAGCAAAGTTTGCCCAGGCGCTGAGGATGGCTCTGTGGCCTCTGCCTCAGGTGCTAGAATGGCTGATTGTGGCAGATTGATGCCCCAAGATGGGCAGAGCATCGCCCCCTGGTGGGCGTGCCGGGTGGATCCCGGTCGGGCGCATGCAGGAGTCTATCTGTCTCGCGGTTTCCAACTTCGGAAAAATACCAAAAAAAAAAAAAAAAAAAAAAAAGCGGCAGATGTCTTTCAGAAACAACGGCTTTCTGCAGTGTAGTCAGTTGCAGCTCCCACCTTGGGCTACTCCAAACCCTCACCACCTGCCTCTATACTTTCAGGTTACAGAGGCTAAGGATGACCACACCCAGGACAACCAACCATCCTGGTTTGCCTGGGACCTAGATTTCCGAGGTGTGGGGTTTTTCAGTGCTAAAATCAGGAAAGCTCAGGACAAACTGTATAGTTGGTCACCCTACACTCCAGTCCTCATATCTAGAGCTGGAGGAGAACCAATTCAAAAAGTCGTTGCTCTATTTTTCTTTTTAACTTCTGGCCACCTTAGGCTTTCCCTTCGTTTTTTTTTTATGGGTTTAGCTGCTTACAAAAACTAAGGTTTTTATTTTATCCGGTATGCTAGGTGTTGGTAGTAACACAGTTTTTCAGGCTACAGAAGTCCAGCAGTTTGAGATCTGACAAAGTAATATTTTCTGGCTTTTTATCTGTACAAAAGTGAAGTTTGAGGATACTAGTCATAGACAGTTACACCCTATGGGGACAGGGTATTGAGGGGGTTCCTAAAGTTGTGTTATTTGCTCCACCAACCACTTCACAGTTCCTCCTTACTCTAGGCACAGTTTCTCCGACCTTGAGAATGTTCTAGAATTCTCTAGGCAGGCCTCGCTTCTTTCTGCAAGGCCTAGAAGAGACTCTTCCCCTTACAATCTAAATTTCCTGACAGAAAAATATTTGCCGGTTTTGAACATTCCTGCATCTGTGGTACTTTGAAATCATAGGCACTCAATAAATGCCTTTTTAAAGAATGATCATCCCAAACACCAAACTGGCCTGACCTTGCTGATTATTTCTTACAATCCAATCCCATCTACTTCAAATTTGATAGAGTGGCATCCATGTTTTTTTCTTTCGATGTTTTGTTCCCTGTTCTGCTTAGACATTTCTATTTTCTATTTCTATAGGTGTTTCAACAGATTTTGGGGCCAGGGATGGGATAATTGTGATGCGACAACTCCTTTGCATTTAGGACGCCATTTTGAAACGAGAACTTAGACACATTAAAAACTTTATAAAATTTAAACATATACGTAATTACGTATGCTCATTTCAAGTGTACTCCTGAGGCACTTTTGGGGTGATGTTTGTGTCTGTGCGTGGGTAGGTCCGTCTGTCTCGGGCGACGCCTCCTCCGCCGCCCGCTGCGCACTGCCGGCCAGCGTGCACCCCCTGAGAACCCCCTGCGCATTTCCACCGGGGCGCTGACGTCCCCCCACGAGCCCCCAGCCTCGCAGCGGGCGGGAGCTGTCGCTGATTGGCTGAGGCCACTCAGCTGAGCCCCAGTACCCAGCAGGCACAGGAGCGCCTTCCGGAGCCCCAGAGGCTGCGCCTCAGTCCGCCTGCGCCCCTCAGCCTTGCAGGGCGGCTCTTGGGCTTCCTCAGCCTGCTGCCATCTTGAGCCTGCTGCCATCTTTGACTTTCCTGAGCTCTCAGACTTTTCTCCTGTTGCCCGGTCGAGACCCGGCGGTGGGCACGAACAGACCGAACAGCAGGCCCAACGGGGGTGCCAGTAGAGCAGCCTCTGCTCCTCCTCGAGCCCCATCAGCGGAACTGCTAGCTGCCGCCATCATGGTGAGTTGAGCCTGAGGGGAAAACGGGGTGGCCGAACTCGGGTTTTGGGGGCGAAGACGGGGCACGGAGCGGCGTGGAAGTGGGGTCCCCTGGGTGTCCTGTCTGAGGCGCCTGCCTGGGTGCACGGTCGAAGAGTGGGAGGGAGAGGCAGGCGCCCGGGTGCGGCCTGCAAGACACTGCAGGGCGGGAGGCGGGACGCCATGCTGGGGTGTGGCGGGAGGGTGCGGCCCTCGGGCGGGTTCCGCCTGCCGCCAGGACCACGTGCGAGGCCTGCGGCCTTCCCGCCATCTTGCACCACCTCCCATCAGGGTGCGAACAAGGCTGTGGAGCGTGGGCTAGGGTTGCCTGTCCACCCGTGGGAAGCGGGTGTGGGCCTTCTCCCGCCTTCCCTTCCGTTTTCCTCCCTTCCCTCCCTTTTCTGCCCCGGCCTCCTGTCTCCACCTCGGTCTCCCTTCCCTGCCATCCCCCTCAGTTTGTCCCCCCCTCTTCCCACCGCATCCAGTCCCGGCCTCCCTTCCTCTCCTCCCCCGCCCTGCCCTCCCTTGCCGCTCCTCCCCCCTTGCCGCTCCTCCCCCGCCCTGCCCCCCCTTGCCGCTCCTCCCCCCTTGCCGCTCCTCCCCCGCCCTGCCCCCCCTTGCCGCTCCTCCCCCCTTGCCGCTCCTCCCCCCTTGCCGCTCCTCCCCCGCCCTGCCCCCCCTTGCCGCTCCTCCCCCCTTGCCGCTCCTCCCCCGCCCTGCCCCCCCTTGCCGCTCCTCCCCCCTTGCCGCTCCTCCCCCGCCCTGCCCCCCCTTGCCGCTCCTCCCCCCTTGCCGCTCCTCCCCCCTTGCCGCTCCTCCCCCGCCCTGCCCTCCCTTGCCGCTCCTCCCCCGCCCTGCCCTCCCTTGCCGCTCCTCCCCCGCCCTGCCCTCCCTTGCCGCTCCTCCCCCCTTGCCGCTCCTCCCCCGCCCTGCCCTCCCTTGCCGCTCCTCCCCCGCCCTGCCCCCCCTTGCCGCTCCTCCCCCGCCCTGCCCCCCCTTGCCGCTCCTCCCCCGCCCTGCCCCCCCTTGCCGCTCCTCTCCCGCCCTGCCCTCCCTTGCCGCTCCTCTCCCGCCCTGCCCTCCCTTGCCGCTCCTCTCCCGCCCTGCCCTCCATTGCCGCTCCTCCCCCCTTCCCGCTCCTCTCCCGCCCTGCCCTCCATTGCCACTCCTCCCCCCTTCCCGCTCCTCCCCCCTTCCCGCTCCTCCCCCGCCCTGCCCTCCCTTCCTGCCCCTCTGCCCCTCCCCGGCTTTGTCCTCCCTTCCCGCCCCTCCCTGTGCTCATGCTAGGGGGACTCTGTGGCCTCCACAAAATGGCGTCGGCTTGCCGCCACGAAACGCCCCTGGCCTAGGCTATCTGAGCTACGTGCTCACTGACTCTGAGGGCCGGAGCCTCCCCGGACGGTGGCTCTTTCGTGGTCCTTGCGGGGGTTGAGGGGGCAAGGTTCATGGAGGGGAGGACATGGAGTGGGGGTGGTCGCCAACTGAGGCGTGTTTTAGGCGCGGCCTGTAAGCGGGCGGAAACTCGGGTGCTTGAGTGACAGCTGGTCATGCAGGCCATGGGGGGAGTGGCTTCGCACAACGGCCGGGCCGCTGCCAGGGTTTCCGCACAAGCCCAGTGTGGTTGCCTTTGTTTCTGACCGACCAATTTGAGGGCAGTTTCCCCACGAGCTCTAAACCAGCGTTGGGACGGTGTATTTATGGGGTGCATGTGTGAGTTTTGGTGAATAGATGGGGTTGATTCCCCACCACTGCAATATAAGCACTACATTGGTTGGAGCATCCTCGAGAAGTGCAAAGGTTGGCAGTTCGATCCCTGGTCAGGGCACATATAGGGTCAGACATTCCTGTCTTTCTCCCTTCCTCTCACTAAGTCAAGAAATAAGAAAAGATAAAAAACTGGGTGAGGCTGGTTGGCTCAGTAGTAGAGCGTCGGCCTGGCGTGTGGAAGTCCCAGTTTCGATTCCTGGCCGGGCACACAAGAGAAGCGCCCATCTGTTTCTCCGCCCCTCCCCCTCTCCTTCCTCTCTGTCTCTCTCTTCCCCTCCCGCAGCCAAGGGTCCATTGGAGCAAAAGTTTGCCTGGGCGCTGAGGATGGTTCTGTGGCCTCTGCTTCAGGTGCTACAATGACTTCGGTTGCAACAGAGCAATGGCCAAGATGGGCAGAGTGTCGCCCCCTGGTGGGCGTGCCGGGTGGATCTCGGTCGGGTGCATGCGGGAGTCTGTCTCTCTGCATCCCAGCTTCTCACTTCTGGGAGAAAAATAACAACTAAATACTTTTGACCAACTTTGAAGTCACAGATGCATTATATGCAGTGTGTATTTATTGATAGCATAATTCTGTTTTTGGAGGTAAAAGGAGAAAATATATATATTCAACTTATATTAGTGCATGTGTTGATTAAAACTTATTATTATCTGTAATTTGTAATAGTAATTTGTCCTGTAGCTATCCATAATAACTAGTAATCACTGAATTACTATAAATAATTTTTTACAATATTTTTTCTCTTCATATTAGAGGAAAAGGAGGGCAATGCTAATAGCTTATTTTTTTCCTGATTATAAAAGTTAACACCATTAACTCACTTGAAAGTCATCAGTGAAAGAAGATAGAGGTCTATCTTCATCCCAACACCTGTTAATAATTTGAAGTATATGCCCTTCCAGATTGTTGTTGTGCATATATTGCATCTAAATAGGCGAATCTTGTTTTACAGAAGATGTATTGTAATATATAACACTGTTTACAGCTACTATCTTTCACTTAATTTAGTGGACATTACTCCAAAGATACGTTTAAAGGAATTTTGAATATTATATAATGTTAGAGTGTAAGATTATACCATTAATTGTCTTAGCAAGTTTCTTTATAATGAGTAATTTTTCTATATTAAAATAAAACCTCAATGAATTTTTTTTTTTTTTTTTTGTATTTTTCTGAAGCTGGAAACGGGGAGAGACAGTCGACAGACTCCCGCATGCACCCGACCGGGATCCACCCGGCACGCCCACCAGGGGCGACACTCTGCCCACCAGGGGGCGATGCTCTGCCCCTCCGGGGCGTCGCTCTGCCGCGACCAGAGCCACTCTAGCGCCTGGGGCAGAGGCCAAGGAGCCATCCCCAGCGCCCGGGCCATCTTTGCTCCAATGGAGCCTTGGCTGCGGGAGGGGAAGAGAGAGACAGAGAGGAAGGGGGGGGGGGTAGAGAAGCAAATAGGCGATTCTCCTGTGTGCCCTGGCCGGGAATCGAACCCGGGTCCCCCGCACGCCAGGCCGACGCTCTACTGCTGAGCCAACCGGCCAGGGCCCCTCAGTGAATATTTTTGTGCAAATGTTTTGACATGCTAATTCTATTAATTACTTCAAATAAATTGCCAGGAATGGAATCACAGGGATATATTATGCCTATTTTAAATGACACATCTTTCCAAGTTACTCTTGATAAAGCATATACCAGTATATATTCCCATTAATGGTGTGTAGAGTGATCTATCCTCCACTTAAATTGCCGGTCTAGGAACTGGAAAATATTCCACTGTGTGAATGTGCTTTTTCTATTAGGAGTAAAACTGAAGTTTGTCATTAGTGTTTAAAATTTCTTTTTCATAAATTCTTAAGCTACCTTTCTATTTGAATATTTATTTTTTCTTAATGATTTATAAGAACTATATTAATATCAACCCTTTGTTATAGATAATAGAATTTAGTGGTGATAAGGAAGTGTCCTTATTCCTAATTTCAATATAAATATGTAACTAATGTTCTACTTCAAACCTGATGATGGCTTAGAATTAGATTGATAGGAAGTAAGATTATTCTATTTTTTATTGTACTTGGGCTTTTTTAAAATTAAAAAATAAATGCTGTAATTTATCAAATGTTTTCTTTATGGTGAATTACAGTAACATTTCCTAAGAATGAACCATCCTTGCATTTTCAATCTAAACTGTACTTAATTGTAGATTTTTTATATACTGCTGGAATTTTGCATCTCTACTGGGGACACGAGTGAATGATCTTAATCAAGTTTTTTTTTCTTTTTTTAATTTTTTTTAAATTCATTTTTTTGGAGAGGAGAGAGAGAGAGAGAGAGAGAGAGAGAGAAAGAGAGAGGAGAGACAGAGAGAAGGAGGGAGGAGCTGGAAGCATCAACTCCCACATGTGCCTTGACCAGGCAAGCCTAGGGTTTTGAACCGGCGATCTCAGCATTTCCAGGTCGACGCTTTATCCACTGTGCCACCACAGGTTAGGCTTAATCAAGTTTTGTTACTTAGCTGGTGTTGATTTTGTAAAAGGAATTGAGAAATATATTTTTTTCTCTCTGAAAAAAATTTTTTAAGAAAAGCATTTGAATTTTCTTTCTCTTCCACCTCCTCTTGTACTTACAATTGTTTCTGTCTTGGTGTCAGCTTATACCCTACACACAAAAATCATTTCCTTAAAATTTGGAAAAACTCCCAGTGAAAATGGTCTAGGAATCAAGAGGAATCAATTGTTCTTTCTTCCCTTAAGATTATTTTTAAAAAGTTAGCCATTTCATCAGAATTTCCAAATTTACTCCGATAGAGCATATAATAGCATTTTCTTACCATGTGTTCATGTCCCCTTTTTCATGACTGTGGTTTTTTGTTTGTTTGTTTGTTTTTGCTTTCTTGCCCCCATTCTTGCTCAGCTTTACCAGGATTGTTTATTGTTCAGATATTTTCTCCCAAGAGTTTACTCTTGAATTTACTTACAAGGTTTTATTCTGATTTTCATTTTCTATTTCCTTAGTTTGTTTTTTTTTTCATTAGTTCCTTCATTCCATGGATATAACTGATGAATACAAATTGTAGACTTTTGGGTCAATGTATATAGATCTCACTCAGTCTGCTGGCATGTAGACATAGTAGTTGAATGAAATATGTAATGTCAAGGAGCTGACACCTCAGGAGTGACTGTTTTTTCAGCTTTTATTTATTGTCATTTGGTTATCCAACTGTAACAGAATGTATTACTGTAAATAGCAGTGATGAGAATTGTGTATATAATGGCCTCCAAGTTCACTCCTATTTAACATCTCAGTGTTACTCATTTTCCACACTTACTACTAGGAATTATTGTACAATGAAGAAAAATAATTAAATTTAATTTGCATGTAGTTTAGTTTCTCTGTTCAATTGATGGTTAAGATTAATGCTTTAACACTAAACTTTTTGTTTTATTGAGTTTTTTGGCAGCAGTTTAAAAGTAAGAGTTTTCTATTGGTTATGGATATTGTATATATAAATTATAATTATGTAAATACACACAATAGGAATTGAAAAATCTCTGCTCAGTCTTTATAAAGTGAAGTACTTTGCTTACTTAGCTTTGAGCGCCATCTGCTGGCTAAGGACTAGGACATGGTGGTGCCTTAATTTAAGGTGTTAGGACACTGGTAAAAAAATGATTGATGAATTTTATATTTAATAATCTTAATTAGGCCGGCAACCAATCTGTACGACCCAACTGGAAGTCAGATTCGTATAATTAATGGCTTTTTTCTCTTTTCTTCAAATCACTGTTTAGTTGTCTCAAGTGTTGATTTTACTATGGTGTAAATATTGTAGAATACGAGAATTAGAACTTCTTTTCAATTCTGGCAGCTCTATCATAGTGTTTCTCAACTATGAACCTGTTCAAATTTTGGACTAGGTAATTCTTTGTTGTGATGGGTTGTCCTTTGCATAATAGACATTTATTGTGTTCCTGGCATCTTTCCACTGTAGACAAGGAATGCCCCTCAGTTGTAACAACCAATAATGTCCCTGTCCTGCAAAATCTACCGATTGAGAATCAATACATTATTACTATCCCATATAGTCTGGCACAGTTTTATGGCCTGAGCTTACACTTGTAAATTTTATAAAGTCCTTTTTTTGTGATTCACAGACAGATAATCCTGTAAAGGTAATTGAGAAGGAAAAAAGATTTACAGGAATTTCAGAACCACTGTTTTATTTGTTTTTGGAATTTTAAATGAGCTAATTGAAAGTGATTGATAAATTGTCTATAGTAAATGAAATCTAAAGTTCTTAAATATATGTAGCTTCTGTTATATAGTTCCGTTTAGAAAAAAATTAAAAGTTACAGTGTATGTTTTTATGTTTTATAATGGAAAAACTTCAAAAATAATTTACTCTCCCACTTTATTGTCATGAAATTACTATACCACAGTCAAAGGAAAGAATTAGGGAGTATTTTTTTATTTATTTATTTATTTGGTATTTTTCTGACTTTGGAAACGGAGAGGCAGTCAGACAGACTCCTGCATGCGCCCGACCGGGATCCACCTGGCATGCCCACCAGGGGGCGATGCTCTGCCCATCTGGGGCATCGCTGTGTTGCATCCAGAGCCATTCTAGCGTCTGAGGCAGAGGCCCACGGAGCCATCCCCAGCGCCCGGGCCATCTTTGCTCCAATGGGGCCTTGGCTGAGGGGGAGGGGAAGAGACAGAGAGGAAGGAGAGGGCGAGGGGTGGAGAAGCAGATGGGCGCTTCTGCTGTGTGCCCTGGCTGAGAATCGAACCTGGACTTCCACACGCCAGGCCGACGCTCCACCACTGAGCCAACCGGCTAGGGCCAGGGAGTATTTAAATAGAAGCAAGAAATAGCAATTATAAGCACAGATTAATACAGAAAATCCAAAGTGCTCAAGTTTGGTGATTTGCCAGTTTTTACTTCATCTTTATTAGTATAGCAGTTTGTAGAATCTTAAATTTATCAGTAACTTCTAACATCTAACAAAATAGAAATTCTACCTATGTTCTCACTGTTACTAATTTCAAAAAAATTACTATGCATACCTTTTTAAAAATGTTAATCAGTTGGCTCTTTTTGTCCTCGTTACCCTCCATAAACTGAGGTTTAATAGCTTTATCTCTCTTTTGCAGCCTTTTGTACTTAGCTTTTATAATCAATAGACACTTTATAAATGAGTTTCAAATGAGTGGATATGCCATAAAATAATTTCTTGAAGTTACAACTCAAAATAGTTGTTAATTAATAAAGTATCTAGAAAATAACTAATTTAATAGTAAAACCAGGAAAGAAACTTTTTAACTTATTGAAAATTCAAATAACAGGGCACTAACTTTTATATTGGCATACTCTTTTCAAAATGAATTCACAGATGTTATCTCACTTTATTTTCAAAGTTATTTTCCCAGACATAAACAGCTGAGAAGTATATGGCTTGTAACCTAGTAAGGGACGTGAACCTACGTCGCCTTAATAAATCAATTTTTGTTTTATTATGCTATACTGTCTTTCCAGCATATATCACCACTAAATTCTGCTTCACAGAATTGACATTAACCTTAGTGTAGACAGAGTTCTGACCAGAATCCAGAAGAGTGATGGGTTTCATGTGTAGGTCTCTTTCTAAAAATTAAAGGTGGTATCATTTCTATTTTATCAGCCCACTGTGAAAATTAAAATTGTCAGTAAAACTGACTTGGTATAATTCAAGAAGAAAAAATGTTATTTCAGAAGATTCTTTGAACACCCTAGCATTAGGGAAAAGGATGATAAGCCCTTTTTAAGCAGGAACCTATGATATGTGAGCAAAAAATGTTAAGATTTTACCTTGCTTTTTATTAAGTTACTTGTAAAATAAGAATTTGCTTATTGGCATAGAACATGGTGACTTTAATTATTTTCTTTTTTTTTTTTTAAGATTTTATTTATTTTACAGAGTGGGGGGAGCGAGAAGTATCAACTCATAATTGCTTCAGTTTAGTTGTTCATTGCTTTCTTGTTGCTTGTTATATGTGCTTTGACCAGGCAAGCCCAGGGCTTTGAACCAGAGACCTCAGTGTTCCAAGACAACACTATCCACTGTGCCACCACAGGCTGGGCTAATAACTTTATTTTTTTACAAACCTGAATTTGCTACTTTTTTACCAGTTCACATAGTATTTCATAAACTCAATATAAAATCAGTATTCTACATCATTGTATCGGAGATGGCAGTGAGCAACACTGAGTTAGGAAAGTACTATATACTATATCCTTCTGTTAAAAAATTTCATGCTGATCTGCTCCAATTACATCTGGGCCTGAACTAAAGCTGTATTTATGACTAATTTACAATGAAAAGAATTTATATGAAAATTTTATACTTAAAAGTAAAAATTATATTTCACATTGCATATGGTTTTTGCCTGTATATCTAGTGATATTTGTTTACCAAACTACAGTCTGCTGCAAATTCTGAGACTCCGAAGTCAACCATCTCCAGAGAGGCCAGCACCCAGTCCTCATCATCTACGACCAGCCAAGGCTATGTCTTACCTGAAGGCAAAATCATGCCAAACACCGTTTTTGTTGGTGGAATTGATGTTAGGGTAGGTATTGCATTCATATTTAACTTATTAAAAATATATTTTGTGAATAATGGGATTTTGGCCCTTATTTCAAACATAAGGCTTTTTTTTATATACTTCATGCAGGTTTGGAATTAGTAATTTTGTGTTTAACCTATGGGAACTAAAAAAATATCTTTGACAAAGAGCTAGAGTTGGTTTCAGGATACTTGGGGGAAGTAGTTCCATACCATTAAATCTTTTGTAGCATAATTGAAATTTTTGAATGCTGGATATTTACTATTAAAGTAAAATTCTTCTCCATAGATGGATGAAAACGAAATTAGAAGTTTCTTTGCTAGATATGGTTCGGTAAAAGAAGTGAAGATAATCACGGATCGAACTGGTGTGTCCAAAGGGTAAGTAAAACATGTTGAGTATAAATTAGTAGATATGTATGAACCTAGTCTAGAGTATCAGGCAAAATTCAAAACTGGTATTTTCATACTTGTGTAAATGAAATGTTGCTTTTTTGTTAACTTCCTTCATGTCAAGGATAAGAGTTTGCTGCCAGCTCTTTTTGTTTAATCATTTTCCTAATATTTACATTTAAATATTTACCAATTTCATTTATTTCACTAAGTAGATTAATCAGTTTTATCAAAGAATTGTTTTCTTTGAACATTTTATTGAATCTTAAATTTTAACCATCTTGCCATGAATAATAAATTAAATTTAGTTCATAGATGGGAATTTTCTGTTAGTGAATAAGGTTCCCACACTATTTTAATTATAAGGTAAAAATAATATTTATAGACTATCATGTATATCTAAAAAATATTTGTCATTTTTTAACTTCATAGAATACTAGAAGTTTTAAAACATGCACTGTTATGGTGATGACTTTATATACTTCATTTATCTTTTTAGCTATGGATTTGTTTCATTTTATAATGATGTGGATGTGCAGAAGATAATAGAAGTAAGTAATCATATGGAAAAATAGATTATAGATGGAATGTTTAGTATTTTTTGAGTTCTGAATAATATATATTCAGTTTTGTATAAAATATAGAGATATACTTCCTTTTTCAAATTGGAACTTGCGTAATCGTACATACTTGTGAGAACCTATTTTATTTTTGATTGGGCGTACAGCTTCATTGAGCTAGAGACAGAATATAGAGGTTTCTGATTAAATTCCACAGCACCTCTCAACACTTGAGTAGTGATGGTAAGGTGCTGATAAATTTTTTTTTTTTTTTAATAAATTTTTATTAATGGTAATGGGATGACATTAATAAATCAGGGTACATATATTCAAAGAAAACATGTCTAGGTTATTTTGTCATCAAATTATGTTGCAAACCCCTCGCCCAAAGTCAGATTGTCCTCCGTCACCCTCTATCTAGTTCTCTGTGCCCCTCCCCCTCCCCCTAACTCTCTCCCTCCCTCCCTCCCATGTCCTCCCTCCCCCCCCACCCTTGGTAACCACCACACTCTTGTCCATGTCTCTTAGTCTCATTTTTATGTTCCACCAATGTATGGAATCATGTAGTTCTTGTTTTTTTCTGATTTGCTTATTTCACTCCTTATAATGTTATCAAGATCCCACCATTTTGCTGTAAATGATCTGATGTCATCATTTCTTATGGCTGAGTAGTATTCCATAGTGTATATGTGCCACATCTTCTTTATCCAGTCTTCTATTGAAGGGCTTTTTGGTTGTTTCCATGTCTTGGCCACTGTGAACAGTGCTGCAATGAACATGGGGCTACATGTGTCTTCACGTATCAATGTTTCTGAGGTTTTGGGGTATATACCCAGTAGAGGGATTGCTGGGTCATAAGGTAGTTCTATTTGCAGTTTTTTGAGGAACCACCATACTTTCCTCCATAATGGTTGTACTACTTTACAGTCCCACCAACAGTGAATGAGGGTTCCTTTTTCTCCACAGCCTCTCCAACATTTGCTATTACCCGTCTTGTTGATAATAGCTAATCTAACAGGAGTGAGCTGGTATCTCATTGTAGTTTTGATTTGCATTTCTCTAATAACTAATGAAGCTGAGCATCTTTTCATATATCTGTTGGCCATTTGTATCTCTTCCTGGGAGAAGTGTCTGTTCATGTCCTCTTCCCATTTTTTTATTGGATTGCTTGTTTGTTTGTTGTTGAGTTTTATGAGTTCTTTGTAAATTTTGGATATTAGGCCCTTATCTGAGCTGTCGTTTGAAAATATCAGTTCCCATATAGTTGGCTGTCTGTTTATTTTGATATCAGTTTCTCTTGCTGAGCAAAAACTTTTAATTCTGATGTAGTCCCATTCATTTATCTTTGCCTTCACTTCTCTTGCCATTGGAGTCAAGTTCATAAAATGTTCTTTAAAACCCAGGTCCATGATTTTAGTACCTATGTCTTCTTCTATGTACTTTATTGTTTCAGGTCTTATATTTAGGTCTTTGATCCATTTTGAATTAATTTTAGTACACGGGGACAGGCTGTAGTCGAGTTTCATTCTTTTGCATGTGGTTTTCCAGTTTTCCCAACACCATTTGTTGAAGAGGCTTTCTTTTCTCCATTGTGTGTTGTTGGCCCCTTTATCAAAGATTATTTGACCATATATATGTGGTTTTATTTCTGGGCTTTCTATTCTGTTCCATTGGTCTGAGTGTCTATTTTTCTGCCAATACCATGCTGTTTTGATTATCGTGGCCCTATAATATAGTTTAAAGTCAGGTATTGTAATGCCCCCAGCTTCATTCTTTTTCCTTAGGATTGTTTTGGCTATTCGGGGTTTTTTATAGTTCCATATAAATCTGATGATTTTGATTTACTATGTTCTTACCACTGATCTTCTCTAATAGAAATTTTAGAAGATTTGGGTATTTATCAAAATCTTAGAAAGAGAGACTTAGAAATTGATTCTACTTTTGTTACTATTTTATTTTCAGTCACAGATAAATTTCCATGGGAAAAAGCTGAAACTGGGCCCTGCAATCAGGAAACAAAATTTATGTGAGTAAAGAAGACTTTTTCTTATTGACAGGTATAGCTTTTTAGAGAACTAAAAATAGGCTTTGTTTTCTTTTTATTCTTTAAAAAGGTGGTTATCACGTGCAACCACGTCCTCTGGTCTTTAATCCTCCTCCTCCACCACAGTTTCAGAGTGTCTGGAGTAATCCAAACCCTGAAACTTACATGCAGCCTCCAACCATGATGAATCCTATAACTCAATATGTTCAGGTAAGAATTACCTACATTCCTAGTCTTTTGTTTGTTTTTTTCATTTATTAGTATGGGAGATCTTATAGATAGGGGGCACTTAAAAGTAAGCCATTCTCACTTCTTCCCCTCTGTGGAATTATGCCCACAATTTCCATAATAAGTGATAATACTGTTCCTGTTTGAATACTTTGAGTGATGAGAAATCTGTTTTTTAATGTCATTCTTAGTGTTGTTTCTTATTCTAAACTAAAATCTGCTTCTATGTAGTTTTTAAGACTTTGAAAACTGACCTGTATGGCCACATAAAATATATCTTTTCCCTTTTTCCTTTACATAATAAATAACTCATAAAATATTTGAAATCAACCCTTCTTAAGTGTCTGCCTGGTTTATTCCTCTCTAAGATTAACTATTTGTCTAGTTATTTTTTATTTGCAATAATTTCCACATTCCTCCCTATATAAACGGCTGACTTCTGGATGTATTCTGGTTCTAGAATGGATGGGTTCTAGAACAATGACTTAACTGTATTTGTAAACTCTTAAATCTGGCATACAATTTGGTCCTGGTTACTTTAATATTTGAAGTGGTATGTAGCATACTTATTATCTCCTGTTGATGATAAATAGCATTTTCTTTTTTTTTTTTAATTATTTTTATTCATTTTAGAGAAGAGAGAGAGAAATAGATAGAGAGAGAGACAAGGGGGGGGGCAGGAAGCATCAACTCCCATATATGCCTTGGCCAGGCAAGCCCAGGGTTTTGAACCAGCGACCTCAGCGTTCCAGGTCGATGCTTGATCCACTGCGCCACCACAGGTTAGGCCGATAAATAGCATTTTCTTCGTTTTATTCAGTTTAAAAGACATTTGCAAGGAAAGAAAACAATAATGAAATAGTGCTACAATAACTCCTTTGTTTACATTTTTCATTTTCCTAAAGTATAGGGTATATTTTTTATTTTTCTTGTTCTAAACATGGTTAGAAGAAAAAACCTACCTGTTCCTAACATTAATCGTGTTATTGCCATTCTGGGTATTCATGTATGCTACTACCTAGAAGGTTTTAATCAATAATATTTATTGAAAGATGTATCATATTTTACTGTCTTATTTTCTAGTTTGGGGTTATATATTACTCTTAACTTTTAGAAGTAAAATATGGGACACTGGCCGGTGGCTCTGTGCATAGAGTGTTGGCTCAGCATATGGATGTCCTGGGTTCGATTCCCAGTCAAGGCACACAGAAGAAACTACCATTTGTTTTTCTCCCCTTTCCTCTTCCCCTCCTCTCCCTCTTCCCCTCCTGCAGCCAGAGGGTAGCTCAGTTGGTCCCATCACCTCAGCCTCAGGGACTAAAAATAACCCTTATGGGGAATGTAGCCCTAATGGGGTGCCAGGAGGATCCCGGTCGGGATGGGGAGGGGGGTGCATGCAGGAGTATGCCTCACTATCTCCCCTCTTCTCACCTAAAAAAAAGGAGGGGAGTAAAATACAGAAAGAGCCATAGAGCAATCAAGTATAGGAAGACTATACATTGACTACACATTATCCCCCCTGATATTGTCAAAGAAATGCAAAACTATCTAAAAGTGTTTTTACAAAGAAATAGCAGATGTATTCATATAACTCTAACATGGAAAATCTATCCTAGTAGGGCCTTGACACCAATGTAATAAAGAACTTCTGGGTGGGGATAAATACACAAAAGAAACATAAGGTGGCAAAATCAGTCACTTTTATTATTTATTCCTCCTAGACAGTAACTTTTTTCTTCATGAAGCCAGTCACTGAAATAGGATCCTGCATTGTATATAGAAAAATAACTTGATTTATTTATTTTCATATTTTTGTTCTTTGGGGAAAAACATTTCTTCTTTCTAATTAAAAAAAAAAATCTTGTTTAATATATTCTTTCTGAAACTTTATTTTTAGGCATATCCTACTTACCCAAATTCACCAGTTCAGGTCATCACTGGATATCAGCTGCCTGTCTATAATTATCAGGTAATTTAAAAGGGAACAAATTATTTACTTTAGAATATTACTGAGGCCTTTATGTAAACTTCCCCAATAGTTTGTCATTTAAACTAGTTGATTATGCCTAAAATTTAAGAAAATAACTTTGAATTAAATTTTCCATATTATTAGAAATAAGGGAATGCTATTTTGACAGGAGTGTACTTAGCAAAAAGTCTTACCAGATTTGGTGTCCCCTTCATGTATTACTCATCTTTGCTCTCAAGTAGCTGAAACCCAGACTGACGTTTATAAATTTTACTAGGGGAATAGGTTGAAATAAAATGATTACTCAATTCTTAGAGCACTGACTTCCAGTTACGTTTGATAGTGTTTATTTAGCTGGCTACTACAACACAATGGTTTTCTGAATTTCTGCTCATAGATATAGTATGACTATATCTATAACACATGGTAACAATCTTTAAAGATCCTTGAGCTTTCCTGAATGAAAACTTCAGAAAATTGAGGGAAAGGTGGTGTTTATACGTGAAAGTAATAATAAAATCTTTAGGTATTAGAAGCATAAAGAACTACTTTCATTCTGTTCCTTTTATTAAACAAGTTCAAGGGGGCAGCATGAATATTACCTCAACATTATTTCTCTCAAATCTTTGTGAAAAGTGTAGGAATAGTTAAATAATTATTTTTCTTTTTAAGATGCCACCACAATGGCCTACTGGGGAACAAAGGAATTACGTTATACCTCAGGTAAGGTGCATTAGCCAAACATTCGTTTTTTTTATTTTAAAGTATATTCTATATATAGTTCTTGACCTTTTGCCATATCATATGTGCATAGATATATTTTAATTGTTTTTACATTATGTATATGTCTTAATTTCTTGTCAATTGAAATGTATACTTCCATGGGAGAAACTGCTTTGCTTCTTGTTTGTTTCTTGGCTGGGTTTGTGTGCTTAAGCATTGGTTGCTCTGCATATAACAGGTGTTCAACTAGTTACTGATAGAATATATAACTCAAGGAAGCTAATATGCTAATGCTAATTCTATGAATTTAGAATTAATATTGAATCTGCTTCTAGTTTTCTACCTATAAAAAATCTGTTACAGAGAAGTAAAGTAATATTTTGCTGTAATACTGTTATATAAGAAAAGGGATAAAACAAAGGAGTGTTACCTCTAAAATAACTTGAGTACTACCTTCTGTCTTTCATCAGGACTAGGTATTTGAACGATGGACTATGAGTTAAAACTCTCAGGCACTGGGAAATTCCCATTCCCTTACTATATTTTGAAGTTTCTTTGTTTTAGAGCCCTTCTAATTCTGATTGTGTTGAGGCTTAAGAGACATTTCAAAATAAAAGACTGCCTTATTGCATTTCAGCTATTCAGTCTAAAGTTTCTGTGATAATGTAATTGAACTTTAACATGACCCACATTTAAACCTTCAGTATCAGCTCACCATTTTGAAGAATAGATTGTTTAGAACTTTTAATTACACTTATCATTTTAAATGTAGGTTTATACAGCTGTTAACTACCATTGCAATGAAGTGGATTCGGGAGCTGAAGTTTTGACAAGCGAATGCTCAATTCATGAAGTTGCTCCATCCTCTGGAAATGGCACACAAAAGGCAAACAATTTTATTAATATATTTTTTTAAGTTTTAATAATTGCCCTTTGAGAAGCAAGCATCTTTTCACAAATTTAGGAAAGCCAAATGAAAAAGCTTGAATAATTTGACTAATAATTTGTCAGTTTGTGTTAAAGATGATGAAATTTCAGGTACCTCCCTCAAAACTTTTAGTGGATACATATAATTTCTGATGCAGTAATCCTTTCTCTGTTCCATTTTCATCATTTTTTAAACCATACTTGAATAAATAGTGTATTAAGACGATTTAGCAGACTGCAATGGTAGGGTTCCTCAAGCCTCCTATTCTGCAAAAGAGGGATTAGTACAAATTATACCTACCTGTTTGAGACCAATTTAAACATTTACTAAGTTAAATGCCTGTAATAGGCAATTATTTATGGTGTTATTTTTATAACATTATATTGCAGCTTTCAAGTGTAGTAGAGTCACTAGTAGTAATAATTGAAATATTGAAGTAGACAGAGTTGTTTCTTTTCTATCATCAGAGCAGATGAATAAAAACGCTCTCACTTTGACTTTGGATTCTCTTGTGTTGAATTAAATGGGTGTGAATACAGTTAACAGTGGAGAATTTTCATTGTAGTGTGTGAACTTTGTCCAGGTGTTTTTCAGGGAGGAAAAAGTTGAGATTTACTGAACTGTAGGGTGAAATATATTAAAGTAGCTCAAAGTATAATTATAATACCAGGTTTTTATCCTGGTAATTTTTTTTTTGAATTGTTGAAGTTTATGGTTTCTTATCTAATGGGAAAAATTAAAGAGCCTTAAGCAGATATCTTAGGGTTTTACTTAATTGAGCTTTTAAAACCAGTACTCTATCACTAAAATATTTCTTGAATATGATAGAAAAGTTCAATTCTAACTGATGTAAGAATTGATTCCATAAAAATTCTTTAGAAATAATTATATATGTATTTATTAAACTTTTAAAAAGCTTGCTAACAGTAAGTAAAAGGAATAGTCTTTATATTACTGAAAATGTGTGTGTTTCAGAAATCTGTGGACCGAAGCATACAGACAGTGGTATCTTGTCTGTTTAATCCAGAGAACAGACTGAGAAATTCTGTTGTTAATCAAGATGACTACTTCAAGGTATGAAAGGTAGTACACAGGATACAAACCACGTTTGTTATCAATGGAAGCATTTTCCCCCCCTGTGGTATATACATTTTGAGATTAAATAGAGCAGTGGTTTCAACTGCAGGTCTGTGGACCCATTTATATAGATAATCTTTTTGCAACATTGGGTTGGTAAACTCTTTCACAGACCCATGGTTGAAAACCACTAACATAGAGCATTTAATTGAACTCTTTGGCATTTGATTGGAATTCAGTAAACCATTGTGAGTTGAGTTTTAACTGGTTGGTAGTTCATTTTATGCTGCTCAAACCTTGATACAGTGTGGTTTGTACTTTGGGAACAAATCTTTAGCAGAAGCTTATAATTGGAAGAGTTTGTGAAAGAGTTGAAAGAGAATATTAACTTAATGAAATAGAAAAGTTTAGATATAGAAAGAATTTATATATGAGTACATGGCTATTGGACTAAAGAGTAGAAAAGAAATTGATCACTCAGATGACACTCTCGAATGTGGGGGAAGAAGAGATAAAGTAGTAAAAAGAGCTGAGTAGAAAGAAATAGAAATAGAAGTTGTTTCGGAGTGGGTGGGTTGGAAGGGAAATATGAGTGTTTGAATTTAAGAAAGTCTGGTTTCTGATTCTATCACTTTGGACAAGACATGTAAATTTTGTTAAGAGTCCAGTTTTTACAAGTCTAAAATAATACATAACACTAAGGATCTCCAAGATCTCTTTGATTCTGATTCTGTGACTATGGAAAGGAACTAACTGGTCACGCCAATGAGGGAGGAATATTGTGTTTCTTAGTAAAGGGACATTTTTGTTGTTTTTTTTAAATAACATGTTTATTGAGAGATAATTTGAACATAAAACAATGCACTGCTTTCAAGCATACAATTTAATACTTTTTAGTACATTTGCAGACCATAACCACAATCAATTTTAGAATATTTTTGTCATACCAAAAGAAAATCTCATCTATTAGCAGTCACTCTCCATTTCCCCCCCAACTCCTGTAGCCCTAGGCAAACATTAACCTACTTTCTTTAAGGTTTTGCCTATTCTAGACATTTTATATGTGTATACAGAATAATACATGTGGTTTTTTGCCATTGGCTTCTTTCATTTAATATATTTTCAAGATTAATCAGTGTTACAGTATGAGTCATACGTTATTTCTCTTTATTTATAGATATACCATTTTGTTTTTCCACTAATCACTTGATAGACTTTTGGATTTTTCCACTTGCTGGCTCTAATAGGTAATTATCTGAGAGCATTCATGTACAAGTGATTATGTGGACACGTTTCTGTTTCTCGGGTATATACCTAGGGATGGAATTGCTGAGTCAAATGGTAACATTTTTTACCTTTCAAGGAACTTCCAGAATTTTTCTAAATGATTGCACCATTGTACCTTCAAAAACAAGTTTCTAACCATTGCTTTGTGTCTTAAAACAGGGGAATGAGAATAGTCTTGTTTTGTTTTATTCCATCTATGAATGAACGTAGAATGAAGTGTAAAGCCTTTTTTGAAGGGTAATACTAAGTACTTCGGAAGAATAGAGCCCTATAGCAGGATTATTTCTTACCATCTTTCAACATGAAGTAAATATTCAATTAAGTTGACATTTGCTCTTTTGTTTTATTCTACAAAGCCAATTTAAAAGAAAGGAACTGGCCTATCATTTTCTTTGCCCATAGTTCTAGAAGATTAAGTAGGCAGTGTGTAAAACAAACTGTTTGCAAAGCAAAAATGTTTAAATTTGAATTTTCACCTGGTATTAGATTAAATCTCCTTTGAACTTTTCAGAGTTTTCTCCTCTGGGCCAGAAACTAGAAGTTGGTAGCCTCCAGTTGTCTGGCCTCTAGACCTATTTTGATTGGTTAAATATTATTATTTCAACTGAATTTGAATGCTTTTAGGCAGGGTATATATACTGTTTCCATGATAAATTCAATTCTGTTACTTCATCTGCGTCATAATTTTTTATATCCTACTTGACCTGTGAAGATTTGAGTTTATAACCACTTTTCCGGGCTTTAACTTAAATAAGATGTTACCCTCTTGACAAATAACATAATTTTTTTTAGTAGTCACCATTGTTTATATGACAACTGAATTTAATCTCTAGGAAAAGGGCAGGGTTAAGCTAAATATGTAGAGAAGAAAATTCTATTATGTTATTATTGGTTTACTTACCTTCATTCCTCTTTGCAAGGCCTCACTTTCTTCTATCTGTACATCTGCAGGCAACATAAAATAAAAGGAAAATTTTGCATTTTTTAATTTCCCAAAGAATGATGCATCTTTATCACAGGTTAAAGATATGCCTTTAAAGATGCCAAAACATTTATCTTTTAATCTAAAAGTATAGGATTTCAGCTTGAAGTACTATGCTGTTCTCAAGTTAAGATTTCTACCAGATACATTTCTGTTAATAAAAACAGTACTTTTTAAAATTACATATATTTTTCATCAGTTGTCTTTGGGTCATCACTGTCAAATCATTAATAATCTGCATAAAATGGTACTGTTTCTAAGTTCTCTGTTAATGAGTTTACCAAGATTTCTTTTTTAAACCAAATTATTGTATAAAACTAGTCATTAATACATTTCTTATCAAAGTTCAGGAATATTTCCCCAAAAGGTTCACTTTTCTCTTATAGTATTTTGCAACTCTCTTAGGTCATAATGATAATAGGAAGTTTTCTGTGAAGTAAAAAAGACTGTTTCTGTCTTTTCTAGGATAAAAGAGTGCATCATTTTAGAAGAAGTCGGGCAGTGCTTAAATCTGTTTGATCCTCTCTTCTAACTTTCTAGTCTCATGGGAAGTTGCTGGTTTTGAATATTAAGAAGAGACTGAAAGTTTTTCACTATTATAGAAATTTAATTTTGAGTATTGATAAATCACATTAAGACTATACAAGCAATATTAGATTGCCTAGTTTTATTTTACGTTGAAACTTTTTCATTAGATGCTTATTTAGAAATTGGTTCTGTGTTGAATATATAGTTGAAAGTAAAAAATAATTGAGACTGAAAGGAACAACTTTAAGATTTATCTGTAGGGATCTTTAAAACTTGAAATTGACATTTTAACAGTTTAAAAGCAAATGCTGATTTTCAAAAAATTGTTTTTGAAAAGCTATAATTTTGAAAGGTCAGAATTTTGACAATTTGAATACAAGTGTTTCACTTCTCCAGCAAGTACCTGTGAATAGTACAATATTTATAGTGTTGTGCTTTACATTTATAATTTGTCTAGAAATTTACCACAAAAGCATAACTGCATTTTTAATCAGTGGAACTCAATATATAGTTAGCTTTATTGAAGTCTTCGTTATCTAAACCTAGTAAAACCAATTCTAAAAATACAGTCCAATCAGTGGGTCTTAGGTTTATTAGTTTGAAATATTTTATATTTTATTTAGAATTCACACATAGATGTCCTATTTGACTGGAATGGTAATTAGATAACTAAAATTCTGGGCCTAACTTTTTTAAAAGAATCCAAGACAAACTAAACTCAGTGAGTTACGGTAAATTCTCCTTTTTTCTTTAAATTTTTTTCTTGAAATACTAAACATATCTTAAATTGTACAAAATATTGATAATAAAGAATACTGATGGTTTTTTTATGTCACTTAAAGGTTAATCAGAGTATCTGAAAAGAATTGTTTTTATAAAAACATTAAAATATTAGTTATTTGTTGAAAAGCAAAATAGATTTTTATTTTTGTTAGCCTATATATTTTTTAAAGTAAAATATGTCCAAGAGTCAAAGTAGTTTAGCATTTCTAAATCACAAAAGTTGTTTAGTAAGCATATCCCAAGAATATATACTAGAGTCAGTTAACAATCCATTTCTAGATTAACTAGTCTCCTCATTAGATGATATATATTGTGACAGACAACTTGAGCACCAGAGCTCTTCTGCTGTACCCACAGTCTTGTTTTTTCTGTTTGTAGCACCATTTTTCTAAGAGATTTGCTTCTAGAACAGGTGATGTCAAGATAGGAAGTAGCAGTATGAGCAGTTTGAAGGCTAAACTTTGGAAAGGTTCTAAGGGAACACTTTTGATTCAGCATCATTTGACCTGCCATGAACATGAGTTTAAAATGGCTTCCTGGCCTTCACTAAATCATACGAATATTCCTTTTATCCCTAACCTAATTCAGCTATCATGGGCCCTATCATCTGTGCCCAGTGTTATCATTCCTATTCATTTTTATTCTGAATCTGAAGAAAAGAGTCTTAATTTAAGGATCCCCAAGAGGGCTTTCATATGCCTCATAATTTGAAAGTATCCTGAAATTTGTCCTTTTTAAAATTCTCTACTGTTTTTTATGTATACTATAATATTCTTACATGTACCATTCTGTGATTAAATCTCCAGGTTACTGTGATTCCTACCTAAATTCTAAAGAGCCACTTATATGACGTTAAATAAGGGAATAAACTTTTTATTTTGTGTACTGTTTTATTGGACTGAAAGTATTTTTAAAAGGGTAAGGTAGAAAGGAGACAAAGTCCTGAACCTTTCAAAATGGAATACTAATTTTAAACTTAAAAGTATGTTCCTATTACATATTGCTGATACTGTTTTTGCATAAATGAATAAATACAAATAAAGGAACTTTTTTCCCCCAAAAGCATCTTTGACCTATTTGTTCATGTCATATTTATCTAAAGAAATGGTGGGGAGTTGGGTGGGTAGTATGTGACAAGGTCTAGATCCTTTAAATTCTAAACTATGTATTGTTCAGTTTGTTAGTCTGGTGCAGTTAATTTATAAAAGCAAATTTTACTACATTGTATTTACTACATTGTATTTTTATTACTTTCTCATGAAAATAAGAGATAGGTATTCATGAGGAAATAATCCCTGTTAATAGAGTTGGAAATGGTTATTATTGGATTTCAATGCAGTCAGTGCATCAACAGTACTGAGTAGGAATGCCGAAGAGTCATTTATGACTGCAGTTTTATGGCCAGGGCCCTCATTTTGGACTTAAAAGCATTCTGTCTTCTGAACACTGAGCCTAATCTTTGTGACCCTTTTATTTTAGATTATTGTAGTTCTTGATAATAGAGCTTAGATTTTTTTCATACTGCATTTCCTTCGTATGAGGATGCATGCAAAAGATCATTATTCACTACCTCTTCTAGTTCTAGCTCCAGTACTCCCAGGTTTATATGTTAAGGCCATAGGAGAGGAAATTTTCCTCATAGTTTTTCCTATAAGTGACTCATTACCAGAAAATTGATTTTGATAATAAGGTTCTGTAAAGTTAAAAAAAAAAGTGACTCCTGAATCACCAAAGATAAAATTTTGATTTTTAAAGTAGAATAATCTGCAGATTAGTAATCCTTAAACGTGCATGTATATGTATACACATACATAGTAACCATCATCCAGAACATTAATTAGCCCTGACAAGCTAAATCAGTTTATAAAAACTTATTTTGATGCTCTAAAACTTAATTACATATACCTTAAAACAGTTTCTTTAAACCTACTTGATATTTTAAGCATATTTGCAGTTGAGGATTACCACAAAATTCTCAACAGAAAATCAAGTCTTTGGGATTGGTAAAGAATTTTTTTTTTCTTTTCCTTTTTGGAAGAGCCAAGGGGAGAGAGAAAGGAATATTGAGCTGTTCCTGTATGTGCCCTGACCATGGAATCAAACCAGCAACCTCTGTGCTCTGGGAGGATGTTCCATCCAACCAAGCTATCTGGCCAAGACTATTATTATTTTTTAGAGACAGGAAGGGGGAGAACAAGGAGAGGAAGGGAAGCATCATTTGTTTCACTTGGTCATGCACTCATTAGTTGATTCCCATGTGTGCTTTGACCAGGGATCAAACCCACAACCTTTTTCGGTCCAATGCTCAACCCACTGAGCTAACCAGCCAGGGCCTTGAAAAGAAATTTCATACAGCACCTTTCTTTGGAAAATTTGTAAGTTATGGAAAAAACTCAAGTGACTCCAAAAGGGTTGGTCACCCTTGTAAGAAGTGTATTCTGCATACCCTTTTCTTTGCTGAGAACGTGTTACCTTTGTAATTGTTCAGAATAACAATTCAGTATTGACGAGCACCTTTAAAACTGCAAAGCAGACATTGATTTTCAAAAATAAATACACAGCAGCTGTCAAGCCTTCTATACATTTCTCTAAAATTCTCTTCGTTATCTTTAAAGGTAAACTCATAAAAATGGGCTGCCACATTGCTCAATTGTTTTGCCAGCTTTCATTGCAGTCATTTGAGGGTAATACAGGAACTGTAGCAGTGAGACAGTGTGCTACTTTGCTCTCTCAAATATGGCAATAGAGAGAGTGAGGAACCATAAGAGAGAAAGGCAGCAGTGTTTTCCATTGACCAAGTCTTACAAATAGGCCCAGCTGTTGAGTTTGATCGTTTGGAATTCCTGAAACTCTTCTTAAAGATGAGGATTGCTCCTGTACATATTTTGATAACTGGATAATCTAGCCCTTCCCAACATTATGTATAATACGTCTGTGTAACTGAACCTTTTTGAGTAATTCCTTATCACCCATCACCAAAGACTTTTCCATCTATAGACGTACATTTAGTAGAAAAAATAAACATGAGAAAGTCGACCTATAAACATATTTTTTTGAATGCTCGTGCAAAATATTCAATCTGCATAGCAAAGAAATGATAGGTAATTCTGTGTTGCATTTAGAGTTAAAAACATCTGTCCAATATGGCTGTAGTGGTGGGCCAACCCCAAGCAAATGCAAAAAAAACCCATCTCTTGATACAGAACTTGAAACTACCACTGTACCATTTAGCTCTATGTTAGCTATATTTTATGATTTTAATTGGACTGAAACAAAAGTTTTCCACTTGAGTCTCTAGTTCATTTTCCCAAGGCGCACAAAGGCTTTGTATCTTATGTGCACCTCCATTAAGGCTGTGAGCCAGGAATATGCCTTTTCCTTCTTAATCTCTAGGTAACAGTTTTTCACTAGATCTTTAACAATAGAACAAATGCTTGCATGGCTGGAATACTGGGGTTATGGAAGCTCTTGATAAATTTGCAGCAAAGGTAACAAGCAGTTCAGAAAGTTGGAGTTTTTATCATCAGGTTTTTGTTTTTTATTTTTACAGGAAACAAATCTAGTAAAATTACATTAAGGCTCTAATCACATCTGTTGTCTATCTCCAAAATAAAATGGATAGAGACATTCCATTCTGGGTCAATCTTAGGTGAAATTACTATAGAAGAAAGGCAGGATTGACACTCAACTGATCTGTACTGGTACAGAGAAATCCCCTATTTATAGAGAGCTAGCTGGTCCTCTCAGCTCTTGGATACTTTAATATTTTTTTTCCTTTGTATTTTTCTGAAGTTGGAAACAGGGAGGCAGTCAGACAGACTCCCGCATGTGCCCGACCGGGATCCACCCAGCATGCCCACCAGGGGGTGATGCTCCACCCATCTGGGCGCTGCTCTGTTGCAACCAGAGCCATTCCAGCGCCTGAGGCAGAGGCCATAGAGCAGTGATTCTCAACCTTTCTAATGCTGTGACCCCACAATACAGTTCCTCATGTTGCGGTGACCCCAAACCAAAAAATAATTTTAGTGGCTACTTCATAACTGTAATTTTGCTACAGTTATGATTTGGAATGTAAATACTTGATATGCATTATGTATTTTCTGATGGCTCTAGGCGACCCCGCCAGGGTTGCGACCCACAGGTTGAGAACTGCTGCCATAGAGCCATCCTCAGGGCCCGGGCCAACTTTGCCCCAATGGAGCCTTGGCTGTGGGAGGGGAAGAGAGAGACAGAGAGGAAGGAGAGGGGGAGGAGTGGAGAAGCAGATGGGCGCCTCTTATGTCCCTGACCGGGAATTGAACCCGGGACTTCCACACACCAGGCCGATGCTCCACCACTGAGCCAACCGGCCATGGCCAAAATTTTTAATATTTTTAATCTACCCCCATCCCCCAGAATAAATCTGGCTGGATTACTGAGAATGGAGAGGGATAAATAAAAATATAGAGCAATTTGTTTCAACTTCAGTTGATTCCCTATCTCGTATTTGATCTGTTTCACAGTGTGAGTTAAATCTGAATAGTATTTAAACAGTATACTTGCTAAATGAGAAAAGTTTAATTCTGCACTATTTTTTTTTTACCTGAACGTGGCTTGGTTGCGGCTCATCACTCTTGGTTCTATGCCTGTCTTTGACAAAATGAAACCCCATATACTCACTACCCAAGGGTATATCCACAGTCAGATCAACTCTGTCTCTTTTGGGGGCAGGTTTCCTTAATTATACCAATCTCAAAGGGAAGTCAGAGAACATCAGAACCAGCATCTGGGGTGCTTTTCAGAGATTGGGACTCCTGGGCCCCATTTTCAGATGCTCTTACTCTGTAGGCCTGTGTTTAGTAATCCGCATTTTTAATAAGTCCCTCAGGGCACTCTGATCTCTGCGACACTCACTTTGAGAAATACTTCTGCAGCTGGCCATCTCCCAGTAGATCATCTCAGGCTACCGGTAGTTTTAGAATAGCTGGATTTCGAGAACAACCCTGTTCTTGTTCCTTCGTAAGGGATATTGTTGGTTTCATTTATCTTTCCCTTCCAAGCTTGTGCCCAGGAGTTCAGGTTGTCCACAGGCAAGGATAACACCTGAACAAGTTGAAAAGTGGATTGAATGGAGTCTGAAAGCCAAGACTTGTGGCCAAAAACAAGTGGTAAGAAGGAGTGACTACAGAAAAAAATCTGAATTCCAAGGCCAATTGCAGGCAAGCCAAGGATAAGGGACTAGGCTGAGCTGGGAGGGGGCAGAATGCACATTGAGAGGCAGAGATACCATTACTTGTCTCCTGGAGGGAAGAACTGTGTCTTGGGCCCACTTGATCTTTTTTTAAGTGATAGGAGGGGAGATAGACTCCCATATGTTCCCCCACTGGAATCCACCCTGCAGACCCCATCTGGGACTAACGCTTGGACCAACCAAGCTATCCTCAGCACATGAGGCCAATTCTCAGACCAGCTGAGCTATCCTCTGCACCAAAGGCTGATGCTTGAACCAATTGAGCCACTGGCTGTGAGTGGGGAAGAGAGAGAGAAGGGGGAGAGAGGGGAAGAGAAGCAGATGGTTGCTTCTCCTGTGTGCCCTGACTGGGGATCAAACCCAGGATGTCCACATGCTGGGCTGACTCTATCCACTGAGCCAGCCGGCCAGGGCCATCATTTGACATTTTACTAACAGAAGAGTATGGCCTATTATTGCTCCTTTCCTGCCTTGGAATTAACTAATATGTCTTATTCTTAATGAATATATTTTTTTATCTTAATGAATATCAATATTGGAAATAATATGTTAAAAAATCAAGTTCCAG
Source organism: Saccopteryx bilineata (assembly GCF_036850765.1). Taxonomy (NCBI): domain Eukaryota; kingdom Metazoa; phylum Chordata; class Mammalia; order Chiroptera; family Emballonuridae; genus Saccopteryx; species Saccopteryx bilineata. The sequence goes on from NC_089499.1 coordinate 32,617,205, forward strand.
AGAGAATCTTGGGCATATTGCATACTGAAATCCATATTGTGTTTGTGTGTGTTTTTAAAAATTCACACATAATTCATGTAGGAGAGTATACTTTTAAAGAATTATAAATACCCAAGTTAGCTTAAGAAATAGAACATTCCACTGATGAACAAGTTTCCTACATACTCTTGCTGACCATACCCTCTTCCTCCTCAACAAGAGGTAACTGCTAAATTGAAATTTAATTTTGCTTTAATCATCCACTAAAATAGTTTGTTTCTTTTCAGTTACTTATTTTTTCATGGCTTTACTCTTTTTCTCCCTTCCTCCCTCACTCCATGTTATCCTTCCCCACCCTTGGTCTCTTTCTTTCTTCCCTTAATTTTTTTAGAGCTATTTTAGGTTCACAGCAAACCAAGGGGAAGATGCAGAGATGTTTCATATGACCCCTTCCCCCTCACAGAGCCTTCCTTATTATCAGCATCCCTAACGGAATGGGAAGTTGAACCTACCCTGACACATAATTACTGAAAATTCGTAGTTTTCTTTATAGTTCCTTCTTGGTGTACATTCAGTGGGTTTGGACAAATATATGATGACATGGATTCATCATTATAATACAGAATATTTTCACTGCCATATAAATTTTCTGTGCTTTACCTATTCATCCCTCCAACCCAACCCCTGGCAACCACTGATCTTTTTTACAAATTTCATATAGTTGGAATTATATATTGATAGTATGTGGCCTTTTTAGATTTGCTTTTTTCACTTAGTAATATGCATTTATGTTTCCTCCATGTATTTTCGTAGCTTGATAGCTCATTTCTTTTTAATGCTGAATAATATGCCACTCTGAATACTACAGTTTATCTGCCCACCTACTGAAGGGCATCTTGGTTGCTTCCATACGTTAGCAATTATAAAGCTACTATAAACATCTGTGTGCAGGTTTTTGTGTGGACAGACGTTTTCCATTTACTTGGGTAAATACCACAGAATGCACTTGCTGGATTGTATGGTAAAATATGTTTAGTTTTGAAAGAAACTACCAAGCTATCTTTCGACCTGGCTGTACTATTTTGCATTTCCACCAGTAATAAATGATAGTCCCTGCTGCTCCACATTCTTGCCAGTATTTGGTGGTGTCAGTGTTCCAGATTTTGGCCATTCTAATAGGTGTGTAATGTTGTTGTTTTAGTTTACATTTCCCTGAGGACATAGGATGTGGAGCATCTTTTCCTACACCTATTTGCCATCTGTATGTCTTCTTTGGAGAAGTGTATATTATGGTTTGGGGCCCATAATTGTGCTTTCTTATTGTTGAATTTTAAGATGACTTTGTATATTTCAGATAACAGTTTATCAGATCATATTTCCTCCAAGTCTGTGGCATATCTTCTCATGATCTTGAAATTGCCTTTTGCAGAGCAAAAGTTACTCATTTTAGCAAAGTTCAGCTAATTGATTATTTCTGTCATGGATCATTCCTTCAGTGTTGTATCTAAAAAGTCATTGCCATACCCAAGGTCATCTAGGTATTCTATGTTATCTTCTAAGAATTTATAGTTTTGCCTTTTATGTTTAGGTTTTTTGTGGGGGTTTTTTGCATGTGGATGTTTAGTTGTTCCAGCACCATATGTTAATGAGACTGTCTTGGCTGTTACATTGCCTTTTGCTCCTTTGTCAAAGATCAGTTGATGAGCTTTATGTGGTTCTTTTTCTGGGCTTTGTATTCTGTTCCACTGATCCATTTGTCAACTCTTTTCACCAGTACCACATTGTTTCCTTTTATAGTAAGTCTTGAAGTCAGATAGTATCAGTCCTCATAGTTTGTTCTCCTTTGTTGTTATATTGGCTATTCTAGGTCTTTTGCATTTCCATATAAATTTTTGAGTCAGTTTGTCAAAATCCACAAAATAAGCTTGTTGGGATTCTGATAGGGATTGCACTGAGTCTACAGATCAAGTTGGGTAAAATTAGTATCTTAATAACACTGAGTTTTTCTGGCTGTGGACATGGAATATTTTTCCATTTATGTAGTTCTGGAATTTCATTCCTCAGAGTTTTATAGGTTTTTCTCATAGATCTTATACATATTTTTAAAGATTTATACCTAACTAATTCATTTTGAGGGCTGATGTAAATAGTTTTGTTTTTAATTTCAAATTCTACTCTTTAATTACTGGTATATAGAAAAACAGTTGACTTTTGTATATTAACCTTATGGTGCAACCTAGATATAATCACTTACTGGTTTCAGGAGGTTGTTTTTATGTGTCTTTTTTATTATTACTTTTATTTTTTAGGATTTCCTACATAGATGATCATGTTATCTGCAAACAAAGACAGTTTTATTACTTCCTTTCCAGTGTATAACTTTTATTTTCTTCTTGTCTAAGTGCATTAGCAAAGACTCCCAATATCATTTTGATTTTTTACATGGCTTTGAACTTTAATAAGGCCTTGTACTGCAACTTGTATTTTTTTTTTTTTTTCATTTTTCTGAAGCTGGAAACAGGGAGAGACAGTCTGACAGACTCCCGCATGCGCCCGACCGGGATCCACCCGGCACGCCCACCAGGGGCGATGCTCTGCCCACCAGGGAGCGATGCTCTGCCCATCCTGGGCGTCGCCATGCGACCAGAGCCACTCTAGCGCCTGAGGCAGAGGCCACAGAGCCATCCCCAGTGCCCGGGCCATCTTTGCTCCAATGGAGCCTTGGCTGCGGGAGGGGAAGAGAGGAAAGCGCGGCGGAGGGGTGGAGAAGCAAATGGGCGCTTCTCCTGTGTGCCCTGGCCGGGAATCGAACCCGGGTCCTCCGCACGCTAGGCCGACGCTCTACCACTGAGCCAACCGGCCAGGGCCAACTTGTATTTTTTGTGTGCACATTATGGGACTCATTTGTGTTGACCTGCATACTGCATACTGCATACTGTGTTTATTTTCGCTGCTATTTGTTTTATCAGTTGAGCATCACATGGTTTATTTATCCTTTCTCTTCCTGAAGTACCATTTAATTTTATTTATTTAAAAATTCTAAATTTTACATAATGGTTGATTGTTATTCTAAACAATGCTACTATGAATATTCTTTAATGCTTTAATGCCTGTGACCATTTTAGAAACCATCTCAGGCTAGGTACTAGAATAGTGTTAAAAGAATGTGAACTTCAAGTCCTCCTAGCCGCAACCATTTTTTGAGTAAACTTGGATAAGCTTCTCTCTGACCCTGTTTCGTCCTCTCTAAAACAATACTTCTAATATATACCTTAAGGGCTTACTGTGATATTAAATTTGACAATACAGCAACATGGTTAGCTTCACATCTGTCTTCCACAAAAACCCACTCAGGCTTTTTTTGCCCTTACATTTCAGTAACCAGAACTTTACAAATTTCATGTGTAGACTGACCATGGTTTAGTAATTGGGTGGCATGCTATATTCTGAAATACAGTATTTTGTATGCCTTCTTTGGCAGCAGCAAGCAGCTCATTATCTTGGGGTCTCTATGTATTCTAGAATGGTCCTCTTCTCTATGGGAGGACCTTGATTGAATAGAGCACCCAATAAGTGAAGGAAATAACTGCATTGACCAGCATTCTATTGCATAGTTTTGATCCCTGCCACCAAAATACTCAAAAGTGACAGATAGAATTTGTTATCTAGACTTTTCATCACAAGAATACTCCCTATTTGTACAGTCCTTTAGGGTTCTCAGAGCTGCTTCACAGATATGATGTCATTTGACCATCACCAACTCCTTTGAAGGATTGGACATACGTAGGTTTCCCTAAATTTACACACTTTGGGATGGGGATAAATAAGAAGCTAGGACTTTACATAGCTGGGCCATTGCCTTTTCTACTGTCATAGAGAGTAGTCTTTCAAATACAAAAGATAGAACTATTTTTTAGGGTGCTCTGGAAAAGCTATTACCTAGGGTACCTAGGGCCAGAATATATAATGAACAACTTAGCCTTTGATGGAGAAAATGGAGAAAAAGGCATCACTTAAATTCAGAATGAGTTGAACTAAAACTTACCATGTGCCAGGCTCTGTGCTAAGTTGCATTAGGTAGTTCATCCTCACAACACCCAAATGAAGTTAGATACCGTCCCTGATTTTACTGAGGAGAACTCACATGCTTAGAGTATGAAGTATCTTTCCTAATGTCACAGAATAGTTAGCTGCCAAGTCAGGAGTCTGGTTACCCTAAAGTCTTCTGTGATTGTCACTTAAACCTCAATCCTTCCTCATTCCACTCTCCTAAGAATGTAGTTTACACAAAATAGATCTGGTGTTAAGTTTGCAAAATGTGTCCAAAAAAATCAACATGTTTTTTTTTTTCCTTTGTAGAATCTTTTTAAAAAGTTTGTTGAGGTGACATAGCAACCATTCAAAAGTGAATAATTTTGTGATATTTACATTCACAGTGTTTTGCAAAGACCACTTACCCTGTTACAAGATATTGCCATCATTCTAAAGCCCCACATGGGCTTTAAAACCTCATGTCATGCTGCTTCTCTGCAAGGACACCCCCTTTGCCCGGCTCAGGGTCTGTCACCTTGTTGCAGGCCACCCCCCATGCACGGACATTCTGCTCCCCCTGCGGGCTCTCACATCATGCCAGGCCGCACTGTTGTGTGCACGCTCCCCTTGCCCTGCTTGGGCCCTGAGAGCTGCTCCGGGCCACTGGGCCACCCCGACTGCCCTTTCACTCTCGGCTGCTGGTGCAAGTGCCTGCCTTGCTCTGCCTCAGCTACTGGTTGTAGCAAAATTGTTTATTAAGGGAAGGGAAAAGAAAGAGGAGACTATTTGCATTTATAGCAGGCTTCCCAAGTGAATTTTATGATTTTTGTTACAGTTGATCATAAACTTTACTTTTGAAAAACACTGAATGAGAACAGTGGAACCCAAATCCTTTGATGTTAAAAAATAATTGGAGAATGTAATTTACCATGTGCATTGACACATAGGTGAGAAATAGCTCATTCGTTCATTTAATAATTTTACCGGAGTAAAAAAAATAGGTTATATGAGATTAAATAGAATGTCCCAGATGTCAGCAAAGCAAAGGATTGCATAAAAGAGCTGTAGTTACTGTCAGTTTCCCTGAAAACTCCCTAGATACGCTTTAGATGGATAATGGGAAGGAGTGACTTTAGGTGCCTGTTATCATAAAACATTTCTGAATTGGATTGTACAAGACCCACCTCCTGTCCAGTCTCTATGTGGTAATACCATCAAAACAAATAATAATTCACCATCTGGAAAACAAGGTGGGCAAAAGTAGGTTTATAGTTTTTCGAATGGGAAAAGACATAACCTAAAAGATAAATCATAAGTAAGGATATGAAAAAATAATAATAAAAACAAATAATGTAAATAGATAAAATAATAGTCTGACAGTCAATACATGAAGGGTTGAAAGAAACAGTATATCATTAGCCCTAAAGTAACTCACCACCTGTCTCCTTCAAGGCTCCCCTCTTTAGGTCACCTACTGTCCTCCAAATCTTTCTCTTTCCCAAATTTTCTATCAATAAATATATATATATAAATAGTTCGTGCACACTAGCAATGTATCTCCTCTGGCACCCTCTTATCACTGTCCTGACTTGTCCCCTCAGATTTTCCATTTTTATTTACATCTCCACCCTCTCCCTCATTACTGCAGCAGCTCCCAAAGGACGCAGACTGAACAGGAAAACACAAGAGGGCAGGGAGGCAGCTGATAAGTGCTCATAGATTGCTGATTCCTCCCTGCTACGGTCCACTACTGACTGCTGATGTATTGGGACTCGGGCATTCTCCTATCCAGATCCAGAACTGTGCGGGAAATACTGTAAATGTTTCCACGGCTTTGTCATTGTGCCATATTTCACCTTGATAAGGCTTCAGTGTCACTTCCAGGCTAGGCTATTTTCCTCTAAGGCTTTTGTGTTCTTTTGTCATAAATAGCCAGAGTAACTGAATACTTATTGGTGAAATCCCTACTTTACTGCCCATTCTGTTTCTCCCACTAGACTATGAACTCCTCATGGATAGAGAGTCTGTCTTCATGTTTTCCCCCACAGCCAATTCATTGACAAATGCTGTCAGCCCTGCTCCAGTCCCCATCCCTGTCCATCCCCACCTTGCCACTGTACCTAGCCTGATCTGAGGCCCTTCCACCTTGAGATGACTGCCATGGCCTTCCAGGCTGGTCCTCCTGCTGCTACTATGCCCAGGTACAGCCTGTTTTCCACTAAAAAATAGATAAAATAGAAAACCGTGTTTCTACTCTGCTCAGAATCCATCAGCAGGTCCCTGTTCTTGGGATCTAACCTCTGATTCTAGTGGCTGATGTTAAATGTTTAACAGTCACCCCTCTGGAAGAACCTTGATTTGTAGTGGTATAGATACTCTCATCATACCTGGTTTTAAGCTTTTTTCCCTCCTTCCTTCTCTCTTTCGGTCACTCTCTCATTCCCCCCCCCCCCCCTTCATTCTTTCCTTCCTCTTATTCTTAGCCTCCTCTAGAATTTACATTCCATGACAGGAAGATCCATGTTTGTCTTATTCATTGCTTAGAAGTGTCAGGCACATACTAGATACTGAATAAATGTTTGTTGAATGATTGACTAATTGGATGTATGAGCTGTTCTTAATATTGTCTTTCCAGCATTTAAGAATTGTCCAAAACAGAGCACAGTTTTTTTGGGGGGGGGAGTTGTGGGGTTTTTTGGTATTTTTCTGAAGTTGGAAATGGGGAATCAGTCAGACAGACTTCCACATGCACCCGACAGGGATCCACCCGGCACGCCCACCAGGGGGCGATGCTCTCGCTCTGTTGCAACCAGAGCCATTCTAGAGCCTGAGGCAGAGGCCACAGAGCCATCCTCAGCGCCTGGGCCAACTTTGCTCCAATGGAGCCTTGGCTGCGGGAGGGGAAGAGAGAGACGGAGAGGAAGGAGAGGGGGAGAAGCAGATGGGCGCTTCTCCTGTGTGCCCTGGCCGGGAATCGAACCCGGGACTCCTGCACACCAGGCCGATGCTCTACCACTGAGCCAACCGGCCAGAGCCAGCAGAGCACAGTTTTAAAATAACCAAATAATGCTCAGCACTTTCAAGTTCACAATACATTGCTTTAACCCTGGCCGGTGGCTCAGTGAATAGAGCATTGGCCTGGCATATGGATGTCTCAGGTTTGATTCACGATCAGAGCACACAAGAGAAGCGACTATCTGCTTCTCTCCTCTCCCTCTCCCCTCTTATCTCCCTCTTCCCCTCCTGCAGCCAGTGACTCAGCTGGTTTGAGCATGGCCCTGGGCACTGGAGATAGCTCAGTTGGTCCAAGTGCATCAGCTTCAGGTGCTAAAAATAGCTAGGTACCTGAGCATCAGCACCAGATGGTGATGTCAGGTAGATCCTGGTCAGGGTGCATGCAGGAGCCTGCCTCACTATCTCCCCTGCTCTCACCTAAAAAAAAAAAATCTTTTGCCTCACACATCATTTCATATGACCCAGGCACCATCCTGAGAAGCTGGGGGTGGAAGTGCCCACCCAGGTCACAACACAAGTGTCAGCACCTTAGGCTCTGACGCCCAGTCTGGCATTTTCCCTCCTGGTCACCGGTGACTCTTGGGGGAATCTCAGCATGGAAGCTTTAGGGAGAGTTGTCACAAGGAATAGGAAAGAGGGAGGGGAAGTAGAAAGGGGAGAGGCTACCAGGCAGTCTGTGCCTCTCACCTCAGGGCCAGTACAGTGGGGTTTCAGAGCCTGTTCCCATCCTGTCACTAGACTCACACTGCCTCTTCCCCGAGACCTGGCACCCCACAGAGAGCAGGCTAATTCCTACCATCTTGTCCTCTTAAACGTCTATAGAAATGTACAGCGGAGATCCCAAGCTACAGACCTACTAGCTGAATCCAGTCCCGTGTATGACTTAGCCCCTGTAGTGCTTAACAAACTGGACCAATTAACAAAGCAGAAGAACCCACATGGCAGGCGGTTTCCTTAGGCAAACAGGAAACTGGCTGTTACGGGCTGGACTGACGGTGACTACCCTCTGAATCTGTTTTTGTGTTCCTACTGTTTTTCTTTTTCAAAAAATATTTTAGAAAGTTTAATTTAATAGGGTGACACTGATCAATAAGAGTACATAGGTTTCAGGTAAACATTTCTATAGCATTTGGACTGTTTGTGTTGTGTGCCCATCACCCAAAGTCAAATCATTTTCCGTCACCATGTATTTGTCCCTCTTTCCTTATTGTTGAGAGATATACCTCTAAATCCACGTTTCTTCCAAAAGGAGAACAGCAAAATATATATATAGGGCCTCATGCTGTTATTACATCATGACTGGTAGTCAGTCACCTGAGTCTAAGAGCCTCAATTAACATCAAACATCCCCCTCTCTTAGTCCTCCTACCAATTCCACAAAGGCGGCTTTGAGAGCTTCCGTCTATGCGGAGATCCTGGAGCACAGAGAAGTTGAGAAGCATACCCAAGGTCTCATTACACATTAGAAGCAGACATAAAACTTAAAGACAATATCTCGCCTGGCACAGAAATCTGCATAAATTGCAACTGCAGCCATGCACTGGCTTTGTGTGCGCCCTCAATGACTGCAACTTAAAGGACCAGCCCTTATGTAATCTGCTACATGCCCATTAGGTGGTACTGTGACCCAACAAAGCTTCCAGGACAATGCCTTGTGGAAATTGGTTTCTTCTATTATTCCAGGATTTTAAGTCAGAATAGCATTTCCTGTCTTTCTCTCTTTTTAAAAAAAATGGTCTTTCAACACAATTTAACGTGGCTTTTATGCCAGGCATAAAATGAAATTTGCCTTAATCCATTACCTAGGGAGAAAGTGTTTATGTGTCACAATTGACATCTGTTAAATTTTAAATGAAGGAAGCAAGCCATAAGAAGGTCTGAAATACATTCTTTGTTCACAAAGTCGTGCAGACACTGATCCGCTGCTCTGTACAATTAGAAATAAAACAAGCACCTTTTCTTCCACATCAAGCGCTGCTGAAAGCCCCAGTGAGGAAAAAGGCAGAGGATGGATGGACTTGCACTCCGCGAGGTTTAACGCTTCTGTTTCAAGTTCAGGCACATTGGCTGGACGCAGCAGGGACGACTGCGCTGACAGCTCCATTGTGCCTGCTTCTGCCCAGAAGGCTGAAAAGGAGCCGGGGCCTGCCCCCACCCACCCCTTACCTGCTGTTTCTGCAAAGGGTAAAAGTGTGAGGAGCTTACAGGAGATCAGCTTTATCCATTCACATATAATTATGGTGAATCTATTCTTAAAATATATTTGTTCTTTTGTATTTCACACTAGCAAGGAATTTGGAACCAATCCTTCCAAAGTTAGCCCTTGCTATCTATTATTCAAGCCACACTATTAAAAAGAGAATAAGAGCAGGTGTAATTCTGATAGGCAGCATCAGTTAACAATCTCCATTTAAAGATGGACTAGCATCGCATGAGAAAGCTAAACCTTGCCTACAAAACCAAATATAATTGTGGAGTGGGGTATTTAGGGCATTGGAATTTTTTGATAAACATTGGGGTAGGCAGAAAATCCTTCAGTTTCAATCCTTTGCTCATTCTTTCCCCGATTCCCACAGTTAGGTTAGGTGTCTATAGCAGTAACAAGTAGTGCTTCCCAAACAGCCGCACACACTGCCTGGCACCGCCTTGCAAATGAGTTACGCTGTGTGGATGAGTTCAGGCAAACGGGAATGTGAGTGGAAGTGGTGGGCCACAGTCCAAGGCACGTAAGAACTAGCATGTATCCTCCATTTCCTGTTTCCCTGTCTTGAAATCCTGGAGTTCACGTGTCCCAATGGTGTCCGTTCAAGATAGCAGAGAGACCGTGGGAAGTAGAGGCCCCTTGACTGACCTGTGTTGGATATGTAGCAAGGGAAACACTTGTATTAAAGCCATTGAGATCTGGGCTTCCTTTGTTACTGCAGCAGAGCCTCTCCTATCCAAGACGGCAGGACGGTACCTATCTCTCTGGAGCCTGAGCACTGGCGTGGCCTGTGGAAAGGACTCAAGAAATGTTCGTTGAACACATGACTTGTTCTGACTGTCTTTCCTTTGATTATTTGAAACACTTCAATGTCCTTGAATAAACTCTCTGGTCAACTATTTTGAGTTAGGACTTGACATTTTCAACTAAGACATCTGCTTAACATAAGGTAGCCAAAAAATGTTAACATTTCTCTCTCTGTCTCATCTTTTGTTTTTTTCCTGATAGATTACTCTTCAATTTTCTCTTTTGTTTTATGATATATTCATTGGTCAAAATGTTCAAATGAGGTACATATAAGGATTTATTTTTTTCTTTTATTCAGGAAAATGTTTTCAAATAATGACTTTCCTATTTCAAAGCATGATGAGTTTATTTTAAAAAAATCAGAGAATACATATGGGCTAAAGGAAGAGCAGAAAAAAGTACCCATGATCACCAATGCTCAGAGAAAGTCATGGTTCATATTATACTGTGTGGCTATAAAGACAGTATGATTTTCACAGAGTGGTATCATTATGCACATCATTTCTAAAACCAGTTTTTTTTTTTCATTGAATAAATCTAAAACTCTATGTCAGTAAACATTTCTGTAGCACTATTTCAATGACTACCTAATTTTCCATTTTCTGGCTATTGGATTTTAAAAAATTTTATAATAGTTAAACACTATAAATAGCTACCAGGTCTTTGCCCATATTGTATCCTTTATTATTTTCTTAAATAAATGCCCAACCATGGAATTTCTGAGTCAGTGTGCAGATACGTAATTCCAAATTGCCTTCCAGAAAGCTTCTACCAAATTATAACACAAGTGCCTGTTTACCTTTACTCTTCTTGAGTATTCTAACTTTTAAAATAGTTCCAGTTTGGCCCAGGTCAGTTGGCTCAGTGGTAGAGCATCGGCCTGGCATGTGGATATCCCAGGTTCAATTTCCAGTTAGGGCACACAAGAGAAGCACCCATCTGCTTCTCCACCCCTCTCCCTCTCACTTTTCTCTCTCTCTCTTCTCCTCCCACAGCCATGGCTCGATTGGAGCGAGTTGGCCCCAAGTGCTGAGGATGGCTCCATGGCCTCTGCCTCAGGTACTAAGAACAGCTCAGTTGCTGAGCAATGGAGCGACACCCCAGATGGGGAGAACAGCGCCCCCTAGTGAGCTTGCCAGCTGGATCCTGGTTCAGGCGCATGTAGGAGTCTGTCTAGCCTCCTCTACTCTTGCTGAATAAAAATAATTAATTAATTAAGAGTTCAAGTTTTGTAAAATTCATTGTTATAATTTTAATTACTAATAAAATTAGTAACTTTTTCATACATTTGTTCTAATAATTTTGTATTCATATGCTTATTATATTTTTCTGTTGTAATACTGTTTTGTTATTGATTTATAAGGGCTCTTTACATATTTTGGAGATTAATTCCTTATTACATATATTGCAAATATTTTCGTCAATATTTTATTTACCTTATAATTATATGCAGACTTTTTAAAAATTTTATATGGCCAAATGCATCTAGCAAGCTTTTACCATTGGCATCATGTTTAGCCAGGTTTTCACTACTCTAACATGACAAATATTTATACTTTTTTAGTTTTATTGTGGTTTCATTTTTTTACTTATATATTTAATTGATTTTGAAATTAATTTTGGTATATTGGTTTTTAGCCAGCTGTACCCAAACTATTTAGTTGATCTTTTTCCCATCTACTGTAATTGACAATCATAATATATGGGAAACTCTAATTTCTGGTCCAATAATTTATTTTTTCATTCCTACACTGTTAAACCTCATAAACTATATAGTATTTTAGAAATATGTTTTACTACCTAGCAGGGCCTACATAATTTTTAAGAATTATCTTGGTTACTCTCATAAATACATTCTTCCAGTAAAATTTAAAACTCAGTTTCTCAAATTAAAAAAATTAAAGTTCTATTCAATTAACAGGTTGATTTGGAAATAATTGGTATGTTGACAGCCCTGAGCCTTCTCACTCAAATGTACAGTGTTTCCATATTCAAGTCTTTCTGTCTTTAGATCAAGTTTTATATATCTACTGTATCTGGCTCTAAGTATGATTTTTTTTGTTGCTTCTGTGAATGGGTTGTTATCCTCATTATATTGTCTAACTTTTTATGTTATTTCATTGTATGTATATACCACCAATTGTCCATTCATTGTTGATTGGCAGCTGGAGACTTTCCACCTTTTGACAATTGTGAATAGTGTTGCCATGAGCATAGGTTTACATGTTCTTATTTGAGTTGCTCTGATTCCTTTGGGTATGTATATCTAGAAGTAAACTTGCATGGTCACGTGGTAATTCTATGTTTAACTTCTTGAGGGACTTCAACTCTTTGCTACAGCAGCTGAATCGTTTCTGTACTCCCACCAGCAATGTATGAGTTCCAGTTTCTTCACAACCTCACCAGCACTTATCATTTTTCATGTTTTGATTAGTGTCATTTTGATTATTGCAAAATGGTATTTTGTTTTATTGTTTTAATTTGCGTTTCCTTAATGACTTATGAGGCTGAGCTTCTTTTCATCTGTTTATAGGCTATTGTATTTCTTCTTTGGAGAATGCCTGTTGAAGTCCTTTGTCCATTTTTTTTAAGAGATTGTTTTTATTTTAAATTGCTGGCCCTGGCCGGTTGGCTCAGTGGTAGAGCATCGGCCTGGCGTGCAGAAGTCCCGGATTCGATTCCCGGCCAGGGCACACAGGAGAAGCGCCTATCTGCTTCTCCACCCCTCCCCCTCTCCTTCCTCTCTGTCTCTCTCTTCCCCTCCCGCAGCCGAGGCTCCATTGGAGCAAAAGATGGCCCGGGCGCTGGGGATGGCTCCTTGGCCTCTGCCCCAGGCACTAGAGTGGCTCTGGTCGCAACAGAGTGACGCCCCAGATGGGCAGAGCATCGCCCCCTGGTGGACATGCCGGGTAGATCCCGGTCGGGTGCATGCGGGAATCTGACTGCCTCCTTGTTTCCAGCTTCAGAAAAACACCAACAAAAAAAAAAATTGCTAACTTTTTTCAGGGAAAACAGTTCATCTGAAGTTGCTGTTTTATGTAGACTACTTTCAAAAGCAAAACCTAGAAGAATCAACACAAAATGACTTCCGTGATAAAAATTTTTAATGTCTGAGTTGTTAGTACATGTTAGGGATTGTTCCAACATTTTTTACATATCGATTCATTTAATTCTAAAAACAACACTACAGGGTACGTATTCTCAGTATCTCCATTTCAAAAATCAGGAATATGAGCCACAGAGAAGTCCCAGTTCATTCAAGTGGTAAATGATAAAGTAAAAATTTGAACTTGGGAAGTAGTCTCATATCTGAATGAATCAGTAAATAAAAAAGATTTTCTCACACAATAGTAAGTTGACAGGGAGGCAATATCAGCATTGATTAGTTTAGCAACAAAGCATAATGCAGGACTCAGGGTTTTTCCGTCTTGCTAATACAAAAAAAACCCATCCTAAGCTCGTTGCCTTTGCCTCAAGCTAGCCCCCTCATGGTCACAGAATGGCTGCACAGCTCAAAGCATCACATCCTTTCCCAGCAACATTCAGTGCCAGGAGCAGAAGGTCTCTTTGGTTTCTTTTTTTAAAAGTGAGGAAAACTTTTTTAGAAGTCCTTCTGACAGACTTCTCATTGACCAGAATTGTGTCACATGCCCTTTCTTAAACCAATCACTCACAAGAGAAACAATCACAGTTTTGGACATAGACTAATCAAAATTTGCGTTCTCACACTTCATTGGAGTCTAGCCTCACAAAACTATCTGCTGCTCAATTCCTGAACAAATTATTTTTTCAGGTAACATAGAAGAAGGAGGTAATGGCTATTGAGCCAATGGCCAACAGCTTCTGCCACAATTGTCATTTACCTCTGTGAGGCTCTAAGTCAACGACATCTTCTCTTTTGGCTGGTGATTCCTTACCCTTGATTTCTCGTGAGCTATCTCTCTGATCCCTTTTAGGCCACTGATATGATGCATACAAGAGAACTTGAATTTCTGTTGCACAACTATTTGCAAAACCCTATTTGCCAACTTCTCTCCTTCTTACATTTCCCTCTACAGATCCCAGGGGCATGTATTTCTTTGGGCTGACCTTTGCATGTTCATACTAATTGCAGATTTAAACTGTAAGCCCTAACACTCATAAAATCCTAGCTCCCCTCTATAAAAATTCCCCAAAGTCATCCTTAATTTCATATGCTTGCCAAATCAAATCCAAAAGCAAAAGCTGATTTACCTTTGCTGAAACTAAAGCTAAATAAACAAATTCTTGGCTTTAGGGGCACATATTGGTGTCCTCAGTGGCACTTCATAGCAGAGATTTAGGTTAGGAGTTTCCCTGGTTTTTTAAAGTGTCATTAAACTATCATGGCTTAAAAAAATAAAAAAGAGGACCAAGTTTTGCCTTCTACATTTATTATAGATTGGGCACAGGTAACCTTCCTAAATGATCAGAGTAAAGTAGTCCTGGACAAATCATTTGACTCCGTGTTCATACGATGGCTATGCTGCCTTTAACATCTGTAAATCTAACTTTTCCTTTCATTTTTCTGAACACTGCCCCAAGCCCATTTTAACATATGTCTGATAATGAAAACAAAAACAAATACACAACGTTCAAAACGATAGACAGATGTCAGTCCTTTCAGAGTTTGAGACCACTACCTGTAAACAGTGGTCACCCGAATTTCCCTGCGGATCCTATTGCAATTCCTGGGTGAGTCAAGTTCATGTGTCCCGTTTGCCCTGGAGTTCAGCTGAGGTGGCTGATGTAGCAAGAGCAAGCTTAAGTCATAAAGCTCTGTGGTAGTGAATTTGTCCTGGAAGATGAGTTTCCTGTCAAAAGAAAAAGGATTCAAGCACAGGATAGATGAGCTTTTGTCCAGGATTCTTGAATTAATAAAGGTTGAACTTAAAGAATTCATTTAAGGTCTCTCTCAAAAGATTCTGAGTCAGGAAAAAGTATATTTATGTTCAGATGGTACTTTACAAATCATGAAGCCCTTATAAAACATTTTATCTCACTTAAGTGTTAAACAACCCTGTCAGTGAAAGTGGGTTTATTAGTGTCATTTTATAGATGAAAAAATTGAGATTCGAATAGAGGGCAAGTGATTTTTCAGGGTCACATATCCAGAAAGTGGGAGGTCTTAGGAACTTTGGGTCAGAGATAGCTCCACAGTCAGGACAAGGAGTAGGCGTGAGGCAGGGCTGGTCACTGCAGCAGAGGCATCAGTGTGTCTGAGCAATGCTAGGCACGGCAAAGTGTCAGCTCTGCACCTTTCCCATGTGTGTCTTCCGGGCCCCTTAAGGACTCTTTCTGGGCACAATAGATCAGAGTTGTCCTGTCTCCTCATAAGTGAAGTTTGCAGAGCCTATGGTTGAAACGTGTTTCAGTCTATTCCTGGGGTATTCCATTTTAGGGGACCACAAGCAGAGGCACTCCAAAGAAGGGGCTGTCAGGTGAGCTCTCGGGCCCTTGACACCGGCCTGGGAGAAGCGGGGATTTCTGCTCAGCAAGGTCTTTCCACCATGCCACCAGCTACTCCGCCTAGTCTGAATTGTGTGAGAGCACAAAGGACAATACCCAGCTTGCTGGGGAAAAGAATGCTGGTGGAGGGGAAAGGATGTCTTGTTTGAACTTCCCCACAGCCTCCGGGCTCTGGCGTGGAAAGGGAGGACAAATCCCCTTGTGTGAGGGCCTGGGAACAGAGCTTTCTTCCACGCAGTTCTTCCTATCAGATTCGGCCCTATTCTGGTAATTCAATGGGAAATGAATCCACCCAGGAGTCTGGGCTGGCCCCCGAAAGGAAGGTAAACATAACAAAGAGAAAGTCATTGCCAATTTTAGAGACCATGTGTTCACAGGAATAAACAGGAAAACAGCCGAGTGGGAAAATGGGCGTTTCACTATGCCTTATATCTAAAAGGCAATAGGCAAGCCAGAAACATGTTTTATGTCCTTTCATTTGGGTTGGCCAATGGGGGCAAGTGAGGGGTAATAAAATATACACATATTGCTTCACATATATATCTAGGCTTTTAAAAAAATCAGTCTTGCTACACCTAATGCACCGGGAGGTAGTTACATTTTTATTAAATCCAAAAGATTTTTCTCTCTCTGCCTAAATATCTTTGACCACATAGTGAGAGCTTTGGGCCTGTTGGAGAAACATTCTCTAGCTGTGAGGGACAGAGGAAATGGATGTTCAGAGAGAGGCTAAGTGACTTGTCCAGGGCTGCACAGCTTGAAAATGCGAGATCAGGACTCTGACCCCGTCTCCCGACTCCCTGGCTAGTGACTTTCTGTACACCTGGGTAAAATCCAGGCACAGGGAGGAGCCAGGCTCCCTGGCTGGTGACTTTGTGTACACCTGGGTAAAATCCAGGCATGGGGAGGAGCCAGGCTCTCACTACACTTCAAGGCAATATGTTGGTTCTTACTTTTGTCATTTTTACCCAAGGGCTTTCTCCCATCCAAACTACACTGGAGGCATCCACTGTCTCAGCAGAGGGATGCTGATAAGGCATTGGAATAGAAGCGGATGTTTTCTGTCTCCCACACCAAGACTTGAGAGATGCAGGAGCATCTGAGGTCTAAAGGAGTTAAGGCCCAGAAACAGTCGATTTGGAAGAATAAATGAGGTTGCAAGAGCTGGTTCTTCCCACTCCAAAGAGTGGAGAAGAGAGGGGCTTATGGAACAAGGGAGGTTGGGTATTAATAGAGCTCACTGAGAAAGAGGACTGTGCCTTACTCTCACCACACACACTCACACTCTCCCAAGGGGGGTGTGGTGAGTGCCGAGAACGCAGCGGCCTCAGAGAGACCTCGGAGATGGGGCAGGGATAAAGAAGAGACCTTCATGGACCTGTGATGGAAAGCACAGGGCAGTGAGGACATCTCAGGGGCACAGCAGAGTGGGCAGTGACTCGGGACCACATTGCCCCTGCATCACCCCTTCCCTTGCATGCTCCATCGTCACGTAAGCCTCCTGGAATGTAGATACAACCCCAGAGGGGATGGAGCCAAATTATACTTTGAACCATATGCAGTTGCCTCATTTGTTGTTTAGAAATGATCGAACAGCAGCAGTTTCATATTGTTCAGCATAATAGCATGGGGAAGCCAGAACTGCCTGCAATTTAGTTTCTATCACCTGGCAAAACAGGGGTTTGAAGTGGAAATCAAGTTAGGTCACAGTCTAACAAAGACACTAGGACTTCCTACCTTGCTACACTTAATTGCTCAGACACCACGCAGTTTTTAAGACACCTAAGTGCTTGAGGTCAGAGCCTGGGATGTCTCTAAGACATTCAACTCTAACTGGAATGGATTCTCCTCCATGTCCTGCCATTCAGACTTTCATAGTTTCCAGTTTGGAAAATCCATTCCTTACAGTTCGATCCAGTTTAAAATCTTGTCTATATCACAGGATTAGAGCAGAGGTTAGAATGGCAATTTTCAACCTTTGTCATCTCATGGCACACATAAACTAATTACTAAAATTCTGCAGCACACCAAAATATATATATTTTTGCCAGTCTGACACACTCAAAAAATATAAGTATAATTTTAATGCCTTCACACTGGACAGTTATTGTCATGTTGGCTGTTGTCATTTTTTATTTGACAGTCTAAGGGAAACGCGTCAGGTGTTGCATGTTTTGAAAATTCTTGGGGCTCACCAGTGTATCTCTTGTGGCACCCCAGTTGAAAATCACTGGCTTAGAGAAATGCAGGAGCCTACAAATCATCACCTTTATTTTCTAAGTGGGTTGAGTTTTGTTTTAGGCAAGTGGAAGTAGGAGTTTGGTCCCCATTAACTGAGGAATGGTAGCAGGGGAATTGCTGGTAAACTCCAGCACTCACTCCTCTGGGTATAGCCCCTGGGGTGATGTGTAACGATAGGAGTCTGGGAATGGCTAAGGAAGTGATTGTCAGTGAGGTCAGAAGGCAGTGCCCCCCATAAGAGGCTATACCGAGGCATAGCACAGTGACGTGTACAGCCAGAGGGATAGGGCAATACTATAGAATAGTGGTTCTCAAATTTTGCCCCGAGGAACCCTGAGGTGCCTCAGTGAACATATAGGAGCACTATAGTTTACAGCAGTGGTCTTCAACCCCCGGCCCACAGACCGGTACCGGTCCACAGGCCATTTGGTACTGGTCCGCAGAGAAAGAATAAATAACTTACATTATTTCCGTTTTATTTATATTTAAGTCTGAACGATGTTTTATTTTTAAAAAATGACCAGATTCCCTCTGTTACATCTGTCTCTAAGACTCACTCTTGATGCTTGTCTCGTAAGTTCGACAATTATATTTAAAAATACTACAGTTTTTACACCGGTCGCATAATTTTATTTTGTGCATTTATCTGTCCCACCCTCTAAAGGCCGGTCCGTGAAAATATTTTCTGACATTAAACTGGTCCATGGCCCAAAAAAGGTTGGGGACCACTGGTTTAGATTGTTGAGGGAAAGTCATTAACCCCTGTCAGATACTGAATAAAACTACTAGCTCAAGATTACTCAGATTTAACATTAGAGTCTGACATCATATCTTTGTGAAGCTTAGTTTCAGATGGTTGCTATGATAAAAAAGCCAGCTCTATGCAGAAATCAACATGGAATAGGAAATGATAATGGTGATATCCAGTTTGAGTCCAGAGTTAGAAAAGTAGTGCAGTGTTGAACAGGCACACACATCCTATTATTAAGAAATTGTGGTTATTTGAAACTAAAATTACTATCTTATTTCAATCTATTTGCATTTTTTCTAATAGTTACTAGGTCTTTAAAACAATTATTAAATTATTTGGACATGACTAATTAATAAACAAATCTGGGTACCGTATTTCTTTTGACCTGTAAGTGCCATGGAAAATTACTAAGATGGGCCCTGGCCCGTTGGCTCAGTGGTAGAGCGTCGGCCTGGCGTGCAGAAGTCTCGGGTTCGTTTCCTGGCCAGGGCACACAGGAGAAGTGCCCATCTGCTTCTCCACCCCTCCCCCTCTCCTTCCTCTCTGTCTCTCTCTTCCCCTCCCGCAGCCAAGGCTCCATTGGAGCAGAGATGACCCTGGCGCTGGGGATGGCTCCTTGGCCTCTGCCCCAGGCGCTAGAGTGGCTCTGGTCGCAACAGAGCCACGCCCCGGAGGGACAGAGCATCGCCCCCTGGTGGGCGTGCCGGGTGGATCCCGGTCGGGCACATGCGGGAGTCTGTCTGACTGTCTCTCCCCGTTTCCAGCTTCAGACAAATACAAAAAAAAAAAAAAAAAATTACTGAGATGCTAAAGAAGTTGTGAACCAAGAAAATTTGGGAATCTCTGCCCTAGAAGATGAGCAAACTAAGATGAAGTTGGGTCCTTGGGTGAATCACCCTGAATCGCCCAGTTACGTGAGAGAGAAACAAACTTCTGTTTTGTTCCAGCCACTATACTTGGGGCCTCTTTGTTGTAGCAGCTCAGCTTGTTTCCTTGCCACGACTGTGGGGCTCAGTAAACCGTTGCTGATGTTCAGAGCTGGCATGGATTTCCTTCATTATTTCCGAGTTTGGATTTCCTTCTGGAACAGCAGTAAAATAAGAGCTGGGTTATGAAAAAGTAAAACATAGCAACAAAGGATCATGGGAAATAGATAGGAAAGAGCATTGGATGCTTACTGGTTATTTGACTGGGGATAAGTTACTTGAATATAGTAAGATTCCTCATGGGTAAAATCAGAATAGTTTATCCACCTTTTATTCTAGTGGTGGTGGTAATTGAGTAAAATCCATAAAAATATTTTGAGAAGTATTATACAAATAAAAGTAGTCTTTATTATTGTAACATTCATGAAAATACTGACTCAAGGGACCATCTTAAAAGGTGCTTATTGAAGGGAAAGAAAGTCTAAATTAGTGCAGAGGATGAATAATCAAGTTTCTTCTTTTTCTAAAAAATGAGTTGAACTATATTTGTTCAAAGGCACTTCAGAAACACATGTAAACACTGCCATTGAGAGGCTAAATTTTAACAAAGAATCATTTGCCCCTCCAACATCAAATTCCAGCCTGAGAAGCTTATGTGATTTGACTACCAAGACATTCATCAGGACCTCAGAACATTTCATCCTCTTAAGTAGATAAGCAATCATCAGTTTATTGCTTTTTTTCTCTGTCAGTGTCACTGTTAAACCTCAATCTGTCCTATCTGATTTCTTATATTACATTAGTAGGATTTGAATTAATAATTAGTTTAGATAGATCAATCACTTTTCAGAAATCCAGTGAAGAACAGTATGAGAGGTGGCCCTGAAGTGGAGAGAGGTGCCTGGAGTGGACACTGGTCACTCGAAGGCTGTCTGGCATGGACTCTGTGGCGGCCCCCTCTTGAGGGATTTCCCATCATGTGGGGCCTTGGGAGGTAGGAACACAGCCAGGGAATAAGGTTCTGCCACTTGGGCTCTGCTTCCCGTCCAGGCTCTGAAACCTGAAAACCACGGGGCCAGTGATGGTCGTGGAGCACTGTGGATTGAGAAGGGGTGGGTACCCACTACGTGCTGTGACATGGTTCTTTTCAGAACCCCCTTGGTTCCGGGACCCCAGCCTATAATTTAATCAGTAAGCCCCAGATAGCCTTCTAATGACACCCCTCTTTGTAAAAGAGAGCCAGAACCAGTTTTTAAATTTTTGTTAAAAATTTTTTTATTTAATTAAGCAATACCCTAATTAATAGGATGCTCTGCTCTGAAGTGTTATTTTTTATCCACGAACACTTTTTTGAGCTAATTTATAGAGTTACTGGTGCAAAGTGTTAAGCAAGAAAGAGATCAGAGTGATTTTAGAAACAACACTCATCCCTGTCTTGATCTGAAATTCCTGAGTTGGAGATTTAAGATATAGATGGGAAAAGTCTGTGTTCTCTTAAAATGTAACCATGTTTTTATAATTGATATATTCTGCCTTTGTCATATTTTTCATTTGTGTGTGACTGCAAAAATTATAAAAACAAGTTTCTGTTCCCATTTTCCTCTATGGAATTTTTTTTTAAGCCACAATCATGCTTCTGAGAATGTTTATCTCACTTTACTAAAACATCATCCAACCCAACCTCATGGGTATTCTTTATTCTGACACTTATAACTCTGAGTAAGAACACCATCCATCTTGGGAGAAAAACATAAAGAGAATGTTTCTTTCCTAAATATACTTACTATATAATTTAAAGAGTGTCTGTGGTAGAGAAGGGGAAGAATGAATTTTTCTTGAAACCTTTGAGGGGCTAGTTATTCAACACTGTCTGTTTTTTTTTTAAGTAGTGTAGTCTTTTAAAAAATTTTTTTTTATTTATTCATTTTAGAAAGGAGAGGGAGAGACAGAGAGAGAAGGTGGGAAGAGCTGGAAGCATCAACTCCCATATGTGCCTTGACCAGGCAAGCCCAGGGTTTCGAACCGGCGACCTCAGCATTTCCAGGTCGTCGCTTTATCCACTGCACCACCACAGATCAGGCTCAACACTGTCTATTTTAAATAAACATTATCATCTAAAATCATTAAGAAGTTAGGTCCTTGGATGTTGACTTTCTTTTTTGTCCTGGGAGGTAAACCCAGGGGAATGGATGCAACACCAATGGCTACACTTTGGTGATATTTGCTTTGAAGAAGAAACTGTAATTAGGAATGCAATTCTATCTTTTTGTGTATGAAATTATTTAGCTTATCTTTTTTTTTTCTTTTCTAAGTGAGAAGAGGGGAGATAGACAGACTCCCACATGCACCCTGACCAGGATCCACTCAGCAACCCCTGTCTGGGGCTGATGCTCTACCCACCTGGGGCCATGATTGCAAGTGAGCTATTTTTAGCACCTGAGACAGAGGCCCCACGGAGACATCCTCAGTGCCCTGGGGCTGATGCACTCAAACCAATAGAGTCATGGCTGCAGGAAAAAAAGGGGGGGAGAGAAGGGGGAAGGGGAGAGGTGGAGAAGCAAATGGTCACTTCTTCAGTGTACCCTAACAGGGAATCAAACCCAGGATATCCACATGCTGAGCTGACACTCTACCACTGAGCCAACCAGCCAGGGCCGTAACTTACCTTCTTAATTTTTGATTCTGCTTTCTTTGTTCTGATTACCGAGTTCAATCAGTTCTTTCAAGTTATCTACATCTCTCGAACTCTGCTGCCCCTATCTTGGTCCAGGTTGCTACGATCTCCTGCCCATGTTAACACAACTTTTTATCTGCTTTCATTGCCTCCATTCTCACTCCCAGCCCCCAGTCCCCAGTCCATTTCCAATAGTGAGAGAAATCTGCTGAAAACATAAATCTTGTGACTTTATCCTCTGTCAGATATCATTCAATGACTTCTCACTGTTCTTAGGGTAAAAATAAAAAATGTTAACAGGCTGAGAAGGCCAGCGTTATCACTTATTCTTAAGATTAAAAAAACATGCCTACAAGATGGAAAAGTTTTACAGTTTATTATTTTAAACAAATTCACCAGAGCTAGGTTTTGAAACTCGTAACTTGCACCGGCCTCATCTTTCAATAGCTCTTAGTCAGTAAATAATCTGTCAAATTTTATACTTTTGACAAAGGGGGGAAAAAAGACCTGAAATGGTGAAGCAACAGAAATGTCTGTTTTGATAGAAAGGAGATGTTGAAACTAAGCAAAACTGTTTAAGTTGGCAAAATCTAGAGCCAAGAAAAAAGGAAGCAAAAAAAGCCAAACCCATCCATCAAGCCAGGCCTGGGAAGTGCCCACATCCAGGCTGGAGCAGGCAGTCCCCAGAGTCGAAAACTTTGTAGGCAAAATGTAGCTTTGACCTGTAGTCACCCTTTATAAAGGGAAAAGGATACATATGTGTATCTGTGGGAACCAAAACAAAATTATATGATTTTGGAATAAAATTGTTCAGGCTGCAATAGCTTTCTCAGTGGGCAACTGGCCATGCATCATAAAGAATGCCGGGTGCCAGAGGGATCTCTTTAATATCCGAAATGAATAACAGCTCTATTAGCCTCTGACTCCAGATAAATCGGCCTTTGGGCTGATTTCCTCCAGAGCCCCAGTCTCCCAACAAGAAAGGACTCATGCAAAACTCAGTTTATTTTTTATTCCCCTAGCAGTAAGTGATGGATCAAACATGCATATATCCACTGCTTGCTTTAGGTTAAGGTTTAGGACATCTGCAAAATGGCTTGGTTGCATTTGAAAGTTCTTGCATCTGTGCTGGGGATGAATTCTTTACATAGTGAATAATAATATCTTTATTCTCTGGAGGAAAGGTTTGGAGACTATTATATGTTAGGCACTTTGCTGTATTATCTTGTTAAATGTTCACAGTGTAGCTATGGTTACTCCCATTCTACAAATGGAGGGATGGAGTCCTAGAAATAGAATAGACATCTGCTGTTTCCTCCATGCTCAGCATCCTTCCTTCCCCCTTTCCACCCTAATTTTCTTTAAAGGACATGCCATCCGCAGTCTTGAAGGGTTAGCACGATGCTACCACCTGTGGAGTCTTGCTCTCTTCCAGCTAATCCTCTGCTTTTCCCGAAGAATCCCAATCACGGGGATGGAAAATGGTTGGAGCCCTCCTAAAGTGTCTGTTACCATGACCCCCCTTCTGGTCTTTCCTAAGAACTGGTCTTTCAGCTTTTCTTGTAGCACTTCCCTTCTGGCCTAAGCTGTCCAGTGAGTTTCTATTGCTTGCAATCCCATCGCCGATAGCCATGGCTGAAACAAGAGAGTCAGTAGCAAACACTCATTCCCATTGCTAGTTCCCTCACTCTTTCTGTTCCCTTTCCTGCTGCCCATGGTCATGTTTGTTAGGCACTGGGTGCTTGATGCATGTGGGGCCCAACCCTCTCTCACACAAGGAGACTGAAGGAGGTAGTGTGTGCCGTGCTCTCTGAGCTCAGAGCCCCAGCCTAAGACTCTGGGTTTGTGTTTCTCAGAAACATACCAACTGAGTTCCTATCTCAGTGCGATCTGGAGGTGAACAAACAATCTTGTCGTCTCCAAGTATCTAGTCTCTGGACTGCTTCTGTGTCTGAAACTTCACCATGAGGACCACTAGCCGTGTGACTGTTTCTGAAAGTTCTAGTCGAGTAGTATGAAGCTAAGGGCTTAACTCATACATGATCATAGGGGTCTATTTAGTAACTGTTGATTACCTAATGCTTATGCAGTTCTTTGTAATGAAAAGTTATTCATCATAAAAAACATATACACATTTGAAAATTAATGGTATAACCCTGTGGGATACACGTTAAGAGACAGAGTCAGTGGACAATAAAACACACAGATGGATTTGAAGATCTCTTTGCAAAAACTCTATGTGCCCCCTACCAAAACAAAACAAAACAAAAACCACATAACCTACAGGTGGGCAACCATTGCATTTATCCGTGCAGTGTTTATTATCACATCAGAAGGGCCGTGGGGAATAGCACCCTGACAGAGAAGTGTTCTGGTGTCTCCCTACTACAGAAACCCAGAGAGGACGGCTCCCGGGGGGGCCTGGATGTACAATAGGTTCCGCGGACCCCTTAGAGAGGATTAGTGACTTGAAGGATGGCTGTACATTTTGCTGTTTTATGGTTTGTTTGGGTTTTTTGGAGCCAACTCTTTTTTGAAAATGAGCGGTGGAAATGAAGTAAGTACAAGTCCTGATTTTAGGAACACTCAGTATATATACTAAACTCTACTTGTAAATCTTTCCTTTCTTCCCTTTAAAAGTTTCCCGGCCAAAACCATTCTAATTTGGTCGTATCTTCTTCTCTACGTGGACAAAAAGGCTGACGAACACTCATCTTTTGGAGCTCTTATTGTTTTCTAGTATTTTGTAATAGAAAGTGTTTTTAAATCGCATAATTTATTATTTTTTTTAAAATTCCTTGCTGTCCCTGAAGATTTCTTAGAAAAGGAATGATTTTTTTTTCATGTTGTAATCCTTGGCTCTCTACTTGCCCTTATTATTGTTAAAGTTCATTACTGAAGGTAAATAAAAATGATATCAGTATCATAATAAAGTGTGATAACCAATAAAGCAAAACACACCATACTCATCTTTTCTTGGCCTTGAGTCAGTATTGATGTTCACACCACTTTCCAAAAGGCAGAATAGGGTCTGCCATGTACAAGCTGTTAGACCTTGGGCAAGTCTTGCCCTGGGCTGTGGTTTGTTCATCTGGAAAATGGGGCTGCGTGGAAGCAATGGTACGACTGATGGAAAGAAAACCTCGGCCCTGGCCGGTTAGCTCAGTGGTAGAGCGTCGACCTGGCGTGCAGGAGTCCTGGGTTTGATTCCCGGCCAGGGCACACAGGGGAAGCGCCCATCTGCTTCTCCACCCCTCTCCCTCTCCTTCCTCTCTGTCTCTCTCTTCCCCTCCTGCAGCCAAGGCTCCATTGGAGCAAAGATGGCCCGGGCGCTGGGGATGGCTCCTTGGCCTCTGCCCCAGGCGCTAGAGCAGCTCTAGTCATGGCAAAACGACGCCCCGGAGGGGCAGAGCATCGCCCCCTGGTGGGCAGAGCGTCGTCCCTGGTGGGCGTGCCGGGTGGATCCTTGTCGGGCGCATGCGGGAATCTGTCTGACTGTCTCTCCCCATTTCCAGCTTCAGAAAAATACAAAAGAAAAAAAAAAAAAAGAAAGAAAACCTCAGATGGCTTGGTACATGGCAGGTCCACCCACAAAGGACAGCTGTTGATTTGTCTGTCCAAAAGACTATCAGGCTTAGTTGGAGATTTTTATTGAGGCTTCAAGTTTATGACATTTTTAACTTTTGTTATAATAAAAAAAAAGTACTTAACAAGATTGCTCATAGTAGCTTTACTCACAAATAAATGAATACATTTTCAAGCTGGAAACAGCTCAGCCCATCAACAAAAGAGCAGACAAAAAACTGGCCTGTTCATACAAAGGCATACTGACTGCTCCGCAAGCAAAAGGCATGAGCACCTAATCTACGCAGCAACAGGGACGGCTCTCAAAGCCACTCTGCTGAGTGAAAAGAAGCCAGACACAAAGGAGTCCATAATTTATGGTTGTACACAATTAATCTATGGTAGAAAAGAAAAACGGAATAGTGGTTTCCTCTGGAGAGTGCGGGCTGGGGGCAGCAGAGAAGGGATTTGAAGGGGCTTCTCGGAGTGATGGTCACGTTCTGTATTTGGATAGAGGTTTGGGATAGATGTGTCAGAGGTCATCTACTGGCACATTCAAGATCTGTGCATTTCATTGAATGTAAATGTTACCTCAAAAGAAAAACAGACAAGTGCAAACAAATATTGGATTCTAGTTAATAATATGGATGCTGAAATGTTTAGGAGTGAACTACTTATGTCCGCAACTTGGCAATGCATCAAAAAATAAGATAGACGGATGGATGGACTTATGGCTAGATAGGTGGTAAAATATGTGTGGTAAACTGTTAAACGTAGAATTTAGGCAGAAGGGATGTGAACGATCACATGAAAGTACAAAACTTTCAACTTACTGAGCTGAGAATGTTCATAACGAAATATTGGGGAACAAATTCATGTTTAAGTAGGACAAATAACTTCAGACCCCTGTAATGCTTTCATTCACTCATTCACTCAAAGAAAGAACTTCTACTGCATTCCTACTATATTCCAGACACACCACCTTTTTCTCTTTTGCCTGAACAGTGGCCCCCAAACACACTGTGCTGACCCACTGCCTTTCTCCTTCTCTCTGTCTCCACTGGCCCATCACCTCTTTCAAGTAAGTCTCTGTTCTATTTCTACTGCCTCTGAGCTCCTGCCTGAGAAGCTCTGTCTTCCTTCTCAAGGTCTAATCACAGATCTTGATCAAGTTGAGAAGGATCAAGAGAGAGCATTAGCTGGGAATCCGAAACTCTGGACAGTTCTGGGCATGAGCCATGCATGGCACACACTGTTCCCGCTGCCTCAAACACTCTTCCCTTCCCTTCTCACCCAGTTAAGGTCTATTCCTCTTTCAGATCTCAGATCAGCATCAATGGTTCAGGGACACTTTCTCTGAGCTCCTTGATTAGGTGTCAACCCTCCTATTTTCAGTTGTCACTGTTCTAAGGTCCTGCATTTGGAAACATTTCTCACAATGGTCATTTTACATCTGCTGGTAAAATGCTTTCCTTGTGTTTCTGTCCCCACCAGACTGTGGGGGCTCCAGGAGGCAAGGACCAGGATTGTCTCACCACTGTCTCTCCAGTCCCTACCCGAGTAGCTGGCATAGGATAGACACAACTTAGTTAATTGAAGGAAGGAGAAAGAAGAAGGGTGTGTGGCCATGAGAATGCATACAGTTTATCTCCAAACTCAAGGGAGCACAGGTGGTCAAGGGTCCCTTCACTGGGCTCTGAGGTTTAGTTTCATATTGACATGGAGGCCACACCATGGGTGGGCTGCTCCCAACCAATGACCTAGCACAGCGGGACACTAAGCCAGTCCTGTTCCTGGGAGACATGAGACCCCTTAGATGGCCAACTTTGTCTCAAGGACTCCCTAACAGAACTGGCAAGCCTTCTTTCAACTGCACAGCAGTCTAGAACACTTACATCCAGTCTTCTTTCCCTCTTTCCTCCACTCGGGTCAGACTTGAATCACCACGTGACCACTATCCAAGTCTTTCCTAGTGTCTTCCCCATTTCCTCTAGCAAAGCATTTCCTCTAATAAAACCCTTGCAAACTGCATCCCATTTTGGCATCTGCTTCTGAGAAGATCCAAATTCACATAGAGGGAGGCAATGAATCAATGAGTGAATGAACTAGCACTGTCTTGGCCCAAAGTTATACCCTGACTACCTCATGCTACCTTGGAGTTGCTTACTTACGTTGCTCCTGAGCTGTATTGTTATTTATATTTCCATTACTTCAGTGTCTCGCCTCCATAGTTAGCTCCCTAAAGGGTAAAGGAATGGCCAGTGTGCTTTGTGGAGTCTTCTCCTACCTTTCCCAGACCGGAAAGCAGCACCCGTAATACTTTGCACACAGAGAAAGCAAAGTACTAGGCACTCAACAAATAGCCACAAAATTATGAGAAGCAATATTTTTCAAATTGCGTTGTGATCATTACTGGGTCAATTGAGTACATCTCAACCACCATTAAAAAAAAAGAAAGAAAGAAAACTGAATCAGACAGGATAGATATCAGGATATGTCATAGAAAGATGTCAGTTTTGTGTCCTGAATGTTTTCTTTTGGTGTTTTACATATAGGTGCGTTTCTACCAGGCCATGGAGTGAAATGTATTTCTTATTTCTTGAAAGAAATTCTTTTCAAAAGGTATTTCCTAATCAAGATGGGAGAGCAGCTCTGAACAAGGGATTGATTTTCACAGACAGAAACCTCGGTGGTTCTCAGCCAGCTGGGAGAGACCCAGGAGTGAAGTGTATTAGGAGGCTTTGTCTGTGACAGCAAATCTATTGAAGGTAGAATTTTTCAAACATACTTGAGCACTGAATGCCTCCTCCCTCTTTTATTTTTAACCTCCCCAGAGCATCTATGACTCTCCCCAGACACAACCGTGGAGACACCACCCCAACTCATTCCTCCCACGCCACCCCGCCAACCCAGTAGATTCCTCACTAAACTGACCCTGTGGCAGGGCCCTCCCATCTCTCTTGGTGCCTGACCTTTCACTCAGACAATGAATTTGTGTGAGCCTTTTTCATGTGCCATGGAACATGGATGCCAAATGACTTTTTCTTATTATGCCCTAAATCAGTGGTCCCCAACCCCCAGGCCATGGACCAGTACCGGTCCGTGGGCCATTTGGTACTGGTCTGTAGAGAAAGAATAAATAACTTACATTATTTCTGTTTTATTTATATTTAAGTCTGAATGATGTTTTATTTTTAGAAAATGACCAGGTTCCCTCTGTTACACCCGTCTAAGACTCACTCTTGACACTTGTCTCGGTCATGTGATACATTTATCTGTCCCACCCTAAAGGCCGGTCCGTGAAAATATTTTCTGATATTAAACCAGTCCGTGGCCCAAAAAAGGTTGGGGACCACTGCCCTAAATGGCTCCAGGATGCATTTGCACTCTCACTCCTGGCTCTTCCGTGCCATGTGCATGCATTTGCAAGATAGCAGGCAGTCACCCTACTAACTCCTGGGCCACGAGGAGAGGGAAGTGAAGTGGACCACACTGGGACTGAGCGCATGACCTGGACCTCATTTCCTGCTCGGTGATACAGAGTTAAATAGTCAGAATGCTCAAAACAAATGAAAAGCAGATCTTATGAGCTCAGCAGAAAGCTGCTCCTCTCCTATAATTAGCAAGGAGATTAGGCTGAATTAGAGAACACGATGGGAGTGAGGAAATCATGGTTCTAGACCTTGTCCTCATTGTGGGACCTTGGCAATTCCCCGTGCCTTATAGGTAAAATAGATGTTAATCTGAGTCAGTGATTTTCAACCAGTATGCTGCAGCACACTGGCACGCCTTGAGAATTTTTAAAACATGCAACACCTGACTATTTAGTCAGGGGCACTGATCTCTTTCCCTTAGATTGCCAAATAGAACAATGACAACAGCCAGCACAATAGCTGTCCAGTGTAAATGAGTCAAAACTATACCTGTTTTTTTAATATCTATTTTTTGATCAGATCAGCAAAATATATAGATTATATATTTTTTGGTGCTCCACAGAATGCTAGGAATTAGTTTATGTGTCCTATGGGATGAAAAAGGTTAAAAATTGCTCGCGTAAGTGATCAAAACGACACAGAACAGTAGGGGGAGGAAAGGTCTCAGAAGGCTTCAGTTCGCAACTTTGGTTGAACAGATAAAGAAACTGAAGCCCAGAGAGCCCCACTACCCTGTACAAGTCCACACAGCATTTCAGTGGCACAGCGCAGGGGGGAACTCACGTGTTGGACTACTGTTTCATTCAGTCCGTGCTTATCTGACAAGGCTGTCTTCCTGAGCTTCCCTGTCTAGTGGTGTTTTTCTGCATATAAAGCAATTCTTGTAGAGAGGCAAACAGCATACACAGCTCATCTTAGAGGTCTTTAAATGGCCTCTAAAACAAGATAAGAAACAATTACAGAAACTGTAATCGTTCAACAGCAGCATTTGCATACTCTGGTATTTCTAAGTGCTCCGAACATCTTATTAGTGCAATATAAGTACATGAAGCATTTCTCCTATTTCCTCTTGGCAAACTTTTCCCTTAATTCCAAATAAATGGTCTTTGCATTATTGGGTGTTTGTTCAGCCTTTTAATTTATTAAGCCTCTCAGGTACAGTGTTTAGAAATCCAACTAAACCAGTTTGAACAAAAAGGAGAATTTATGCCTCATATAAGTGGAAGTCTATTCACCATTGGATTCACAGACTTAAACAAAATTGTAGTTTGGTCTTTCTCTCTTGTTTTCACACGACCTCCAAACCCTGCACCTCCCTGGGTGGTGGGGGCCTCATTTTCTCCTAAAGATGCCCTTTCTCCAGATGGTTCAGAGGACCTTTACCAGCAGCCTATTTCTCGCTCTCATAACAAAAATAAGACTTTTCTAACTCTAAATAAAAAAATCCAAGGGAATAACTCTGATTGGTTCTGCTAGGGTCACTTGGTCACTTTAGACTAATAACTGGGGTCAGGTAATTAGATTATTATGAATGGCTGAGTCTAAGTTATATGCCTACATCTATGGCCAGGACCTCCATCTCCTGGAATTAACATTCCCAGTAGAATCTGATGATTAAGTCTGGGGAGGAGCACTTCCCAAACCAAGATACAAAGCCAAATGTGAATGGTTAGTTGATTTGGAAAGCTGAAATTATGCGTGAAACAAGCAGTCTACCTAAATTCCAGTAATGATGTCATTGTCTGGGACAAATTATTTACTTGTTCACATCGTGTGCACAAGAAATAATGTGTTTGCAGAAATAATGCAGCATCATGAATTTGGCTGATCTAACTCCTATTCTCAACCTTGCCTATAGCTACCTTTTAGGTAGAGGGCCAAGTTATATAGTTATATTATTCTGACCAATGAGACATAAATGTGTGTTATTCTGTGATTCTTGGGAAAGCATATACATACCAGATATAGGTATTGTTTCTTCTCTCTTCTTTCTTCTGATGGAAGATGGATGTAATATCTGGAGTTGCAGCAGCCATCTTGCAACCATGAGGCACAGCCCAAAGAATCATGAGCTGCAAACCAGGGCCAGAAGCTACTGCCTTGAGACTTTTTGTTATGTAAGAAAAATGACCCCCTATTTGTTTAAAACACTAGAGTCAGATTGTCTGATATTTGCCACCAAAATATTCCTCATACAATGGATAAATCAGATTTAGATGTAATCATAAATAAAATCTTAAAAGCTATGGAATTCTGGTACAGGTCTGTGCCTCTGTTTTACTCTTAGAGATTTCAGTTATCCATCATTTCAAACTCTGGGGAGGATGAAGAAGACACACTTCTCTCACCCAGAGGAAGCTTACAATTATATAGAGCTTAAAATTTAGGCCAATGTTTAACAAAGAATTCCTTCTCATGTTAATTCCCCAGTGCTGTAATTAAACCCATTTGCTTTTTATTTCATCCTCAGCAGAGCTCAAGAATGGCTAGTAACCATCTTTTTAAATAGGAGAGATGACTTAATTAAAATACTCTCCCATCTCTGTGGTGTGTGCAGTGTATGTGTGTATATGTGTGTATATGTGTGTGTGTGAGAGAGAGAGAGAGAGAGAGAGAGTTGGTTTTCTCTGGTTAATTAATATGAATATCTCTGAATTTCTTAATAAATATATATATTTCAAAGCTCTAATTTTTATGTGAGATTTGATCAAACAAAATCTTATGTTAGGAATTTTAAAAACTTGTGTGGATGCCTGACCTGTGGTGGCGCAGTGGAGAAAACCTTTACCTAGAATGCTGAGGTCACCAGTTTAAAACCCTGGGATTGCCTGGTCAAGGCACATATGGGAGTTGATGCTTCCTGCTCCTTCCCACCTTCTTTCTCTCTCTCTCTCTTTCTCTCTTCTCTGAAATGAATAAATAAAATAAAAATAATTAAACAAACAAACTTGTGTGGTCACTAAAGATCTCGGGTCTAGCTTGAGTATAACATTGTAACAACTTTTTGGTCCTTGATTCCAAATCCTTCCAGCCCAAAGCTGGAGCCGCACAGCCTCTCCTGGGTGATTAAGTCTTCATGTTTGTGACTCTGGCTTCAAATTCTGGAATCAAAATTGCTCCTGAGCAGAGGAATCAGGTGAAACCTAGGCTTAGGGACACCTTCCACTGAATAGAGTCATCTGCCATGATCGCTTTAGCCTTGCTGTCCTAGTTCACCAGTGACTGAGTTCCTTACATGGTCTTTAATTTCCCTTTCTAGGGATATTTTTTCTGTCTAGTCTTGTCTCTTTTCTTCTGGTAACTGTGCTCTAGTTCTCCTGCCCCTACTTTACTCCCAATCCTTGTGGTTCCATTGGCATTGACTCCATCTTCAGACCCAAGGGTGAGCATGTGACTCAGGCCTGGCCAATCAGAGCATCTCATCACCTCAGCCACAGTGATTGGTTCAGAGATGGCCATGTGACTGAGTTAGGCTATTCGAAGCCAATGACACTCAGTGATGAGACTTCCATAAAAGTGATTGGGAAAGGCAAGCCCCTTCCCACAAGGATTGCTGAGAGGAGAAGGTATGAGGCTGGCATTATTAGCAGCCATCTTGCCACCAAAAGGACAAGTCTTTTAAGAAAAAGCTGAGAGTGAAAGCCAGATCTTGAAGACACTGTTTGAACCCTGGGTTCAGCATAAATCAGTATTTTCTATTGACTTTCTTATTTCATGATCCAACACATTTCCTTTTTTGCTTAAGCCAATTTAAGTGGATTTCTTGCCCTAAACCCTACTGTCTTCTGCCCAAGGCCCCACATCTTATTTGGATTAGACACCTTGTATGTGCCATGAGTGTACCTCTCACTTAAACTTTCCACATCAACCATCCTAAGGACTGATCTACAGGACCTTCCTGAAACCCAGGTCTTCACCTGCTTGTCCCTGTAGAAATTAGCAGGGGCCTTCGTGTCCTACCCATATCCCTAGTGGTTCTTTCACTGATTGCTGCTAAAGACTCACACTGCAATCCTTGCCTGGGACATGCCCTCAGGAGACTGGAGTTGCCTCTCTCTGTGGTACCGGAGAGTGACAGCCCCTCACCTGGGACTGAGGCTAGACTTCACTGGAAACCACATCCTTGCTGAGCTTGTCTTTCCCGATTCGTCAATAAGTAACTTTCACAAGGATGCCTATTTCAAGCTCTGCTTCTAGGGAGCCTGTTATCCATGACCTATGGCATGTCATCATTTCCAAAGATGGCAGCCACAGTGTCTCTCAATCCACATCCTCTTCTTCTAATATGACTTGCCTCCCATTGAGTCTGAGTGAATGTGTGAAGGTTTTGAGTGAAAGTGACGCTCTGGGACTCTGAGGCTGGGCCAGAAGAGGCGGTGGAGTATCTGCTTTGCTCATGGGAACTTGTAGAAACCTTCAGCCTTCGGTTGAGTATGTGAGTCCTCGGATTAGCTCATGAAGGGAGACTACTTGAAGAGGCCCTGATACAAGATGAGAGAGAGACAGAGAGAGAGAGACTGACAAGCCCAGCTCCTCCAGCCTCCCGCTCCCAGCTTTAGCTACCATGAGACACCCTGAGCCAGAACAGCCAGCCAAGTGCTTCCTGAATTCCTGATGCATAGAAAACATAAGAGATTAAAAAAAATGGTTGTGGTTGTTTTAAACCAATACATTTTGGAGTGATTTGTTGCTCAGTAATAAAATCTGGAACATGACCGAAGACATCAATCTTTAGCCTTTATCCTAATATGTATTATGGTCTGATCTTCCTTCATCCTGTCTTGCAGCCCTAACAAGCAGTATCTGTTGGTAGCCCTGCTGGCACACACACTTGGAAAAGCTGTGACTTTCCAGGTTTCCACCATCTGGAAATGCGGTAACACTGGCATTTGTGGGTTATCGTTCATTCCACCACCACCCAGGAGGGTTTACGTATCAGGAATAGATGACACTCTACTTGCTGTGTGGTCAGGCAGATGAGCCAGGGGCTGTATTTTCCCTCCTGAACACATTTTACTTGTAATATTAATAATGCTTTCTGGGAAATTCCCAGATGTGAGGCTTTGAAAATCCTGAAGCAGCCGTTAATTGTACCTTGGTTTTATTTAAGTAAAAAATGCGAATGAAAGTTTTTTCTGCGTGTCATAATAAGAAACAAAAAGAGAAACTTGAAGGTGAAGTTTGTTGGTCATTCTCAAAAGTGGCAGGGATACAATCTGTCATCGTTCCTGGGCCAAAGGGCTCTCTCTCTCTCTGAATGATCTGAGGATTGATGAGTGCTAATGTGCAAATCCTATGAAATGCGCATGTGTGTTTTCAAGGGCTTAGAGGTATTTTTCTTGCATATTTCCATCAACATGTCTAAAACATGAAAATGAGCATCTAAAAAATATTGCCCTGTTAAAAAAAGAACTAATACGGCCACACAATGGTTGCCTACCCAGGCAAAACACCACCTGCGCTTAGAAAAAGACATCTCTGGCTTAGTTTTGTTTTGTACAATAGTATGGACAAAAAGGAAAGGCCGGAAGAAGATGAGGGGACTGTTTGAG
Source organism: Saccopteryx bilineata (assembly GCF_036850765.1). NCBI lineage: Eukaryota > Metazoa > Chordata > Mammalia > Chiroptera > Emballonuridae > Saccopteryx > Saccopteryx bilineata. Next base: position 32,651,870 of record NC_089499.1, read on the forward strand.
GGGATTTTTGCTTCAGGTTATTAATGTTACACTTAAAAATATCTGTCTGCCACTGAAAGGTCACGGTTGGCATTCACTGCTCAACGGCTGATACACCTCTGTAGAAGCAGGGACCAGCAGGGTACATCCGGGGCAGGTGGGTGAAATCACGCTGCTGGGAGGGTCCCACTTGAACAGAGTTGTCTCCGATTCTTCTCTTCCATTCCCGTGCTTCTCACTGTTCTAGCTAAGTGTTTCTGAACAACAAGGAACCCCCAAATATAGTGGATTAAACAACCACCATTGTGTTTTTCCTTATGATTTTTGTGGGTCAGGATTTGGGGAAGGCTGGGTGGGTGGTTCTGGCTTGGTTCTTTCAGGCATTTTCAGTCGGTGAGGGGCTGGCCTGGCCTGAGGCTGGCAGGGCATCGCTTTCTCTCTTCATGTGGTACCAGGTCCTCTCTGTATGGCTGGTTTGAGCTTCCTCAAAACATGGCAGCCTTGGCCCTGGCTGGTTGGCTCAGTGGTAGAGCATCGGCCTGGCGTGTAGAAGTCCCGGGTTCGATTCCCGGCCAGGGCACACAGGAGAAGCGCCCATCTGCTTCTCCACCCCCCCCTCCTTCCTCTCTGTCTCTCTCTTCCCCTCCCACAGCCAAGGCTCCATTGGAGTAAAGATGGCCCGGGCGCTGGGGATGGCTCCTTGGCCTCTGCCCCAGGCGCTGGAGTGGCTCTGGTCGAGGCAGAGCGACGCCCCTGAGGGGCAGAGCGTCGTCCCCTGGTGGGCGTGCCAGGTGGATCCCGGTCGGGCGCATGCGGGAGTCTGTCTGACTGTCTTTCCTGGTTTCTAGCTTCAGAAAAATACAAAACAAAAACAAAAACAAAAAAAACATGGCAGCCTCAAAGCAGATGAACTGTCTGCATGGTAACTGAAGGTTTCACGAATGTGTAAGTGCATGCTTCATTGCCTTCTAGATACAGAAGTCACATGGCTTTACTGATGCCACATTCTATTAATTACAAGTGTGTCCCAAACTGCCAGATGAAAGAGAGGGAAATTCAACTTCACTTTTTGATGGGAGAATGACAAGGTTCTGGAAGAGCATGTGAGGCTAGACAAGGTGTTGCAGGCCATCTCTGGAAAATACATTTAGCCACACTGCTCAAGCCTGGCTTTTCAATGTTCCCATTGATTTTGTAAACTACGCGAAAGCCTTTCAATAATTTTCTTTACTCCTTAAGGACATCAGAGCTCATCCCTCTGGTGTGCAAAAAGAACCCTGGATGGCACACTTTTGATTTTATAAAAATGAAATTTACTTATAAACTGGGGTTAGAGAAAAGACAATGAGAGAGGTAGGTGACTTTGGACTTAGTTTCCCTCCTTGAGATAATGAGATCAGCATAATGACCTTGAGAAGAAAGCAGAGATGAGAATAAAACCTTGCTTTGTTATCTCTTGACCACCAAGGTCCTGTCCTGCGTGATTTAACTAGCTGTCTTTTCAAGAAGTGATAACACTTGTAAAATATTGATAATTCCTTAATAATAGCATTAGCAAAGATGCTTGATACTAATGCCCCGAGAAGAAGGCAGATGTTTGAGTTTGGCCTGTTGCCATCCCAGCTGTTGCTTAGCCGAAGATGGGTGCCAAAGCCGCACTGTAGGCCTGTTGAAACCCTCTCCTGCTTCCCCCAGACTGCCTGGGCTGTCAGTCTGTGTCTTGATATGGAGGCCTGGAAACTCTAAGGGCTGAGAGAAATGGCCTCCGTGGGGATGGATGGCCAGCTCTATTCCAAAATGTCCATTTCAGCTGAGTAGAGATGACTGACAATGGGAAGGAGGAAAGTGGGCCTGCAGCCACTGCCATTTAAACCCTCTAAATGCATTTCAGAGAGGGATGGGGAGAACAAAATGAGCCAGGAAGAAAGAAAGAGCAAGCTTTGCAAGAAACAGAATCCAACATATAAGTATTAGCTCCTAGTATGAATGGTATTGTGGTCTGAGTGTACCCCCTCAAAATTCATATACTGTAGTCTTACCCCCCAAGATGATGGTAGTAGGACGTGGAACCCCTGGGAAGAGAATAAGTCACGCAGGTAGAGCCCTCATAAGTGGGAACAGTGCCCATAGGAAAAAGGTCCCAGAGAGAGCCTCTGACCTTTGTGCCGTGTGAGGTTATATCAAAAAGATGGTTATCAAGGAAGTGAGCCCTCATCAGACACTGAATCTGGTGGGGGAGTGCATGATCGCGGACTTCTCAGACCTCAGAACTGTGAGATATAAATGGCTGTTGTTTATAAACCATCTACTCTACGGTGTTCAGTTACAGCAGCCTGAATGGACTAAGACAAATGGTATTCACCGATTTGTTCATTTATTCTTTCTTTGTTTTATTCATCATATTATTTTAGAAGCCAGGGCATTCTGGAAAATGGAGAAATGAATAGCTCTGAACCCTCATGTAGGTAGGGAAATAGGAGAGGATTTCACGGCTACATATCAGGCAGTGCAGTTAAGTCTCAGTTATCTCAGTTAACAAATCCTCTTGGAAGGAAGGTCCTTTATGTGGAATCATAGTTGGAAAGATTTTTTAAGAAGCAGATATCATAAATGCAGTCGTGTTCCTACCATAGACCTGAACCGCATGCTAACAGTTAAGGGGGAAATAACTTTTAACTGTTAAGAGTTTCCTTCTACACAGAATGGGGTGGGGTGGGAGAAGGCCCCTACGTTAGTTTACTAGTCATCAATGTCAAGCATCAACTGACTAATATACCCCCCCTTATATCACACACATTTATTATATTAGCATAATAGGTACTCAGATGTGCCAAGAATAAAACTTATGTTTCTATATTTTAGAAGGGAACAGAATGGCAGAAATTTATTCCTAGTCGATTTCAAGGTTGGCCTCATCTCCTCTAGAGTTGTGCATAAGTCCTGGGGGCTCACATTGTGTCGAAGCGGGAGCAAGATTTAGGGTGCCTGGGCTATGTCAGCAATGTCCAAGGTAACATCCACGGAGACAACTTCGCATGGTCCGGTGGTCTATTGTTGTTTCATACTGCTCTCTGCTGTACTATCCCCAAGATCTGTCACAAGTTTCCTGTTGGCCCTGGTCTCGTGGTTAACTCTGCTGTTTCTTTCAGAACATGAGAGTATTTCTGCTGCTTTTGTTCCTTCATTGACTACAGCAGGGGTCTCAAACTCAACTCAGCATGTGGGCCGCAGAGCAAGATCACAGCCGTTTGCGGGCCGCACTAGGTCTACAAAAGGCAACTGTTACGCAACACTTTTCAGTGTCACAAAACGACCAGAAACTGTAGTTTGCATCACAACTGCTATTAACTAAGCTAATATCTAGCTAGGATGCTAGAGAAATGAAAAATACAAGTAGGCCCCTAGGCTTACTTAATTTTATCCAAAATATTTTGAACTTCGTGGATTAGTCTGCGGGCCGCAAAAAATTGTTCGGCGGGCCGCATGCGACCTGTGGGCCGCGAGTTTGAGACCCCTGGACTACAGGCCTCTTTGTGGGGTAATTACAGTCCTTTATCACTACAGTGCTTCTCTTAGGTGCTTAAGGAGTCATTTCTTCTTCTACAGTGTGGTGTGGTCCAGGGAACCTGGAGGCCCCTTCAGACATACCATGCCGGGTACCATCCTAAGTTCTCTTTGGAGAAGGAGCCAAGAGTCCCTTCTGTTTTGGGGTTCCTTCAAACACATTTAAAGTTTCTGTTATACCACCCAGCATTACTATTTTCATTTATTTCATATATTCAGTTTTAGTATTTCCATTTGGTTCATTTTTTTATAGTTTCTATTTCTGCTAAGATTTCCTATCTGTTCCATCATTAAAAAACATTTTATTTTATATTATTGAGTCAAGTTTATAAGAGCCACTTTAACATCTTAATCGTTTTTTTTTTAAACATTTGCTTTTTTTCCAAATATGCGTTTTACAGAAAAGGGTCAATATGGGTCATAAATGTTCTACAGAAAAAAGCATTTTTATAGACATTAGAAATAATTTTAATAAAACCAGTCATATTTATCTAGATGTGGCTATGTTACACAGAAAGGTTTCAGCATCCAAAGTGCAAAGACAAAATGACTGTGGCTTTGCTTGTCACACAAAATATTGACAATCTCCCCTGTAGCCTCCTCTTGGCTCAGATGTCTAATAGACGGCATATTTATTTTGACACTTGGCTTATCTTGAGGTTGGTCTCCATTGACCAATTTTTCTCTTGGATATGGTTCACATTTTCTTTTTTTTAGAAACAATTTTGGGTTGATTGTGGACCTTTGTGATATATTGTCAAGACTCTGAATTCTGCTATGTAATTTCAAGAATATTGATTTTTTTTTTAAATGTTAGCAGGCAGTTAACTTTGCTGAACCAAAATTCCAGACTTGATCTCCTTCGTAGTGGGTGTTGCTGGTTGGAGTGCATGTCAGGGATCAGCCGGAGGTTAGAGCAGAGTCAATAGACAATTCTGCGCTCCTCATCTGTGGCTCTCTCATTTCCGGGCTCTGCTCCCTCACCTTCCCGCTGCTGCGGTCATTCTGAACTCTGTCCCCTGATTTCTTAGCTGGGATGGCTGTGGGTGACTCTCCAAGCATTGGCTGCCTTGTGTGATACTAACTGGGACCTTCCCTCAGATAAAAGCCATAAAAAATGGAAACCCAAGCATGAAAAATGAATGTTTGCATTTTTCAAGTGTCCACTCCCAGTTTCCTGCTTTCCACTCACTTCAGAGAATCGTTTTTTTGTTTGTTTGTTTTTTGTTGTTGTTTTTTTGTTTGTTTGTTTTTCATTTTTCTGAAGCTGGAAACAGGGAGAGACAGTCAGACAGACTCCCTCAAGCACCCGACCGGGATCCACCCGGCACGCCCACCAGGGGCGACGCTCTGCCCACCAGGGGGCGATGCTCTGCCCATCCTGGGCGTCGCCATGTTGCGACCAGAGCCACTCTAGCGCCTGAGGCAGAGGCCACAGAGCCATCCCCAGCGCCCGGGCCATCTTTGCTCCAATGGAGCCTTGGCTGCGGGAGGGGAAGAGAGAGACAGAGAGGAAAGCGCGGCGGAGGGGTGGAGAAGCAAATGAGCGCTTCTCCTGTGTGCCCTGGCTGGGAATCGAACCCAGGTCCTCCGCACGCTAGGCCGACGCTCTACCGCTGAGCCAACCGGCCAGGGCTAGAGAATCGTTTTTTATATCTTGTCTAAGAGTTTACGTGTAAGAGAGTTCGTTCAATACGAGCTACTGTACCACGTGCGGTGTAATCTGCCACTCTTCCTTGTGAATCACCTGTAAGGGAGGATCGTTGGTTTTTCTTTCTCGGGACTCACAGCGTCTGTCCGTTTCTCGGGATGGGACCTACAGTGTCCATCAGTCCTGTTTCTCCTCCCACTCTTCTCCTTCCCTGCAGTCTGGGGTAATGTTATGCGTCCTGAGAAGTGGGGGAGATTCTTTCTGCCTTTTTATTTTTTCCCCTAAATTTTGAGTTGCCTTGGACATTTGGAATGCAAATGTCTAAGCTAAGCTTGTGAGATCTCTAAGACTTTTCTTTGTCTTTCTGCTGAAACAACCATTCCTTGATCTATAAATGGGTCCTGAATCAAAAAAAAAAAAAAAAAAAGTGTGTGTGTGTGTGGAGAGAGAGAGAGAGAGAGAGAAATAACAGGAAATACTGAGATTGGAAAAAGCATCAATTAATACTTTAAAAAGATCATGCCTCCATATCAGACAACATCTGTGTTGATCATTTGGTTGTGGTTTAGTATGAGAGTCATTGAGAATACCTGATATTTAAATCAATAATTGCAAGTATTTAAGCCTTCTTATTTCATTCATTTATTCATTCAAGCATGCTTTACTCATTAAAAAGAAAACATTTAAAGAGTGCCTATTATTCGTCAGGCCCTCTGCTAGGTACTAATTATGGAATGCAAAGTTGTGCTTATTAAAGGAATTTCAGGACTCAGCAAACATTAAGGTGGGAGGCAGAAGGCATCCTAGAATTCAATTCTACCTACTTTTTTTTTTTTTTTTGTATTTTTCTGAAGCTGGAAACAGGGAGAGACAGTCAGACAGACTCCCGCATGTGCCCGACAGGATCCACCCGGCACGCCCACCAGGGGGCGACGCTCTTCCCACCAGGGGGCGATGCTCTGCCCATCCTGGGCGTCGCCATGTTGCGACCAGAGCCACTCTAGCGCCTGAGGCAGAGGCCACAGAGCCATCCCCAGCGCCCGGGCCATTTTTGCTCCAATGGAGCCTTGGCTGCGGGAGGGGAAGAGAGAGACAGAGAGGAAAGCGCGGCGGAGGGGTGGAGAAACAAATGGGCGCTTCTCCTGTGTGCCCTGGCCGGGAATCGAACCCGGGTCCTCTGCACGCTAGGCCGACGCTCTACCGCTGAGCAAACTGGCCAGGGCTCTACCTACTTTTTTTGAGCAAATGTGAAGCAATACCGAGTTTGTTATTTTAAAGTGGCTTGAGGTAGTATGAAGAAAGCACAAAATTTGGAGTAAAAAAGCTGAAGTTTAATTCCTACTTCACTGTTTATTAACTGCATCACCTTGAGCGAAACTCTTATTTATCTAGGCCCTAGTCTCATTTTCAATCATGAGATAATTGCTGAATGTTCCCAGAATGAAAGCTTTCCGAGAACGGGGGAAATGCGCGTTCCTTCCCTGTTGTATCCCTCTTCCTAGCACAGTGCTGAGATATAGCAGGTTTCCAATAAAAACTTGAACATTAGATGAGTGAATAAATAATAGCTTTTTGTTGCTTTTTTTGATCATGGACTTTTCTAACTGGACATCTTGAGAATTACTAGGATTCCAGGCTACTGTAGGAAATGCTCCTCTAATTGGATGCCTCCTTTGTTCTTTTAGCTCCCAAATATATGCTTATGATGTCTTCCGGAACGTTTGATGGATTCTAATAGGTCATGTCAATCAGGATAGGCTAGGTTTTGCTGCAGGAACAACTTGTAGTTGCAGCGGCTTAAAAACAAGTAATTTCTTGTTTGCATTACATAATCTTCACAGACTGGATGGAGGGGCTGTTTCTCAATATAATTCATGGATCTAGAGTGATAAGTAGCACCATATATGATGTTGCCAATGGTCTTGCTAGAGGGAAGAAAGGGCTCTAGAGAGTCAGTCTCATCCTAACAATTAAGTAATTGTGGAATTGCTATGCATCACTTCTGCTCACAAGTCATTGGCCAGAACTAGTAGTCATATAGCCTCTTCTAACTACAAGGAGCCAAGGAAAGCAATCCTACCATTAGACCAGAAGGAGAAGATCAGAAAATATTTAGGGAACAGTGCTGATGATCACTGCAGCCCTGCCTTGTAAAGGAGATCCTGACCTGATCTATTCAGGTCCCTCTAAGCACAGGCCTGATGCAAAAGAGTCGGACATATCTTTGCATACTCTTAGATCTTTTCACTGTCCCTCTGGGTACCGGTGTCCTGCTCTGCATCTTGAGAGTTGACTAGCACCCTTAACTATTAAATGAGGGTGAAACTCAAGGAATAAGAGCTCATTTTTCTGAATGGTCCACAGGTTGTGCTCTGGCTGCTGCTGAGGGGGGTTCACTGCGCCCAGTAGCAGCGGGCAGGATGAACAGCGTTTTTCCTTCCTTTACTGAAGACGTAGCGTGCTCCTGCTGGACGTTCCCGGGGTTGTTGTGCAGCTGCCCACCAGGTTCCTGAGTGTGGTGGATGAGAGAGGGGTTTCTGCCTGGTCAGTCCTACCAATTGCTCCCTCCTTATATGTCCCTTGTCTTTGTCCCTGCTCCCCTCAGTCCAGTCTGGCAGCTTTGGTCTATTCTTGGAAAGTATTGATATATGTGTATGAGAGAGTGGGTGAGCAGGGAAAGGAAAAGCGATATGGTAGGGGACAATGCTTCGACTTGATTTCATATTTTTCCTTATCGCTTTCATTTTATATTTGTACCTTGACTTTTGAAAACTCCAAAGCCAAGAATTTGACTTTTGTTGTTGTGTCATGATAACCCTCCCATGTGGCAAACTATGTCTTCTCTGGCTGTCTCTATTGATGAGAAGAGGGTTGTGACAGTGTAACAAGAGACACAGTGGGGGCCCTGGCCGGTTAGCTCAGTGGTAGAGTGTAGGCCTGGTGTGCGGGAGTCCCGGGTTCGATTCCAGCCAGGGCACACAGGAGAAGCGCCCATCTGTTTCTCCACCCCTCCCCCTCTCCTTCTTCTCTGTCTCTCTCTTCTCTTCCCGCAGCCAAGGCTCCATTGGCGCAAAGATGGCCCGGGTGCTGAGGATGGCTCTGTGGCCTCTGCCTCAGGCACTAGAATGGCTCTGATTGCAGCAGAGCGATGCCCCAGATGGGCAAAGCATCGCCCCCTGGTGGGCATGCCGGGTGGATCCCGGTCAGGCGCATGCGGGAGTCTGTCTGACTGCCTCCCTGTTTCCAACTTCAGAAAAATACACACAAAAAAAAGAGACACAGTGGGGGAAGGATAAATATCGGTGGTGGAAAGGATATCATACCAATTAATGTCTCAAAATATCCCACCATTTATTTAATGATTTATTTCTACAATCTCCTTTTTTTTTTTTTAACCTCTGTGGAATATACAGGATTCCTTCATATTCATGTATATACATATTTCCTACCACCGGTACTAAAGTCTGTTCACAAGCACAAATAAACAGGTATGTTCCACAAATGGAATAAGCAGTGAGGGGTGCGGGTGCGGATGGCTTTCGGTAAAGCCAGAGGCTTGCCGGCTGCCTGAGGGAGACCGCGTGCCAGGAGCAGTGCTTGGCGCTGTGTTCCTGAAAATCCGGTCTCTCGTGGCTCTCTGCTCCAGAGAGCAAATTCTGCCTCCGCCACAGGAGGGCCCTGCTCCCCCCCAAATGCTCATTTGACAGAACAGGAATTCAGAGGTAGAATGAGGTGCAGATTCAGAAGCAAAAATACCCGTGTGTGTGTGTTTGTGTGTGTGTGTGTGTATTTTTTTTGTAATGGGTGAATGAGACATTTGGCAATCGTCCAACAGATCCTCAATCTGGTGTTGTCTGTGGGCGGCATTAGCAGAGTATTAGTTTGACTACGCTTAGGACAAAAGTCTCTGGCCTGGGCCGACTGATAAATAGGTATAAAGCATCCTAGCAACACCCCAATTCACAGTCCCACCCTGCTGAGGGTGGTGCAGGGCGTGCCGGGACACCAGCACAAGTGTCCCCTGCTCCACTGTGACCAGGGGCACCATGGTCTTGCCAGGGGTGTCTCTGTGAGGACTGTGTCTGTCACAGTGAACAAAGAGCAGGGGGCTCCTCCCAAAAGACTGGCTCTGGGGCACAGAACTCTGGCCTCTGCTACCATGCCTCTTTATAGGAATGAGTGTCGCCCCACATGGGGCCAGCTTCCTGTAGCCATTCAGTATGGAGCAGCTGGCCAAACTGTGATCTCACTGTGGCTGGAAACCCACTTAAAATATTAACCGTGATGATTAAGATGAATAATTCTTGTACCTCTGGGGCATATAAGAGTTTACTTATCTTTCCTGTCAGCCCTGAAATGTTGCCATTCAGTGGCCCTGTACGAGATCTGGGTTTCATGGTTCCGTTAATAAACAATTTGGACAATTGGTTCTGAAGCTTTTGATGGGCCCAGTTCTCTGCATTATACTGTCTACAGAATAACAGGACTGAGTTAAAATGGAGGGGAGGGCTAAGTATGGTGAAATTGCGGGGTAGGGTTTGAGGTCAGAAACAGGTGGGCAGAATAGAAGTTTCGCTGGGACTGTCCTTCCCTCCAAGACTCACTCCGTGTAGCTGGGATGCAGCAAAATTGTTCAGGAGGCTGGTAGCCACAGCCATAATCATCACCAGAGTGGGGCGATGCTGCTGAGGCCAAGAAAGAGAATTGTTCCAGTGGGGGGCTACTTTAACAGAGCTTTGACATGAATTGTAATCTGGCCACGGTTGCTTCTTACGCTTGCCCGGGCTGGCTTAACTCCTCTCTTTTCCACGGGGTGTGTGAGGAGCACCAGCTTCCCCATTAACTCGGGGCCTGTGTTTTATCGACTGTGAACACTGGGGATCCCAGTTCTGGGGCCATCTGTGACCTGTCGTGCTGTAATAACTTGGTTTTTCCCGTGTTCAGCTCCCTCCCCAAGTACTTAGTGTTAAATCATAGGGGGAGGAAGTGTGAGCAGAGGAAAAACAGCACTATTACATGACCCCCGATGAGACCGCTGTGATAGAATTAAAAGCTGCCGCCCTAGGACATTCTAACAGATGACATTGTGAGGTTGCCAAGGTAACCCACCAGGATACAGTTCCAGCATCTTTGGGGTTGACGCTGTATAGGGGAGGTCAGTCAGAGGCGAGGCCCAGCTGCCCAGGGTCTATACCCTGACTGGTCAGTCCATGACAGCCATATGGAAAATCGAGGTTGACCCATACGCAACACAAATGAAGCCAATGTTGGCTCCTCATAGGACATGCCAGGTGAAATAATCAAAATACTAGAATACTCCAGATAATTGTTCAGCGTAGGTTACAAAGAGCCTTAAAAGATCTGGATGCTAATGACTCACCCATTCATTCCATAAATGTTTATTAAACACCTACTAAGTACCAGGTAGGAACTGTCAGAATATCTAGGGGGAATGGTTAAAAGTTCTAGGAAGCTCTAAAAAAAAAAAAAATGCAGATCCCAACAAGAAAAAGACATTTAAGACATTTACAGACCATTAGCATTCAGGAAAATGTCGAGTGGAGGAAAATGGAAACAATCAGAATAACTTATTAACCCCAAGGACCTGGTGTTAAAAAAAATTACGTGCAAAAATTTTATAGAGTGGAAATAATTTGCTTCAGGGAAATTGACCTCGTCCCTCAACCACAATCAACTTATGCTGCATTTCCTGTTTTTCTCTTTATCTTTTAAAAAAGATTCTGGCCCTGGCCAGATAGCTCAGTTGGTTAGAACATTATCCTGAAGCACAGAGGTTACCAGTTCGATCCCCAGTCAGGCATTAACTGAAACAGATTGATGTTCTTATCTCTCTCTCTCTTTCTTTCTCTCTCTTTCTCTCCTTTCCTCTCTCACTAAAATCAATTTAAAAATTAAAAAATAAATACTTTTTAAAAAAAAAACTGGTTAACACATATTCATGTTATTTTCTTTCTTCAATGTAGAGGCCACGAAAGGATCAGAAAGATATTATAAACATTCCTCCCTTGGCCTCATAGGAGGGTGTTCCAAACCATCAGTGGGGCCACTGGACATCTGTCTCCACGAACTACTACTTGAACCTGGACTTGGGCTGTCACCCGGCCTTATTTCCTCCAGGATGACAAGCCACAGGAGGGCAGAGAGCTGGGGAAACTGGATGTGGTGGTGGTTCTGATGCCAGTAAGGGGTGGGGAAGAAAGGGAAAGGGGCAAAATACAAAACCAAAAACGCGGGTGAAGGGAGGGGGAAGGAAAGGAGAACTGGGCTAGTACAGGAAAGGAAAGCCGTGGAAGAAAACCTCTGAGAAGCTCTGGCAACAAGAATAATTCCTGAAAACAAAAGAGCACTTCCTTACTCTCTGGGGAGGTATTATTAGCACCAGAAGGACCGCATTATAACACTGTTGGGGCAGAATCCAGCCCTCCACCCTGGGTGCTCCTAAGGCCCCCTCATTGCACAACCAGAAAATGTAGATAATTAATTAGATTATGCCCATTGTCTGTTCCAGTCCCCTTATAATAATATTCATAATAATAACAGCAATGATAATGACTAAGTTATAGAATGCTTCTTAAGCGCTTTACATTAAAAAACAAAACAAAACAAACAAACAAAAAAGCAGGACGAAGTGCTATTTGACAAATGAGGAAACTAGCCCAGAGCAGTTAAGTCATTTATTCAAGTCACACAGGGAGAAAGTAGGGATTGTTTGGCTCTAGAGTTCCTGCTCTTATCCCATACACTGTAATTTTGCTTTGTTTAAATAGTTCCAAGAAGATAATTTTTAATAAGGTGCTCACTGCCTCACATCTTCATTTTACTAAAGTAAAGTAGCCCTGGGCTGGCACTGTATTTCCGTAATTTTCTTCTTGGGCAGCCTAAAATGGGCAAGATTGTTCCCCATATCTTCTCAAACCTTCTGGACACCCTAAATAGGTGGAATAGGGCGCTGCAAGAAGACAGTGGCATTATCCCTCGGCCTAAGCACTAACTCCCAAGAAATAATTTGGGACACTGAGGGGTGGGCCCACCTGTGGAATAAGGAGGAGGACTGGTCCTCTCTTAATGATCCATCCACCTCCTAGCCATCAGAACCTTGGTAGGTAGCTGTCGCCCTCCAGCATCCCACCTTAAAATTTGAAGGATCCCCGTACCCCACGTGCACTCTTGACACACACAGCCTTGGTTAGGAGGAGGAGGGAGGGTGGGCGCGTGAGCTGCGGACCTCTGCGCGGAGAAGCACCGAGAGTCGCTGGCTAGGTGACAGCGTGTGCCGCAAGCAGGTTGCCCGCTGCGGGGAGGCAGCGGCGCGGAGCAAGGAGGGGGCGCGGGGCAGGCCCGCTGCTACCGCGTCGGCTTTTAGGGGCAGCAAGGCTTCCCCAGAAGATGCAGCGCAGCATATTTTGCACATGAGTTCAGAGGAAGAGGAAGTGTAGCTGGCGGACGCGCGGCGGCGGCGGCGGCGGCGGCGGGGGCGCGTCGGGACTGGAGCCGGAGCGCGCCGGGAGCAGGGCGCAGCGAGCGGGAGCGCGGTGGCCGCGGGCGCAGTCGGACGCACTGATCGCCGGAGGGACAGACACACTAACGCGCGGCGCCTCCACCCGCCCCCACCCACTGGTGCCCACGCCTTTTCTGCGCCGCCGCCTCCTCTGCATGGCACAAACTTTCCTCCCGGGACGGAACACACTGTCTCAGGGAGCCCGCACCCTCGCCTTCTCCTCTACTAGTCCCGAACGGTAGGTGGGCGCGCGGGAGGACTTAGGGTGTAGCCCCTCCATTTGAACCCGCGGACCAGGACCCGGGTGGACTGAGGGAGTCTCGCGTGGCGCCTCCCTGCAGGTTGCCGGAGCTGGGGCTGCCAGAAGGCCCCTCCTCTCACCCCCCCCCTCCGCCCCCGCCACAGTCCCCACTCTCCCTACCCGGCACCTCTGGCTTGAGTTTGGATGGGGTCGGGTCCGAACCATGGGGCAGGCATAGCAGTCTTGGGCCAACTTTTTTGAAAAGAAAAAAAAAAAAATCCCCTGCGCGCTGTACAGAGAGGCACCCCAGAGCAGTCTGTTGGGGATCGTGGGATTTGCAGTCTCGGGGACGCCGAGGAAGGAAGCAAAGAGGAAGCCTCCAGGCTACAGGTGGGTCTAGGACACGGCTGCAGGGGGTCCTCTGCAAAGCAGGGACAGGCGGGAGCTGGCTTCGGAGTCCAGGTTCGGGAGGGAGAGTAGGTGGGGTGGAGTGGGGTAGGGTGGAGGCGGCTCCGGGCTGCCTCGGCTGCCCTTCTGCGTGCGCCCTAGGAGGTGGCTTTGCTCTGGGGGCAGGAATGATGGATGGATGGGAGCAGAGGTGCCGCACGTTCAGAGGAAGCGCCTCAGCCACTGGAACCTCAGAGACTTGGGGCGCTGGGAGTCCCCGGCGCCGAGAAAGGGCATTTTCCCATTGTAAGGGGGTTCCTTCCCTCGGCTTAACCCACTTTCTTACGCTCAAGGGACGCCAGGGTGGGGTGGAAGCGAGGTATATTTCAGGAAACCCAGTTGTCGGGCATGTACACCCTCCTCCCGGGCCAGGGCTTTTGCCCTTCACTTGGGGTATCGCTGTCTTTGGCAGCGAGAACAGTGTGGAGGCCAAGGTGCTAGGTCCAGGCGGCGCGCTCCCTGGTGCCTCCCTGTTGCACACGCTGGGTCGCTCTGAGTGCTTGTGGGTAGTTCCCGGCGACGCTGGGTGGTGTCAGTGAGTTTGTTAGGGGGCTTACAAACAAACAAACAAACAAAAAGTATTTTTTTTAAAGTCTGGCACAAATCTTTATATTTGAGTGACTGCCCTGGTTTCCAGCAACAGTCTCTTCATGTAATTGGTACAGCTGTTTTCAGATGCTGGGCTGGCAGTCAGGCTAGGCTCTTCCAGCCCCTGCCATTGTGTGTCATCTCAGGATAAGTGAGGCCCTGCCAGGAAGGAAGGCGGGCGTAATGTGAGCGACCTCTGAGCCGTGGGTAGGGCGCCGCTATTCACCCCACATGTCCCTAGCCACCGGGATTCCTAATTTGTACCTCTGAACAGCTGAATTCCCCACTAAATTCAAGTGACCTCAGAGGTCACCAAACCTCACAGAGGGATTAAGCAACAAGCTGTTTGGGGCTCTTGGTGTGTGTGTGCTAACCTCAGTGATATCACTCTAACCTCAGGCGAGCTCTGCATCCTCTTTTGCTGTCAGTGGGGTATCTGGCCTGAGAGAGCTGCATGTCATCCTCCGGCTGCACTTGAATAACAACAGGTCGTTGGGGTTGTTTTTTCTTTGTCTTTGGGCTCCATGGACGTGGGGCAAATGGAAGTGTAGTGTTGTGCAGTTAGCTAATGGGTTTGCTGCAGGAATTGAAAGAGAACAAATTGGGAATACAAGTCAGTGTGTCCGTTTTCTCCCTCTTGAGAAGGAATTTTTGGCTTACGTTCAAATAATTGCTTTGTCTATAGGGAAACAGGCAGACAATCTTTGGCATGAGTGATGTGAGTTCCGGTAAAGCTACTCATGTTCTTGCAGTCTTCACTTTTCAGCAGAACTGAAAGGATAAGAAGCCATGGCTTGGTGGGCATGGGTGCCTTGTCGAATTTCTAATGTGGTGGGGCACTGTGCCTCTCTCCCCTGCCCATCTCAATTTAGAAAATGCAGAAAAGTTGTAAAAGCCATGACCATCTAAATACTCACACCCAAGAGTGTTTAATCTTGCTATGTAAATTTAATTACACGTCTCCCCATCTATTCATCCCTGTAGCCATCATCAGTCCAGCTTACTGTTTTATTCATTTTAAAGTAAATGACAGGCATTGATACAGGTCACTCCTGAACATTTCAGCACTCATTTTATTATTTAGAGTTTAATATATGTTCATGATTTTCTTAAGATAAAATTTATATACATTCAGTGAAACGCACAGATCTTGAGAATAACATTTGCATAATGCTTTGATAGATTATGACACCTATGTGTATAACCCTATTCCCTATCAAGAAAGAATATTACCATCATCCCAGAAAGTTCCCTCATTCCCGTTCCCAGTCAGTCCCTGTCCCCACCCGTTCAGTGGCAGCCACTGCTTTGATTGTTTCTCTTTCTAGATTTCTTTAACACATTCTTGAACTTTATGTAAGTGGGATTCTACAGTCAAGCTTCTTTCACTCAGCATGTTTTGTTTGTTTGTTTGTTTGTTTTAGGTGAGAGGAGGGGAGATAGTAAGTCAGAATTCCACCTGTGCCCCAACTGAGATACTAAGGCCCATGCTCAAATACTAAGCTATTTTTAGCTCCTGAGGCTGATTGCTCGGACCAACCCTGCAATTCTCAGTGCCTGGGGCCAAGCTTAACAGGTTGAGCCACTGGCTTTGGGAGGGAGGGAGGGAAAGAGGGAGAGAAGGAGGAGAGGGGAGGGTAGAGAGAAATTTATAAATGGGAGAGGGGAGCACTGTGAGAAATCCCAGCTCTGCCGTAAATGGATTTACACTTAAAATGATTACAGATGATCAGACAAATATTTTGTTTATAGAGATCTTCAGAGAAGGGAATGCCATAGGGGAATGTACACTGTGCCCTGTGTCCTGACCAGGAATTGAACCCGGGACCTCCATGCACCACGCCGATGCTCTATCCACTAACCCATCCTCCAAGGCCACACTCACCATGTTTTTGACATTCATTTGTGTTGAATGTTCAGTCATTTGGTCTTTTTCTTGATTGCTGAGTTATATTCCAGGTCATGTCAACGCCACAGTTTGTTTCTATATCCCTTTGTTGATGGACACCACATGACTTAGTCCCAGTTTTGGGGTTTTTTTTGGGGGGGGGTATTGTCAATAAAGCTGCTATGAATATTTGTATATAAGTCCTCTTAGGCAGTGGTCCCCAACCTATTTTGGGCCACGGACCGGTTTAATGTCAGAAAATATTTTCACAGACCGGCCTTTAGGGTGGGACAGATAAATGTATCATGTGACCGAGACAAGCGTCAAGAGTAAGTCTTAGACCAGGGGTCCCCAAACTTTTTACACAGGGGGCCAGTTCACTGTCCCTCAGACCATTGGAGGGCCGGACTATAAAAAAAAACTATGAACAAATCCCTATGCACACTGCACATATTTTAAAGTAAAAAAAAAAACCGGGAACAAATACAGTATTTAAAATAAAGAACAAGTAAATTTAAATCAACAAACTGACCAGTATTTCAATGGGAACTATGGGCCTGCTTTTGGATAATGAGATGGTCAATGTGCTCTCACTGACCACCAATGAAAGAGGTGCCCCTTCTGGAAGTGCGGCGGGGGCCGGATAAATAGCCTCCAGGGGCCGCATGTGGCCCACGGGCCGTAGTTTGGGGACCCCTGTCTTAGACGGATGTAACAGAGGGAATCTGGTCATTTTTTAAAAATAAAACATCGTTCAGACTTAAATATAAATAAAGCAAAAATAATGTAAGTTATTTATTCTTTCTCTGTGGACCGGTACCAAATGGCCCATGGACCGGTACCGGTCCACGGCCCGGAGGTTGGGGACCACTGCTCTTAGGGACATACATTCTCATTTCTTGTGGGTAAATGCGTAGGATTGGAAATGGTGGATGATAGAACCTTCTAAAAAACAGCCAGACCTTTTCCCAACATGCTTATATTATTTTACATTCCCACCAGCAAAGAAGACAAGTATGAGATTCCAGATACTACAGTCTTATTTTTCTGTCCCCAAGTCAAGAGCATGGGTTGTTTTATTCGTGTTCTTATGGGGCCAGAAGACCCAGAACTTGGGACCACCTGAGATGCTCTGGAACATGTTTCCATAGGTGGAGGAGCTGTGAGAAATCCCCAGCTCTGCCGTAAATGGGTTTACACTTAAATTATTACAAGTGATCAGACGAATATTTTGTTTTTAGAGATCTTCAGAGAAGGGGATTCCGTCGGGGAATGTACATTTGGTTGTGAAAGAAAATGGACTGAGTGCTTTCTGTATAAAGAAAAATAACCCCCAAACCCCACAGAATTCTACTGAACTCCTGCTTAGAAACTCCCGGGGGATTTCTGGCACATTGGTCCAGTTGATGTGAACTTGGTGGAGCATCCTGTCGGATTTCACCAGCTTGGGCAGCTGACTATTGAAAGGGGCAGTGTTTTGCTTTGTGAGGAAGATCGGATTTGGCTTTTGGAAGGCTCTGAAAACAGCTTTCCTGTTGAAGTGGTTTGGCCTGTCAGTGAAAACATGACCTGTCAGCACTCCCCTTATTGTCCTGGCTGAGCAAACAGACTGGTTCCACTCAGGTCCCCTTACACCTTGGTCCCTCTCTGTGGGCCAGTGGCTGAACATGGGCTTGGCTGAGCCAGGAAACCAGAACTGAGCCCCCCTGCCTGTGAGGGAGTCCCGGATGACATGTTTGCATCTTTCTGAGGTGTCTCAATGGGGACCAGCCTTTGCAGATATTGTAGTCTTGAGACATACTCTGCGGACTGTTCTCATGCACAGCCTAGTACGTGCCTGCCACTGAGTAGGGGCACATTAAACGTTGGATGAACAATTCTTGGGACTCATGGTACCCAGCTAGGTGACTGCCTCTCTGGAGGTTGACAGTGAGTGCTGGGACGCTGGGGCCCCAGACCTGTTTTATCGGATGCCACTTTCCCATAGCCTGGGAAACAGGTTCAAAGCGGTAGGGCCCAGGAAGACTTTGCTGATTGTAAACTTTCATTGTTGTAGCACCGTTCATATTTTATTACAGAGTTTACTGTTGTTTATTAACAAAATAATAATTACCGCAACCACTTGCCAAGCATTTCCTCTTTGCCAGGTCCCGTTAGGCACTTTACCCGATGGGTTTCTCTGGCTTGAATCCTCATGAGAGGCCGGCACTATTATTATCTGCTCTTTATCCTTGAGGAAGCTGAAACTTAGCGAGGTTAAGGAACTTGCGCTAAGTTCGCATTTTCATGTTTCCCAGACTTTAAGGGCTGGGACGTGACCTTCTGGCTTCGCAAATGCATATTCCGTCTACACGCACGGATTTCCGAATACACAAAGCCATAGTATAATAGAAATGTAAACTGAATAGGCAGAACAAAGTCACAAGAACTGCCACGCCGGGCCCTGGCCAGGTGTTTCAGTTGGTTGGAGCATCATCGGATATGCCATGGTTGCGGGTTCAGTCCCTGGTTGGGGCACAAACAGGAATCAACCAATGAATGCGTGATTAGGTGGAAGAATAGATCAATGTTCCAGGTCTCTCTCTCTCGCCCCCCCCCCGTCTCCCCTAAATCTTTCTCAGAAAAAAAATATCAATCAATAAAAAATAAAACAAGAAAAAAAGAAATGGAACACCTGTCACTGTCTTTAGTCTGTTTTTTTTTTTTTTTTGGTTTGTTTGGTTTGGTTTTAAGCTTGCTGAGTTTGGGGCAGCTGGGGCCTGTATAGAGGTACTAATTTTGGTGACAATTTAAGATATTATTGGTTGGTTACAATTGTCGTTTTATTGTAGGAAATGAAAGCCGTTGCCAGCTGTTGGGTTTGAGTGTCTGTGGCTGAGCTGCCCCATACAGTAGCCACTAGCTACCTGTAGCTATTCACATTTAAATGTAAATGAACTAAAATGAAATCAGATAAAAAAAAAACCCCTCAGTTCCACAGCCACGCTAGCCGCCTTCCAAGTGCTCAACATGTGGTTATTGGCTGCTGAGTTGGACAGCACAGATCTAGGCTGTTTTCATCGTCGCTGGCGTTGGTTTGGTAATGCTACTCTATAGTAAGCATTTCTCTTTTTTTCTTTCAGTTTAATAATTGGCAACACAATGGCTAAGGCTTAAGCTATTCTTTACTGACAAAGACATAAATTTAGCCAGATTTTTTTTTTATGTTTACCTTTTAAAGGTTGTGTGTTCGTGTGTGTGTGTGTGTGATCTTTCCTCTCATTCATATTTAGTTTTTAACGTAAATTTGAGGGTTTTTTCTTTCTCCTGGGCCCACAAAGGAGCTTTCGTTATTATCATTGCATATTTTACCAAGATGCTTTCTCTGAAAAGATCGGTACAGCAGGCGAGCCTTGGCCACTGCTTGAGCCCTGTTAATTCCTTGCTCTCCAAATAAGAATTCGGTTCAGCTTTTAAATATGCATTTGTCTGGCTTACTCCCCACCTGGGCTGAATTCAGGAAGAAGAATCGCTCTCAGCGGGGCCAGAACCAAAGAGCAAGAAAATCAGGTCGCATTCTATGCGTGATGGCTACCTGCCAAGGCTGAGATGGAGGAGACACTATTTGGGGGCACTTACGGGCTTCATTTTGGGGTATTCCTGGAGTGGGCTGTCCCTGTGGTGTAGGGAGCACTAGTGGGCTGGCAGTTTCTGTGTCCTAGTTATATGGGACAAGGGGGGGGGGTGTTTGTGGCCCGGCTTTCTCCTTCCCTGTGTTGTACACTAGTCCGCAATCAGGTTCCAAGGAAGGAAAGGCTACACCAGCCTTCAGGTGCAGGGAACTGGGACCAGCCAGAGGTGCACAGTCAAACTCAGCTATGTTTTGCTCAGCTTGTTCGGTACCGACCAACTTTTAAGCTACTTTGTAATAACGGTGTTAGATGTTTCCACACTTTTTCAACCAGGAAGCCAGCTGCACTTCACTGATGGCTTTCTTTGGCTTTTTACCACTAAACTGTCCTATTCTGCTGTTCCCTAAGCAGACCCCTTGATTGTCAGCATCTCTTCTTTGCAGAGGATCGTCAGTTTCCACTGGGGTGTGTGTGTGTGTGTGTGTGTGTGTGTGTGTGTGTGGTGAGACTTCCTACTTTGTATTTCACTCTGAGGAAATAGTTTTTGAGGAACCGTTCAGGTTTTATGGAATATCTTCTAAATTCTTCAGATTTGGAGAAATTGTTGTAATAGACATTATCCATCAAGCTGGATGGAAAGCTATTAGATTAATCATGGCCTCTGGTTAATGGAACGTGACTATATCGTGTTTGACCAAATTTCAGAAATACCAAATACAAGGAATCAGACTGTTCATTTAAACACTTCATTACCTCAAAGGAGTCATTTTGGGGATTTTTCTGGTGTTTTGGGACACCTGATAAGCACCCTTTTCAGTGTGGTGTAATTGTGGGTATAGGCATTAAGAGGAATCTTTATCATGGATAATAAGTCATGCTACTAACAGTACCTATGATAGATAGCATTTATACCGTATTGCCGTTTCTGTGTGCTTGAGCTTTTCTAAGCCCTGTTAGATACTAACTTACTTAATCCTTACCTTACAGGTAGATTCGCAATTATCCCCATTTTATAGTTGAGAAAACTGAGGTTCAATTGCTTCCTCGAGGTAGAGACACTGGGATTTGAACCCGGTTGCAGAGACTTTGCGCACAACCTCTATGCTCTGCTGTTAAGAAGGTGAACTTAAAAAAAAAAAAAAAGGTGAACTTGAGAGTGACAGGCAAATAGTCCAAAGGCCCTTTTCCACCCTTCACCGGATAATAAGCGTCTTTCCTCCTCCTCGTGTATCTGTTGGGGCCGAGGAGGATGTCATCGCTGCCTTTGAGACATTTGCTGTCACTTAGGAGAATGAGGCGGGACCGAAAGCTGCAGAGCTCTCCCTGGCACTGCAGACGGGCCCGCCCAGCTGCCTAGCCCGCACCTCCCCTGGGGTGGAGTTAACCCGTCCAGGGTTCGGAAGACCAACGCCTGTCATCTGGGCCCAGCTTTCTCCCTGAGCCAGGCCACCTCAGAAGGTGGCCACTCCACATCTTCCAGTTGCTCAGGTCACACATCCTTAAGGTGTCTGGGATGCCCTCCTTTTTATGCCCTAGGTCCAGCCCACCAATAAACCCCACTTTTAACCTTCAAAACATAGCCAGAATTTGCTGCTCGCGCCTCATCATCGTCTGGTGTCCCCTTTCCTCCCGATGGCCAGAGTGATCATGTCTCCTTGCTGTTGAAACCCTCTGTCACTCAGGGTGAAGTCAAGGCCCTTACCAGGCTCTGCACGCGCCACACAGTCTGCCCCCCCACGCGCTACGCAGTCCGCCCCCACGCCTCTCACTTCGTGTGCTCCCTGTGCCCGCCCCTCCGCGCCAGCCAGGGCCCGGAGCCCTCCGGTCTGTGCGCACTTGCTGCCGCCTTGCCTGCTCACCATCCCTCTTGTCCCCCCCCCCCCCCCCCCCCCCCCCCCCCCCCGCCAACTTCTTTAGGATTTTGCTTAATGTCACCTTCTGGGTGAAGCCTTCCCTGGTCACCCTTTAAAAAAAATGGCACTATCTTTCCCTATACTTGCTATCCCTCTTGCCTGCCTTATTTTTCTTTATTTGACATGCTTTTAAAGTTGAACTTTATTTATTGACTTTTCTGTTGTGTGTTTCTCTGCTCCTGAAGGCAAGGTCCATGAGAGCAGGGTTGCTATTATTATTATTATTATTATTATTTTGTCTCTTGTTTCCCTTGGTATCCCCAGCATTTAGAACAGTGCCTTGCATGTACTAAGTGCTCAATAAAGGAAGGTGTGATGTATTTTATGTGTCAGCTTGGCTACGCTGTGGTACCCAATTTTTGGTCAAACACCAATCTAGGTGTTGCTGCAGGGTATTAATTTTTTTTAGGTGTGATTAATATTTCATCCGGTAGACTTTTGAGTACAGTAGATTATCCTCCACAACATGGGTGGGCCTCATCCAGTTGGTTGAGGGACTTAAGAGGAAAGACTGAGGTCTCCCAAAGGAATTCTGCGTCCAGACCGCCTTAGGACTCAATTCTGCAACTTCGACCCTTCCTGTCTCTGTGGCCCGGCCTGCCCTGCACATTGCCAACTTGACTGCCCCCGGAATCCCATGAGCCAATTCCCTAAAACAGTTCTGCCCTACCTTCTCTGTGCAGGCAGGCGTACACGCGCACAACACACACACTCTCTCTCTCTCTCTCTCTCTCTCTCTCTCTCTCTCTCTGTTTCCTAGAGAATTTGTTTTCCCGGAAAACCCTAACATGGAGGGTCAAGATGGAAGGGGAAGGAGGGTCAGCTGGAGGGTCCCGTGGAGGCAGAGGAATGGTGAATGGAGGCACTTGGTGTATAAAGAGATGGCACTGGCATAGTCCGGCCTGACTCAGACAGGAAGGGGACAGTGGAAGGGGGGACTGGGAGGCCGGGATGCTGGGGTGAGGTTCTGTGCAGGTCAGGACTCCAGGCTGGCGGCAAAGGTGACTTCTGCTCTCTGGGCCACTTGTGTGAGGCAGAATGGTTAATCCGGCTACCGCCAGGAGTAGGAATCCTAAGGACGGGAGACCAAGGGAAGCTACGTGCCAGGAAGGCTTTGCAGTGGCCTGACGTGGAGTCGGCCCGGAGAGCAAAGCTGTGGAGTTGAAAGCACCCACCAGCTCTCAGCACCTGGCCAGAGCAGGGTCAGGACCGTGGCGGGAGCAGGCTCATCCCTCCATTCTGAGCCTGGATATTATGAGGGCAGTGGTCCCACCCACAGAAACAAGAAACGCGGGAGGAGGAACAGGCTTGTTAGGGAAAATGTTGAGTTCTCCTTGGGGCCTATTCATCCAGAAGTTCCTGGAAAGTTCCAAATGAGTACACTCACACAGGTCCTTATGCATACCTTCCTAGAGGCGGAGAGAAAGCAGGCTGGGAGAGACTGGAGAGTTCTCACCTACAACAGGGAAAGGGAGGCCAGAGAGAAGGGATGAGGTAGCCCAGGGGGAGACGATGCAGTCCTGTACCTTTCTCAGCATATGCAGCAATCCCAGGTGTTGGAGGTTCCCGAACTCTGTACTCAGGCACCCCGAGGCACTACAGGAAGCTCATGGTTGGCTGAAATAAGGGCATGGGATGGTTATCCTCTCTGAGGGAAAGAGTGGTACTTGACATGTTAGAGACCACTCTCACTACTAGCTTGAGGCCGGTCGCACTATCAGGATTAGATGGCACCACATTCCTCTCGATGATGCTATCTATGTCTTTGCAAAGCTGGATTTTGGGTGGCCGCTAGGAAAACCAGCGTGGAGCAGGGAACGATGACTCCGAGGGTTAAGAAGCTGTTCCGCGTTCAGCAGACGCGCACATCCCATGAGTACCTAAATGTGGTAATTTAAGAATGAAGGGGAAAGATTTTTCTTCTTTCCATTTATGTGTTCTATTTTTTCAAAAAGCTCCTAAGTTGTTTGGACGTAATTATTCAGTTGTTTGGATGGGACTGCTTACCGAACAGAGTCGTAGGCACTGGTTCTTGTCTGGGAGTGCTGTGACCCGTGTGCAGAGACTCTGAGGGAGCCGTGTGCACGTCGGCTCCCACTGGAGCCTCGGAACCTTTGCCGTGTCTGGTTCTGGGTGTGACATGGAGACTGAAAAATAAGTAAGCGCAGGGACAGAAGGAGAGGGGAGAAAGGAAAGGTCATGAAGGCCACATCCAAATGGCCGTATTTCTTCAAAAACAAAGTTGAGAAGCCAATCATGTAAAATGTAAGCACTTGTGAAATCCTAGGTGCTGGGTACAGAAAGGTCTCATTTTCTGTCTTTATCCATATGTTGTCAGTGGTTTACAATAAAAATAATTTTAGGAGAGCAACAGGAGGAGGGCTGGGGATAGAGATTTCAGGGCATACCTGTGTTTGGGGGCTTGCAGAGACTCCAGGAAGGGAGTGTCGGAGGTACAGAGACTCAGGAGTTGGGGGTGTGGACCCGTGGCGCTCAGCAGAGCCAGGTTCTAGACCAGGGGTCCCCAAACTACGGCCCGTGGGCCGCATACGGCCCCTTTAGGCCATTTATCTGGCCCCCGCTGCAATTCCAGAAGGGGCACCTCTTTCATTGGTGGTCAGTGAGAGGAGCACATTGATCATCTCATTAGCCAAAAGCAGGCCCATAGTTCCCATTGAAATACTGGTCAGTTTGTTGATTTAAATTTACTTGTTCTTTATTTTAAATATATTTGTTCCCGTTTTGTTTTTTTACTTTAAAATAAGATATGTGCAGTGTGCATAGGAATTTGTTCATAGTTTTTTTATAGTCCGGCCCTCCAACGGTCTGAGGGACAGTGAACTGGCCCCCTGTGTAAAAAGTTTGGGGACCCCTGTTCTAGACCATGGTTCTCAGCCCTAGTGAAGAGGCTGAAAAAAGATCCTGGGCCCCGCCGAGGCCTGCCTTATGGGAGATCAGAGAGGCTGAGGAGTCGTGAAGAGACTGGGCTTGCTCCTAAAGCGTTGATTCTCCACTCTGGCTGCCAGTTAGAAACACTCAGGGGGCCTTACAAAATACTGCTGCCTGGCCCTCACCCCCGAATGCCTGGGCATCAGGACTTTAAAATAGCTCTCCAGAGGGTTCCATTGTGCAACCAAGATTGAGCACCACTGCCGGAGCTTGGGTTTCTCAGACTTTACTGTGATTCAGATTTTAATGAATCACTTATTAAAAAGTAGATTCCGATTCCCAGGCCCCGGGTGGTGCCTGAGTTCTGCATGTCTGATAGGCCCCCAGGGATGCCAGTGCTACTGGTCTGAGAACCTCCCTTTGAGTAGCAAGGTGCCCCAAGAGAGGGCTGTTTTGAGTTGAGCGTGGTTGTCATGCAGAGAAGTAGTCTGTGTAAGAAATCCAGGGAGATGTGGGTGGGGGAAGGGTAAGCAAACATTTCTTTCGATAATGTAAATAAATGCCCTTTGTGTTCCTTATCTTCTGCTGTGTAACAAATTACCCCCAGGCTTGACAGCGAAAACAACAATGCACATTTATTATCTGCCAGGGCTTCTGTGAGTTAGAAACCCAGGAGCAGCTTCCCTGGGTAGTTCCGACTCAGGGTCTCTCGTGAGGCTGGGGGTGGTTAAGATGTCAGCGGGGCAGAAGGCTATGCTGGTGCTGAAAGATCTGCTTCCATGTAGGTGCTGAGTTAGTTAGTAGTGGCTGTTGGGCAGAGAGAGGCCTCAGTGCCCTGCCCTGGGGACTTCCTCATAGGATTGATAGAGCATCTTTATAATACGGCCGCTGGCTGCTCCCAAACCAAGGTAGAACTCACGCATCTCCTAGAACCTAGCCTTGGCAATCACACACCTCATTTCTGCAATATCCTACCGGCTAAGGAGGTCAAACCCATTCAGTGTGGGAGGGAACCAGAGGCTGATTAAGGTCGGTTGAGGCCCCAGGCGCAGAAGGAAATATTGGGCCCCTTAAAAAAAAAAAAAAAAAGAGAGAGAGAGAAAGACAGGGAAAATAAAAATACATATTACCCATATTTTTAAATAAATAAAAAAATTATGTACTGTTAATGTTAAAATTGCACATATGAAACCAAACTTGGTGTCATTGGAAAAAAGGGTAAAGTTGGGGTTTTGCGGGGCCCTTCAGAAGTCGGGGCCCAGGGCGCACACCCGGTGCACCTGATGTTAAGTCCGCCTCTGGGGGAACCTCTCATGAACAGCCAGTAGGACTACTGAGGGCCGTCTTGGAGACTCACCATGATACCCCATTCTGGTTTTCAACTAGGAAAATAATGCAGGCACAATAGAAAACTTGAGAAATAGAGAATACCGTAAAGAGAATGTCACTCGCAACCTCGCGAGCCAGAGGAAAGTTCTGTGAACATCATGGTCTGTGTCCTGCCAGTTAAAAAAAAGAAGGTGGGTTGTTATATACACTGGTGGGTTGTTATATACAGTTATATACACTGAGACATTTAATAGTGGCATCGTACAATAATACTGATTCCGAGGCGGTTTTCCTACTTGGCATCAAATCAAGAGTTGACACCATCTGAATAGTCGACTGAACTTTGAAGTTTTCGTTTACATTTCTGGGTGGAGAGGGACAGCCCTATTTTGCAAAATATTTTTAATTTGGACCATCCGTTCTTCCTTTGGGTGACTAAATGATGTAATAAACGCACTCCAGTCTTCAGATGGGGGATGTGAGTGTAGAAATAAAAAGCGAGCTCGCCCGCTCATCCGGCATCATTGCCCGTAATTGCCTGTCTCTGGCTGCTTGCTATGAGCTGTTGGCAACTGTTAAAATTAGCTTTACAGTTTGCTTCAGATTAGCAGCGAGTGTGGCAAATGAGGGCTTGCTCTTAATGAAACTAATTTGTATTTGAAAATATAACTACATTTATTGCCCCCATTATTTAAATGCGTACGTGCTAGTTGATAGAAAAAAATGAACCTTTAAACTCAGGTTTTTATAAACCCTAGCTGAAAAAAAAATCATCTGTTAAGGAGGCGATTATTTCTGAAGTAGTTTTTCCAGTGTTTTATGGGCATCTTGGAAAGCATTTCAAAAACAAATTAGAAATTCCTGGGTTTTTTTAAGAGAGAGAGAGAAACATCGATGTGTTGTTCCACTTATTTATGTACTCATTGGTTGACTCCTGTGTGTGCCCTCAGCAGGAATCAAACCCGCAACCTTGGCGTATCGGGACAATGCTCTAACCAACTGAGCTACCTGGCCAGGGCTTAGAAATCCTTTTAAAATGGAAAATTTTTCATTTCAACATTTAAAATGACATGGGGTATCGTACTGCATGGCTGGTCAGTGTCCTCTGGAACGGAGCCTGTGGTGATGGGCTCTGTGTTACTACTGCAGCAGTCTTCTCTGAACGCCCTGCCCTTTGTCCAGACGTCTGGACGAGCCAGCCTCACTGCACCAGGTGCACCTGTCTGCTCATTGTCTTTCTTCTCCTTTCACCTGCCATCTCCTTGAGATCAGGGCCTGGTCTTCCTATTACTGTCTTTCCTAATCAAGCACCCGACTCAAGGCAAATCTTAACAAATGCACGTTGAATGAATGAATCTGTGAATTTGGAACATAAGTTCTCTCCCTCATGGAGCTGGCAGTTTCTGCATGAAGCTTGTCCACCATATGCCAAAGACACACCCCATTCTAGATTTGATTCAGAAAGAGTTGATTTTCCGGAAAGTCACTATTTGAGGGGGTTTCTGCTTCCTGGTCACTTGCAATGTCTGATGTCCTCTCCTTGTACTTGGGTATCAGAAGCTCTCAGTGATGACATTTTCCTCCATAGACAGCATCCATTTCCTAATTCATTTTAGCCAGTTTTGCCAGAGAGCTCTAAGTATTTTGGCTCTTTTCCTGCTATCTCACCATAGAAAGGGGGTAAAGACCTCCTCTCTTTCCTCTGCCTCTGAAGACCTCTTGGGTGGTTTTTCTTGGTACCATGGTGCTAGAGAGACACCTGCATGTGGCTGCAGGGGTGTCTTCTGGGAAGACAAATATATAAAAAGAAGGAAAAGCCTCCTGAATGACTGTGAAATAATCAAAGCTAATCCAACGATCAACTCACACATAAAATTTGCAACCTGATTTACATTAGGTGTCCCTGTGAAGTGACTGTAGGAATTTGGAGGGGCAGAGCCGTAGGGGTTGGATGGACCGTAGAAAGGTACTGGGAAAACCTCATCACACACAGATGATCTTTAGCATGTGTCCTTTACAAAAACAAACAACTGCAAGAAAAAGGAGTAGCATGAATAGCATGCTGCTCATGATTTCACTCAGTGAGCTGGTGGCCGGGTGTGAACAGGGAGTGGAGGGACAAACAATGTGTTGGTTTCTAAAGGACGTCTCCCACCATGCCTCCTGTGGGTCAACATCTGGCCACCCTGAGTGTGTAAAGGGGATCATTTTTCATTAACAGGATCCCGCCTTACCCTGTAACCCAGCAATCCCACTCCTAGGTATTACTCTAGAGAAAAGAACATTTAAGCCTCATAAAAACCTCTACATGAATGTTTATTGCCACCCTGTCCATCAACTCAAACTGGAAACAATGTAAATATCCTCCCAAGGATGAATGGCGAAAACAGGGCATCTAAACACAGCCAGTCTCAACTGGTGCTCCATCCGGGAGTCGGCAGGCCATGGTCATTTTGAGCAAACTTGGGGTATAAGTTACAATTTGCATGATGACTCATCTTAAAACTTAGAGGCTGAAAGCAGTAATAGTGGTATGTTTTGCAGAGGAATCTTCAGTTCTGGCAGGTCTTGATGGAAGCAGCTTGTCTCTGCTCCACGTGGTGTCAGTGGCTTAACTGAGGCAGAGGCTCAACTTCCAGGATGGCTCACCGGCCAAGTGCTGGCTAGTCAGTGCTGGCTCTCAGTTCCTCTCCACATGGGCCTCTCTTTGGGGGGCTGCTTGGGCCTCCTCATGGCATGGTGGCTGAGTTCCAGAGTCAGGCAGTAGATGCTCCCAGTTTCTTTTTTTTTAATTTTTTTTATTTTTTATTTATTTATTTATTTTTTGTATTTTTCTGAAGCTGGAAACGGGGAGAGACAGTCAGACAGACTCCCGCATGCGCCCGACCGGGATCCACCCGGCACGCCCACCATGGGCAATGCTCTGCCCCTCCGGGGCATCACTCTGCCGCAACCAGAGCCACTCTAGCGCCTGGGGCAGAGGCCAAGGAGCCATCCCCAGCACCCGGGCCATCTTTGCTCCAATGGAGCCTTGGCTGCGGGAGGGGAAGAGAGAGACAGAGAGGAAGGAGGGGGGGGTGTGTGGAGAAGCAAATGGGCGCTTCTCCTAGGTGCCCTGGCTGGTAATCAAACCCGGGTCCCCCGCACGCCAGGCCGACGCTCTACCGCTGAGCCAACCGGCCAGGACCGCTCCCAGTTTCTTAAGTCCAGGATCCAGAAACTAGCTCTGTCATCCTACCAGGTGCTGTTGGTCAAGCATCTATGAAGCCCAGGCTCAGAGGGGGTGATATCAACCCTCACCTCAATGACAGGAGTGTCAAAGGATTTGGGGGCCACATTTAAAAACTATCACATGTATCACTTACCATCCGCCTTGCTAGAGACTTCGACCCCTGAGGAAGATGTACCTGAATGTCTACATGAGAGAATGGGTAGCCACGCCAGACATTGTCTTGCCTGCATGGGGCAGGCCTGTTCCCTTCACTCTTCCTGCCTCTCAAGGGCGCATACCCAACCTTTGCCCCAAGCATCTTGGATTCCAGTGTGAGCATGGTTTGAAAACCTCCCATAGTGAATATAGTAAAGTTTACCAAACTCTACAATCATGTAAGGCACTGTTATGTCTTATTTTTCCTCCTTTTAGTAAGGTACATTTCTGTGACTTGTTTCAGCATAGTAGTGACTGAATATAGATATTTTTGGAATGCTATAAAAACCTTTTCTATGTGACAGCGTGGGGGTTGGTGGGAGAATGAAGGAATGAACTTCAAAGGAAATGACTGACTCTCTTAAGTTTGAGACACTACCCCCCTCCCCGCCAGGGATTTACTGCTATTGCCGTTTTGTTCCTGTTTGGTACTGTTTATCTTTTCTGTGTCTGGCCACATGGATAATTTGCCTTACAGCCACAGCATATCCTGTGAGACAAGCACAGTGCACTTCAGGGTGAACTTGGGCAGAGACCTCAAGTGTGGGACAGTCTGATTAAAACTTGAACTCAGAGTTTTAAATGAGGAGGGTTTTTCTAATGCTCCTTGGCATACCTCCACCACCGCCACCACCACCACCTACCCCAGCCTTGTCTAAGTCTTTCTTACTCCTCTCGGTAACCCTCTCCTCTTTTATTTTTTTTCTGCTGTCCGGGAACCTGCCCTATATAGAAGAAATTAAATCATACTAAAGTGTTAGTGGCTACCTGTGGCTTGGTTTATTGCTCTTCCCATGGAGATATTTGTGGTTTTCAAGGAGATGCCGAGGTAGACCGATTCTGATTTCAAATGAATGAATCTCTAATGCTAGAACTTACCTAACAGGATGACAAGACTGAGAGGATTTTTGAGTAAGAGGTTTCTGCTTGGAGATCCCCATTTGTGCTTCTTAGGAAATGAGTGACTTGGTGAGCCTCTGGGTTATTTCCAGTTCTGTTCTAGTGGTAACGAGTGCTCACCTCACCAGAGTGACCTGGTCCCTGGTACTTAGGAACCTTCCCTGTCCACTTTTCTTCTGCCTTGTGGAAGCAGATGCCAGCTGGCTTGCTTTTTAGCGGTTACATAGGCAGCCTCTGTACAAATCAGCTATTAAATCTGCAGAACTGGAGTATTTTACAAGTAATCAGTTCATGCAGATTGCACATAAATCATGTCTGCTCTGGCCCTTTGGACGCTAATGTTCCCTTATTAAGGCATAACTAAGCCTTCCTGTTCTCATCCATCCTTCTAGACTTTTTTAATTACTGAAAAGTATAGCCTGGTTGTCACTACACCACTCTTCCACCCACCCCACCCCCACACCGTTTTGGAGGTTCAGTTTGTTTTTCTGGAGCTTGCCAAATTGCCTTAGGAAGCTGGGTACCTTGTGAATGGATCAAGCAAAAGGAAATTCTTATCTCTAAGAGGAAGTGGTTACCACATTTCTGTTTGTGATATTCTTGGCCAGTTAAAATTTTCATGCAATATGTTGTGATGGTAGAACCCGTACCCCGGGGGGGGGGGGGAGTGTTGGTCACGTTCGGTGCACAAAAGGAAAATATCTTCCACTGAAGTCTGGGGTGGGGGGGGGGCAGGGATAAAGAGTCGTTTGGTGAATGTCATTCTACGCAATTAACAGAGAACTTCCATTGTTTTTCAGCCCCTAGAAGACTGATGATGCTGAGCCACCCTAATACGCACATTATTTTAACATTTCCCATGTTCTTTTCAAATTGTAGCTACGCATCTTCACTCTAATAATACATGTGGATTTCTGCTTCCCATTTCTTTAGCCCCGCTTATTAGTGTTCGGCCAGTTTTTCTTTTGGTCTAAAATGACTCTAAGATTGTGGAAGCATAGTATTATTCCTGTGGTGTGGTCTAAAAGAGAAAAAAATGTTGTGTGTGTGTGTGTGTGGGGGGGAATCTTTTGACAAGGCCCATAAAAAACGACCATCTCCTTTTAGAGGTGTTTTCTGAATATCAATTCCTGTCTAAATAATTACTGTTGAGGGTAGAAAGGACTTTGGAGTTGGGAAATTGTAACAACTTATTATTTTCTCTTAGCAACCACGGTGAAGGTGACACCTCTCTCTCGTTCTCTCTCTCTCTCCAGTTAGATGGGCTGTCACCGTAAGGCGCTGTATTGCTTTTTAGGCCCCGTTTTTAAATCATATGCATACACAGACCGCAGTGGAACTGAGGAGGCACTCTGAGGTATTATTCCTTTCCTCAGCCACGGAGAAAGCGCAGAGCAGTGTGCTTTCGGGTCGTTTCAGAAATCACAGCATGGCTGGCAATGATCTCGTCACAGAAACGGGGCCGGCCTGGGTGTGGCGCTCGGGTCCTCTGGTGTTCAGAGCGTATATTGAGTTACACTCTAGATTTCCTCGAGGCTGAGGTCCTCGGTGTATTCTCTGGGGGAAATGTGGAGTCTCTCTTGTACTGTGGTGTTTAAGAACGAAATCTCAAACAGTGCTCCTGCCCTTTTTCCCCCTTTCGCCGACAGCTGCTGAGATGGGGTGCGGATTGAACAAGTTGGAGAAACGCGACGACAGACGGCCTGGGAATATCTATTCCACTCTGAAGAGGCCTCAGGTGGAAACCAAGATAGATGTGTCCTATGAGTACCGCTTCCTGGAGTTCACCACTCTGAGTGCCGGTGAGTATAGGCACGGCCGGGTTCCTGGGGACGGTGAGCTGGACCCAGAATCACTCCGCAGTCCCCGCCCCCATCACCAGGCAGGGTCTTCAGCTGAGGCTGCCCCGGGGTGGGGGTCAGAGGGGTGGACAAGGACATCCTGGGGAGGTAGACAAGGTGGAGAGCTGTAGGAAACACAAAAGGGTAGGCCTGTGCAAAGGGGCCTGCTTGCAGAAAGCCAGATTTTTATGCGAAACCCTTTCGCGTTTTAAAATACAGTAACTAATTCCAGTTAAAGCCACATATGAGCCAACTATTACACATGAGTGGGCTGAATTTGGCTCATGGACCCACCCATTTGCAGACCCTGTTTTATGCCAAGCCAATGAGGAAAAGGAAAATGTGCCTGATCTCCTCACATTAATCTGCCCATCCAACCAAATTTACCTGCCCGCTGTTCCACCATCTTTCAAGAGGGCTTGGCTTTGCCTCACCTGGGCCACAGGGTGTCCTGCCACCTGCCACCACCTGCATCCCACTAGCCTGGGGTGACTGGCAAGTGAGGATTAGAGATTTTACCCCAGAACATTTGCTGAGCACTGACTGTCTGTGGAGTGTTGGGCTGGTGCTCTGGGGACATGGTTATCTGGCGCTTCTTACTGGTGGCAGGGAAGACTCCTGCACATGGGAACATAGGGGAAAACTCAACAGGCTATAATTGTAAGTTGGAAAACATGCAAAGTATGTTTTCGGCAGAGAAAGGGAGCGTTCTTCTTTTGGGGGTGGGGGGGATGGCAGTCTCTGTAAGTTATGAGCAAAAACCAGGTGCTACAAAACTGAACCATCTTATGACACTTCCTCCCTGGACTTGAGTGTATGTTGAGCTTCTAGTAAGAGAATTAGTGGGACGAGCCCTCAAGTTCATGGGTGTGAGTCCTGGCTCTGCTGTGGAGCGGCTGGGCAGATCACTAGGCCTGCAGTCCTGGGCTATCAGATGAGCGCTTGACTATCATCTCATAGGACCAACTATCCATCTCATAGGACAGCTGCGGCACTTAGAGGAGGGAGTATGTGTGAAGCTCTCACACACTATCTGGCACGTAGTTGGGCAGTACTACTGTCACTCCTCTCCCTCTCTCACCCTTCTTCCCCTCTTCCCCCACCCCCTCCTCCCTCTCCTCCTCCCCCTCCTCCCCCTCCTCCCTGTCTTTCTCCCCCTTCCCACCCTCCCCCTTCTCCTCCTCTGTTACCACCTCCATGCTGAGGCCCACCTGCTTCCCGAGTCCTGAGGGAGATGGAGAGCTGCCCATCTCTGTGGGGATCATCTGTGCACCCTTCCAAGTGCCCCACACTGAACCCAGCAGCTTCCTCATCAGAAGGGTGCCTCATCTGCTGGCACCCTTGATGAGTAATGTCACCACTGTTCCTTTAAATAGCCAGACTTGACACCTTAGTCCTCTGTGACCATGCCTTCTCCTCACCCACAATTTCCATGTCATCACCCAAGTCTATTAAAACGACTTCTGAAGATGCATATAATAAGAGTTCATGGAACATGAACAAATCCAAACACAAAATTATTTTATAATGACATCACCTGGCCATCCATTATTTGTTCAATGAATGTTTGAGTGCCCACAACATTCTAGGCATTGTAGAATGATGAAGGAAAAAACAAGCGCGTGTATAGGAAGAAAGATTGGAAAGAACTATGCCAAGGTGTTAGGAATTGATTGTCAGGGAGCTGAGATTATCGGGAAATTCTTTTTTTTTTCTTCTTTATGTATTTTTTGCATTGTGGTGTATTTCTTCCGTTGTTAAGGAGAGTAATTTTTGCTGACCCCCCACCCCAAAATTCTCACTGTTTCATCACTCATCATCTCAATGACTTCCCCAACCTCCTGTGTCTCTCTGCTTCCTTGTGCTCCAGCCCACAGTTTTCTGTGTTGTGCTTTCTTTGATTGGATTACCTTTTCTTTTGATTAGAAAATGAACATACAAGTCCTGGCTGGTTAGCTCAGTTGGTTAGAGCAAAATAAGAAACACCAGGGTTGCGGTTTCTTTCTTTCATTTTTATTAAAAAAAAATTTTTTTTTTTTTATTAAGTGAGAAGCGGAGAGGCAGAGACAGACTCCCAAATGTGCCCCAACTGGGATCCACCTGGCAAGCCCCCTATAGGGTGATGCTTTGCCCATCTGGGGCTGCTGCTCTGTTGCTCGGCAATGGAGCTATTTCAGCACCTGGGGCCAACTTGATTGAACCATTCGAGCCATGGCTGTGGGAAGGGAAAAAAGAGAGAGCGAGAGACAGAGAGAGAGATAGGGGGAGGGATGGAGAAGCAGATGGTCATTTCTCCTGTGTGCCCTGACCAGGAATTGAACCTGGGACTTCCACATGCCAGGCCAGTGCTCTACTGCTAAGCCTGCTGGCCAAGGCCATAGGGTTTGGTTTCAATTTCCCGTCAGGGCGCATACTGGAAGCAACCAGTGAATGCACAACTAAGTGGAACAACAAATGAATGTTTCTCTCTCTCTCTCTCTCTCTTTCTCTAAAATAATCAGTCAATAAAAATAAAATAAAATAAGCATATGCCCATTATAAAATGTTGGGAAAACATTAGGAAAATCCCATCTGATCGCCCTGCTCCTGCCCCTACCCCTACAGCTCATATCAGCCTTCTGCTCAAAGTCCTGCTGTGGCTCCCTTCACCCGAGGGACACCGGCTTCCTTCTGTTTTCATTCTCCTCCATTTGTCCTGCGTGTTCAGCCACTGCAGCCTTGCTATTTCTTGATACCCCCAGGCCTTCTCAGGCCTTGGGCACTGCCTGTTCTCTCTGCCTGGAAGTCCTCCCAAATATACCCTTCACCCAAACTCTAACCCCCATCTCCGTGGAACTTGCCCTGATTATCTATTTGCAATTTCTTTCTTTCTTTTTTCTTTTTTTTTTTATTAAGTGAGAGACAAGGAGCCAGAGACAGACTCCTGCATGCTCCTCAACCAGATTTCACCTGGCAAGCCCCCTACCAGGTGATGCTATGCCTATCTGGGCCACTGCTCCATTGCTTGGCAATTGAGCTATTTTAGCACCTGAGGCGAGACCATGGATCCATCCTCAGCACATGGGGCCAACTTTGCTTGAACCATTAGAGCCGTGGCTGCAACAGGAGAAGATAGAGAGAGAGAGAGAGAGAGAGAGGGAAATATGGGGAGGAGGAGAAGCATATGGTCACTTTTCCTGTGTGCCTTGACCAGGAATTGAACCCAGGACTTCCACACACTGGGCTGATGCTCTACCACTGAGCCAGCCGGCCAGGGCCCTATTTGAGATTTCTGCCTCCTCTCCCACCCCGTCTCTTCCCCTTCTGATTTTCTCCATAGCACTTCTTACCATTTTACTTGCCGTACATTTTGCTTATCATTATTTGTGTCCTTATTTGTTGTGGACTTTCCTTCATTAGGAGGTAAAAGCCCTCTGTAGAGTGCAGTGCAGGGACTGTGTCTCTTTTAGCCTCTGCTGTATCCTAGGATTTAAAACAATGCTGGCAAACAGTAGACAATTACTAAATATTTGTTGAATGAATAGTCAATGTATATTTCTGTATTCTGCTGTTTTGCAACTTAATGTTGTATAGTGAGGCATGTCCCTGTCATTCCATATGTTCCAGAAATACGACTTAATGGCTATACATGATTTAATCACTCATCATACTGTAATTTATTTAGCAGTTCCCTTCTATTAGACATATAAGTTATTTTGGGCTTTGGGCTGTTATAAATAATGTTGTGATAAACCATGCTGGACATAACTATTTGTGCACATTTCTGATTATTTCCTCAGGAATTATTGAGTTGAAAGATACTAGTGTCAGAACTCTTGACAGATTGCTAAATTGCCTGAGATAGGACCTGTTTGTATAAAACACAGATCCGATCATGCTGAACCCTGTGGCTGGTTCCCCTGGGTAAATGAAACGCAGGTTCCTGCTGGAGCTCAGGGCTTTACTCTGCTTGGCCTGGCCCTTTGTGGGTCTCTCCCCTGTCATTGCCGGGAAGACGTGTGCTGTGGCCCTTGCCTTCCCTGTTCCCTGCCTCTCCTTTCCCCGGACTCTCACTTCCCAGCGTCCTGATTAGCACAGGGCCCACCCCACCCCTCACTGCTTACCAGAATCCCACCCACCAGAACTCTCCTCTCTTGACATCCACCGTGTCAGAATTACGTTCTTCTGTACACCAATGTTGCCAGTATCATCGTGTGCCACTTTCTTAACGTCATATATTGCACTGTGTTTCCTTGATGGCAGAGGCCAAGCCTCGCTCACCTCTCTGGTCTTCTTTCTCGCTCACGCTTTCTGGCTGAGCACAGTGTGTCCTGGGTAGTCGCGTTCTAGTGAACTGACTAGTGCTGCGCATGCTGACTCGGTTCCCCGCGGCCTCACAGGCTCTTTCCTGGAAGCTCCAGTCGGATTATTTGTTATTGCTCCAGGGTGGAGCCAACAGTTGTCAATAGCCTACGATGTGTCCAGTCCTGTATGGAGCATTTATTCCTGATCTATTTTGTCCTAACTTTACAACTTTGTCAAAGTATAATGTTAGCCCACTACCCTGCAGGTATTTAAGGTGCTAAGCCTCTGAAACCATCGTCTCATCAAGAGGCAGAAACTTTCCATCACCCCAAAGGTTCCTCATGCTCCTTGGCAATCCTCCTTTTTTCCCAACCCTTTTGTTCCCAGACAAGCATCTGCTCTTTGTCACTGATTTTTTGTTTTTTGTATTTTTCTGAAATTAGAAGTGGAGAGTCAGTCAGACAGACTCCCCACATGCGCCCGCCCGGGATCCACCGGCATGCACACCAGAGGGCGATGCTCTGCCCATCTGGGCCATTGCTCGGCTGTGGCCGGAGCCATTCCAGTGCCTGGGGCAGAGGCCATGGAGCCATCCTCAGCGCCTGGGCCAACTTTGCTCCAGTGGAGCCTCAGCTGCGGGAGGGGAAGAAAGAGATAGAGAGAGAGGAGAGGAGGAGGGGTGGAGAAGCAGATGATCACTTATCCTGTGTGCCCTGACCGGGAATCAAACCCGGGACTTCCACACGCGGGGCCAACGCTCTACCGCTGAGCCAACTGGCCAGGGCCTCTTTGTCACTGATTTTATTTTATAAAACTTTCTATAAATAGTGTGGTCTGGCTTTTTCCATTTAGCTTACTTATTTTGAGATTCATCTATGTTGTCTGGTGTCAGTAGTTCATTCTTCTTTTATCGCTGAGTAGTAGTCTCTTGCACGGGTGTACCAGAGTTTGTTTTTCTGTTCACCTGTTGATGAACATTTGGGTCATTTCCAGTTTTTGGTGATTAAAAATTAAATTGCTGTGAACATTTGTCTTTGGGTGGTTTCTTATGTCATTGAATCCTCACAGTAAGTAATGAGGCATATGAGTACACCCATGCTCTCTCTCTCTCTCTCTTTTTTTTTTTTTTGCTGACAAGGAAGTAGACATTCAGAAAGGTTAAGTAATTTTTCTAAAGATGCAGTGCCAGGAAGTGAGCTGGCCTCAATTCTACCTGGTGGCTTAGACAGGAAGGGGATTACATGCACTATTTAAAAAAACCAAAGCCAGAGCTAGCACTGTTTTGTTGGTGCCTGGCCTGGAGTGTGGAGCTGCTGTGGACGGCACTGGAACCGCAGCCTCACTTGGAGGCTGGCGGAGGCAAACAGCAGTGGGAATCTCCCAGGGAAACACATTGGCTGCCAAAACAAACACACAAAAAACCACTCTCGATTCTGGGCGATTTGATCAGGTCTTACATTTTCAATTAACTCTGGTCACCGAAGGATGAACCTGCCCTCTGATGGGTTTCGTCCCAGATGGAGGCCCACAAAGCATTGCAATTTCTTCAAAATGGCCCCATCTTACCCCTTTTATGTGTGTGTTTTGCCGGCTTCTCTGTGCCAGGCCACTCAGACAGACCTTGAAAGCTACCTGTGTCAGCTCCATGAGAACCGACTGTGTTTTATATGTATTTGCTGCCGGGGACGGTTGGCACAGTGAGTGATCTGTATAATGAGGCTAGTGCCCAGAGCTTGGTCTTTGCTTGAATGTTCCAGTCCTGTGCTGTCCAGTATAGGAGCCACCAGCCATATGGCTATCTAAGTGCAATAATTAATTACAATTAAATAAAAATTAAAAACTCAGTCCATCTGTCACACTAGCCACACTGCAGGGGAGCAGCAGCCCCATGTGTCTGGTGGCTGCCATATTGGACAGTGAGGGTAGAGAATGCTTCCATCAGCCCAGAAAGTTCTGTTGGGCTGCTCTAGTCTGCTTATTAGGGAGGATAGCATGGTTCCAGGCATGAACCCACATCTCTAATTCTGATTAATGGACTGTTTTTATTCTGAAATTTTACCTTTGGGTTCTCTTGGGACCATAGAATGAGAGTTCATTGATGCCACAAATACTTATTGAAGGCCACCCTGGGGCGAGGATGTTGTGTCCTAAGGACATAGGGGTGCACCAGACAGGAGAATTATTCCGATTGTCTTAGCTCAGCTGCCATAACGAAATACTCCAGACCAGGATGGTGGTGGTGGTGGGGGTGGGGGTGCTTAAACCACAGACATTTATTTTCTCACAGTCATGGAGGCTGAAAGTCCCAGGTCAGGGGGCCAGCATGGCCGGGTTCAGTGAAAGTTGTCTCCCTGGCTTGCAGGAGGCCACCTTCTTGCTCTGTCCTCACATGGCTGAGAGAGAGACAGAGAGCAAGCTCTCTAATATCGCTTCTTTTAAGGACATTAATCCTATTAGATTAGAGTCCCTTCCCTTTATGACCTCCTTTAACAAATTATTTTCTTATTCCAAATACCGTTATACTGGGGGTTAGGGCTTTAACATTTGAATTTTGAAGGGAGACAATTCAATGGTCTAGTCTACTTGGTTTAGATTGGTTCAGAATTTCTTGCAAATGAAGAGCCAGGGGATTGTAGTACTCAATGCTTAGTGATGGTGATAGAGGGAACATGGTAGCCCCCAGTCTTTTTGAAAGGGTGTGTCTGTGCCAAGGAAAGCTTGAGATCTGCAGGTGGATTTGGAGTGAGCCAGGCAGAAGAACGAGGGTGGAAGGAGATAATGTTTTCAGGTATAGAGGACAGCCTATGGGTGGGACCAGAACCCAGAGACAACATTATATACGTGGGAAGCTGGCAGCAGTTCAGTTTGGTTGGAGTGTGGTCTTTGGGAGAAGTAAGTGGGGGGTGGGGAGCAGATGACTAAAGGTTTTAGGTTTTGGACTGAGGAGTCTAGATTCTCTCAAGAGCACTGAGGTTTTGAAGGTGGGGAGAGGTGACATGATCACATTTAAATCCTGGAAAGCCTACTCTGCGTTTAGAATGAAGAAGGATGGAAGGGGTAGAACTGGGGGAAAGAAAACCATTTGGAAGCCATTGCAATCATCAGGCAAGAGGTGAAGGTAGTCTCAGCTAAGGGAGTTGCAGCTGGGACAAGAGAAGTAGGTGGGGTCAAGAGAGATCAAGAGGTGTCTGATCTGGCAGGTGAGGGAGAGGAGCTAGTAGAGGAGGATGTGGGTTTGGTGGTTACCTGCTTGGCAGTCATGAGGGCCACACAGCTGGATCCTCTGATTCTGCTTTATAACACTGTCACTCACTCATACAAGTGGCCTTGAGAACCCAAGGGAAGGTATTATATTTCTCTCTCTCTCTCTTTTTTTGATGAAAAAATTCCTTTGACAGGTAGGAAGTAGTAAGTGCGACCCTTAGCTGAGACTGCCTTCACCTCTTGCCTGATGATTGCAATGGCTTCCAAACTCTCTTCAGCCAGGACTTTTGTACTGTACAGGGAGGAGAGCTCAGTGCCCACCTGTCAGGCCTATTGCCTGGTGTCTCAGTGTATCTGTTTAAATCATTGTATTGAGATAGAAGTTATATACAATAAAATACTCTCATGTTAAGCGCATGGCTCCATGAGTTTTTATAAGTGTAAACACCCACGTAACTAACACCATACTCAAGATACAGAACTTTTCCGTCACCCCCAAACCTTCCCTCCTGCCTCCCCCAGCCCTTGCCCCGGACAGCCGCTGACCTGCATCCTGTCCCTGGAGGTGAGTTTGGCTCCTTTTAGAGTAACATAGGAACGGAAGCACACAGCATAGAGTCCTTTGCGTCGTACTTCTTTAACACAGCACAATGCTTTTGCGATTCATCCATGCTGTTGCATGTTATCAAGAGCCCATTCCTTTTTCTTTCTTAGGAATAGTCCATTGTTTGAATATGCCACAGTTTGTTTAATCAGTCTCCTGTTGAATATTCGGGCTGTTTTCCAGTTTGGGGCTACATGAACATTTGTGAGCCAGTCTTGTATGGACATATGTTTTCATTTCTTCTGGATAGAGATGCAGGAGTAGAAGTGCCTGGTTGTTTGGGAAATGGATGTTTACCTTTGTAACAAACTGCCCAGCTCTTCTCCAAAGTAGTTGTACCATTCTGCATTTCCAACAGTGTATGAGAGGTGGTAGATAGCTTCAGTTTTTACATATAGTAATTAGAGTTACTATTTATTCAGCACCTAGTGTTGTGTGAATCGATTTTAAACCAGCTAACAGCAATTATACGAGGTGGGTGGAGTCACCTCCATGGTGTATATATACATTGAGATCTTGAGTTTGGAGGGGTTATAAAAGTAACTCATCTTGGGCCTCCTAGCAGTTGGATGTTTGTAGCACATCCTGTCATCTTACTGAACAGTGGAGCCTTCGCTTTGGGCTGTCTTGGTCCCTCAACTCCTCTGTGGCGAGTTTTAACTAAATGGAAGGGCTTCCCCCCGAAAAAGCTGAAAAGTAACTCGTACTTTATCGCACATCTTCTTCGAGCTGGTCTTTTGTTTCTCTCTTACATTCTTGCTTATAAAACTCTCCCACGATACACATTACAGTTTCTAGGATCAGGTCTGATTGCCACATTTTTAAAATTCCCATCTTTGTGGTTTTCCTGTCTGAGAGGTCTTTAAGAGCTGACCTTTGGGATTTTTTCTTTGACATTGTGCTGACCAGGCTCATACTTGGATTTTGGCTAGCCTTAAGTTCTTCTGTATGTCAACTTTGGGTGGTCGTGTAATAACAGAAAAGACATTTATTATTCAAAGCATGCGCGTTAGGCAGTGAATCATTTGAGGGTCCGGTTTTTATTGAACTTCCAGTGTGGATTAACCACAGCCCTAAACACAACTGCAGATGCAGTGGCTGGCTAATCATTGTCTATGTAAGTTGTCCTTTTAGTCTCTCTTCACCACCAGGGAAAAGACTAATCTGAAAAGAAGAATCAGAATCACAACTTGCATTAAGGTCTAAAAATTAACAAACTAAAGTGTTCTGGCGCTAAAAGCGTGGGTGCCTTATGACCAGCTATAAGTCCTGGCACTGTTTGATTTCATGGGTTTTAAGATAACATCTAAAATAATGTTACCCTCCAGAGAAAGACTAGAAGCCCTTATGACCAATCATTCCCTTAAAGGAGGGCTCTTTAAAACCCAGAATCTCAGCCCCAGCCCCAGACTTCCTGATTTATTAGGTCTGGGGCAAGTCCCAGGAATCTACATTTGTAACAAGTTCCCAAGTGATGCCCATACTACTGGTCAGGGGACCACACTTGGAGAACCTTCAAGATCAGGTAGAGTGCGAATTTCTTTTATCTGAGCGGAGATAGGAGGGGAAAAAATGGTAGTGGTGTGAGTTTTTTAAGTATAAAATAAATTCAAGAAATACGTTCACACCCAAACTGTTTATGACCAACTCAGTGTATT
This sequence comes from Saccopteryx bilineata, assembly GCF_036850765.1. Lineage (NCBI taxonomy): Eukaryota > Metazoa > Chordata > Mammalia > Chiroptera > Emballonuridae > Saccopteryx > Saccopteryx bilineata. Next base: position 32,693,407 of record NC_089499.1, read on the forward strand.
TGGAAGGATAGGCCATCCTCCTAAAAAAAATAAAATAAAATAAATCAGGTTGACACAATGATTCTCAAACTTCCCGTTAACCATTTCCATGCCCAGGCTGCACTCCAGACCAATGAAATCAGCCTTGGGGAAGGGACATAGACATCAGTATTTTTGAAACTACGGGTGATGCCGTGTGGCTGAGAATGAGCGAGCGCACATTGCGCAGGGCCAGGTGCTTGGCACAAGCAGGGGCCCCGGCTGGTTACCCTTAGGTGGGTCGTGTGCAGAGGCTTTGCTTCCCTTCAGCCTTGGGGCTGTTTGAATCTCCTGCAGGTCGCCCCCAGATCCCCTGGGGCTGGTTTCCTTCCCCAGCCTGTGGAGAAAAACTGTGACACGGTGTCAGTTGGGAAGCCAGGTACAAACCGTTGTTCTCAGACTTTAGCAACATCTGAATCACTTGGTGGGCTTGTTGGGACACAGACTTCTGAGCCCCTTACCCTTAGAATTTGTCATTCTGTGGGTCTGGGCTGGGGTCCAGGGTTTTGCGTTTCTAGCAAGTTCCTAGGTGATGTTGCTGTTAGGATGACCACACTGAAAACCACTGGGCTAGCCCGAGGGCAGTAAATCCCCCCCACAGCCAAAAACACCCTCCTTACCTGAGTCCTCCATATCTTAGTTGTAACTGAAGCCCAGCTTTCCCGGGTAGACACCCTAACACTTGAAATGGTTGTCCGTCAAGAAAGCCAGCCCTTCTGGAGTGGGGCCCTCCCCTCTGGCCTTCCCCCGCTCTCCCAGCAGGCTTCCCCGGAATCCACTCCCCTGTTCCGGAATGGGGACCACACATTCCCCCCCACCCCGTGTACTGTCCCCATGTGGAGTGCTGCCCCTCCGCTCCACCCCCAGGCATGTCTGGGTCCTCTCTCTCCTTCAGAGTCCAGGAAATGCTTCTCCTCCTCCAGGCTCTCTTCTCTGAGGGCCCAGCCCCCGGGGATGACCAGCCACTGTGGAGGGGGACAGAGGAGGACACAGAAGGGGAGGATGGACGAAGTGAGTGTCGGCAAGGAGGTTACTGGGCTCCGCTGGAGGAGGAGGCATGGGAGATGGGTTCAGGGAATGGCTTCTTGCTGGCCAGGTTTGTAGCTGGCCAGTTGTCTTGGGTCTGCAGACTGCAGACAGTCCCTTCTTGGCTAGGGGCCTTGGTTAGTGAATATTGTCCTCCCCACGTGGCCAGGGCAGGAGGGCACAGTTCAGCTCAGGGGGCAGTCAGAACTATGGCTGTGGTCAGCATATTCCCCAGCATCTAGAAGGGCCTCATCTTCAGGAATGTGGCTCATCACACTTACTTCTAACCACTCCGCCTCAGAAGCCGGTCTGCTGGCTGCGGTCGGCCCCAGCACTCACATGTCTGGCCTCCTCCTTGGCTCCTTTTTGGAAGACTGCCTTAGTTAAGTCTGCATCACCTCAGTTCCCTGCACCCCTCTCCTATTTCTTTGCCTTGCCCCTGCCAGTCTGACCACGCCCTGTGGATATGCCGTAGAGTGGGCCACCTAGAAAAGCGTTAATGGACTGAGCTTGAGTTGGTGATGTATCCGGTAGTGGACTAGGAGTGACACCTGGCTGCAGGGGCCTTCAGGTGTGGGTTCCCCTCTGCAGGAGAGCCCCACATAGGAAGCTATGGAAAAGAGCTGGGGGAAGGGGTGGTTATTTGGATGGCAGGAGGAGTCTTGGTTTAAAGTGGGTTTCACCATGGGGTTCGGAGTCTCGAGTGTCCTGTAGTGTTTGTTTTGTCATCCTTAATGAGGTATTTATCACCTCTCTCTAAATGTGGTAGCTGCAGCTTTAGAGCATAAATTCATCTATAATATTTGCAGCTCTTCAGCAGAATTGCACATAAAGTCACTTGATATTTATGGCATTATTTTCCAGGTAAAACAAACAAACAAAAAAGCAATCTTAAAGCAAAATGTTAGAAGCTATGAAGGAGGGGAGGTGGATGGATAAAAGGAAGACTCAGCCCAAGCTAGTAGAGCAGGGGTCCCCAAACTTTTTACACAGGGGGCCAGTTCACTGTCCCTCAGACCGTTGGAGGGTCGGACTATAAAAAAAACTATGAACAAATCCCTATGCACACTGCACATATCTTATTTTAAAGTAAAAAAACAAAACGGGAACAAATACAATATTTAAAATAAAGAACAAGTAAATTTAAATCAACAAACTGACCAGTATTTCAGTGGGAACTATGGGCCTGCTTTTGGCTAATGAGATAGATGGTCAATGTGCTCCTCTCACTGACCACCAATGAAAGAGATGCCCCTTCCAAAAGTGCGGTGGGTGCCGGATAAATGGCCTCAGGGGGCCGCATGCGGCCGGTGGGCTGTAGTTTGGGGACCCCTGTGTTAGAGCATAAGGCAGGAGGCCCCCACCCAGGTCTGAGTTAGGGGAGGGATGACACTAAACTCCAGCTGCAGCCCCTAATCTCAATTGCAGAAAGGCCATTCTGCTCCTGCATTCTCTCGGTTTACTGAGAATCCCTGCAGATGATGAGGTGTTAGGAGCAATGGACGTGGATGATGATGATGATAATCTTAATATTGTAACGGTAATAACAGCCAATGAGCCACACGCTGTGCTCAGTGTAAATTAATCCTCACGGGATCCCGATCTTACAGATGAGGAAACGAGGCTCAGAGAGGTTGCCCAACCTGCCCTCTGTCACGCAGCAAATATGTAATGGGACTAGAATCTGAACCAAGACTTGCCTTGCAATCCTTTTCTCGTAAGCAGTGTTGGCTGTGCCGCAGGTGTGTCCGGTACAGCCTTCAGGTCTGGTAGGCTCTGAGCTGTCATTCTAAGGTCCCAACTCTGATGGCCTTCCCTTCAACAGAGCCCTGCTCTCGGGAGAACTTACCCCGATGGTTGGTGAGTCATAGGTGGTGGGCATGTAACTAGCAGCTGCGTGTTATGGCGTGTGGGCTGTCATGCGGCTCCATTTACTTTAGCTCAAGGGGTCCTTACAACACTAGAATGATTTTTCAGTCTTCAGAATTCATAGCAAGGCTCAAGCTTACAGGGCCACAGCTTGACTTTGGGTCTTCCATGTCCACGTGACCTGTGCATCTCACCGCTGCCCAGGCCTCTCAGGGTCTGGGGGTGGGAAACTTATGTTAAGATCACACTGCCTATCAGCTGTTGAAAACCACTTTCCTTACTTGCCAAGGTCACAAATGTTGGTTAATGACCCAGTGGAGTATAGTGCTGGTTTTAAAATAGGGCTGTTTGACCTCTGGCTCAGCTGGGGCAGACCCAGTCTGAATTTGGATACGTGTGGACGGCTGCCACTTCGTCCCAGCTTTGTCAGTGTGCCAGGCTCAGAGTCTATCCTGTGCCGAATATAGACGCCTCCTTTGCTGAAAATAGTGCGCGCTGTAGGCTATGAAGACATTTTCCTTTCCTAGACAATCACTCCTTGCTCCTCTAGGTAGCATCGACTTCTGTGAAACCATCTGCTCTTCCAATATAATTTCCAGGCTATTAGATTAAATAGTTCCTCCTGACCCACTTTCAGCTTCTGTTCCCTTTCGCTGTTCATTAATGAATTGTATTGTGAAGTTTTCATGGAGAGTGTGTGTGTATGTGTGTGTGTGTGTGTGTGTGTGTGCATTTATTTAATTTCAGTTTGGGCAACAATGATTGTTGGGCACTATGAATTTATTTAATTTCCTATGCATGTTTCACTTTTGTTTTCAGTTTCTGTAACTGCTAGGAGTGAGTTGCACTTTATCTTTTCTTTGTAAGACTCATGAAAGGAAGTCAGTGGCATGAGTTATGAGTTGAGGTTCTGGTTGGGAGATGTGCTGAAAACAGACCCTGTTTTTAAACAGAAGATGCGGAGTGGTAAGGAAATCGTTTCCCATAAACCATGTCTCACCACAGATGAATACGCTTTTTACAGTGTTGGTGGGGAATTTTAAAGATAAATGAGATAATATGTGCGAAATGGCTTTGAGCTTTTCTGAGCCAAGCTGCTACATACATCTTCTGTAGTGTTGTTGCATCTGATAATGCAACCGAGTCTGCTATTAGTGTTATTGTTGTTAAATATTCACTAATGGAGATAATAAGATTAGATTTAAGAGAGAGGAAGGCATTCTTTGCATTCCTTTCTTAATATGAAAACTCATCTGGCTCTTTTTTCCCAGCGACTCCAAATACAGTCTAAGAAACAACAAACACTAAGTCTTGTACGACAATAGGCTCAGGTGTGTGTGTGTGTGTGTGTGTGCACGCGTGCATTCGTGCGCACACATGTGTATGTGTGTGAGCAGTAAATTTCAGGGACTTAAAGCTGCCTTCAGTAAAATGAAATTCCTTGGTGATGACTGTGATCTGTCAAAGCAAAACCAAGTTATTTTTCTTCAGGGACTCATAAAAGCCGTGCTGTGGTAGTAATAATTTTTTATCTAATTTGGTTAAAACGGAACAGAAAACAAGCTAATGTTCTATGCACACTACTAATTATCGTTACTGGCAACACTACTTCAAAGAAGTTTTTATGGAGAAGTTTTGTCCAATATTCTGGCCAGATTTCACTGGTGCTTCAGAAGAAAGGAGGCCTGTTGACTCTTACCTCTGAAATAGTTTCAGAAGCAGGTCTGGGGTAGAAAGGTGAGTGACCGTAACTTCAGGTCGCATGTCACTGTCATGAGGTTTAGAAAGGCATTTTCTCAGTTCTTGTGTTTCAGGCAGACCTGAAGCTAGTCTTTGTTTACAGGTCCGAGGTCCTGATAAAAATTAGGTAGGTGACGAGTACCTGCTACACTTATCAGCAGCTGGGATTTTTTTCCCCCATTCTGTTGCAAAAATTTGCTTTCCAGGTTCAGACATATTACTTAATAGGAGAAGGATGCATTAGCTGGACAGCCTTATTGGGCCTTCTTAAAAGAGGAAGGGGATTATTTCAGGTGGGCATCCCAGGTGTAAATTCAGAGTGGCTTGGTAAGCATGAGCCCAGTGTGGTGCCGTATGGAATGAATGTTGCTTTTGATGCAAGGTTGGTAATATGTTCCTAAGGGAGCTGGCGTACTTGGCAGGGTGGATTTCCTTAATGGAGGAAGCCGCCTTGTCTGACAGGATATTCAACGAAATTAATTCATTGGCTATTTATTGAATACCTGCTCCTTTTCAGACTCCAAGCTGGGCGTGCAGAGGTAAACAAGAAGGCAAGGTCTCTCATTGTAGGAACCAGTGTCTGAAACATCCCACCCAGTTCTGCGATAGTAATGTCCCAGCCCTGGCTCTCGTTGGTGTCCGGAAACCAGTCCGGTGTGGGCACAAGTCTTCATGGAGCCTGTGTTTCATCTTGGAAGAGCATCTGCCTTGCCTTACCAGGGTTTATCTTTGACATGGAAGGCCCTGCATGGCTGGAGATTTGAATACTGTTTGATGGGCAAAGGAAGGTCCTAGAAACCCTAGACCAAATCTAACCTCTGTGACCACAGAACTGCAGCTTGGGAAATCCCCTGGGTTACTGCCCCAATCAGACTGCTTCCAGAAGGCGAGGGACTTGTCTGGGCTGCTCCTGCCCCCAGGATGAACCTTTGGGGACTCCGTAAACGCCCGCCCTGGCATGTGCTCCCAGGCTTCCAGTGCATTGTGGCTCTCTTGGTGAGAAGTGGTCTCTTTGGCTAGGGTGAGATGAAGCTTGTGACAGAAAAGTCACTTGCTGCTTCTTTCAGCAGGCTGGGGCGAGAGGATGCCGGAAACGGCCAGGAACAGGGAGAAGGGTATTTAGGGTTTTTTGGATTTCCTTGCTTTAGCCCTCAAACTGGTGGCCCTGTGGCTCCTTTTCTCGCCACTGTTTCCTGGCAGCTTGGAATCTTTACATTAAAAGAAAAACTTTTTCTTATCTTTACTGAGTGTATTCTTTTTTTTTTTTTTCTAATGAGAAAGAGAGAGAGGCAGACAGACAGGGACAGACAGGAAGGGAGAGAAATGAGAAGCATCAATTCTTTGTTGTGGTTCCTGAGTTGTTCATTGATTGCCTTCTCATACGTGCCTTGACTGAGGGGCTCCAATAGAGCGAGTGACCCCTTTCTCAAGCCAGCGACCTTGGGCTCAAGCCAGCGCCCTTGGGCTTCAAGCCAGTGACCTTTGGGTTCAAACCAGCAACCATGGGGTCATGTCTATGATCCCATGCTCAAGCTAGTGATCCTGCACTCAAGCCGGAAAAGCCCACACTCAAGCCGGAGACCTCAGGGTTTTGATCCTGGGTCCTCAGCATCACAGGCTGACCCTCTATCCACTGTGCCACCACCTCATCCGGCTGTCAGTGTGTTCTTATTGTAGACTTCACACAAATGGATTTGACCCAAATACCTAAAATAGAAGGAAACTTCTCTTTTCTCTTAATACCCTTTACTTTCTTTGCTATCAAGGGAGACATCAGATGGCCTCCCCCAGTGGAGCCCTGAGCCCCTTGGCCCTGGCTGATGCCCTGATGCCACCTCATGGGAGGCCTGGAGCCAGAGACTTCCAGCTACATTGGACCTGGATTTCTGACTCACAGCAACTGTGAAGTAATGGTTGTTTTAGGCTGCTGAATTTGGGTGTAATTTGTTAAATGTCATTAGATAACCAATAAAGGCACTTGATGTTAAAAGTCTTGCTTCTCGCCTGACCAGGCGGTGGCACAGTGGATAGAGTGTCAGACTGGGATGCCAAAGACCCAGGTTTGAGACCCCGAGGTCGCCAACTTGAGTGCGGGTTCATCTGGTGTGAGCAAAGCTCACCAGCTTGGACCCAAGGTTGCTGGCTTGAGCAAGGGGTTACTCGGTCTGCTGAAGGTCTGTGGTCAAGGCACATAGGAGAAAGCAGTCAATGAACAATTAAGGTGTTGCAATGTGCAACGAAAAACTAATGATTGATGCTTCTCATCTCTCCATTCCTGTCTGTCTGTCCATGTCTATCCCTCTCTCTGACTGTAAAAAAAAGTCTTGCTTCTCTGGAGTCAGGGGCCTTGGTCCTTTCAAGGCCATCGACAAGAGAAACCGCTGGTGTGGCCTGCCAGTGTGGAAGCAGATGCTCACTGTTCATTCTTATGGAATCTTTGTCCTCTCATTGACGGTGTGAGCCACATCTACAGCCTTTCTGATTTCGTGCCGTAGGCCTCGCTGAGCAGAGTGTCTCTTCTCAAAACTAAATTTTATTTGTAAGTAAAGCTTCAACTATAGTTATTCATCCCCCTGGATGTAAATTGCCAATTCTGGCTTCTAGCTGTGAAAGTCAAGATTTGTGACAATGAAACGTATTAATGGAATGCAAATGCCCTGTGGTTTCCTGTCCACAAGGCCTTAGCAAAAATAAATGACCGAAGAGAAGTGGGAAGATACAGGCATCCAAAGCCCTCTCTGAAGCTTGACAATTGTTCTTTACTGGACGCCAGCCTCGGTCACCCTGCCAGTCCTAGGGGTCCAGCTCTTCTCAAATACCCCCAGTTCATGGTGGGCTATTGACCTGTAGATACAACTAGAAATTTTTCCCTCCTTTCTCTTACTTTCCCTCCCTCCCTACTTCCCTCCCTTCCTTTATTCCTTAAACTAGGTTCTTCTAATTCAGTCCCCTACTTTAAAAATAAGCATCTATTGATAGTTTGTGTCTAAGGAAACAAAATATATATATAAACAATATTAGCCTTCCTCAGTTTTACGAGCTTCTCATATCGTCTTGCTGTTTTCATTTTATCTGCTCTCTAGCAGGAAAATAAAATTGCATTCGATTGACAAGCGCTCCTGCTGTCAGATCTATTACCCCCTTTCTGTGTGTTCCCGTTTGTGATGAAACCTTCTAGCAACCTTCAACGAGATAGGCGCTGGCAATGTATCCAGTGTCGGGAAGGAATATAATAATTTACTCATTTTTCCCCATTAAAGGAACACTGTAAGAGTTGAGGCCGCTGATGCCACGTGAATATGGGTACAGTTGAACAGAGATGCCATTAATACTTTATCTTAATAGTGTAATAGTTGCCACTTTTGTGACCCAAAATTTGTTTTAACCCCTGCTTTATGGAAGAAAAGTAGGATCAATTAATATTGAATGATGACAGTCTCCCTGCAGAGAGAAAATAGAAGATCTTGGTGTCGTCATCTGCCTTGTGACTTTAAAAAAGAAAAAAAGAAAAAAAAAAAAAAGCTTTTCTTAATTGTACAGAACAGAGAAACCCAGGGGAATATAATTCATGTCTCTCCAGCTTGCGATATAAATTCAAGGTCAAGAAAAATAACCCCACTCCAGAATGCGGACCTGCACTCAGCCACGGAGCTATGTTGGAGTTGTAGGATTTGCTGGAAACAAATGGACAGCTCTCTCCCAAGATGGAATCCCCTTTCTCGTTGGCATTGCTCCAAGTGCCTCTGATGTCGCATGAGCTGCGGGTTTCTCTCTGTGCTCCTAGATCTTCTCACGGCTCATTCCCGCCCCCTGGTCCGAGTCTCTGCTTCTCAGAGGGGCCTTCTCTTACCCTCCTGCCTAAAACAGCCTTTCCTCTCACCCCATCCACTTTCAACCTCCACTCCCTGCTTCCCTTTCCAAATGGAACTTGTCATCCTCTGACATCATACTATGTTATTTTTTGCTGTTATTTATGGCGTTTCCCCCACCAACCATAATGTGGGCTCCACTTTGCCTTGTTCACGGCTAAGCCCCCCAGAGCCTTAGTGCCGAGGGCGCTCGTTGAATGACTGAATGATGAATGGAAAAACGCTACAATCCAGGATGATTTGAAAACTCTTGCACGTTCACATCAGCCTTCTTTAAAAGTATGTCGACTTCAGGCAGATAACGCAGCCTCCATTGATCCTCTCTGAAAGCGGCTTGGTGCCATTATCTTTACATAGTGGTGCCAATCGTCCTAGAACCATTCCATTGACATCCTTCCCAGACCTTCTGCGATATGCTCTCAGAGGAACCTGCACTTCGTTACAGCAGTGATCACAATTCCTTATTTGTTCGGTGTCTTCTCCCCTGCTGGATTTTAAGCACCGTGAAGATAGAAACCATTTCTATCTCATTAACCGCTCTGCCTTCTGCATTTACCACTGAGCCACAGGAGGCTGCTTCTGGGAGTATGGGAAAATGCTGGAGGTGGGGACGAGCTACTGCAAGCAGCAGAAGGCGGTCCCTTCCCGCTCCCCTGCCATCTGATCTCCACCTAGAGCCCTCACTGGCAGAACCCAATAGGAGTCAGCTAGCAAAGGAGGAATGCAGAGTCCTAGCTCACAACGCAGACCGGGGTCTGGAAGGGTGGATGCGGACCCGAGAGACAGCAACTAAATGACCAGCACAGTCCACACCTTCACATCCTCAGCATCCATTCGTCCTTGTGCACATTCTTGACATAACAGCCTTGTTTCTGCTTAACAAGATGCAACTGTGCTTCCTGCTGTGCTCTTACTCTGTTCTCAGAAAGAGGAGACACAAAGTCATAGTGTCCTTCCGGCACGGTGTCCTTGTCTGGGTGACATGAATTAGAATTCTACTGCAGTCTGTAGGATATGCAGTATTCAGAGGGGGCTGGTGGGACAAGAAGAGGAATCAGCATTGCTCAGATAGGGATACGGGTGACAAATGGGACTTGACTTTTGTCCCCGGGCAATACCTTATCCTGCTGGAGTTCATTGCCTATTGGAATGATCTGGGAAATTAAATCCTCTGTTGCTCTCTCCCTCTCTCTTTCTCTCTCATTTTTCATTAATATTTACTTGTGAACGTGGAAGTCCCAAGAGGCACTCCGAGAGGCACTCCAGAGACACCCTTGTATTCCAACATCTAATTTCCCTTTGGAAAATGGGACCGCTCATTCTAGCCAGGATCATCACCACCTTCTTTGCCTTTTGTTTTTGTGGCATTCATAATCTAAAATGGCCAAGGGACATCCTCAGCTGTCAGTGCAGAGAAACCATTGCTGTGTGATCGGGTGGAAGAATTCCTCCCTTAGGAACCGAGACCTCCAAACCAGCAGGTCAACAGTTGTGGGGCTAAGGAGCAAAAATTCTACTGGACTTCAGAGGAGAGGGGACATGTCTGCTTCCATCCTCGATGGCTAGAACTGTCTCTGTCGGCTATGGAAGGCATAGAAGTGATTTTGTTCAAATTCCTCGTCCCAAAAGAGTGAACTCCAGCTCAGCAGGATGTTGTCTCCCAACTTGCTCCACAGGGAATGTTGGACCAACAAACGGTGCTTTCTTTTCTTTTTCATTTTTTTCTCACAAGGTACAGAATTTTGCAAGCACAGTGGAGGCTAAGGCTCTTTTGACTTTAACACTGTGTTGCATAGTGAATCTGGTTTAAAATTTGCATTGGATGGAAGCCTATTTTTTGTCTTCACCTCTCCTGGAGTGCTTTCAAGTGGCCATCAGACACCCATAGGTGTCCAGTTCATTGTTCTCAGTGTCACTCATCACCACAGGGTTGGCCGGCTTCCTGGGGGTGTGCCGGCATTTTTCTCATGGCCCCAGGATCAGCTTGTGTTTGTCTTGGGGGAAGGAGGGCCACTAGCAGCAGCGTGCACTAGTAATTAACCAGTAGCAACTTATCAGTTCATCGCCCTGCATGTCAGGGACTAGCGCTGGTGGTGTGACTAAAAGCACTAGGGCTTTGGTGGGGCCTAGATCTGGGTGTGATGCCTGCAGTCCTGGTGGGAGACCTGTCTCATTTGCTCTGTGACCTTGAGTGAGTTACTTAGCCCCTCAGAGCTTCAGTTTCTTATCTGTAAAATGTCTATGTATTTCCTGGGTGGTTAGAACTGAATGAGGTCATCAGATAAAGCATTTGGGTAGGCTCACGGTTAAAGCTCAGGAAGTGGAAGCTGTTTTTACTTTACCAAACGCAAAGGAGAGTCAGGTAAGAATCGTGGACACAAAAACCTGACAGGCTTTACTGTATAAGACAGGAATGATTTAAATCAGTGGTCCCCAACCCCCGGGCTGCGGACCGGTACCGGTCCGTGGGCTATTTGGTACCGGTCCGCAGAGAAAGAATAAATAACTTACATTATTTCTGTTTTATTTATATTTAAGTCTGAACGATGTTTTATTTTTAAAAAATGACCAGATTCCCTCTGTTACATCCATCTAAGACTCACTCTTGACGCTTGTCTCGGTCACATGATACATTTACCCGTCCCACCCTAAAGGCCGGTCTGTGAAAATATTTTCTGACATTAAACCAGTCCGTGGCCCAGTAAAGGTTGGGGACCACTGATTTAAATGATTCTTTCCTCAGAAGCATAATGAGGTCTGTCCCCGTCCAAGGTCCCAGCCACCTGTAGGGTGCTGGCAGACAGTGGTTCACCACACTGGCTGAGAAACTGCGAGATAGAACAGTGTGAGATGTGCACAGCCCAGGCCCCAAGGACCACAAGCACTGTTGGCTGAGGAGAGGGCCATATTTGCAGTGACGTCAGCCCAGAGGTGGGGTAAGACCTGGCACACCCTGAGAATAGGGCCAGATAGAGAAATGTGGGGAGACTTCCTCACCCTCTGAGGTACAGGCTGGCTGGGTGGGCCAGGGAACATCTGAGTGCTTTATATCAGAGTACGTACAAGAATGCAGAGTGCTTTGGTGGACCTTGCCGTAGTTAATCATTGGATAATAAGGAACTCAGCGTCTTACTCAAAGAGCTCTGGATTTAGAAAGAGATGTGATAAGAAATGATCAGTTGTGGAAAACGAGTGTCTTACAGCACCCCCAGGGACCCGGGGTCATCTTGCCCGGTTTTGGGAGCTGATGTGTTTTATTCTGGCCAACAGTGTTGAACTCACTGTGCTGAAGGGATAGACAGGGTCATTGTGTCTAGAATTGTTGTTTGTATGCGTGTGCACACGTGCACATGTGCACGCAGGCACACATTAGGAAATGGGTGTTGTCAATGAGGACATTTATGGCCAATAGTGATTTCCCAGAAACGTCTAGAAGAGAGAGGAGCCCCTGAAGTCGCCCCACCTAAATGTGACCCTGTGCAGATGAGGAAACAGGCCATTGGTGGAGAAAGAGCTCATCCAGGGCCAGTGCAGCTGGTGACACCTGATGGGAAGAATCCAGATTTCTTGGCGACGCCTGGTCTCCCCGAAGCCGTGCGTTGGCCACATTTCTCAGCTTTTGATCATTTAGCATTGTGTTAATCACTTCAGCTTCAGACGTCCCCTCCTGGGTAATTAGGAGAGCAGCCTGTGGGCCTGTGAAGGTCATCATGTGTTGGGACAAAGTCCGTCTCTTTCAACCAGGAAAGCATATCCGCCTGGAGTGGGAAACAGCCGAGTGAGTGGTCTCTGCCGTGCTGAGGCCCCACGCCTCCTTAGGCAGGAGCTCCTGTCCGTTCCAGACGCTCCCGCTGAGTTCTCCTCGGTGCCTCCCAGGCTGGTCCTTCCGTCGTCCACCTGTCAGAAGTGCCTGGCACCATTTGGGCATCTCTAAGTTTTCCCTCCTCTTTCTGGACTTAGTTCTTTGATCGGAGCCTTGTTCTGAGAACTTGATAAGGTTCTAATTTCTTCTCGTGAAATGAGGACCAGCACAGAGGCTCTGGGCTCCATACCTACCTGGGTAGGTGACTTCTGTGGCTTCCATATATTCGGTATTGAACAAATTCGTGTCTTTCATTGCTCAGGCCCTGGACTCTGTCAGTCACAGGAAGGACAAGGGTTGTGTGGGGGAGGACAGCTGCCTTGCTCTGTGGCTCCCTGTTCCGATAAATTGTTTTTTCAAAGGCAAAATTCCAAATTTTATAAACAGTTATAACATTCTTCAGGCAAAGGAATGTGACGTTCCCTCCTAAACTCCTGGAACATGTTTTTTGTTTGTTTGTTTTAACAGTTTAAACTTCTTAATTTTGTGTCAGCTGTGAGGGCGATGGGAAGGAAAAGAAAAATAAGTGAATACAAGAGCCATAAGTGGGAGGGGCTTGGGCTCCCCACACACAAGCCTGTAGTTCTATATCCTCCTATTCAGATGCTGTCGGTAACTGTGGGACGTGACTTCTGAGACTCTGTGTGGGCGCTGATGAAAGTGATTGAGGAAAAAAAATAGGCACTCATGTAAATACATTTCCCAAGATCACCCTTTAACAAAAAGATTCTTTTCCTCTAAGCCACATCTTAAGAACTTTCAAACTCAAAAGAATAAAAAATATTTAAAATAAAAATTCTAATTTTTAGATATAATTTTTTGATCAAATTTGTGACATGACAGAGTTGTGTTTTTTATGTGCTTTGCATGTTTCATAATTCTTAAGGGACTTGGAATAACCAATTTACAGGACATTTGTGCCTAATTATAGAGTTTTTATGAAATGATTTAAAATGGAGGGATGGAGCATTGGCCAGGTAGCTCAGTTGGTTAGACCAAGGGTAGTCAATCTTTTTATACCTACCGCCCACTTTTGTATCTCTGTTAGTAGTAACATTTTCTAACTGCCCACTGGTTCCACACTAATGGTGATTTATAAAGTAGTGAAGTAACTTTACTTTATAAAAATTAGAAAGCAGAGTTACAGCAAGTTAAAGCATATAATAATAATTACTTACCAAGTACTTTATGTTGGCTTTTCGCTAAGTTTGGCAGAATAAATCTTTATAAAACAACTTACTATAGTTAAATCTATCTTTTTATTTATACTTTGGTTGCTCCGCTACCGCCCACCATGAAAGCTAGAACGCCCACTAGTGGGCAATAGGGACCAGGTTGACTACCCCTGGGTTAAAGTATCCTACTGATGTGCCAAGGTGCGTGTTCAATCTCTGGTCAGGAAAGACTATACTTTCAGGGATCGTTTCTATAGTTTGATCTCTGGTCAGGGCACATGCAAGAATCAACCAGTGACAGCATGAATGAGTAGAGCAACAGATCGATGTCTCTCTCTCTCTAGAAATCAATAAATTAAAAAAAATAATGAAAAAATGAATCTAGGTTCTACGGCCAGTGTTGGCAAGCTGGCCAAGTCACCTGCCCTCTCACCTTCTGTTTATTCAGCACCTGACTCTGTACCAAGTCACTACATAGACTCTGAATTTGACTTATCACACCAATCCTGTACAGCAGGTAGGATTACTGTCGACATTTTCTAGTAGTAAACTGAGGTGCAAAGAGGCTAAGGGACTCATGGAAGGAGACATAGCTTTTATGTCATGAGGCCAGAATTTAAGCTCAAGCTGTCTGACTTCTCTGCATACTGTCCATTCTCTCTGCATGAAATAAGCTATGATGTATGGCCCAATTTTGCTTTTAAAAATAATTTATGGCGGTATATAGGCATTACAGGCCTTGATTTATAGTAACATATTATTCATCTTTGTGATGTATTTAAAAAGTTTTGATCAGTAATTTGAGTATAATTTGTTTCTAGAAGAAAGGTCATGCATATTAAAATGGTTCACTTTATTGTATGGTTTCTAGGGACAGACATAAAAATTAGGGATCACCTGCATTTTTACTTCGTAGGTCTAGAATATATGAAATTTATTAAAACATTTTTCACTTGTCTGACCCTATTTTAGCTTTAAACAACTCTGTGAGGTAGGTTAGACAGACATTGAGTATAGTTATAATAGTTTTTAAATTCTCGTTTCTTTATTCATACCTCTAAGTCACTTGGGATCAATAATCAGTGACTATCTTTTCTTAAGAATGAGTCACATTTTAGAATAATTTTGGATTGTATCATGGACACTGTGACTGTTATATTATGGAGACTTTGGATTCTGTTTTATTCCTCTGATGAGTGTGGATGTTTTGTTTGTTTTAGCAGCCAATTTACTTGATTAGTCATCAGCTGCAAACTCGTGTCTCTTGGGTGGTGGTTCAAATCTCAGTTTGTTTTTTTGCCTTCACTGTGCTGGTTGGAGAGTATCACATGCATACACATTCAGGGGTCAACCAGAGACTCAGTCAGAGTTTATACACAGAATTGGAGGCTTCCCTTCTCTGGCTCTCTCCTTTCTGAGATTCCCCCTTTATATTCTAGCAGCTGATATAGCCCTGGATTCTGTCTTCTGTTTCTCCAAGCCATTAGGACTGTGAGTTTTAGCTGTCCCTGTGGTACAGGCTAGGACTTGACCTTAGGCTAAGAGCCGTAAATAACAAAAACTTAGTGTAGTGCATTTCTTCCAAGTGTTGAGTCCTCTCCAGTATCTACTTGCCTAGGCTCACTCTCCAGTGCCCTGACATAGTTTTTTGCTTGTTTGTTTATATCTAGAGCATATAGTTGTCATTTTCAAGAGAGTCAGTCTGATAGGAGCTTCCTCTACCTACAGAAATGGAGCTAGAAGGACAAATCTTAACATCCCATTTTAAAGGTGGACAAATGAAGGCACTGAGGGATCACATCCCTGAGCTTGCTCATAATGACTGAATACAAGTTTCTGGTCTGTGGCCTGGTCCTCTTTCTTCTTTTCTATACTTTTCATTTACTTATGTGAATTAGCTTAGCTGTTGTCTAGGGGAACTTTCTTTTCCTCTGAGATGCCACTGAAAACATACCTGAGGTCCTCCTGCTGATTTTGATAAACTGATCATCACTGGAGGCTAGGCACTGCAGTGTGCAGTGGAGAGAGGGCATTTTTAGTCTCTGACAGATCCTGGTTTAAATTTCACTCTGCTTCTTGCTACCCCACTGATGTTGAGCAAGTTACGTAACCTTTCCGAGCCCACAGCAACACAGGGTCATGGTCAAGGTGAGGTGAGATAGTGTATTTCAGTGCCTGGTACAACATAAACCTTCAGGAAATGTCTCTCTGTGTCAACAGAAAGGTTCCTGGGGGTTATTTTCTGTGATTCATTGTCCCGTCTTCCCATGGGACCAGTCTTGGCTCTGTGTCCACCAGCATGGATGTGGGAGGAGGGAGAAAGAAAAAGCTTCGTGGTCAAGGTGCGCGAGCATCTGCCAGGCCCAAGGCCATCCTCCCTGGAAGTCATGGAGCGGCCTCAGACCCGGTTGTCTGCCCTGAGCTTTCGTCCTCTCCTCCTTTCTCTCCATGGACCCCGTTCACCCACGATCCCTGGAACAGCATCTTGGAGTCACGCTTCTCATGTCTCGTTCTCTTGTTTCCTGCATCAGGCTTTTGTTGAGGTCCCTGCCTTCGCAGTGCCTCTTAGTGTTGGCTTGTTTTCTCCATTCCTGTGAGTCGAGTCCCCAGTTTATCTTGCCTGGGTAAGTGTAATACCCTCGCAACTGCTTGCGGATGGCAACCCTTGCTATTGTGAAACACTTAATGACGATACTATTGTGGAGTATTGAATAATAACAGTGACAACCACAGAACAGCAAGAACCAACTCATATAGCATTTACTGTCTGCCAGGCACTGTTCAAAATCCTTGACATAGAGTAAAACGTTGAATTCTGTAACATTCAATGAGCTTTGTAGTCTATACCCATTTTACAGATGAAAAAACTGCTAGGTGCCTAGCTCCAAAAGCTATGCCCTGGACCACTGTGCTATAAACAGCAAGGTCTTCTCCCCCGATATGTAACCAGGCAGGTACATGGGGGTGGGGGGTAGGGGCGCTGTTATTCTTGTACTTATTTGGACCTGCGGTAAGCAAGGAACTCCAGGGTTGTTAGTGGCTTATTGCCAAAGGAAACTCCACCTCCGCGGCCTGCTGTCGGATGTGGCCCAGGCAGGCTGAGCGATGGGAGAATGGACCGGCCTTTGCAGTGTGGAAACGGCTGTGTGCCTGCCTTCATGGGTCAGCCACAGGAAGGGGAAGCACTCGTACCCTTTTCTGGCTGTGTCTAATTACGTGGCATTTTCTGTCTCCATTACAAAGATTTAATTGCTCTATTGTACTGGGGCATCAGGGCCTCTTATAGGTCATCTTTTATGATTGGTGATAATTGGCTCAGCTTGAATTGGCTTCAGCTAGTCACAATTTATCATTTTTCATCTGAGATCTGATTTTAGCTTTTATCTTTTTTCTGAGGAAGTTTTTTTTTAACATTAAATGCTGAGGTGTATGGGAGGCAATGCGTCATCCAGCCTTTTCCTCTACCCCTGCCACTCCACTTGGGCTGGCTTACACATTTAAGCATCTAATCCAACGATAGTAACGATACGAAAAAATATCTGAGAGGGTTTTAGTGGCTTGGAAGGGAACAGAGCAGAGAAAGGGAGAGGCGTGCCGCTCTCGTTCTGTTAGTGCCATTAGGGTCTGAGGCTGGATTGCAGGTTTCAGGTGTACTCAGTGGTCTGAGATGTGGACAGACAACATCTAAGGAGTCCTGCTTATCGACCGGAGACTCCAAACAGAACACAGCGCATCAGACGTTAATGACAGTGAGGGTTTGGAAAATCCTGAAGATAAGTTTTCAAATGAAAAAGATAAAAAGCTTGTTGCCAGAAAGGGAATGGGGTCTGAGCCATATAAATTAAGCCGACAGGATTTCTCGAAAGCAAGAAGTGTGCCGAGGCCTCACCAGCTGTGGAATATAAATATAGCTCACCGTGTTATCGGCCTGGAGTCTGAAATCTCCCATATTGATGTTGCTGGGTTTTGAGTAAGCACTTCCTGAATGCACCAGTCTTTGAGTCTGGCAGGCTTGATTTGTGAAGAAAAGATAATCATAAATGAATGGGAAGGGTTTGCTGAGGAGTTAATTCAGGGTTCCTAAAAGTGAGCCTGCCTCTCCCAGGCTCCTAGGTGTTGCTGACCTGTGGGCATGATGGGGAGTGAGAGCCTTCAGCTCTGGGTTCATTCCCAGCTCTGGCTGCCAGTGCTGATGGCTGTGAACACTGTCATCCTCCCCTCCCCTCCCCCTCCCCCTCCCCCTCCCCCCTCCTCTCCCCTCCCTCCCTTCCCTTCCTTCCACTGAGCGCTTGCCTCCCAAGGCTTTCGTGTCACTGTTGGCTTTTTGAATCTCTGGCTTCCCTGCCACGAGACCATGCTCTTTGACTCTTTCGGTGGCTCATCTTTGTGCTTTTCTCCTCCCCACTCTTAGTTCGGGCATTCCCGGGGTTCCGGCCTTGCCGTCTCTCTCTTACAGAAGCTCCTCCTGGGGCAGACACGTGCCTGGTGTGTTGAGGAACAGGACGCAGTCACTGTGTCTGGGTCCAAGTAGAGAAGGAAAGATGGGCAGTGAGGTCAGGGGGAGCAGGGGCCAGTCCTGCCGGTGAGGAGTGTGGCTCTTCCTCTGAGTGACCTGCCATCCACTCTGATCCACTGAGCAGGGCTGTCACTGTTCTGGATGGCTGGGTTTGGGAGCCATGTGGGTCTCTGCACACACGAGGCATTACTTTTTGTTCCTTATCCCTCGAATGGAAATATCAGGATGCTGTCATTTATTGTTGTCCCCCTCCTGCCATTTCCCATCGCATCATATCCACCAGATGCTTCTTTCCAGCACCTTTCTGTTCACCCCTCGGTCACATTTTCCCACAGCCTCCTTGCCCAGGCCTTTTGCTCGGGATTGGCCTGCAGTGGTGACTTCTTCCACCTAAAACTGTTGCCCCCTCCTCTTTGCTTCGTGCATCTTACCTTGTGACTAAACTCTGCTCTTATTAACACGTTTCTCTCCACAGCAACAAAGTAAGAATTGGCTTTGAGGTCTGTCATTTCGTTGTCCCTCCTCAGTGGCTACCCCTTCTTTAGTTGCAGTGGTCCCCCTTTCATCCTCCTTCTATAGCATCCTTACTGCATCTTGCCCTATGTTAGGCACTCTGCCCTGAAAGAACGAGATACAGCTTGTTTCACTTTATCTTTTGCTGTGTCACACGCTACCCTGCATTCGGTGACTTCAGGCAGTGCCTATTTCTCATGAGTCTGTGGGTTGGCTGGGCTCAGCAGGGCAGTTCTTCTGCTCTATGTGGTGTCAGCTGAAGTCATTCACGTGGCTGTGTTAGCTGGGAGCTTGGCTTAAAGGCCATTGCAGAACTGAGCACAACAGACAAGGTAGAGAATGGCTTTGAAAATTAACTAGAGGGGAGACACAGGACTGTGGAGCATTGGATATGTTGTGTTCAGGGGCTTGAACTCCAAAACTGGATGTTGGGAAGCCTGCAAAGAATTCAAAGCATGAGTGACATGGAATGATGGGCATTTAAATGGCTCAGTCCTTGGAATGTGAACGAAGTTCTGCGTTTGCCGTTCTGTCTCTGAAACTCCAAACACTGGGAGAACTGACTCTGGAATGCTGTCGAGGGTGCTTGAGATGGCTCTCTTGTTTGCTTACTTCACCTCTTAGAGAGTTTGCACGACTCTCTTACTTTTATAATTCAGTCGTTTTCTTCTCTCTTACACCTTGCTTTGCCCTCTCCAGCCAGAAACCCATTTTCCCTGGGAAAATAGGGCTCCGTAGTTGCAAAACGCAGACATGCCCGCTCAGCCTTCTGTGTCAGACGAAGGGAAAGGAAAAAGGCTAGCTGCCCCTACCACGTCCGCTCTCTCTCTCTCCTTCCCCACACACATACACTGCGTGGGTGTTTGTGTGTGTGATTTAATTTGGGCGATCTCTTGATTCTGAAATTTTTAGCGTTCATAATTGACATGGAGTATTAAATTGCACCACTCACCAGATTGTAGAATTTTTAAAAAGAAGCAAATTACCCTGTACCTGAATTAAGCAGAGGAGTGGGGGAAGGAAGACAGCCTTTCTTTTAAGTTACTGTTAAGTTTGGAACTGTATCAGATTTTTTTTATTGTTATGTTTAATCACGGATAGAGTGTGTGCATGTGCGTGTGTGTGTGTGTGTGTATGTGTGTGTGTGTGTGTGTGTGTGTCCCTGTGAGCTCCCATCCTCTGTTCAGGGCATTTTTTCCTGCAGCTCAGGGAACTGCCTTGATGAAAGCTTTCAGGAATCAAGTGGATAAAAATTGAACACATTGTTCTGCCTTACATGTTCATATTCTTAACATCAACAGCAACGAAAAAGCCTTATGGAGTAGTAAGACTTTCGTACCTCAAAGTGACATCCTTGAATACTTGCCTTCTGTTATTTGTTTTAGCACATTTCCAAGGTGACTGCTGAAATTCCCGGAATATTCCAAGGATACTAATTGTGTTTGCTGGGACTACTTATCCTTTTTTTAAACTACCCTATTCCCCCCCTCAGAAGTTTATAAGGGAAAAAGTAAATACTGTTGCAAAAGCACTTTGAAAATTACAAAGAAGAGAGTTATGCTTCTGGATAAGATTGAGTAGCTTGAAGTAAACTAATGATCCCAAGAACAGCAAGAAAAGCCATATAATATATACACACATACACACAAGAATCTTTCTGTTTAAAAGCATCGGAGAGGTGTTGAAACAGTGAGGACTGGGGTGGGGAGAGCTGAGATGTCAGGAAGGGGAGAATGATGAGTAGGTAAGCTGATGATCTGTAGCTACTTCATCCCTGGGAGTAGTTCTGGTTCTGAGTGCTGGCAAGGGACAGGAAACCCAGGCTCTGCTCAGGGGAGTGTTTCTTCCCTGGGAAAGAGAAACCAGCAGAGCTTTTGGTGATCTCATGAGACTGGACTGGAGAGACAAAATTGGAGCCTCAAGGAGCCTCAAATACACAGGCGGTTTTCCCCTTAAAGATAGTTGCTAAATTCTGAAGCAACGTAGGTTGGGAGGTTCCAAAGCTAATCAGAAAGCTTCTGAAAAGCAAAAGGAATATTCAGCAGTCTTGGTGCTAAGGAGATCAAGATCAGCTTTGAAGACACGCTATTGGGGTCCAGATGGGTGGGAGCATGGTGAACACACCAGACTCCCAGTTGAAAGTCTCAGTGAGCTAAATCCTAGGAACAGGGGTAAACCAGGCGTAGTTTGAGTCTTGTACCAGTGCCTCACTGATTCAGGTGATTAAACCCTCCCTACCCCAACTCCCATCTGCCTAGCAGAAGAAAGGGAGGACCATCTTTTGAGGAAGATAACTTGACCAGAAGTTTCTTTAATTTTTTTTATACATAATATCTGGTATTAATAAAAAATTATTAGGCATGCCACTGTGACTAAAAAAAGAAAAAGAGAAAAACAGATTATAGAAATAGACTCACAGGTGATCCAGAATTAGATTCAACAAAAAAATATTTTTAAATAACTGTTTAATATGTTCAGGAAAATTTTTCTAAATGGAGAAAATAGGTAGAAGGATAGAAGATTTTAACAGAGAATTGGGAGCTGTAAAGAAAAATCAAATGGGCATTCTGTTACTGGGAAAAAAAATATATGAACTTAAGAACTCAGTAGAACAGTGTGTAGCAGAAGATCATATATACCAGAGAACAAAGACTAGTGAATTGGGAAACATGTAATGGAAATTATTCACACTGAATTGCAGAGAGTTAAATGTGGAACATACATAAAAGAACATATGTATGTATGGGACACCATGAAAGAATATCTAAGATGTGTGTAAGTGGATTCTTGGAAGGAGAAGAGAGGGACAAAATGGGACAAAAGCAGCATTTGAAGAGATAATGGCTTAGAATTCCCTCAAACTTATGAGAGATTCAACTCACAGATTCAAGAAGTTCTACAAACCAAATAAACATGAAAAAAAAAAACCACAAAGGAAAAACATAGCTGAGTGGATAAAGTTGTTATTTAAAAACAAGCAATCTTCTGGCATTGTAGATTACTATTACTGGTGAATAAGACCCATTCCAAGGTGCGACTCCAATAAAGCTTCATGCATTTACTTTTCTGAGCCCATTCCTCCAACCAAACCTGATTTATTCATTGTCTCTTGCATTTTCCTGCTTCTCTACTTTTGTCAAGCTCAACTCCTAACACCAGCCCTTGGCTTTTCCTACTTCCAGATGCCTTTACCTTTGGCTTTGTCATTGCCACTGTTAACATCATCAAGACACTGTTTAAAGGTCCAACAGGGCTGTATCCATTAAGGTGTATGAGTTACTTAGGGCAGCTGTTACAAACTACCCTAAACAAGGTAGCTTAGAGCAACAGAAATTTCTTCTTGCACAGTTCCAGAGGTCAGATGTCTGAAATCAAGGTGTCAGCAGGACCACACTCCCTCCAGAGTCTCTAGGGCAGGGGTCCCCAAACTTTTTACACAGGGGGCCAGTTCACTGACCGTTGGAGGGCCAGACTATAAAAAAAAACTATGAACAAATCCCTATGCACACAGCACATATCTTATTTTAAAGTAAAAAAACAAAATGGGAACAAATACAATATT
Organism: Saccopteryx bilineata; assembly: GCF_036850765.1. Classification (NCBI taxonomy): domain Eukaryota; kingdom Metazoa; phylum Chordata; class Mammalia; order Chiroptera; family Emballonuridae; genus Saccopteryx; species Saccopteryx bilineata. The sequence continues at coordinate 32,715,557 of NC_089499.1, forward strand.
TAAAATAAAAAACAAGTAAATTTAAATCAACAAACTGACCAGTATTTCAATGGGAACTATGCCGCTCTCACTGATCACCAATGAAAGAGGTGCCCCTTCCGGAAGTGCGGCGGGGGCCGGATAAATGGCCTCAGAGGCCACATGCGGCCCACAGGCCATAGTTCGGGGACCCCTGCTCTAGGGAGAGAATTTACTCCTTACTTCTTACAGCTTCCGGCAGCTGCTGGCATTCCTTGGCTTGTAGCAGCATCTCTCTGTGCTGTCTTCACATTGCCTTCTCTTCAGTGTGCCTGTCTCAAAACTCCCCTCTGCTTCTCTCTCCTAAGGATGTATGTGATTGCATTTAGGGCCTGCCTGGACTGTCCAGGAAAATTCCTGCTCTCAGGGTCCTTAACTTAATCATGTTTGTTGCCATGCAAGGTAGTATTCAGAGGTCCTGAGCATGAGGAGGTGCACATTCTTTTGGGAGTACCACCACTGAGCACATTAAAGGTGGTAGTGATATAATAATGATAGCGCGTGCTTTAAAGTGCTAGTAAGTGCCAAGAACTGCTAAGTGCATTACATGCATTATCTCCTGTAGTCCTCCTACCAACTCTATCGAGAGGTGCCATCATTGCCACCATTGTTCAGATGAAAATTCCCAGGCTCGGAGAGGTAGGCACTTGCCAAGGTCACCTTGAGGTTACCAAGTGAGAGAGCCAGGATTTGAACCCAAGCATTTGGGCTTTGAAGCTCCTTCTGTTAACTGGTATGAGTCAGTAAGCTGGATTTCTGATAGGAGTCCTGCCAGCGGGTGCTTTTAGACCTGAGAGCCACGGATGATCCTTTTTAGCTCTTACACTTTATGGTCCTCTGAATTTTTGTTAGGGGGGAAAAAAACCTTCAAATTCTGGATTATTAAGAGTATAACAGATTTTAATTTACCAGCTAACAGAGGGAATTTACTTATACAGCTTATAGATGAAGCTGATGTGAGTTCACTATTGTGCAGTTTGATACTTGCTGAAGGCGGAGGTGTTCTGGAAGGAAAAATTACATCTGGATTCACAGGCCGAATCTATACCATGTTAGTGAATTGAGGTAATTACTCAGATTATTTCAACCTTGCCTGCCAGATAATTGAGCTAAATGGGATTATTAATTTGAAGTAGCTAGGTAATTGGGCCTGCCTCCCTTTGATAATGTAAACATGGTCATATTATGTAATTATATAATTCGCTGAAAGAGCTCTATTCTTTCTCTTGAAGCATCTGCTATTGTCTGTGGCCTGGCCATTGGATTATTGTGTGTTAGATTATTACAGACAAATTACAGGTGCTTAGCTTGGGTTTCTTAGTGGAAAATATACATGTATATGTGTATGTATTTTTGTATATGCATATATATTTTTAAATTAAAAATTGGAATATGGGGAGTATTTTGAAGTTTAATTACTGCTGATAATTCCTATAAGAGTTTTAAAAGGAGCCTGTACCTCCAAGGTAAATTGCCTTCGAGTCTATTTGAGGAGATTGGCTCCCCTTTATAAGAGTTTGTTTTTCCTTGAGCTCTGCCCTGATGTCTGTATTTCAATTGTCCAGGAAATTCTTTATAGCAGAGCTTTTTCCTCATCAAAGATGGTTAAAGGACAATTAGGTTCAGTTCATTCGGTTCCGCCTAAAACCTCACCCAGTGGGGTCCATGTTGTGCTTTTCTATTGAGATCACATACCTTTTACTTTACTCTTCCTATTTCAGCACTGGCCCGAGTTGTCGTATATCCGGCCTGCCTCAAGGGCCTCCAAGATCCTTTCTGTCTCACTTGCCAAAATGACTGAATTTTGGAAACCGAGACCTCTCCATTTAACAGTGGGGCCAAGCCCGCTTTATCCCTCATTTTGATTAAGAAGTCTTTTCAGGCCCTGGCCGATTGGCTCAGCGGTAGAGCGTCGGCCTGGTGTGCAGGGGACCCGGGTTCGATTCCCGGCCAGGGCACATAGGAGAAGCGCCCATTTGCTTCTCCACCCCCACCCCCTCCTTCCTCTCTGTCTATCTCTTCCCCTCCTGCAGCGAGGCTCCATTGGAGCAAAGATGGCCCGGGCGCTGGGGATGGCTCCTTGATCTCTGCCCCAGGCACTAGAGTGGCTCTGGTTGCGGCAGAGCGACGCCCCGGAGGGGCAGAGCATCGCCCCTGGTGGGCATGCCGGGTGGATCCCGGTCGGGTGCATGCGGGAGTCTGTCTCACTGTCTCTCCCCGTTTCCAGCTTCAGAAAAATACAAAAAAAAAAAAAAAAAAAAGAAGTCTTTTCATTGTAGAGTGAGAGCTGCCTTCTGAAGGGTAAGAAATTCTAGGACGAGTGGGTGATAACAGAGTGGACTGTGTCACAGCTGCGGTGGCCACATGTCTCAAATGTTCTGAAACCATACGGTTCTAAAAGATTCTTTCTGGTTTTAGACTTGACACCCTGAACTTTGGCTCAGAAAAGGACACTCAAGTGATGTCCGCTCATGTGTCTCTCATATTAGTTATTTGTGTAAACAGGCCCTTGATGTGATTCTTCTACCCAGGCCAAGAGGATAAGAAATTTAGGTTAAAAGATATACTCACCATTCAATCTCTGATTGAGATGTGAGATTTTGGTCTTGGCCAGTGGTGTTGGTTGTTGACCTCATTGACCCAATTATCCTATTCCCTGCTTACTTTGCTTGCCCAGATGTGGTTTGAAGACTATGAGAGCTACTTGGGAAAAAGAGGGCTCAGAAAATTCAGATGAAATGTCTACCTAAGCCTCCTGAAGTCTTTCCTCTGGGCTGTGTGCTTATTTATAAGCCTAATCGGCCTGGGTGAAGAAAAAGAGGAGAGCAAGACTTTGTTTCTAAAACGAAAACCAAATATGGTTAATATAAAAGCTCTCCATGTGCAACTCATCCTGCTAACCTCCAGTAAATGTACAAGTATCAAAATAAGACATGGTAGATAAATATCACATTCAAAAAAGAGAAATTGAGACAATTCTGATTTTTGCAGGACAAGAATAACCCACATAGTTTTACTCCTTCTGTGATGTATATTTTATATACTGCATCATTTGATTTTATAGAATACTCATGTGTGATTTCTGGGTCACCTCTAAAACTTAAAAATTCAGACCAAGACTATGTCCACACACAGTGTTGAAATGAGCCAACCATTTGGAAAATTCATGCTCTCAAAAGCCATCTTGGCTTTAGTTATCTGAGAAGAAAAGAAAATCACATTTTCTTTTCTTTTCTTTTTTTTTTAAGTGAGAGGAAGGGAGATAGTGAGACAGACTCCCACATGTGCCCCAGCTGGGAGCCACCCAGCAACCCCCATCTTGGGCTGATGCTTGAATCAACTGAACTAATTTTAGCATTTGAGGCTGATGCTTGAACCAGCCCAACTATCCTCAGCACCTGGGACCAGCACTCGAACCAGTCAGGCCACTGGCTGCAGCAGAGGAAGAGGGAGAGCAGAGGGAGAGGGAAAGGGAAAGAAGCAGATGGTTGTTTCTCCTGTGTGCCCAGACCGGGAATCAAACCCAGGACGTCTATACACTGGGCCAATGCTGTATATCCACTGAGCCACTGACTAGGGCCCTAATTTTTTTAGTTTTTCATTTTAGTCTACAAATGTGAAATGGTTAAAAGCTATAGAAATTTTAAAAAATGATAAACTCCTTTCAAAACCTATTGTGCATAAATCTTAAGAGTTTACTTTTTTCTAGCATTTAAACAAGTAATATCAACCAACATTTCTATAATAATAATTACCTTTTTTCATATTTTTCTATATCATAATGACATTGACTAGGTCGTGATAGCTAGCTATTTAGGTAAGTGAATTCTGAGCATGGACTAGAATTTTTAAGAAAAATTTTAAGAAAATTTTGAGTGTAGGCTTGAGTTCAGTTTTTAATTTTGAGTATTTTGACATACAGGAAAGTGAAAAATAGTCGTTTACTAGGGTAAAGAGTCTTCATGGAAAACTTTGAATATCTTAAATATTTTGTGGACACCCCCTAGTCCTTTCTGGTCTGTTAGGACTAATTTCATTCAGTAGAAACTAAGTAGTACCTGCTTTGTAACTTTAGAGAAGTCATGGAGTTGAGCATTATATTTTTTATTTATTTTTCAGATTTTTGTACTTCTAATCTGGAAGTAGGAAAAAAAAAGATGAACAAACTTACTATATATGTGTATAAAATAAGAGTAACTTTGGCCTGAGAAACACTCCAAAAGGCACCGAAGTTTATGGAAAGTAGCCATGACTTTGAGAATTCTTTTGTCTTCTTCGTGCTTTTTGTTTGTTTTGTACACGCTCACTGTTGTTTGACATCTAAATAAGATGCTGTTACTATGTTATGTAAATAGAATGTATGGGTCGAGATGCTTGTCATGTGGGATGTTGAAGGGACAATTTACGATTCACAAAGATGGAAAAGCTCAATAAAGATCTGTGTGGAAGGGCTGATGAAATAAGAAAGCGGTAGATAGACAGCTGACTTACAGATGAACAGAATTAATGACCAGTGAAAGGAAAAATTCACTTTGCTGGTAGGAAAAAATAAATGTTTTCCAATAGTCAGTAAAGACAGTGCTTTCCCCCTTCCCTCTTCCCTCTTCCCTCTTGCCTACGTTGGGCTAAGGAAGGACTGTACTACCCGAGGAGCACCCTGAGCATAACTGAGCTTTAATAATAAAGCAGGACACATGCTCTATCGGTGTTTTTTTCTTCTTTGTCAAGTGAGAGGAGGGGAGATAGAAAAACAGACTCTCACATGCACCCCGACCGGGATCCAACCAGCAACCCTGTCTGGGGTCGATGCTCTGCCCATCTGGGGCTATGATCGAAACCAAGTTATTTTGAATGCCTGAGGTGGGGGCTCCAGGGAGCCATTCTCAGCCTCAGCCCCTGGGGCTAATGTGCTCAAATCAATGGAGCAATGCCTGCAAGAGGGGAAGAGAAAGAGGGGGGGGGTGAGGGAGGGAAAGAGAAGCAGATGGTCACTTCTGTGTGCCCTGACCAGGAATCAAACCTGGGACATCCACACTCTGGGCCAGTGCTCTACACTGAGCCAACCGGCCAGGGCCATGCTGTATCAATTTAATCCCATGCCTGCCACCACTAGACTGTGTAAGTTCTTATTGACTGGGCGCGTTGTCTGGTTTCTTTTTATCTCCTGGCACCTAGTATAAGCAAGGTACATGGTAGGTGCTTAATAAATGTTGATTGAATTAAACTTTAATGGTAAAAATTATTATTTCTTTTGTACAAATTGTACGTTCATCTTATTTCCCACCCCACGATGAGATTAGTATACAAGTTTAATTTTTGTTTCAGGCAGCATTTGCCATTTTCAATCAGAGGGATTAAAAGAAAATATTAAACTTTTATTATTTAAAATCCACAGAACTAAATCAGTGGAATTTTTGGTACATTTGTAGTTCCTGTACTGCTGAAGTTTGAACTTAAAACTGCTTTGAGAGGCTTGTAATAGCTTTTATATCACAAAAGAAGGAATAATGATAACTGACATTTGTTGAGCACTATGTCTTAGGCACTTCCTCCTTTTGGTTTCTGTAAAGATCTTATCAGATAAATACTGTTACTATTGTTTCTTTTTATATTAGGGGAAACAAAGGCACTGAGAGATTAAGTAACTCACCCTACATCACCTGGCAAGTGGCCAAGCCAGGATTTGAACCAAGGAAGTTCCATGCCAGAGCCTGCACTCCTAACCACTAAGTAAACTACCTCTTGGGATCAACCTGCCTGCCTGCAGCCTTTGTTGAAGGGAATGAATGAATGTACCTAGACAGGCTGGTGGAGACATTGCACCATCCTGTGCTGGAGTAGTAGGTGATCTGTATTAGTAAAGGCGATAAAGCAAAAGATTAAAGAGACAGTTTTTCTGTCCATTACCAGATAGTTTCCCATATACTTGTTGAAGTTCTTATAAAACTGGCACCTGCCACTTTGTAAACTTTTTATTGACGCATAGTACAGAGTGTTTCATTTTTATGATAGAAGTTCTTGAAACAGCTGACATCTCTAAGGCATCTCTGTCTCAGCCAGACATGGCTCTAGGCCAGCAGTTCTCAGAGTGCAGTCTGGGGACCCCTGGGAGTTCCTAAAGGCAAAACTTTTCAAAATAATACTAAGATCTTTATTCGCCGTTCTTACTCTTACTATCTCACAGGCGCACAGTAGAGTTTTCCAGAGGCGATATGATGTATGCTGGTGTTGCAACCAATTAATGTGTGCTTAGATGTTCCTGTTTTTACAATATCTAGGGTGGTAAACACACAACACGGTACACAGACGATGTGTTGCAGAATTGTGCCCCTGAAAACTATAATTTTGTTAACCTCTGTCACCCCAATAAATTCAATAAAAAGGATAAAAAAAGGTCTTAGTTTAAAATTTTTCTCATATACATATTAATAGATATAACCCACATAAGGAAAGCTCTTACTTAGGGAGTCCTCAAGAATTTTTTGAGAGTGAAAGGCTGTTCCGAGACCTTTTTTCCTGTTTGGTCACTGGAGTGTTTATCATTTTTTAATAATAAACTTATTCCAAATATATCTGAATTTGCAATCCCTTTCCAAGGTGTAAGGATTTGGGTAAGATGAACTTTGCCTTAGAAAGACAAACCATTCTCCTCTCTGCTACTCTCTAGCATCTTTTAGTTTACTCTTAAAGCCCTGAGCAACCTGTTTCCTAAAAGGGAGGGTACTTTTTCTACTGTGGGTCTCCGAAGATTGGGTCTTCACTCTAACTTGCAGAGCATGATTTTGGAAAGAACAGCCCTGGATTACTGTAATTGTTAATGAGGCAACCTGCTGAGCGCTAGAATCCATTTTTCCGTGTGATCAACGCTAAGCTGCATTCCTCCTCCCTGACAGTTCATCCGACTCTGCTTCGAGGTTTGAAGAATTAGCCGTTCATAGATGAAGTGCCCGTAATCAGTTCATCTTACATTACATTGTAAAGTTTCTCTCGTGTTCAGCAGAGAACTTGATTTTCATTTGCTGTCTGTGATCACAGAGCAGTAAGTGGGTTCCCAGGAAATTTCAAGAAGAGGAATGATAATGCAGAGAGGGGGTGGAGTTGGTGGAGGGGTGATGCTAAGCTAATTGATTAGTTTAGAGTCTTCTAATTTCCATGAGGGATGGAGGAGTCCAATTTGTATTTCTCTTCCTTGGCGTGGTATTCTCACAGATTGTCTGTCGTTTCATCATCATCTTGACAGAACAGCTGATGTAGAATTCTGTTGAAGAGGCTATCCATCGTGTTCTTGCCATGTGCATGTATTACTTCGTGGATAGATTATTTTGATTCTATTAGTTGATTATCTGAGTGCTGGAGGAATGAGCTCAGAGGAGAGTGGATCTCTCTGGGTCCTAAATTTTCAGGGCCGCTGGTCCTTTGAATACAGTGGTCACCTCCTCCCCCAGTGCTAATATATTGGGCTTTGGGGATCCATAAATGGTGTTAATGTCCTCTCCTAATAAAACTTATTCAGAATTTTCCTACTCCTTGCGTACAGCAGCTTCATTGTTTCCTGGCTGTCCGCACTGGTTCTGCACCTGGTTCCAAGGTTAATTTGCACGCTTGTCATCCTGCGGTTTTATTTTTCTGTTTATGGAGTCTCTTCCCAGGGCACTTGAAAACTCCGGGCTCGGAGTGTGAGGCTTTTCACATACGCATGCAAAGCTCAGTTGAACAAATGGTGTTCATTTGCCAAATAAACCTCTTTGGTGTCCCCCACCCCCTAAAGAGAACATCATTCCCCCGGGGATATAAAGTCAGCATAGAGCAAGTCTTTCTCACAGACATGCCACCACCCAAACACTGCGATGCTTTCCTGCTGCTGTCTCTGCAGCTCAGCCCAGCGGTGTCCAGCGCTCATGAGCCAGGCGGCCTTGTGGCCTGCAGGTTTCCATCACAGTCGCCCAGACAGCCTGGTGCTGGAGTGGGAGGCTTTGCCGGCTGCCAGTCTTCATTTGTCAGCCGTCTTTCCTTGCCTTCGGAAGACCCAGGCATCTGACTGGCGGGCAGCGTGGTGTGGGGAAGAGACCCTTTTGCCATCTTTTCCTTCCTGGTAACTGACTCTTGTGTTTGTACTATCCTTATTTATTGATTTTTGATTATTAGCTAGGTAAAGAGGAGGCTAGTTGTGAGGAGAACAGAATGAATATGACAGAGTCCCTGCCTCCCCCCCCCCCCCAGAAGAGAGAGACACTGGACACTGTTAGGTTAACGTGAGAGTTCTGGGTGGTGCCTTGAATGGGTGGGGGAGGTTGTAAAAGTCTCTGTTAGGTGGAGTTGTGAAGGGTGGGGTGGGATTCTCTAAGCAGATAGGGAATGAGCGGGAGAGGAGAAAGAGGTTGGGATCTTGTGTAAGCATATTTGCATCTGTTGCCCCGTTTTGGCCACCATGCAGGCATTACTAATCGATTGGGAATGATTTCCTGGTGATCTCATGAGTTTACCCTTGGCCTAAAGGTCTTTTTCAGAACATGCTCCTGCAGTCTCTCACACAATCATTCTTACACTCTAGTGGATAAAAGACTAGTGGCCCTGGTTGTTAAAATGGAGATTGATTTGGTAGATCTGGGGTATAGCCTCGGAGTCTGCATTTTTTTTTTGTATTTTTCTGAAGCTGGAAACGGGGAGGCAGTCAGATAGACTCCCGCATGCGCCCGACCGGGATCCACCCGGCATGCCCACCAGGGGGTGATGCTCTGCCCATCTGGGGCGTTGCTCTTTTGCGACCAGAGCCACTCTAGTGCCTGGGGCAGAGGCCAAGGAGCCATCCCCAGTGCCCGGGCCATCTTTTGCTCCAGTGGAGCCTTGGCTGCGGGAGGGGAAGAGAGAGACAGAGAGGAAGGAGAGGGGGAGGGGTGGAGAGGCAGATGGGCGCCTTTCCTGTGTGCCCTGGCCGGGAATCGAACCCGGGACTTCCGTACGCCAGGCTGACACTCTACCACTGAGCCAACCGGCCAGGACCGAGTCTGCATTTTTAAGCAAACACTGTCTTCTCCCCCAAGGTGATCCTGAGGCAGGTGTGCTCAGCAACCATGCCAAGAAATAGTTTTCCGGCAGTCGGTCCCTCGTGATTTACATAAGAGTACATTTCTAGAATACATTAATATACATTCAGTGTATATTAAACTATGCAAAATTATTCTTGTTCAAATGTAAAGCAAAGTGAAATTCTAGTCTCAGATAATTATAGACAGGCTTTTCATCTACAAACAACATCCAGTGGGATTTTCAAAAATTGCATAGGAATCAGGACAATTCTTTGTAGATCTGCCCTGTGCAGGATAGGTGTCAGGTTTGCCTGGCCTTTACCCATGGTAGTGACCTCCCAATGATTGTCACTACCGACAATGGTGACTAGTAGTGCCACCCTGAAATTTCCAGAATGTTCTCTAGGAGGAGGCAGTACCATTCCTGTGAGAACCACTGGGCCAGACGTTGGGACCTTAGGTTTTCGGCAGGGAGAAGGTGTGCCAGCCTTGTCTTTCAGCCAGAGGGCCCCATGGCTGGTGTAGACAGTGCACAGAGGGCAGCTTGGCTATAGGTATGGTCACTAGGAGGCAACGGGAGGCTGCCTAAGGCTGAGAGGGTAGGGGGGGAGAAGAGAGAGACTTAGAAAGAATAATGTGAGAGAGAGAGAGAGAGAGAGAGACTTGACAGGATGAGGCGGCCAGCTGGACGTAGAGAAGAACGAGAGGGAGGGGGTGCCTGTGGTTTCCCGGGTGTGGGCTCGTGCTGGGCTTGGCCGTGCGGCTGCTGTGGGCTGGGAGGCGGTGCAGGAGGCAGAGCAGGTGTTGGGACTCTGGCAGTGTTTTGTTCTGAACATCTTGAGCTTCGATTGCCTGTGGGATTCGCAGATGGAGAGTCTTCTGAACCAACTGCTGACGTGTTGTCTGGAGCTCAGGAGATGGAGACTGAGGAGTGTGGGACACACGGAATTGTCAGGGAGGAAGTGGTGGTGGAGCCGTGCAGTGAATGAAATGTGGTTCCGGTTTTGTAATTCCTCCTCGGCCCGTTCGGGGAGGGAGTCATGGGACATGGGCCGTCATGGCCTTCCTGGCTTTGGAGACCGTGACTCTATTGATTCTCTCCTGCAGTGGCCAAATCATGAGTCCAGGAACGGAGAAGCCTCAGTTTCCCCTTTTTATAAAATGAGAGCCCCTTCCAACACTCAAGTTCCAACAGCATGTTTTTGAATTGCCACAAATTATATAATATGAGGTATGAACACAAGGAATCTATGTTCTAAATTTGAATAAGAATGGGGGAGAAAAGCAAAATATCTCAGTAGCTTTAGAGGGATTGTTCTAGAAGCCAAACACAACCTATAGCCAGCCATGCATGAACCCAGTCCAATGCATTTATCTATCTTTTTTTTTTTTTCTTCTGAAGTTGGAAACAGGGAGGCAGACAGACTCCTGCATGCGCCCGACCGGGATCCACCCAGCATGCCCACCAGGGGGTGATGCTCTGCCCATCTGGGGCGCTGCTCTGTGTGCAACCAGGGCCATTCTAGCACCTGAGACAGAGGCCATGGAGCTATCCTCAGCACCCAGGCCAGCTTTGCTCCAGTGGAGCCTTGGCTGCGGGAGGGGAAGAGAGAGACAGAGAGGAAGGAGAGGGGGATGGGTGGAGAAGCAGATGGGCGCTTCTCCTGTGTGCCCTGGCCAGGAATAGAACCCGGGACTCCTGCACGCCAGGCCGACGCTCTACCACTGAGCAAACCGGCCAGGGCTCACATTTATCTATCTTAAGGGTAAGTGGCATCATCTTTAACTATAGAGGAAGTCTACTATGTAAAGACATTAGCTTAGTCCTTTTGAAATATGCCATGCAACCCACAAACCTTAAAAGTTTTAATCTCAGACTATTTAAAAACTTGTACGCAGTGAAAAGACAAACAAAATTGTAATATGTGTAATAGGACAAGAACCTAATACCCATCCTACAGAAAAATTTTACTGCAAATCAGTAAGAAAAAGATAAGCCAGGTTATGGAAAAATGGGCAGCAAGAATCTTAGCTAGAGAGTAAGAAATATACAGTTATATATTTATATACTTTATATTAAAAGATTCTTACCTCATTACTAATTACAGAAATTCAGAATAAAGCAACGGGCTCATTTTTTACACGTTGGATTAGTAATGAGGGGAAATAGGTATGATCTCACTCCATAGATTGGACTATGAATTTGTAAGATCAAAGTGTAGGGCAATTTGACAGTTCCCATTCCTTTGACTTTTGTCCTCTGCCGCCTCCCCCGACATGGTGAACGAGAAGTCCCGGGACAGGGAGAAAGTCAGTAACAAGTTCTTTGCACTTGCTCACCTGAATTCCACCAGCCCCGCATTATACAGGTCTTTGAATATCACTATTAAATTTTTAATTTAAAAATTGGATTTACTTTTAAACAGTGGCTCTATTTGCCTGTGTCATCTCCTAAATGGAGCAAGTCTGGCTTACGATGGCTATTTATAACCGCTCTGTAACTATTCTTATTTTTGTGGTTCTCCCAATATAGATTCCCATGGTAGTAAACATGCTGTGCACAATTCACGCTGTGCTTTCCCCCCCCCAATCATGGTTATACTACCAAAGTCATTGAAAAAAATAATAAACATTCCATTACAAAAGAAACAAAAAGGGGTTTGCTGTGATCAGCCTTCCAAGGAAAATACTGATCCAAGCAATCACTGTGACCAAATCAAGCAGTCCATGTCACCACCCTCCATTTAGGTCCCTGTAAACTTGACAGCTAGGAGCTGTTTTTGTTGCCAGCCCTCTCTCCCTCATCTCTTAGCCATTTCTTTGGTTTTGTTTCTTATGGGGAGGGGGTGAAAGAAGAAAGAAAGAAGCTTGAATGTAGAGCTCTTAAGAAGGTAACAGAAGGCAAAAGATCACCTTTTTGGATTGATGTAGGTTAGTTTTGTTTGTTTGTTTGTTTTTTAAGCATTTGTTAAACTTTTTGTTCTAATTTTGGCTTAGAGGACCTGTCCTATCTCAGGAGCAGTTAGAGACAGGTTGGGTTGACTACCTGGTGGTGTCTGATGAAACCAATTGCCTGTGGAAGTCACCTGGGGCAGCACAGACGTGAGGAAGGTGGCCCTGGACAGGCTACTGTTGGACTTCAGGTACTGCATCATCATGGAGCATAGGAGAGCTCTGGGCGGGGCATCCTGAGCCCTGGGGGAGCAGAGGCCTCAGCCCCCGACCCTGCCTGCCTCCCTTTCTGAGGCTGCGCCCACTGTGTTCCTGGGTGTAGCCAGACACTATCTGTTTAACTGCCCTTTCTCTGACAAACCTTTAGGGCTTATTTTTAAAAACTTTAAATGTTAGACCTGAAAGGCACCCAGGTAGAGTTGTAGGCGGGGCCTGAGGTAGGAGGAGACTTTAGGAGAGGAGTCCTTGTTGGTGGCCGCGGCAAGAGAAATCTAGGAGGGTGGGTGAGGAAGGAAACTGAAGAGGCTGAAATTATTCCTGGGTTTATGCCTCTTCCATGGAAATATTTTCTCTTTGCGCATTTAACTTTATAAACATGGGTTGGATTCAAGACAGGCATGGAGCATGGTCAGGGTGGTGGTGACCTATTCCTGTCACATCTCCTGTGGATATCTTCCTCGTTACTATGCCCTCATCATCGGCCTTTTCCTGGGTTTTTTTTTTTTTTAAGTGAGAGAAGGGGAGATAGAGAGACAGACTTCTGCATGCGTGCCCCAGCCGGAATCCACCTAGCAACCCCTGTCTGGGACCAATGCTCTGCCCACCTGGGGCCATGCTTGCAACTGAGCTATTTTTAGTGCCTGAGGTAGAGGCTCCACGGAGCTATCCTCAGCACCCAGGGCTGATGTGCTCGAACCAGTCAAGCCATGGCTGCAGGAGGAGAAAAGAGAGAGACAGAAGGGAGAGGGGAGAAGTATGTGGTCACTTCTCCTGTATGTCCTGACTGGGAATTGAACCCAGGACTTCCACATGCCAGATCAATGCTCTACTACTGAGCCAACCGGCTGGGGCCTTTCTGGGGTTCTGTGTGAGAAAGGCTCTAACTGTATTGTCACATGGTTCCACCTCTTTTCTCAGTCATTTCCTTCATTCTCTCACTCCATTTGAAAGATGGTCTGTGTACCAATGGGGCCTTCTGCTGTTCTCAGAACTGGCTCTCTAGGCTTCTCCCGGCTCATTGCTGACATGTCCTTACCCCCCCCCCACATACACACCCTCTTCCTGCTATACCTCACTCTCTAAGCATTACAGAAGTCTGTCATAGAGTCCAGCATGAATCATGGCAGTAGTGACCCCTGAACATACCTTTTACCTCATTTAATTTTCTGAGTCTTGATGTTCTAGACCCATTTTTGGTTCACATTCAGAAATGAATAGAAACTATACCAACATTTAACGGAGGATCACAAGAGAAAAAAAATGCTGGTCTGTGGCTTTGGCTGAGCAATTAAAGTCATATGTGAAAACTAAATATTGATGTAGAGCCAGGGTGGATTCAGACATAAGGATCAGTTTATGAACATGAAGACCTGCCGTGCATGGTAGCATGTTAGGAGGTGACTAGGGTTATTAATAATAATAACACTGACAATAATGATTTTAGCAGCTCCCATATATAGAAGAGTATGGGTTCCAGGCTCAATTGTAGTGATTTATAATCATTATCTCACTTAATCTTCATGACAGCCCAGTGAAATAGACATGACTTTTTTCTGACATAGACAAAATTGAGGCCCATAAGGGCTCATAACTCACCCGGAGTTGTGCAGCTAGTAAGGGGTAGCACTGAGACTTGAACCCAAATAATCTTGCTTCATAGCCAGAGCCTTGGCCAGGACACCCCCATCTCTTGCCTGAGCTGAATTTAATACATCCCCAGCTTTTGACTTTATAATTCAATTCCAGACTTTGTTCTCTGTTTGCCTAGTAAGATCTGCATCATTTAAATTTAGACCAACTGCACTGCAAAATTATAACGAAGGAATGATGATACTCACTTGTTACTGATATGTGGGAATGTGGACTATCCGAAAGCCCCACCCCATTCCCAAAGGAGCCAGGCAAGGAAGCACGGGAAGGGAGACAGCTCTATTAAGTCGAAACGTTGTTAAGACCGCATGGATGCATTTCCTGAATGCGTGAGGAAGAATTTGCATTTCAAGAATGTAGCATAAATCATCCAGAAAATCGGTACAAAGCACTTCTGGGGGACCCAATGAAACAGACCGAAGGGTTCACTGTCTTTTGATATTTCTGACTTAGAGAATCTCAGCAGGGATGCTGCCTTGCTGGTTGCCTTCGTGGCTATTTCCAGTTTTGCCCAGAGCAGTAACTCTCAGCCAAGGTTCTAGGCTTGAGAGTCCTTGCGTTGGGTGGGAGGAGCGATTCAAGATGGTATCTGGACCTGCCGACAGAGAAGGGGCAGAAAAGTGTGGGGAACCCACGTTCCTCCAGAGAGGTAAACACTTTTTTTTTCTCTGTATTTTTCTGAAGTTGGAAACGGGGAGGCAGTCAGACAGACTCCCATGTGCGCCCTACCAGGATCCACCCGGCACGCCCACCAGGAGCGATGCTCTGCCCATCTGGGGTGTCGCTCTGTTGCAACCAGAGCCATTCTAGCGCCTGAGGCAGGGGCCACAGAGCCATCCTCAGCGCTAGGGCCAACTTTGCTTCAATGGAGCCTTGGCTGCAGGAGGAGAAGAGAGAGACAGAGAGGAAGGAGAAGGGGGGTGGTGGAGAAGCAAATGGGTGCTTCTCCTGTGTGCCCTGGCCGGGAATCGAACCCAGGACTCCTGCACACCAGGCCGATGCTCTACCACTGAGCCAACTGGCCAGGGCCTAGAGAGGTAAACACTTTAGAAGCCGGTGTGATGTTGTTACTAGATGTTTTCCAAGATCTGTCTTTGCATGGGCTGGGGACCCAGGCATTAGACAGATATAAAGGCAGTAAGAAGTTTTGCTGTCCCCCTCCAATTTGGAATAGTGACAAGTAAAAAGAAAAGATTTCATGTGTTTGAAGCAAGGTTACTCATTCGATCCCACACTGTAAATATTTTGGCAGCTTTCCCCTAGTCCTCGGATTTACAGGTTTATTTTGGGAAAAGAAGTGACCTCACTCATAGCTATAACTTAAGGATGCTAAGCAAGGAATTAAATAAGCATCTTAATAAAGGTAGAGAAGGGATCATGTTCTTTTGGACTGAAATAAATTTAAAATAAAAAAAATCTAAATAAATAAATTTAAAACAAAAGGTTCTAGAATTGGACTATCTGATAGAAATGTGTGAGCCATACATAGAATTTAAAATTTCCTAGTTAGTTAGCCACATTTAAAATTGAAGTAAATTAATGTTTATTATATGTTTAATTTAACCCAGCATGTTCAAAATAGTATTTCAATACATAAGCAATAAAATAAATTCTTATTAAGGTCATTTACATTCTTCTTTTCCATAGAAAGTCTTTGAAATCTTGTATTTCACACTTTGAACATCTCAATTTACACTAGACACATTTCAGTGAAAAAGAGAAAAGAAATAAGGGAGGGAAGGAAGGGGGAAGGAGAGGTTAAAGAAAAACCTAAAGATGCCGTTTAAGCACCCCAGTGCCTATCACATCCTCGTGGGCGATCTCAGAGGCCAAACTTCCTGGTGGTTCATTTCAGTAAATTCTTACTGGCCACGTCTGGAAAGTCCTGGTTAAAATCCATCTTTCCCTTCCTGTACCAACTGTCATTGATAGTTGACATTTTTCTGAGTGTAAATACCAGATTTATTTTTTTAACCACATTTCTTCTCTTTTATTAACTCTAAAGAATATCCCTTGGCCATTTGCTCTCACTTAATTGATCTCATTCTCAAACTTTTCTCCTTTGCCACTAGAATACCTGAGAAGATGGCTGGGAGGGACACACATGCATGCAGTAGACCCTAAAAACCATTAGGGATGCCTTTCTTTTTCAGTGGGAACCAAAATGCCTCTTGAAGTCGGATTCCCAAGGAATTATAGATACCTTCCTACCCCTACCCCCTCTCCCCAATCTCTTAGACGGGCAAAAATTAAACCATAGAGTGCTGATGACAGTTTTGCATGCAAATTGGTTAGCAGAGCCTGGAGCTGCTCAACTTGTCTGTATGATTTTCTGTTTCCATGCACCAATTTGTGAGTTTGTTCATGGCTCCCCCCTCCCCATTTTGTGCTGTTTGGGGTGAAGATTCCCCATCACTTCTTGTATATCGGTGGTCTTGATCATACCATTTGGCCGTCTCTGTGAAGTGAAATTTTTACATCTTCCTTTATTTTTGGTGTCTTATCAACCTTGGATTTTTTTTTCCCCCGGTGGCAGATTTTCATGTTTGTGAATTATAATGACTCTGAGCAATGAAAAGAAGGTGAGGTGTCCTTTCTTCTTGGGTAGCGGAGGTGAAAGGTTGAGTGGAAAGTGCAGCTAATGTAGTTGGTTAAAAGGTTTCCTGGAGACTGGTAGTGGTAGTTGCTCAGTAGTGAAAAAGTACTTAATGCCATTGAATTATACCCTGAAAAAATAGTTAAAATGGTCAATTCTATGTTATGTCTATTTTACTGCCATTAAAAAAAGGCAATTTTCCAAGTTCCTCTGAGTTTTACACTGGCTGATGGTTTTCTAAGGACCAGTTACGGCTTTCTTCTCTTGCTCTCTAATCCAGTTTGGGGGCCAGAGTGTGTGGGGGCTTTGAAGTTAACTCTCTCCCAGAGTAGCTGTGGGTGACAGTTTGCACTGGATTTTCTTTGATGTACTGGTACCATCATGACCTAGGCCGAGGCCATGCGGGTGGAGAATTTCTTCCTTTAACTGTGATTGTTGTGAGTCTTCTCCAGGCGCTCTGCTTATTGGTGAGTAAACCCAGCATGGGCTCTGGCCTTAGTGGAACTTACTTATTGTGATCGATGCTTCAAACCAATAATTGGTAAGTGATGGTGTAGAGCAGTACCATCCAATAGAAATATACCATGAGCCCTATACGTAATTTCAAATTTTCTAGTAGCCACATTTAAAACAGGGTGAAGTTAATTTTAATAATGTATTTTATTTAATCCAAATATATCTGAAATATTGTCATATGAGTGTGTCATCAATATAAAAATTAACTTCTCATTTAGATATTGTGCATCCTTTTATATTCATGCTAAGTCACTGAAATCTGGTGTCGTCTGTTTTACACTCTTAGCACATTCGGTTCAGACTAGCCACACTTCAAGTGCTGCATATTTTTAGGGCTGATTACTTTTATACAGAGTCGTGAGACTTCAGCATGGCAATCTATATAGGGGCCCATTTACATTCTAAATAGTTTCATTTCCATAATGTTTGTACATACTCATTAGTGGCTGGTCTTTGATGCAATCAGTTTATTGTACTACTCCCAAAATCAAAGAAAACTACCAGGGGTGTTAGCTATCATGCTATCATGCTCAATTAGGAAAATGGCACAAAATATTGGTAACTAGCTTTCCTCTGACTCATGCTAAGCTCTTCTTAGTTTTGATGTGGATAAGTTTGGCTAGAAATTCTGAATACCTGGTGATTTTTTTTGTGTGCCTTTTCTATAAAAAGTACTTTTAAGTGTGTGAAATATTTTATTAATACTTTGGGTTCAGTTTCTAGCTGGTTGCTTTTAATATTTGAGTACCCCACTGTGAAATCGAAGCTGCACGGTACCTGGTGTTTTTTGAAAAGTTTTCTTGATGAGTTGTAGCCTTTGTCTTCTCTAATAAAATGGACTGGTGAGATGAGCAGTCATATCATCATGTGGGTTTGATCAGTGGGTATAGATAATAAGAATTATTCAGGTGCTCTCCTTAAAAACACCTAGACAGTGAATTTTTGATAATGCAATATTGTGTGCGTGCCATTCAGTGAGTCATATGTGACTCTTTGAAATGACAAGCAAACCAATCACAATGTGACTCCTCTCTCCTGCTTTACACAGGCGTGCGTGTGCACACACATGTTTCTGTGACAATCTGATAGTCTGATGCTTCCACATCGTTTGTGGCCTGGTGGCCTGCATCTTAAGAACTCATTTGATGAGGCCTCTGTTGTATTGTCAGTTTCTCCCTGATTGACCCATAGAATCCTAGGTGTACGTAAGCTTAAAGTACTTTTAGTCTTACTGAGATTTCCCCCATGGGTTTATCCATGATTTAGTTGAAGTGTTAAGAATTGTGTCTTATCAAAGCGGATTGATGGTTGCCAGGGGCTGAGGAGGGAGGGAACAGAGAATGACTGCTTAATGGGGAGGGGTGTGGGGTTTTCTATCAATATGATGAAAATGTTTGAGAACTCATAGAAGTGATGGTTGCACAACATTATGAATGAATCATTCATTTCAAAATGATTAATTTGATGTTATGTGAATTTCACTCCAATTTTAAAAAATAAAAAAGAATAAATAGTCTTTTAACGGAGTGGTCTCCTGAGCCTGGATATATGTGTCATTTTTAAGTTTCAGAAACATGAATTAATTTAATAAAGATGGCATAAATCTGAATTTAAAAAGCCCTGAAATAAAGGTTTTATTCTATAGATTTTGAAATGACACTGAAGACAAGGGCTGTGAGCGTTCTGTTAAAAATTGAATTCCTGGCCCTGGCCGGTTGGCTCAGCGGTAGAGCATCGGCCTGGCGTGCAGGAGTCCCGGGTTCTATTCCTGGCCAGGGCACACAGGAGAAGCGCCCATCTGCTTCTCCACCTCTCCCCCTCTCCTTCCTCTCTGTCTCTCCCTTCCCCTCCCACAGCCGAGGCTCCATTGGAGCAAGGTTGGGTTGGCCCAGGCACTGAGGATGGCTCCATGGCCTCTGCCTCAGGCACTAGAATGGCTCTGGTTGCAGCAGAGCAACGCCCCAGATGGGCAGAGCATCGCCCCCTGGTGGGCGTGCCGGGTGGATCCCAGTTGGGTGCATGTGGGAGTCTGTCTGACTGCCTTCCCGTTTCCCGCTTTGGGGAAAAAAAAAAAAAAAAAATATATATATATATATATATATATATATATATATATATATATATATATATATATATATATTGAATTCCTATTCCTTACCAATACAGTGAAAAACCCCACATTGAAAAATGATTGATTTTAGTGTTTTTGCTAAAATGGATCTACTGCAAAGCCCAGGCAGATTAATGTTATAGAAATAGTGGCCTTCAAGAAACTTAATTTTTTTTGGGGGGGGGGCAGGAAGGGGTTGAACAAAGACATTACCAGCTTTACCTGTCAGGGAAATTACCGGAGGGAGATGCTGTCTTGCTCTCTTGATAGGGTCCTTGGTATTGACAGATCCATTAGCGGTTGTAATTAGAAAAGCAGAGTTGGACATTGAATAAATAATTAGGCTAACATCACAGGTGATGGCTGGGCACAATAATAGAAGCTGCTATGGTTCAGTATGCGGCTGCCTGCTGTAGCGTGCTGGGTGACATGTGCTGTTGCTGTATGCAGCGTGTTCTTTCTTGGGTTGCAAGCCGGTACTTAACCACTAATAAAGTTTGAACGAACGAAGACATCGCTTTGTCTGAAGGGCTTCGTTTCCATGGAATAAACCGGTCTGCGGAATGTTTTTGCTAAACAAAACATTGTCATAGCAAAAGCAAGATCCGTTCTATCCCATGAGTGTTAAGAAATATCTGGTTTTGGTTTTTTTCTCTTGTTTTCATTCCTTTCTTTTCCTTTTCTTTTTTGCCTCCTGGAATAATGCTTTGTTTAGACAGTTATTTTCTGGAAGAAGAACAAAGCACTTATTAAAAAAAAAATTGTTGGACTCGCATGCCACCCAACACGCCTTTCCAGCAGACCTTATATGTTTTGGTTTTTAAAAAGCCTGTTAATTGAGTGACAGGAAATTAAACATTTCCAAGGGATTCAAAATATAATTATGCGGTTCTAAACTCTTTGTTCATCTCTACATCAGTATAGAAAAAGGGGGAATTAGGAAATAGAGGTCGGTGTCAAACACCTACAGATGTATCCTTGAAGACTTGAATGTAAATTGTGATGGTGTGGGAATGAGTGGATTGCAAGCTCTTCAGTACATGACTGATGCTCACAACACATCTCAACTGTGCTACAACCAAGGATAAGAAGAGGGTGGATCCTCCATCCCTCCACATTTATCAAATGCCCCCTCCAGACTCCGTAACCTACCAGGTCTTGGCTTTGGGCCACATGGGGTTGAAAATAAACTGGAAATTACTTGCCAATTTTATTTTTAAAATTTTTATTGATTACTTGATTGATTTGAAAGAGAGGAAGGGAGAGAGAGAGAGACATTGATTTGTCGTCCTGCTCATTTATGTATTCACTGGTTGGTTGTTGTATGTGCCCTGACTGGGGATCAAACATCCAACCTTTATGAACCCGAATGATGCTTTAACCCAGTGGTCCCCAACCCCCGGGCTGTGGTCCAGTACCGGTTTGTGGGCCATTTGGTATTGGTCCGCAGAGAAAGCATAAATAACTTACATTATTTCCGTTTTATTTATATTTAAGTCTGAGCGATGTTTTATTTTTTTTAAAATGACCAGATTCCCTCTGTTACATCCGTCTAAGACTCACTCTTGATGCTTGTCTCAGTCATGTGATACATTTATCCATCCCACCCCAAAGACTGGTCCATGAAAATATTTTCTGACATTAAACCGGTCTATGGCCCAAAAAAGGTTGGGGACCACTGCTTTAACCAACTGAGTTACTCCGCCAAGGTTACTTGCCAAATCGAAAGTTTAAGAAAGTTTCTATGAGGTTCAAGATTTCTGACTTCTTGAAGGTAAGAATGAAAAGTTCTGGCACCATTGAGCGTGTATGCCCATTGACAATAGCCAGGCTAGAAAGACAAGATGCCTCCCCCTTGGTGAGGTGGGGCTTTGCTGTTCATTGTTCTTCTTGATCCATCCTGTCCTTGGGAGCCCCAGTTTCTGGCTTTGAGATTTTCACCAGACTCTTTCCCAGGTCATGAGATGAGATGAGCCCCTGCCTAGGCTGGTGAGAGAAGCCAGCTGGAGAACTAGGGTTCACACAACAGTAAGACAATGTCTTTATCTGTATGGGATGAAGACAGGGCTCCCTGAGTGGGAGAGCACAAGGGCGCTCAGCCTGGACCCTGGGCTCACACACTGATCCCTGTGGATAAAGGCTGTGGAACATAGCAGATGGGAAAGTAGAGAGAACAGTATGATCTTCAAGTAAACGATCTTCAAGCCCTAACAGGGACCTTTTCTCAGACTGGGGGGGTAATGATGGCCAAGACAACCTCACTAGTGTCCCTCATCTTCAGGATATGAAGGACTAGAATTAGAAATTTTAACTTATGCTGAGGTGGCTTCTAATATGGTTCAGTCCTAGAGTGGGGTCCTAGTAAAAGACCAGGGAGTCCAAATGACTTCAAATAAATCAAAACATTTTCCTTGCAGCTCTCTGCTAGGAAGATGGGAACCCAGAGACGCTTTTCTCCCCCCACCCACAGCATCTCTTCCCTGGGACCCCCCTGGAAAGCTCTTGCTCTTCCAGGGACAGTCAGTACAGGCAGAATCCCTTCTAGTGCCTGGGACAAGCAGGGTTCCTGGGACCCCCGGACAGCAGTGATTTTATCCTGCCATACAGGCAACGGACTATTTCCCTGTTTCTCTTTTCTTTTTTTTTTCTTTTTTTTTTTTTTTCATTTTTCTGAAGCTGGAAACAGGGAGAGACAGTCAGACAGACTCCCGCATGCGCCCGACCGGGATCCACCCGGCATGCCCACCAGGGGCGACGCTCTGCCCACCAGGGGGCGATGTTCTGCCCATCCTGGGCGTGCCATGTTGCGACCAGAGCCACTCTAGTGCCTGGGGCAGAGGCCACAGAGCCATCCCCAGCGCCCCGGCCATCTTTGCTCCAATGGAGCCTTGGCTGCGGGAGGGGAAGAGAGAGACAGAGAGGGAAAGCGCGGCGGAGGGGTGGAGAAGCAAATGGGCGCTTCTCCTGTGTGCCCTGTCCGGGAATCGAACCCGGGTACTCCGCACGCTAGGCCAACGCTCTACCGCTGAGCCAACCGGCCAGGGCTGTTTCTCTTTTCATTGTCACACCCGTTCACACGTGTGGCTGTTCCCCATTCCCATTTGGCTCTGGTCTGGGGGGAACTTTTTCAGGTCACATTGAACACATTTATCTTATCATCCAATGTCACTCTTTATTTAGAAGCTGGCATCTTTGTGTCCAAATTGAAATAATAAAATATTGCATTTTAAAGTTGGAAGCTCCTTTCAGATGGGAATGATATGACTTGCTCAAGGTAACATAGTGTATAAACAAAATCAGGCATATATTACAAAACAAAAACAGTGGAGAGGTTACTCTGATAGGTGGGGCGAGAAATAGACCAAGAGGCCATAATTGGTATGTCCATCCACACAGGTAAGTCGTTCCTTCCTTTATTTATTTTTTTTGTAATAATATTAGGGGATAGGTCACTTAAGAACTAGGTGGGTTTTTTTAAGGTTAATGTTCAAATAGAAACATGAAATTAAGTCCTTTAATCATATTTATAATAGTCACTTGGTTTTTTTTTATTGCAATAAGATTGTTAGAGTTTATTTTTTAACCATGAAGCTAAACTTATGTTGACAGCATGTATACCAAAAATTAAAGCCATAAAATTCCTGAGTTGTGAATTGGAGATATATCTTTCAATTTTAAGATTAAAATTTAAAAGGTATCGTTTATGTAGGAAGCATTTAACTGTAAAATGGTTGATGGACCCGTATTTTTCGTGCCCTGATTTGTGTTGAATGGAGAGGGTAAGGGATGTGGATGTGAATGGGGAAGGAGTTAATGGCCTCAACACCATTGTGTCATCTCCATCCAAAGCTGACCGCTTTCCCTGGCTGGCTCCTCATTTACCATTGCCAGCACCACTGAGTGTGATAGTTTTTTTTGTTTTGTTTTGTTTTTTTATTTTATTTTTTATTTTTGTATTTTTCTGAAACTGGAAACGGGGAGAGACAGTCAGACAGACTCCCGCATGCGCCCGACCAGGATCCACCCGACACGCCCACTAGGGGCGACACTCTGCCCACCAGGGGGCGATGCTCTGCCTCTCCGGGGCGTCACTCTGCCGTGACCAGAGCCACTCTAGCGCCTGGGGCAGAGGCCATGGAGCCATCCCCAGCGCCCGGGTTATCTTTGCTCCAGTGGAGCCTTGGCTGTGGGAGGGGAAGAGAGAGACAGAGAGGAAGGAGAGGGGGAGGGAAGGAGAAGCAAATGGGTGCTTCTCCTATGTGCCCTGGTTGGGAATCGAACCCGGGTCCCCCTCACGCCAGGCCGACGCTCTACCGCTGAGCCAACCAGCCAGGGCCGAGTGTGATAGTTTTGAGTTTTATCGATTACGCACCCATCATCCCATTTGATTCTACAACTGCTCTGTGAGGAAGACAGGCTGATATCATTACCTCCATTTTATGTGAGCAGACTGAGTGTTCACTTGCCCAAGATGAATGCTAGTGAGGAATGTCACTGATACTAAAATTCCAAGTTTTCTCAACACATTGACTACTTTAATTTTTTTTTATTAGAATGTGATGTATAAAGAGGAAACAGATAGATAAATCATTGAAATCTCAGTAAAGCTTAATTTTGTTGTAGCGGGAAGAATTTAAAATACGTGGACCATTTACAAAATCCTGGCCTGTGGAGACTGGCAGAGTCTGAGGTCTCGTGTATGGTGACTCCCACATGCTCTTTCTAGACAGTTTTAGCAAAGAAAAGGGATCTCAGTGCCGTGTAGTATTTTTAGGTTTGGCTGCTATCACGAAACTACCCTCCAGAAAGGTTTATGCCCCTACCAGAAGTTCGTTTGGTTTGTCACATAAGACAGCCGACATCCGTGCCACACGCAGTTATGGCCTTTCGGTTTGGTTGTTTGTCATCTCTTGGCAGCAGAGGAAAACTGGCCCCAGTCCCCTTGGCGTAAGCCTCCATACAGACCTGCTCCTGTCATCTGCAGGGCCTGGGACGAGGCCACAGAAGGAGCCGGTGGGCCTGGGCTGCACTAGAGCGAGGCAGTGAGGCAATGTGTTTTTCATAGATGTGATCAGTAACAGCAGGGTTCCAAACCATATTGGAGCTTGAGACAAAAGGAGAGCTCAGTAATACCGATCCCATCTTCATGATAGCCCTTCATATTTTGATCATTATGGACTTTTGGCATTCATTTTCACTTTTTAACTTAGTGCCTTAAGTATTTATTTATTGTGGTGACTGGGTTTTGGTGCCCCTAAAGTTTGCACCGATGGTAAGCGTCTCCTCACTTACCTCTTCCTAGTCTCTGTCCCACCTTGGGCACATTGAGGTGCAATGCCCGCCCTTGCCACAGATCAGGGAAGAAGCTTGCACAGGCTTCCAGATTGGGCCCGGGACTGTCAGGGCAGGGGGTTCCAGGGTCATGGCTGTGTGAAGTGGGGGTGCAGGTCACAGAGGGACACATGCCGTTAGGTCCCCAGGTTCCTTGCTCATGAAGAGGAGAGTGGTTGGAGGAGGGCCAAAGCAGAACCCTCTGGAGGTAGTTCTCAGCCTCAGCCTCTTGTGAAGACATAGATTGCTGAGATTCTGATGCAGTAGGTCTGGAGTGGGGCCCCAGACTCTCCATTTCTAGTGTGGTCCCTGGTGCTGCAGCCCCAGAGGCGCACTTAGAGGACACCTGCTCCAGACCACGGGGTCCAGGGCAGCGGCTCCCTTTTCCCTGATGGGTTCTGTGCCTGGGAATTGTGCAGCAGCTCAGCATTTTTTTCCAGCCTTACTCTTAGATTTTTATCTAGCACTAACTATATCCTGAGTATATCCTTCAAGGGAAAGAGTGCATGCTTTTCTGCTGTCCTGGCTAGTCTATTCTTTGTCACTGTTATTGATGAAGGTCTCTCCGGCATGCTGGACACTTGGGTCAGAGTGAATCATTGCTATAGATTTTGTTTTCCCGTAAGTTTCTTGCATCATGTATGGAAATGAGAGCTACAGGATCTGATGTTAAGTAGTATTCTTAAGTACTTCTAGATTTTGTATTTAAGTCTGTGTTTTAAAATAACATTATTTTTTCAAGCACATTAAAAAACTTTTAAATAATACTGTTTTTATCTATAAAGGAGAAAATTAAAATCTCATAAACTGGCCCTGGCCGGTTGGCTCAGTGGTAGAGCATCGGCCTGGTGTGCAGGAATCCCAGGTTCAATTTCTGGCCAGGGCACACAGGAGAAGCGCCCATCTGCTTCTCCACCCCTCCCCCTCTCCTTCCTCTCTGTCTCTCTCTTCCCCTCTCGCAGTCAAGGCTCCATTGGAGCAAAGTTGGGCCGGGCGCTGGGGATGGCTCTGTGGCCTCTGCCTCAGGCGCTAGAATGGCTCTGGTTGCAACAGAGCGACGCCCCAGATGGGCAGAGCATCGTCCCCTGGTGGGCATGCCGGGTGGATCCCGGTTGGGCGCATGCGGGAGTCTGTCTGACTGCCTCCCTGTTTCCAACTTCAGAAAAATACAAAAAAAAAAAAAATCTCATAAACCCTCTACCCAAATGATCCCTGTCGACGATGCTAGTATTGAAAGTACAGAATAAAGTAGAAACCCACTTTCCATCCCCCCCTACTCCAGTCCCTCTCTCCCATATTGATGTCTTGATGGTTTTTTTCCCAGAAAAAAGTTTTTTTTTCACGTCCTAATATTTTTATACAGGAGTACCCTGTGAGGATACTGTTAGACATCTTGCCTTCTAAGTTAGTAATGTATCTTGGGTATGTTTCCATCAGCAAATAACACTTTACCTTAGAATGGATCATAGGCTTTATCACTGGGATGCACCACTGTTTACCTAGCCCTCCAACAAAGCATTCTTTAGTTCCAGGCTCTTGTTGTATAAACAACCCTGTAGTGACTATCTTTGTCAATATATCTTCAAAAACATTTTCTGATTCCAGCCACAGGTGTAATACCTAGTCCTGGGACTGTTGGACAAAGGGCGTGCGTACTTTTAGGTTTGAAGACGTTGCCTTCCAGAAAGATTCACCCCATCAATCGTGCTGAGCATGCCCGTTTCCCCAATATTTTTACCCACAGTGGATATCATATAAGTAAGAAGGAAAAGATTCTATTATTCCAATAGCAATAAAATATAAACTAACTAGGAATAAACTTAGTAAGTGTTCAAAATCTATGTAAAGAGAACTTTCATATACACCTAAGGGACTTCAGGAAAGTCTTGAATAAACAAAAATGACCCATGTTCTTGGATGGGTACTCACAGCCACAGCCTGATGAAGACATCTATCCTCCTTCAGTGAAGCTATTTGAACGTGATCCAATAAAAATATAAGATTCGATGGGCTAATTTTAAAGACCATTTTAAAAAAATAAAGATAGACAAGAATACTCAGAAAATAAACAGGAAGATAGGAAATTCAGGAAATAGCTTGAGCACATATTAGAACATAATGTGAAACTAAAATTATTAAAGTGGATTAATGGATCACAAAGCTTAAATATATTCAGGAATATGTGATAAAGGTAGAATCTCAAATCAATGAGGAAAAATGTATAAACCTTGGGGGAAAATGTTTAATTTATATTGCATATATTCAAAATGTATAAAAAATTTGCACGCAAAAAAATGAAATATGTACTAGAAGATATCACAGGAGAATTACTTTATAGTTCTAGATCTCTCTGCTACGACATAAAACTCAGAAGCCATTGAACACGAGATTGATAAATTCAGCTTTATTTTAAAAAAATCCTTCATAGCAAAACCCCATCCTATGCAAAGTTAAAAGACAATAAATTGGGGAAAGACATTTGCAACTGGTATCACAATTAAGAACTCTGTTTCCTAATATATATAAAGAGTTTCTACAACCCAGTAGAAAACAAAGGGCCTATAACCCACCAGAAACTAGGTAAAGATTATGAACAGGTAATAGAAAAGGCAACACAGATAGCATTTAAATATACAGATAGCATTTAAAAATACAGAGTACATAATAAGAGAAATATTTTAACACCTCACTATGAGATTAGCCGTGATTATATATCACCGATGGGAAGAAAATCTGTACTACTCTATGGAAAAAATCTGGCAGTATCTGAAAATACTATAATACACTTATCTTTAGCCCAGCAGTTCCACATCTAGAAATTTATTTATTTTTAGATGTACTATATGAGTGGTGTTTTTCATTGCAGCAGTACTTATAAAGGCAAAAGTTTGAATAATCTCTGGAAGATTACACTGTGGTATACTGTGCATCTGTAAAAAGAATTGAGGATGAGCTCTCTTTATTACTGTTGAATGGACTTTAAGAAAAATATACTGACAGTTTATTTTTAAAAATGATTAAAAGTCAGGTGCATTAATGCTATACTATCATTTGTGTAGGAAGGGAGGGAAATACATAGACTTATTTGTGTATGAATTGAGCAATTGTTAATGTGTATATAAAAAACGGGTAATATTGGCCGGACCAGGCAGTGGTGCAGTGGATAGAGCATTGATCTGGCACGATGAGGACCCAGGTGCAAAACCCTGAGGTCACAGGCTTGAGTGCACGGTTGCTGGCTTGAGCATGGGATCATAGATATGAGCCCATGGCGATGACCCCATGGCTGCTGGCTTGAGCCCAAGGTCACTGGCTTGAGCAAGGGGTCACTCAGTCTGCTGTAGCCCCCCGGTCAAGGCACATATGAGAAAGCAATCAATGAACAACTAAGGTGCTACAATAACGAGTTGATTCTTCTCATCTCTCTTCCTTCCTGCCTATCTGCCCCTGTCTGTCTCTTTCTCGCTAAATAAAAATAAATTAATTAATTAAAAAAAGAAGAAAAAGAAGGGTAAATTGATTGCTTATAGGGAAAAAACCTAAGAGAACAGAGGACAGGGCTGGGATATAGTTTTCACTATATATATTATATATGCTTGTATCTTTAGAATTTTAAATCTTGTCTGTCCTCAAAATTTTTTAATCCAATTAAAAACTCAGTAAGTGAAAACTATTGATATTTGTTTTCACACACATATCGTTCTAATGTTTAAGTAATTTGGGTGTCTTTTCAAATAGTGATTGGCTTTTTTGTTTTTTTCAGGCAATTACCTATTCATATACTTTGCCTGTTTTCTTCTGGGGTTTTTTTTGTGTGTGTTTGTTTTGGAGTGGTTTCTTTGCAAATCAAGAAAATAACCTCTTTGTTTTAAATACCACAGAAATTTCCACCCTTTATCTTTTGAGTTTGTTTACGCTGCTTTTTGCCACCTGGCAGTTTTATATTTGCATGCAGTTATTATCTTCTCTTCCTTCCCCTTCTTTTCTTTCTTTTTTATTTTTTGAGGGGGTGGAAATGACTCTTTCAATGTATTCTCTGAGAAAATTGACTCTGGATTTAAAGCATCCCATGATCGATGTCTCTGCGTGAGTTGGAAAATAGCCACTGCTTATGAGGTCTCTTTGAAGACAGCAGTTAAGACAGGAAGAAACTCGTTTTTAGCCAGAGGTGGAGAGGTCTCCGAAAGGGCAAGGAGAGAGGGGCTGGGATGGGGTGGGGCTGGCGGTTCTGGCGGGTCTCTGATGAGCCTCTCCTCTCTCCACTCCAGCCGAGCTCCCGCGGTCCTCAGCAGCGAGGCTGGCCTCCCTGCGGGACCTGCCCTCCCAGCTCCGGGAGCTATACCAGCAGGGCTTCCTGCTGGTGGCCCTGCACCCTTTTGTGCAGCCAGCCCACAAGCGGGAGAAGACGCCCCTTGAGCACATCTTCAGGGCCATCCTGATCAAGAAAACCAACAGGTAAGGCCCCTGTGGTTGGACGGTTGGCATCAAAGGTGGCTAATGTGTGTGGACAGGGCCTCTGTCCTCTGACAGGTAAGGCAAAGCGTCGCACGGCCGGAGAAGAGTTTCCTGATGTCCTGTCACCGTCCGTGCCTGACTGCGTAAGGGGGAGTTCTTTTCCACGCAGTCCTTTCCTCCTTTAATTTACTGGAGGATTAAGCTCGGCTAGAAAAATCTCTCCTCTGAAGAAGTGTACTCCCAGCATGATACAGCTAGTTCAAGTATGATACAATAATCTGAAAGCAATGTGCCGTTCTTACGGCAAAAAAAATGACCAAGAGCATGTCCCCGACTTCCGTTCCCTGTTAGTGATGTGGGAGGGGTGATGGTGAGCGGAAAGCCTACATTCATTATGCCGTGGGATTTTAAAGTCCAGGCATTTTTTCTCTTAGCAAATGCAATAAACCACATTTCTGCATCATGAGGAATATAACCCACACTATTAAAATTCAACAAATGAAAAAAAAAGAAAAGAAAACCACAGCAGAACCTTTTCTGGAGGGAGTTTAAGTAATAGAAACAAAAACAAAAAATCATATGTGATTAATATTTAATACAGACAGTTACAGTGCTATTTTTCACAAAGTCTGCCAAAGTTCTGACAGCTGTAGATGCTGTGAAATGAAGTGATTTCACTCTCACAGGGAAATAAATGCCTGGTTAATATTTTGTGAGCAAACTACATTGAAAGAAGTGCAGGCCCTGGTCAGTTGGCTCAGTGGTAGAGCGTCGGCCTGGCGTGCGGGGGACCTGGGTTCGATTCCCGGCCAGGGCACATAGGAGAAGCGCCCATTTGCTTCTCCACCCTTCCCTCCTTCCTCTCTGTCTCTCTCTTCCCCTCCCGCAGCCAAGGCTCCATTGGAGAAAAGATGGCCCGGGCGCTGGGGATGGCTCCTTGGCCTCTGCCCCAGGTGCTAGAGTGGCTCTGGTCACGGCAGAGCGATGCCCCGGAGGGGCAGAGCATCGCCCCCTGGTGGGCAGAGCGTAGCCCCTGGTGGGCATGCCGGGTGGATCCCCGTCGGGCGCATGCGGGAGTCTGTCTGACTGTCTCTCCCCATTTCCAGCTTCAGAAATATACAAAAAAAAAAAAAAAGAAGTGCAGATAAACTTTCTAGATTACTGCCCGTCCAGATCCAGGTTCTGTAACAAGAAGCACCATAATATGACTACTTGAAACCTGGATATCAACATGATCGTGTTGGAAAGGTGAACGTAAAGTTTTTAGCATGTAGCTAGGCTTTAGAGTCTACAGAAAGACCAGAAAAAAGAACAGAACCATACAAGCATTTGTTCCTTCCTTCCTTCATTCATTCATAAACACTGACTCGGTGTGTTTTCTTATAAGGCAGTGGTTCTCAACCTTTCTAATGCCATGACTCCGCAATACAGTTCCTCATGTTGCGGTGACCCCAAACCAAAAAATAATTTTGGTGGCTACTTCATAACTCTAATTTTGCTACAGTTATGATTCGGAATGTAAATACCTAATTTGCATTATGTATTTTCCGATGGCTTTAGGCGACCCCGCCGGGGTCGCGACCCACAGGTTGAGAACCGCTGTTGTAAGGGATATGAGGGAGCTCTGCTTCATAGGAAGGGAGTGGGTGCAAGAACAAAGTTCACCTGGGCCAGGAGCCTGCCTCCCAGGTACCTGCAGTTTAACTGAGAAAACAGGATATGACCCTCATGCCATGGGAGTGTGGGAAGAGGAGAAGTCACCTTCCGCTGGAAAGGAAACTAACGAAATGTTTCTGGAGGAAGTAGCTTTTAATTTGGACCTGGTTTCTTTTTTGGGGCAAACATAGGAATAATGCACGCAAGGGGGGAGGATTTTATTGTCTTGTAATGAAATGTTTTCTAGTGGAGTTTGGGTAATTTGAGAGCATCATTGGCGGTCTAACTGGATTATTAATGAGTCGTGCCCAGAGCTTAGTGCAATAACATTCCTCTGAGCCCGCTATCATTTTGACAAATTTAGCTTAAATCCATGAAAAACTGCCTGATCTTTTCTTTTGAAAATTCTTAGAACTGCCATTTCATTTTAGGATGGCAGGCCAAATCACACAGCTAGCAGTAAATTGTTCTTAATCCTAAGTGTGTTGAATGTAAAGTCATTTACTTTGAAAACTGACTCAAGAATGAATAGCCGAATGAGATAATGAAGAAGTAGAGCATTTGTGCTTCTGGCTTCCTTTTCTCTACTCCTTCTTTGGAACACTTAGTGGTTTTTAACAGGCAATATTGTTACATCCACTCTTAATTCTAAATACAGTTAAGTTGTCCTTCATTTTTTTTTTTTTTCCGGACAGTTTTCCTTAGAATGAGTTGCCAGAGATCTCAAAATGTGATGGCTAAGAGAAGTCAGTTATTAAAATGTCACTTCTGATGTTTCTTGAGTGTGGGTTTAATTCTAGGTCGTTCTATGGCTATAGACGTTAAGTACAAAAATGCTTTGTGCCTATTAATTTTTCAGCTGTTGAAATGTCATTGTTCACACATAGAGCTAGTCCAGGATGTCAGCGATGTGTTTTTCATCCCTAATGGGTTGAAGTCAATTGAGTACAGGTCCCTTGGAATAATGCCTTCTATGGTACAGAGGACCAGGACATCCGTGAACTCTGTCAGCATTCTGACCCAGGGTCAGGGGGTAGGACATACTTAGGAACTGCAGCTAATGGAGGGGGTGGGATTCTGAAGCCCTGTTGGGAGGTGGGAAGTGCATATAATCAAAGCCGCCCTGGAAAATCTCTTCAGTTGCCCAGGAAATATAGTACTGTAGCATTTTCTTTCTACCTGACCGATGCAGATTTCCCTTCAGGACTAGATCAGATTGATGTTTTCAGCAATGAAGGAAAGGAGGAAGGGAGTTGGTTTGGGTTCAGAGTGAGTGTTCATTAGACTCACACCTGGGGTGCTGAGACGCTTGCACCTCGAGAGGTGGGAACTGAGACAGAGGAAGCAGGAGGTCCACGCCTCCTGTCGCGCATCCATGCGGGGGCACATCTGCCTGCTGAGTAGAAAAACTGGCACCGTTTTAAGTGGGAAACGTTCCTCCCTTGTGGTTAGATTTTCCTAAGATAAACACGTGTGATGTAGCTTCACTGTGCAGAGATGATTCTAAAGAGCTCCCGGCTCTCATAAAAACTTACCTACCAGGGGGATGGAAAAGTATATATGCAAGTTGTGAGAATGCCAACATCTGTGGGTCTTGTGTTTCACTGCTCAACTGGAATTTGTCACTGGGGGTTAGTGGAGGAGGCTGCGTGGTCCCATTCGCTCTGGTCTGGCGTGACGGGCAGATGTGAACAGGACACTCGAGGGGTGGAGGGTCTCGCAGGCAGGGAGACCGACCTCAGGGGCCGGGAGCCTGGAAGAGCAGACCACGGATGACGTGGGCGACTGGAGCACGGGGTCTGGAGGGACACAGGGAGAAGTATATCGCCTGGATCAGGAGGCCTCTGACGGCCAGGTGGAGGAGTCTGAACTTGACCCTGAAGGCAGTGGGGAGTCAATGCAATGTTTTGTTTTGTTTTGTTTTGTTTTGTTTTAGAGGAATAACCTTTAGAGGTGCTGAGTGTTCAAATGCTTACGAAGGGGAGAAAATGGGAGCTGAGCACACTTGCCCATAGTAATAGCGGGAGATGGTCAGTAACCAGAGTAGGTGGGTGTAGGCAGCTGAGGAAGATCCATGTGCATTATGTCCCGTAGGAGGAAGTACTGGATTCAGTGTTTAGCTGAAAGGGACAAATGGAGGAAGAGGACAAATCAGAATATGAGGGAGCTTTTGACTTCAAGTGGCTGGGAGGGTAAATTGGAAGGGGGGGTGTGGGAGAGGGGATGTGTCTGGTGGGGTTTCCCAGAGCAGACCCTGGTGGGATCTTTAAGAACGTGCTCCCAGGAAGAACCAGTTAGGAGTGGGGACGTGGGCGAGGGAAGGGAGGAAGCCACCAAGGGCGCACTGTCAGCCTCAGCCTGATGCTGGGGGAAACGGCAAGTCCACCGTGAGGCTGGGCAGCCGGCTTCCCGCTCCCGCCCCTGTGAGCCATTGGCCGTGAACTGCTCCAGACCCTCCCAGGTTTAGGGCACACCCAAGCGAAGCAGTTCCAATGACCAAAGAAGACTTCAAGTCATGCAGAAGCTGAGGGGACCCACTCCGAGCCCAGAAGTGGGGCTCGGAGGGGATCTGGATGGAACACGGGTAGCATCTCTCACAAGAGAAGTATGAACAGCATTCGTTTGGTTGTATCGAGTTTGTGGCAGTTGCTGGCAGCAGGGTGTCCACTGAGAGGTGTCCATGGGGCAGTCAGTTGCCAGGAGAGAAGTCTGAACCGTGTGGCTGTGCAGTGAGCCCAGGAGAGCTGGCCCACTCCGGTGTTCCTGACTGAGCCCAGGCTGCTGCGGTCCTTGTTTTCTGTTCTAGATGCATCTGGTGACTCTCAAAGGTGTGTGCCTTGCCGAGAGCTGTGCTGAGCCCTCTGTTCCACATTGACCATATGCTGAGAAGTTTTTCCTGTCACACCACATCACCAAGCTGTGCTCCCAAGTACTACGAGCAGCACAGATTGCTTAGTGAGTCAGCTCTAGCCACCCAGTGTCAAGCGATGCAGAGAGAGACAATTCCTTTGACTTTTTGCTGTTTTATTTGCAGAAAAGCAAATCTCAGGGAGTACTCAGCTTTACCGCTTGTTTCTCTTCTTGGGGCCGGGAAACTGAAATCCTGAAGACTCGGCCTTTATTCTAAGACAGGGCTTGCAAACCCAGGGGCCCAGTGAGGCCAGGCTTCTCGAATGGGGACTCTTGGGTATTGGAGTGCCAATGCCTAATTCTGCCCCTTAGTTGCCAAGCGTTGCCGAATCTTGTACTTTTTCTGAGAAAAGACGGAAATCTGAGTTTTTATGCGAAAACTGGCCTTTTTAAATCATTGCCTCACTTTTTCAAAATAACATTGTGTATCCCTACCCCACCCCATTGGCTGCTATCTTGCAACCTTGAAGATTGCTGCTGGCTGCATCAGTGGGGCTGGGGACCCACCCTCTGAGCTGCCTGTTCTTCCTTTCACACACAGCTCTCACCAGACTTCTCAGATGCTCTCTTTACGGCTTGTCTGTCTGTGTCCGCCCATCTCCCCTCCCCCTTGCAAAATCTTTCACCTTTGGATTCCTGTTGCCTGCTTAGACGACGACAGCTACTGCGTGGAGGTTGCTCAGTAGAATTTTCCTGACCTGAGTGGACTAAAACCATGGCCCTGGAATTTTGCTCCCATCATTCATTAAAGGACCATGCATTATGGCAAAATGGATCTGTTTTTGGTTAACATATTTACCAGTATCTGAACTGCATCTCAGTGATGCAGACATACAGCATGGACTCAAGTAGTGGAATACACACACACACACACACACACACACACACATACCTCACATAGGCGCGTGCGCACACACACAAGCCTTTCATTGTCAATAACAGTGATTTGCCACGAGGCACATTATTTTTTACTGTTCTTTTTTTTTTTTTTTTCTTTTTAAAAACCATCCAAAGATTGGCCATCGAAGGAAGGTGAATCTTTGCGGCCCTTAAGTGGAGTGCAAATGCATTACGTTGCTGCCTATGTGATCACCACAGGAGATAACATGAACATTGCCTTTGGCATTTGGAAAGGGCAGAACTGGGAAAGTACAAAATTACCCTGGAACTAAAATGAAAATTCTCTTAAAAATTATAGTGGAAAGTGTCCTCTTTATGCGGCCTTGTGTCTCTTCACGTCTAATTTCTACCAATTACCTCGACTCTTGGGAGAATTATAGGGCTTCTAGAAAGAGGTTTCATAATTAAACGAAATACACTGGGGGTGATAGCGCCTACTGTGGTGTGCCCTAGAAAATGCTCACACACGAGGCTGGGGCTGAGCCCTGGAGCGTGCTCATTGTCGGATTCACACATGGGGGAGGAAAGTAATGTCGGGCTTAGTAGTGATTGACACGTGTTACTGTGGTGGAGAAGCTGCAGCAGCTGGGTTATTCCCAGGGAGCAGAGATCGAGGATGGTGAACTCGAAGTTCTTTTCTTCAATCAGAGCAGGGAATGTGAAGGTGTTGTTTAGCAGAGAGATCCTTATTTTGGATTCAGCTATTGGAGGAACCCCACTCTTTGCTGGCAGCTGACCCTCCTTGCTGGTTTGGTAATATCCTTCATCAGTTTCTCAAGCTTCCCCGAGGTGTTTGGAGAACTTGATTAGCTCTCCCAGCTGCCGTCCTGCCCCCAGCAGAGCTGTCCAGCATCACTGAGGACTACCTTAATGAATTCCTCTTATTTTCCCATCTCAGGTGGAGTGACACCCTTTTCTGGTGTGTTGAAGTTTTGGGATTCACTGTTAATTATTGTGTTTGCACTTTCCAGTGTAATATGCTGGCGTAAAGCCACATTCTCTTGGGGGAAGAGAGTTTTTCTTCAGTCCACGCCTGTAAATGGCTTGCCTTTTTATTCTTATTTTCTCTCCAAGGTGTCCGCCTCTATCCCAGTGGAGGGGACGAGAGAGATGTGTATTGTTTGCCTGAAAGCTCATTCCTCTCCCAACCAGACTCATCCTTGGCTGCCTGTGTCTTTTCCCGCTTTTGATTGTTTATTTATTTATTTATTTTGTCTCCTCAGAGAGAGAATTAGCAAACTAGTGACTTCCAGTCTTTCCCCAGAAGTAGTTTGGAATGACAGAGAGCGGTGAACAGAGACTCCAAAACACAGAGGCACAAGCACAAAGTTTCTTTGAAATTTCCTATTGATCTTAAAACGTATGCAAATACCACAGTACCATAAAATGAACGTATTTGTTTTTCAAGTAAAATAAACAAAAGCTCCCTCCTTCCACACGTACATAGTATCTTTCAAAAAAAAAAAAACGAGCTCTCTAAGAAGATATATTTCTGTGGCATTGCCAGTGGACTCTAGGGACACTTGACTATCTTGAGGTCCATATGCATGCAATGTAGGTAATTTAGTTGTAAATAATGTTACTCAAGTGTTAGATTTTTGAACTTACATGGCTATCGCATATTAAATTTAGGAATTTAAGACTGTCTTACTTTAAATATTCCTGGCTAAATCTTTTTGTCTTTTCCTTGTCAATCAGAGGCAACATAGCTTGTGTGTGTTTTTCTTTTTTTTTTTTTTTTTTTCATTTTTCTGAAGCTGGAAACAGGGAGAGACAGTCAGACAGACTCCCGCATGCGCCCGACCGGGATCCACCCGGCACGCCCACCATGGGGCGACGCTCTGCCCACCAGGGGGCGATGCTCTGCCCATCCTGGGCGTCGCCATATTGCGACCAGAGCCACTCTAGCGCCTGAGGCAGAGGCCACAGAGCCATCCCCAGCGCCTGGGCCATCTTTGCTCCAATGGAGCCTTGGCTGCGGGAGGGGAAGAGAGAGACAGAGAGGAAAGTGCGGTGGAGGGGTGGAGAAGCAAATGGGCGCTTCTCCTGTGTGCCCTGGCCGGGAATCGAACCCGGGTCCTCCGCACGCTAGACCGACGCTCTACCGCTGAGCCAGTGTGTGTTTTTCAAGCTGAGAAAGATGTAACAGGTATTACCAAGCGATGAGTCCTAGAAAAGACTACTAGTACTAATTGGATTTTACATTTTTAGCTGTGACTGCAGCAGCGGGTGAGAAATAACTTTTGGATCCATATAAGTACGTTATTAGTGATTTCAGTGCCTTGAGCTTTTGATGTGATTATCTCTATAATCTATCTAGTTGTTTTCTATAATTTGTAAATGGTTGACAGATAGAACCGTTTTACAAAGAGGTAAATGCTATAAATATGATTTAGTGGAGTGCCTCATTTTATTTGCTTCCTATTCATCCACCACTAGTTGGAACCTTAAGATGGCTACAAAGACTTTTAAAACCAAATTAGCAACTCTTATTCATATAACACCTGTTTTCTGAGGGTGTGAGAGCACTTTTGCTTCATTCCTTATGTGTTAAGTGTTACAATTTATTCTCACTATGTCCTGGTAATGGTTGTTTTGTTCTGCTCACAAAAATTAGGGGATCAGGGAACTTGCAGATACTCCAGTACTTTCAGCCTTTTGTATAGTGCATTTTCACCAATGAAATAAAAGTTGATTCTGCATCTCATTTGCATAATCAAACTTTCTTTGACTTGTCGCTTGCTTTTCTGATGTTCTTGTTTAATAAAAAAAAAAATCAAATGCTTTTTTTTATTACTTCGTATTCATTTTGAAATATTTCCTAAATTTTGTGAGCAGTATATTTGCTGAAAACGGTATGCTTTTAGCAGAGGCTTAGAATTACTCTGTTGTGTTGCTGAAAGGTACTGCTATCTTCTCTTATCCTGACATCCCATTTTATATCCTAGGAAAATTAGGCTAAAGAAGTTATTAATGACTTCTCAGTACTGAAGTAGAGTTTGGATGAGTAGGAATGTATAGTGGGTATGGGGCTTAAGTTCCATCTTGAGGCTCATGACTCAGAAATACACCATCTTTCAGCCTCAGGGGCCCTGGAGCTTATTGAAGGCTTCTCAGAGAATTCCCAGAATCCTCTGGACTTTGCAGCATCCCCAGTCCACATGGCAGCCTGTGGGACCACAGGCCTGGTTATTCCTAATCTGGTTTCAGAACCGCCGTTGCAAATTATTTGGAGCTTCTCCAACAGGCTCCATCCAACAGGCTGGCTGGGTCTTGTCAGTTTCTACACTAAAATGTTTCTATGCAAATGATGGTTCTAAGCCAGCACTTTCCTTCCCTAAAACACGAAATCAAAACGTATATTGTGTCTTTGTCTTGTGTCTCCTGGGTGTAGCCTTTGTTAGAGATATTGAGATGAGCACATCCCTGCTCTAGGGAGATTTATAACATACCTGACTTGTTGACATTTTCATTCTCAAACTTCTTGGCCCTGGTTGGGTGGCTCAGTGGATAAAGATCGTCAGGCACACCAGAAATCGCAGGTTTGATCCCTCGGTCAGGGTACGTACGAGAAGCAATCAATGAGTACACAACTAAATGTAACAGCTAAGTGAAACAGCAAGTTTATGCTTCTATGCTTCTCTCTCTCTCTCTCCCTTTTCTCTCAAATCAATGGAAAAATTTAAAACTTCTATACTGTAAGCACCCCAAAGTCTGTGAAGCAACTTGGATCTTATTAGCAACAAAAGCCCACTCTCCTTGTGAAGAACATTTATATGTTTGCCAGCCCTTCCTGATATATCATTTATGGTAATAGAATAGCTACCATTTATTTACTGCTGTGGCTAGCAAGAGTCCTTGCTTATTACTCCATGATGCACATTATCTTTATTCCTGAAAGCGTGACATAGAGCATGAGCCTCACAGTGGTGATTTGTCCAGAGTCACACTTGTGATGATGGGAGGAGCCGAGATTCACTGTCTACTTCTGACACTGTTCCTCTTTAATATCTTAACCATTAGTGTTAGAGTTAGGGTAGGATTTCTCAACTTACATCGTTTTCTAACTATTGACATTTTGGGCTGGATAAGTTTGTATGGGGCATTGCCTGTGCATTGTAGGATATTTGGCAGCAACCCTGGGCTCTCCCAACTCGATGCCAAGCAAACATCCCCCCTCCCTGCCTCTGCATTTATGACAATCAGAAATGTCTCCAAACATTACCAGATGTCCTCTGACAGGCAAAACTACCCCCACTTGAGAACCACTGGGATAGAGTTTGGATGTGAGGGAGAGGGTGGGTCTAAGAGCATTTATGACATTAACTGCCACAGGGTGAAATGCCACCCTTATTATAAGTTAGATTTCTATACATACCCTAATCTAGTCTTGATTCTTCTCCTTTTTATTTGTTTATTGATTTCTGTGCTACTGCCATTCTATTTTGATTAATAAATGTGTAGGACTATTCTTCTTTTTCAGGATCTTGGCTACTTTTGCATAATTGATTTTTCCATATAAAGTCTAAAGTGATTTTCTTTCGTTCCGGTAAACCTTATTAAAGTTGTAATTATCTCTACATACTAATTTAAGAAGAATTTCTACCATGTGTTTTCAAGAGTATAGAATTCAATATTATTGTCAGAGGTAAAGTTTTATTTCAGACCTTTATGATCATTCTGAAAATTCTATGTATTGTCTACACCAGTTTTTACCAAAGTGTGGCAGACATATCCTTGTAGGAGAATTGAGGGTTTTACGTATATTTATGTAGATTGAAGAATTTAGAGAGGAAGTATACATTACTAATGTTTAACACTCAGTTTGAAGGCAGTGCCCTGGCTGGCTGCAGATGGCAGAGGTCACGTGTCTACCTGGGGTAGGAGGCCTCCTGGGGAGGCTGAGTTCAGAGGGACACTCTCAGTACAGAACTCAGGGAAGTGGATTTGTGGATTACTTTTAGTACTAAATTAACCCTTGTGAAATATACAGATGGCTTAAAATTTTATGTAATGTGATTGTAGATTGAGGAGAACACCAGTAATATAAATATAAAATCCTCCTCACCCACACACATGCAAACGCACACAAATAGCCACACTGACCCATCTCTAATTGTTCATAAGAGCTTTGTTAGCGAGATTTAAAAATATCAATGCCTACCTATTCCTATCAGGCAGAAGATGGCCAAAGAAATTGGGACTCATCAAGAGGACCTTGAAGTGTCGATTTACTTCCACTGTTGTTAACAGTGGATCTCGTTTCGAGTATATATTATGCCTTGAAATACTAGTTATTAATAATATGACTTATTGTGATTATAATTTTTGAGTATTGCTTAGTTCATCTGTTTCTGATCCCAGTTTAAAACGTCTGTTTTGTATGTATTGTTTTACAACATAAGTAAAATGTCGGTATAGTAGTACTGAGGAGTTTTTTACTGACGGGGCATATGATCAAAATATTTGGAGAGCACTTACCCACGAAGCTCCTGGGTCACACTGATGGCTCCGGAAGCAGGTAGAGTCTTGCTGCGCAAAGTCTGGTTCATCCACCAGCAGGCATCACCTGGGAGCTCCTTAGAAATGCAGGTTCCCAGGCCCTTCCCCAACCCGCTGAATCAGAGTATTCATGCCTGTGTGCACATTCAAGTTTAAACAGAGTTAAGCCGTGGCTTTCTATTCTATAGCTACGAGTCGTGCAGCGATTTAAAATTAAAAATTTGATTCCTGAGTTCCACTAGCCACATTTCGGGTGCTCGGTAGCAACATGTAGGTGGTGGCTACTGTATTGGGCAGTGCAGATATAGAACATTTCCATACCCTGACCTTAATTAGAAGGTGTAGGTAGGAGGTTCTATAAAAGAAAGAAAGGATAAGCAAACTTTAATTAGAACATGTGCATTAAATGTAGATAGAGAAGAGACCTCCTGTCACTCAACTGGATATGGCCCATGGGAGAGTCTTACGAAGAACGTTCATGTGTGCAGCTCTTCTTCTTATTTTTGTTTGCAAATC
Organism: Saccopteryx bilineata; assembly: GCF_036850765.1. Lineage (NCBI taxonomy): Eukaryota > Metazoa > Chordata > Mammalia > Chiroptera > Emballonuridae > Saccopteryx > Saccopteryx bilineata. Next base: position 32,755,914 of record NC_089499.1, read on the forward strand.
ATGTGACTTTTCTGAATCAAAAACTACCAGGCAGACCTGCTTTTTGATTCAGTGATAGATTTGTAATACAATATTAATTATGCCCAATTACTAATATTGGTCCTTTCCATATCTTTCAAAGTAAATAAGGAACCTTACAGGATTCCAGAGAGAGCAAGATCTTGTCCCAGATCTCATTCCTTGTTGTCGGGGGTTGAAATTCTTTCCCAGGTCCATTATACAGGGACCACTGGGGTAAAGCTGGTTTGTTTTCCTCTTGCCTTTTAAGGTTAATGGTGAACTCACTGTGCTGAGCGGGTCAATGATGTTTTATCTACCAGGGAGCTGGTCCTAGCTATAAACAGTGAGGCAGGATGTGGCAAGATTTCTCTAGAATAAATAGCAGTCAGTACTGGATAGTTAGGTGCCCATGGTAACTTGTACCCACTTGGCAGTACTCAGCTCCTCAAGAGCGTGTGGTTAACCCTTTGAGTAGTACGAACGTTCATGTACGTCCTCACTCAAAGGGTTAACAAAAAGCTCACTACTCAAAGGGTTAAAGTATCATTTGCACATCTTCCCCCATCATTTCCAGTATGTTTCCGGTGGTAACAAACCCTCATCAACAGAAGTGGTGAACAGCTGTTGCTGAATGAGAAAGGGACAATTGGAAGACAGGGCAGTGACCCCTCTATGGGTTAATTCTTCTCCTTCTTCATACTTCTGAGTTCAGAACTCCCCTAATGGACTCCGTATCAAGGCGCTTTATTTAAAGAGTTACTAGGATTTGTTCACTTGGCTATATTTTCTTCAAGCATTTCCTATGCTTCACTATTGGGGTAACTTTCGACTCCAGCAGCCTCATTTTCTTTCTTTTTTTTTTGGAAGATTTGACTCATTTTGCAAAGAGGAGGTCATAAAAATTACCTGAAATCTTTTCCCCATTGTTCTGAGAGCCCCTTTGGGGGAAGGAGCTGTTGATTCCCCTCCCAGCCACCACCAATGGCAGAGACAAGACTACCAAAATCTCTCTCTCATTCATCCACTCCCTCTACAAAGAGCTGAGCTCAGCTCTTGCTTCTACTCCCCTGAAATATTTCCCCCCCTCTTCCTATATTATACACAACGCCACTTTAATCTTTCTAAGATCTGTATCTTAGCATCTTTTATCTTAGACTCTCCTTGACTCTCCTTTACCTCAAAATGAAGTCCAGTCCCACCCGGTAGCAACACCCACCCATCCTTTCTTCCCAGCCTCATTCCTTTTCTGCTGTCACTGCTGCAGAGCGTCAATGTGGGGTTCATCCTAACAGCGAATTCTCCCTGCAGTCACTGGGCTGAGGTTTACTGATGCAGCTAACTATAATAAACGGTGTCTTTTACCAAACTGACCTACTTATTTCCATCATGTAATTCATGCTACATCTAGATCCTTACTAATTTCTGGGGGTCTTTGGCACCTGCAGGGTCCTTTTATCCATTGTCCAATCATTAATTTCCACATCACTTCAAAGACTCAACTTTTATGTTCCTTCTTTTTGGAAACTTCCTCTGATCTCTGACAATGGAAATAACTGAGCTCTCATAGCACTTTTGTTTGGCCAGCCTTTATCTTTCCTTAGACTACAAGTTTCTTAAGAGCAGAATCTAACTCAATGCCTTACATATGGTCAGTGGTCAAGAAGGTGATGAATAGATGGATCTATAAGTAGATATCTTTATTGTTATTGGTTTTACATAAGTTAATGAGACTAGAAAAAAGCTTCTTCTTTTATTTCATTGACAAGTCTTTGTCAGATCTGTAGCCCCCCCACCCCACCCCACACACTTCTCCTTAAGGAAAGAAGAAGGCCGTTCTGATCATTCTACTGGGCCTGGTGTTGCTTTGGGGGAATTTCTTAAAATTTCTTCCTGTTTCCCAGAAATAGAGAATTTGTTTCAGTAATTTAGTAATATTTTTTTTTCTAGTTGGAAAAGTGCCTAGTAATCTAAATTTGTTATCATTTTTGCCCTGATTATTCCTAAATAAAACCAAAATAGTCTTATTGATGAACTGCACATTCTCTCTCCTTTCTTTTCGTAACTCAAGTTCAAACGACGCTCAGTGTCCTGGGAAAAAAAAAAGATGTTTAAATTTGTGGTCTTTGAAGCTATTTAAGGGCTTTATGCGTTAAAGTAAGATTTATTACATGTTTATTATTTAAAAGTAGTGGGATCATATTTTTATTCACATGTTTATTATTGAAAAGTATAGTTTACAGTAGTTTTTCAGGAGACATTTATTTTTTAGTAGCCTGATTTCAGATCTGCCAGGAGACCAAAATGAGTATTCAACTTAAAGGCTTGGCATTTAGTTAGGATAATTTAAGGGTTAACCCTTTTGCCTGCGGTAATTTTATATATAAAAGTACCCATAAGCATTACAATCTGCCTGCAGACATGTTCTTGGCTTAGTAAATGGTTATGACCCAGCCTCTGTGACTGTAGACAGGGGCTGTGTAAATGGACTGGCCATGGTCTGTCTGGTTGGATTGTGGGAGCATCGGGGAAAAGAACCCGCCGAGTCATTACAAGGGATGAGAAATCTGGGCTGGGTTTAAAGGTTAGTTCTTCTGGTTGTGATATAATTAGACAATCTGTTCACTCTTATCCCTAACCTTCAGCCTTCTGTGACTCATCCTGTAGCTTTGTGTATGTAACCCAGAGGCCAGAGACCGGTGGCTGAGAGGTCAAATACAATCTCGAACATGTTGGCCTACATAACATTGTTTGGAGCCAAAATTGGACAGTTATAGTTGACATTTAAACACAATTTGATGACTTCTTTTAAAAATATTGGAAGAGCCCTGGCCGGTTGGCTCAGCGGTAGAGTGTCGGCCTGGCGTGCAGGGGACCCGGGTTCGATTCCCGGCCAGGACACATAGGAGAAGCGCTCATTTGCTTCTCCATCCCCTGCCCCTCCTTCCTCTCTGTCTCTCTCTTCCCCTCCCGCAGCCGAGGCTCCGTTGGAGCAAAGATGGCCCAGGCGCTGGGAATGGCTCCTTGGCCTCTGCCCCAGGCGCTAGAGTGGCTCTGGTGGCGGCAGAGCGACGCCCCGGAGGGGCAGAGCATCGCCCCCTGGTGGGCAGAGCGTCGCCCCTGGTGGGAGTCTGTCTGACTGTCTCTCCCCATTTCCAGCTTCAGAAAAATACAAAAATATATATATATATATTGGAAGATTTGACTTTGGGTGATGGACACACAACACAATCAACAGTTCAAATGCTATAAAGATATTTACCTGAAATCTACTCTTATTGACCAATCTCACCCTATTCAATTTACTGTCTAAATTAAAAATATCAATATATATAGATTGGAAGATTTGGCAACCCTGACCTGGAATTCCTAATGTGATGGCTGAGAAACAAACTTCCCAGGTTACCATAGTTTCCAATATTCCCATTGTCTCCCCAATACTTACAGTGCAGCAGTTCTCAAACTTTTTGAAGTTGGGGCACATTTAAAATTCTACAAATAATTGTAGGTGCACTATATACTAATTTCTGAGAAATATGTAATAATAAGTCAAATATTAAAGAAAAAAATATAAAGGCCAAGTGTGCTTTTATGGTAATTAAACGAAATAAATACAACAAAATTCAATTTATTCTGACATTAAAAAACATTTTTATGTTACATTTTTTGAGTTATACTTTTTAGAATTCGTAAAAAAGAGGAGTTAAAAAATAAAAAAACGACAAAAAAGTTACCTTTTTATATATATAGATACATTCTTAGTAAGATTTAGTAAATTCAGCAGGTCCCGGCACGAATGTGTTAAGTTTTTTCATTCTTGTGTTTACGAGAAACATGAGCCTGATGTGTCCTAGCAATTTTTTCAATGTTTAGGCATATACAAACTCTCATTTCCTCATCAACACGTTGAAGAATTTCTCTCTTTTTACTCTTAATTGTGGTGAGGGTAGAAAATCCTAATTCACATAAAATAGGATGTTGAAAATTGTAGTAGAATGTTCAAAGCTTTTTTAGATATTGCCACATATTCTTCTTTTATAGAAATCCAAAAGGCTTCAAGAAACAATTCCTTATGTTTAATCATCAATCCACAATCAGTGGGTATAGCTGCCAGTTTTTCTTCTATTAATGTTAAACCAAAATCACTTGAAGCTTCCATGAATGGGTTTCTAATCCAATCGTAGAGTTCAGTGTTAAGTGATGGAAAATGCTATAAATTAAATTCTGCCCGTCAGCCTTCAAGTACTATTTTATTTACACTTAACTTTTGCTCACTTCCAGAATTGTATTCTTCAATATCTTTTCGAGAAATCTATCCATTTTATTTGGGTGTATTTATCTAAAAATAATACAATGATGTGCTAATAATAAATATAATAATGATGTGTTAACAAAAAGAGCGCTATTTCCGTAATGAAATGGTATAATAGAGTAACTATATTTATTTTTTTATCTGGCACATGCTACAAACCAGCGCAGCTAGTAATTCCAGGTCCCGAGTGGAAATGGTGCAGAATTAAGAAAATACACAGAATTAAGAAAATATAGGGTCGGGAGGACCTGTAATTGCTGCTGGCAAGAACAAAGTGCACCCCAAAACCACATCTTTCTTTATTTATAGAGCAAAGTGGGCCATTAGCAAATCAATGAGATCTTTGATCATGTTTCTAAGGCAACCCAAGAATTTTACCAAGTGCAGAAAACCCCCACCATACATATCATCTTAACTTTACACCAAACAAAGGATAAGAAGAAACTTGCCTCCAGTCTTTCCAGGGAACATGGGGTGTAGTGTAAACAATCCAGCACCACAGCTTAACAGCCTTTTGCAACCTAATCAGGCAAGTGAGGTGAGGGGTTGGGCAGACTGTCAGCTTATAGCCAATTCCCCACACCTCTGTCCCCCAAAATCTAAACTCCAAAAACCCTGTTGGTTTTTTTGGTCCCCAACAGGCACATATTTCTCTGGAATACCACAGGGCGCACCTGGAAATCTTCTAAGGCGCACCAGTGCGCCCTGGCGCACACTTTGAGAGCCATTGCTATAGTGACATGGCACTTGCCGCTCAACACCACTCCTGCACTGTGACTTCCCTCCTGGTGTAGACAGGTTTGTCTGCAGCCACATGGCTCTCAGAAACAGCTATGTGAAAGGGTATCTGGCGTGACTGTGTTTAGAAATAGGAAAGAGCATATTCCTTGCTGCACATGAAGACTATTCCTATAAATTTTATTGAGAACAAAGTCTGTAGATTATGCGTTCTGGTCGAAAATTCCTCTTTCAGTCATTGTTTGTGGACCTTCAAGTTTGCCTCCGTTGGCTGACCTTTTGACTGGATGCCTGGGGAGTGACCACACAACTCTTGCAGACTTGAGAGTTGTAATGAGCGAGGATCTCCTGGTGGAGCTCTTTTTATTACCGTAGATGTTTGTGTATGTGTGTATGTGTGTATGAGCAATCAGGTAGTGTGACACGGGGTGGGTGGTCTTGATTATGGTCTTAAACAACTCTGACACCGTGGCCAAGTGTGTTGACATCTTAGGTACTTCAGCATGTGGGCTCTTTGTCCTCCTGCCTTACACTAGGGAAGGTGGGTACACACATGCTCTGTGTCTAAATCTACTTTTGTGTGCATGTTTGACAAGCATTTATTTAAATTTTCTACTAGTTCACATTCGTTTTGGGGCCAAGTCCTACTTATAAAGTGTCAAACAAGCGAGGACTGTTTGGCATAATGAAAAAAGCTCTGGAAATGAATAGTGGTGATGGTTACACAACCTGGTGAATCTACTGAATAACACTGAATTGTACACTTAGACATGGTTACAACAGTAAATGTTCTGTATTTTACCCCAATAAAGAATTTAAAAAAAGTTGGAAGCGTCTTTGAGTTTTTCTGACCAAAAGAGGCATAGCTGTAGGAAAGTTTCTAACTTATATTCCCCTTATCTCTGCTTCTTTACCTGGGAGGTTTGTCTTCTTCTGAGGGTAGAAGAGTCTGAATTCCAGTTTCTACAAGTCATTCTTTCTGACATTTCTCTTTTTTATAACCTGTTTAGTTATCTCCCATGAACAATCAGAATGGTAGTTATAGTTCCGGTATAACACACCCTGCCTGGGCAGTGGTTCTTCCCTCTGACTGCACCTTAGAATCACGGGGGGAGTTTCCAAAGTTCCTTTGCCCCAGTCATACCTTATTCTAATTGAATCAGAATTTGTGAGAACTCCCCGAGTGATCCCAAGGTGGGCTCGGCCAGGACTGAGACTGCTTGCCCTGTAAGAAACCCTGTATGATTCGTAGAGCCCATGGTTTGCTCGTTGGATTGTTCCAGTGCCTAAAGTTGGGGTATATCAAAGGAGATTATTCTTTTCTTGCCCAGACTCAGCTATTTCAGTCATTGACCTCATGCGATTAGAGGGATCTCCTATGTGAATATAATCACGCAAGGGTGTTGGTGTAGTTTAGAACTAGAAACACTGACTCAGAGAAGAAAAACTAGAGAACCAAAACAAACACACAAAACCCCCCAGTATATGATGGCTTTCTTTCTTTTGTTTTATAAAATAAATTCTGCCCTTGGCCATGTAGCTCAGTTGGTTAGAGTGTTATCCCAATGCGCGAAGTTTGTAGTTTGGGTCCCTCCCTGGTCAGGGCACGCACAGGAATCAACCAGTGAGTGCGTGGGTGGTGGAACAACCCATTGATGTTTCTTTGTCTCTCTTTCCTCTCTCTCTCTCAAATCAATAAATAGAAAAAATTAAATAAAGTCTATTTGGGGATCATTTTAGATTTAACAGAAAGGTTACAAAGAAAGTATAGAGAGTTTCCATACACCTGCTTCACTGAGGGTTTTATTTTCATTTTATCAGTTTTTTCTATTAATATACTCTTTCAGTTTCTGGATGCAAAAGAGGGCATCACGGCATTAATTGTCATGTTATGATGGCTTTTTAGAAATCTGATGGGTCCTGATGTCTCAGGTGCTCTTCCAGGGTCTCAGGCCGGCAGGACCACACTGTTTTTGTGCCTTGTCAACCCTCCATTATTACACTCTACACCAGCGAATTTCAACCTTTGTCATCTCGTGGCACACATAAACTAATTACTAAAATGCTGTGACACACCAAAAAAATATATTTTCGGCTGGTCTGACGCCAGATGACTAGTGTTGCGTTGGCCGTTGTCATTTTTTTAATGTGATGATCTAAGGGAGAAGAGGTCAGTGCCCCTGACTAAATAGGCAGGCATTGCATGTTTTAAAAATTCTCATGGTACACTGGTTGAACATCACTGGTCTAAACATTTGAATTCATTTGGTCTTCTTCGTTCTTGGCTTTCAGGACATTGCATCTCTGCTCAGCAATATCCTTTTATTTCCTCTTCCTTTCAGAAAAGCCCTTGGAATGGTTGGAAGTAAACCCCTCTCAATTCTCGTGTTGTGCACAAGTGAGGGCCACAAGATGTGACATAGGTCAGAGCTCTTTTTAGTTAATTTTTCTCCAAGCTGTTTTTGAGAAATGACCCATTTATCAGAATCAGCAGGAAGATGATACTGTTTTTCAAGGAGCCAACTATCCTAAGCTGGATCCACTGATTAATTTGATAATTGGTCCATGTTACAAGATAATCATATATTAAGTGTAAACAGATTTCTTCTTCCCTATTTCCATAGGGTGAAAATCCAATTTCCTTCTTAAGACTTCTAAAAGATAAGGAAATGGAAGAGAAGATAATAAATTTGGTAATTGAAGCAGCTGGCAGGGTGGTTCCTGTCCTCCTTGATGTGTCCGTTGATTTGACGTCCAGGACAGCATGGCCTCTTGGATTTCTTCCTTCCTCCCTAGTTATTCCTTCTTTACCTCCTTTGTCTCTTTCTCCTCTTTTGTCCCCAACCTCCTCATGGTCCCAAAGCTCAGTCCTTGAGCTTTCTTTACATTAATTGCAATCTCATCTAGTCTCATGCTTTAGATATCATCTGGAAGCTGATGACACCCAAATTTACACCTCCAGCCCCATCTCCTGAAATACAGACTCAAATATGTATTATTACACTGTCTACCGACATATCTACCTGGCTGTCTGCTTGATATGTCGAATTAAGCACATCTGAAACGGACTGACAGATCTCCCCCTGCCTGGGCCACTAGCAGCTTTCACGATCATAGCCGTGACACGTTCACCCATTCTCCTAGGTGCCAGGCAAGAAATCCTTAAAGTTATCTACATCGGCTTTCTTCCTTCATGCCCCACAACCTGTCCATAAGGAAGTCTTGAAGGTTCCACCTTAAAAAATATCCCTGGAATCCAGCACTTCTCACCACTGCTAGCTCACTTGAGATGCCATCATCTCCCGCCTGGACCACTGAGCTAGCCTCCTAGCCACCCCCACCCCTCAAGCCAGAGGGACCCTTTTCAAATAAACCAGGTCATGTCACTTCTCTGTTCAACACCCTCTAAGGACTTCCCTTGACATTCTCAAGGAAAGCCACTGTCTTCATCATGGCCTGCAGGGTCTGCCATATCCAGTTTCCTCATGGCTTTCTGATTTGTCCCCTCTTCCTCCTCTGTCCTTTGTCACTGAGCTCTGACCACAAGGCCCCTCTTTGCATGGCCTCGGCTAAGGGCCTTTGCCTTAACTCTTCCCTCTGCCTGGAAGCTCTTTCCTGGATATCAGCATGGCCAACTCCCTTACCTCCTATAGATCTTTATTCCAGATATCACCTTCTCAGTGAGGCCACCCTGACCATTCTCAGCAAAACTGTGGCTTCCCCTCCTCCCTCCTGGTTCTCCTTACCTTGCTCTGTTTCTTTTCCGTTTACACTGAAACCACCCTTTCAAATACTATTATGTTACGTACTCACGTGGATGCCCCCACTAGGTTGTAAGTTCTGTAAGGGCAAAGATTTTGTCCTTCTATTGATGTGTGCCAAAGTTTAATGTCTAGTACATAGTAACAGTGTGGTCAGTGTTTATTGAATGAACTATTAGAACTGAAAGTAGTGCTAGGAAGGTAAAATAAAGACTGCGATTACAAATGATAGTAATAGATCAGCAGCAGCTAGTATTTGTTGAGCCCTGACCTCATGCCACGCTCTGTGCCAAGCGAAGGCTTTGCGCGCCTTTGTCTTATTTATCTTTACAACGATGCTAAGAGACACTACTCACGATATTCCCACTTAAAAGTGAAAGAAACTGAGAGACAGCACATTTAAACACATTGTCCCAAGGCACACAGGGGGTAAATGATCCACTTCTAGTTCACTTTAGAACCTGTAGCTGCTACTAGTAAATCTAGAGGGAATTCTGGAGTAGGCTTTGGAGGGAGATGGGAAGCGCATTTCATTGCTAGCCATGCCTTTCTCATGCACGCCTACATTTAATCTCAGTGTTTGGTGTTCATTTCCAGATCGGGGAGGCTTTGGCTGGTAGTTAATCCCGCATCTTCCATCCTTCTGGTGTAAACCCAGATCTCTCTGGCCTTTTCGGAAGTGGAAACCACCTGGGCTTTAAGTCCAGGGGAAGTTTGATGGTTTCCCATGTCCTTTTCCAGGATGACACAAGGACATGACCTTTGAGGAAACAAAGGAGGGTGGCTGATGCCTGCCCAGCTGGGCATTTCAGCTAAATGTTTCTTCCTTAGGAACCTGATTGCCTGCAGAATATCTGTCCCCTCCTATTGTGATGCTTCTGAGGGCCAGACCATGGCCTTTGGAATCACTTGCTGGGGGGTGTCTACTTTTCTGTGCCAGGGTGGCTTTGCCCTCGGGGACACAGAATAATCATCACCAGGCAGTGCTTGATCTCAAGTGTGTCTGACTGGATCTGTGGTCCTGGGCCTACATCTGGCCACCAGTGGGAGGCCTGTTCTGAGCATGAAGCTGCCACATTTTCCTCCTCAGCAACTGGTATTCATTTCCTATGCTCTGCAATAAATTACCAAACTTCTAGTAGCTCAAAACAACATACATCACAGTTTCTGTCGCTTCTCTGTGTTCTCTGCTTAGATCAATCCAGGCTACATGATAGATGTTGGCTGGACCTGCGGTCTCATCAGAGGCCTGACTGGGGAATGGTCTGCTTCCGTGCTGCCACAGGTTGCTGGAAGAATTCACCTCCTTGCAGTCGTAGGACTGAGATTCCTGTTGCTTGCTGGCTGTTGTTCAGGGGCTGCCACCGTTCCTTGCCGTCTGCCCTGTCACAACATGGCAGCTTATTTCTTCAAAGCCAGCAAGGGGAGTCTCTCGCTCCAGTCTCACAGTGCAGCGTAACCACAGGAGTGACATCCCACCCCCTTGGCTGGGTTCTGCGGATGGGAAGCAAGTTGCAGGTCCCTCCCCCACTCAACGAGCAGAATTGTACGAAGGCTTAAACTCCAGGAGGTGTAGGTGTAGCTCACTAGGGGTGGCGTGTACGTTCACCATGGTAACCATGTACTACCACGCCCAGTACTGAGGCGCCCAGAAACTCCCTCTAACAGCCCTACAGGCAGCCCTTTGCTTGTGTATTTGATGCTGTTTTTCATAGGGTTTGTGGCAGGGGGAGGGTTCCTGTGTGACTGTGCCCTCCACCCAGCTCTGGCCCAGCACCCTCACTGCCATCTCCTGTCCTCAGAGGAGTCAGAGGTCTTTGTCACCTCCTCTCCCTTCAGACACTCTTCATTGTTATTCCCCTTTCATTTCAGATTGTGGAGGTAATTCCTAAAGGCAAGGGGAGACTTATCAGTGTATCATCTGTTCCTCCAATATGCGTTGGGTTTACTTTTCCAAGAGACCATAGACCAGGATATGACTTTTTTCATTTCATCTAGAAAACTTGTAAATAATGCTGATTGTTGTTGATCTTTTGTACTTCTTTCGGTTCAGTTATAACTCAGTTAACTAGGTGACAGAATGCACCAGTGCTGTCTTTCTTCTTACAGGACTTCTTGTTGTGGAAGCAGAGATGGTAGTTATTCAATCATGTGCTAAAGATGATCTCTTATGCATCTGGGTGTTGAGTTGCTTGAAGACCCTGTTCTTCCCTCCATTCATCCTATGGGTGTTTAACCAAGGAAATACAGTGTGGACTTATTTAAAATAATTACTGTTTCCCCGGCTCAATCATTTAAGATCTCTGTGGGTCTTTATAAATCACCTCACACGGTCTGACATTAGTCTCCATGCGGCAGAGCAGCTGGGATTGCACGTCTTTAGAACTTTCTACCTCCCACGTCTGTCTTTATTGTTTGAGAGCCCACATAAAACAGATGATCGTGTGTCATGACCAAGTCTTCTCTTTCAAAAGTCTGTGTTCTTCTGCTTTAGTTCCTCTGAGTATGTCTTTTGTTTGGGGGCGGGGGAATAACATTGTAGGGGAGAAATGAGAGCACGAGTCTAGTCTGTGATGAAGCTTGTAAGGCAAGAAGGGTGGAGTACAAAATTGGCTTATTCTTTTGGAATTAGTTTATCCCAGTTTGAGCAGGAGGGAATCTGTTTTTTATTATTATTATTATTATTATTATTATTATTATTATTATTCAGTGAGGGGAGGGGAGGCAGAGACAGACTTTGTATAAACCCCAACTGGAATCTACCTGGCAATCCCACTAAGAGGCGATTGCCCATTTGGGGCATTGCTCCATTGCTCAGCAACCAAGCTGTTCTTAGAGCCTCAGTGCTCAGAGCCAACTCTCTCCAATCGAGTCATGGCTATAGGTAGGGAAGAGAGAGAAAAGCAAGCGGGGGAGGGAGGGAGAAACAGATAGGTGCTTCTCCTTTGTGCCGTGACTGGAAATCAACCATAGAACATCCACACACCAGGCTAATGCTCTACCACTGAGCCAGCCAGCCAGGGCCCTGTTTATTCTTCTATATTTCAGAAGTATATACCTCAGTCCCTACTCCTGAAAGAATATGTTAGAAGAAAAAATTAAATCAAAATATGATCTTGGTGTTTACTCCCCCAATAATACTTGTACACTTGGGAAAACCAAATCTTTAATATTTTCATTTTTGTGTTTCATATAATTCATACCCAGATTATTAATACTAGAATAAATTGCTTTGAATGCTATATACTGATCTTACTAATTCATTTTAGAAATATTATAGTAAATATGTATGTGGAAACATTTTTGGTGGGATAAGTATGTCTCAGGAGTTCAGTGTGAAAGTGCCTACTTTTTAGGAATTTTCTGGCCACACCAGGTTTCTCAGGGATGGCATGGGTTCCTCATTGGTGGAGCTCCTCGTCAGTGGGCTTGTCAGCCCGTCAGCCAGTGGAGAGTGGCTGTGTATGTGATACGGGTCCTGGACAGAGCCCAGGGTCTGGGTCTCTAAACTTCACTCCCCATGAGGGGAGAGCGTGTTCTGTCGACCCTTAGCTATAGCCCCACTTTCTGTTGCCTTACATCAGCCTGGGCCAAGGACTCGCCTTCCATTTCTGGCAGCCAGTGGCTTCCAGAGGATCCTCAGATCCAAGTCGTGCCATCCAGGAGCCCCTGAAGAGGAATGGCGGAAGTGGTAAAATGTCCTTCTGGTGACCATCGCCTCTGTTTCTCCTGAATGTGCATAGCATGGTGTCACATGCACACCTGTGTGGTAGGAGGGAGGGAAGCCATCCCACCGGCTGTGCAGGGTCATGGTGGAGGCACGCTGGACATCTCTGCCTGCCCAGGAGGCTGCCGTCCACTGTTTCCCCAGAATTTCTGCTTGAGTTGCCTCATAGTTCTTTTCTTAATGCATTTCTAATTTTGAGAGATTTTGCTAGATTGTCCTCTATAAGAATTGAACCTTTTAAAACAGTGGTCCCAACCTTTTTTTGGGCTGTGGACCAGTTTAATGTCAGAAAATATTTTCACGGACCGGCCTTTAGGGTGGGACAGATAAATGTATCACGTGACCGAGACAAGCGTCAAGAGTGAGTCTTAGACGGATGTAACAGAGGGAATCTGGTCATTTTTTAAAAATAAAACATCGTTCAGACTTAAATATAAATAAAACAGAAATAATGTAAGTTATTTATTCTTTCTCTGTGGACTGGTACCAAATGGCCCACGGACCGGTACCGGTCCCTGGCCCGGGGGTTGGGAACCACTGCTTTTAAAAGTCTTAAATATTTTAAAATTTTCTAAGTGATTAATGTATTCTGTTCACAAAAAGTCAAAAAATTAGAGATCTAGCTAAAGAGATACAGCTAATGTATTAAAGATACATTTCACTGAGGTGTATGTGTGTGTATGCGTGTGTGTATGTGTGTGTGTGTGTTGTTGTTTAATGTATGAGCCATATTGTGCTAACCCATCATTCTAGAATGGTGTCTTTTACTTGATGATTTGTCTGGGAGGTCTTTCCATGATATAGATTTTTCTATATTATTTGAATTGTTTATCATCAATTATTTTCAGCAGTGCCTTTTTGGCACTTTCAGGAAATAATTTAGGGTTTTATTAAACATCTACCCTTTATATATCTATAGTGCAAAATTGTAATTCTTGCCTATGTGTTTTCCTCTCTCTTCAGGTCTCAGAAAAGTGATCTTCACAGTGAAGGCTACAGCCTGGAAGTAGATTGCTGTTCCTCCTTAGTTCACCTGACAGACCAAAAAATCATCCCGGAGTTCATCAAGCAGGTGAACCCCACAGTCAGATACTGTTGACCAGGCTCTCTCCCCCGAGAGAACAGGAAAGGGGCTGGCTTGGGGCTGGTCTGCTGTACTCCGCGGGTGGGCCGGAGCCTCTCTGAGCTGGGTCTCTGAGCAGTCCCATGGGAAGGGGAGGGGGTAGCCCCTCCCACACATTGCTCAGTCTGAACTTGACTCTGGACCAGCATGGCCTCCTCTTCCCTCCCAGGATGGCAGGACTCCAGATCCTGCCTTTTAAAGCAAGAGAGACATTAACAACTGACAGGACTGTGGCCCCACTGCCATGATTCCCCTCAAATCTTCACGGTGGTGTGAACCTCCCAGATCCTACTTTCCATACGTCCTGTGGGTCTCCGTTGCCACTAGCCCCCTTCCGTCCTGGTGTGGGAGCATGCCCCAAACCTGTGGCCACATGCATGTAGTTGTACCAGGGAAAGTTGCCTAGTTTCAGGGGATTCCTTGTCTTCCCAGAAATGTCTGTGGCTTTTGAAGTCCTCTTCATGCCGTTTGAGGTTTGCCGCCTAATTGCAGGGTCCGCTTGAGTTTCAGTATGATGACATGGTGGCAGTTATGCAGAAGGAATGCCCTTGCCCAAACGGGGCTCAGTTCATTGCTTAGTGCTTATTATCTTGTTTTCCCTTGCCCAGTCTTCGACAGGAATTGACAATTCCCCATCCTGTAGAGGTGATTGTGATTTGTTTGAGATCCAGTCAGTCAGTCAGCTAGTGAACCCATTAATAACTGTGTTGGCTATTTCTGACTTTGGGCCAGAAATAGTTCTAGGTGCTTGGATACAGAGAAAAAAAATAGGCCTAGTCCCTGCCCTGCTGTCATCATACAGGCAGGTAAACCCTGGAGGAGTGGGCTGAGCTTTACCAGGAGGGAGAGTGGCTGGAGCTGAGACAGAGGGATGAGGAGGGGTTAGCTGGTGTGGGAGTGGGCTGGGCAGGTTGGGGAGCCCTCCAGACAGTGGGAGCAGCATGTGCGAAGGCCTGGGGCAGGACGAGCGAGGGGAATCAGAAGATCAGAGGACCTTTGGGGAAGAAAGAGAATGTGTGATAGAGCTGGGAGCAGGGACAGGGGCTTAGCTATAAAAGCGGCGGGAGGCTAGAGAGAGGAATTTTGCAGCAGAGTGAAATAATTAGATTGTCCCTTTAAACACCCAGTGATTCTTTTTTGTTGTTGCCTTCCTGCCTCCCTCCCTTGGACATTTATTGAGTGTTCAAGCTTTACAAGGCCCTGGAAATAGCCACTCATTTATGGTAGGGGCCAAGGCTGTAGACTAGGAAACAGATGAACTCTTAAGTCAAAATGTCTGGTGGTTTTACTAGGACAATGGATTTTGCTCTTTCCACTCTGGTAAAATTCTATTACTTAAGAAATGAGGGGAAGCAATATTTGTTCACACATGCATAAGCCCTAAAACACGAGTATTTGTATAGCTCCTATAGACATCTGTTTAAATAGGGCTATCTTCTCTGTATCGCTACAGATAAAATGGTCTTAAGGACATCTGAGAGGTGAAATTTACCCTGTGATGATCTGAGTCCTGGGGGGGTGGGGGGGGCGGGGATAGTATTAGAAATGGTTTTGTGGCCCCGGCTAGTTGACTCATTGGTAGAATGTCAGCCCAACATATGGACATCCCAGGTTCGATTCCCAGTCAGAGTACACAGGAGAAGTGACCATCTGCTTCTCCATCCCTCTTTCTCTTTCTTCTCTGTCTCTATCTCTATCTCTCTCTTCCCCTCCTGCAGCCATGGCTCGGTTGGAGCAAGTTGGCCCCTGGTGCTGAGGATGGCTCCATGGCCTCACCTCAGGCACTAAAATAGCTTGGTTGCCAAGCAATGGAGCACCAACCCCAGATGGGCAGAGCATCACCTGGTAGGGGGCTTGTCGGGTGGATCCTGGTTGGGTGCATGTGGGAGTCTTGTCACTCTGCCTCCTTGCTTCTCACTTAAGAAAAATTAAAAGAAAGAAATGGTTTTGTAATTAAGATTCAGATGCCTGGAATATTTAAGGGTAAGTGGGTAGGAGGAGGGCATGAAGCTCTGGCTGTACTGTCAGATGTGCTCTTTTAGAAACATGTGATTTGGTGCTTTAGTCTTAACCAAACCTGCTCCTTGCTTAGCTGATCCATTGCATTGTGCCCATATCGGGTCTTAAGGAGACAGCAGACTTACTAGCAGGCACTCAAATGTTGTGTATCTGTAGTGTCCGACGTGTAGATGGACATCTGCCCAGAAGAGGCAGAGATAACCTCAAAAGTTATGGTTTATTAGCCCCAGAGGGCAAGGCAGTTTTTATGGAAAACTTTTACTCTCATTTAACCATTCTTTTGCCCCACCCCCTGCACGGATTTTGTGTGTAGGGGTGTGTGTGTGTGTATCAGTATCTGATGGTTTGTTTCATAATTAGATTTTTACATTTTAAAAATGACACACTTTAAAGCCCATTGTGTCATCCTGCACCTGCTGTACACCTGGCTTTCCAGTAAAAAGTATTGGTTCCGGATAGACTAGGGCAGCCCTGGGATTTCTGCCCCAGACTTTGTCTCCCAGGGTGTGGGCTGGTCTCTCGCCCCTGCCCCTCTCCCTAGAGAGGTGGGTCGTGGGCCTGGACAGCAGGGTGGGAGCGTCGCTTCCCGCCTTGGAGAGCCCAGGCGTGCTGAGGTGGCCCTAGCATTCGCACCTACACCCACACGGCCGAGGGCAGGACCTGGGAGAACCCAGCATTTCTGGCTGTCCGTGCTGGCAGTGGCTTTAGTTTCTAGGCCAGTGGCCATGGCAACCAGGAGAAGAGAGACAAATGGATGGAACGGGGCCCCCTCTCCTCCAGTTCTCTATTCTGTCGTTGGGCAGGATTTCTGGACAAAATACCACCTCTCGGGTGCAAAGAGCAGAGGCGGGCCGAAAGCCCCTCCACTGGGTCAGCAGCTGGTCCAGCTGAAGGCAGAATTGTACAGATGTGTCAGTTTTTCTGTCGTCACACGGGTGGAAGACCACGGGAGCTTCCTGTGTGTTTGTGTTTTCCAGTATACCCGTAATGAATAGCTTGGTCCCCGTCTCTGGGCGTAGCAGTGGCACTTGTTAATTGCCATTCACTTAGGCCAAGATGAAGCTGTGCCACTGGCGGCCACAGCTTGCAGTCATTACTTTTTATCTGGGTCATTATTTCGTGTGAAATAATGGCGCCTGTTCCTATGACAAGTACATCTGTCTTAACGATGAGTTGGTAATTAACTCATTTTGTCATTGTATCATCACGCTGGATAAGCTTCTGGTCTTCTCTGCATATTAGAATTTAACTCAAAGGGATTCAAAAAAATTTTTTTTTCTCTTAAGAACAATGCCCCAGTATTCTTTTTCCACCAAATGTTTCAAATGAGAACTTTGGGATAGAGAACATGGATAGAAAAGGCGGGTGAGACAATTTCATTATTGTCCACATTCAGGGAGAATAAAGTCGTTTGTATCGGTGTCATGTCAAATTAGCTAAAGATCCATAGTTTATAGCTCCCCCTCCATCATGATTTTTCACCGAGGGCGAAGGGAGATGGGAAAAGATGCTCTGCTTCCTTTCCGTGTGGTCGAAGGCTGCCTCTGCGTACTTTGGCTGATCAAATTAAATCTGGGCTACTGCTTTCTGCCTTCTGTTTTTCCCTCTTGTATCCTGCTGTGCTCCATCCAACCGGCCCTTTATGTAAATTATTTATTATAGACCGCAGTACATTTGAAATTCAGATTTATGGGCAGACTTGGAGAGACTGTGTTTTCCAAATCCTAAAACCAAATGCTCAAGGGACAAGGAGTTGAGAGGCTCGGGGAGGGTGGTGCCGTCTCCGTTCCTTGGAGACAAAGGCTCAGCCGCCAGGGACTTCTGGAGCCAGTCCTGCGTGGCTGGTGGCTTTGTGGGGCCTCTTTGAATTTCCTATTCTTCAGAGTTCCCAGCAGACTGTAAAAGAGACAGTGATACGGAATAAAGAGCCTACAGGTTCATCGTCTGATTACATTCTTCGGAGGGTTTTGGGAAAGTGCTTATATGTTTGGGAAGCTCTCTAAAGTTTTCAGTCATTGCACATGTTACACATTTTCTGGTTTGTGCTTCACAAGAATTCTGTTCAAGAAGCCACCTGGCAGTGGTATCTCCCTTCTTCACAGGCAGAAACTGAGCTCATAGGAGGCGAGGGCTTTGCCTAGGGCAGGGGTCCCCAAACTTTTTACACAGGGGGCCAGTTCACTGTCCCTCAGACCGTTGGAGGGCCGGACTATAAAGAAAACTATGAACAAATCCCTATGCACACTGCACATATCTTATTTTAAAGTAAAAAAGAACAGAACGGGAACAAATACAATATTTTAAATAAAGAACAAGTAAATTTAAATCAACAAACTGACCAGTATTTCAATGGGAACTATGCTCCTCTCACCGACCACCAATGAAAGAGGTGCCCTTTCTGGAAGTGCGGTGGGGGCCGGATAAATGGCCTCAGGGGGCCGCATGCAGCCTGCGGGCCGTAGTTTGGGGACCCTTGGCCTAGGGGCTGGGGCAGCAAAGTGATGGGGCCAGGGCTGGTCCTTCCACTTTCGTAGGGAAGGCACCGGTGGGCGGTCACTGGATTTGGGTGGAGCCAGACAGAGGTTCTGCGGCCAGGCTGGGAGGCCAGGGGGAGGTTTTAGAGAGATGTGGGACACAGTGAGGGCTCTAAAAAGTGAGAGAGACAGACTCCTTCAGCAATGGAGGATCAAGCGGGACAGTGCTGTTTCTGGTTCAAGGCTGAGAAAGAGTCAAATCCTGCTTGGCTGGTGTGTGAGATGGACAGAGAGAGGAAGAAGCCTGTTCAGGGCAGGGTTCTTTTTTTAAAAAAAAAATATTTATTGGTTTTAGAGAAAAAAGAAGAGCGAAAGAAACAGAAACATCAGTCTGTTCCTATATGTGCCCCAACCAGTAATCAAACCGACAACCTCTGAGTATCTGGACGATGTTCTAACCAGCTGAGAGCTATCTGGCCAGGGCTGGGCAGGGTTCTTCTGAGCCCATGAAACAAGAGCCCTACTCGAGCCAGGTTAAGTGAATCAAGCAGGAAGTGGCGTGGAACCCCTGGACTCCTACGGCAGAGATTCCTCTGGGACCAGAGTACAGAAAAGCCAGAGGGTAGGGGTTGATTTCTCTGACTGATTCTATGCTATTGGTCCACATTTATGTGTCTGTAGGTTTATTTGAATTTTGAATAGGATTTTACACCACAGAGGAACCCTCACCCCTACGTGCCAGGCAGACCCTGTGCTAAAGGGCTTTACATTACATGCATTATACTCCTCTGAATACCCAGCCCCATTTTACAGGTGAACAAACTGGGGTGCAGAGAAGCTATGCAGTTTGCCCAGACTTACAGCTGGGAAAGGCACAGCTGGGATTTGAACCACGTGTGTGACCACTGGGCAGTGCTGTCTCTTCCGCGTAGCTCTCAGGGACAGAGTGGGGCTGTCCCAGCCAGAAGGCAGGGTGCGGCATGGGGGACACATGGGTGCAGCTGTGTCTGGTACGTAGGGACAGATTTTGGAGCACACCCCCTGAGTGGAGTCTGTGGCTCTAGGCCTCATTGCTGACGGGAGAAGGACAGACACTCCCTGGCATTGTCCAGGCCAGAACGGGGGGCCTTTCCCCTCAGGCCCTTAGCTCTGAGCTCTAGTCCTTAGAGTCACTCTCTTTTATGATGGAGGGCAGCACTGACTGGCACAGTCTACTTAGAACTAAGTTTATTTTCTTTCACACTGGACCACTGAGCCTTTGGAATGATAACAATTGAGGAGAGGCGAGGCAGACCCTTGCCTTGTCTTGTGGGGGGTCCCAGTGTGTAGTCAGAAATTTGGTGACCTCGGTTAGAGCATCATCCCTATGTGCCAGGGTTGCAGGTTTGATCCTCTGTCAGGACACATGCAAGAATCAACCAATGGGCCCTGGCCAGTTGGCTCAGTGGTAGAGCGTCGGCCTAGCATGCGGAGGACCCGGGTTCGATTCCCGGCCAGGGCACACAGGAGAAGCGCCCATTTGCTTCTCCACCCCTCCGCCGCGCCTTCCTCTCTGTCTCTCTCTTCCCCTCCCACAGCCAAGGCTCCATTGGAGCAAAGATGGCCCGGGCGCTGGGGATGGCTTTGTGGCCTCTGCCTCAGGCGCTAGAGTGGCTCTGGTCGCAACATGGCGACGCCCAGGATGGGCAGAGCATCGCCCCCTGGTGGGCAGAGCGTCGCCCCCTGGTGGGCGTGCCGGGTGGATCCCGGTCAGGCGCATGCGGTAGTCTGACTGTCTCTCCCTGTTTCCAGCTTCAGAAAAATGCAAAAAAAAAAAAAAAAAAAGAATCAGCCAATGAATGCATAAATAGATAGAGCAATAAGGTGATGTTTCTCTCTCTCTCTCTCTCTTTCTCTTTCTCTCTTCTTTCTCTATCTCCTCTCCCAACCCTCCCTCCCTCCTCTCTAACTTTCTCTCTAAAATCAATAAATGAACAAAAAGAAAGAAACTCAGTGCCCTGGATTAAATTAGATGCATTGCTCCTCCGAGAACCAAATGATTTTGCTTATACCTTGACCTCTAAAGAAAGGAACCAGCAGACTTTTAAAATCTCATTGGCTCCTTTTCATGAAACAAAAGCTCCCCAACCCCCAGGATTATGAAACTTTGCCTGTGGTATATAAGTGACTCATCATTTTTTTCTGGCTGATTGTTGAGTATTCAGAGCCTCATTTCTACAAGTGCAGTACAGAGAATCTAATTTAATTAGTGTAAATTCAGAGTGAAAGGGAAATTATGTTAAAAAGTCTTCCTTTTCCTTGCTGCACTCCCATCTCTTCCCAAACCAAGAGAATCCTGGCATTTAAAAAAGGCAGATCTGGGGGGAGGGGGGGAGGCAGAATGGTGTGTCACTCCACTGAACACATCCCCAGGGTAGAGAAACAAGAGCTCCGGGCTGGGCAGAGACACTGAGGGTGAGAAGTGAGGTATTGCTGGGGGCTGGGTGTCCTGTTCACTGTTGTGTCTCCAGAATTTAACAAATATTTGTGAATGAACAAGTTGAAAGAGAAATGCAGCCTGACCAGGCAGTGGCGCAGTGGATAGAGCGTTGGACTGGGAGGCAGAGGACCCAGGTTCGAAACCCCGAGGCCGCTGGCTTGAGCGCGGGCTCACCAGCTTGAGCGTGGGGTCACTGGCTTGAGTGTGGAATCATAGACATGACCCCATGCTCACTGGCGTGAGCCCAAAGTCGCTGGCTTGAGTAAGAAGTCACACACTCTGCTATAGCACCCCTCCCCATCAAGGCACATATGAGAAAGCAATCAACGAATAAGCAATCAACCAACAACTAAGATGCCACAACGAAGAATTGATGCTTCTTATCGCTCTCCCTTCCTGTTCATCCTTAGCTGTCCCTCTCTCTGATTCTCTGTCTCTGTCAAAAGAAAAGAGAGAGAAGTGCAGAGGGAGAATCACTAAGACTTTGTGTCCTGGAGGAGGAGAGAAGAGAGAAGCCTATGATGATGACACTCAGATGACTGATATGTGAGGTGGGGCCTTTTGTGAGGATGGGAGACTCAGTGTGAGGAGCTGTTTGCATCAGAGCAATACTGAGGTTGGTAAGGGACATATTGGGACACAGGGGACAGTGGGACACTCAAGGGAACATTTCAGAAGGCAGCTGTGGTTGTCGGCTGGAGCACAGGAGGTGGCTTGGAATGGAGGGTGGTCTGAGGTGCAGACCTAGAGGCCCACAGGGGCCAGGCAGGTAACGGTGGTCAGTGGCTCAGCCGGTCACCTGGGTGGCACACGCCAATATCCAGGGGGCAACCACTACTTACCATCAACTCATTGTTATCTGGTAAAAATACAGACCCATTATGACAAGATCTTTATGTTGTTTGGTTGACTAGTTGACTTCCTTTGTTTTAGAGAAGTTAATAATGTTCTGATTTTCTTATTGTGAAGTCTCTTGGTTTTCCAGTGTAAACAGGTAGAGCAATTTAAAAAAAGAAAACTGCACAATCTAGGCAGTTTCTCGAATTGTCTGTGCTCAAGAATCAGGTTCTGTTTGTGTTTTGTTTTTTAACCCCTTAAGGAGTGACTTTTGTAAAATAGAATAAAAACACGGTAGCAGTGTTGAGTAGCCTGAATGCTTACTCTCACTATTTGTTCCTGTCTTGTGGACTGGTAACAGAACGTTTGTGGACCAGCAGAATCTGAGGGGAGAGACTAAACAAATGTATAAAAGCAGGGAAGAGGTCAAGTTGGAACCCACTGGGCAGCTGGCCCACTGGTTTGGACACTGATGAATCTCTCAAGGGCAATTTGCATGGGGTGGGACAGGTGGAGACCTCTCGGCCATGGATTTAAAAGAAAGTATGTTTTGAAGGAGAGAGAGAGAGAGTGGTGGCTAAGACAGAGTACAAGTAAAAGGAAGTTTTAGTTTAAGTAGGAGATCTGAGTCTCTTTAAAGCTAAAAAGTACCACCAGCAGAGAGTGGAAAGTTGATAGAGGTCAGAGGTGACACAGATGGAGGCAGGCCTGGGGTAGGGTGGTCACCCTTTCCCTCGAGGCTGGGGGAAGAGGTAGGAGGGTGCTTACAGGCTTAGACATTCACAGCGGGAGGAAAAGCTGTGGGAGCTGCTGTCTGGAAGCCTCTGTTTTCTTATAAAGTCTCTCTCCCGCCCCAGCCGCTCTTGATCCTCTGTCCTCCTGCCATTGTCATTGGCCTGCGATCTTCCTGTCTGTCCAGGGAGGTGCATTTGAGCCTGAGGAGAAGGAGGTGGTCATGTGCTTGTCTTGATCACTCCCCCAAAACAAGACAAATTCTCGGGTGTCATTTTCTCACTCTGCATGAGTCCAAGACCCAGTACTGGGGTTCAGTAGTGTTTCTTTGAACATATCTTTGAGGGCTGCTAGGCAGTAATGTCTGTGGACCCCTTAGTGAGCCAGCACAGGGAATGTCCCTGGTCAGGTGAGGCTCACTAGCTAGCTGAGGACAGAGATACAGAGCTGTGGTCACAGGATGCAGGTTCGGTGCTCCCGAGTAGAATGGGTGAGGGGCCCCAGCAGCAGGAAGAGAGAGGGGTCCAGGAAGAAAAGGTATTTGCCCTGGGAGGGGTGAGCAGCTGAGGGAAAGTGGGGGAGTGGGGGACTGGAATAGCGTGGGGAAAGACCATGAGGCCGGAGGGAGGGAGCGTGTTTGGCTCGAGGAGCAGGGAGGAGGCCATTGTGATTGCCCCTGGAGAAGGGGGGGCTGGGAGCCGTGTGATGGAGCTGGAGCACTAGTTGGGGCTCACAGTGCCCACACCGCAGACCAGGCTCGGGGCTTGGGTGTTGATCTCCAATTCCATGGAGGGCTCTAAGGAGGAGCTTACAGTGGTATCCTCCGTGAAGAGGTGGATGCAGTTAGGACAGGGGTGGACTAGCTCTCTGTAGACAGTTAAGCTCAGGTGGTGGCATCATGGTGGAGATTTGGGGGCGGGGAGATAGAGTTATGAACTGGAGCCAGACAGATCACCAAGGTTGTTCATGGGTTGGGTAACGGCGTGTAGTGGGGGGAGGGACCAGGCCGGTTGGGCTCATGCTGCTGGGTGAACAGGGGCCTCTGCTGAGATGAGGAAGACAGAGATTGGAGTACAGGCCATTGTTCCTCTGGCCCAGGAGCTCAGGGCAGAGACGCCACCTGCAGTGGTCATTGAAACCGTGGTCGTGGGTGAAGTCTGAGGAAGGAAGAGAGGGTGAGAAGGAATAGGCCCTCGAACGGAGTTCTGGGAACTTCTAGCATTTACTGTTGTGCAGAGAAGGAAAATAAAACAGTCTAGAGAGGTCCAGCAAGAACCTGGCAGGTGTGAGTGATGGAGGCTGGAAGTATTTCAGCCTGGGAGGGGTTGTCAACCCTGTTGGTGGCTGCAAGTCAGAAATAACCGTGGGTGGTGGCGCCATGAGCATGAGGTCACTGGTGACCCCAAATAGCCGTGGTGACCCCAAATAGCCGTGGAAGCTATTTTAGTGACCTCTCCCCTCCTAAATACATCTTCTTGCAAGACCTGATCCAAAATGCCTTTGGGTTATAATGAAAATCAGGCCCTTTACCCCCTAGAACTGCTGTGTATTTCTGTGTTATTCATAGAATGATTCTGAGTCATTTTTCCCCCACACTTTTAAATTTAAGTTGTGGGCTTTTTTTTTTTTATTTGTGAGCTTGCTGAACTATCTTCAGTGTTCTCTTTAGTGTAATTTTTTATTAAGTGACTAAATTTTAATATCTGACTAGGAGATAAGAACTTGCCCGCGTCAAGCGTTGCAATTTTATGTAATTTTTAGCATTCAGGGCACATAGCACATGAAATGATGATAATAAAAGAACTTGCAATAAAATCAGAAAAACAAAAATGAACTTGGAATTCCTAAAAACAGCACTGAGATGTGCATAGAGCAGAATGTGGCCTGTTGCAGGCTCTGTGGGCAGCCTGTGGCTGTCGGGCCTGCATTCCTTTGTGGTCTCCAAATCCAAGAAATCAGAAACTCTTGTAGGGGCTGGAGGAGCAGGTGAAAGACCAGAAGAGAAAGAGAAATGAACCGCCGGGGTGGGGGGCAGACCCATGCCCGTGAACGCTTTGTTCTAGGGCAGGGGTCCCCAAACTACAGCCCGCGGGCCGCATGCGGCCCCCTGAGGTCATTTATCCGGCCCCCACCGCACTTCCGGAAGGGGCACCTCTTTCATTGGTGGTCAGTGAGAGGAGCATAGTTCCCATTGAAATACTGGTCAGTTTGTTGATTTAAATTTACTTGTTCTTTATTTTAAATATTGTATTTGTTCTCATTTTGTTTTTTTACTTTAAAATAAGATATGTGCAGTGTGCATAGGGATTTGTTCCTAGTTTTTTTTTATAGTCCGGCCCTCCAACGGTCTGAGGGACAGTGAACTGGCCCCCTGTGTAAAAAGTTTGGGGACCCCTGTTCTAGGGAGAAATGGGGCCTGGGCATAACTGTCTCTTCTCAGGATACCTTGCCACCCTCCCGGGTGGCGTTGGCACCGTGGGACAGCTGCTGTCTCCTCCATGCCCTCCTTGTTGGTAGGAGATTGGTGGTACCAAGGCTCAGGTAGCTTTGCCTGAGACCAGGTGTTGTGGCTCGCTGTAGACCAGCCCGGAAGTTCCTGCTGGTGAGGAACAGATGGCTGCATTGCTGTGGCCATGGGCACCTGAGTTGGACCTTGCTTCTTCAGTTACTGAAATAGGCCCCAGAAGGAGTCTTGGCAACGGACAAGCTGGGATAACGACCAGGCTCGGGCTCCTGCGGCGTCTGAGCCACGCTGACCACAGACGGTAGCGTTTCTTTTTGGCTGAGAGTGAAACCAAAAGGGACGAAGAACAAGAGTTTCTTCCCTCCAAGCCAGCACCTCCGGTGTGTGCCCTCCCTGCAGCGCTCCTCGGAAGGAGGGGTTCTGTGGTCCGGTGTGGTTGGGAAGCACGCACATGGTAAGCCCTCTTTGGGGGTCATGATGCTCCTTAGAAGAGGCAAGGCTCTGAAAAGGTCTGCTGTAAGAAACCTGCTTACTCAGTTTAACTTCGCATTTCTCAGATATAATTTAAGACTTTCCCCCTTGCTTCTCTTCCTCCCCAAATACCTGTTTATACCAGGGAGCATACTTTGGAAAGTGCACCAGGTCAGCGAGGAGCCCATTGTACAATCACAGCCATGAACAATCACAGGCCATGGGTGTGTGGTCAGTGTCAGTTTCCTCTCTCTTTACAGCAGCTTCGTGGCACCGGCAGTCTCCAACTGTGCACAGTGGCCGTAGACTCCCATGAATCAAGCACTTTCTTGTAATTTTCTTGGGTCCATTAAAACAAATCTTTCTACCCAGATAGTTGGTGTAACTGTTTTTCCTAATCCTCACCCAAACCTCTGATGGAGAGGAGATTTGGAGCAAGGCATTTTGAAACTACTCCTCTCTTTTGTCGTTCCAGAAAGACATGTGTTTGGTGCCTCTGTCATTCTTCTTGCGTGTGTGTGTGTGTGTGTGTGTGTGTGTGTGTGTGTTTTTCTGAAGCTGGAAACGGGGAGAGATAGTCAGACAGACTCCCGCATGCGCCCGACCGGGATCCACCCGGCACGCCCACCAGGGGTGACGCTCTGCCCACCAGGGGGCGATGCTCTGCCCCTCCGGGGGCGTCGCTCTGCCGAGACCAGAGCCACTCTAGCGCCTGGGGCAGAGGCCAAGGAGCCATCCCCAGCACCCAGGCCATCTTTGCTCCAATGGAGCCTTGGCTGCGGGAGGGGAAGAGAGAGACAGAGATGAAGGAGGGGGGAAGGTGGAGAAGCAAATGGGTACTTCTCCTGTGTGCCCTGGCCGGGAATCGAACCCGGGTCCCCCTCACACCAGGCCGACGCTCTATACCGCTGAGCCAACCGGCCAGGGCTTCTTCTTGCTTAAAGACATAGCAATCCTTTAACATAGTCAGCAAAAGCGAGTTCATTGGATTTGTTGGCAGCGGTGGAGTCGCAGCTAGCATTTGCTCTGCTGTCTGGGTCAGTCCCAGCTTAGCTGACTGTGGTCACTTAAAAGTGGGACGGGCTTCTTGGACTACCCCTCCCCCAACTCTTCTGCCATAGTTATTCACATCTTCAAGTATATTGGCTTTCCCAGCTTTGATTTCTCATTCTTTTATCTCTTCCTTTTAGTCTCTGATCAAAAGTGGCATTTTATTTCTTAACAGCGCTGTCCCATAGAAATATGATTGGCGCCACCTTTGTAATTTAAAATTTTCTGTAGCCACGTTAAAAAAGTAAAAACTGGTGAAATTAATTTTAGCAGTGTATTTTAATTAACCTAGTATATCCAAAATATTACTTTTTCAACAAGTAATGAAATATTTTACTTTTTTTTTTTTACAAACTAAATCTTCGAAATCTGCTTTATGATTTACACTTGTATCACACCTTAATTCAGATGCTAAGTTTTCAATAGTTAAAGTGACATAGCCTATAAAATGAAGTTGCATTTAACAGAAAAAAAAAAACTTTTTTTTTTTTTTTTTTGTATTTTTCTGAAGCTGGAAACGGGGAGAGACAGTCAGACAGACTCCCGCATGCGCCCGACCGGGATCCACCCAGCACGCCCACCAGGGGCGATGCTCTGCCCACCAGGGGGCGATGCTCTGCCCCTCCGGGGCGGCGCTCTGTTGCGACCAGAGCCACTCCAGCGCCTGGGGCAGAGGCCAAAGAGCCATCCCCAGCGCCCGGGCCATCTTTGCTCCAATGGAGCCTCGGCTGCGGGAGGGGAAGAGAGAGACAGAGAGGAAGAAGAGGGGGAGGGGTGGAGAAGCAGATGGGCGCTTCTCCTGTGTGCCCTGGCCAGGAATCGAACCCGGGACTTCTGCACACCAGGCCGACGCTCTACCACTGAGCCAACCGGCCAGGGCAAAAAAACATTTTATACTGCTTAATTTTTTGGTTTAAATTTGATTTTAGTTAAAACTTAATATAATTGAGCCTGACCAGGTGGTGGTCCAGTGGATAGAGCATTGGACTGGGACATGGAGGACCCAGGTTCGAAACCCCGAGGTCTCCAGCTTGAGCGCAGGCTTATCTAGTTTGAGCAGGGCTCACCAGCTTGATCCCAAGGTCGCTGCCTTGAGCAAGGGGTCACTCGGTCTGCTGTAGCCCCACGGTCAAGGCACATATGAGAAAGCAATCAATGAACAACTAAGGTGATGCAACAAAGAATTGATGCTTCTCATCTCTCTACCTTCATGTCTGGCTGTCCCTATCTGTCCCTCTCTCTGTCTCTGTCACAAAAAAACAAACAACAACAAAAAAAACCTTAATAAAATGGAAAATTTAACTCCATAGCCATACTAGCCATATTATAAGTGCTTGATAGCTACACATGGACAGTGAGTGACTCCTGTTTGGGGCAGTGTGGTTCTGGTGGATTCATCTATTTAGTTGTCAATTTTTCATGTTTTCTAAGTTGATAGAAAATATTTGTGATTATGAGTCTTGTCAGCCACAGGAAGCAACCTACATTGCTTATATTTGATAACCGAAGCAAATTGTCTCCACAAAACGATCCGAGTAATAGTTTGGGCCCAAAACTTCACTATATAACTTTTTAGGGATATACAGTATTTGAAAGAACTAAATTTCTGTTTAAAATATTTTTTTTGTGTGTGTGTTTTTCCAAAGCTGGAAACGGGGAGGCAGTCAGACAGATTCCCGCATGCGCCTGACCGGGATCCACCTGGCACGCCCACCAGGGGGCAATGCTCTGCCCATCCGGGGCGACGCTCTGTCGCGACCAGAGCTACTCTAGCGCCTGGGGCAGAGGCCGAGGAGCCATCCCCAGTGCCCGGGCCATCTTTTGCTCCAATGGAGCCTTGGCTGCGGGAGGGGAAGAGAGAGACAGAGAGGAAGGAGAGGGGGAGGGATGGAGAAGCAGATGGGCGCTTCTCCTGTGTGCCCTGGCTGGGAATCGAACCCGGGACTCCTGCACGCCAGGCCGACGCTCTACCACCGAGCCAACTGGCCAGGGCCATGTTTAAAATATTAATCATTCATTTAGCTGTACACACATAGTTTACATTATCTAAAATAT
This sequence comes from Saccopteryx bilineata, assembly GCF_036850765.1. Classification (NCBI taxonomy): domain Eukaryota; kingdom Metazoa; phylum Chordata; class Mammalia; order Chiroptera; family Emballonuridae; genus Saccopteryx; species Saccopteryx bilineata. The sequence goes on from NC_089499.1 coordinate 32,784,153, forward strand.
GTATATAAATTTGGAGATTGTGCTTTTGCTCCCCACATTTACGTTTCACGAGAGCGTGGTATTCCTGCTCTCGTCATGTGTCCTTGCCTTCAGTGCCTTCATCGTCACCAGAGTGACTTTGGGGGGGGGTGCACGTAATGCAGGTTTCAAGCTCGTCGTATTTACTTTGTTCTAAATTTCTTGGAGTTCAGTGCTTTTAAAATGAATGAATGATGCTATCACTAAAAACTCTATCCTAAGGAATGAATGCTCGTTCATTGAACGTTAGGACTGTTGTTCTCCCGCTCCTGTGTGACTGAGAAGTCTCCATAATGCAACCACTAGTGCTGCATTGCTCTTCGGAAAAAGAAAAACCTCATTTTCTTCAAGATAACTTAAATAACAGGAGAGTGCTGGAATCCTGAGTGTACAGCTAGCTCAGTGAGTTAGCACGAAATTAACATACCTGGGTAACTAGCTCCCACAGCAAGAAATAGAACAGCTCAAAGCCTTCCCCGTGGCTTCTCCCATCACTTTCCCTCTCTGCCCCAGAGGTTGCTTCTATCTAATTTCTTACATCAAAGGTTAGACTCACCTGGTTTTGAACTTTATATATATAAATGGCATTTTTTATAAATGGCATCTTTTGCTCAACACTGTTTGTGAGATTCATTTGTGTCCTTGTAACTTATTTTCATTTGTTTATAGAAGTCCTGCATTGTTTTTGTTTTTTTGAGGTGTTTTTTTTTACAGAGACAGAGAGAGAGTCAGAGAGAGGGATAGATAGGGACAGACAGACAGGAACGGAGAGAGATGAGAAGCATCAATCATCAGTTTTTCGTTGTGACACCTTGACCGTGGGCCTTCAGCAGACCAAGTAACCCCTTGCTTGAGCCAGTGACCTTGGGTCCAAGCTGGTGAGCTTTTTGCTCAAACCAGATGAGCCCACACTCAAGCTGGCGACCTTGGGGTCTCGAACCTGGGTCCTCCGCATCCCAGTCCGACGCTCTATCCACTGCGCCACCACCTGGTCAGGTCTGCATTGCTTTTTAAAAGTGATCTTAATTTAAGAAGTACCAAAAATATCTGGTAGAACACTTTATGAAGTATATGATCGCCTAACAACCATGGTAAACACCTGAAACTAATATAAAATAATATTGAATGTAAACTGTAATTAAAAAATAAAATTTAAAAAGGAAGATTGCTTACTGCAGCACCTAGTGTTTTGTTACATGCTGTAGGAATTATTTTAAATTGCTGTTAAGTGTATTTTCCTCCTTTTTAAAAAATCAAGTCTATCCGATGACTTCAGTAAACGTCCCAAACTAGCTTTTGATTAATGGGCTTTCTCCAGTAAGCCTTTTGCCGTTCAATTTAAAATGACAGAGCCCTTGGATTGTGAGAGACTTTGTAAAAGTCTGCGAATGGAAAGTGATTCCCTCTCTTCTGAGAAATAACATTTGGGTGGCAGAACCCAGGAGCTATCCCGACTCTATCCTGGAGATGTAGTGTGTGATTATTTGTGGACTGGGTCGTTTCCCCAGGCAGTTGACTGTGAATCAGGTCATCATGTTGTGGTTATTGAAATGGTCTCGACTCTCAGCAGGGGAGATAACGGTTATGAATCCTTCTTCCCCCAGATATCCTCTTGGCTAAGTCCTTCACTTCCTTTGAATCTTTGTTCAAGTGCATTTCTCGGAGCAACCCGCCCACCCTGCTCGCTCATTTTTTTAAAAAGGCACCTTATCCCCGGCTGTCCCCTACCCTGGTAATCCCCTTGACTTTTCTCTGTTTCTCTCATATCTGCAGCCTTTTTCACGTCCTAAGATACTTTGCTGTTTTTACTTGATTATCAGTATTATTTCCTGTCTCTTTTTCCCTGCTGAGAAGAGTATAGGTCACATAGTAGATGCTCAATGAATATTTATGGAATGAAAAAGTGGCAACCCGTGGATTTCCAGGGCTCAAAAGGTATCAGAATTGAATGGGAACAGATGCCTTCAGAGGTGATGCAATGTAGGTGAGGTACATGGACACTCATACCTTTTCTTCTTCTGTAACTCACAGAAGCTTTCTTCAGTGTTGGGCAGTGGGGAGGGGGGATAGTTGAAACCTGTTAAGTTTTGCCCCAGATGAACCAAGGGTTTTCTTAAAAACTGTAGTAAAAATATTTCTCTGTACATCTGTGTGCGTACAGTGGCCCTCACAGAAACCCATGTGAATGAATGAATGATTGTACAGGTAAATGAATAAAAGTTCAAATTTTTTTCTTTTTTTAATTCAGTGAGAGGAGGAGAGGCAGAGAGATAGAGTCCTGCATGCACCCTGACTGTATCCACCTGGCAAGCCCACTAGGGAGCGATGCTCTGCCCATCTGGGGCATTACTCCATTGCTTAGCAACCGAGCTCTTCCTAGCACCTGAGGCAGAGGCCATGGAGTCATCCTCAGCACCAGGGGCCCACTTACTCCAATTGAGCCATGGCCACAGGATGGGGAGAGAGAGAGAGAGAAGCAAGAGGGGGAGGGGTAAAGAAGCAGATTGGCACATCTCCTGTGTGCCTTGACCGGGAATCGAACCCACGAACCCGGGACTTCCACATGCTGGGCCGACGCTCTACCACTGAGCCAACTGGCCAGGGCCCAAATTTTCCTTTACATAAAAAAAATAAAGAAATAAAGAAACCTGTTGAGTAAACCCTCCTTGTAAGTGACTTGTGAGTCACTTTCTACTTTATGCTTCGCAGCAGACACGTTTACAAATATGGAATTTGCTGCTATCACCAGGAAGGTTTCTAGAGTGGCGTGCATGCATATGTGTATGTACGTATGTATGTATGTATGTATAAGTGTATATATGTGGGTGTATATTTTTTTATGAGATAGAACATGTTTGGAGTGCTAATTATGCACTGTCAGTGCACACATGTGGTAGCTTTCGGGTTTATAGCTCAGGTTGAACTTCCCCATCTGTGTTGTTCAGAGGTGCTGAACATCCCGGCTCAGCGAGACCTCCTGTCTGCCGGATTTGTCTGGCATCCAGCACAGATAACAAGCGTGGGAATTTGGATTAACCTGGAGGTATGTGGAGGGTGGGATGTCTCATCTGAAAAGTGCAGTTTGTCCTGGCAGGCTGCAGTTGCTGCCTGCTGCATTTTCCCCCAAACTGGAAGGTTTCACTCTTACCGCTTGAGATTATGTGCAATCTTTTCTGAGCATTTTGAGAGCCAGTGTGACAGGATTATAACCCGTGTGAGGTGTGAGAGCATTCCCACTCTCGGAGCTGGATCCCGTTAGGATCCTCGGCCGCGCTGCAGATGGGTTGGGGGAGGGGGAGGAGGGCAGCTCTTGGACACAGCGTACTCCATTACTGGGACTGACTTGCCTCCTCAAGGAGAAATCTGGAACTTGAAAAGCTAATTCCAGAATTTTCTCCCGATTCCGGTAAAGCAAACCTGATACTTAATTTGGGCTGTCATTTAGACAGGGCACATCGCCTTCTGGAAATTTTGGTTTTCTTCCCTGTAAAATGAGGCTTTTTGCACATTGGTAATCTCTAATATTCTGTGCTTCTATTGACCAGCCTTTTCAGTGATTTCTCCTTCAGTATCTAGAGGCTTATTTTATTAATTTATTTTATGATTGTGGTGTGCTGAATTTTATGAACTTTCCTGGGCACATTTTAGCATTCCCTGTGCTCTTTATTTGGTAAATCAATGTTTGTTTGTTTATAACTATTTTTGTCTTGTCTTTCTCCTTAAGTAATCATTTTAATTGGGTTCAAGATAAGGGCTATTATTTTTTACAAGTTATTTTTGTTGTTTCTTTAGCGTGAGGGAGAGACAGACAGGGACAGAGACAGGCTGCAAGGGAGAGAGATAAGAAGCATCAACTCATAGTTGCAGCACCTTAGTTATTCATTGATTGCTTTCTCATATGTGCCTTGACTGGGGGAGAGGAGGCTCTAGCTGAGCCAGTGACCCTGGGTTCAAACCAGCGATCTTGGGCTTCAAGTCAGCAACCTTTGGGCTCAAGCCAGCAACCTTGAGCTCAAGCCAGTGACCATGGGGTCATGTCTACGATCCCATGCTCAAGCCGGCAACCTTAGGTTTTTGAACCTGGGTCCTCAGTGTCCCATTGATGCTCTGTCCATTGTGCCACTGCCTGGTCAGACACAAGTCTTTTTTTTTTTTTTTTAAGGTTAAAAGTAAACATTGCCTTCTGATACTCCAATGGGAAAAACCTGTTGTGAGGAAAATCTAAAATGATTCATTTGGCCTGACCAGGCAGTGGCACAATGGATAGAGCATCGAACTGGGAGGCGGAGGATTCAGGTTCAAAACCCCAAGGTCACCAACTTGAGCGTGGGCTCACCAGCTTAAGTGAGCCCAAAGGTCGCTGGCTTGAAGCCCAAGGACGCTAACTTGAGCCTAAGGTTGCTGGCTTGAGCAAGGGATCACTTGCTCTACTGTAGCCCCCTAGTCAAGGCACATATGAGAAAACAATCAATAAACAACTAAGGTGCTGCAATGAAGAATTAATGCTTCTCATTATCTCCCTTCCTGTCTGTCTGTCCCTCTCTCTGACTCTGTCTCTGCCAAAAAAACAAACAAACAAATAAAAACAACCAAATAAATGATGCATTTGTTGGATCACTTCTGACTTCTTAAGTGTTTAAAAGACTGAAAAATAAGATAGATCACCATTATGTGGGTGGTGCTGAAATCTATAGAAGTAACCCAAGAGCCTGGCCTGTGGTGGCACGGTGGCTAAAGCGTTGGCCTGCAATGCTGAGGTCACCGATTTGAAGTCTTGTGCTTGCCTGGTCGAGGCACATAAAACAATCAAGCAATGAACAACTAAAGTGAAGCAGCTATGAGTTGATACTTCTCATTCCCTTGCCTCTCTCTCTTTTTCCCCTCTCTGTAAAATCAATAAACAAAATCTTAAAAAAAAAAAAATAAGTAACCCAAGACAAATGACCCAAGTATTCCAGTAACTGATTATCATAAATCTATCCTACTAGTAAGAAAAAAAGTGGATTCAACCAAAGTTTCCCGTATAACCCATTCCTTTCCAATCTGTATCTTCATTTCGTTAGCCCTATAGCAGCTCGCCGAGGTGTTGAAAGGAATCTGGGGAGGATGGGTAGTAGGTTGTTATTGGTGGGGGTGTTAGGGACGTTGTATTGGTGGGAGGGAGTAGAGTTTTTTCCCCCAGATTTCCTGAAATATAACTGAAAACTTTGTGTAAGTTTAAGGTGTGCAACATGACTTGATAAGCCTAAATATTCTGATATGATTATCACATTAAGATGAACATTTCCAAGGTTACCTTTTTTTAATGGTGAGCATATTAACATCTACTCTGTTAGCAAATTTCAATTCTACAATACATACAGTATGAATAACTATAGTCACCATGGTGTACAATACATCCCCAGAACTTACCTTCTAAGTGACCCTTTGACCAACATCTCCCCATTTCCCTCAAACCCCAGCCCCTGGTAACCACCATCCTAGTCTCTCTTTCTGTGAGTTCACCCTTTTAGATTCCACATGGAAGTTATATCGTACAGTGTCTTTCTTTGTCTGACCTGACTTAGCATAATGTCCTCCTGGTCCACCCATGTTGTTGCAAATAGCAGATTTTCTTCTTTTTAATGATGGAATAATATTCCACTGTCTATGTATACCACGTTTTCTTTAAGCAGGGATGTTCTTGGTGGAAAGAGATAAGAACGTTATTGGTGGGTTGGACGGCTGTTACTGAGCAGAGGGCCATCCAAGGAGCTTTGATAAAGAAAGCTCCTTCTGAGAGAAAAGGGTTGGGATATGGAGGAGACAAGGAGTGGAAGTCGGAAGAGAACTACCTGAAAAGGTGGGAAAACTTTTAGAGAACGTGTATAAATCTCGTCTTGATAGAAAAAAATAAAGTTTTTTATGGAACTTTTTTTTTTTTTTTTTTTCATTTTTTCATTTTTCTGAAGCTAGAAACGGGGAGAAACAGTCAGACAGACTCCCACATGCGCCCGACCGGGATCCACCCGGCACGCCCACCAGGGGCGACGCTCTGCCCACCAGGGGGCGATGCTCTGCCCATCCTGGGCGTCGCCATGTTGCGACCAGAGCCACTCTAGCGCCTGAGGCAGAGGCCACAGAGCCATCCCCAGCGCCCGGGCCATCTCTGCTCCATTGGAGCCTTGGCTGCGGGAGGGGAAGAGAGAGACAGAGAGGAAAGCGCGGCGGAGGGGTGGAGAAGCAAATGGGCGCTTCTCCTGTGTGCCCTGGCCGGGAATCGAACCCGGGTCCTCCGCACGCTAGGCCGACGATCTACCACTGAGCCAACCGGCCAGGGCCTGGAACTTTTCTTTATCCAGTGGGAGTAGAAACTTTATTTCAATGCTTTCCGATTTTGAATGAGAGATGCAGTTGCTACTCCAACTTCTGAGACACTCCCCCGAGGGAAATGGGAGAGTCTCTGGATGGCGCTTTAAGAATAACACAGATGGATTTTTTTTCCCTGAGCCTCAAGCACACGGGTCCCTGTGACTCTTTCTGACTCCGATGGTGCCAGGGAATGTGGGCATCATACTGTGTCGCTGTTGAATAGTAAAACATCATCATTAATTCATGTGCTGTGCATTTGTAACTTGTCACAAACAAGAACTGAGCCTCCGTTTGCCTACAGGTTTGTACAGCCGATTAATAATGCAGGGTGCGCTACGGGGGCAGGGCTCACTTCCCTCGGGGTCCCTGCTTGTTTCGGCAGTTTGGGGGCAGCGTCACACACCAGAGGCTAATTACGGATTGCTCTTACCTTTTTCTTAAAGCATATCCCTGAAGGCCCACTCGCTCCTTAGAAGTACTTGTGTTATCCTTGTTTACATTCCTGCATATTTGAGAGTGCTGCTAACTGCATCCTTTATAAAGGATTGTGGATTACTTTAAGAAATTACCACTGTCTGGTGTCAAAAGCCACATAGCATCCTTTTTATTTGACTTATTGGTGGAGGCCCATACTGGTTCAAATGGATGGACATAGACTCCACTGCTTGGTGACATAGTGACAAGGTTCTGGCAGACCATGTTGGATGAAAACTATTGTTATACCCGTCTTTGGGAAATACAGTCTATCTCATACATGAATTCAGAAGATGCTTTGTTCCTTTACAGTTTGTTCTGCTAGGAGAGGACTTTGAAATATGCAGGACTGATATGGACTATGTAACAAATAAAAACAAAGGCAAGAAATGGAAATAGAGTACTGAATATAAGGGTTACTGGGCATTGCAGATAATCTTTAAGTGTAATTCTCAACAGCTGTAAATGCAAAGACTCCCCCGCCCTGAGCCAAAGGGGAGGGAACCCCCCTGTTTGTTACTCGAAGAGATCACATATCTTCATGAGATCTGAAACTCTCTCAAATCATTTTCATCTTCCAGAAAACCATCCCAGTGTTCTCCAGGGTATTTACAAAAGAACAATAAAACATTCATTTCTTTGCACATTGTAATGAAAACCATCCCCAAGTACTTAGTTGAACTGCTCTGTTTACCATGGGGGTTTCAAATGCCATTAGGACCGTGTTGTATTTTTGTTGGTCTGGAGTCATGGGAATAGAAAAGAGTTTTTAAACCGAGGGTTAAAACTAGGATAGCATTGATCCAACCGCACCATCTCAACATTTCGTTAAAGTGCCCTTCATTATTGTTTTGGAAGCCTATGTAAATCAGGGGAAGGTGGGGGGAAAAAATGTCACGAATCCTGGATGTTAAAGCAGTGTGGTGTGAAGGGAAACATCTGTTCCTGGTTAAAGTTCTTCAAACTTATGTTCTTTTGCCTCAGTCATTTAACTGTGGTGCTGAGATTTGAGTTCCATGAAGCCTCTAAAACTGGTTTTCCAGAACATTCACAGGAGTCTTAATAAACCCTTGAGGTTCATTGCTTCAATCTTATGATTCCAGGGTCACTGGTATTACCAAACAATAAAACTGGGGTTGTCAACCTCAGCAGCTCCAGGATTCCGAATTCTAGCTGCAATTTTTTTCCTTTCTTCCTCTCTTTCTTTTATTTATTTTTTATTATATTTTTTTTATTTTAGGAAATGCACTCTCTTACCTTAGGTAGTACCTTTAGGAGAGTACTTTAGGAAAGCCCAGTGGAATGCCCAGTGATGAGATGTTTTTTACCTCAATAAAACCTGCTGATACAAACAAATTATTTGTTGCTGCATATTCCCTTTTTCCTGCGGGGAAGATTGACCTCGTTTGTTAGGAGATTGGCGGAAAACCCAGGGGCTGCAAATAATTGTATTTTAACAGTGCTCTTTCTGTGATGTATTCCTGAACCTGCAACCCCCTTAATTTCTCTGGGCCTCAGTCCTTCTCTGTTAAAATGAATACAGGTAGCAAATGATGTGCAGATTTTCAAAATCTCCAATGAGTGTATTTGCAAAACGTACGGGTCTCAGAAGGATATGTCCTGAAATTATAGACTCGTAGAACTTTCCATTTAGAAGTAACCTCAGATTCCACAGTTTTAATCCCCTACCTATTTATTCCTTTATTAAACATGTATTGAGCACTGACGAGGTACGTGAAGCTGTTTCCGATGCTGGAGATACTGCAGGGAAGAAAGCAGACAATGTTCCTCTCCTCACGGGGATCTCATTCACCTGGGAGAGGCAAGCAGTCAGTTAAAAAAGAAATGTGGACATAAGGGATACGGCGAAAATTAAACAAAGAGATGCTGGAGCATGACCAGTTGACCATTTTTTAGACTGGTCATTGCAGATCATCTTTAAGTGTAATTCTCAATAGCTGTAAACACAAAGACTCTCCCACCCCTTCAGGGAAGGGCCATAAAGAAGAGGGAACCCACGGGGTCAGTACGTGGAACAGCATCCCAAACAGAGGTTGCTGCAAGTGCTGCGGTCCCCAGATGGGAACAACACTGAATGGTGAAGAAGACGAAGAGTAAGAAGATGGAGGGGAAGGAACAAGGTGTGGGGTAGGGTCCCCAAAGGGGAGGACAGGATTGCTGCCCAGGGTGGTTGGAAGGAGTGCAGCTCAGTCGAGTGGGCAGGGACGGAAGACCTTGAACCTTCCTTGTGACCCTAAGTGGATGGGGTTTGACATTTGTGGGAGGGGCCAGGCAGAGAAAGCCCAGGATATAACAGCAGGAGAGTGATGGAAGACACAGATCACATACAGGACAGGGGAGGATGAGAAAGAACAGTCATCTGCTTATTTTTTAAAGCAGCCTTCACTGCTGGTCCTGTTTAACTGGGGGACCCTCTGTCTCCGTTTGCTTGGACAGTTCTAGCTCAGGCTTGTCTTCACAGCATAATTATTAATAATTTAACCTTTTGCTTTCCATAGTGTCCTTGTTTGGATGCTGGGTTATCCGTAGTGTCACATGTTGGAGAACTGTGGTGCATCCCCTGTTAGTCAGCAGAACGCTTGCTCTCTCTACTTCTCGTCTCCCCTCTACCTCTCACGTCCTTTCCCTTGGCCAGAGAGGCTCTGTGTGACCTTTCCCACGAGCTCTGTGGAGACTCCCAGGCCTCCCGCCACTCTGTGTGCCTCTGCTCCACTCACTTCTGTTACCACCATCACCTCTCACCTCGATTCATACCGCATCCTGGGGACAGATTAATTTCCCTCGGGACAGGCCTGGTTATGTCACTGATTATGCTCAGAAACCATGATGGCAGCCCATAGCCAGCTGAATAAAAAGTCCAGTCCCTAAAGCTTCAATACTCTTCAAGATCTAGACCTGGTTTTTCACAGAATAGCAGAGAGCAGAGGATATACTCTAGTGAATACAGTGCAGAGCAGTGTAATAGGTAGGAACATGGACTCTGGAACCAGACTGCTAGCTTTGTGAACTTGGGCAAGCTTTGCAACTTCTCTGTGCTTTAGTTTTCTGATGAGTAGCATAGGGATAAAAAAAAGAATACCGACTTACATTGTTGTTATAAGGATTAAATGAGTTAATCCGTGTAAAGCCGTTAAGACAGCATTTGGCGTATGGTAAACACTCATTGAATCTAAGCTATTGTTATTGTGGCTTTTTGGTGCAGGCACACTGAAATTTGCTCTTCTCTTCTCCGTCTGCTCTACCATGTTGACTCTCTGCTTAATTTATGACACTTTCTTACCTCTTTGCCTTTGCCAGCCTTCGGGAAATCCTTCCCCCCCGCACCATTTCTGTGTACACAGATTTCACCTGTGGGTAAGGTTATTTTATCAACCGTGAATCTTGGCAGCTGCAAATCAGCAAACTGTGAGGTTTGCCGCACGTTCTGTGACTTTCCCACGAGACTGATGACAGTCTCTTTAATGCTTTGCTAACATAAATGTTGTGAGATTTCATTTACCCATTTCCTTCGTGGGTGCGCACTAGCCTTCATGGAAGCCTGGGATTCTTGGCAGACTGTGGGCAACGGCAGATTCTCCTGTAAGACTTCCCTTCGTGCTCCAACCTGGGTGACGGGAGCTCCCTTGGGCTGAGGCGCTTGCTTTTGCTCCAGGATCCCGATCGGAGCACAGGCAACCTCATACATGCTGAATTCTCCTGATGGGCTTCTATTGAGAGAGATCGGGGATTTTTGGGGTCAGTGAAAATCTGGCTAAGGTGACACTCGTCCACTCGACCATGTTGACTCTTCCCATTGTGCCCCCACCTGGTCAGGGTATAGATCTAGTATGCAAAATTCTCTGTGTAGTGCAATAGTGGGGGGTTGGACACGATCCCAGAAATAGTCTTAAAAAACTGTCTTCAGTTATATTTCAGTAAAGTTTGGGGGGAAATTTTTTGAGCAGACTTGATGGAAATATGCAAAGATCCCCTGTGTAAAGTGGAAGACTGTTGTGTCTCTGCGGACAGAATAACCCAGAGCACTGAGGCAGGCCCCATGTTGACCAAAATATAAGGGTGGGCAAATGTAGGGCGTGGTTGTTCATTTGGGAAATAATATAATGATAAATAATAATGCAGGAATAAATTGTTTTGCATACTCACAACTGTAAACCTACTTTCGCCTCCACCTATAGATCAGCATTGTTGTGATATGGATTTATTTACTTTGTTTCATTTGGCTTAAATATCAGTTGCCTTATATAACACTTGGCTTATATTCTCTTCATTTTAATACACGTGGGTACCGAAAACATTCCAGATTTTATTTCATATGGTATAATATATTCACATGATAGATGTTTAAATATTTGTTTTGTCCTGAAACTCCTCTTCTTCAGAGAGCTGCTTTGTTTCCACAGTGCAGCGGTATGATTTCCATGGGAGCCACCCTGCCCCTGATCAGGGCTGATTGGCCCGGAAGCAGATGCCTGACCTATGTTGAGCCAATCAGAAGCCTTTCCTGGTGTTTTTTTTTGTTGTTGTTGTTTTGCTCTGGATAACCAAAAAGTATAGGCCATTCTCTCTTCATTAGTGAAGCTATAAGCAAAAATACCTGGAAGTTGGCCATTGCCATATTTTCTGCTATGTAAAGAAAAGAGTTTCTAAATAAGAAGAAGGATACTAACAAATAAAGAAAAGTAAGGACAAAACTTGGAGATATTTCCTGACAGTGCTGGAGACGCTGATCCCAGGGCTTCCTAAAGTTCAGTTCTGGCCTCACCTTGCTGCCACTTGACTGCTCTTTTAGGTTCCGTTGGGTTGTTCCTCATAGGTACGCCTCTCCTTCCTCATTTCTCTTGTTTGCATTTTTTGTTTATACTTCTGACATAGACTGGGATGTTCTGGTGGGTTGGTTTTTAGGGGGCACTGAGGGCTGGTTGAAGATCTTTGGGCAGTGGGAGTTAAACGGCAGCCCTCTCAGTACTATTTATTTCTAACTCCTATACACTACATTTTCCCTGCATTATGAAATGATAGGCACAACCTAAGTGAAAGAACTGTGTCAATTAAAAGTGCTTATGAGGGGAAATAAGACTTCTTTTGTCAGAAACGCCTGCCCTGAACAGACCCACTAAAGGATGCGTTCACCCTGTGCTCCCACCAGAACAATGGACCCCACCTCTTCCTTTTATTTTTAAAGGAGTTTCGTTTTCTCAGTTCTTTCACCATTTCCTGAACTCCAGAACACCCATAGTAGCAGAGGAGAATTAAGGAATACCCTTTCCCCGCAGACCCCAGTCCTGCCAAGCAGTTGTCCCACAAACTGAGCGTAGACAGTTTGAGAGGGATAGACCCCACGCACTCTTTAGAGTTTCCCAGTTACCCCTTGAGGCAGACCAATGCATACCACATCCAAGAGGGCAGGGACACTGCCTGTTTGGCTCACTGTTCATTTCCCCTCATCGGTATTGAGTAAACAGTTATGGAATGAATTAATGGATGTTGTCCTCATTTTATAGATGAGGAAACTGAGGCTCGGGTCCATCAGTTATTGATTAGTAACAGAGTGAGTGGCAGAGCTGGATCCAGAGCTTCAGGTCTCAGACTCCTCGTCCAGGGCTCCCTCTGAGACCTTTCAGTCATTCAGAGGGAAAACCCCAACACCAGATGGGCTCTGTGCTCTTTCCTTGTGGCTCTGGAGTGACGCTGAAACCCAGCAGTGCATAGTGAAGCTTTCGGTTCCTGGAGCTACGTGTTAACATGTCAGAACTAAAGGCAGCTTCAGACTGGAGCTGAAACCCCTGTTATTTTTGAACTTTCCCTTTTCAGATGGCTGTATAAGAGTTTAGGTGACAGAAGCTGAGAAGGGTTGTGTGCATATGATAAAATATTCACTGTAAAGCCCCACGTGTAACCGTGCAACCCAGAACAGCATTTTTGTGCCTGTTCTTGACATACAGTACATGCCTCTGTTTGTAGGTTCTCTGCATCTGTCGTGGATCCCCAAACACTTTAGAATGTCAACAGTGACAGAATGGGGCCCAGGTGTTATGAGGGAGGGTCAGAGTGGGCAGTGGTCTGGTCTAGGGTGTATTTGGAATGTGTTTGCATGTGAGTCTTGGTCTTTACATTATATGCCTCTGAAACTATTGGTGAAAACTCTGTTTCTGTTACTCAGTGTTTTATGTTTCATTATGCTTATAGCAACTCTATCCAATAGAACTTTCTTTTTTTTTTTTTTATTCTTTTTTAGAGGGGGGGGAGAGAGAGATAGAGAGAGAGAGAAGGGGGAGGAACAGGAAGGATCAACTCCCATATGTGCCTTGACCAGGCAAGCCAGGGTTTTGAACCGGCAACCTCAGTGTTTCCAGGTTGACACTTTATCCACTGCGCCACCACAGGTCAGGCCCAAGAGAAGTTTCTATGATGATGGGAATATTCCATATCTGTACAGTCCAGTTCTGGAGTCACTAGCTACAGGTGAAACATCTGAAATGTGGCTAATGTGACTGAGAATTGATTCTTAAATTTTATTTGAATTTAAACAGCCACACTTGCCTAACGATTATAATAATGTACAGCACAGCTCTGTAGTTTTAAAAAGTTGGTAAATTTCTGATTCCCAGCATTAATTAGCTCATTAGTTATAGGAATTCCATTAAGTTTATCATAAAGTGAGAAACTGCTTATACCTTACAGATATGAAATCTACCAATTAAAGATTTTACTTCTCCTACCTCAATATGTGGTGAGGAAATTTCCTTTACTTGGGCAACTGAGACAATCGTCAGCCTCCTTATTGCGCGTGAGGCTCTCCGCTGGGACCTTGAATCAGTACCAGATTAAGTCCTAGTGGTCTTGTTTCTGTCTGGGGCGCGTGCTCTCTCACTGCCTTGTGAGAGCTCTTATCCATCTCTTCATTTCACACCCAGTCAGGTTTAAATTTAGAGACCTCCATCAGCCTGCCCTATACTATCTTACTCTCTTCACTCCCTTTACTGGCTTTCTTCCTGTAGAGTTAGAGTTCTCCAGAGAAACAGAACTAATTGGATTACAGTTGGCCTTCCATATCCTCAGGTTCCACATCTGCAGATTCAACCAACCACAGATTAAAAATATTTGGAAAGGCCCTAGCTGATTGGCTCAGTGGTAGAATGTTGGCCTGCTGTGGATATCCCAGGTTTGATTTCTGATCGGGAAACACAGGAGAAACAACCATCTGCTTTTTCACCTCTCCCCCCTCTTTCTCTTCCCCTCCTGCAGCCATGGCTCAATTGGTTTGAGTATATCTGCCCCAGGTACTGAGGATGGCTCTGTGGAGCCTCTCTGCCTCAGGTGCTAAAAATAGTTTGGTTGTAATCATGGCTCCAGATGGGCAGAACATCAGCCCCAGACAGGGGTTGCCAGGTGGATCCCAATTGGGGTGCATGTGGGAGTCTGTGTGTCTCTCCTTCTCTCACTTGAAAAAGAAGGAAAAAATATTTGGAAAAAAGTGAAAATGTATGTTGTTTCTGATGTGTACTATGTAGTTAGACCTATGATTGTTGCATTGGTACTGAACACGTGCATAGCGTTTACACTGTATTAGGTGTTACAGGTAATCTAGAGATGATTTAATGTATATGCAGGAGATTGTGCATAGGTGATATGAAAATGTTATATCACTTTATATAAGGGACTTGAGCATCCATGGCTTTTGTTATCCATAGGGTCCTGAAATCAATTCCCCACAGATACTGAGAGAAGAGTGCATCTATCTATCTATCTATCTATCTATCTATCGAGAGATACTGAGATTGAAATTGTTGTCATCTAAAAAGGAATTGGCTTATGCAGTTGTGTGAGTGGGCAAAGTCCAAAATCTGTAGGGCCATCTTGCAGTCTAAAGGTTCAAGTAAAAGTGATGGTGCAGTCTTGAGTCTGAAAGTTGAAAATCCAGCACTTTTCTATGCTGTTGTGTGGAGACAGAATTCCTTCTTCTTTAGAAAACCTCTCAATCTTTGCTCTTAAGGCTTTCAATTGATTGGGTGAAGCCCACCTACATTATGAAGCATAATCTGCTTTACTTAAAGTCAACAGAGAGTAGACGTTAATCACAGGTAAAGCATATCTTTATAGCAACATCTGGACTAGTGTTGACTAAACAAATATTCACCATAATTTAGCTAAGTTGACACATAAAATTAACCATGACACCTTCTTTATTAGATTCAGACAAAATGGTCTGAAGTTATCTCTGACCCTTTACCTACTCCCTCTGATATGACCTGTGGGTATTCTAATTCCCCTTGACCTGTAAACAGGAGCCTTTTCTGCTCGCTTTCCTATGTTACATAAAGAGCTTTCAATTTTACTAAAGCCAACCCATGTCCATTTCTCCCTAACTGGTTTCACCCTGATGGATGGATGTATTCTAAAATACAAATACATGTACTAAACTAGTATATATTTGCATTTATTAACAGCATGGTATTCATTTTGAGAGTAGAGTTAACAGACAAAATGTTTTAGATTTTTAGGGACTATCCCAATATTCTGTTATTATTTTTAATAAAAATGGTTCCTTAAATATACATCCAAAAATGGAATTTTTTTTTACAATGCACTGGGACTTTTTACAGAAAATTTTTTAATAAAGAAAATGGAAACCTTTTTCAAATCACAACATTCTTGATTTTAGGTTAGGAAAATATAGTTACCATTGAATTTGTTTTTACTCATTATAGAGCAATTGAATAAAATCTTAGTTTCTTCAGAAATGCTCTTATTTAATATTTGGTGCCAAAACGACCGTTTATTGCTTCCTTAAGTTTTGTGGGTGAGATGGCTACTAATGCAGCAGAAACAAGAAGAAGGTAGGTGAGGGTGTATTTCAGTTTAAACTAGTATCCAGCTGGGCATCTTAGCACAGGTTGGAGTGTATCAAATGGCAAGAGTCGTATTGTTGAAGGAGCTCCAGGCTGGATTTAGAATACTCAGAGTCCTACCCGGGCTTTACCTGTGATTAGCCCTGCGACGTTTGACCAGCTTCCTTTTCTGTAAGGTATTATTGAGAGGGCTAAAATAAGGCATGTTAAAGTTCTTAGTGGGAGAGTTGCTCAGTGTTAACAGTTGTTGTTTTAACTAATCAGTTGTGAGAGAAATTTTGTGGGGTATTTCATAACCAAGGTGACCTAGGTACTCATGATTTGATCCTCCCTGTTGTTGGGCTCCATGCTGATGAAGACCTGAAGTAACACTGGTGTCCAACAGCAGATGTTGAGCACCTAAGGTAACCTGATCTTAGCCGTATGGTGAGTGGGAGAGGGATTCCAGAAACACGGAGGAATAAATGTGGCCCCAGGTGGCGAGTGGATACATGGGATTAGGCAGGGGTCCCCAAACTTTTTACACAGGGGGCCAGTTCACTGTCCTTCAGACCGTTGGAGGGCCGCCACATACAGTGCTCCTCTCACTGACCACCAATGAAAGAGGTGGCCCTTCCAGAAGTGCGGTGGGGGGCTGGATAAATGGCCTCAGGGGGCTGCATGTGGCCCACGGGCCGTAGTTTGGGGGTGCCTGGATTAGAGAAAGGGAAGAGCTAAAGAAGATGCCAGTTTGAGAGACGAAGTCCAGGCTGGACCCCGTCAGCTGTGATCACTAGCCATATATGTCCGAGCCCCAGAGGAAGATCAGGGCTCTGGAGTTCACAGTTGGGGATAATGGACATATGCCTAGTGGGTAAACCCCGGGCGTATAGGAGGTCCCGATGGAGAGTGTAGAGTGATGAGAGCTGGTGGCTGAGGATGAACCCCACTAAATACCACCTAGTCCCCATCTGATCCCCACCATTATCGTGCACATGAGACTTGCTTGGTAAAGGTTATGAATGAACATGTGAGCAAATGAGTGGCTGGGAAACAGACAGGGCTTAGTTTGACAAGCCCAGTCAAATGACTTTATGAAAAAGAGAAAAGGAAGTGCCTATGCTAGAGTAAGTTAGAAAACCAAAAGTATCAAGGCCCCTCGGGTCTAACCAAACACTGGTGTTTAGAAACTCTAAATGCAGCTCTCTGGTTAACAAGGACTACTCACCCTTTCTGGTAAAAAAAAAAAAAAAAAAATTGGCAGCCTTTATCAAGCCTTGGTAAAGTGAATATCCCTTGACTCATTAATTCCACTTCCAGGAATCTACCCAGAGAAAGTAAGCAGAGCTGCAGACAAAGATTTATGCAGAAAAGATGCTTCGTATTCCTGAGACGGGAGCTTCCCTGGAAGGCTTGGGTTTGGGTGGATGGGGAGGGCATTTAACTTGAACCTATTTTATAAAGTTTTGATGCTATGTAGTACTATCGTGCAGGACACAAAATGTGCATCAACATTTAAGAGAAGAGATGAGCAAAGAAGTCTTGGGAGTTGCCCCACTCTTCTCTGCTGCTGGAGTTGCCTGAGTGGGAAAGCTGGGGATATTCTGGCCTGCAGGGTAAAGTGAGCATCTTTGTTGGCATCCATGGTCCGGCACTTGTGATTTCCGGCTCAGCCTCACTTCGGGGGCGTTCCTGGCTTCCTGTGATCACGTTGCAGAAATGTTTTGAGAAATTTCTTGAATACATCAGGCTGCTGTACACCATCAAGCCTTTGCCCGTGATGATTCTTCTCTCCATCTACATGGTCCCTCTCCCTTCCTTTCACCTGTCATCCGATTCATCCTTCACAGCCTCCTGCAGGTTTGGTCCCCAAATAGGCCTCGTCTAGCACAATATTTGAGGAGGAGGGGAATTGAATTTTCATGGTTAAGGTGAGGCATGAACACTCTAGTCCTCCCATACTCCCCACCTCTTCCCATGTGTTACAGCCCTGACCTTCTGTGAGACATTTTTCTCAGTCCCCCCTTTCAGGCAGAAATAATCACTGTCACCCCTGCCATTTCCATATCCTTTATATTAGGGGTCCCCAAACTTTTTACACAGGGGACCAATTCACTGTCCCTCAGACCGTTGGAGGGCCGCCACATACAGTGCTCCTCTCACTGACCACCAATGAAAGAGGTTTCCCTTCTGGAAGTGCAGCGGGGGGCAGATAAATGGCCTCAGGGGGCTGCATGTGGCCCGCGGGCCGTAGTTTGGGGAAGCCTGCTTTATATCCATTAGTGCATGTGTCTTATCACCTGCTATGAGAAATTTTGGGAATTTTTGGAATCACAGGTTTTTTCCAGTTTTAAAAGTAACGTGCATGCTCATTTGATAAAATTTGAAAAATCAGACACAAGTAGAAATATTATGTAGCTGTCATAATTCTGTGTCTATAAAGTGTAGGGTCTTGATTTTTTTTTAAGACATTATAATATAAGCATAATTGTGCTATGTTAGTGTAGTTCTTTTTAAAGTCTGCCTATAATAATTGGGTGAATCTTGAGAATTCTATTTTGTTGGGCTGGGCCAGTGTAGGGACTTATCTGGGGTTCTAAGCCAGGCCTTTCTGCCTTCAAACCTCATGGCTCCAGGTGAAACTTTCCTATAGTTGAGCCCTCAGTGGGACTAGTTTATCAAAAAAATTAATTTTTAAATTTTGATTTTTAGAGAGAAGGAGAGAGAGAAATATTAATTTGCTGTTCTACTTATCCATGCATTCAATGGTTGATTCATGTACGTGCCCCAACCAGGGATCAGACCCATAACCTTGGTGTATCGAGATGGTGCTCCATGCAACTGAGCTACCAGGCCAGGAGAGGGCCAGCTTTTTTGTTTTAACTGAATTTATTGGGGTAACACTGGATTAAATAATTATACAGGTTTCAGGTGCTCAACTCTACGACACATCTCTGTATACCATATTGTCTGTTCACACCCCCCCCCCTTCAAGTCTTGGCTCATCACCATTTATCCTCCCCAACCCGCCTTCCCCTCCCCCCTGCCCTTGGCAATTTCTACGCCGTAAGGACCAGTTTTTTAACATTTCAGCAGACATAGCTGTTTCTCTGTAGCGAGCCACTAGTAGCAGAGGCTGTTGTACCTGTTCCTCAGGCCTAGCAGAAGTGGAGAGGCTCAGACTTGCAGTTTGTTAGGGAGAAAGACTAGACTGGAGTCTAGTGGGGCTTGAGAGCTGAAACCCAGGTTTGCAGTTTGGGTTGAAATAGTTAAATGTCCTTCCTCTGGGAGCTATATCTAGAAATTGTTAATATTCTTTTTTTTTTAATGTAGAATTTTAGTTTTATTTTATTTTTGCTACAGGTTCAATGCATTGAGAAATTAGCGTAATGTGTTCAGTAAAAAGAAAAGCCAATCTTCTCAAACTCTTCTAAAGAAGAGTAGGCCGGCAGGATTATTTCATAAGCGGTTAGGATGGGAGAAGAAAAGGCAGCTTGCTCCGCCGCAGTGGAACCTGGGAAGTTAGCACTAAAGTGGCCCAGTTCCCAGGCTCTGATGCATTTAAGATGCCGCCTTCTCTTGCAGTTGACCACATCTGTCAACCTAACTGGATTATTTCACTTTAGCTCCACATAGAAGGGCTTTCAAAGATTTGTGCTTTAGCATAATGCCTTCACCTTCTATCAAGGGTTAAGAATATATAAGTAGTATAAGAAAAAAAAATGGCTCTTCATTGTCTATGAAACTGAAGAAGATAGATTTTGCACCATATCTTTACAAGAGTCATACAACAAATTTTTCTGTTCCTTACTAGTAAATTATGCTTATTTCTTACAGACTGGACATGTTCATTTGATGACTATAAAACCCATTGCCTTTCTCTTTTTTCCTATGTTACCAGGAAGCTCAGAGCTCTCTTTTGTATGCAGTAGTTTCCCTTAACCTAAGGTTCTTTGGTGTAATTATCTCCCTACTCTTTTCTTATAACTTTTGTTACCTTTGTCTTCTTTTACAAGCTTTCTAAAATAATTTCTAAAAGTAGATGTATATCACAGATTAATGAGTAAAAAATTTTCAGAATGGAAAGGATGATCTTCAGATTTCTTTCTAACTTTAGAAGAGTGAATTGACCTAACCATGAGCATGGGTGGGGAACACATGCATGTCCAAAACCATGTATGAACTTGATGCCTTGTGATATATCCACTTGGTCTTGTGACTAAGAGAATGAACCTGGGCCTGAGCCAGACCGGGCTTTGAGCACTGGCTCCTCACTGCTTGCATCATGATTTAATGTATCTGGGCCTCTGTGTCCTCATCTAAAACGGACATGTAATGATACCATGCGTGGTGATTGAAGAATTAAAACAATTTATGCAAAATGCCTGGCACATAGTAGGTCTGCCATAAGTGGTAACTACTATATATCTATTGCTACTATTGTGTCCAGCACAGGCTATACGTTATAGAGAGAGTGGACGGCGCATGTGCAACTGCCCTAGATTGTTTTCTAGAATGTGTGGTGTTGAACTAAAATGATCTTCTGCTTTGAAGTAAGGGTGGCTCATCTGAGCAGGGCTGCAGGGTTTGCTTCTCCCTCAGAGAGAGTAACTCCACGCTGGTATTTCTTACTCATTCCCAGATGACAGGAGATGATCACTGCAGAGGTCTCAAGATTTTCTGAGGTCGTCTACTGAGGGGTTGGTGAAGAAGACGTCAGACTGCTCTGAGATCTCCTTCCCCAGAAAGTCCCCATTTCTGGTTTTGGTTGGCTCTTGCTTGATTTTATTAGGCTGTTACTTTCTTTTCATTTTTTACTTATGACTACTACATTCAAGTGCCTGGGGAATTTTTAGGGAGAGGACAGTTAAAATGTGGCTGTTGGTCGCCCATTCTGCGGGTTTAGGAAGTGAGAGGGAAGTTACCCGTTACCTGGCCTGGATGGTGTGTATCGTGGCCTGAGAATCCCACCTGAGCAACACCTGCAGGCCAGCCTCAGCTGGGGCTGTGGGTACCACAGGGGGGGCACCGCCGAGCAGGTGCCTGTCCGACGTCCCCTCCAGCGGGAACGCGCTCGTCAGCTTTCGCACAGTGGTGATTCTCCCCACCTCTGCCCTTTGCTGCCAAAACGATTGTTTAAAAGAGGAAGCTCTCTGGGTCATAAAATGTCATCTGGTAGTTAGTATATGGCTATGTAGACCTCCTGGAGTATACAGTGGCCTGATTGCCAGGAAGTAGGTGATTCATCAAAAAAAAAAAAAAATTAGATGAAAAAATAAACTCTTACCAAATGAACTTCCTCTTTCAAACTCTGTTTGTTCCAGTTCATTTTTTAGGACCTTTTTCTAACCTCTTAGAAGAAAAAACATAACAGGGACTAGTGCAGAGTTCCAAGGAGAGGTAATCCCAGCCTGCACAGTTCCATGCTTTGCTTTTCCGTAGTTAGAAGGAACAAGGCCCGTGCTCTGAGTCCCCAGGCAGGGGTGGGGTGGAGGGACTAGAGGACACGGAGCCCCTGCCTGCGCGCTAGAGTTCCCGTTCACACCAATACCCTCGACGCCTGCAGTGAGGCGCGTGGGATGTGGCCCGCGTCCCACTTTGCAGCAGCATCCCAGTCACTTGGTTCTCTTTGTTCTGTTTGCCCGGCAGATCCAGGAGGCTGCAGGTCGGGGCCTGAAATTCATCGGAGTCATCCCTCAGTACCGCTGCCCCCAGGTGGACGCTGGGGGTGCTGGGGCGCAGACAGAGCCGGGCGGGGGCGACGGAGAGAAGAACCCCGGCGCTCCAGCCGGGGTGGACGGAGGCCCGGAGACACACCAGCACCCGAGAGGGGACACACCCGTCGCCGAGCCGCCCGGCTTGCCTTTGGAAGAGGGGCTCGGTGCCGAGTTTTCCGAGACAATGGATGAGCCCCTTCGGGACCCCTCCGAAGGGCGTGAGGAAGCACTCTCAGGAAGTAAGTATGTCAGGCCGGGGACTGGGCAGTAATCCCCAGGGCGTTGGAGGAGAAGGCAATGGAATGACCGTAGAGACAGCAGTCTGTCAAACAGGAGGCACGTTTGCAAGCACTCTTCTGGCCTCCTGACTGTGGGCTTACTGAAGCCGTGACTTCCGGGGAGGGCAGAACCACAGAAAGTTGACTTGTGGTTGCTCCCAAATGTCACGTTTGAAGTGGATTCCAGAGCGCGAGCTGTTGTGTCCCCTGGGCTCTTGTCCTGCCCTTGAGTTACCGGCTCTAACACAGGAAGTGCTAACGTGCCGGCCCCCCCGTGCGGTACGGTGAATATTTGCCTAAAGAAAGAAATCGAAAAAGCCAGTTGAGGACAAATTGTGCGGGAAACTGGTGATTCAACTCACTAGGCCTAAATACCCAGATTTCAGGGACTTGATGTCGTTGACAGATTGGTGCCAGGGAGAGAGCCGTCTGCCAAAGAGAGGCCACCAATATGTGACTCCTCGTCATCACCTTATAACGGCCACCAGAGCATTTACTTTAGGTTGGGGATTTCAAATAACAACACAACAGGAGTAACAGTTTTGACATTTGTTAAGACTTCCTGTATGTCAGGCCCTGTGCCAGTAAACATTGTATGTTACTGATCTCTTAATTCTCCCCTATAGCCTTAGGATTTGGGTGAGCTCTAATATCATTGCCCATTTTACAGCTGAGTAAATTGAGGTTTAGAGACTTTAAGCCCTGGCCGGTTGGCTCAGTGGTAGAGCGTCAGCCTGACGTGCAGAAGTCCTGGGTTCGATTCCCGGCCAGGGCACACAGGAGAAGCGCCCATCTGCTTCTCCACCCCTCCCCCTCTCCTTCCTCTCTGTCTCTCTCTTCCCCTCCAGCAGCCAAGGCTCCATTGGAGTAAAGATGGCCCGGGCGCTGGGGATGGCTCCTTGGCCTCTGCCTCAGGCGCTGGAGTGGCTCTGGTCGCAACAGAGTGACACCCTGGAGGGGCAGAGCTTCGCCCCCTGGTGGGCGTGCTGGGTGGATCCCAGTCAGGTGGATCCTGGTCGGGGGCATGCGGGAGTCTGTCTGACTGTCTCTCCCCGTTTCCAGCTTCAGAAAAATACCAAAAATATATATATGTGTGTGTGTGTGTGTGTGTGTGTGTGTGTGTGTATATTATTTGTTGATTTTAGAGAGAGTGGAAAGGAGAGAGAGGGAGAGAGAGAGAGAGAATGAGAGAGAAACATTGACTTGCTGTTCCACTTATTTATGCATTTATTGATTGATTCTTGTATGTGCCCTGACCTGGGATTGAACCCGCAACTTTGGTGCATCGAGACAATGCTCCAGCCAACTGAGCTACCCGGCCAGGGCTAGAAAGTAAACCTTGGTCCAGGCCGGAAATTGGCAGACCTGACATGTGAACCCAGGCAGGCTTAGCCACCATCCCAGTTCCCCTCTGTGCCTGGCCTTTCCTGTGTGATACTCGAATAGACTCACAAGGTTTCCTGAGGCTCTCCGTTTAGAGAGTGACATTTTTCTTTACATCCCCATAATTTCCTTTCCTCTTCTTTCATCTGGAAATCTAGCCAGTTCCTGGGAGTACTCATTATAATGAACGGTGTGGCCTCTTCTCGGCTTTGGAAGGTGAATGAATTAGTCACCAGACTAGCAGGAGGAGACCCCCCCACCCCCAGGCCTTACGAGACCTTT
This sequence comes from Saccopteryx bilineata, assembly GCF_036850765.1. Lineage (NCBI taxonomy): Eukaryota > Metazoa > Chordata > Mammalia > Chiroptera > Emballonuridae > Saccopteryx > Saccopteryx bilineata. The sequence goes on from NC_089499.1 coordinate 32,807,505, forward strand.
CTCTTCTGCCTTTTTGGATCATCTCTCTGGTTAATGTTATTATTTATTTACTAATTCTTGAAGTTAGCCTTAAATAAATGATGAATAATATAGATCATGCTTTGAGGATAGAAAAGAAGGTGAAATAGGTTTTTTGTTGTTGTTGTTGTTTGGTAATGTGTCAGTACTTTCTGGAAAGAAAATTGTGGGATGGTTCATTCTGGGAAGTCATTTGAGGACTGCCTCAGTTCTTGGGTAATATTAGGATGACTGTTTAAACGAGGCTTGGATCCCTCTTAAATACGGACCGAAGCAGAGCTCTGCCTTTGTGGCGTTTTTCACTGCTTGAGGTAGATTCTGCCACTCCTCCAGAGTAGCTGAGAGCACGTTCAGACCCTGTGTGTGCCTCCTAATGCGCGTCCAGGTCTTACCTCAGGAACCTCCATCTGTGCATTGCTGTTGGGCTGGGTGTGTGTGCTCTGAATCCTAGGGAGACGGCCTCCTTAGAGCCCTTCTCTGCCATCCAGGAGCTTGAGGGGGGGGGTAAGGGTCCAGGGCAGACATAGAGCCCCTCCCCCCGGGAGAAAGGGGCAGGAGCTGTGGAGACGCGGGTGCACAGTGGTCAGGGACCCAGACTCTGTTTACATTCTAAGTGGCTGTCTCCTGGCTCAGCCAAGACATCTTTCTGTGCCTCAGTGTCTTACCCTGTAAAAGAGGGATGGAATTGATGGGAGGCTGAATGAGGTGGACGTTTAAAGCACTCGGCACTGCTCGCCTCATGAAGTGTGAGCCACTGTTACTGGGGAACAGGTCGGTCTGGTAGTCCTGACCGTTGGCTTTCCCTTCTGTGTGGAACCTGGCTTTGAGAGAGGAGGCAGTTGATACTGAGGTTCCCTGCAGGAGTGTTCCGTTGTTTCCTGTTCCAGAATCCCCCTTTCTCCAAGACTTTTTCCAGACATCCTGCTTTCTGTGGATGACCCCAGGTAGAGTTACTTGGAGAGGTTTGTCCTAGGACCCACCCTTCCCCTAGATACCTTCTGCTGCACCTCCCTTACTTAAAGACTGAGACACAGAGAGACCCCTGAACACACAGAGACCCCTGAACACCAGCGTGTCCTGGCCTGTGTCTCATTTCCTTAAGCCCCCGTTCTCTACTAGAAAACTAGTTCCTGCCGGGCAATACGGGCTAACGTGTGTCTGGAGGTGGTCAACCCAACAATGGATGGGGATTTTAGCTGTGGAGCAGGGGTCAGGAACCTATGGCTTGCGAGCTAGATATGGCTCTTTTGATGGCTGCATCTGGCTCACAGACAAATCTTTAATTAAAAAAAATAACGTTAAAAACATAAAACATTCTCATGTATTACAATTCATTCATTTCCTACCGCTCATATTCATGGTTGCGGGTGGCTGGAGCCAATCACAGCTGTCCTCGGGGATAACACCAACTTTTTATTGGATAATAGGTAAGGTACACGGGTCGTTGTATGGCTCTCACGGAATTACATTTTAAAATATGTGGCTTTCTCAGCCACAAAGGTCCCTGACCCCTGCTGTGGAGGGTGTTATAGCTTGTTTTTCTGTTGCCTGCACCTGAGACTGGCCCTTATCTCTCTGCTCGGGAGGCCACAGGTCTCTGAAATTCAGGCAGCTCACTATTAACATTTTTTCTCTTTTTGTAGAATAAATGAGCCTTTGGATTTTTCTCATCAGTAAATGAACACTCAGGGGTTACTAGTGCCCACGTACGATCTTGTAGTGGATGGACAGATAGCAATCGTGGGGGTAACCCTCTAAGCGATCTAAGTTCTTCCTGATGTGTCATCTTGATTACATCTCACAATAGCTTTATGACCTAAGATGCTTTTATGCCCATCCCACAGATAAGGAAAGCCACCTCCCATGTTCTCGCGTAGTTAAATTTTATCTCATAGCTTAAGCATTCAGCCTCCTCGAAGGCCGTATGTCCAGGGACCTTGACCGCGTTGGTCATGGCCCTCATCTGACTGCAGCCTCTCTCCTAATCCTTTTCCTGGGAAGCCTTATCTTTTCCTTGTACCACCCCCCAACTCCTAACAAGCACCCCCCACACACAAGCTTCTCCTCTCTGCTGCTTCTATCCGGGCCCCCTAAGGAGGGTGAAGTGTTTTTACTCCTCCTTCTGCCAGGTGGGCTTAAATTGGCAATCACAGCAAGACAATTAAAAAATGTCCTGAGGGAGTCTCCCTCCTTCCCCTATATCTCCTCGTTTAATTTATTTCCTTTCTAGGGGGCCTAGGGGAGCCATCGCGGCTGCGACTGCTCAGGTAGGACTTGCCAGCGATTCTCCGTGGGGAGACAGGGCCGGTTGCCCCCACCCCATCCCCGCAGGCCCCAGGGAGCAGCGGCTCCGGTCCAGAGCTTGTGCCCCTCTTCCCTCCTCAGGCCCCTCCGAGGCCCATCATGTGGTTCTCTTCCTGCTTACTGACTTTTATTTCCTGGTTCGGGGGAATTTCCTGTCGGTTCTAGGACCTCACTGTGCAGCGATCACCTGAGCTGGCACAGGGACAGCCCCGTGGCCTCCACCAACTCCCCAGCCCCACCCCCCACTGCCCCCACGCAGCTCTGCTCTGAAGGCATTACCTGCCCCTTGGGAGGCATTTCCCTCCGTGGGGAGCAGGTTTTCCTCATCTGTCATGAACATGAGCGGGCCAGTGCAGGAGACCCGTGCAGGGGAAGGTGAGGAAGGTGTGGCCGGTGTCCACCTGTCCCTTCTCACTTCTCTCCTGCCCTCCAGTGCTCCCAGCTTGCTCTTCCCTCAGCGACTCTGTTGCTGCAGCTTCAGTCACAGAAACAAGGAGGCCCAGCAGGTTCGTGCAAATTGAAATTGTTCTTATTGTCACCAAAATAATAGAATACCTTCAAAGCACCGCCCTTCTGACCCTGTACCCACTCACTTAAAATGCTCAGAAATGCCAGCCAGAAACCCAAGCCAGTGATCTCAGCCGGCTCCTCGGCTGCGGGGATTCTCGTCGGTGGGCCTCCTTGTCAGGCAGCTCCCTGTGGGGGGAGAGAGAGGAGGTACCCTCCTGAGTCTGGCTTTTCTGCTGTGTGGCCCCCTTCCCTCCCGGTGTCCCCAGGGTAGTTCTACCCCGTGGTTCTGCCCCCTTCCACATCTGCCAACCATCTTTCTGGCTTTTCACTCAGTCCATTAACAAATATCTATTGAACTCCCACCTGTGGTCATCAGCTCCTGATTTCTGTGTACTGATGAAATTAGCCTCTTGTTGGATTTGGGAAGCAGCCCAGGGTTTGGGGTTTGAAAGACTCTTGGCTTTGCCACTTACCAGCTTGTGATTCTGGGGGTCCACTTCAGGCTTCTAGGCGCCGAACCGATGAAGATGGGGAGAGTCGGTGAGGCAGTGAAGGTGAAGGGCTGTTGTCAATACAGTGCGCATGCTGTCTGTACAGGTGGTTGGTTCCATGGTGTGCTGGGCCTGCCGTGGTTCCCACACGGTGCCCTGGCACACAGGCCTTAGCCCGGCCCAGAGGTACCTGCTGTTAGTGCCCAAGCCTGATCAAAGCCGGAAGCAGCCTTCTCCCGGATTCAGAAATCTAGACGGGCCCAAGGCCCTCTGCCCTCTCTTCCCACCACGATGCCCACAGCCCTGTCCTCCCAGGGCAAACCTGTCAGCTTAGTTCTCCCTGCCCGTGACCTCAGCAGACCCAAGTACCCCCTCGGTCCACCTACCAGACCAGGTCTGACTCCCTCTTGTTTTCCCATCCAGCTAACTCACCAGCCTCCCCTTCCTCCCAGTCTAGCCCTTGGAGCCCCGCACTTTCAGCCAGACTCTGAACCCTCTCTTCCCTCCAGCCCTGGAGGTCTCCTGGAACACCAGGACCTCACTGGCCCTCTCGCTACCTGCAAGTCACAGATTCTCTGGGGCCCTCACTGCAGACGGGCTGCAGACTTCCACCTCGCGCCTGAAGTCCTGCTGCCTGGTGCGGGCCTTGAACTGGACATCTGCCTCTGTCCTCCCTGCTCCCCTGGAGCTCAGCGAGGCCAGAGTGGACCTGGCTGGCAGGCGGGCAGCACTCAGCAGGCCCCATGCCTCCTCTTCCTCCCTTAGCTTTCTGCAACTATCTGGCTTCAGTCAAACTAGCAAACATCTGTGCATCACTTATCATGTTACAGGGACTTGTCTGGACACAGAGCATCTGACTAGCACAAGGCAAGGCCCCCCGTGTCAGGGAGGAAGAGAAAGACAAGACAAATAGAAGTATAAGGCAGTCTTGGACGCTTCTTTGGGCTGCTCTGTTGATCCAGGTCTTTGGCCATTCTCAGAACATTCTCAGATACAACGCCCTTCCTCCCTCGTTTGGGACCGTCTGTCCTATGTCTGGAAAATTCTTTGAGCTGGGGTCATGACAGAATCACAGAGCAACTGAGAAAATTTAAACAAACTTGGGGCTTCTTTCTGGAATCCCCTGGTGCCTGCTCATGTGAGGATGTGTGTTGGAAACCCAGCATATTGAAACATCCAAGGACATCGTTCAGGGACATTTTCATTTTCTCTTGGCAGGTTTTCATGTGAGTAGAGAGAGGACCGAGGCCAAGGAGACAGAGGGACAGAGGAGTTGACGAAAGGGTTACACATCTGAAATCAGGTCTCTCCCAATATTTCATTACTGCTCATGCTTTGGAGGCTCTTGGATTCCAGCACCATTTCCTTTCCTTCCTGAGGAATGTGTTTCTGTTTCTGGCTCCAGCCGTCCCCCCTGGGGAGGGTCCAGGCGGGAAATGACATTGATGCCAGCCCCGCACACTCACCTGGTGCGACCGTCCCTGTCCTCCCCTCCTGCCGTCCCCCCTGGGGAGGGTCCAGGCGGGAAGTGAGGGTGATGCCAGCCGTCCCCCCTGGGGAGGGTCCAGGCGGGAAGTGACATTGATGCCAGCCCCGCACACTCACCTGGTGCGACCGTCCCTGTCCTCCCCTCCTGCCGCCCGCCACCCCCGGCTCTCTCGCTTCTCCTTTTGGCCTTCCCCTTTTTCTGTTTCTGTCCTCATCTGGGAAAGTTCTGTTTCTGTCTTGCCACGTGTGTGGAGAATCCCGTGTGATCGACTTGTTGCATATATTCTGGGACTCCGGCCGCTTGCAGATTCCCCACTCACTTCTCCCACGTCAGGGCTGTGGCTTCTCTCTTTAATTCCTACGCCCCTGTGCTTCACTACAGCAGACCCCGGAGATGGTCATGCTCTGGCCCACCTTGGAGTCACCTGAAAAGAGCTTTCTCAGCCTCCACCAGCAGGTGTCCCCCAGAATGGGAACACATCCAGCAGGCCCAGAATTAATGTCCCAGGGGTGGTCCTCCCTCCCTGAGGTGAGAGGCCCTGGCTTCTAGCGATTGCCCGCTCTGTGCCCCAGGGCCTGCTGTCGCGTGTGAGGGCATTTACTGACTGGAGATGGCTTCCTGAGTCAGGCGAGTGGACTGAGAAAGGTCATTTGGGGTGGGGATAATGACTAGGCCAGGGTTGGTTGTTTAAAATCGAGGTGGCCCCTTGTGAAGATGGGCACCTTCCTTTCCTAATTGATTGCAGCCAGTGGATAGCTGGGAATGCCCCCCTCCCCCCCATAGCTTAACTCTGGCTGATGACAAAGGCTCATGGTCCAGCCCTGCTCCCCAGAGATCTCTGCTGATGCCTGCTGGGGGGGGGGGGGGCTGTAAAAAGACTTCCTCTGTCCAGAATACAATTTCTATGTGAGATCATTTTAGCTGTTACAACGATGGACATATTTGGTGTCAATGTGCCTCATCATCCCCTCCTGTTTATAGAAAGCGGTGGTGGTTTGTTTCCCGGAACAACCGGTATTGAGGATCCGGAAGCAAAGTTTCCATATAAAATGCACTTATTTCAATAAAGAAAAGTGAGTCCATTTTTTTTTTTTTTTGATAATGCAGAAATTATGAGATACTGAACTATCAGATACAGTGTCCCATAATGTGGGTGGAGGCCAGGGGTCTCCTCCAGGGAGTGTGCATGTGATCTGTCTGTCCTTTTTGGCTGATGTCACCTGTTGTTTATGACCTTTAAAAGATGTCTTTGAAAGAAGGGTGGGGATTTTCATATTGAAACAGATTATTTTGAGAAAGCAAAGCGTATTCCTGACTGGCCTGTGTAAGCAGGGCTGTTTAAGCTGGGTGAACTCCGACTGACTAAATGAGGAACACAGAAATAGACCTTTGGGCTTAGATTGAAATTGCAGGTATTTGCTTCCGGAGGCCGATCCTGTTCACTTGTGGCTGGCAGCATGCAGGGCCGGCCTGGGCCCACTGCTGGCTGGGAGAGAGGATTGATTCTTGAAGAACCGAGCTATAAATGGAGGAACAGAAAGTTCAGCGCCCCACTCCTGGTGTCTGCCTGCTTGTCTGAGCAGACTGACCACTCCAGGCAGGAACCCTCATTTACGGGAACATATTTATTTTTACACATCAATGATGTATTTTTGATGTACTTGATTAAGTATTATGGGTTCGGCCCCAGGAAACACCACTGCAGTTTATAAATGGTGAGTTCAGGGGTGTACAAGGTTCCTGGAATTACAGCAGTATTTTCGCTTTTATGTGCCTGTGTACATTTAGGGTGTGTGTGTGTGTGTGTGTGTGTGTGTGTGTGTGAGATTAAAGCCAGCCCCCGCCCATGTATGTCTGCTTTTCCTTTCAAAACACCTTTGTGTGAATTTCTGGGAACATCTGCTCTGTCCTTCTCTCAAACATCTAACTGTACAAATTAACCCGGGATAACAGCAGGTCATTATATGCCAGATTTAAAACTTAAGTCCCCACTTGCAGTTCAGCCTTTGAGGTCCGTGTCACTTCCAAGGCACTGTAACTCACTGCATGGAGTCAGGTTTTATTATTTGTCAGCAGTGCGCCCTCACAGAGATCTTACCTTCGGTCCCGTGTCCCTGGGCTGCTACGAGATGCCACTAGCCCCGATGAAGCCGCTTTGTATCACTGTTTAAACGCTTGTCTCCCCTCCCTCTTTCCAAATCCCAACAGAAATGGAGATCTTCGCCCTTTTCAACAGGCCGAAGAGCCATCAGGAGTGCCAGCAGTACTATCCCGTCACCATTCCTCTGCGGGTCTCCACGAACGACCAGACGGTGAGCAGCTTGGATGCCAGCTGGCTGGAGCACATGAGCGACCACTTCCGGAAGGGAGGCGTGCTGGTGAACGCAATCTTCTACCTCGGCCTGGTCAACGGTGTGTAACTCCCAGCCCCTGGGCGGCCCGTAGGGACTCTGTTTCTCCTTTCTGTCATCTGAGCTCATCTTCTGAGTCTGCTCCATTCATTCAGGAAGGTCTGGGTCCTGGCTGGGTAGCTCAGTTGATTATAGCGTTGTCCCAGCAAGGTTGCAGTTCAGTCCCCCCGTTAGGACATGTACAAGAACCAACCAATGATGGCATGAATAAGTGGAACAAAAAATCAATGTTTCTCTCTTTCTCTCTCTCTCTCTGTTTCTCTCCCTCTCTCTAAAAATCAATCAATAATTAGTAAAAAAGAAAAAAGAAAAAAGAAAGCTCTGGCTCTGGCTGGTTGGCTCAGTGGTAGAGCACTGGCCCAGAGTGTGGATGTCCTGGGTTCAATTCCTGATCAGGGCACACAGGAGAAGTGACCATCTGCTTCTCTACCCATTCCCCTTCCCCCTACTCCCTCCCCCACCCCAGCCATGGCTCAATTGTTTCAAGTGAGTTGGCCCGGGGTGCTGAGGATGGCTTTATGGCTTCTGCCTCAGGAGCTAAAAATAGCTCAGTTGCCAAGCAGCAGAGCAACGGCCCCAGATGAGTAGAGCATCACTCCATAGGGGGCTTGCTGGGTGAATCCCAGTCAGAGTGCATGCGGGAGTCTGGCTCTCTGCCTTACCCTCCTCTCACTTAATAAAAAAGAAAAGAAAAGCTCTGAAACTAATAAACATTCTGCATTTGATTTCTCATTAACACATCTTTTATTTATTTATTTTTTTGACAGAGACAGAGAGAGAGAGAGGGACAGATAGGGACAGACAGGAATAGAGAGAGAGATGAGAAGCATAAAATCTTTGTTGCAGCACCTTAGTTGTTCATTGACAGCTTTCTCATATATGCCTAGACTGGGGGCTACAGCAAAGCAAGTGACCCCTTGCTCAAGCCAATGACCTTGGCTTTAAGCCAGTGACATTTGGGCTCAAGCCAGCAACCATAGGATCATGTCTCTGATCCCACACTCAAGCCAGCAACCCTGCACTCAAGCTGGTGAGCCTGTGCTCAAGATGGATGAGCCAGTGCTTAAGCTAGCAACCTCGGGGTTTCGAACCTGGGTCCTCTGCATCCCAGTGTGACACTCTATCCACTGCACCACTGTCTGCTCAGGTTCTCATTAACACATCTTGAGGAGTTTTCCATAAAGTTTTCACATCACCTTTGCCCTCTAAACCTCCCTAGGAGCCAGCCAGGTATTTTCTGAAGTGACAGAGAAAGACAAGTGATTCTGTCTCAGTGGTGGTGGTCTCCATCTGTCGCTTTCCAAGGCTTTGGAAAAGATGATACGCTGGTTTTGTTAATTACCTCCACGGGATCATGCCTCTCCGAAAGTGTAAATCGTTTGTAGACACTATTGCAGTTTGAAGTAGCAGTGGCAGCACCGTGGAATTAACAGCAGAGACGTGAGTTGCACAGCCTGTGCCTGTAAGCTCTGTGGGGACACACGTTCCTGGGTCTCACGGCACCCTGTCCTCCCTCCTCAAGAATGGCTGGTCTCTGGGGTTTGTTGCATGGGGCAGCAACATTGCTGCTGGCTTTCTGTAGGCAGAGAGAAAGTCTGCCCAAAGTGGGGAAGTGTAGCAAGCAAAGAAGGGTTTTCAGATTGACAGCAAAGGCGAGTTGAGTCACTAGGGTGCATCCAAGCTGGGAGACAATTTGGGGAGTGGAGCCAACATGCCGGCGTGTGTGGATCCTGAGCACTGCCAGTCAGCAGGATTCCCACGTCAGTGAAATGTTCTCCCAGCAGAGCGTGGCAGGGACTTCGACAGGACAGTGTCCTGGTTGTTCAGTAGCTTTCTCTTTAAGAGTTAGCATAGTTATATATGGAGATTGGCTTCTACAGTATTGGTAGTCCTTGAAATGCCAGCCAACATGCTTAGAAGAGACATCAGTCTTAATTCTGAATGTATCTTCTATAGATCATCCAAAGCCTTAGAACGCTGTATAGCACAGACAGGTCGAAACTTTGGATGCCATCTCTTATTACTATTTAAACATCGATATTGAATATTAATGTGATAGCATAGTAGCAGCAGGTATTGTATGGTAGTGGCTCACAACCATTTGTGGAGTGGGCGAACGACATAAGAAAGGTGACTAGCTCATTAAGAATACATCCCGAAGCCCTGACCGGGTACTCAGCTGGTTAGAGCATCATCCAGATGCGCCAAGGCTGCAGGTTCAATCCTCAGTCAGGGCATGTACAGGAATCAACCAGTGAATGCATAAATAAGTGGAACAACAACGCAGTGTTTCCCTTTTCTCTCTGTCTCTCTCTTTATCCCTCTCTCAAATCAATAAATTAAAAAAAAATTTTTTTTTTTAAAGAATACCTCCCGAGCAGCACTGTTCAGTAGAAGTTAGTGCAGTGATGGGTATGTTCTCTAACTGCTGTTTGATATGGTAGCCACACAGGGCTAGTGACCAGTTGAAATGTGGCTAATAGGACTGAGGAACTGAATTTTAGGATTTAATTTTTATTAGTTTAAATTTCAATGGCTGTATGTGTCTAGTGGCTAGTCTATTGGACAGAACAGTTCTAGAGGATCCATTTCATTAATATAACTAATGAAGAGTCAATTTTGTTCTTGGACAGTGAGTTCGGTAACCTCCCTGTACCCAGGGAGGCCTTCCACAGATGCTTGCAAAGTGCCCCGAAGCTAGAGAATGCCTCCGTCATCGTCTGTTTTGAGATGCACCCTAAAACATCAGGGGCATCAGGAAAAATGTTCGCAGCCCTGGTTCAGCAGCACCTGAGGAAGCCATGGGAGAACTCCTCCCTTCCTGCTTCCTGCGGGGACACGCCATCTCCCATCTTCGCTGTGTCCTTGGCGCCCACAGAGGCTCTCTGTGGCCATGCATAGCTCTACATCTCTCCTTGGGAAACTGACGGTTAGGTGTGCGGGGAGGCACTGAGGGTGGCAGCTACAGTCACTGTTATCCTCCTTCCGCCCACCCCTTCGGAGAACCGGGGAGTCAGAGGGGAATTCTTCTCTTCGGCCTGACTGCCCGAGCATGTCAGGGTCCAGCTGAACCCCAAGACGGGTCACCTTGAATGTTCTCAGTGCTGTTTATTGTCTCTTCAGCCCTTGTGCCTTTAGCAATTGAGGCCGATCCCCCCTACTTCTTAACCCCATTCTCCACCCTTGAGTCCAACAACACAGATAATTTATACAGTTTTTTCTTCAGATTTGACTCGAGTGTTTGAAATGCTGTTCTATCTGCCCTTGGCTTTATCTGCATTTAGTCTAGCCTTCCTGCCTTGAAGACAGCACATGAAATTCCCCCTGGCAAGTGCAGCTGTGAAATCCTCCCTGTGACATCTCCACGGGGGGGCTGCCCACGTCCAGGGCTGCCCCTCCCTGTCTCGGGGACGGCTGCAAAGTCTCTGAACAAAATTAATTTAAACCCGTTCAAACTTCAAATGTGATTCCAGCCTGTGTGTTTCCGAAGGAGAGGGAGTGTGACTGAGGAGTAATGCTTAGTGGGTTAGGGCGTGTCCGCTCTGGAAAAGCCCAAGCTTTCGGTTGGCCAGGGATGAAATATGCATATGTTGTTTTCCCAGAATTGGAAAAAAAAAAAAAGGCAAACTAATCATAATTAGAAAAGGAACCTATTTCTAAGAAGATAATTAGTGTCCTTACAAATAAACCTGGCAGAGATAGAAGCACATCTTTAAGCACTTTGCTGTCAGGGAAAGCACGGTCCTGACTCCTACATAGATCTTTGTGCTCCAGAGTATTGTCCACAGAGTCAGAAAACTCATGCGGACTTTGGCCCACAAACCAGGAGATGTTTCTGCCTGAATTATCTAATAGTTAAGACTCCAGCTTCTGTGTTTGAGGCCTTGCTCCCCAGAACATGGAAAGATTTTGCATGGTCCTCACGTTTGGGCTCCTGATCATGGTGTCCAGGGATCCTCTCCTTAGAATGACCAGGTGTCTTGGGCCGGGGAGGCTGTGCCCGTGGGCCCTGGCAAGCTCAGGCCCAAGTGAAAGCCAGGTGTGATGAGAACAGCAGCCACCCAGCAGTTACTCTGCTGTTGCTTACACTAAAGCAGTTCAGATACAACCACTCATTCCATGCCCGGAATGCAGTGAAGGAGACACTGTTGTTATCCCTGTGTGACAGCTGGGGACACGGAGGCACAGGGGTATTAAGTCATTGCCAAGGTGAGTGGGGCACAAAGAAAGAAGGATGTGGCTGGGAAAAGGGACACGGCGAGGAGAGAAAAGAGGTGGCCATGTGGGTGAGAAGTTGAAGCCACCAACAGGGCCTTGGGTGGCTCTCGGGAAAGGAGCGGAGCTCCAGGGTCACCCTCAGAGAAGTAGCAGGACCTGGGTGGCCAGACAACAGTGGATGAGTCCCAGGCCCGGTCGGACAGCAGAGTGGACAGACACATGGAAACACTCCAGCCAGAGAGGAAAAGGCCAGAATCTACACTTCTAGAGGGTGGACAAGGCAGGAAGGGGAGACTGTGCTGAGCTGGCTGCTGAGGGGGAGGGGCTGGCAGGTTTCAGGGGTCAGGGTGAGGTGGAGCTGGCTACCCCCATCGGACAACCCAGGTGGACCCTGCTTTCTCATCCAGGCCGTCAAGAAGCCCTGCTGCCACCTGGCCAGGCGGTGGCGCAGTGGATAGAGCATTGGACTGGGATGCCAAGGACCCAGGTTCGAGACCCCGAGGTCGCCAACTTGAGCGCGGGCTCATCTGGTTTGAGCAAAGCTCACCAGCTTGGACCCAAGGTCGCTGGCTTGAGCAAGGGGTTACTCGGTCTGCTGAAGGCCCACGGTCAAGGCACGTATGAGAAAGCAATCAATGAACAGCTAAGGTGTCACGATGCGCAACAAAAAACTAATGATTGATGCTTCTCATCTCTCTCCATTCCCGTCTGTCTGTCCCTGTCTATCCCTCTCTCTGACTCTTTCTCTCTGTCTCTGTAAAAAAAAAAAAAAAAAAAAAAAAAAAAAAATAGCCCTGCTGCCATCACTGGCCACCAAGGCTGCTGCCACCACCGCTCTCCTTGACCTCCCTTCGTCCCCCTGGCCCTGTCCTTGCTCTTCACTTCTTTTATTCTGCCCTCCCCCTGTCCTTGTCCCCTCCTCGCCCTCTGCTGGTGCCGCCTCACTCCGCTCTCCTCGTACTCCTCCTGCCCTGCCCTTGGCCCTGTCCTCGCTGTCCCCAACCCCGGCCCCTGCCCCTGCCCTGTCCTTGTCCCCTCCTCGCCCTCTGCTGGTGCCGCCTCACTCCGCTCTCCTCGTACTCCTCCTGCCCTGCCCTTGGCCTATCCTCGCCGGCCCCGGCCCCGGCCCCGGCCCTCACCCTGTCCTTGTCCCCTCCTCGCCTTCTGCTTGCGCCCGCCTCACTCTGCTCTCCTGGTACTCCTCCTGCCCTGCCCTTGGCCCTGTCCTCGCCGTCCCCATCTCCTGCCCTCACCCTCTCCTGACCCTGCAGTCCTCCCCCCTCCGGGACTGTCACCTTCATCCAGCCCACATTCAGATGTCTCCAGTTGTTTCAGAAATGTCGTTGACAGCAAGCTGTCCAAACCAGAATGCAGTCTAGCGACATGTGCTGCAGAAGGTGACCGTGTGCCCCTTCTCTTTTACTTAGAAGAGTCATTTTTTATGACCCTGACTGCTTGAAGTGAGCCTGGCCTCATATCCCGCCGAGTGTCCTGCTCTCTGAATTAGTGTGGCCAGTGCTTCGTGGCGACATTTCTCTTCCCTCTCTTAGCCTCTACTTCCTAGAAAGTGGAATTCTGTGCTAAGGCCTTGATGAGTTAGGTACTTAGGGCTGGACTGCATTCCAGGCAGTGTTGTGCCCCCTCCGTGGCACACAGGGTGGCATGCTATGCCCAGATGTCTCCGTTTCTACCCATTTAAAACATTATCTTCCTAGTGACACTCCCTAATACCCCAACCGCATCTAAATCCAAGTATCTTTCTGTATTTATACCACTGTTTTTGATGCCTAGCATAACCCACATGACTTTATTCATGCAAAGTATACATGTAAAAAAGATGTACCTATTTCCAGTGAAATCATGTAGAGACCTGTGTTTTATACAGACGTACTTTGGAAGCCATGGACACCGTGCCCGTGTGCAGGAGGTGATTGATCAGTGAAGGTTTCTGGGTGATGCCCAGTAATGCCAATGGTAATGAGGGAGAAGCTGCCGTTGTAGGCATCCCCAGGAACCTGCAGATTTGGGGGATCAAACAGCCCTGGGTGGAGGGAACGGGAAGGGAGGAAGGGTGAGGTAGGTCCAGGTGGTTCTAGTAGCCCCTCCTTCGGAACACCGCCGTCTCCAAGGACGTTGGCCCAGTGGTTACAGGCATGGCTTTTTCTCTGAGGAGCCCCACTGAGTGCATTTTCTCCCGTATCCATAGCATACCTCTGAGTAACCTTTTTAGTGCAGTATAGCACATGTACAGAACACGGTTCAGACTGTAAGGATATACAGAGCTCAGTGGAATTTCTCAAGGTGAGCAACCATGTACCCAGCACTCAGATCAAATAGAACATACAACCCCCCCCCGTTAAGGCCCCCCCCCCTTTGTCTCTCGCAGTCGCTGTATCCCCGGGGTGACCACAGCCCTGACAGGACACACCGCAGATTAGTTTTGAACTTTATTTTTTCCCATTGAGATGTAGTTGCCATATAATATGGTATTAATTTAAGTTATACAACATAATGATTTGATGTATGTGTATATTGTGAAATGATTACCACAATAAGTTCAGTTAACATTCATCACTGACCAAGGCTGCGAATCTTTTTCTTGTCATGAGAGCTTTTAAAATCTGCTCTCTTGGCAACATGCAAATGCACGTTACAACAGTGTTAACTCTAGTCAGCAGGCTGTACATTGCATCCCTAGAACCTCCTCGTCTTCCAAGTTTGCCCCTCTGACCACCGCCTCCCGTTTTCCCCCGCCCTCCACTGTAGGCAGCCGGCAAGCCCGTCTGTTTCCAGTAGTTTGGGTTTTTTAGCTTCCGCACGTAAGTGACATCGTACAGTTTGTCTTTCTCTGACTTATTTTACTTAGCATAGTGACCTCAGTGTCCATCCGTGTTGTCCTCAATGACAGGATTTCCTTCTTCTTTATGACTGAATAATATTCTATTGTAAGCACCACATTTCGGCTCACCGGGAAATGCTCTAACCAACGGAGCTATCTGGCCAGGGCTTTCTACCACATTTCTTTATCCATTAATCTGTCAATGAACACTTGGGTTGTTTCCATATCTTGACTGTCGCAGAAAAAACTTCAGTGAACATAGGTGTACAGAAACTTCTTTAGGATGGTGATTTCATTTCCTTGGATTTATGTGCAGAAGTGGGATTGCTGGATCATAAGGTAGTTCCATGTTTTTATTTTTTCAGGAATCTCCATACTGTTTTTCCATAATGGAAAAGCATCAGTTTACATTCCCACTAACAGTGCACGAGGGTTCCCTTTTCTCCACAGCCTCCCAACATTTGTTACCTCTTGTCTTTGTTATGATGTCATTCTAACAGATGTGAGGTGGTATGTCATTGTGGTTTTGAATTGTAGTTTTGAACTTGATATGGAGTATGGCTTTGCTGTCTTTGGCCTCTTTCGCTCATTATGTTTGTGAGATTCGTGCACTTTTTCACATATATTTTCAGATATTTCTTCTCATAGCTGCATACTATCCCTTGTGTGGATATATGTCACTTAATTCTCTTACAAGAATATACATTTTGCTCCATGTCGGAAGGCATGGCATCTACACAAATTTGGCCCTAAACCATCTCACTATGACCCCACTGAGATGCCAGCCAGGCAGGGAGTGCGGTGCACTGGTTAGAGAGCACCTCCTCCCTCCCAAGGCTGAGGACTTAGGCTGCTCATCGCCCACCCCAGCTCATGTGGCAGCACCTGGCACATTGCCATGGTAGCTCAATAAATGCCTGCTAGTTGTTGAAAGAGTATATGTAGGCTCTAGAATCAGACCACACTTGAGGTCTAAATTGGCCCTTCCATTCCTTTTGGATATGGATAAATGGCTTACCTTCCGCAGCCTCTGTTTTCTCAGCCACTAAGAGGGATTGGCACACTTTGGGGAGGACTCAGTGAGAAACCATGAGTTGCGCCTGGCCGAGTACCTCACACGCAAAGGCAGCGCCACAGAACATTTCTTCCCCATCTGGGCGATGGCACTGAACTTGCAGGCCGACCCTTCCCATAACTGAAGAGGAGGAGGTTACTCACCACTTCAAATTGTGAATGTGAGAAGGAAGGCAGCAAGCCTGCTCGCTCTTTTGATAACGTCAGCGGATTAGCCGCGGTGTGGTTGGGAAGCACCGTGGCTCCATCCCTGGGGATTGGTTGATCGGCGCTCACGTTGGCAGTGGGGTTAGAGGTCGGCATGACAGCATATGCAGTTACAGTCATGTAGCTGGTGTACACCATTCCTGGAACCAGGGTGGTGCCGTGAACACCGTACAGGGTCTGATGGGGAGAAGGGGCTTTCAGAGAGCCAGGGAAATCTGTCAGACCAGCACATCAGCCACCCAGTGTGGACAATTTAGTCCAACCTAGCTGGTCAAAAGGAGCACAGTAACAGTGTTCTCTAGACCACAGACATTTTGACTGCTTCTCATGGTGGGCGTGTTTCCGGCCAGTCTTTGGGAAGAATAGCACCTAGGGTGAGCCTGAAGGTTGGCTCTCTGGACGGCAACAGGGGGAAAGCTGTTGCCTCAAAGAATTTACCTCTTGGGATAATAGGGCAAATCTCCCTTTCCCACATCCTTCCTGTAAATCACAAGCGTGGAGTGTTAAGGTGGCCTTTAGCCAGAAGACTGACATCAAATATTTATATAATAC
Source organism: Saccopteryx bilineata (assembly GCF_036850765.1). Classification (NCBI taxonomy): domain Eukaryota; kingdom Metazoa; phylum Chordata; class Mammalia; order Chiroptera; family Emballonuridae; genus Saccopteryx; species Saccopteryx bilineata. The sequence continues at coordinate 32,823,618 of NC_089499.1, forward strand.
CAGAGCAAATAGCTCTCTGTGCACAGTAGGGAAGCTGCTTTACTTTTATAAAAAAAAAAAAAATGCAGTGATAATGGAGTGTTTTCCTTAGATGGAGGGTGATTTAACCTTTTATATCGGGAGCCTTCACTCTGGGATCTATTTATAGCCAGCTTGGTGCACATTACGGTGAGGCTGAGCCAGAGGGCAGTGAGGAGCCCGAGTGGACAGGGCCGTCAAAACAGAGGGCTATGTAAAAGCCCAGCTGTCTGCTCTCTCTGGTTCATTGACTTTTTTGCTGTTACCGATGACCAAATCTTGACAGCCATTCTGAACTTGCTGTGGAGTTAAGTAGGTGAATCAGCACTCCGGCTTCAAGAAGGCAGAGGGGTGGCTGGGCGGCTGCGAGCCAGACACTGGAGGAGGAGGAGGAGGCTGGGAAGTGAGGACCTGGCTTGTTCCTTCTTCACATCCCCAGGAGTGGCCCTGCCTCTCTGCACTGGCCGCACAGCCCTGTGACTCGGGAGGAAGAAGGGCGGCCAGGCTGGGGTGGGAAGGAAAGTCTGGATGGGTCGCAGGGTCGTCTTCTTCCCCTTCCAGACCTCAACTCTGCAGTCCAGTCCCATTGGCAGGCTAAATACCATCATCTCATTTGTGTCAAGTTGGGCTCGAATACTTAAAGCACGTGGTAGGCACATTTAAAAGGCTTGGAGGTTTTCCTCCGAGGAGATCTGTAGGCAGAGACTTTGGAAATTGGATGGAAACACAGTTTTGTAGCGGCCTCAAGGGAACTTGTGATATGAAAGTGTAATCCCAGAGGAATCGGTAAGTATCTTCTGGTCCCAGACGTCCCCATGTCAGGGCTTGGGAAAGCTTGATTGACGGGGGTTCGTTCATTCCACAGGCCGTACCTACTGCGGCCGGGGCTCCAGCTGGACCAGAGCTTTCACAGTGAGCTGGACTATGGTCCATGCTTGTCCCGGACCCCAAAAGACTTGTCATGTAGTCCAGCTGAAGAGCAGCCCTGTTCTTCCCTGGTCACCTCTGTAAAATGTCTCTTAGGAGGGCGTTGAGCAAACACTCAAGGGAAACTTGTTAGCAGAGCAGAGAGAGCAAGCTTGGGACTTTCGCTAAGGCTGTTTAATAACAGACTCTCAGGACAGGAAACAAATAAAAACTAGAGCATGGCAGTGATTAACCCACAAGGATCGTAACTGAAATGGAGTATTATCTTGTCAGATAGGAATAATGTCAGAAATTACGTTCACAGCCCTGGTTTGTTGAACTAGTCGGGTCCCTCTATCATTCCGGAGTAGTCGGGAATGTCCCTAAGCTTAGCAAAGTACACTAGTCTCATGTTTCTTAGATTTAGGTTGAGCATTCTATATATCAGTCAGTTACTGCTACGATGCCGTGTAACAAACCACTGCAGAACTCATTGGCTTAAAACAGGAATACTTTCTTCTCACATATTGCAACTCTGCTGAGGTGGTGTTCTCAGATGGGCTCACGCACAGGTCTGTGGGTCAGCTGACCTAAGCTAAGCTTCATTGGGGCAGCTCTCTTCCACCTGTCTTTCATCTTCCTGGAACCAGCCGGCTAGCTGGGGCATGTCCTCTCAGTGGTAGCAGAGACATAAGAGATCAGGCTCAGCCACACACACAAATGCTATTCAAGCTCCTGCTTGCATCACACCTGTTAATGTCTCATTAGGCAAGCAAGCCACATGGGTAAGCCCCTACTTAGCTGCTCTCCCCGACAGTCATCTTAGTCTTGATTTTATTCTCACGATTCTGGTACGTCAAGAGAAAGAGAGAATTAATTAGTCGCTTGTTCCTGTCCTTTACCCTTTCTAATGGTGTTTCAGTGTTTTCAACTTGATTTGTAAAAGTTTTGAAAATATAAAGAGTGTTAAGGTTAGCCATTTATTTATTCTTAAATGTTTATTTTCTTGATTTTAGGAAGAGAGGAAGGGAGATAGAGAGACAGACTGGAACATCTTTTTGTTTTTGGATGTGCCCTGACAGGGGATCGAACCAGCAACCTCTGCGCTTCGGGATGACGCTAACCAACCGAGCGATCAGGCCAGGGCTATTTATTTTTCTTGTTGCGGAACTTTTTAATTTGTTTATGAGGTCTGTTGGAAGACAGATGCTAGAGATTGTTGTAAGATTGTTGTGTATTTACATCTGTTGGTCTTTCTCTTTGTGTTCTGGAAAATGCTGGCAGTTCCTGAGCTCTGGTGTGATCCGTAGGACTTTCTGAATTTGTCTCCCCTCCCTTAAAAAAAAAAAAGCACATTATTATATGAATTGTCCTTTTAAATAAAAATAGTATATCATTAAACCTATTTTTCCATAACAAAATACCATCAGTGTGGGTTGGCTTAAACAATAGTTTATTTTCTCATAGTTCAGGAGACTAGAAGTCCATGATTAAGGTGCTGGCAAATTTGGTTTCTGGTGAGACCACTCTAGTGACTTGCAGCCAGCCAGCTACCTCTGTCTGTGTCCTCACATGGCCTCTCCTCAGTGCAAGGAGAGGGGAAGGGTCTGGTGTCTGTTCCACTTCTTAAAAGGACATTAGATGTGACAGATTAAGACCCACCCTGTGACCTCTGTTATTTCCCTAAAGGCCCCCCAGTTCCAAATACAGTCGCTTTGGAGGTTAGAGCTTCAACATATGATTGGGGTGGGGGGGATTAAGGCCATAACAGTCTAATTGAGCTGGGATTTGTAGAATAGAATCTAGGGACCGGGAGGGATTCTCTGTCCACCACCACATTTCACAGATGAGAGACCAAGTCCCTGAAAGGGGTCGCATCACTTCTCTCGGGAAAGCACAGACCCAACCCACCTGCTTCTAAGTCCAGTCTTCTTTCCCACAATCTCTAATCTAAATGAATCTAGGGCATCAGGAGTCATTAACAAAAAAAAAAAAAAGAGAGAGAGAGAGCGAGGCAGAAAGCTCTTCCCTTAATGTCTTCTTTTGGGGTAGGGACCCTGTTGCCCAAGGCAGTCTTGAATCATGCTGTATGTGTAATGTACATTTGTTAAATGTACAGAACTCACAATGCGGTACGTTGACTAAAGCAGTGCCCAAGGAAACGTTTTCAGTGGTAAATCATTTGGGAAAACTCCCCTCTTCCCCCAAATTCCATCTCTTGACAAGAGCTATCTAAAGCGTGAACTTCCAAGACTTGGCCCCTCTCGAGTGCGTCTGACGCACTGAGCTCTGGGGTGTTACATCTTTCTCCCCTTTAAGAAAAAGATCTCTCACCTAAATATAGTTTTCTTCTAAAAACTATCTCGAAGTGACTGTGTTCTGTCCTGAATAAGTTCTCCCCAGTGCCTCCTGATGTTGGAGCGTGAAAAGGAAGGTAAACGCATGAAATCAAATGGTGATTGCTAACAATGAAATTTGGGCTCATAAATCAAGGATATTATTCAGAACTGTGAGGTAAATTAGTCTCATTCACTCTGATGGGGCTAGACTCTATGGCTGTGTGTGTCTTCTTTAATTAACATGCTGAAAAGATGTTCTGATTGGGATTATTAATGAATGCAGTGAAAATTTTTGCTGCTTGTACAGCTTCTGCCACAGACAGTTTCCAGACCCCCCCCCCATCACCACCGCCTTTTTCTTTTTTTTTTTTCCACAGATTCCTTACACAGTTTGACAGATGGAGTATTCATCTTTGAAGCTGTTTCCACAGAAGATAGCAAAACCAGGCAGGGCTATGATGCTATTGTTGTCGAACAATGGACAGTCCTGGAAGTAAGTGTGGGATTGGCAGGGGTGCCTCTTTTGTCCGGACGGGGATTGTTTTATTCACTTGCGGGATCTGTCCGGGGCTGCTGCTCAGCTGTGGCTTTCCCCTGAAAGGCTGGTTGACCCGGGTAGACCCGGCAAGGACCCCTTCTGTCCTTTCATGCTCCTCCTTTCCCACGTTGGAGGATGGGGCCCGCGGTTCCCTTTCTGTAGGAAAAACACACACTGTGTGTCAGAACCTTCAGTGGAAAAAGATTCTTCTTTCATTTATTTGCATATAATTGAAAACTCATAAGGGACATAAATGAGGCAAATGCACAGTGTGTGGCTTCCGTTACAATAAGAGCAGCATCGTAATTGGAGCTAGAGCCTGTGGCTCCCTCTGCCAGGTATCCTCAGAAGAGACATGCCCCTATGCTCACTTATTCTTCACAATAAACCTATGAGGTAGGTACCGTGATTGCTGCTATTTTACAGATGAGAAAACTGAGGCACAGAGGGGTTAGGTCCCTGTCCTAATATTACTCATTAAGTGCTGAAGGATGTCTTTGAGAAATATTGATCCATTCATTTATGCCACCAAATTGCCATGGGCAGAGGAATGCCTCGAGCTCCATTTTTCTGGGACTTTGGAAGAGCTGGTTTATTTCGGAGACTCTTAGGTGTGTACTTTAGATGCATTTCTCCAGCTATGGAAGCCTGGACTCTTCCAGGGGTCCCCAAACTTTTTACACAGGGAGCCAGTTCACTGTCCCTCAGACGGTTGGAGGGCCGCCACATACAGTGTTCCTCTCACTGACCTGACCACCAATGAAAGAGATGCCCCTTCCAGAAGTGCGGCGGGGGGCCGGATAAATGGCCTCAGGGGGCCTCATGCAGCCCGCGGGCCATAGTTTGGGGACACCTGCTTAGGCTCTACTCTTGTCCACCCAGCGCATGGGCTGTACAGGGAGAAGCTGTTGGAACTCAGAGGCCTGATTCCTGAATGCCCTCCAGCAGGTCTGGGAGAGCAACGGGGTGGTGGTGTTCTGAGGGGCCCCTGCCAGACCCAGCGGTCTGTGCCTAAGTAAGACACGGGTCGATGCAGCTCTTTGCGAGGACTGTGGGGCCACGGGACCCACCGGGTAGCAGATGCCACACGCTCACCACGCCCTTGTGCCTTTGAGAAGTACAGCTGGGAGGTGAGTCTCTCACCTGGTGGCTGGGATGGGGCACCCCAAAGGCACTGTTCCTCAGGGCTGTTGGAGGCACGCAGGTGGGACAGCAACAGAGTACAAAGAAAAACCGCTCATCAGAAACAGGGATTCCAGAAGCACAGCTGCTCCGGGGCTGTGAGAGCCGGGCAGGGAGCCCCGAGGCACGTGTGTGTGTGGAGGAAAGTAGGGAATCAGGTGATGACCAGGTTTGCGATCAGGTTCCACCTGTTCCTCCCGCCCGCCTTCAGTCCCCGTGAGCCCCTAACTGGAAATGAGGTGCAAAGGAAGTGAGGCTCGGTTTAAAGTGCACAGTCCGGCAAGGGCAAGTCATAGCCCCTTCTCGGGATCCTAGACTTCCTCAGTTCTAAGACCGGGCAGTGCTGTCCACCCAGCCGCCACCTGTGGTAGAGCGGAGGCTCCCGGTGGTGGTGGAACGTGAAATAACAAGGGTAGCAGTCGAGGCTCTAGAGCAGGGGTAGTCAACCTGGTCCCTACCGCCCACTAGAGGGCGCTGCAGCTTTCATGGTGGGCGGTAGCAGAGCAACCAAAGTATAAAGAAAAAGATAGCTTTAACTATAGTAAGTTGTTATATAAACATTTATTCTGCCAAACTCAGCAAAAATCCAACATAAAGTACTTGGTAAGTAATTATTATTATATGCTTTAATTTGCTGTAACTCTGCTTTATAAATTTTATAAAGTAAAGTTACTTCCCTGCTTTATAAATCACCATTACTGTAGAACCGGTGGGCGGTTAGAAAATTTTGCTACTAACAGAGATACAAAAGTGGGCGGTAGGTATAAAAAGGTTGACTCCTCCTGCACTAGAGGATCCCTTTAAAACAGCTTGAGCGTGCAATTCAATCTTAACACTTGGTCACGCACGCCTGCACCAGAAACAGATGCAGTGTGGAGGCTGGTGCGCCACGGAGCTGCGTGTGAAACCCGTTGTCTGCGCGTGAAAACGGCTGTCAGGGGAGGGCACTGCGGTTCGGTGTCCTCGGGAAAGATGACTTGATGGGCAGTGATCCAAAGTCGGCTGGGAAGGTGGTTCTCAGAGGGTGCTCCCGGCACCGGCAGCATCGGCAGCACTGGGGAAGCTGTGACCAATGCGGAGTCTTGGTCCTCACCTGGATCTCCCGAATCTGACACTCTGGGGTTGGGACCCAGGGGTCTGTGTTTTCACAAGTGCTCTAGCGGGTTCCTATGCGCAGTTTTAAGAACCGGGTCTAAAAAAACAGCCTCGATGCCGCTCTCACCAGGCGCTTGTGTTAAAAGGGGGATGGAAGGAGTTTCCCAATGGTTTCTCTTCTTTAGCCTTTGAAACGACAGTGACCTTGATGTGTATCTGGAATGAATGAACACTGTGTAAAATGTTTGTGGCGGGTTGGGGGGGGGGGAGATATAAATAAGGTCATTTGTTTTTTTAATTCGAAGAGGTCATTTTTACGGGTTAAGACAGGGGTCGGGAACCTTTTTGGCTGAGAGAGCCATGAATGCCACATATTTTAAAATGTAACTTCGTGAGAGCCATACAACAACCCATGTACGTTCTGCATTATCCAATAAAAATTTGTTGTTGTCCCAGAGGACAACTGTGATTGGCTCCAGCCATCCACAACGATGAACATGAGTGGTAGGAAATGAATGGATTGTAATACATGAGAATGTTTTGTATTTTTAACATTATTTTTTTATTAAAAATTTGTCTGCGAGGCCCTGGCCGGTTGGCTCAGTGGTAGAGCGTTGGCCTGGCGTGCAGAAGTCCCGGGTTCGATTCCCGGCCAGGGCACACAGGAGAAGCGCCCATCTGCTTTTCCACCCCTCCCCCTCTCCTTCCTCTCTGTCTCTCTCTTCCCCTCCAGCAGCAGAGGCTCCATTGGAGCAAGGATGGCCCCGGCGCTGGGGATGGCTCCTCGGCCTCTGCCCCAGGCACTAGAGTGGCTCTGGTCGCAACAGAGCGACACCCCGGAGGGGCAGAGCATCGCCCCCTGGTGGGCGTGCCGGGTGGATCCCGGTCGGGCGCATGCGGGAGTCTGTCTGACTGTCTCTCCCCGTTTCCAGCTTCAGAAAAGTACCAAAAAAAAAAAAATTTGCGAGCCAGATGCAGCCATAAAAAGAGCCATATCTGGCTCACAAGCCATAGGTTCCTGAGCCCTGGGTTAAGAAGTTAGATCAGAAAAGATTAACATTTATTCAGGAACTTTTCTTGGGGTTGCAGGTTGGTTTTCATTAGGTTTGTCAATCTTATTTCTTAGTTGTTTGAACTTTTCCTTCTTGACCTCTTATATGTCTGTGCATTAATCTATTTGGTGATACTAGGTCTGGATATTGTCCTCATTGTTCCCTGTCCCCAACCCCATTAACACACACACACACACACACACACTCACTCTCCAGGAATGCTTTGGTTTTTACCCCAGGAATCTGGAAAAGAACTAGGATTTTAGAGACCTGTGATTGATAAGCCCCGTGGTATGCACCGGCTTACAAAACCTATTCTGCGTGTCTCTTCCCAACTTTACATTCGATGATGAATTCAGTCAGACGGGTAGCTTGAAAGTGGCAAACACTAGAAATTAGGGTGCTTCCCCCTGGAGAGCCAGATGTAATGGCTTACTTACCAGCACACCACCGGTGGCTGGGCCTTCATTTTAGCACATTTCAGAGTTTAATTACGGTTGTGGTTGGCATCCAGTTAGGCAGAAACAGATTTTCTTAATTTTCACAGCAGCAGTGACAAATGGGTTGATAGTTTTGGTGCTGTCCGCCCGTTTTCCCTGCTCAGGTCTTCAGATTTGCTCTGCCCTCCAGTGTCTGTGGAGCATCCCCAAATTTTCCACAGTGGAAGGAGACAGCAGTCCCTTTTAGCAGCATCAGCTTCTCAAGGGAAAACGGAAAGTAGATCTCTCTGGGGCAGACTATACCCCTATGGATATAGGCAAGCCTTCAGGAATCAGCTCAAAGGTCACCTCCTCCAGGAAGCCTCTCAGACACCTTCAGGTTTAAAGACCCTTCCTCTGTGTTCCCATAATCCTCTGCACATAAGCCTATTGGGCTTCTATTTATGCTCATTTTTTATTTATCCACTTTTCTCTCTTCACTCTGAGTTTCTTGGCGTAGGGATATTCATCTTTGTTCTCCAAGACCCTCCCCCCCCAATAATAACTTCCTGAATTGGGCTGCAAGCCTTTTGGTTCAGCCCGAGGGTAGACCAACATTCTCAAATTGAACTGGTACCAGAATGACCTGGAGGGCTTTCTGAAACAGACAGCTCCCAGGCTCTGCCCGCAGAGTTCCTGTTCAGCCCACTTTGAATCAGCCTTGGAGGAACCGCATGTTTCAGCACTGCCCGGAAGTGTCCAGTCCAGGGCAGGCTTGCCCACGCTCGGCTCGTTGAAGAGACTCCATCAGACCCCCTCTGCTGACCCACAGACAGCCGTCTTCTGCATGCCCCTCCAGGGGTGGCTGTTGGTCCAGCTCCCTCACCTGCCACACTCAAAGTCTAGCTACTTCCTCTCTTCCTACCCTTTTGGGGTTTATTACTTTATTTTATTTGTTTTAGAGAGAAGAGAAAGAGGAAGATCTTTCTCTTTATTTTAGAGAGAAGAAAAAAAGAGAGCAAGTGAAACACTGATTTGTTGTTCGACTTATTTATGTGTCCATTGGTTGATTCTTGTATGTGCTCTGACCAGGGATTGAACCCACAACCTTGGTGTATCGGGATAACACTGTAACCAACTGAGCTACCTGGCCAGGGGTCCCACTCTTTTGGCTTTGGAAAAGAGCTTTCCTGTTCAAACCCTGGGCAGGTTCCTCTTAGCTTGTTGTTGACCCTGCTTTTCTGGCAACCGCCGTCCTGCCGGGCTTGCCCGTGCGCTCTTCAGCTGTGACCACTAAACAGCTGTGAGCAGCTGTCTCTCTTTTATCATGGTTGGCACGGACTTGTCGCTCTCCTACCTCTTTACTCCTGTGGGTATTAATATGCTCAGCTGTGTGTGCAGAGGTGCCATTCCAGTTCAGCTTCCTTCTCTGTACACACATACACACACACGCATGCACATGCACACTCACACAAGAAGACCTACCTCGCTCTTCACGGCTCTGCAAATTGTGGTATATGTTGGAGAGAGAATATAGATTGTAGAGTCTGACCGGTGTGCATCCTAGTTTCACACACTCCCCACTGAGGAGCTGAGTGTGTGAAAAGTATATCACGCCCTCTTTGTTATTCCGTTTTTCAAGAGTGTACATGGGGACACTGGTAACAACCTCTTAAAGTTGGTGAGATTTGAAAGAGATATAAATACATTTAAAAAGATGGCATGTGAACATTGTACTTGGCATACAATAAGTTAGGGCCACTTTCTTTTATCAGTCACCTGGTATGATCGGTTAGATCCTCTCCCTCTTGCCTTGACCTTGTTCTGAAAGCACAGAGGAGGTCGGGCTAGGGCAAGTGTGAAGTCAAATGCAAATAATTGTGTTCTTCTCAGTTTGGAACTCTACGGCCCCAGATTAAAAGCAGTTGTGAGTAGGATAAAAGTCCATCCAAAGGGCATTTATAATGGGTGTTATGTTTACATTCGTTGCGTTTACAATCTAGAGTGTGAGCAGAAAGGATAGTTCCTGGGAAGGGAAGGGAAATACTACAGGGGTGACTAGGTCAGGAGTCACAGACCCTCTTCTCTGTGCGTGGGCACGCCCTTCTGCCTGAGAGCCCCGCAGTTGGTGGATGCCACCGGGGCCCTTGAGCCACAGAGCGTTCTCCATCTCTGTCCCCTTGAATGCCTCCTAGCTCATCAGTGCTTCTTACAAACTGTGCTTCCAGAACTGCGAATAAGTCAGCAGCAAAGGCATTTTTTGTTGTTGTTGTTGTTGGGTTTTTTTGTATTTTTCTGAAGCTGGAAACGGGGAGAGACAGTCAGACAGACTCCCGCATGCGCCCCACCAGGATCCACCCGGCACGCCCACCAGGGGTGAAGCTCTGCCCACCAGGGGATGATGCTCTGCCCCTCCGGGGCATCGCTCTGCCGCGACCAGAGCCACTCTAGCGCCTGGGGCAGAGGCCAAGGAGCCATCCCCAGCGCCCGGGCCATCTCTGCTCCAATGGAGCCTAGCTGCGGGAGGGGAAGAGAGAGACAGAGAGGAAGGAGGGGGGGTGGAGAAGCAAATGGGCGCTTCTCCTGTGTGCCCTGGCCGGGAATCTAACCCCGGTCCCCCGCACGCCAGGTCAACACTCTACCACTGAGCCAACCGGCCAGGGCCTGTTGAGACATTTTTGATCACGATTATATCACCTTACATTGGGAGGGATCATCCCAGTTTTGGTTTCTCGAAAGGTTTCGTGTGTTGGGTGGCGCCTGTCCTATCCAATGTCAAACAGACTGGGTGGGGGGCACGACCTTTGGCATGCTGTGGGCGTCTCTCCTCCAATCCCTAATGCCACCCAAACCCCTCTGCAGAGGTTACTGATGGCCCTTCTCTTCCATGTAACATGTCACCCTCTTATTCCTGAAGGACTCAGGAGAGGTTTGGTAAGATGCATTTCTGTAATTGTTGAAGTTCTTGCTGGGGCATGCCTCCAATCCCACCTGTCCCGTAACCTGGTCCAACAACGCATTGTTAGGTTTTACTTGTTCTTCGTCAGCTTCTGCGGGCTGCTGGGGTCAATCTTTTATTTCCAAGACCTTCCAACCATCTCTTTTAACAACCTACACTTGGATCTGCCACGGAGTCACTTCCATTTCTTTGGTATCTAGAATTCACCACCACCTGCTCTGACAAGGGTGCCAATATTTGTTCTTTTTAAACCATCTGGCTTTTTTTTTCATTGCCACAGTTTCCCCAAGATAATTATTGATATTTTGGTTGTGAAATCATAGCCTTTTGTGCCAAAGACAGGAGTGCTCTGCTTTCTTCCTGTGATATGGAAGCTTTTCCTGAGAGTGACCACCGCTGTGGAAGGATGGGGTTTGAAGGCTCAACTCTGTGGAGAATGTAACTCCACTTCTTTACTGGCCCAGAGCCAATCACAGCGCAGGTGAGGTCTGTGAGCTGCTCAGGGTCCCCATCAATCATTCTAGCCGCTCTCTCAGGGCTTTTACTTTGATCAGATTCCTTGTGTCCCACCTCGGTTTTGATAGTGACCCACCAATGTGCTGAACGGTAAGGCTGAGCACTTTGTCCTTCAGATGTACTTCATTTAGGTTTGATGCATTCAAGTTGGAGGTCTGCTTTGGAAAGCAGGTAGCCAACCTCTATTAAAAAACTTTTTAAGTGCCTGTCCTACCCATGACTCAGCAGATTCACACCTCAGGCCCCTCTCCTAGAGAAACACTCTTTGTCACACGAAGGCATATACTAGGACACCATTTCAGTGTTAGTAGTAATAGAAAGAAAGGAAGCGTGGTCCATATCCATCCACAGGAGAATGGTTACATAAAGGACGGTACAATCTTATCAGGGATGCAGCCGTTCTGTATATTCTGGTGTGTTTGGAGAGATGGACCGGAATGGGGGACAGCAGACAAAAGCCTGGGCAGAGGCCCCAAGGGGAGAGAATAGGGGAGTGGTTGTGGATGTTGGTTAGGATGCTTTTTACTGTCGATAGAATATCCAACTAGAGAAGTGGCTGAAACAGTAAGGATTTTTTATCTTACCTTGCTGAGGAGGAAGTCTGGAGGAAGGTGGAGTGGTTGCAGAGTCAGCTTTCTCAACAGCTTGAAGACATCATCAGGGGCCACGTGCTGTCGCCTCCCTGCATTCTGGCTCTCAGCTTGTCTGCCAGGTCCCTCCTCATGATCCTAGGCCCAGGGTGGCTGCAAAAGTCTCATGTGAACATGATGACAGCTGAGAAGAACAGAGTCCCTTTCCTGCCGTGTACCCCCCCCCCTTTTTTTTTAAAGCAAGTAACGCCTTTACCAGAAACTTCCAAGCAGAGTTTTCCTGGAGCCCCATTGGCCAGGGCTGGGTCACAGACCCATGTCAACTGTCAAGCATTGGGGTTAACTGGGGCTGGAGAGGGTGTCAGCTAGGAAGGGGGACCTCGGCTGCCAACTAGCTGGTGGCTTTGGCAGCCAAGAGTGTTTGCACTGAGTGGGGCTAGGACGGCAGAGGATGCTTCCAGGGGTATTTTAAAGAATACCTCTAACTTGGTGACAACTCAGATAGTGGGATGATGAAAGGAAGGATTTGACCTTTAATCTCTGTCGGCACTTGATTCTTCTGTAAACTCAATTGTCCTGTTCCTTCAAACACCCATATTTCACTTCCTGTACAAAATTTAGTTATATGAATGAATTGGACCTTTTTAAAAACTTAACAAATAAATACTGAGTTCCTACTGTGTGTCAGCCACTGTGAAAACATGATGAATGGAGGAAATTCGGGCAGGAAGGATTGATTTCTTTAACTGGGGGGAAGAAGTGCAGTCATTAGAAATGAATGCACACCCTCTGGCCTTTCCACACCCATAAATAATTTCTCTTCATTGTCAAGCTTCCTGAGGGGTGGCGTTAGGCCCTAAATCACCAGGAACTTTAGAAAGCTGATGAGAGGAAGAGGCAAGTGTGTGTTCTGGTGAAGAACATGGAGCATGTTAATTACATTTAGAGCTTTGCTGCAAAGGAAGAGAGGGTGAAAGAAATTGTAACATTTTCAGAATCTTGTGACAAATGCATTTTTTTAAATAGTGTGCTTTAAGAACCTACAGTGTGTACCACAGAATGATAAGGAGTCAACTCTCAATGTGATGAGAAGGGCTTGATCTTTAAGTTTTTCCAGTGTGTTTGAGATTATAACAGTGGGAGGCGATGCTATATGTAAGCGCTTTAAACACATGCACACGAATTTATTTTACCGTTTCTATAGGTCAGAAGTTCAGGTGGGCTCAACCAGGTCCTTTGTTTAGGGTTTCAGAAGGCTGAAACCAGGGGTGAACAGGGCTGCATTCCTTATTGGAGGCTCTGGGGGAAGAATCGACTCCCAATTTCATGTAGGTTATTGGCCAAATTCAGTTCCTCCTGGTTGTAGACCTGGTTGTGTTTGTTTCTTGTTGTCTGCCAGCCCGGGGCTGGTCTTTGCTCCTGGGAACTGCCTGCATTTCTTCTCGCTTTCCGTGAGGGCCCCTTATCAGAACTGCTTAAGTGCAGAGACAGTCTGGGAGCCACAGAGGAGGGCAGGGCAAATGGTTCTTCAGAAAGAACTTAGTATATTAAATCAGTGAGTATAAAATGTTGACAGGTATTCTTGTAGTGGTCATTCCTTGTCTTTCTTTGGAATTTGTTCATTTTTGTATTCATTGGCCAAGAATTTTAGTAAAACCAAAGGAAGGGCCTCTACGTGGTTGAAGAGCTCCACTTAGCAAAGTCACGCTTTGACTGGAGGGAGGTCTTTGTTCATAGTGCCTGTGATGCCATCCTTGTGTCCTGCTTCACGTCATTTCTCAGTGGCTTGTGCAGAGATGTAGAGGGTGGTGGACTTGTGGGAGACCCAGAGCTGGGAGGCCACGGGCTGTGCAGAGTGACTATCGGGATCTAAAGAACAAGGCTGCTCTTGGGCTCCACAAAGGCATTCTAGCTGGGCATGGGGGGCAGAGAACCGGGGCATGTTTGCGAGTGGGGAACTGGGAAGATTCTGAACAACCCACGCACACCAATGTCAACAAAATCTCTCCTTGAGTCCACCTGTTTTTACATGGTGAGTTTCTAAATTAGATGACAGTTGATGTTTGTGGAAAGCACCCCACTCTTTTTTAAAAAGATAAAGAAACAGAAGCCTTGAAAATTTCTTACCTAATCCAACTCCTTTTTTTTTAATAGATTTCCTTGACTTCTTAAACCCTTTCCAATCTCATTATCTATTAGGTTAGCAATGTTGAATCAAAACCAGCCCAATAAAATGTAATAAGGATACATTTAAGTATCAGAAAAGTCCATTGCTGCCTGACCAGGTGGTGGTTCAGTGGCCAGAGTGTTGGCCTTGGACACTGAGGACCCAGGTTTGAAACCCCTAGGTCATTGGCTTGAGCGCAGGTCACTGGCTTGAGCATGGGATCATAGACATGACCCTATGGTTGCTGACTAGAGCCCAAAGGTCGCTGGCTTGAGCCCAAGGTCTCTGGCTTGAGCAAGGGGTTCCTGGCTTAGATGGAGTACCCATGTCAAGAAACATATGAGGCCTGACCTGTGGTGGCACAGTGGATAAAGCGTCGACCTGGAAATGCTGAGGTCGCCGGTTCGAAACCCTGGGTTTGCCTGGTCAAGGCACATGTGGGAGTTGATGCTTCCAGCTCCTCCCCACCTTCTCTCTCTGTCTCTCTCTCTCCCTTTCTCTCTCCTCTCTAAAATGAATAAATAAAAGAAAACCCCAAAAAATAAAAAAAAAGAGCACCTGTTAAAAAAAAAAAAAAAAAAAAAGAAACATATGAGAAAGCAATCAATGAACAACTGAAGTGCCGCAACTACGGGTTGATGTTTTTCATCTCTTTCCCTCCTGTCTCTGTCCCTCTCTCTCTCTCTCTTGCTAAAAAAAACCAAAAAAAGCCAATTGTGTATAAGTTCAAAAAATATCAATAATATGGAACAGAGAATAGCTTATTAGATAGCAATTCTAATGGAAAACAATTTAATACAGGTCACCAGTATACCTACTACTCCCCTCCAAGTGCTCCAAGGCCCTAAATGCCCTCGGGCCCAGGCCATGACCAAGTGGGGTTTTCTAGATCACACCCTCTGTTCCTCTGTTCCTCCATTCTTGTTCTCTCCCCTCTGCTCAGCCCCTTATCTGCCTCAAGTCTTCACCTTGAAGATCCTTACCTTTCCTGGCCCAGCTCTTTGTAGAGTCCCCTTTGATACCATGAGCCTGATTTGTTCTCCCTTTGCTTTGGCACTTAGCGTATTCCACCTTACCTGAGAGTTATTTAATTTCTTAAATTGCTGTGCAAACAAACTCCTTGAGTCAAGGACTAGCTATTTCTAATATTCATGCTCCCTTCATCCAAATTAACCTCTTTGTGTGACAAGTTTTCTGCAAACATTGGTTGAGAATATGGAACACTACGAGGTTATTACAACTTACAAGAGATAACTGACCGTATAAAAAATGCACCCTCTGTTCTTCAGTCTGGTGCCAGCCGACTTGGAATATTATGCCCTACCACAACTGTCATATTTGATGAGCACCATATTTGAGGGACAGTAATAGAGGATACATACACATGGAAATGGTTGAAAACAATAGGGCAGGTTTGTGTTGGAGGAGGAAAGAACAAGGACACTCATACAGCTGGTTCCATGCCTTTGGTAGACCCTGTTTTCCGTGATTACAGAGGAAAACCTAGGTCCCTCTGGAGAGCTCATTTGGAACCATTCAGCAGTGGAAGGTGCTGGATGGAGCCTGTAGCTGTCACCTCCCAGGTAGTCGATTCAGATAGCGTGTGATTCAGCTCTTCAGTCACTATCTCAGGAGTGAAATAGGTGGTCTTCCTGCTTCGGGCAGAAGGCACTGGAGCAGTGGTTCACAAACCTTGTTCATGATCAGAATCACATGGGGACTTATTAAAAATACGCATTCCCAGGTACCACCCTTGGAGATCCAGTGTCTGTAGGCCTGGGAGTGGAAATTAGGGACCTGCTTATAAAAAAAAAAAAAAATCAGCCAGCCTAAGAACGCCCGGACTGGAAGACCACCATGATCCCTTCCAGGTTTAATAATCTGGACGTGCCGTGGACCGTTTCTTCTCAGTGGCTTCTTTGAGGCAGAATTCTTCAACATCCTGTTTAGATAAGGTGGAAGGAAGTGTCTCTTTGTTTTTGTCAGTTGGCAAATTTGACTTAAGACTGTTCAAGAGCTAGTCTCATGAGGCCAAGAGGTCTGTTCTTTTTACAAAAATGATGCATGGACAGTTCCTCAAAATGTTTAACATAGACAGTTACCCTGCGCCCCCGCGATTCCACCCCTAGCCATATGGTTGACCCTTGAGCAACATGGGTTTGAACTATTTGGGTCCATTTATACACAGGTTTTTTTTTCTTTCAATAAATACTATAAATATATTTTATTTTCCTTATGATCTTAATAACATTTTCTTTTCTCTAGCTGCTTTTATTATAAGACTACCATATATAATACATACAACATACAAAATATGTTGTAATTGACTGTTTATGTTATTGGCACGGCTTCCACTCAACAGTAAGTTATTAATGTTAAGTTTTGGGTAAGTCAGAGGTTAAACTTGGATTTTTCAACTGTGTGAAGGGTCAGTATTCCTAACCTCCCACGCTGTTCTGTATATCTGAGAGAAGTGTAAACATAAAAACCTATACCTGAATCACCATAGCATCATTATTCATAGTATCCAAAGAGTGGAGACAATCTAGATGTCCATCAAATGGTCAGCAAATAAACAACCATGATATATCCATACAGTGAAACATTATTTGGCAGCAAAAAGGAATAAAGTACTGCCCAGGTGAACCTTGAAAACTTCCTAAAGTGAAAGAAGCCAGTCACAAAAGACCACATTTATATGAAATGTCTAGATTAGGCAAATCTTTAGAAATAGGAAGTAAGTTGGCAGTAGGGAGAGGAGAGTGACTGCTAATGGGTATAAGAATTTGGGGAAGGTGATGAAAATATTCTAAATTTAGACTGTGGTGATGGTTGCACAACTCAGTGACTATATTAAAAACCATTGTATTCTATACTTTAAATGGGTGAAATTTTAGATACTTCAATTATATCTCAATAGGGATGTTTTTAAAAAGTGATACATGTAATTGAAGATAGATTAGAAAACACAAATAAGGAAAAGAAAGAAAACTTATCTTACTCTTATTACTGAGAAAATAGCCACATAACAACCTAACATCTTCATGTATATTTTTTGTATATAGTCTGTGTACATTGCATATTTTTTACAAAAATGGGATCATACTATTCTGTTTCATCCCTTTCAATGGCTGTAGAGTATTTCAGTATATGAGCAATTATATCTTAATTTATTTCATTAGTTTTCTATTAATAGATTTTATTTTTTTATTGATGGATTTTAGATGATTTCCATGTTCTTGCTCTTATAAACCCTAAATATTCTGCCTGACCTGTGGTGGCACAGTGGATAAAGCATTGACCTGGAAATGCTGAGGTTGCCGGTTCGAAACCCTGGGTTTGCCTGTTCAAGGCACATATGGGAGTTGATGCTTCCAGCTCCTCCCCCCTTCTCTCTTTCTGTCTCTCCTCTCTCTCTCTCTCCCTCTGTCTCTCCCTCTCCTCTCTAAACAAATGAATAAATAAAAAAAATTAAAAAATAAAAATAAAAAAATAAACCCTAAATATTCTTTAGCTTGGTTATTGTACTTCATATCATTTTTTGATTTAAAGGTTCATGCATTTTTAAGCTATATAATCCCATCAAAACAAAGTTTACTTTGGATATCACTGTGATGATTCTTGATGCTGTTCAGAAGGAAGCATTGGCAGGAAGGTGAGGAATGGGATCATCACAAAAACATTAACCTATTTGAAACTTATCTGGACCACAGGATTCTGCAGAGTCACCTTCCCAGATGAGGACAGTGTCACCTTGAAAAAGCAGATCGACTTGTCCTTATTAAGTGGTAGTTGGATGTTTTGTGTTACAGTCTATATCAGTTAGTTTTGCTATATAATACCATTCTTCATAGCCTTAAATATCCATTTATTTAGCTCATAATTCTTTGGGTTAGCTGAAAAGTTGCTTTACACCGACGTGGATCGCTCCTGGGCTCTCTCATGCGGTAGCTGATGGCTGGATGAGCCAGAGTGACTTCGCTCACATGGCTGGCTGTTGACCAGGACACAGGGCCTTGCGTGTCTTAACATTCAGTGGGCTAGCCCAGGCTCCCTCACGGATGGCAGTCAGGGTTTCCAGGAGCCCCAGTGAGCTAGCTTATTTTATGCCTCAGTTTGCATCATGTTTGTTAATCTCCCATTGACCAACGAAAGTCACAAAACCAAGCTCAGATGGAAGAGGTGGAGAAATAGATACTCTCTCTTGAGAGGACAATCTGTAACACCTTGCATAGGCACAGATGCAGGGAGTGGATGAATCTGGGTATGGGCAGTTTAGTGACTTAGCAATCTTTGCTAAAACATAAAACAGCCTTAGTAGCTGACAACCAGCATATGTCCCTGTGCATTTCATTCTCATACATGAAAATAGTTTCGATTTCCACATACGGAATCCTCCCAAGAATGGTATCACATTATCCTAGCCGATTAACTCATATTTTGAATGGTAAACTTTTGTCTCATCAACATTGGATGTGAGTTACAGCAATGTTGGTAAGACTGAGGATATGAGACGTTGGGGTGGCAGAAACTACCCCAGAAATGCAGGAACAGGGGCGTTCATTCATTCACTTGACAACTAGTTATTGAGCCCTCATTTTGTGCCAAGCACTTCTCTAGAAGCTGAGGATTCATTGGCAATAAGGTGAACTCCTTGCCTTTATGGAGATTGCATTCCAGTGAAGGAGAAAGCAATAAATACGATGAAGCAGTAGGCCAGAAACAGAAGGGAATTTTCTAGAAGACCTCAAGTAGAGTTGGCCAATCTCCCTGACACCATTTTAATTTTCTTGACTTTGGTTTTCCCTTTATCAGCTCGTCCTTGGGTGGGTCACAGTCCCGATGCTGACGGAAACCCCAGCATGCATCTGTTACAGGCTCTGGTGGATTTATCTCTATCTAGACTGTCTAGCGCAGCAATTTTCAACCGGTGTGCCACATGCAACACCTGACTATTTAGGCAGGGGCACTGACCTCTTTCCCCTTAGATGGCCAAATAAAATAATGACAACAGCCAACACAGTAATAATAGCCATTCGGTGTGAATGAATCAAAAATTATCCCCCCCCCTATTTTTTGTCAGATCGGCAAAAAATATATTTTTTTGGTGTGCTGCAGAATTTTAGTAATTAGTCATTTGTCATGAGATTAAAAGGGAAAAAAAAAGTTTGAAAATTGCTCCTGTAGCAGACCAGGGAGCCAGAGAGAAATAGAAGGACTCGAGGTGATGGGGTACCCAACATGGTGACATGCTTTGAAGGTTGCCTATTCCTGTTGGCGGCTCCCAGCATCTCAGAAGCCCTATTGGAAGCACACTAACCAGGAGCAGGGTCCTCTGAGGACAAGCTGTGGGATCAGTGCAACATCATTTGGCTTGAGGGAGAGGGGAGCAGGAGGACAGAGGGCTGAGTTAGAATCACGGTAACCATAGCAACAAGACGCTGACAACTGGGTCACAGTGAGGAGAATATTGACTGAAGACAATATTGACCAAATGCCAGGGCGGGGCTGTGGCACCTGCAATTTACCAGGCAGAGCAAGTCAGGGAGAGAAAATCGAGCATCCCACAGAGTCGCA
The DNA here is from genome assembly GCF_036850765.1 of Saccopteryx bilineata. Lineage (NCBI taxonomy): Eukaryota > Metazoa > Chordata > Mammalia > Chiroptera > Emballonuridae > Saccopteryx > Saccopteryx bilineata. The sequence continues at coordinate 32,842,976 of NC_089499.1, forward strand.
ATTCTTAACCCACGTTCTTTTCAGAACAGGCCTGAGGCTGATACAGCCTAGCACAGCACTTGGAGCGGCTCTGTTTGCTGCTAGCTTGCGTGGTGACAGTGGCATAACCCTTTAACTGCCGTGTTCTCTCCTCTGTTAAGATTCTGAACCCACCTTTGTTCAGAGACGTCTCTTCTGGGTTGGCATTTTTATGATTATTGGCAAGGTGTCAGGAATCTACTGTGGCTGACGGTGGGGCACTTTGATGTAGTTTTAAGTCCTAGAGTTTTTGCTGACAAACTTCCAGTCCCCTACTCCAAAGTAAACACCTTTATTTATACTGTGAGAAAGCTCTTTTGAAATCCTCTCATTTCTAGGTCGTAGGTAAAGTGAAAAATAAATAAGAAGAAAGAAAAGTTGGACATATGCTCCTTCGTCATCCCCAGTTACCTAAGGAGAAAGTCATCAAGTGGCAAATCCTATTGACTCCAGAAAGCCTCCTTTCCTCCCTCATCAAAGCAAGGGGGAGGGGCTTGGCCAGTCCCTGGATGGAGAAAATGTATCGAGTTTAATTGTTATCAAACAAAGCTGTTTCCAAGCCTGCCGGGCAGGACGCGCTCACCCCGATGCATGCAGTTTGTATAAAATGTCAGCTTCTGGAGGATGTAAGCCCCGTGCTATCTCAGTATGAGGTCCCCGCTGAGCAGCAGACAGGATGTAGCAGTTTGGAGTTGTTTTAACTGTTTGCACGCAGAGCTGCAGAAGCTCCGGTCCCTGTTAGTGGTCAGAGTATGCCGCAGCCCTCACTCCCTGCACCTCCAAAAAAGTCCTGCCTTACCGCCTCCAGCGTAACCTGAGCCCCGTATTGTAACACACCTCTCTGGCGGGTCTCATTTCGCCCAGGCAGGTGCATGTCAGCAGACAGGTCTGGTAATATGTTTTCCATGCTCTCCCGTCCCTCCCCCCAACGCCTTTCCCTTTCCCACCTTTCGAGTATATGACTTCAGAGGCACTGCACCTACCAAGACCAAGTCCCCCCCCACCCCACCCTTTCCTAGAATCCAGGAGAAGGTTATCTTACGTGTGCAGGTTTGCTTTCCCTGCCAGCTTGCTGTGCGTGGTCCTTGAGGAGAAGCCAGGGCAGCGTTCGAGCTAGGACGCCCTTCCCTGGTGTGGGGTTTTATCTGTCCCTCCCAGGGCATGCTGGTGGCGGTGCTGGGCCTCACCGTAGGTCATCATAAATTAGACTTTAGGGTTCCAGGCGTAATTCAGAGTCACAGTACATCTGGCACGGAGGAAATGAGGTTCCAGTGTGCCAGCTTCGAGTGTGAAGAAAAATTAGCGACACAGAATTCCATTCAGTAGTGACTATTACATTTTATTTCACTCCAATCAGACAAGGTGACTTTCGCTAGGATTTTCCTCCAAAAGGATTTGCCTGGGCATTCGGTTCTTCCCAGAATAATAATAGTATATCAGCTTCTTCTGTGGCATAAAACACCCCCAAAGCTTAGTGAATTAAAATAACAAGCTATATTGTTGCTAGTGATAGGCCAGCTGGGTGATTCTGCTAGCTGGCCTCGGCTCGACTGATCTCAGCTAAGCTCCCTCAGGCTGCTGCCGTGGCTGATGGGCTAACTGGCGGCTCTCTGGCCCAAGATGGCGTCTCTCACATCTGCTAGTTGGGGCCACATGTGTCTCATCATCCAACAGGCTAGCCTGGGCTTGTCCTCTGATTGCATAGGCAAGTGGAAGCAGCCAGGTCCCTGGAGACCTAGGTCCAGAGGTCCCGTAATGTCACGTCTGTTCATGCTGTTGGTCAGAGCAAGTCACAAGAGCAGCCTGGACTCTCCCTCTTCAGGGGTGGAATGGCAGTATTATGTTGTGAAGAGGCCTGGATACAGGGAGGTAATCACTGAGGCCATTTTTTCAGACAGTGCCTCTCAACTAATAGCACTATTATTATTTTGGTGGGCTCTCACAGGGCTACAGAGTTCGTTGCCTGGCTTGCGTGGCAGAGAAAACCAGACAATCGTGTGAATTAGCCACCGGGATGGGTAGAGTCTGGGAACAGTAGTCTTCTCTGCACCACGTGTATTTTCATCTGCCCCCTTTCCATATCTGAGAACTAAGCATTTATTTCTTCTAACGTATTCTCTTTGAACGTCCTGAGAGCCGAAGTTGTCTAAAATGAGACTGACTGCTTTTCTAGACTCTATTATGTTGGCCTAATTACATATCAGCAAAATGTTTTTCTGGGGCATTGTGTGTAAAACAAAGAGGAAAACAACATCTCCAGCCAGCCCGGTGTCCTTGCCCCTCCCTCGGGCTGGCAGAGGCAGTGGTCCTACAGGAGGGGGGCTTAGGGGAGAGTGAGAGCCCCGAGGCAGGGCTGCTGCAGCCTCCCTGGCCTCTGAGGGGTTTGCCTTTTCCCCAGAGAGAAGGAAGGGGCAAGTCGTTCCTTCCTCCCCCCCCCCACTACTCATGGAGGCTCCCAGATGGTAGGGGAACCATATGCTTACTCACTCCCACCCAACCCCCAGGACCAGGGTCTCCCGGGACGGAGAAGAGGCTTACTCATCTTGCTTCTCAGGTGCCCAGCACAGAGCTAGGTTGACTCGATGTGAAGATTCGTAAATGAGTAGTGGCTCCGAATACCGTCTAGCCTTTGAGGATTTCTGCAGTACTGCTCGATGTTACGGCATCCCCGTTCCCTCTGATATACAGATGTGCAGTGTTCCTCCTTTCCACCTGCTGTTCTCCACCCGCCCCGCCCTCGTATCAGCTGTTTCTGTCATCTGTGGGCATGACTGTTACCTTCCCCATGTGCCACTGTGGCCAGGGTTTTTCTGCTGAGCCTGGGCACAGTCAAGACAAACCCCAGATTTCCTGAGACCATGTTTACCCGCCCTGTCTAGTCCTGGGTACCAGCCGCTGCTCAGGCTCTTGCCGTCTGCCACCCACCTCACTCCGGAAGTGTCCTGACTGTGTCCTCCCGAGACCTCGCTGTCTACCCCAGAGATGGTTTTTCAGGCATCCTGTGGCTTACCCTCTTGGGCCATTTGATGGAGTAGATCTTAAACCTGCTTTTCATCCTGAGCTGCCCAGGACCTGATCCCCGCCCCCCACCCCGTTCGTCAGTGTTTTTACTCAGCTTCCACTGACGCCCCCACCAGGAGGCCCATGCGCAGCCCCCCACCCCCGCGCCTCCCCAAGTTTTCATCCAGCCTGTGTTGGCGGACGCCTCCACGTCTTCATCTTCTTCCTGACCTCTCCCTGGCTTTCAGCTGGGTATCAGTGTCCTGTTGCTGCTGTAACACACTCCTGCACACATTGATTCTCTTACTGTTCTGGAGGCCAGAAGTCCAAGATGGGCTTTAAGAGATTCAAAATCAAGGTGTTGGCAGAGCTGCGTTCTGTCTGGAGGCTTGAGGGGAGAACCTGTCCCTTGACTTGGCTAATTCTGGAGGCCACTGGTCAAAGCCAGTCACCCGCCTCTGTCCATCCTCACCTCCCTGATACTGACCCTCCTCCTGCCTCGCTCTTCTAAGTGCCATTTTCATTACATTGAGCCCACCTTAAGGTCCTTACCTTAATCACACCTGCCAAACCCCTTTCACCATGGAAGGTAACATTGCCAAGCCCCAAGGATTAGGATAGGGACATCGTTGGGGGGGTGGGGGGCATTATTCTTCCTACCACCGGCCCCATTTCACCCAGCTGCCCCCCCATCTCCCCAGAGTCCCTCAAACTCAGCCTGTCTAAAACGGGACGCGCCCCCCTCACTGTTCTCCTTGTTCTGTGTGCCTCGGGGCAGCACGTGAGCAGCAAGCCCCGCACTGATGGACACGTGGGTGGTATTCATTGTTTTGCTGTTGCAGCAGCTCTCTGATGACTAACTTTGTACATTCACCATTTTTTTTATACATGAAATCAATTCCCAGAAGTGAGACTGTTGGGTCCAAGGGTAAATGAAGAGTAGTCCCCCTAATCTTACAGGGGTTACCTTCCAAGACCCAAAATAGATCCTGAAACAGCAGATAGTCTCAAATCCTATATTGCTATTTTTTTCTGTACATACAAACTTATGATAAAGTTAAATTTATAAATTAGATACAGTATGAGATTAACAATCATAAGGAAAATAGAACAAGTATAACAGTATACTGTATAAAAGTTATATGAATGTAGTGTCTCTCTTTTTTGATGTCCGAGTGGCTACTCAGTGACTCACGGGCAGGAAGCACACACAGCGTGGACACAGTGGACAGAGGGTGGACAGAGGGACAGTTAACATCCTCGGAGGGTCAGAGTGGGACAGCGCAAGGTTTCATCATGCTACGCAAAACAGAGCACACTATAAAGGTTTATTTCTGAAATTTTTAATCTAATATTTTCAGCCTTAGGTTGACCGTTGGTAACTGAAACTGATGGAGGCCAAACCACAGATAAGGGAGGGGACTTCAGCATTTGTACATCTGAGAGAGACTGTGGCATTGCTCTCCGTGAGGTCCAGTCGGTTTGCACGCCTGCCGGCCGTGCCTGAGAACACTCACTCGCTTCCTCACAGTCTGTCAACAGCGCGGTTGTCAGATCAGACCTTGGGGTTTTACCAGTGTGATAGGTTTGAATCTGCATTCTCCTTACTGTGAGGGGGTGTTGTTTTCACCTACTTAGTGGCCCTTTGGATTTCCTTTTCTGTGACTCTCTTCCTCCTCTTACCCGTTTTAACATTTGAATGGCTGATTTTTTTTTCTAATCAATTTTAGGAGCTATTTTTTCTTTGTTATACAAACTACAGATATTTTCTCCATTTTGCCATTTGTCTTTTGACTTCCCCACGCTTGTCTTTTGTCATGCGCGTCGTCACCAAATTTATTATTTTTACTTTACGGCTCCTAGGCTCTTAAGTTAGAAAGGGCTTCCAGTAGGCCCTTTAAAAATTAAAATAAGTTGAGTTAAATGTAAGTGATTGGACACAAGCATGTATTTCTTCTCTCTTCTGAAAAATCCCAGTGAAATGATACTAACTACAGGAATGACAGGTAGGTAGATAGATGAGTCTGTTTTCATGATTCACAGAGTCGATATTTGCAAATCCTACTTTCTAAGATTTATTTGTAATCCCCAAAGCAGTACCCATGGTGCTGTCATAGTCACGAGTGGATCTCTGCAGTGGCAAAAAATAGGGAGTCACCGATATGCTTGTTCCCAGCTAAGGAGTCAGTCTGCCTCTTGTCTCAGCTCCTCTTGTAAGCAAGTGCCCCTTGTGACCTACTAGTGCCATGCTTTTCACACTTTTGTGCTTTTTGTTTTGGTGATTTCACTGCTTAAAATGTCCCCAAGCATAAGGCTGGAGTGCCGTCTAGGGTTCCTCCGTATGCGCCTTCCAGGGAAAATATAAGGTCTACAGGAAAGTTCTGTCCGTTTCTATCTCAAGTTTCGACAAGTAAGCACGTTTATTTGGCGCATGTGTGCCTCTCTATTTTTATCACTTAATGTATACATACTGATGTAGCAAGTTAACTAAAACAAAGTTGATTCATGTTAGTCTTATGTGTGAAGCGATAGTGTACCCATGGCTACTGATAAAGTTCATTTACGCCACCGTAATTTTTACGAATTTCAACAAGGAAGAAATGCTACAGAAGCATGTCTGTCGCATCCACCATATTCCCTGGACTTAGCACCCTCTAACTATCACTTGTTTTGGTCCTTACAAAATTTTTTGAAGGGCAAAAAATTCAAAAATGAAGAAGGTATCAAACAAGTGCTGGTTAAATTTTTCGCATCAAAAGATAAAACATTTTTCAAAAATGGGATATACAAATTGCCCTCATGCTGGCAAGAATCATTAATAATAATGACAATTATATTATTTAATAAAGTTTATTGACGGTAAGAAAAATTTGTATTTTGTTTTATTCCAAAAACGGACAGAACTTTCCGGTAGACTTTATTTATGTGTTAGATAAGCTTCGTCAGTTTATTGGCTGTGAGTTCAAGGTTAATGAATCAACAATGTGTATGAAACAAGGGGCCTTTAAACAGAAATACACACAAAACGAGCTCCTGTATTGATCAGGAGATGAAGATGTGATCAGAGGCTTGCAGGAACCTGACCCTGTGTTTCCCTTAGAAGCGATGGTTCGGTATTTGATAATGCAGTGTTTCTGTGGCAACGTTATAGAACATACCTCCCATGAATAATGAAAATTGGCTGTAGATAGATAGATGATAGATGTACACCCACCAGAGTGAAAAGATCAAAAGAAGGAGAAGTAGAAGATGAGAACTTTTAACAAGTTTTTCTAAGATGGGAAGAGCATGGAGGAATGCTAACTGATTGAGCAGAGTGAGGGAAGCCATTCTCTTCAGCAGAACTTGAGAAAAAAACTGGTCTTCGAAGCATGAATCACCATGGAATGGTGGGACATGAACTGCTGAGCTGAAAATGGGGCCTTGGTGTCACGTTCTTACACAGCGTGGTAAGATCTCTGGCCCCCATCTCTGCCTTCTGCAACCTGGTAACTATACAGGTAATGCAGGGATCAGAAGAAACCACCTACATAGAGAGGTGAAATACATGTAGCTGTGAAACAAAGACAAGATGCTATAAGAAAACAGTCCAAAGCCAAGAAAGAGGTCTTGGGTCTTTTGGGGCCATAGAAGAATTTAAAAAGGCTATAAAATGAAGGAAACCTTCCAGAGGGTAAAATAGAAACACAGGATAAGAAAATAGGAGAGTGAGCCCTGGCCGTTTGGCTCAGTGGTAGAGCGTCGGCCTGGCGTGCAGGAGTCCCAGGTTCGATTCCCGGCCAGGGCACACAGGAGAGGCGCCCATCTGCTTCTCCACCCCTCCCCCTCTCCTTCCTCTCTGTCTCTCTCTTCCCCTCCCGCAGCCAAGGCTCCGTTGGAGCAAAGTTGGCCCAGGCACTGAGGATGGCTCTGTGGCCTCTGCCTCAGGCGCTAGAATGGCTCCGGATGCAACAGAGTGACACCCCAGATGGGCAGAGCATCGCCCCCTGGTGGGCATGCTGAGTGAATCCTGGTAGGGCACATGCAGGAGTCTATTTGTCTGTCTCTCTGCTTCTCACTTCAGAAAAAAATACAAAAAGAAAAAAGAAAATAGGAGAGTGGGGCAGGGAAGGTAAGGTAATATAATTAAAATATCATCCTACATTTTGATTAATAGATCCAGAAAGAAAAAAACAAATCAGAAAATAGAGGAGGGAAATAAATTATCAAAGGGAAAAAAAGGCCCTGGCTGGTTGGCTCAGGTGGTAGAGTGTTGGTCTGGCATATAGATGCCCCGGGTTCAATCCCTGGTCAGGGCACACAAAAGAAGCAACCATCTGTTTCTCTCTACTCTTCCCTCACCCCGTTCTTTCCTTCTTCCCCTCCTGCAGCCACTGGCTGATTAGTTCAAGCTTTGGCCATGGGCACTGAGGATAGTTTGGTTGGTCCAAGTGTTAGCCTCGGGTGCTAAAAATAGCTTGGTTAATTCAAGCATAGGCCCCAGATGGGTTGCTGGGTGGATTCTGGTCAGGGCGCATGTAGGAGTCTCATTATCTCCCAGCCTCTCACTTTAAAAAAAAAGAAAGACTTTTCAAATCTGAAGGACAGGAGTCCTCAGATTGCAAAACCATCAAGTATATATAGCCCTCTGAGTAAGAAAGACCCACACCAGGGCACATTGTGAAATTCTGGAACTTCATGGGGAAAATATCCTAAAAAGCAACATGACAGGTTACATTCAAATTCTTAGTAATCAAAATAGATATCACAGACCAATTCTGCAAATTTAGAGGCTAGTAGAGCAATACTTTCAAAACTTTAATGGAAAAAGATATTTCAGCCCAGACTTCTGTACCCAAACTGCTAGAGGTGAAGACAAAGACCTTTCTAGGAATGCAGGGATTCGGATGAATTTCAGGGCATTGTTTCTAAGGAGCCACTAGAGGATGTACTCCAGCAAAATGAGGAGGAATCCAAGAAAGAAAAAATACCAGCCATAGACGGCGGTAGAAGGATAACCCAGGCATAAAGACCAGATTGGAGCAAGGCTACAGAAAGTTCCAGAAAGGATGTCTCCAGTGGAAAATACAGAACTAATATATTTAAACACATGGGAGTTGAAGGGCATAAAATAGAGATGTTGGAACACATGGAATAAATTAGTGATAAAGTCTTGCACAGTCAGGCAGATGAAAAAAAAAATTAAGGTCACAATTAAGTCTAGGAAAAAGAAAAGATTATATAAAAAAGAAGGAATTGTCACAGTGCATTCCTTAACCAGCTCGAGCTGAGCAATAGATGCGAAGTTGTAAGAACGTAAATGCCTACTTTTGATTTAATTAAAAATACATTATAACCCTTTGGGACACTAAGAAAGAAGAAGTAAGAAATGTGTATGGGAGCGATAAGCTTCTATTTCCCATGATAGGAAATCAAAAGATATCTAAAACTGATAAGTGGATCGTCATTTAAATGCACCCTGCCAATAGTGTGGGGCATTAGTGTTTGGATAGCGAGTTACAAAAGCCACACAGGTGTTTTTTGCAGGGCTGTTCCCTGGGTGGAAGGCGAGGGCTCAGCCTTGTGCCTGTCGGGACAGAGCAGGGAGCAGGCAGGCCCCAGTCCCCGAGCTGATCCCACGAGCTTTTCCGATACGGGAAATTGAATTTCTCTCTTCATTTGCAATCGCATGGAAGGAGCCAAGTCCTCTCTCTTAAGCTGCTTGTCTCCCAGATTGCTTCCACAAGTTGAAATAGGAGAAAAGGGGAAGAGCGTACTGACATTCAGGATGTGGACTTTGTCACTGGACCAACGTGTTACCTCCTCATTATTTCCCTGCACAGAGGGTCTTAAAAAGAAAATAATGAAAAAAGACACATGTATTTCTTCCTAAAGTACACTCAGTGGTCATCATTTCATAATTTTTGGAGGGTACAGAAAGGTTGTTTTGGACGCCTGTGTCTTTCATTGATGTGCGGACGCCAGAGAAATCGCAGGGAACAAAGGAAAACAGAGCTGTAAACACGAATGAATGCCTTTTATACAAGCCGGGGAACCACAGGACAGGCTCCATTATTATTTTTTTTTAAGCAGCACTCCAGGTGTGATGGGAGATTGCGTAGCCACACGGGGGAGTGGAGAGTTAATTAAAATTTTTGCTCCCGCTCCCAGAAAGAGACGTCTTTGCATTTGATAAGCAGGTTGGCTTTGGAGTGCTGTTTGTGCTTTTCTGTCCTCGCTGGAGTGTCACGGAAAGCAGATCAAAGAGAACCTTCCCTCTATACAGGGTTCCCTATCATCTTTCGTGCCTAATGGACCTGAAACATCTTCCGCGGACGGCGCGGGGCTCGTGCGCTATCTTTTAGAAATGCCATCTTCCCGTGTTGATCATATGCACACCGGCTTTGATAGATGCCTGTGGAAAACCACTTTGAACATTAATTACATCAACACCGGCCCCAACAGTCGGAGGAACGGGGTAGTCTGGCAGGGTCACACCTCACCCCCTGCCATTAGTATTTTACTTTTCAACTCACCGCAGGACAGCCAGATATTCACACCAGACATTCACCCTTGAGACTGAACCCTGGGCTCTCACCAAAAACATCAGGTTTTGTTGTGCTTTCCCCATTTCCTTTTAGTCTTTATGATTCCATTCCCTCTGGCTGATATCCCCTACCCAGAGCAGGTGGGGGGACTGTTTGGGAGAGATCCTGCTGTCTTTCTTTTTAAGATAGTCACAAAATGCAATAAAATAAAGCAAAAACAGAAGCAGCTTCTCTGAGGCCTGTGTGAGCAGGCAGGTCAGGCAGCAGCAGAGGGTGGCCACTGGCTTGCTGCTTCTGGGTGCCCGTGGAGAAAACCCGGCTGGGGGCACAGTCACCAATGAAAAGACTCCATTCTGCCACTCAGGGCTTTGTGAGGCGCCAAAGCTTGTCCTGGTTGCCATGGCTACTGTCTGATTGTGGCAGGTTTGTCACAGTGCTTGATAAAGTAGGAAGGTTATTCTTGATAGGCCCAAGTAATCATAACCTCACAAAGCTTGAGAATGTGGATTTAATATTTTTTCCCCCTCTTCTCTTTAAATCGGGCTTGCAGGGGTGGGGGCAGGGTTCTCAGGATAAAGCAGACACTGCAGGGGCCCAGCGTGAGGGCTGCTGGCCAGTGCTGGTCTGGAAGGGAGGTCACTGTGTGTCCAGGGGGCCAGGCTGCCATCTCTGGCCTGAATGGGGCTTCAAGGGACAGGAGCAGGACAGGGTCCCTCCTTGCCCTCACCTGGAAATAAACTGGCTACACCTGTAAGGTTCTCTCCTTTTCTCCCTCCTTCCTTCCCTCCCTGCTCCTCCCTCCTTTAACTTCCTTTCCTTTTCTCCTCCTCCTTTCCCTTCCCCTCTCCTCCCTTCTTTTCTCCCCACCCCCCTCCCTTCTTCCCCTTCATTCCCTTTGAACAGAGCTGATGATCCCTCTTCTCTGTCCCCTCACATGGAGCAGATGGAAGATCTGAGTGACAGCTGATGGATGCTGGCCACAGCGTCCCGGACTCTGTCGTCAGCAGAGACCGGATTGACTGTCAGGGCAGAACTCTCAGACTGAGCTGCATCAGAACTCCTGGGAGGACTCTTTACAACAGATTCCTGCCCTCCCCCCCCGCCCCCCCATGTGTCTGATCTGGTACTCGGCAGGGTCCCACGACTCTACATTTTTAACAAGGTCGCAGGTGTGGCTGATGCCGCTAGCTCAGGGAGCACTCGGCGAACCGCTGACAGAGGCCGAGACGCACTTGATACAGTGGAAGAACCTGAGTCCCCTGAAGGATGAATTCCTTGCCAGCTGTCCAGGTGACTTGGTAGCCACACCGGGATGGGTACTCAGTGAGAACTTGAAAACCCATTTGAAGAGGCCGGGCTGATTCCTGTATCTCTCTTCCGCTCACTAGCACAGGGCAGCCAGACCAGCTGGTGCTATGTCCACAGGTCTCCAGCGGGACGGCCGCTCGCCACGGTGGCCCCTCTGCACAGTGCCGCCCCCCAGTTAAGCCCACCCCCTCGGTGATCTCTAAGTCCAGCAGGGTCTTTGGTTTGTACAGGCTGCATTTCTGCCCTGGAATGCCCTCTGCCCAGCCCTGGGCCCCAGGAAGCCTGCCTTGAGCATGGCCTGCGTCCTTCCTTCTCTGCCGACCTTCGACCTTCAGAGCCTCGCGGCCCCGCCAGCGGGCCATTTCGTATTTTGGTTAATTGCGCAGATGGACTGTGGCCTCTGCTGGACTGTGAACTCCAGCACCAGGACGAAATACTGGCTGATCGAAGCTGCGTGGCTGGGTCGGTTAGAAGGAATCTGGGCACGTTTGAGATGTCCCGAAGCCAACCTCACAGAGATGGGGAGTCCCGGGTAGCCACAGGACAGGCGTGGGACTCACTTCAGTGTTAGCGAGGAGCCCGGAATAAGACAGAAGGCCTGATGCAGGGGAAAGCGTGACGTGGGCCCCGTGCAGTCGCCTCCCCCTGGGTGCTCTCCCTGTGCGAGCAGGACTGGGTTTCTAAATTCAAAGTCAAGAGTTGGGCGAGTCTCCTTCCCCCCCCCCCCCCCCAATTTGAAATAAAACATGGGCAGGCGTTCATTCGCCCGGTATGGCGCTGGCCAGCTGTGTTGTGGCAGCTGCATCACACAGGAGAAGCTGCGCGTGTCTGTGCGTGTGCACATGTGTGTGCGTGCGCACATGTGTGTGTGTGTGCGTGACTGCTGTGGCTGCGTGCAGATGACTTGGTCATCTGTCAGCTGTGACTTCGCTCCCCGTGACATGCTCCCAGATCAGCCAGAGCGGCGTGTGTCGTCACGGGCCCCTGAATCCATCTCTGAGGCGAGGTGATTGTGCTTCTTCCCTGAAACAAGAATGAAACAAAATTAATGGATGAATCCTCTGGCTCTAATTCCTTGCCAGCTCTGGAGATTGCGAGGGGGCCGGAGAGATCCCGTATTGGCAGTGTGGTTCTGAACTCTCTAAGCATCATCAGAGCCTGGGCCTCCACGCCGAGGGACCCCCCGCCTCCTTCTGCCGGGCTGGGTGGGCAGGTGGCACAGCCGCCTCTCAGTCACTCGGGTGTCGGCCTGAGGCGGCAGCATCCCTCACGGTGGCCTTTCTACCCTAGGGCGTCGAGGTGCAGACAGACTATGTGCCCCTGCTGAACTCGCTGGCAGCCTATGGCTGGCAGCTCACCTGTGTGCTACCAACTCCTGTCGTCAAGACTAACAGGTAATAGTAACCGTCATTATTGTTATTTTACCCTTACTCCGTGCTAGATGCTGTTCCCAGTAAGTGCTTCATGTACGTCACTTATTTAATACTGCAACAAGCCCGTCAGGCGGGCGTGGCTACATGAACTCTCCACAGGGAAGCGGCAGAGCTCGGCTTTCAGGGTCCTGCTGCCCCCCCCCCCCCCGCAAGAGCTCTCACCTGCACCCTCTTCCCCCCATGGGGAGACTTGCCAGCAACTTATTACCGCCCTGCCTGTCAAAGGTGAGCCACCCGGGCTGAGGATGTTCAGGGCTCTCAGATGCAAAAGGAATTCAGCACCTATGTGCCCTGTGTCGGACTAGGTAGGCACTTTGTATATAAAATGTGGTTTAGACCTCTAAAATCCTATGAGGTGGATTTTTAAAAAATTAGTAAGCTCATTTTACAGCTGAGAAAAGTGTGGCCAAGGAGGTGCCAGGACTCGCCCGGTGCCATGCCGCTGGTCAGCATCCCACAAAGACCTGGAGGCGTGGCCCCTGCTGGGGGCCTCCCTACGGTTTCACGTTCATGGTGGTTTGTCCATCCTCAGGTCTGCCCACTGTCCCTTGAGCCCGTGGGATTGTCCCAGTCATCCCAACACTAAAAGGCCTTCCATCTGGGTTTACTGTCTAAACTAGTCCTCCTGGCTCTGCTGTAAGCAGAGATATGATTCCCATTTTGTAAAATGAGGCTCAGCCGCATACCTGAGGCCACATGCCCGCTGAGTGGCAGAACCTGGGACTAGAATCTCAGTCAGAAGGTCAAGGGCTCCTCCTCCTCCACTAGGCCGCCTCTTTGCCAACCTGTAGGGATTCCCCCTCCCGGGGCCCTCAGTGCTCCGCCTGCCCCACGTCCTGCTGCGTACCCACCATTGCAGGGGGGTGGAGGCAAGGCTGGAGGTCTGGGGAGATGGCCGGGCATTGCAGCCCCAGTGCCCAGACTGAGGGTGGAGCATGCTGGTGGCAGTCAGAGCCTTTCCTGGGTCCCTCTGCAAGCCTGTCTGAGCCCTCAACAGGCCTCCTCCTGACACTGGGCCACGGAGGGCCTGTGCGCCTGCAGGAGCCAGTCTGCAGTCACCTTTGGGCCCCTGGGCCCCTGGGTGCCACCATATTATTTCTCAGCCACGACGAACCTGCAATGGTGCAGAGCAGGAAGGACCCCGGGTTTGTGACCTGCGGACTTGAACCCAAGTCTCACTCTACCTCCTTGGTCAAGTCGTGCAGCTTCTGTGAACCTGTTTCCGGTCTGTAAGGTAGAACAATGCCTGCTCCATCATCTGCTCCAGAAGCCAGAGGACAAGAGTCATGACGAGAATGTCTTTCAATGTGAAGCCCCCGCTGGTTCTGAGCCCAGAGGGCGCAGACCTGTCTCTCTCTGTCTCAGACAGTCACAGCTGCTGAATCATTCTCCCTAAACCCTCCGCTTCCCCGTGCCTGAAATGACACCTCATGGTGGAGTGGGGGAACATACTGCCCCAGGCAGATCCGAGCTTCAGTCTTGGCCCTGTGCTTTTGAGCCTGCGCCTTAAACAAGCTTTCACTTCCTGTGTCAGTAAAGGTGTCTGTCCTGGTTTTTGGAACGCGGTGGCGAGGCCTCAATGAGACATTACGTCTGGCATCACCCAGCCCAGCCCAGCCCGGAATAAATAGGGGATATGAGCCCTCTCCCTCTCACCAGCCCTGATTCTCCGTGCAGTGCCATGTTGCTTTAAGAAAGGGATCAGGGATGTGAGGGCGATCTGGCTGCGACATCTGTCACCCCATTGATCGCCAGGGTTGATTCGGCTGATCTGGCTGGCTAGGCGGGTGTCCCCTTCCTCCCTCACCGCTCCATGTGCGTCCCTCCCGAAGCTGCGCGCTCGGTCGAAGAGGACGACCTTCCCCGCTAGAGGAGAGGACCGTTCTTCGGTCAAGGGTATACGAGTAGCTGTGCTCCCCTGCTAGAACCTCCAAACAAGTCTCAAGAAAGGGATCAGAAGGGTGGAGGCGCGGGAAAGAGAACAGTGATCCCCATTTACGACATTTCTCTCATCTTGAACGGCAGCCCGGCAGGGTCCTGCCTTCCTGGAGGGAAAGCGCAGGCTCCGGGCCATAGAAGTGAGCCGCACTGCGGAGCCTTCCCTCCCGGCTTTGTCAATGCCACTCCTGCCTCGCCGGCCGCCTTCTTCTGTGTGCCTGCGGAGCCACGTGGCCCTGCCGCTCAGTGAGGGTGAATCGGGCCACGGTGGGACCTGTGCCCAGCCACCCCCTCCACCCCCGCTGTCCCTGTGATGCTGTGATGGGTGATGGGCAGAGCATTCACCCGGGTCCTCATCTCCCTGCCCGTCCTGGGCCGGCCAGGCCCCTCTGTGGCCTCATTGTCCAGGACAGGTTTGGAAGAGGCCTGCCACCCCCTCTGAGGTTCGCTACAGAAGCCGTTTGTCATCCTTTGGCCAAGATGCGCGCTGTCCTCTCACATCCAGGGGACAGGGTTTCTCACTGCGAAGCTGACCTTGCAGAGACGCCCACGAAGCTTTGTTGGGCCCCTGGAGAGCCGCCCAGAAGCAAGGGGGGGGGGCCTGGGGTGGGAGAATGGGGGGGGGTCTTGATCCTGACCTCGCACTGTCTGGTAGCAGCGTTCCTCCTCTGGGTGGTCCGCCTGGGCGACGTCAGACACTGCGGCCTCTGTGAGGTCACTGGAGCCTCTCTCATTCTCAGCTCCGTGTGTGTTACAGGGAGGGAAATGTATCCACCAAGCAGATCGTCTTTCTCCAGAGACCATGTCTACCTCAGAAAATCAAGAAGAAGGAATCAAAGGTAAGTGACCTTGATTGCCTTCCTCGGGGTTTTTTTGTTTTGTTTTGTTAAAGCAGGGCTTCATATTCAAGTGGGTTTGTCTATAGCACTGGGGTGGGCAGCCTGCTGCAACTGCTGAGGGCTCTGAGCCCAAGGACACCTGAGCCCTTTGGCACACTGCACCAGGCCTGAAGCTGCCACAGTGGGACGGGCGAGGGCACGGGAGGGCCTCATCTGCCAGTGTCCTGCTGGTCTTGCCGGAAGAGTGGAGGCCAGAGGTTGCCCTGCACATTCAAGCCTGCCGGGTATTCCCCCTGGGCTGACATGAGGGCACGCGGGCAGCTGCAGGCTGGCAGGCTGTGGAGGGGGGCGGCTTGAGCTCAGGCCCCCCGCGTCTCTGTGTCTTCATCTCATTACAAGCTGGGCCAGGCTCTGGCCTGCCCATCGGCCCCTCGGGACATGGGAAGTTTGGGGACCAATGGTAGACAGACCCTGCCAGAGTCCCTTTTTGACAGGCCCCCGGCACGAAAGCCTCCGAGTGACAGTGGCTGGTCTAGACTGAGGTCAGCCGTTGCCTGCAGCAGTGAGTCCTCAGGTCAGGCTGCCCTGGGGTCATCAGGGTCCTGGGCCCCTCACTGAGTGTTACCTGAACCGGCCGTGAAACAGAGATGCACCGAGAGACTGTTCATTCTCAGAACATCTCCTGTTTGATGAAGTTGAGCCCAGCTCCTTCCCGAGTATCAGATGATTCTGGTGTTTCACGCCCCCCAAGCTTTGCAGCTGGTGGGTACTTTTCCCAGGGGGGTATTTCCCCAGTTGCTCAGGAAAAGGCAGGTGAGTCGAGGGAACCTGCCAAGCCCTAGCCAGGTGCCCCATGGAGCCAGCTCGTGCCACCTTTGGTAGCCAAAGCCATGCTCTCTCCTCACGCTCGGCCCTGTCCCTGTGCTCCCCGGTCTCGGCTCCTCCTGTTCTTTGGACACAGAGCCCGGACAGGGGCACGAAGCAAGTGAACAGATTAGAGCAGCCCCTCCCTGACCAGCAGATCCAGGGGGGCCCTGTTCGTGGGGTGAATGCCAAGGAAATGGAGCCTTGAAGCCAGATGGGGTGGAATGCAGGGGACAGTTTCTCTCCAAGCTCTGCTGCACTAATGGGACAGGTGACAGCAGCAGAGAGCCAAATCCAGCATTAACCACCAGGAGCAGCCGGCCGCCGGCTGGAAGACGCATCGGCCAGGACTGCTGTTCAATGGCGGCTTAGCCTTGGTTTCTGGGGACTGTGCACATTGATGGGGTGACCACAGAGTGACACTTGACAACCGCGCAGGCAAGGTCTCCATCAGACACCCTCCAAAAGAAAACCTCTTCCACCTCTTAAGAGAGGGAGGCGGTGCTGCCTCTTCTTGGCTGCGCTCCGGGGTGTGGTGCTGAAGGAGCCTAGAGCAGAGGTGTCTGGTTCCGGTGAGGCCGTGCGTCTCAGAGGGGGCATCTGGTTCCGGTGAGGCCGTGCATCTCAGAGGGGGCGGCCAGGTGACACTTGAACGGGCGGGCGGGGTGATCCTAGAGGTAGGGTGTTTATGCTAGTGTGAGACGGTGGAATGACTTTCCTCAGGGAGAATCCTGAGAGGTTGGGAGCCGTTTACTTTCTGGTCAGGAGGAACTTTCAGGCCTAATCAACTACACGAATATGAGCTGCTGCTTTCCCCTTCAAAGTGCTTACTTACCCCTACTCACTCCAAGGCTGGCTGGTGCTGAGCGCAAGTGCTGGGTGTGACAGGGAGATCCCTCCCCAGAGACTCCCAGAGAGGGGACTTCACAGCAGCTGCTTTCGTCTGTCTCCTCATCCCTGTCCTTCAGTCCTCAGCTGACTTGGGTGGGCATTCTGCTCTCACAAGGTCTGGGTACCCCTGTGGCTGTGGCAGTTACCCCATCTCCTGCTCACGCTACCTGAATTCCCCACAGCACTGACATTGTCGGCTGCCTGCTACTTTTTATTAAATTAGTATTATTATTATTTTCCATTGATTTGAGAGAGAGAGAGAGAGAGAGAGAAGCATCACCTTGTTCCATTGAGTTGTGCAATTGATTATTTCTCCTACATGCCCTGACCAGGGGTCGAACCTGCAACCTTGGCACGCCGTGATGACTCTATCCCCTGAACCCCCGTCAGGGCCGCCCTCTGACTCTGGAAGCCCCTTTTTCTCTGGGCTCCATCCACCATTCCCTCCTGGTTCTCCACCAGGCTCCTCAGGATCCAGCCCCAGCCCCGTTTCTGCTCACACTCCCTACCGCTTCCTTCGAATCTCTCTCTCATCCCCCGAGTGAGAACATCTCGTGCTCACCTGTCCAGTCGCTTCTCAACAATCTCAGAGCAGCTCGTGGGTTTGCCCCTCCCTCACACCTGGTCCACCTCCCCTTACCTAGAGGAAAGGACCCCATCAGCCCTGAGGCACCTGGTCACCTGGGGGTCATCCTGGCCTCCCCTATTCGGTCTAAGCCTTTAAGACGTGGCTGTTTTAGGTCCTAGAACCTGTGGGATCCTGCACTTCTCTTCACTCTCCCATGCCTCAGCTACTTTAGGCTCCTGATGACAGGTCTCCCTTCAGATATGTTCTCTGTTCAGAGCCACCTGATCCTGTCACCACACTGCGTAAAACGGCTCTAAAGCTCTGTGTTAAGATGAAGGTAGGAATAATAAGGCCCTGTGAGATTGGCTCCCGTGTTCTGCCTTCTAGCTGGGTTGGCCTCCATGCCCATCCATACCTCTCCTGCCTCAGGACCTTTGCTTTGGCTGTTCCCTCTGCACAGGACACACTCAGCCTTTGTATTTGCTGAGGACGGTGTGCTACCCTGGGAGCAAGCACGGTCCTCTCTTTCAGAGCTCTCCTCTAATTATTTGTGCTCCCTGGTGTGGCCTCTCTGGGTAGCTTTAGTCCATGAGCACACACTTTTTTTCTGGCTGTCATGTGCCCAGTGGCTGGCTCTTAGTTCATACTCAACAAATATCAAATATTTGTGGAATCAGTGAATGCGTAATCAAAATTCTGAGCCCGGGACATGCCTATTATGTCTAGCATTGAAATGTAAAGAAAAGAAATCCCAAGATGGACACACCACGGACGAAGCCTATTTTAAGTCTTCTTTTAATCAGCAAAGTGGACAAAATTCTCTAATCAAGAGTTTTCAGCATTTGAAGGAAAACCTCTTTGTGTGTGAGCGTGGCTTTCAAGGCAAATACGAAACTCCTTCAAAGGTAATAGGTTTGTTTCTACAGCACCGGAGACATCTTCCTTCCTCCTTCCGGCTAGCCTAGTTGAAGCAGAGGCAGATAACGGACAGTTTTTAAAATGTGTGAATTAAATCCATTAGCCTCTGCTGACATGGAACTCTGGATGCACAATGCTGTCCGGGGAAGGATTTCTTCTCCTTCCCCGCAGTTATTTCTGACGTGGACAGCTAGCTGGAATCATGCCTGGTTTAGGTACGGGTGGCACTCCCAAGCGCCCCAGACACCCTGCCCGGGAAGGCCGGCCCTGGCATCATGCATGTGTCTAACCGGCAGCTTGTTTGTTGAGTTGAGACTCTCCCTGGTGCTTGCTGCTCGAGATACAGGACACGTCCTCCAGGCTGGACCGCCTGCCTCAGGAGTGGGTGTCACCGACCTCCCCTTGGAGCCGCAACCCGCAAAGCCGTCCCCGTCCCAGGGGCGGCCACACCCCCGCCTCTCCTCTCCTTGCTTTCTGAGATGGCATCTTTTTGGGGCTTGGGGTCTGGAGCAAGTTTTGTTTGTTGGAGACCGTGACTGCACCCAGCTCAAAAAAACAAAGACGCCTGGGTAGTGAAGGGGACAGGTGTGAGGACGGGAAGGGGAGGGAGGAAGTTCTTCCATGGATGGGGGGGCGGGGGGCCGGGGAGGCCTGGGTTGTGTTCTTGTGTTTCTGCCAAGCCCAGCTGCCTTTCTTAGCTTGGTGGTTCTTGACTGTGGCCTCTGCACCAGCAGTATCATCCTCAGCTGGGAGCCTGTCAGAAACGCGAAGCCCCCCCCCCTCCCCGGGCCCCGCGAGTCGGAAGGGGTGAGGGCGCTGGTTGAGGCAGCCCTCCGGGTGGTTCTGAGGCCCACTCCGGTCTGAGAGCCAGGGTCTTCATTGACTCGTCTAGGGCCCTTTCCAGGCCCACCCCTGGATCCTCCATCCAAATTTTGTCATTATTGATTTTTTAAAAAATGGGCCTGTCAAGGAGCCTTCAGTGCAGATATTTGTTTTTAATAAACGGAACCAAAAAATCTTTAATGGCAGTTAAATCTGGACGTCCATTAGCTGATCTCTTGGCCTAACGAGTCAGGTGCCTGGCCTAGCAGATGCGTCTGGACACAGTAGAGCCTGGAGGCTCGGGCACTTAGGCGCTGGACCGAGCCAGCCTCAGGTGTGCTGCCTCCTGCTTCCTCTCCTCCCTTCTTTCGAGCAGGAGCCTAAAGCCTTTCGCCCGCCAAGAACAAGACACTGGAAGGGTAGTGTGGAGCCAGAGACAGCTGTGTTTGAATTCTAGCTCTGCTGTTTTCTAGCTGTGTGACTTTAGGCAAGTTACTTAACCTCTCTGAACCTCTCCGTGTTCATCTCTAAAATGGCTCTAACAATGCCTGGTGCGAGTACTGCATTGGGGATTCGGGGAAATGGAGAGCCTTGTCCCGTGTGAGACATACAGCAGGCACCTTGGTACATGTCCTTGGTACCCAGGGAGATAGACCACAGGCAGTCTGCCTTTGCAGCTTGGAACATTAGCTTGTAGGTTACACAGACCCTGAGTTTTAGGCACTGTGGCTTCCCTGCTTCATGAGAATGTCCTCGCACAGGAGAGGAGGAAGAAAAGGGAAGACCCAAGTCAGAGCCTCCTGGGTACCTGGCTGCAATACCAGGGACCGCCGTGGTGGGATCAGGGGCCCAGGCAGCATGGGGAGTCAGTGATGTCACCACAATGCCATCTGAGGACACAGAAGACAGTGTAATCTTAGAAGGCAAGTTTGGCTTGGCAGGTTTTTCTGTGATTACTCTGAAGGGCAGAAAACATGAGCTGGAGTCGGTCCATCCAGCTCAGTTCTGACAGTCCTGTATCCTCCTCTGTCCAGCAAGCCGGGCAAGTCCTTGGAGAAAGTGGCTGGTGTGTCTGCTGCAGGCTCTTTCCACCGTCTGTGTCCTTCTGTTACTTTATAGTAGGAGATCAACAGAAGGTGGTCTTCTTCTGCAAACCGGATATGGCCGGGCATCCAGAGGGACCATGCATCTTCCGATGCGTATTTAGCAACAGCAGCCCCTGGAGAATGGCTGGGTTTGCGTTAGTAACAGGTGTCGAGGATGGAATCTGGCACAAGTGGGAGCTCCTTGGTTACATACCACGCAACAGCAGGGGGCACTGTTCACACCCCCTGGGGTGTGCACTGCCGCCCTGGAGGCAGAGACAACTAGTTTAAAGATGGACAACTTGAGATTTGGAGAGATTAATAACTTGCCCAAGGACAGAAAGCGAACAAGGGCCAGAACTGGGATTGGAAACAGGGTCTCAGCTGCCATACTATACTGCTTTGATGTTTTAGCATTTAGGGCCTTTCAGTCAAAGCAACCTCACCACTTTTTTTTTTTTTTTTTTTTTTTTTTGTATTTTTCTGAAGCTAGAAACGGGGAGAGACAGTCAGACAGACTCCCGCATGCGCCCGACTGGGATCCACCCGGCACGCCCACCAGGGGCGACGCTCTGCCCACCAGGGGGTGATGCTCTGCCCCTCCAGGGCGTTGCTCTGCCGTGACCAGAGCCACTCTAGTGCCTGGGGCAGAGGCCAAGGAGCCATCCCCGGCGCCCGGGCCATCCTTGCTCCAATGGAGCTTTGGCTGCGGGAGGGGAAGAGAGAGACAGAGAGAAAGGAGGGGGGTGGTGGAGAAGCAAATGGGCGCTTCTCCTATGTGCCCTGGCTGGGAATCGAACCTGGGTCCCCTGCACGCCAGGCCGACGCTCTACCGCTGAGCCAACCGGCCAGGGCTGCAACCTCACCACTTTTTAAGCAAAAGTAAAACTTCCCTGATCGCCAACTGCCTCTCAGAATACTGTATGTACGTAGGCTTACTTGGTGTTTTTCTAAAAACATGCAGAAATGCAGAAGCTGTATTTGGGGGCATGGAGTTTTCCTGAAGACTCTTCCATTTGGGCTGGATAAATACTGCACTGGCAGTTGCTGCATAGGATAAGGTAGCAGTTATGAACCCCAATCCCTTGTGCCCAAGAGTCACAGAGGTTGTTGTTGGAGGCAGAAGCAGGGCTCTGAGATCCCCAGGCAGCATCCTGCACTGGTGAGTACAGAGCTGGGGCCCCCGCTTCAGTCCCGGCTGAAAGGGGCGCCACTGGGGTGGGGGTCTGAGGCACCTCTTTGCCTGTAGAGGGTTCCACTGTTGGAAACTCATGGCTTAGGTGGAAGATGCTCAAACCATCCCCAAAAGAGAATCCCCAAAAAAGAAGTATCTGGGCAGAACCTACCCAACATTGCAGGTGGTCTCATTTAGGGGCCTCCCGGGGGGCGTGGACAGTGGACAGGATAAATGTTAAACCCTCACCTCAACCTGCACTTTGCTCCTTTTTCTTTCCTTTGATGAGATGTTCAGATTTACCAGTCTTGTCCAAGGGTGTTCAATCCGGGAACCCGAGGATGTGTTCAGTCTCAGACCCCTGTGAGTGCTTAGGCAAGTGTTTTATTTGGGAAACCAAGTGTTTTATTTGAGCTCTTACCACTGAAAATTTTGCAAAGTTGGCAGATTTTTAAAAAAATGATGTAGCACATTTTTGGTTTTTCCTTAGCAAGACACTCAATTATTTACAGTGTACTAAAGTCTTAAGAAATCATGTCCCACTGACGGTGCCATTGCATCCCTGGACTCCCCTCTCCAGCCCCGCGAGAAGCCGTCGAAACCGAAAGCTCCCTTTATTTTTTTTTTTTCAATCACAGAATGTCTGAGATTTCAGTTCATATTTGGCAAAACCAGCGTGGTGTGACTAGAGTAGAAAGGAAAGACCATGGTGGAAACTTAAACTGAACCCTTGCGTGTACCGTGGGCCACTGAGCTGCACCTGCCCGACAGCCAGTCGCACGCTCGGGACGTAGTCCCAGGGTCTCTTCTGCCCCGTGAGACCGCTCCCAGCAGCGGGGGGCCGACTCCGGCCCTTTGCCTAGCTCTCTCTCCTCCAGGGCCTCTCTCTCGTTCTTGGTGTCTTTCACCACTTGCACGGCATGTGCTGAAGATCCCATAGCTGCCATCTTCCCGAGGGCACACCACTCGGGTCTCCGCCATCTGACTCCATGGGTCCCCACGCAGAGTGTACTGGCCGCGCCCCGCTCTGAGGTGGAAGCCATCTTGGGGATACTGACCCTCCCGGGATGACAGGGGTCAGAGGGGCTTTTGATCAGAAAGTCTGGGGGAACCCCTGATGTTTGGGGAGTGGAAGAGAAAGACTGCAGTTCTTGCTGAGTTGTTAGCCCACAGCACTCATTCTTATTGATAAACACAGGCACCCGTTTCTCCGAATTGTCCAAGGTGTTTTTTTTAAACACCTTCAGTGTTTCCCTGTCTGCTCAAGCTCATTTGCCCGGATTTATGCCAAGCGCACAGGGTACTAACTTGTCTTCCTCTGAGACAGTTCGAGTAGTCAACAGACTCAGCAGGACTTTGACTGTTTTCCACTTTTTCTTCCTTAAGTTAATTTCTCTCTCTGGAGATTCACGAGCAATAATGTGCAGATGTACCACGCCCTCCTCCCCAAGCCCCAAGCTATGTTTTGACTCTGAAACCACAGGAGTCATTCGCCCTGAAAGGCAGTGTATCCGCGTGGCTGGGCTCTGTTGTTCTTCTATTCACTTACCCCACAGACAGGGTCTGAGCGCCTCCCCTGTGCCGGGCACTGTGCTGCTGTGCCCCAGGGACACAGGGGAAATAGCACAGATGGCTTCCCTGACCTAAGGGAGCTTGCGTCTGGTGTTGGTGCTGGTAACAGCAAACATATCTCGTCTAGTATGTGCCAGGCACAGTGCTGACCCCATGGCATGGATTATCACATCATTGAAACCACATAAATACCCGGGAAGGCTGGGCTTGACAGACCACAGCTCCTGAGCCAAACCCAGCCCACCACCTGTTTCTGTAGATGAAGTGTTGTTGGAACACAGTCATGCTCATCTGCTTACATATTATCTGGGACTGCTTTTCTGCAGCAGTGGTAGATAGCGTCCAATGGCTGCAGCCGAGACCGTGTGGCCTCCCCCAAAGCCAGTATTGTCTGACTTTCATATAAAAAGTTAACTGACCTGGGTTTCACAGGAAACCAAGTTACTGACCTTGATTTTAGAATTACTGTCCCCATTGTACAGATGGGGGCACTGAGGTTGAGAAATGAGGCCTGTGAATGGTGGAGGCGGGACTCTTCACGAATGCGGTCTCACCACAGCTTCTCTGTGTCCGGCTCTTGCACAGCCCAGTCACTGACCGCACGACCTGGGTCTCGTCTGAGCCTCTGCTGACGTCCCGGTCGCATGGGGAAATGCTTGGTGCAGGCCGGGCTGCCTGGGCAGGTCTCAGATACTCGGATGGTGGAAGTTTTCAGGGGGAGTGGCCCCAGGGACAACAGCTGTGGGGAAGGCGGGCGCAGGAGTGGGCAGGGGGAGCTGAGCTGCGACACTGTAGCGGCAGTGCCCCCAGCCCACCCTCCAGGTAGCTCTGGAGCTGGATGGCCTGTCAGACATGTGCCTAGTTGGAACAAGGAGGGGTGGGCCATTGTACCCGGCCTGGACCAGCCCGTGGTGGTGGGCTGGCCCAGGAAGGGAGTGCGACCCTCAGCGAGGTGCTGGGGGCCATCAGCAGGCAGCAGACCCGCAGCTGAGGCAGTACGCCTGCCAGTCCGGCAGGGGGACCCAGGCGCCCCTCCTGTGTCTCCTAACTCAGGTGAGAGAATGCCGGCCCAGTGCTTGGTAGTCCACAGCCTACTCACAATGAAAATGAACAGCCAAGCCCCGGCACTTAGGAAGGGCAGGTCCTGTGTCTCCTCCCCATCCTGCTTGTTCAGATGACAGGATTTCAGGACCTCCTTTTTCGGGCCTTTGGTTTGAAGCCAACTAGAAGAAGTACCCCTCAGCCCCCAACACCCTGAAATCTGCCTCTAAAATACATCCCACAGATGGCACTGAGCAGGCCCACGTGGTGGGTGTGCTGTGTTTGGGCTACGACTGAGATTTACTCCGCCCCAGGGATGCTGGGAATTATGTGTGTGTGGCTCCAGGGAGGTGACGTGGGTGGGAACGCAGGAATGTTCAGGTGACACTCTAGGCTCACAGGGACTGCGTTTATTGAGCCCCATCCTCTCCAATGTTTAGTTTCAGTGGCGATTCTCCCGAGAAGACATGCACGGCAGGCAGGCGAGGAAATCCAAAGGTAAACTCAGCGCCAGAGACAAGCGACAAGCGGAAGAGAACGAGAAGAACTTAGAAGACCAGTCTTCCAAGGCCAGAGACGTGAGCAACTGTGTGCTGAGCCGGCAGCTGGAGGACAGAGCCCCGGAGGAGACGAAGGCCACCGGGGAACAGCTGTGTCCCGACGGCCGGCTCTGTGAGGAGGGCGAGGCCGTGCAGAACGGTCCTGCGGGTCACTGCGGGGCCCTGGCGGGGGGCTGCGAGGGACCCTCGGGTCCCGGAGAGGATGCCAGGGAGGGAGGTGCTGAGGAAGAGGCTGCAGAGACGGCGGGAGACAACTGAGTCTCAGCTGTTGGTGCCGAAGCCGGATCTGTGGGCCAACCCGACACTGTGCCGGCAGCCGTGACACAGCTGGTGTGCCTGGTGTCCTGTGTTACCCTTTGGCTTGGCTTGACCTCTCCTTGTGAGCTCGCCCGGGCCCGCCAAGGGCCGGCTCCCTGACAGCCTTGGTTTCTGCACATTATTTGAAGCGTGTCGTAATGCCCCAGTGTTAGATTGCAGGAGGTCGGGTTATTCCTTCTAAACCTCAGGGCTGAAGGCCCAGCCCCAGCTCCACCAGTCCTCAGCGGGAGGGTCTGGACCGTCCAGTGCCTGTGTCCACCCCTGAGGGCCTCCAGGGAGCCTCAGGTCAAGTCCACGGGCCTCCCTGGCTGCAGACCAAGGCTGTGAGGCGCTCACTCCCACACCCTGCGCTGCAGTGTCTGTTCTCTGCTGTTCCTGCAGCTCCTCGTTGATTGTAACATCCCCTGGAGCCCTGTCAGCTGCTCTTCACCTAAAGCCCCCCCCACCCCCCTCCCCGCTGCTTTGGCGAAGAAAATGACATTGGGGGAGGGAAGGTACCCGACCTACTGGCTTTTCTCAAAGTATTCCCATAGATACTGGTAACCTGGAAATGAAAAGGTAATTCTGTGTGTGCACCTACCTGCTCTTGCAGAATGTCAGAGAAGAAAGTATTCTGTGTTAGTTATTAATACCAAAAAAAACCACCCACCATTCTTTTTAAAGTTTTGTATTCAGCACATTGTGTGAACTCACGTTCTTTGTCATTTTGGGGCAGCCCGACGCGGGGTGCCCCTTGTCATGTGCTATTCTAACCTTGTATGATTGGCCATGTTGTTTCCTATGTATGCTACCATGTGTTTATATTGTCCAGAAAGTATCCTTACAGCTTTAAGTAGATGCAACTGGTGTCTTGACCAAAACAACAGCCCGTCTCTTTCTTGTTTAGTTACTTAAAGCAATAAATCATCTATGAGTTAAGAGCATTAGTTCTATTTATTGTGTCACAATGAAGAAGTCCTGGTCTGATGTCCAAAGGACGAGATCCCATACCCTCATTCCCTTTTCCTACGTTATGAACACCTGGCAGCAGATAGTCCTAAGACCGTGATGGCGAACCTATGACACGCCTGTCAGCACTGACACACGTAGCCATTTTCGATGACACGCAGCCGCATACCAGAGAAGTATGAGGCCGCATGCCGAGAAGGACGTTTCATCCTCAGCTTCTGCACGGCCAGGTGCAGTAGCCGAGGATAAAACATTTGCTGTAGTGTAGCCACTCTGTGCTGGAGGTCAGTAGGCCAAAACAACAGAACTCCAGCACAGAGCGTCTAGTTCTGGGACTTCTGGTTAGGCGGTTTTTCTTGAAGTGACACACCACCCGAGTTATGCTCGGTTTTTTGGCAAATTTTGACACATCAAGCTCAAAAGATTGCCCATCACTGTGCTAAGAGATCATGACACTCTTGTGGGGAACCCCAGAGCCAGTGCTTTCTGGTCATTTGTAGAAGGAAGACGGAAGGTGGGGTTCAGGTGCCACCAATAAGTCAGGCAGGGCCACCTCCCACTGCCCAGGATGATGGAGACCTTGACCTTTTGAAAACGAACAACAGCATGCACCAGTGTTCAAGCCCTGTTTACAAGCTTTTAAGTAAATTATTTGATGAGGCAAGTTCTTTTCCCTGTTTGCAAGTTTGCTAAACTGAAACGCGTGTGGAATGCATTGTTACAGAGTAGAACCGAAGGCCCTGGCCAGCCACACTGTGGAGGCCTCTCTCTCCTGATGTCAGGGCAACCCTCCACCCACCCAGAGCTGCCCGGGAGAGCCTGAAGGCTCTGCTCAGAGAACTGGATAAAATGACAGTTTCTATTATTATACTCAGGAACCATCTATACAGCATCTTGATTTAATAAAAATATTATAAATATTATCTCTTAGCCCACATCTTAGAGAATAACAGACATTTAAAAAAGAAATGCCTGTTAGCAGCAGGCTGGGACAAAAACGACACTCACCCTTCACCACTTTGAAAAGCATGGCACCCCCACTCGCGTCCTCCAGGCGGACGGCCTTGCACCATTCGGCGTTGGGTACATTTTTGAAGAAGAATGACATTTCTGTTGGCTGAATGTGTTATGGGAAAAAAATAATAAAGGTGACTTTAGCTAATTTGAATTCCTCAGGAGTGGGCCTTAGAACCAAACTAACAAATAATGCCTGCAGGTCTTGTTTTTTCCCCTCACTTCCCCCATCCCCACACCCCTGGCTGACACCTGGCAAAATACTAATCTGCCGCAGGCAGTTCTCCTATTGGCTGCACCTTAGGATCACTGGAGCTTTAAAAACCCAATACCTGGGTCCCACCCCAGAGACCCAGAGTAGCTGCTCCGGGCTGGGCATTGGGCCTCAAAATCATAGGATCGCTATGAGCTGAATCACGGCTGGTTCCTGTGAGGTGCATGTGTTTTATAAAAGGTAACTAACCAAGCCCCTAACATGCAGTCCCAGCACCCTGCATGTGCACTGCAGGTCCTGAAGGAAAGTCTACTTTCCTGCGACAGCTGGCAGTGGTGCGGGTCATCATCGGCACTGAGCAGGCCCCCGTGAAAGTGAAAGTTGTGAAGACTTCTTTTGTTTGGCAAGAGGAGGCTTGTGTATATGGTGGTCTTTAGGGCTGCAGGTGTCACAGAGGGTCTGGAAGGAACAGGGAGTTCTAGAGGGGAGATCAGGTGACAAGTGACTGATAGGCCTTGCTGCCACCACTAGGCAGCCCAAGGCACCGGGATTCGGGGAAGCCATGGCCCGCTTCACGGAGGGAACAAGACTGCCATGGAGGGATTTGGTAGCCCTTAGGCCCTGTCGTTTGTCTGTGGAAGGAGGTTTCTAGGGAGGGAGAAACTCTCCTAGGAACAAGATACACTCCTCTAAAACCATGGCTGCATTTGGAGTCTTTCACTGGGAAATGTTTTTAAGACCTGCTCTTCATCACCAGAGGTTCAGGAGAGGAGAGTGGGCGGGCGGCTGGGAGGGGGGGAGGAATTCCTACCCAGTCTGCTTAAAGAAATGCAGCTGTGTTGCCAAAGAACTGAGATGTGGAGCACTGTGGACGCCCACGTGACGGAAGCAGAAGACTGGCCTCTATTGGGTCCGTTTAGTGGAAAACCCCAGCGAGGCTCTGGGATTGGAGAGCTGGTTGGAACGCTCACCACACACAACCTACAAATGTAACCTCACGTTCATTTCTTCACGCCTCCAAGCATGCATCTCCTCGTGTGAAGTGGGGCTGTTGACACCCACCTCATCGGGGTTTTGTGGGGCTTGGTAAGATGCAGTGAAGGGCTTGAGCCACAGAAAGCTCTCGGAGCAGCAGTTAACCACCGTGCTGATGGTAGCAGACGTGGCAGAGACCATCCGTGCTGACTTGCTACCCGTGGGCTCCTGTACTGCCCAGCCCCCCTGCAGCTTGGGGCCGTGTGACAGTTCTGGCCCATGGGACACGAGCAGATGGTGTGTAAGCCAGCTCTGAGCCTGATCTTTGAAAATACCCCATGCAACCCCAGCCCTCTCTTCATCTCCAGTGCCCTTGGCATAGTTCAAGACGGACCATGGCATGAGGGATAAGTCAGCTTTCACTGTGCTATGCCACTGGGATGCTGGAGTTCATCTGTTACTGAAGCGTAGCATATCCCATCCTAACAGACATCCTGTAATGTTTATAAAGCCTCTTGTTAGTAGCTTGTAAGTAAAAGTCCTTGCCTGAATTTTTTAAAATCTCAGAGTTGATCATACTTCACTGGAATTATGCATGATGGGACCAGCTTTAAGAAAAAGAAAACATTAAGAGACATTCTAATTCATTTCTTATGAAGTACATTTTATCAGAACTCTAAACATTAATTATGGTCTTTCCTAAACCACAAAACATCTTTCAAGAATAGCTCTCAGATGTAGCACTGCTTATTAGCAGGAATATGTTGACAGAAAATTCATCAGTCATGGAACACATTTCTGCTGGGCCCGTCCCAGTGCATGCTGTGCAGCCCTGGGGCCCGTGGCCCCGTGCAGCCCAGGGGATCAGCTCCGTCCCGCCGGGGCCCGTGGCCCCGTGCAGCCCAGGGGATCAGCTCCGTCCCGCCGGGGCCCGTGGCCCCGTGCAGCCCAGGGGATCAGCTCCGTCCCGCCGGGGCCCGTGGCCCCGTGCAGCCCAGGGGATCAGCTCCGTCCGGCTGGGGCCCGTGGCCCCGTGCAGCCCAGGGGATCAGCTCCGTCCCGCCGGGGCCCGTGGCCCCGTGCAGCCCAGGGGATCAGCTCTGTCCCGCCGGGGCCCGTGGCCCCGTGCAGCCCAGGGGATCAGCTCCGTCCCGCCGGGGCCCGTGGCCCCGTGCAGCCCAGGGGATCAGCTCCGTCCGGCCGGGGCCCGTGGCCCCGTGCAGCCCAGGGGATCAGCTCCGTCCCGCCGGGGCCCGTGGCCCCGTGCAGCCCAGGGGATCATCTCTGTCCCGCCGGGGCCCATGGCCCTGTGCCGCCCAGGGCAGCAGCTGGGACCGGAGATGAAGTCCTGAAAGGCTGGTGAGAGGGGGACAGGGAAGGAGGCCTGGGGTGCAGACAGGCAGCCTGGGGACAGCTGGGCGCTGACTCCCCACTTGTCCGGCGGGCCCCGTTTCCAGCAGCCCTCCCACAAGGGCTGGAAGCTGACTGCGTGAGCAGTGCAGGGTGTGCCTCCGGCTGTTAGCGCTCTGCCCGCTCCGTGACCCGCTCGGTGACCTGCCAAACAGCTGATGCAGCTTCCCAGGAGAGTCTGGGTTTCCTGTACCTGGCTCCCAGAGTCTGGGACAGGGAAACATGTGAACTTTAGATGGAAGTACAAGACCCAACAAGCCAACAAACCTCTGGCTGGGATTTCTGAGGTGGCTGTCGCCAGAGAAGAAAGCAGAGATGTTCACCACAGGTTCCTGCCGATAGTGATCGTTTCTGTGGGCAGACTGAGACAGCTAGCTCTGGTTACAGAGAGCCGGCTCTCCGCGCCCGGTAGGGCGGGCGTCCCAGCCCCGGCCAGGCAGTGTGGGCCAGCATTCCCTCTGAGGAGGCAGCGGCCCTGTGAGAGACCTGTGCGTTTAAGTGGGCATGAGGGACTGGATCCTTCACTGTACAGATATTTAACTTTAAAAGATTTTAAAACAACAAATGTTTATGTGTCATACTTCTGGAAGCTGGGACAGATACGGTGTCTGGTGAGAACCTGCTTCCTGATTTAATAGATGGCCATTTTCTCACTGTATCTTCACACGACAGAAAAAGGCAGCATGCATATACCACTGTAGTAGGTGCTGTGAAGACAGCAATGACCGAGATGGACCCAACCCTGGCTCCTTTGCAGCTCAGAGCACACACTGAGCAGCTGCCCCAGCATGCACTGCGGCAAGAGCTGTGCAGAAGCGCAGGATGCTGTGAAGGCACAGGACAGGGAGCTGTAACCTGCTTACAGAAGGCCTGCGGAGGAAGTCAGAACTGGGCTGAGCCCTGAGAGCTATGCACCAGTCTGAGCAGTCCGCAGGGCAGCAGTGTGGAGCTAGACTGGAGCTAGACTTCACACTCCACCACTACCAGGTGTGTGGCTTTGGGGAACTTACTTATCCCCTCTGTGCCTCAGTGGCCTCACCTGTAAAATGGGAATAATGGTTATGAAAATTAAATGAGTTAGTATATGCAAGGTGCTTAGAGAATGCCCAGCATACAGGAAGAGCTGTGCAAGTGCTGGTGAGGAGGAGAAGCAGGAACTAACTGGAAAGGGAGGGTAGGAAGAAAGAAGCTGATCATGGTCAAGTCACTGGAGGGAGTCCGCTCAGGCAGCTCTGCAGAGCGTGCGGCAGGGAAGGGGCAGAGGAGGAGCAGGACGAGCTAGAGGTGAGGCTGGGGCCAGACGTGCAGGGCCGGTGAACCACAGTAAGGATTCCAGTCCTCACGGGCAAAGGAATGGAAGCCTATTGATTAGTTGTTGTTGTTTTTTTCTGTATTTTTCTGAAGCTGGAAATGGGAAGAGACAGTCAGACAGACTCCCGCATGCGCCAGACCGGGATCCACCCGGCACGCCCACCAGGGGGCAACGCTCTGCCCACCAGGGGGCGATGCTCTGCCCCTCTGGGGCGTCACTCTGTTGCGACCAGAGCCACTCTAGCGCCTGGGGCAGAGGCCGAGGAGCCATCCCCAGCGCCCGGGCCAGCTTTGCTCCAGTGGAGTCTCGGCTGCGGGAGGGGAAGAGAGAAACAGAGAGGAAGGAGAGGGAGAGGGGTGGAGAAGCAGATGGGCGCTTCTCCTGTGTGCCCTGGCCGGGAATCGAACCCGGGACTTCTGCATGCCAGGCCGACGCTCTACCACTGAGCCAACCGGCCAGGGCCGTTATTGATTAGTTTTAAAAAGGGAAGTGACGTAAGGTTTGCATTTCTGTACAAGCTCTCTGTTGCTGGAGGAGACAGTTGGTGAGCAGGGCACAGAGGGGGCCGAGGTGCGAGGTGAGCCAAGGCCCTGGTCCCAGTGGAGTGCTGGTGTGCACCTTGCTGAAGACAGAGAGAAGGGGACAGATTTGATAGTCATTTAGGAGCAGAAACGAACTGAATTTTGCCACTAATTGGAGCGTGAGAGAGAAACTGAGTCTACCGGCCACACCAGAAACAGATGAGTACTGTCCTTATAGAAGGGCATTTCCTAAGAGCAATAAACACTCCAGTGATGCTACTGTCCCCAACCTTTCCACAAACAGTCTCACGGTTGTTTCTCAGGACTTGAATAACAAGTTAACACTATTTTACAAAAATCACTAAAACACACGTCTTGATACCTTCCTTAAGACTCAAAGAACGCTGTCTTTAATTTCTGGAGGGAGTTATTGGGAAACTGAAGCAGCTGGTGGGTGGGGGGAGGCATGGGTGAGGTGTGTGGCTATACAAAGAAAACCATCTGCTTTGGGGCTGAGGGACAGAACCTGAGTTCCGACCCCAGAACAGCAGTGATGCTGGCAGTTACAGCCATAGCTGTCAACTGTGGGGACCCTGCCTTGAAAACAGGCTGATGTAACTTACTCCAAAGGTGGTTTAAATACGCAGATCCCATTTTGACTGACCGGTGAAAGAAGGGGAAAAAAAGTCTACCACCCTATAAATAAATAGTGCAGCAAAACTGACACTAATATTTAAAGGTGTTGCTCACTCGTAAGTTCAGAATGGGTCTGGATTCTTCTGCTGCCTCTAAATAATATAAAGGCATAACACTGATAAGACATATTTCACTTATCAGGGTCAACGTTAAAACACTTCCTATAATGGACCTCTGTGTTTGTAAATCTTTAGTCCTGACGCCATGTATCTTGTTGACTCCTCAATGAAAGTAAGAAGAAAATCACCTTGGAAGGAAGGACAACCAGCAAACCAGCAAGCTCGCCAGTTTCTGGATCCACAAAACGCCTAGTAACTCTCTAAAAACTTCCTTTCCATGAACCGTGAAGCCGTCCTCTCAGCCTGAGTCCAGCCCACCCAAAGCGACAATAAGCACATGTTGTGTTTTGTTTGTTTTTTTCTTATTGAGGATGAATCCACCATTTCTCTTGGGCTCCAAGTCCAGAATTTAATCAGCAGCATAGTCCAAAAGTCCTGCATCAAACCTAACTTTTCCCTTGCTTCAGTTCAAGGCCATTTCTTCTTATTCTGTCAGCACTGGAGATATAAAGTCACTACAATTAATCAAATGTTTGAAGACAGTTAAGACACTCCTTAGTCCTCTCATCAGAATGGTCAACCTCAGCTCCCCTTGATCTCGAAGGCCCATTTTCCATCACGAACTTGTAGAACGGTAAAACTAAAAGGCGTTTTAAATGGTCTCGCCCCACCCACTTGACAGACTAGGAAAGCTGGTTCGAAGGAGCTGGGGTGAGTCCTGCAGGAAGCCGGCTGGAGAACGGGGAGGATGCAGGTCTCCCGAGCCCCAGCACTGCGCACCTGCCCTCACAGCACATACACCTCGTCCCATTCTCGGTTTCCTCTCGCTAGGCTCCTACAGTCTCTAAGAATGAAGAGGCCTCTCGGTGGGTTTTTTAAATCTTCTAACTGGAATGGGGAGTTTTGTTAACTGAGTCTCTCTAATGAAAATGGAGGCCAGCCCACCTCTTCAGCGGTGGGGAGGGTCTGGGAAGAAGCCCACGGCTGAGTCTGTGGACAGGAAGTCCTCAGGAGAAGGAGACCCTGGCCCAGCAGGGCTCGCTCTGTCACTCCCCGGCCATGTGAGCGTGGGCAAGCCATTGAACCACTCTGCCTCATCTCCCATTTTAATAGGACAGCATCATTCACTCTGCCTACTTCCCATAACTGTTAGGGAATAATTTATAGAGATAAACAAAGTACTTGCCAAATGCCAAGGAATGCTGTAATTAATGTTCAATTGATAACATACTCCAACCCAAATCTAGACCACCAGTGAGTTCAGGTAACCCGAGTAACTACTTCCCATCATTTTTCCTTTCTAACTTCCTCTTGAAGGTGAAGTTACATCCCTGCATTCAGACCTGTTTAAATAATCTGGACATGAAAAGAAAAAATGTGTGTGTGTGTGTGTGTGTGTGTGTGTGTGTGTGTGTGGAGGGGGTGCATAATATACTAAAAAACTGGAGTAATTAAAACAATGTGATCTCAGAACCACAACAGATAAGCAGACCTATGGAACAGAGCAGAGTCTCGGGGACAAAATCCACTCGTGGGTGAGAACTGAGTAGGTGATAAAGGAGGCATTTCAAATCGACGGGGAAAGTGTGTAGTATTTGATACATGGATTCGGGCAACTGGAAAGCCATATGGAAAACGCCAGGTCCCTAACCCCCACCAAGCACAACAATAAATCTCCAATGGATAAAAGACCTGTAAAAACATTAAAACACACACACACACACACACACACACACACACACACACACTCTCTCTCTCTCTCTCTCTCTCTTTCTCTCTCTCTCTCTCTCTCTCTCATAAAAGCCGAGAGAAAAGATTGACATACCTGATTATATATAAATTTAAACTCTGGTATAACAGGACAAACAGAATTCAGTGACAGGTAACGGAATGGGAAAAAACATTTGCAATACACATAAAAAAGGATTAGCATTCACTCTATTTTATAAAGAGTTACAGAGCAGTCAGACATCAAAGTGGTCATAAAAATGAACAAGCACACCATTCTCAAGGGAAGAAAGAGAAGGAGCTAAAACACTTTGGGGGAAAAAATGCTAGGGAGAAATCAGAAAATTAATTTTTAAAAATATCATCTTTTCACCCAACAGACTTAGGAAAAACAGTTTAAGGACTTAGACCCTCCAGTGTTGCCAGAAGGTAGGGAAATGAGTCCTTTCCTATTCTATTAGAACATACATCCATTAGGCATTTTATAGGGTAATTTGGCAAAACGAGGCAATTTTTGATCTAGAAATGACACTTCTGGAAACTCTACAGGAATACAACACAAAAATTATACGAACAAGTATGTTTGTTGATGTACTGTTGGTAGTAGCCCCAAGCTGGGGACAATCTAAATGTCCACTGTCGAGATATGGTGAAGTGCATTATGGAACATTTAGAGCAGGGATCGGGAACCTTTCAGGCTGAAAGAGCCATGAACACCACATATTTTAAAATGTAATTCCACGAGAGCCATACAATCTGTGTACCTTAAGCATTATCCAATAAAAATTTGGTGTTGTCCCAGAGGACAGTTGTGATTGGCTCCAGCCACCCGCAACCATGAACATGAGCGGTAGGAAATGAATGGATTGTAATACATGAGAATGTTTTATATTTTTAACATTATTATTTTTATTAAAGATTTGTCTGCAAGCCAGATGCAGACATCAAAAGAGCCACATCTGACTCGCGAGCCATAGCTTCCCGACCCCTGATTTAGAGAGTTAGTAGAAGCCACAAGCACACATACCTGGACATGTGTACAAGACCAATGCTCTGTAAAATGTCTAAAAGGGTACCTAGAGCAAGGTCTTTATACAGAAGAAGTTCATCCTAGGTTGAGGGAGTGGGGTAGGGGAACAGAGGACTTCAGCATTTAGTATACAGACTTCTCTATTAATTGATTTTTTGCACAATCATATTTATCAGATAATTTTAAAAGAACAAAGGAATAGACATAATTCTGGTAGGCTCATGCATAGCAACATGGGACTTGGGGATGAGATGTTAGAAACTGGGTTAGGTTAATGGGCACCAGGTGGGGTTTTTTAAATCCCAGAACAGACTAATCAAGATGTCTCTCAACGACTAGGAAAGTCCAGGTTTCTGAGCACAAACCATTGTAAAACACATGCTGTGACTTGATAGTGGGTTAGTAGGTATCTTTATATATCATCATCACGTGTGCTCCGTATGTTATTAGGAAAGAGGAACATTAAAGA
Organism: Saccopteryx bilineata; assembly: GCF_036850765.1. NCBI lineage: Eukaryota > Metazoa > Chordata > Mammalia > Chiroptera > Emballonuridae > Saccopteryx > Saccopteryx bilineata. Next base: position 32,878,228 of record NC_089499.1, read on the forward strand.
CGTCTCACTATTTCTCTAAGATGAGACCAGGACGCTTCTCCGAGTTTCATTTAAAATAAAATGATATGACAGCTCTCAAGTTCAATTATCAGCATATGATCACTGGCAATACTCAGGAATCAAGGAAATTGCTGTTTTCCATTCAAAAAGAAAACAAAAAAACCCCTTGGGCAGAGGCACTTGACATTGGGTACTGTTTGACGATCCCTGCATGCACACACATATTTGTACTCACACACGCGCATGTAGACACACTCACAGCTCTGCATCCCGTAATAACAAGTCTCCCGAGCGCTGTCTCCAGGGCGCAGGCAGCCTTCCCCGCGCCCCTCCCACCTGTCACCCACAGGACACCCAGAACACCAATGAGTCGCCCAGACATCCATCCTCCACCGCTTCCCTTTCAACCCGTGATAGTTGCAAAAAACAAACAAAAAAACATTCCCCAGAGCATTTTTAGTTTCAGTCTTATAGAAATCTCAGTATTCATTATCATTCTTTGTAGAAGATGGCTTTTATCACTTTTTAGCCTCATAAAAAAATAGTTCCCCGAAGTATTTCACTCGCTCCTCAAGATAACCTTTGTCTTATGCTTTCCTATCTTCACTTTCTAGCCCGGTGACTGCACATCACAGGTGCTCACTAAACGACAATCAACAAGTTTATCATCCTCTAGAACAGCTTGTTTCCTGCCCAGCTGGAGCCCCCACTGAATGCCTCTTGCATAGTTTTTCATAGGATCAGTCTATTATCTCTCTCATCTTAAAAAATAAACAACTGTGGTTTAGTTAATGGTATTGTATCAATTTAACTGTACTGCTAACTTCTTAGTCTTCATAAATATACCACGGTTATGTAAGTTGTTGACATTTAAGGAAGCTGGGCAAAGGGTAGATGGGAACCCTGTCCTCTCTTTGTAAGTTTTCTATAAATCAAATTATTTCAAAATAAAGTTATAAAAACAAATTTTTTTAAATGGCTACAAAAATTGAGTTCTCTTAACACCACTTCTCTAGCTACCATCCTATTTTTCTCCTTCCCTTGATAGTAAAATCATTTGCAACTATTACCTCTATTCACTCATTACAATTTATTTCCTCCCAGTTCTTAAAGCGCCTAATGTTTTCACTGTTAACACCATCTTATCAAGATCACCAGTGACCTCCCGGTGGTTACATCAATGGCTGCTCATTAGAACTCATCTCTCCTGTCCTCTCAGCAGCGTGACCAGCTGACTAGTCATTGTTCCTTGAGCCACTTCCTTCGTGTGGCTTTCTGGCCCCACACTCAACTTCTTTTCCTCTGTCTTATTGCACTTTTTGCAACTCTAAGGTCCCCAAACCTGACCAACCCCCACGACTCAGTGTGGACCACTAACACGGGTGCAACCAGAAACAAGTTTGAACATCAAACAATTGACCGTAAGGAGCAAACACGATGTATAAAAAAGTCATGAGTTCATAATACTTTAAAAAAATATGGTCATCTCTGGATGTTGTTAGGGCACCAATGCACAGTAGGCTGATTTTTAAAAAGGGGAAAGAATCAAACATTGATCCTGTCTTTCCTGTTCATACTCATTTCAAGGGAAAGTTCCTTATAGAACAATCACAGGTAATAAATGCAGGAAAATGATGGAAATGGACAATTATTCTTAATGAAATAGTAGGTATAGGCAATGATCAACAGCTACTAAAATAATTAAGTGCAAGGTTGATAGAGAACTTTATACTGGCTGGATCAGGCTGACAGGAGCTGCACCCACTGATCAATGCTAACACTGAACGTGAGACAATCAGACATTATGTGCCTCTTCACACGTGAAATAGGAAGTACACACCACCCCTTATAATGTAGTCTGGTCGAAAAAAAGTCTTGAATCTGAATCTAAATAAGCTCTCAGTTCTAATTACCAGTTTACATGATAATGAGGAGAGAGGATCATGTTAAACACCACCTTGAGGACACAGAAAGCTGCGTTCAAAATGTGAGGAGCAATGATCCAGCTTCTTTAACAAACGTATACTGGGGACAAAAAGTGTCCGTGTGTGCGTGCATAGTGGGGAGAAGGTGCCGCAGAGTAAAAGAACTTACAAGACGTATCACCCAAACGCAACGTGTGGACTTGGAGGCAGTGGGGAAATGATGAAGACAGGTCTTAGCTGATCTGAGGAAGTCCCTGTTCTCTGTGTTGAGGATGATGCTGGCCCTGTGGTGGTGTCGAGTGATGTATCTGCTGGAGATGCGTGCTGAAGAACAGGTGACATGACATGATTTCCAAGATTTGCTCCAAAATACACAAGGCAACAACAAACACAAAGAAGTTGAGGGAGACAAACTAGACACCAGAATGTTGACAATCACTGGTGCTGGGCAGCGATGGACAGGAGTTCATTTTGCTGTCTTCTTTTTTTTACAGAGACAGAGTCAGAGAGAGGGATAGACAGGAACAAACAGACAGGAATGGAGAGATGAGAAGCATCAATCATTAGTTTTTCATTGCGCATTGCGACCCCTTAGTTGTTCATTGATTGCTTTCTCATATGTGCCTTGACTGCGGGCCTTCAGCAGACTGAGTAACCCCTTGCTCTAGCCAGCGACCTTGGGTCCAAGCTGGTGAGCTTTGCTCAAACCAGATGAGCCTGCACTCAACCTGGCAACCTCGGGGTCTCGAACCTGGGTCCTCGGTATCCCAGTCCGACGTTCTATCCATTGCGCCATCGCCTGGTCAGGCCATCTTTGAAAACTTTTAAAAGATTTCTTCTTTAAAGTAGGAACTACTAAAACCAGGGTCCCAGGGAACAACCCTCCCTTGCTGTCCACCGTCAGACACCCAACCCTGTTGGTAAGGAAGTGCGCTGTGCCTCACAGAAAGCCCTTTTGCTGGCGACCTATTGAGGAAAGACCAGGGGCCGTATTCAGTCGTTTTCTGGTGAACACTAGTACTCACACCAACTCTTCAAATTTGAGATTCATACATGCGCTTGGCCAATCTTTTGAGTAGACTATGAAGGGTCTCATGTCATAAGAAACCTTTCTTTATAAATTCATAGACCCAGAAGAATCCTTAAGAATTCCTTTAGCCTGACCAGGCAGTGGCGCAGTGGATAGAGCTTCGGACAGGGATGCGAAAGACCCAGGTTCGAGACCCTGAGGTCACCAGCTTGAGCGCGGGCTCATCTGGTTTGAGCAAAAGCTCACCAGCTTGGACCCAAGGTCGCTGGCTCCAGCAAGGGGTTACTCAGTCTGCTGAAGGCCCACGGTCAAGGCACATATGAGAAAGCAATCAATGAACAACTAAGGGGTCGCAACGAAAAACTGATGATTGATGCTTCTCATCTCTCTCCATTCCTGTCTGTCTGTCCCTGTCTATCCCTCTCTCTGACTCTCTCTCTGTCTCTGGAAAAAAAAAAAAGAATTCCTTTAATCTAGCTCATCAGGTCTGGGCAGGCCCTTACACACACGTAAGAAATATTTATTATGTACCAAATATATGCCAAGCACAGTGCTGAACAAGACGGGGTCCAACCCACATGCAGGTCACAGGTTAAATAAACCTAGGTCACCATGCTGCTAAAATCCCATCTGAGTAGGACAAGGAATAGCAAATTAGTAACACACTCAGGCAGTGCTCTGCTGAGCAATTTAAATATATTATCTCATTTCATCCTCATAACAGCCCTGTGGGTAGGTAGCATCATCTTTATTTCAGGTGCAGGTGCAAGTGTGTGCCTACATGTATTACAAACCGAGGCATAATGCAGAGAAGTGACATACTCAAAGTCCTCTCCGTAGGAAGCGGCTCTGCTGAGATTTGAACTTAGGCAGTCTGGCACAAGGGCTCTCTCCAGTCTACATTCTCAGGCACCACACTATAAATTCCAAGAGGCCCGGGTTGGAGAAAGTTCAATTTAAAAACATTAAAGAGACCTTCCTGGCCTGGTAAGCAGAGGCCACAGGACCGTCCTGGCAGCAGAACAGAAATAAAGTTCAGCACGCGGCACCAGGAACGACAGAGCTGTCAGGAACTACGGACCAGGTGAAGGTCACGACCGGGTCCATCTCAGCAGTTTACAGACGGTGACAGTGAGTCACTGGCAGGGTGGCGGGCAGAACTGGGATCTCCAGGACAGGTGGCTCTTGCTCTAAGACAACAGCAGGCGCACAGACCGTGGTGTCGGGGGACAGAGGCAGTGGGCAGCACTCCTTCCGTTTTACACTGAAGATGCTCGCCCTGCACCTCCACACCCAGCACCCCAAGGGGGACGGCCCCTTTCTCCACCCCTGTGTCTCCTCCCCAGCTGGCAGAGAGCGCCTGCTGCGCCCCACCCCTGACTCTCTCGTTTACGCTCCTCGGCTCTCGAGCACTCAACCCCGAAGCCCAGCCCTCGGCCTGGACACTGGGCGTCAGCTGGTGAGTCAGGGCTCCTCACGGGGGCCACAGCTGCTCACATTCCCCTCCCCTTGGACACGCCGACAGTCACTGCCTTGAATGGGTGGTGATGTTCCCATCAGGTCAGCGGCCCCCCTGCCTTCCCACTGAATTCGTATCTGAAAGTGAACCTAGAGGGTGTTAGTCTCGGGGAAGTAAGTCAGACAGAGAAAGCCAAACGCCATGTGATTTCACTTATATGTGGAATCTACAAAACAAAATAAACAAACAAACAAAACAGAAACAGACTCATAGATACAACGAACAAACTGATGGCTGCCAGATGGGAGGGGGGCTGAGGGGCTGGGTAAAAAGGGTGGCAGTTACCAAACAGTCACAGGATGCAAGGTCCAGCACAGGGAAGCTAGTTAATCACACTGTAATAACTAAGTATGGTGCCAGGTGAGTACTGGACTTATTGTGGGGATAACTTTGTAAATTACTTAGATGTCTAACCACTACGCTGTATGTATACCTGAAACTAACATAAAAAAATAACACTAAATATCTCCTGTAATTGGAAAAAAATAGTTGACAAATAATCACTGCTTAAAACTTGACAGAATTTGAAGGATGGAGGCTGGACCGGCGCTGCCCGCCTGCGTCAGGCCCGTCAATCAGGGACGTGGGGGAGCCCTAAGCCCGGGTGAGGCTGCAGCCGACACAGGGGGCGGGGTGGCCTGTCCTCCCGCATCAGGGCAAGCACAGGCTCCCCCACCAGAGCCTCTGGGTCTCCCGCACTGACCTGTCCCGCTTCCCACACGCCCTGTGTCCTCAGTGTTTCCCACTCAGTTCATGGGTTTCTTCTTGATTTTTAAAAATCTGCACAAGGATAAGAACTACCGTCTGCTTTCCAGCAGTTTCAGCAGAGCAGCCTTGGGTCGAGGCCATGCCACTCTCTCTCCCCGTCCTGGGGACAGCCTCCCCACCCCGGGCTCAGCAAGGAGTTAGATGTGAGTTGCTTTCTTTCAGTCACTCAACAATATGCGTTGAGGAGCTGCTGCTGCCAGAAACGTCCCTGGCAAAGGAATGGAACAAAAGGCAGAAGAGCAGGGTTTGGAAACGGCTCTATACCCCCTAATCAATACTCACATTTCTATGGCTGGCCGGCACAGCCACTGGAGGCAGAGCAGACGAGGAACACAGCAGTCATCAATGCCTTTGTCCCCAAAAGAAGCTGCCTTCTACACAGAGCGTTGAGGCAGGCAGCCAAGGCACAGAACACAGAAAGGGTTTCATTTGAGAAGAAACTAACAATTACGATACATACTTAAAATATTCGTTAACATTAAAGCAAATGCGCTAGATATTCAATTCCCAAAAGCAGTTTTCCTAACAATTTTCTGTTTCCAAACCTGAGTTGGATGGTCTCAAGAAACAAGGCTACAGACCAAGGGAAGGATTTACTAAGACACTAAGTATAAAGAGTTCCCAAAGTCACATTGTTAAGAATGTGTTTAACTTATAAGTTTATTGAATATTAAGGCTGCTGTCAAATAATTAAGATAGCCTACACTTCACACACAAAACCACATTTTCATATGATTAAATATATGTCTCTTTTTGGCCTCAGGGGGAGGAAAGTCTACACTGACCAATTCGAGGTATATCATGAGATAATCAGTTATTAATAAAAGAAAGTCAATACAGTACAAAACAGTTTAGTGAATGAAGTCGTTGCAAAAAGTTTATCATTTAAGTCAGCTGGTTTTTATTTTATTCTCCAGCAGGTCACTTAGTTCACAGCCTTAAAAAAATAAGACAGTAGAGGTAAATTCATTCTGCTGCAAATCACATACCACAATATCGCTGCCCTGAGCACATCTCACCACCTTCTCTTTTTACTTCTGCTCGCTCCCTACCACCATTTCTCAAAGAAAATGTGTTCTCTGGGGACGTGGCTATTTTCTAGTTGCTTGGAGAAAAAGTCTGTCATCGGAGGTGGGCCACAAATATAGAACAAAGTCTCTTTAGAAATATGATCTCTTATCTCCTTCTCTGTTATTCTTCCTTCTACCAAGAAACAGAATGAACACCAAATTAAGCCAGACATGTTTGGATTGAAACAAGGAAGAACTAACCACAATGCAGCAACAGTGTTTATTTTCTGTAACTCAAGCTCAGTCAGTCTTGTCTTGAGGCCTTCACATGACGGGTCCAGTTGGCACCTGGGGCTAGGTCTCCTAAGCCCAAGTCAAGTCAAGTGGGACGCTATTCGTAATGCCCTCTTTACACAGGAGCAGTGACCTTACTATGCTTTAGTAGAGATTCAAAACTTTCTTTAGCAAAGAAACTGTTTTGACAAAAATGCTTCCAGGCAGAGGAAACCACAAGTAATTTAAATTACCATTAATGGTAAATGGCACTGATTCAGCCAAGGCTGGAATATAAATTCTTTGCATGCATACTATAGTGATGATGCAAAGCTTCCCTAAAAAAATGTGGAAAATAAATTTTTAATATGGGCATTAGGAAAACTGTATATACTAAGTAAATCCAACTAAATCTCTCCTTATTTTTTCCATGATGAATCACCTCTCAATTCCCTAGGTAGTGACATTCCCAGCCCGCAACTCCAAACAATAAAGCATCTACATTCACCCAAATGGCATGTCCCCCAGATAGCTATGTGGAGATAGTCAAAACATCTTCAGGGGACTTACCCGTGATGTATGGCTTGAGATCGGCACTGATTTGTGTAGTCTGCTTTGTCACATGCAAATGGCAGGCAATCTTCTCGGGAAATTCATTTACAAAACTAAGGATATTTTTCTGGAATGTCAAACATATTTGGTCACACAATTTTAAAAAATCAAAACAGATGTGCACAACCACTGCCGCCTCTCCTCTCCCCCCATTCCACACACGTCTGTCGCCCCTGCGCTCTACTTAGGGAGATATTGTTTGCAGCCTAGCAGGCCAGAGCATTCAGAGCACACAGGGCTATTTGGCTTTAATTGAAATCTGAATATGCTAACAAGCATATTACTAACTCTCCGGGAGTTTTTTCTTTTTCTTTTTTCTCAAGCCTTGGCAATTAAGCAGCAGTTTCACTGACCACAGTTTTGTCTTTTAACTGTTTCTCTTCTTTTGTTCATCCTTGCAGCTGCAAAGCAACCCAGAGTGAAAGTCTTCTCTATCAAATGTCTGATGGGGTTTCATTTACCCAGCTGCGTCCCAACCACATCCATCTCACCTCCTCCCATAACACATGAGCCCACTTGTGCATCTCTTGACTCTTGCAAGGGCAGTCAACCTTTTTTTTTTTTTTTTTTTAATAAATTTTTATTAATGGTAATGGGATGACATTAATAAATCAGGGTACATATATTCAAAGAAAACATGTCTAGGTTATTTTGTCATCAAATTATGTTGCAAACCCCTCGCCCAAAGTCAGATTGTCCTCCGTCAACCTCCATCTAGTTCTCTGTGCCCCTCCCCCTCCCTCTAACTCTCTCCCTCCCTCCCTCCCATGTCCTCCGTCCCCCCCCACCCTTGGTAACCACCACACTCTTGTCCATGTCTCTTAGTCTCATTTTTATGTTCCACCAATGTATGGAATCATGTAGTTCTTGTTTTTTTTCTGATTTACTTATTTCACTCCTTATAATGTTATCAAGATCCCACCATTTTGCTGTAAATGATCTGATGTCATCATTTCTTATGGCTGAGTAGTATTCCATAGTGTATATGTGCCACATCTTCTTTATCCAGTCTTCTATTGAAGGGCTTTTTGGTTGTTTCCATGTCTTGGCCACTGTGAACAGTGCTGCAATGAACATGGGGCTACATGTGTCTTCACGTATCAATGTTTCTGAGGTTTTGGGGTATATACCCAGTAGAGGGATTGCTGGGTCATAAGGTAGTTCTATTTGCAGTTTTTTGAGGAACCACCATACTTTCCTCCATAATGGTTGTACTACTTTACAGTCCCACCAACAGTGAATGAGGGTTCCTTTCTCTCCACAGCCTCTCCAACATTTGCTATTACCCGTCTTGTTGATAATAGCTAATCTAACAGGAGTGAGGTGGTATCTCATTGTAGTTTTGATTTGCATTTCTCTAATAACTAATGAAGCTGAGCATCTTTTCATATATCTGTTGGCCATTTGTATCTCTTCCTGGGAGAAGTGTCTGTTCATGTCCTCTTCCCATTTTTTTATTGGATTGTTTGTTTGTTTGTTGTTGAGTTTTATGAGTTCTTTGTAAATTTTGGATATTAGGCCCTTACCTGAGCTGTCGTTTGAAAATATCAGTTCCCATATAGTTGGCTGTCTGTTTATTTTGATATCAGTTTCTCTTGCTGAGCAAAAACTTTTAATTCTGATGTAGTCCCATTCATTTATCTTTGCCTTCACTTCTCTTGCCATTGGAGTCAAGTTCATAAAATGTTCTTTAAAACCCAGGTCCATGATTTTAGTACCTATGTCTTCTTCTATGTACTTTATTGTTTCAGGTCTTATATTTAGGTCTTTGATCCATTTTGAATTAATTTTAGTACACGGGGACAGGCTGTAGTCGAGTTTCATTCTTTTGCATGTGGCTTTCCAGTTTTCCCAACACCATTTGTTGAAGAGGCTTTCTTTTCTCCATTGTGTGTTGTTGGCCCCTTTATCAAAGATTATTTGACCATATATATGTGGTTTTATTTCTGGGCTTTCTATTCTGTTCCATTGGTCTGAGTGTCTATTTTTTTGCCAATACCATGCTGTTTTGATTATCGTGGCCCTATAATATAGTTTAAAGTCAGGTATTGTAATGCCCCCAGCTTCATTCTTTTTCCTTAGGATTGTTTTGGCTATTCGGGGTTTTTTATAGTTCCATATAAATCTGATGATTTTTTGTTCCATTTCTTTAAAAAATCTCATAGGGATTTTGATGGGAATTGCATTAAATTTGTATATTGCTTTGGGTAATATGGCCATTTTGATTATATTTATTCTTCCTATCCAAGAACAAGGAATATTTTTCCATCTCATTGTATCTTTTTCGATTTCCCTTAACAATGCTTTGTAATTTTCATTATATAGGTCCTTTACGTTCTTTGTTATGTTTATTCCTAGGTATTTTATTTTTTTTGTTGCAATCGTGAAGGGGATTATTTTTTTGAGTTCGTTTTCTAATATTTCATTGTTGGCATATAGAAAGGCTATGGACTTTTGTATGTTAATTTTGTATCCTGCGACCTTACTGTATTGGTTTATTGTTTCTAATAATCTTTTTGTGGAGTCCTTGGGTTTTCGATGTATAGGATCATATCATCAGCAAAAAGTGATAGCTTTACTTCTTCTTTTCCGATATGGATGCCTTTTATTTCTTTGTCTTGTCTGATTGCTCTGGCCAGAACTTCTAGCGCCACGTTGAATAAGAGTGGAGAGAGTGGACAACCCTGTCTTGTTCCTGATTTAAGGTAGAAAGTCCTCAGTTTTATGCCGTTTAATAGGATGTTGGCTGATGGTTTATCATATATGGCCTTTATCATGTTGAGATATTTTCCTTCTATACCCATTTTGTTGAGAGTCTTAAACATAAAATTGTGTTGTATTTTATCAAAAGCCTTTTCTGCATCTATTGATAAGATCATGTGGTTTTTGTTCTTTGTTTTGTTGATATGGTGTATTACGTTAACCGTTTTGCGTATGTTGAACCATCCTTGAGATTCTGGGATGAATCCCACTTGATCATGATGTATTATTTTTTTAATATGTTGTTGTATTCGGTTTGCCAGTATTTTGTTTAGTATTTTAGCATCTGTATTCATTAGAGATATTGGTCTGTAGTTTTCTTTCTTTGTGCCATCCTTGCCAGGTTTTGGTATGAGGGTTATGTTGGCCTCATAAAATGTGTTTGGAAGTATTGCTTCTTCTTCAATTTTTTGGAAGACTTTGAGTAGAATAGGAACCAAGTCTTCTTTGAATGTTTGATAGAATTCACTAGTATAACCGTCTGGGCCTGGACTTTTATTTTTGGGGAGATTTTTAATAGTTTTTTCTATTTCCTCCCTGCTGATTGTTCTGTTTAGGCTTTCTGCTTCTTCATGACTCAGTCTAGGAAGGTTGTATTGTTCTAGGAATTTATCCATTTCTTCTAGATTGTTGTATTTGGTGGCATATAATTTTTCATAGTATTCTACAATAATTCTTTGTATATCTATGATGTCTGTGGTGATCTCTCCTCTTTCATTTTGGATTTTATTTATTTGAGTCCTGTGTCTTTTTTCCTTGGTGAGTCTTGCCAAGGGTTTGTCAATTTTGTTGATCTTTTCAAAGAACCAGCTCCTTGTTTTATTGATTTTTTCTATAGTTTTTCTGTTCTCTATTTCATTTATTTCTGCTCTGATTTTTATTATTTCCTTTCTTCGGCTGGTTTTGGGTTGTCTTTGTTCTTCTTTTTCTAGTTCCTTAAGGTGTGAAGTTAAGTGGTTTACTTCGGCTCTCTCTTGTTTGTTCATATAGGCCTGAAGTGATATGAACTTTCCTCTTATCACTGCTTTTGCTGCATCCCAGAGATTCTGATATGTCGTATTTTCATTTTCATTTGTCTGTATATATCTTTTGATTTCTGCGCTTATTTCTTCTTTGACCCATTCATTTTTTAGAAGTATGTTGTTTAGTTTCCACATTTTTGTGGGTTTTTCCCCCTCTTTTTTGCAGTTGAATTCTAGTTTCAAGGCTTTATGATCAGAAAATATGCTTGGTACAATTTCAATTTTTCTAAATTTGCTGATATTGTCTTTGTGGCCCAACATATGGTCAATTCTTGAGAATGTTCCATGTACACTAGAGAAAAATGTATACTCTGTCGCTTTGGGATGAAGTGTCCTGTAGATGTCTACCATATCCAGGTGTTCTAGTATTTCGTTTAAGGCCACTATATCTTTATTGATTCTCTGTTTGGATGACCGATCTAGAGCCGTCAGCGGTGTATTGAGGTCTCCAAGTATGATTGTATTTTTGTTAGTTTTTGTTTTAAGGTCAATAAGTAGCTGTCTTATATATTTTGGTGCTCCTTGGTTTGGTGCATATATATTAAGGATTGTTATGTCTTCTTGATTCAACTTCCCCTTAATCATTATGAAATGACCATTTTTGTCTCTGAGTACTTTTTCTGTCTTGTAGTCAGCATTATTAGATATGAGTATTGCTACGCCTGCTTTTTTTTGGGTGTTGTTTGCTTGGAGTATTGTTTTCCAGCCTTTCACTTTGAATTTGTTTTTATCCTTGTTGCTTAGATGTGTTTCTTGTAGGCAGTATACAGTTGGATTTTCTTTTTTAATCCATTCTGCTACTCTGTGTCTTTTTATTGGTAAGTTTAATCCATTTACATTTAGTGTAATTATTGACACTTGTGGGTTCCCTACTGCCATTTTATAAATTGCTTTCTGTTAGTTTTGTATCTAGTTTGATTCTTCTCTTTTGTTTTTCTATCATTTGATTTTGTTTGTTTGTGTTCCATACTTCTTTCCTCTGTTGCTACCTTTTTTAAGTCAAGTGTTTTTGTGGTGGTTTTTTTAAGGGTGGTTACCATTAAGTAATGAAAAGGGTACCTACCATATTCATTGTAGTACCCTATCTTATAAGTATTTCTGCACTTCATCATCCTTTGCTACTGTTAATCTCCATCCTCTCCCCCCTTTTTTTCCTTTGTTGTCACAGTTTAAGTTTGGTTTTATTGTGTTCTTGGTGGAGCTGTTACTTGTGGTGTTGTTTTCTTTTGTTCTTTGAATCTGGTTGGAAAACCCCCCTTAATATTTCCTGGAGTGGGGGCTTTCTGTTGATAAATTCTCTCATCTTTTCTGTATTTGTGAATGTTTTTATATCTCCTTCATACTTGAAGGATAGCTTTGATGGGTATAGTATTCTTGGCTGAAAGTTCCTCTCTTTCAGGGCTTTAAATATTGGGGTCCACTCTCTTCTAGCTTGTAGAGTTTCTGCTGAGAAATCTGATGACAATCTAATAGGCCTTCCTTTATATGTTGTACTCTTCTTTTCCCTGGCTGCCTTGAGAATTTTTTCTTTGTCATTGGTTTGTGTCATCTTTATTATGATGTGCCTTGGAGTGGGTTTGTTGGGGTTAAGAAAACTCGGTGTTCTGTTTGCTTCTTGAATTTGAGGCTTTAGTTCCTTCCACAGGCTTGGGAAGTTCTCGTCTATTATTTGTTTGAGTATATTCTCCATTCCATTTTCTTTCTCTTCTCCCTCTGATATACCTATTATTCTTATGTTATTCTTTCTGATGGAGTCAGACAATTCCTGTAGGGCTTTCTTGTTTTTTATTATTTTTGAGTCTCTTTCTTCTTCTCTCTGTTGTGCCTCAAGTTGTTTGTCTTCTATTTCACTAATCCTATCTTCAATCTGGGCTGTTCTGTTAGCTAAGCTTGTTACCTCGTTTTTCAGCTCGTGAATTGAGTTTTTCATTTCTGTTTGATTTGTTTTTATAGTTTCAATTTCCTTGGTAATATATTCTTTGTGTTCATTGAGTTGTTTTCTGATCTCCCTATATTGCCTTTCTGTGTTTTCTTGTATATCTCTGAGTATTTTTAAGATTTCTATTTTAAATTCTCTGTCATTTAGTTCCAAGGCTTCCAATATGTTAAGTCTTTTCTCCATAGATTTTTCCACATCTATTTGTGTTACCTCTCTTTCTTTTGTATCCATAATATTCGATTTCCTCTTTCTTATCGGCATCTGAGGGTGGTCTTATTGATAGCACTAATTAGAATTAATAAAGAGTAAAAAAAAAAATAGGGTAAAACACCCCACAAAAAAAACAGTAGTAATTTATTATTTCCCCCTTTTTTTCTCTCTTCTCTTTCCCTCCTCTCCCCTCCTCAGGGAAATATCGTGCCTATAATGGAGGGCCTGATTTGGGGTGAAGAGTTCAAGGGGCAAAAAAAGGGAGTAGGGACCTACTAAATGCAAAAAAAAAAAAAAAAAAAAAAGGAAGAAAATCTTAGACAAGCATAAGATGATTTGCTTGTATGTGATGGTCAACTAAGAGATATAATGAGAGGGATAAGAGGGAACCAGAAAAAAGGACCAAAAAAGAATAATAAAGAAGAAAAAATAAAAATAATAAGTAAAAATCTGTTGTATTAAGTGGAGCGAAGACTAAATACAATGGAGACCTTGGGTTGGGAGGACCCAAAATGCCACAAAAATAAACAAACAAGAAAAAAAATAAAAACAAAAGCAAAAAAGAGAAATAAAGCCAAAAAAAAGCCTTGAGTCCCAAATTAACTAATTTGTTCGTGATTGAGGATTATATGGGAGGAAAGTAAAATGAGAAAAGAAAAAACGAATAGAAAGGAAAAAATAAGAAAAAGAGAAAAACGAAGGAAGAAATAAAATAGGAAGAGAAAAAAAACAAAATAAAGCAAGACAAAAAAAAAAAAAAAAAAAAAAGAGGAGAGAGTGAGAGTTAAGTGTTTTGGAGTATAACCTTAAAGGAGGGTGAGGATGAAGAAGAAAAATAAAATGCAACACTCATGGGTAGTGTAGTTCAAGAAAGGGGAAGCATAAGATGGGCAGAGAATAGAAGGACCGAGGTGGAGGAAATAAAGGCAAAAAGATAGAAGAAACAAACAACAACAACAACAAAAAAAATTAGTGGATCAAGTTGTAAAGTCTGTGGGTTTTTCTTGATTTTGAGAGGTTAACTTCTTCCTTTTTCTTTTCTCTCCCTCTTCCTGGTCGGTGACTCTGTACCCCAGGCTCTGCCCCTGTGTCACTCTTAGGTAGGGATTTGCAGTTGATGGGATTCTATGGCAATGTCATATAATTGGCTTTAGTCTTGCTGGAAGTAAAGGCTTGTTGGCGTTTGCAGGGTCCAACGATGAGAGAGTTTGCTTTCCTGGATTCTCTCTCCTAGTCCCCCCTTTCTGAATTAGCAGCCTGGTGATCCAGCTATAAGGCTGCAACTGCTTCTGCCTGGGGAGTAAGAGGCTCAAAGAACTGGGAAATCCACACTCTATCCCCACTCAGTGCAAGGCTTTGGGAAAGGCTCTGACAGTCAGGGCCTCCAGTGTAATCAGGCGTGGGTGGGAGTCAATTGTTGTCAAGGTGACTGTTCAGCGCCTATCATTTAGTTGGACCTCTCAACCCAGGCTTTCCACACTTTGTAGCCTGTTTTTGCAGGGAAGAAGAGGCACTAGTCTCTGCTTACGACTAGTGTAGTATAGAACTTATTATCTGCCAAGTCCTTCTTGTTAGCGTTTATCCCTAAATATGGAGGCTCTATTAATCAGAAGTTGCCCCCGCCCCTTTAGCGAGAGGCACTAAAAAATCTCACGCCTCTTGTCTTGGAACGCTGAATTGAGAGAGATCTTATCAATTAGAACCGAGGGTGCGCAGATTTCATGGGTTAAGCTAATTTCAGTGATTGGGTCGCATCTGTGCTTCCGAAGGTATTTTAGGCTGCCTGCGCGCGCCCCTCCCCCAACGCTTGATTGTTAGCTTGAATGGCTGGGTGAGGTGCCCCGCCCACGGAGAGAATCTCCCAAGTCTCTCCCGCTCGCCCCGCCGCTGGCGGCTGGACCGCACCAGGCGCAGGATAATGGAGCCTCCTGGGTGTGCGGGCCAGCAGGGCGCCCTGGGCGCGTGGAATGCCCAAGGCACGCGCGCGAATGGGGCGCTCCGGGCACCGGTGGCCAGCGACCCCCACTCGCAGTGTGTGGGCCGCTGGGAACGTCAGCGGTGCTCAACCGGACCGGGCGCGCGCGCGCGGCTGCTCGCGGTGGCTCATGGCGGCCGCGGGGGCAGTTCGTGGCGGCCGCTCCGCTCGCGGCGGCGGCTCGCGGGGGCTCGCGGCGGCGGCGGCGGCTCGTGTCGGCCGCTCGCGGCGGCTCGCGGTTCCCAAGTATATGGGCTGACTCACCACAGGCGCACTTCCTTGCGGTTTGAAAGAACGTCCCTGTGGTCGATTCCTCCACACCCTCGTCTCTCAGATTCAAGTGATAACAGTCCTTTCGCTATCAGTTTGTGTGGAACTCCGGAATGCTCCGAGGATAAATTTTTCTGTTTCTAGTTGATAAATTTGTTGTGATTTAGGGGAGAGCTGTCGGACGCGCTGCTCACGGCGCCATTTCCGTGACGTCACTCCCCGGCAGTCAACCTTTTTATACCTACCGCCCACTTTTGTATCTCTGTTAGTAGTAAAATTTTCTAACTGCCCACCGGTTCCACAGCAATGGTGATTTATAAAGTAGGGAAGTAACTTTACTTTATAAAATTTATAAAGCAGAGTTACAGCAAGTTAAAGCATATAATAATAATTACTTACCAAGTACTTTATGTCGGATTTTCGCTAAGTTTGGCAGAATAAATCTTTATAAAACAACTTACTATAGTTAAATCTATCTTCTTATTTATACTTTGGTTGCTCCACTACTGCCCACCATGAAAGCTGGAACACCCACTAGTGGCGGCAGGGACCAGGTTAACTACCACTGCAGAGTCTCAGGGCCATGGCGACCTTCCTGTTCATCCGCCTCCATATTCAAGCCCACCAGACGTGCCCTATCACTTCCTGTCACCGGGAGCCTCCATACTAGCCAGTTTAACTGTCCTTGGCAGGATGTGTTGGTTCTCACTTGAACATGATTAGATTAAGGCCTTTTGTTTGAACTACTGCAGAGAAGGCAGAACTGAAGAGTCAAGTTCTGTGGACAATTAACACCATGACACGTTTGCTCCCAGCGAGCTGAGACACACACTCCTCCTCCCTTACCTTAAACAGGAGCTCGCCGGTGTTTCTGGCACTGTAGAATAGTTTTATTGTGCCTATCTCATATCCACTCCCTTTATCTGCCCGTTCTCTGTGGAGATCCACCGAGTGTCGCAGGATGGAGAGCAGAGGGTTAATTCCGACTCCTCCTGCAATCAGCACGAGGTTCCTAGACGCATCTGCAGGCTGAGGGTCAAAGAAGAACTCTCCACCCACTCTCACGGCCACTTCAGAGTCAAGTGTACACTAAGGCGGGAAAGAAAAGATCCTTGAGTCCTTTGTAGCACAGGTCTTAAGTCAAATGTTCTTCTTTAGTGAAACTGACTGCACCTACCTCTGGCATTTTTATCAGTATTTAGGACTATTTTTACAGCTTGCTCCCGAGTTTCCCAGGGCCCCATGAACTGATCCCACTTGTCCATTACATAGGCATGTGCTACTCTGCCTTTGTGCATCTGTACTGCACAGGCAGTCCGGCACGGGGGAAAGGAGACTTGCTCGAAGAATTCTGCCATTTGTTAACTTACACGGGTGAGGAACTGGGCTGTGAAAAGAGCACAGGGGACAGCTCTAAAGTAGGTTCTTTTTCTGAGTGCCACTCCTGTTCTGATCAAAGCCATGGAGCTGAGAGAGGCCCGATGGAGCAAGTGTCACTAACTGCAGCTACCGTGGACTTATCAGAGCTGAGTGTGGGCACTGGGGGCTTCCTCCTAGTCACCAGGAGGGCACAGCCAGACCTGCCGCACAGGCAGAGGCCAGTGTCAGCACTGAGGCACCGACAAGCACTGTTCCTTTCTCCCTAGAGCAGCAAAAACAGGAAGCCTTAGGCTTCACACCTGGGGGTGAGCAGCACATCCACCCACGCAGGTCAAGTGCCTACAGTTCTGTGAAGTCAATTACACCAGAAACACAATCAGAACTGAATGCACTGGTTCTTCACTGGGGTGACACTGGTGTTTCAGAAACTTGTAGTGACATTCTTTTTTCTTTTCTTTTTTTCTATATGTTCTTGTGACACTTTTTTATAGTCACAATGATTTGGAGAACCCAACTGGAACTTCGAGGGCAGGGCCAGAGCTGCTAGCTGTCCTGTGCAGTCAGCGGTGTTCTGGAGCTGGCCCTACCAAGCGGATGGTTAAATGTACAGGAAGTGTGTGAGCCAGTATCTACTGGTAGTTTGAAATCAGCCATCGTGGAAGTGTTCACAGCACAGAAAGTAGCACTTTTCTTACTCAGAGAGCCAGTTTAGAAGCACATCCTTATCTACAAAACTCATGACTGCCCAGCATAGACTTCTTAGGTGAAAACTGGTTTGTAATGATCTGAGGCATTTTGTAAAAAAAAAAAAAAAAGAATTTATGGGTTGATAACATTATTTTAAAATTTCATTTCAGAACAGTTCTAGAAAGGGGCCATTGACTCTGACAGGATTGAAAACACCTAGTTTGGAGGAAAAATGCAATATGTAGGAGCCATAAGACTGAATTTTAATCATAGCCTCCACAAAATCCAGCAAGTGCCTTTACTTCTCTGAGCCCCTGCTGCCGCCTCTGGAAAATGGGTGCCAGCACCCGCCCTGCTCACCCCCCGGGCTGCGGTGCCACGACAGGGCACGGGGGAGGGGAGGGTGGGCTCCCTGTGGGAACTCAGCTCCATGTGAGAAGGTATTTGGGAAGGAAAGCACTGGGGTACCTGCTTCTTTCTTTCCTGTCACTAAAAGCAGAATCTAGAAATAAATAAATTTATATTAAGAGAATAGGTTCGCTCATTACATGATCCTGACATCAGTCATCTAGCTGAACTCCCGCCCAAGAATAACGGACCTGGTGTTTTCTGAAGACCAAACCTAGCATTCACACTTCACGTGGCGGGCAGGCAGGAAGTACTTTTGACGTGAATTTAATCTGGGGCTCTCCAATGTAAGAAGAGTTAATCTTTGAGGAAAATCTAAGAAAAATATGGAAAATTATTTGAATTCACAAAACAGGTCCTTTTTGGTAAAGAACTGTTAAATGAATGAAAATCCTTTCTCTGAGGGAAAAAATAAATCTGAACTTAACAATGTTAAATATGTAGGAGATTTTTTACATGAGGATGATAAGTGGTTTCCATTTTTCACAAAAGAAATTAGGAGCAAGGAAGCACTCTGTTAATAATAACTAAAACGTAGGGATCCCCAGGCTGGCTACCAGAGTGCTTTAAAATACTCCTTCCTTTCAAGTCTTGAAAATAGAGTTTATGATACCAAAGTCTCTGCCTAACAGAACAATGGATTTGATCTCTCTGTACCCTGCCTCCCCCTCCTGTTTGCCTGTACACTTACTTTTTATCTCTGAGAACCTAGGAGTGAAAGAGACTAAGAAATGAGACAGGAATAATTCTCTCCAGTGGTCATCTTCAGCATGGTTAGTAATGACAACAAGCAAAGCCTGTAGGTTATTGTTTTTAGAAACCACAGTATTTTCAACCCTAAAGTTGGCAAGAAAACGTGCCCCAGGGAAAGACAGTACTCAAGAAGCCTGTCGTCTCCTTAGTGACAAAATAATCTTCAGGAGATCTGTCTTCTAATTTGTGAGCATCTGGAAGGAATCAAAAGCCATCTTTGTCTTTTGTTGATCAATAAAAACTGCCAGTGTAGCATGAACACAGACTCACAGCCTGTACAGTACAATGTGGGAGGGAGTAAAAAGCTATTACCTTCAATTATACAGCAATGCATCTAATTTGGGTATAGATTTTCTACTTGTGAAATAAACAACTTTTCCACGGCAACTGAAGCAGACACACAATAGCTGTCCAGAACCCTCTACCTTGCCAGGAGTTTGAGCCAAAGCAGATAAAATAAAGGAAGACATTTATGGCACTTTCTCCCATGTCCCAGCAAGGCAGCCTGCTGCCACCCAGACACTCACACGCCTCCATTGTCCACTCTAATAGCTTAATGAGACAAATTCTCAGGAGGAATACAGCCATCTGAGAATGGTTCCAAGAAAAATCTGACTTCATAAAGGCTGTTTGCAACTCCCACTGGGCAGTGAGGAGCAAGCACTACAATTAGGATGTGCATTCAAGCAACGCCACTTGCAGATTTTCTCCAGCCTGTAAGAATAAGTTCCTTCATTGAAATGCCAATGAGGCATGAAACCAAGCAGGGAGCTATGGAGCAGGACCAGGTCAGGTCAAGAGGGAGGCTGACAACTGGAGGGGCTGGGAGCACTAGGAGCAGGATGGGCTCCACGCACTTTAACAGTGAGCACGGGACACGTGAGCACCTTGCTGACACCCCCTGCGGCATATTAGAGATTCAGGATGTAGCCTAGAGATAGCGATGGGTGAATATCCACAGAGAATCTCAAAAGGAAGGGTGTAGCTGAGGCCACACTGAAGGAAGAACTCCAAAGGTCAGAGGACCAACATGAGGCAGGATACATTTACAATGGAAATGCCAGGCAAGCAACCAGGGGTTATTGTAACAGACACAACTTGACATGTAAATCAAAAGAACACATTTTAATGCTCCCCCAGACTTAAAAACTTTTTGTTTTTTAAATTATTTTTGTTTTCCGTTGCACACTTCTATGAACTTTAACACATACAAACATCTATGTAACTATCACCAGAATCAAGCTCTAAAATAGTTCCTTCAGCCCCAAAAACGCCCCTGTGCTATCCCTGTATGCTCCCCCCCCACCCCTGTGAGCCACTTATCTGTTTTCTGTCACTGTGCTTTGTTTTCCAGCATGTGACACGAATGGGATTACACAGCACATAACCTTTGAGACTGGCTTCTTTCAGACAACATAATGCCTCTGCGATGCAACCAAGTTGTGTGCCATCAGCAAAGATTTCACTGTTTTTACTGCTGAGTAACAATACAGTGTACGAAAGCATCACAGTTTATCCATTTGCTAACTGAGGGATAGCTAGGGTGTTTCCAATTTTTGTTAATTATGAACAGCACCACTATACACATTCACATACAGGCTTCCACAGAACTAGAGCTCTCATATCTCTGCATAAACACCGAGGAGGCGTGCTGCTGGGTCCTACGGTAAGTGTATATTTAATTTTACATGGAACTGCTGAAATGCTTTCCAGAATGGCTCTAGTACCCTGCATTCCTGTTAGCAATATAACAGAATTACAGTTGATCCACAGCTTGTCAGCACTTGGCATTATCAGTATGTTTAATTTTAGTCATTTTAATAGGTCTGTAGATATGATATATCCCACAATACATGGTTTTACCCTACACCCTAATAATTAATAGTAAAGATATTAAACATCTTTTCATTGCGTATTTGCCATCCTTATATCCTTTTTAGACAAGTGTCTCTGCAATCCTTTGACCATTTTAAAATTGTTTTTTGTTTTGCTGATTTTTGAGAGTTCTTTATATATTCTGGATACAAGTTCTTTGCTGTATATCTAAATTGCAAATACTTTCTCCTAATCTGAAGCTTGTTTTTTTAAGTCGTTAGCAATGTCTTTGCAGAAAAAGCTTCAGCCTTTGATGAAGTCTCTGTATCAGACGCCCACGGCTCTTGCTTGTGGCGTCATGTCTAAGAACTCTCTGCCACCCCAATTCAAGTTCAGAATACTCCCTGTGCTTTCTTCGAAAACTTGTACAGTTTTATCTTTTATACCTAAATCTACAACATATTTTGATTTAATCTTTAATATAAAGTATAAGAGGTTATTTGTACGTGGCTATACAATTGTTCAAACACTATTTGTTGAAAAGGTTATCCTTTCTCCACTGAATTTCTTTAATACCTTTGTCAAAAATCAAACGGCCATGTGTATGACAGGCTATTCCTGAACTCTATTCTGTTCACTGGTCTGTGTGTCTATCCCTGTACCAATACCACACCATTTTGACTACTGCAGCTTTGTTATTTCAATTTTTCCATTTTCCATTGATTTGATAGGAAGAGAGGAAATGGGAGGGAGAGAGGGAGAGAGAGAAGCATCCATTCATTCCACTTAGTTGTTTCATTTACTTGTGTACTACTGATTGCTTCTCATATGTGCCATCATCAGGGGTCAAACCCATGACCTCTGGAATGTTAGGTCAATGCTTTATCCACTGAGCAATCTGGATAGGACCTACCATAACTTTATTTTAATTTTAAATTTGAACAATATTAATTCCTCCCATTTTAGTCTTTTTCTTTCAAAATTGTTTTACTATTCAAGTTCCTTTGTCCTTCAATATACATTTAAAAATCAGTTTATTTATATCTACAATATTTGTCCTAGTGCATTCTTTTGTGGTAAAGGGACAAGAAAACACCGGCTGGAACGGGTCATTGATCAAGTGGGCACACTGAAATGAAGGGGAAAAACAAACAAGGGTCAAAAACTAAGAAGACAAATGAACTGATCTGCTCTGAGCTCATTCTGATAATCTGTGTTATCAGAGTTCTGGCAGGGATGACACGCAGCTTATGGAGGACTGTTTGAGTCCGTGAGGAAGCATGAGCTGTGAGTAGCAAATGTGGATTCCCTCCCAGAATCCCGGGGAAGAGCTCTCGAGAGACTGAAATGGAGAGGCAGTGGCACACAGACTTAGCGGTGCTCAGCTCTGGGCATGAGCAGTATGTGATCGGGGACCATTTTCCCGCCAAATAATGACAGAATGATAGTTTAATTCCCTTTATTTAGGATGATTAGGACAAAATAATCTGATTTGTAGAGCCAATTTCCAAAACCTTACTTATAGAGTAAAATGTTTACTCCTACAGCATATTCAACTAAATACTATTTGGTGACCCAGAAGATATTTCCAGATGCCAAAGTTATCTCTGAGCCATCTTTAACGCACCAAAAAGAGCCTGCTTCACTGCCCTTTGGAGTCTGGATTCCGGGTGCACCAGGCTCTTTGTGAGCATGCGCACCTCTCACTTATGCCCAGGCTTCTGAGATTAAGTGAGCTGAACACAAATTCTGTGGAAGGCAGAGATGCTCTAATCTGCACGTTTAAAGAGATGTGCTCACCTGATTGTGAATCCAGAGAGCAGGAGGATGGTCCGTGTACTTCACTGCCAGTTCTATCACTCTCTCTTGCTCTAGCAGTCTGGGGCTGGAACATATCGAGAACCCGCCAACCACAGAGACTCCTGGGATAAAGAAATCAATCCTAAAGGAAAGGTAAATTATTACTGTTGAAGCAACTTTAAAAGTAGGCAGCAAGATAAACAAAATTGACAAACTTTTAGCTAGACTAAGAAAATACACAGAAAAGATAAAATGACTAAAATCAAGAATGACAGATGGAAGGAACATCATCAACCTTACAAAAATAGAAGATCATAAGGGAATTCTTTGAACAACTGTTTGACCATAAATTAGATGACTTAGATGAAATGGACACATTCCCAGAAAAATACAAACGACCAAACAGGACTCAAAAAGAAACAAAGTCTGGACAGACCCAAAGCAAATGAAACGAATTACTAGTTTTAGAACAAAAAATACGGGTTTGGGAGTTATCACTCATGAATTCCACCAAACATTTAAAGAATAATTAATACTAATATTTCACAAACTCTCCCAAAAAATAGAAAAGAACACTTCCCAACTCATTCTATGAGGCCACTATTACTATTACCCTAATATCAAAACCAGAGAAAGATATCACAAGAAAGGAAACTAGAGATCAATATTCCTTGTGAATATAAGTGCAAAAATCCCTGGAATATAAGAAAGGTTTTAACATCTGAAAATCAGTCAATGAAATACACTACTTAGTAGAATAAAGGACAAAACCCACATGGTCATCTCATTTGAAAATACATATTTAATACCCTTCCATAATAAAAATACTCAATAAACTAGGAATAGATAGGAACTCTCTTGACCTGATAAAAGGCATCTACAAAATATCCACAGCTAACACCATATTTAATGGTAAAAGACTGAACATTCCCCCTGAGAATGGAAACAAGATAGGATGTTTGCTCCTACCACTTCTATTTAACATTGTACTAGAGTTTCTAACCAAAGCAATTAAGCACGAAAATAAATAAAAGGCATCCAGATTGGAGAGAAAGAGAAAGAAGTTGCAGATGACATTATGCAGAAAATCTGAAGGAATTTACTATGAAGATAAAACTAATCAACAGGTCAAATAAGGTTTCAGAATACAGTATAAGATCAATAACAAAGATAAATTGCGCTTCCATACGACAGCTATGAACAATTTAAATGATGAAACATACAATGAAAACCACAAAATACTGTTGAAAAACATCAAAGATATAAATAAATGGAAAGAAATTTCATGCTCATGGATTGGGAGACTGTATATGTTAAGATAGCAATACTCCCCCAATTGATCTCCAGATTCAATGCAATACCTATCGAAATCCAGCTTGTTTCTTTGCAGAAATTGACAAGTTGATCATGAAATCAATATGGAAATTCAAGAAACCCAGAATCATTAAAACTTACTATAAAGCTATAGTAATGAAGACACTGCCACTGCCAATAAAATCAGGCATACAGACCAATGAAAAAGAATTGCAAGTCCAGAAATAAATGCTTAAATTTATGGTCAGTTGATTTTCAACAAGGGCACTAACACAATTCAATGGCAAAACAATACTCTTTTCAACAAATGGTGCTGGGACAAATGAATATCCACATATAAAAAGAATGAAGTTTGACCCCTAACTTACAACCATATACAAAAATTAACACAAAATGGATTACAGACTTAAATGTAAGAGCTAAAAGTATAAACTCTTAGAAGACTTCCGCAGGAGTCACTCTTCATGGTAATACTTAGACACCCAAATGCAAAGGTCAACAAAAAAGAAAGTTATAGAGAACTAGACTGCATCAAAATTAAAACCTCTATGCTATAAATGATCCCATCAAGAAAATTAAAAGAGACCTCCCCCTGCACACCCCATGCCCCCCACCCCGCTTTTTCCCTTAGGTACATATCATTTGCTTTCCCTCCCTCTCCTAAGCTCCAAGGCTCTCCCTTTTGTGTCTGTAACTTGTTTCCTGAGCCCATGCAGCCCAGCTGGCTCACTTCTACTTCTGTGACTTTCTAAATAAATTTCTTACATTAAGAAAAATAAAAGAAAGAAAATTAAAAGACAACTGACAATAGGGGAAAGTACTTTCAAATCATAGATCTGATAAGGAACTTGTATACAGAATATGTAAAAAAAAACCCTCTTATCAGTGATAAAAAGAGACCTCAAAAACCATGGGCAAAAGATTTAAATACACATTTCTCCAAAAATATATGAAATGACTAATAAACACATGAAAAGATGCTCAACATCATAAGTTATTAGGGAAATGCAAATCACAATCTCAATCAGCTATCACTTCACACTCACTGGAATGGATGGCTAATCAAAAAGACAACAGCAAGTGTTAGAATCTGGAGAAATTGGAGCCCTTATACATTGTGTTAGGACTATAAAACGGCACAACCACTTTGAAAAGAGTTTGGCAATGCTAAAAATGTTAAACAGAGGCCCTGGCTAGTTGGCTCAGTGGTAGAGAATCAGCCCAGCCTGTGGATATCCCAGGTTTGATTCTCAGTCAGGGCACACAGGAGAAACAATCATCTGCTTCTCCACCCTTCTCCCTTCTCTCTCTCTCTCTCCTTTCCCCTCCTGCACAATGGCTCAATTGGTTCAACTACATCAGTCCCAGGCACTAAAGATGGCTCTGTGGAGCCTCCGCCTTAGGTGCTAAAAATAGCTCAGTTTCAAGCATGGCCCCAGATCAGCAGAGCACTGGGCCCAGACAGGGGTTGCCAGGTGGATCCTGGTTGAGGCACATGTGGAGTCTGCCTATCTCTCCTCCTCCCATTTAGGGAAAAAAAAGAAAGAAAATGTTAAACAGAGTTATCATATAACTAATGATTTCACTCCTAGGTATATATACCCAAGAGAAATTAAAATATATGTCCACTCAAAAACATGTACACAAATGTTTATAGGAGCATTATGGATAATAG
This sequence comes from Saccopteryx bilineata, assembly GCF_036850765.1. NCBI lineage: Eukaryota > Metazoa > Chordata > Mammalia > Chiroptera > Emballonuridae > Saccopteryx > Saccopteryx bilineata. The sequence goes on from NC_089499.1 coordinate 32,903,373, forward strand.
CCTAATAATGAAAACAATCCAAATGCTCATCAACTGATGAATGCATACACAAAATGCATATATCCACACAATGGAATGAAGTACTGATACATGCTACAACACAGACGAACACTGAAATTATGTTAAGTGAAAGAAGCCAATCATAGAATAGACCATGTATTGCATAATTCCATTGATATGAAATGTCCAGAATAGGATATTTAAATATATGAAGTAGAACAGTTACTGCCTTGGGGGGAGCGAGAATAGGGAGTCAATCATTGGTACAGGGTTTCTTTTTAGGACAATGAGAATGTTCTAAATTTGTGCTGATGGTTGTATAATTTCTGTAAATATATTAAAAACCATTTTAAGTGGGTGAATTTTACACTTTAAATGGGTGAACTTTATGATATGTAAACCATATCTCAAAAAAAAATTTTTTTAAGGTGAAAAAAAAAGCAACAAAACTCTTTCACTGACATTTAACAAACAAATAGGCTGATGTGGCCTTCCAAGTTATGAAGTCTCATGGTTCTTTTCTTCTAACCACACTGCTAGTCTAGAACTCCTGGAAGTTACAAGCCATCAATAATTCCATGCCACTGAAACCCTTCTTTGGTGGGATCCTAGTCAATACAACATACCTAGTCACATCCCAGGAATTTATTAGAATCAGGAACCACAAAAAATCCTCATCTCCATGTCTAGGAAACGTCCACACCCAATCTTGAAGCTTCTCAGCCGTCAAAAAGCAAAAGTGTTTAGCCACCAGCAGGCTTACATGAAAAGCACACAGTGTTCTGTACTGATTTGATCTATGACTTTAAAAGATGTCCTCTTTTGATCTATGACCTTAAATAGCTGGTCATTTTTTATAGTCTTAAAAAAACCAGTGCTGGACTGGCAGTACTCCAGAAAAGGTCCCTAGCCTACTTTTGCCGATATTTACTTGAATATTTCCCATAAATACTTCAAGTTCCCTTCCATTTCAGACAATATACAAACTTTAAAAGACTACAGTTAACATTTATTAACAAAATGCTAGATGCTTTCACAGAGGAGGTATATATTTGTAGTATCTCCACAGCTTCCATGTTTAAAAATAAATACATCAATGAGCCACTTTGGCAGCTTCATCTCCTGAACTACAGCGCCCTCTGCTGCTTGATGTTTTAAAGACCTTTCGCAGGTAAGTGAAAGGAAATCCCAAGGAAATCCTTCTCTAGATGTCAAGACACCTTTAGAAAAAAGGACTCCTTCATTAAATGCTACAGAAGAATTCAAATAACATAAAAACCTTATCTGAATGGATTTAAGAAAATATGCACAATACATATCTGATAAAACATCTGTCCAAGAAAGAACTGTTTTAAACACACACACAAATGCATTCACAGCATTAGCCCTCTTGAAGCCAAGAGGTGAGACACCTAGCACAGCTCCAGAAGCATGAGTGTATGAAGTACTGAGAAACAGCCCCATTCTGTAGAGAACCACACATATCCACATCCACCTGTCACACAGGCAGCCCTGTCCTGCCCACCGGTGCAGCCCCAGCGCCCAGCACACAGCAGGCACGCAAACCATGGCCAGAGGGCGATGCTTTCCCGTGAGAGCCTTGCCCTCTTCAGCCCTCAGCTACAGTACTCAGAGCCCCTCTCGATCCTCAGGCCAACACCACAGACAGCACCTGCCTACCACGTACAGGCACTGTGGTCACGCTGGAAGTAAAACTGCAAGTACGTCTTGGCTCTTGCCTTCAACAAAGTCATCCTACTGAAAGAAAAATTAACAAATACAATTAAACTGGCTATAACAAAAACTGCTTGGCAGAGAAAGAAAATGCTCATCATTTGAGATCTGTCTGGGAGTCCCTATACTTGGTACAGATTCCTTCTGAGTTCCAACATATGTGACCCTGATTTTATCAGGAAGATACTAATAGAGCCACTGTTTTACCTCAAAGGAATCTGAGTGGCAGGTGCGGCTAGGGGAGTGAGGAGGAGAACAGAGGAAGAAGTCATCGACTTCAGAGGAGTCTTAAGAGACACAGGGCGCTCTCAGTGGACAAGCGATGGGGGAGACAGTCTGAGCCATGAGACTGAGGAAGGCAGCACTTCCTAGTGGCCATGCGGAGTCGGGGCTGCCCACCGTGGCCACGAGGGCCGTACACTGTCTACGACACAGACTGAGGAAGGCAGCACTTCCTCGTGGCCATGCGGAGTCGGGGGTGCCCACCGTGGCCATGGGGGCCGTACACTGTCTACGACACAGCAGCCGTGCTAGCTGGCAGGGGCAGCGTCCTCTTTCTCTAACTTTGCTCCTCTAATGTTTCTTCCTGGTGTCCTCCTTCTCTTGCAACAGCCCAGTCACTTGCAAGCAAAAAACATATGTTGTATTAGCCGGAGATATGCTGTTCTCTCTCCAGAATGCCTTCCCATGCTCCCCCTGGCGGTGTCCTGAGCACAGCCCCATGCGCAGCGAGTGCCGCCTGCAGCACGAGCGATGCGACAGTGGAGATGCGCGCTCACCCTCCTCCTGGGCCGCTGCTCATCACGGCAGGAGCTGTCCCCAGGGCCTCGCCAGCACTAATGTTCTAACTGAGTGAACCACTAGCTATAATGAAAAACAAAACCAAACTCATAAGTTAAACATTAGGCACTGTGCTAAATGCTTGACATATCCCATGACACAGGAATATTACTATTCCTTCTTTAAAGACATAGAAACGGAAGCCCAGAGAAAGATGGAAATTGTCCATGTCACAGAGCTAGCGGGCAGAGAAGCACACACATGAGCCAAGCAGTTGGCAGAGCACTAGGCGTGTGATACTGTGACACAGCCTCCCTCAGGGGATGGACCCGCCCACAGCAGTGCCACCACGAGGAACACTGACCCTGGCAATTCCAGGCACTCCCACACAGCACAGCACGAGGACTGCTGGTGGCACACTCCAGAGAGGGAATCCCAACGTCTCTCCCCTCAGGATGGAGGAATGCTGGGAAGGCTAAGAGCAGGACTCACCAAGCAGTTAGATGCTGAGTGCTAGACCTACTGGGGAGAGACCCCGAAAGGTTTAGCCTGCTCATGTGAGTGGTTTTGAGACAGTTTCCTCTTTTGCCCCTTCTCTCTGGACTGGATTGCTTGAGTTCCTGGAGCTGGTTTCCTAGTACAGGAACCAGCCCGTCTGAGGGCCCAGAACACAGAGCAGCCTGGGAAGAGCCCTGGAGGAGTCTCTGGTCTGTGTTTATGCTGATGTCCGTCTTGGAATGTGCCCAGAGTTCCAGAGAACTGATGTGCGCCCATCAGAGTTTGACAGATATCAGAAGGTCAAGAATTCAGAGACGTGAGATCCTGGCCCAATCTCCCACCCCAGAGATACACCCAACGCCAGCCTCTCCTTTAGCTCTAAGCAGCACTCCACTCTGATAACCCCAACTACACAAAGGGCCCAGCAGCCACACGCACACTTCCTCCCTGACCCTATCCTCTTCTCCCAAGTACCACGTGATGGTACCACCGAGCAGATGATCTAAGAGAGGCTAGAGCACAAGCCATCCCAGCAGCAGCACTCAAGGAGTGGACCCCACCAAGTTACACACAGGGCCATCTGTCACCGTGAAGTCACACGTATTCAAAGGAACTCACAGTCCCTGGAGCCATGCAAGAGCAATCTTTTAAAAGAGTAGGTTCCAGGTGCCAGGAATGAGTGCCGAGGAACACGTGGCAGGGAAAGGGATATTGTTCACCAGCTAGAGATGACCACCCCGTATCTGCCGTCTGAAGCAGGAGCCTGCCAGGCACTTTCTAAAAACCCGGCCCTAACATCAGCAACATGACTGAATCCATTCGCTGATATGGGAGATACAACACCAGCCCTGAATAATTTCACCTCGAGGATCACAATGGGACCCTATTTCTCTACATATCACTAGAAAATGATGACATTTTCCCCATCAGGTAAGTAACTACAGTCTGCAGTGCGAATACACTTGCAGGCAGCACGGCAGCAACATTATAAACCGACGCACAGCTTTTTCTAACGGGGGCCGGGGAGCAGGGGCAGTCTTGGCACATCCCAATGCTATGCACAGGACACAAACACTTCCGCAGAAAGGAAATATGGGAAGACAGATCATTACAATTAAAGTTTCCATTTTTCAATGTAATAACTGCTAAACTATTTTTGAAGGGTAAAAATGTTGCCCACCCCTTCCCCCCAAACAGCTTAAATGCACTTAATATGTATCACTGAACATGTGCAAAGATTGCAGTAAATTGCTTCACAAACGCAAATTATTGCAATCAGCATCTTGTTTTCTAGTTCTAAATTCAAAGGCAAACTATTAACACAAGACTGCTAACTCTTGCTATTATCACACTTGCTATTATCACACATCCTCCTTCTAACAAAACCACATTTCCAGATGGACTGCCAAAATTAGTCAAGTGACTCCTAAGAAACACTACCAAGATTGACATGCCAGAAATTCATTTAGAAATGAATGCTTTATTTAAATAAAGGAAACATACACCCAAACACACCTTTCCTAAGGAAATACAAGTTGCTTTGCTTTATTTACGATTCAACCTGAATCGCAGCTCTGGGAGGTCATTCACAGGCAGCGGGGCAGGAGAGCAGGCCGTTAGGCCAGCACGCTGATCAGTCAGCCCTCAGGGCCCAACAGGGCAGACTCAGGAGTGTGCTGTGGGCTGGGTCTGCCAGGGGGCCCTGATAATAAACTCAGCAATGATAATACACTCAACCCAGACAGAGAAGAATGATGTAGGAATTCAGTAGGGAGGGTGGTCAGCTCTGTGACTTTTCAGACTGCTGTGTTTACTCTGAGTCAGCCATAAAAAACAATAATTTCTGAAGTGTATCAATCCCCAGCAACATGTAACTCTAGCTTAGATCATGCAGTGCATTTCATTAGCAACCAGCCTACAAAACGGAATGATCAGAGTTGTCAGGTCCCTGAACCCAAACTAGCTGCTTTGTTTTGATCTGAAAAAGTCAAGGCAGCAATTTTTATATACTACTGAGTGGGTCACAGCCTCAAAACCGAGGTAAGCTCTGGGGCTAGGAAAGAAAGCAGATGCTCCATGCCAAGGAGGGCTGCAAAGCTAGTAGACACGGCCACCTTCGCAGCTGCCTGGCCCATGCAGGTTCGCATTAGATTCGGACAGACAGTAATGAAACAATGGAGCCAAGAACTGGTGGGCCATTACCTTTAATCCTAGCTTGCACCAGGCGGGCAAGTAAAAACACACAGTGGGCTCCAAAACCTACTCACTCAGTGCTCAAGGCTACTGATTTATCCAAGTTTCCTAGAATCAAAGGTTTCTAAGCTCACTAGCCTTATTCACCTCTGTTCCCCATCTCCTTCTCTCTGCACAAACTCTGCACAAACTGGCTTCTCTGTCAGCACTCCACCATCTTGGCTGCTTCTCCTCTCCTCCACGTGGCCTTACTCTGCTCTCCTCCAGCATGGGCTCCTCCTAGAACATAATCACTCTTCCCTCCAAACAACGTGATCTCTCTTCCTTTTAAAACCTTTTGGCGTGAAAGCCCTCCCCCAACACACATTAATATAAGCATGCCCATCCCAAGTAAGAAGGGCAACTAATATCATCACCTGGGCGACGGGCTTCCACATGGGCAGTGTCATCTTTAACAAAAGGAGCATAATATATCTTATCTGCCCAACAAGGGCACACCCTGAGATGGAGACAGTCCAGAAACCTAGCCCCTCCAGAGAAACAGCTGGCCACAGAAGTCCCTTCCAGAAAGAAAATAAGTCCTTCTAGCTGATGGCACCTTCTTGAACACACGCAACACTTAGGAAACAGGAAAGCCACTTACCACTGGCCAGCTTTAAAAGAAAAGTCTCTATCAGCCACCAGCAGGCAGAGCCTCTTCACGGAGGGGGACTCTTCAGCCACTCCACACACCTTAGCAGCTGACACGACCTTGAGTCAAAAGATGAACTGTGGCTGAGATTAGTGTGCACAATGTGAGGAACAAACTGTGGCTTTCTGGCAACTCGGGTTTTATGAAAATCTACAAAGATGTGGTTTATAAAAATTGCAAACAAGGTAATGCACATTTTTTAATTCTGAACAAATTTTAATTATCTTATTTTTGAGAGAATTAATTTTTACATTGCATATAAAAATCATTTCCTAAAGGAACTATTTAACAAGACATGTCATAGATGCATGTCTAGCATGGGCCATGCACCAGGCCGGGCACTCTGAGAACTGTTCAAAGAACTAGAAGCCCTGTGTGCCACCTGCCTGGCGTCCACAGCCTCCGTGAGTACCACCTACAACAGTGAGACCCACTCAGACATGAGCCTGGGTTTGTTCTGAACCCGCAAGAAGTCCGTGACAAGCAAATATCAGAAATTAAAAGCAAACACTTAGAAACTTTACTTCAGCAACTGCAGAGTAAATTATGTATCTGTTGAATCTAACAACAGCAAGCAAATTGGATTTGTACTCCTATGCCTTTAATTTTTCTAATTAGTTTTTATTATATTTTACAAAATATAAAGAGTCCACAAGCTTAAAACAACCCTTCACTAAACACACTTTGAGAAGCACTGTTCTAAATGGAGCATCTGGTTTCTAGAAAATCCTAAAAAGGTCTGAGCTAAGTGCCATCCATGCCTTCGCCCCCTTCAAACTGCCTCTACTTTCTTCATTCTTTATCTTCTACCTTTGGGTTTTCCTTTTTCCCTAAATGTGAGGCATCTTCACAACAGAGGAAAAAAGATGGAATGACTCTTCCTTCAGCATCCTATTGCTGTTCAACTCCACTTCCAACAGCAAAATCAAGTCAGTAGCAGGTGACCAAATAAAGTCATTCTCCTTGGATGGCTCCACCAAAGGGTGCTCTGACAATCAGTTCAAGGTCAATGAACCTCCCACCCCATGCTCGCTCCTTCAACCCTTTCCTCCCACTGGACTAGGTCTAATCAAACTCTCAAAAGGAGACGATTCTTAACAATCCACCGGAAATTCTCAGGATGGATGGTGGTCTCCCTCAGCACCACAAAATACAATTTCCCCCCTTTCTCTGGCTCCTGTAAACCCCTTGCCTCTCCTTCTCTGTATTTTTCCAATCCTCTCTTCCTCCTCTCTGACACCGAGTGGGTGATTTTTCCCCTACTGACCCTCTACCTGCCTCTTTGATCCTTGTCCCCCCACCCACCTGCTCTGAAACACTGCTTCATCAGCTCCGTTTCCTTCATGTTCCATCTCTCTCTCTCAGGACCTTCTGTTTACTCAGACATGATATCTAATGCCATCTGCTCATCCTAAACAATCCAGCAACAAAACAGAAGTCTGTTAACCAGCCAGACTTCCTGCTATTTAATCCTCTGGCTCCACCGGCTATTTACCAGCTATGTGACTCTGGGCATGTTACTGGGCCCCCACCTCCCCAGCTGTAAAATGCATATATGTCATACTGTTGTTGGGAGGATTAAATGAGATAATACATACTGGCCCGTCATCCTCGCCTGGGATAGCTGATGAACTCTTCAGGTCCCCTCCGCCCCTCCTGTTCCTGGAGCTGCTTCTCCTTCACCTCCTCATTCCTCCACGGGAGCTTTCTCTACACTGCCTCACTCTGCTCCCTCTCCCACCTCTCTGCGGAGACTCTCGGCATGCCTAAAGCTACGAACCCCACACAAATTCACCATTCCTTGTCTGCCAGTCCCAGGCTCACAACTACACTCCCCTGTGAGTCACTACAGCCAGTGTCTGAGGAGCACTCATCCAAGATGTAAACCAGATGCGGGGTTCAATGTTTTCTGTGCATTAATACATTCAGCTAATACAAATAATCAGAATATATCCCAAAAGATACTGTTATTTTCCTCCATTCTGCGGTTGAGGAACTGAAAGGTTCAGTACCTAGCTCAAGATGGCTCAGGAATACTTGAGAGTCAGGATTCAAACCCAGGTCTGCTTGGCCCTCAATCACCTGATAGTCCTGTCCCAATGATAAATTCTTATGTGTACGATTAAATCCATCATGTTCATTCACAATAGGCCCGGCAATGGAGATGCAGAGAAGACTTCTCCTGCCCTCATGCTTGCAGGGGGTCCCGTAAATCAGCTGCTTTCCATCACCAGGATTTCAATTCCAGACCCATTTTGGACTCAGTAAAGTCAAATCCATTTCCAACTCTCTCTCTCTTTCTCCCTCTCCACTCTATCTCCCCCTCCCACACACACACACGGTCTCTGACTTTTCAGGCTAATACAGCCAGGTTCCAAGAATTTAGCTCGTGTCCTTTCCCGCCCTGTGCACCCACCACCATCCTAGGCCAAGGATATCTTTCTTGGCACTTGAACTGCTGCTGCCTCAGCCTCCTTCTGGTGTCACTCAAAGCAGCCGACAGATGAGCGTTCCTGATGTTCTGACCTCACTGAGTTCCTCTCCAGCTCAAAAACCTTCAAGGGCTATCCATCAACTACAAATACACAAAAGCTACTGGTTTACCAGCCAAACTGGACAACTTGCTGGTCCTCAAAGGTACCTGACACTTGCCTACCCCCCAAAACCCTGCCGGGGCCGTTCAACATGCTCCACACTGTCCCAGTCCTGTGTATCAACCCCCGACCCACCCTCCCAGGCCCTGCTCAAGGACTAACCCCTCACCCTCACCCTCTTTCCTCCACCCTCTCAACTCTACCCATAAAATGTTTCCATCTTTATTATCACACTTAGCACATACTAATGTAAATATAAATACTCGGGAACAGGTCTTTCCAACCACACAAACCACAAGCCTCCTGAGATCAGGCATCGGGTGGAATTTACATTTATGTCAACTTCCTAAATCAATCACAGGGCCCAACACACAGTAAGAGTCCATAAATATTTGTGGAATAAATGAAAACTCTAACTTAAAATTGGTTTCTAGAACAAAAGTGAGTAGATGTTCAGGAGCCTTTTATATTTAAAAAGTAGCTGGGGGTGGGGGGAGCCACTACAGAAAACCCAGACTCATATTCAGTCGGAGTGTGGGAGAGGTCAGGCGGGCGGGGTCGCCTGTGGAACAGGATTCTCCTTTGTGGGCTGCACGCTCACTCTGAAATCTCTTCAGAATCCTCAGAGGGCTCCCCATTATAGTATCAGTCTCATTTTCCTTAGGTTTACAAAGAAGAAATGTTTATTTTGTAAACATTCATTATTTTCTTTCAATATAATAATCTGTAGAAACACAGCCAAGAGCTAGATTATTTCATTTATAACAGCTTAACTGGCACCTGTCAGATTCATGAACAAAACAATACGTGTGAGCTTTAAACACATCCCAAAGTGTCACCTCATGGCAGAAAAACCAACCTTCATAACACTGGGAGGGGGAGCACACAGAATTTCATGAAACATGAGTGTGCTTTACAATCAAATGCTAGCCTATGTGAAATGGAATCACCAATCATTTGCCAATGTCTAAATATAAAAATGTAATGAGGAAGAGAAACCACTATAGTTTCTATTGAAAAAATCATATTTTCATTTGGATGTTACTGGATGCTTTATGCCTATTGGTATTAACACACACAGTGATAAACCTGTTGCTATTAGTTCTCATAATCTGGGCAGAAACACTAGAACTGGTCACATAAAACATCTTGCACAATTCATGACTTTTAAAGACATGCCTCCCTTGTCTGGCCAGGCGGTGGCGCAGTGGAGAGCGTCAGACTGGGATGTGGAGGACCTGGGTTCAAGACCCCGAGGTCGCCAGCTTGAGTGCAGGCTCATCTGGTTTGAGCAAAAGCTCACCAGCTTGGACCCAAGGTCACTGGCTCGAGCAAGGGGTTACTCGGTCTGCTGAAGGCCCGCGGTCAGGGCACATATGAGAAAGCAATCAATGAACAACTAAGGTGTCGCAACAAAAAACTAATGATTGATGCTTCTCATCTCTCTCCGTTCCTGCCTGTCTGTCCCTCTCTCTGACTCTCTCTCTGTCCCTGGGGAAAAAAAAAAAAAAAAGACATGCTTTCCTCTTAACACTTCAGTTAGTGAATACAAAAACACTAAACACTAAAGATTTCTAGCAATGTGGATTAAAAACATTAGCAAAATCTTTTTGAAGGCCCTGTCTTTATTTTATCCTGAAGCTAGTTTCATATGATTAGGACTGTAATCATGGCCCTTGTTACATACCATTTCTTCTTTACTTTGATTGAAAAAGTAAAACATGATGGAGAAACTTTATGTACTTGTTCTCATACTTAACGGATCAAAAGATTTCGCAACTTAAACCTCAACTAGCCATATCCAAAGTTAAAACACATGGCAGGAAATGAAGTTTTCCATAAAATAACATTCAGACTCTTCTACTGTTCAATAAAATAACAATACGTTTGCCAACTTTTACTAGCACACATTTTTAATGCTTTGACGAAGTCAGCATCTGAAAGGAAATTCCATCATGCTGGTTTTATATAGGATATCTTCATGTTATTGCTACTACAAAAGTCTCTACAGGAAATAGTCTTTCTTTGGGAAATCTGACTGGCTTCCTCTGTTCATTCCCATTCATTCTTTTGTTGGCTTAAAAAATTAGACAAAGCCAAGATTAGCCATGACCTGAAGCAAAAGAGGACTCAGATAATTTCAGAATTGAAGAAAAATTTAGTCAAAATAGCATGTCATTTTACATGTAAGGACACCAAGGCCCCAAGACTTTATTTCAACTGTGGCAGAATACCAATCTGATGAGCAGGAACCTGATCAAAAGATAACTGGTTTTACCGAAGTGATTTACTGACAAGGAAAGAGCACAAAATCTGTCAACTGTACAACTTAAGTGGCTTCTGCCTATCAACACTATCCTGGCAGATGAATTTTCCTTGTTCCTACCAAAGGCTACCCTGTCCACCTAGCCTGATGTCTCTGCCTTCTCAAGCCTTTACTGGGCACGTACCCTTTCTCACTCGTCACGCCTCCTTCCCCCTTGCCACGACATCACCTGTGAGCATGCAGGCTTGCCACCTCAAGTAACATCAGGGGCAAACACCTGTGTATGGAGTTTACCATGTGCTGGCACTTTACATACATTAATTCATTCAATCTTCACAAAAACTATAGAAGGCAAGTATAAGCACTCTCCCACTGTATATATGAGAAAATGTGTGGTCCCACGAGTATGTGGCAAACACTTGACCACTGTGCTTTGGTGCTTCTCAAAATACAACAAACAAAACCAGCCTCTCCCTCAATCCAGCTAGTGCCCCATTTCAAGGATGACTTATGGCCCTCGCCCCCTTTTCTACCTCACATCCTCTCCCCCACACAGTTCAGTCAGGCTCTCATTCTCAGCAATGTCCCCAAGCCTGTCGTTCTGGTCACCCGTGACCCAGTTTGCTAAATCAGGTAGTGACCTCTCAGCAGAATCCAGCCAGGGGGCCCCACCCTCCCTGAAACCCTTTCCTCCTGGCTTGACCAACACCCTGCCGACTTCCCTCTTGCCCCACTGGCAACCCTTCTGCCTCTCTGCTCCTGGCCTTCCTTCTTCGACTTGACCTCTACATGCGGACACCCCAGGGCCGGGGCCTGGGCCCTCTCCCCTTTCTCTACACAGCCTCCACTTTGTATTTCCAGCAGTGAACTCCAAACGCACACATCTAGCTGCTGATCTGAATTTCCATTTCAAACAACACATCCAACACAGTACACTTTTATCTCCCAAAGTTTCTCCCTTTTTATCACTATGAAAAATTTCAAACATATACAAAACTAGTAAAAATAGTATAATGAACCCATGCCCTAGATTCAACAGCCAGTATGAGTTGATAAAACTCCTAGCTAATGTTGCTTCATCTGTAACTCGTCTTCTTCCCACCCTCCCACCCCAGATTATTTCAACATTGAACTCTTTGCTTCTCCTCCACACTTGGTCTCCTCCATGTTAGCAAACACATGCCATCATCCTCTACCCAGTATTCCAATTCCAGAGCTAGAAACCTCTTGGTTTCCTCTCCTCCTCTCGTTACCTGCATCCGCTCCTTCACCTGTGAGTCCCACTGGCCCTGCATCTGTCCCAGATGCCCCCACTGCCCTCCGTTCCCATCACTACCACCCTGCTCTCAGCTACCATCACCTCTCCCAGGACTAGGTTAGTAGCCTCCAACCTCACATGAAAGCACAGCAAACACACTGTGCTCTACCAAGCAAATAGATGACCCACTTAAAATGTAAATCCCTGCACCGGCAGGTTGGCTCAGCAGTAGAGCATTGGCCTGGTGTGTGGAAGTCCCGGGTTCAATTCCCAGTCAGAACACAAGGGAGAAGCAACCATCTGCTTCTCCACCCCTCCTCTCTCTCTCTCTCTCTCCTCTCCTCCCACAGTCATGGCTCAAATGGTTCAAGCAATTTGGCCCAGGTACCGAGGATGGCTCCATGGCCTCACCTCAGGTGCTGAAATAGCTCGATTGCCGAGCAATGGAGCAGTGGCCCCATATGGGCAGAGCATCGCCCTGGAAGGGGCTTCCCGGTGGATCCCGATTGTGGCGCATGCAGGAGTCTGTCTCTCTCAATAAAAAAATTTTTTAAATGTAAATCCCATGTCATTTGCCTGCTTCAAACCATCCATCATCCTTAGAATAAAATCCCAACTGCTTACCCAAACCCCCAGCAGTTTATACACCCTGGGCCCTGCTTACCTCTTGCCCTACCGCCTTCCTCTGCACCTGCCACACTCACTCCTGCCTCAAGGCCTGGCTCTTGCCTGTCCTTCTGCCAGGAATGCTGTTCACCTGTCTAGCTCTTTTCCATATTCGAGTTTCAGCTCAAATGTGACAGAGCCATTTAAAATAGCACCCCTACTCCATCATTATCCTGTTTGACTTCCTTCACAGTGTACGTGACAGCTGACATTCGCTGGTTTATCTGCACCAGAATGAAGCTCTTCATACAATAGGGGCTTCACCTGCCTCATGCACGGCCGCATCTGCTGCACCTGGAACAGGCCTGGCACACTGCAGGCACTCAACACATGTCTGCTGAATAAATTTAAAATAAAACACATTTGATTGCATTCCCACGGGGGTGGGGAGGTGAAAAAAAAAAACACCACCACCAAAAACTTTGCCTCTTATACATTTTAGACATGACCAGCTAAGTTCTGGGCACAGTTAAGAGGTAGCAGTCCAGGCAAGTCCTCATTTTTCACAGCTCTTATCTGTACAGAATGACAGAGCACACTTGTATCATTATATCACCTCATCCTCACCGCTGCTACTTCACAAAGTGACTCACCACAGGCAGGGCAGGTAATCAGCCACCGAGGTGGGATTAACACTTGTTTATTCTGCTTGATGAAACACGTGCTGGGTGCCTGGGTGTGTCACCACGGTACCGCGGCCACAGCACTGTGAGGCTGAGCCTTCCCCCCCCAAGGAGGTTCGCTCTCTCTGTGGGCTTCCACTCACAGCAGAAGGAGCTGTGCAGCCTGAGGAGCCAGACCCATGCATTTGTAATAATTTTCTTTATAGTAATGCCTATTATAATTGGCGGCTTCGGAAACTGACTCGTGCCCCTGATAATTGGCGCCCCAGACATAGCCTTCCCCCGTATAAATAATATAAGCTTCTGACTACTACCACCATGAGACTGCACCTCCCGGAGTTTCTCCAGGGACTGCGCTCAGGCCCTCCACAAGTGCCACAGCGACCTCTAGGGGTGGGTGCCCGAGGTTCCTCCCCACCGCCCTCTGCTGTCAGAGCTGACAATGTCGTGAGGCTGGAATGACAAGCACCACTGGCCCCGGCTGGATGATCTCTAAAGGCTCTCTAACCACAGATCTGATAAGCAAAGCAAATCAGGTGTCCCACTATTGGGAAGCATTCCATGGTAAAGAGATGCTCCTCTTCACCAAGCTGAAGAAGGCCCCTCCAGCATACTATCTTCCCAAAATGTTCAGGTGATGACTAACAGAAAATTGGAAGGGTTAAACCTGGGACAGGGACCAGTCTGTCAGCTAAGCAACCCGTACTTCTCAAACTGGGTCCTCAGCAAAACCATCAGTCAAGATTATCAGCACCTGCCAATCAGCACTGGGACCACACAATCCCTACAGGTCGCTGCCAAAGGTGGCCAGTAATTTATTAGCTGCTAAACCAGCTATTAACTGCCCCTTTCTTATACCCAGTAACAGTTAAGTGATATGTTGATTTGGAAGAGAGATGAGGCTATGTGAAATTTATCTTCTTATTGTACTTGCTCAATTAAACTTTGTCTAAATCAAGTGCCACATTCTATTGTTGTAGCAGAAAAAAAACCCAATTTGATATCAAAGATCTGAGTTTAAGCAAGTCTTTTAAACTCAGGCTGACAATGTAATTTACTACCTAAAACAGGGCATTTGAGAGCGTGAAAGGGGGTAGTACTGATAATTCCACCAGGACTGTCACAGGCAACTCAGGAAGCAGGGTCTCAGTCTCAATCTCTGAAGTCTTCATTTCCTGATCTGTGAAATGGGGATGAGGACCCCTGTACCTCCCTCCCATGGTGGCTTTGAGAATCAAATAACACTCACTGTATAATTAAATGCTTTGTAAACAAAAGATAACAATACAACTACAGCCTGCGCCTGTAGGATAAGGCACAGGCTTCTAAAAGAAGCAAACTCGTACAATTAAAAAAGATTAGTGGTTTTTCCAAAATCAATTAGATGCATAAAATCAGTTTCTTCTGATCCTAGTCCCACTAGAATCTGTGGCCACTTTCTATCCTTTTCAATGCTGTAACCCCAGGACCTAGCCTGCTGTCTGGCATATTTCCAAATGATTGCATCAAAATCAGGAATTTAAAAGTTTTCTAATTACCAAACTCTCCCATCAAACTGATGAATAGAGTATATCTTGCTCAGTGGGCCAGCCCTGTACAGAGGCCAAGCACTCAGTGACCTTCCATTGAAAACTCAGTCTTGCCTGAACAATTCCTACTGCATTACAATATTTCTACCTTATCTCCTTGACATTTCGAAGGTTACTGCTTATTCTTTTAATCCTTAAGAAAAAAATATGAACTCAATACAGTCAAATGTCATTCAATTCAGAGCTCAGTTTCCTGCATCAGCATGACTCCATACTGGTTACATTTACAACCTCAAACAAGAAGCACCAACATCATGATATACTCTTTCAATAAGTTCTCCATTGGGAGCTCAATGTCTTAACAAGGAAAGGGCACTTCTGGGTGGGTGAGTGCCCCATTCTTTACCTGCCTACAAGGGGCGCAGGATCCTTTGGCTAAGAACCAGACTCGGGCTGCAGCTTCCCTCCACCCTGGGAGAAGCCACTAGTTACCTCCTGGGCTCTGCTTCCTCTTTTGTAAAATGTAGATGTGAACCTATCCATAGGCCGTCTCACAGCCTTGAAGTGAAGAGCAAACGGCACATGGGAGTTCTGTGAAGCACACTTGTGATACAAATTAAAGACAAGAGTGGTGGACTAGACCATGTGGTGGGGCAGTTCTATCATGGCCCAACATGAGGCACTTGTTCATGTCAACAAGTCCAAGGTCAGGCTGAGTGAGCCCCTGATGACCTTCCTCTGCTGAGGCAGGACATCACCTAGCTTTACCCAGCTCATCCCAGCTCCCAGCTCTCATTCTGTTTGGGGAAGAAGGGCAATTAGAAACAGAAGGAGAAGAGTTGCAACTGGACAATACTTCCGTCAAAGTAATATTCGGTTGACATTAGCCCTGTAATTTTCTGACTTCTGGACATTAAAATTCTCAACTTTTCAATCACTCTAATAGAGTTTACATTAACTTTTTGTGTAGTTTTCTCAAACTTGGCTCAAAATATCCTCCCAAAAAGTCTCAATAATTTTGTCCTGTAAAATTCTCAAATGACAATTTTAACTCAGAAGTTGGCAAACTATGACCCACAGACCTTATCTGGGTGTTTTGATAAAGAACTTTTTATTGGAGCCCAGCCACACCAATTTGTTTATGTGTTGGCTATGGCTGTACTCACACTGCAAAGGTAGTTTCATGGTTGGCCCATCAAGCCTAAAATACTTAGATTATCTGTCTCTTTACAGAAAATCTGCCAAATTCTGCTCTAGTTCTACCTGCCTCAAAATATAACAGAAAAGAGCAGAGTCCAAGACTGTTAAGCCACATTTTATTCAAAACTGGCAAGGTTTCGCTTATGAAAAAAAATTCTAACAACTCTCACATTTACAGAATCAGCATTTTTATGTGTTGAACCAAAAAAGAAAAAGTATTATTTTCAGATTTACCGTCAGTGGGAAAAGTGTATTTTCCCACACATCCATAAATCTATTATGCTGAACTAATTTTACACAGACTTCTCAAAAAAAAAAATTGGCTTAAAGCTGAACCCATAAGCACACCACCGTCAGTCCCAAAGCAATGTTCTGAAATAGATTTAGCTTTAAAAGTGCGGCCTAAACAATACTCTTTTACATTAAAGCGTATCCTACCATTACTACTAAATAATTAAACTACTGCAACAATCCAATTCTGATCACGCTTAGAGACCTATCTAAATCCTTCCTTATACAAAACAGATTTTAAACTTACAATACTAAGTAAGCTAAACATACCCAAATATGTAAAAAAAAAAAAAATCACTCAAAAAGCAAAACAAATACCCAATTTCTATTTTTAAAAGATACGCAGTTGCTCACTGAGGTAAAGGGTGAAGGCCCTGATCTCCCAGCCCTGTCTGACACCCCTTTGCAGGGACTTAGCGTTCTAGATCAGGGGTCCCCAAATTACGGCCCGTGGGACACATGCAGCCCCCTGAGGCCATTTATCCGGCCCCCACCGCACTTCCGAAAGGGGCACCTCTTTCATTGGTGGTCAGTGAGAGGAGCTCATTGACCATCTCATTAGCCAAAAGCAGGCCCATAGTTCCAATTGAAATACTGGTCAGTTTGTTGATTTAAATTTACTTGTTCTTTATTTTACATATTGTATTTGTTCCCATTTTGTTTTTCACTTTAAAATAAGATATATGCAGTGTGCATAGGGATTTGTTCATAGTTTTTTTGTTGTTTTTTTTTTCTTTTTTTTTTTTTTTCATTTTTCTGAAGCTGGAAACAGGGAGAGACAGTCAGACAGACTCCCGCATGTGCCCGACCGGGATCCACCCGGCACGCCCACCAGGGGCGACGCTCTGCCCATCCTGGGCGTCGCCATGTTGCGACCAGAGCCACTCTAGCGCCTGGGGCAGAGGCCACAGAGCCATCCCCAGCGCCCGGGCCTTCTTTGCTCCAATGGAGCCTTGGCTGCGGGAGGGGAAGAGAGAGACAGAGAGGGAAAGCGCGGCGGAGGGGTGGAGAAGCAAATGGGCGCTTCTCCTGTGTGCCCTGGCCGGGAATCGAACCCGGGTCCTCCGCACGCTAGGCCGACGCTCTACCGCTGAGCCAACCGGCCAGGGCCTCATAGTTTTTTTTATAGTCCGGCCCTCCAACGGTCTGAGGGACAGTGAACTGGCCCCCTGTGTAAAAAGTTTGGGGACCCCTGTTCTAGAGTGTGACTATGGGGGGGTCAGCCCACAGGAGGTGAGAGAGAGCTCGTCCTGCCTCCTCTCTCAGATGTTAGTTCTCTCCCTTGATGAACTAAGAACTTGTTCCAAAGTAGGGATAAGAACAAGGACTTTGAGATGGATGTGGTATTAAAAAAATAAAACACAGAAAGAAAGGAAGAAAGAAAGAGAAAGAAAGAGAGAGAGAAAGGAGAAAGAAAGAAAGAAAGAAAGAAAGAAAGAAAGAAAGAAAGAAAGAAAGAAAGAAAGAGCAAGCTATTCATAAAATGTAGGCTCTAGAAGAAGTTCTATCCCTAAAATATAATCCTAGACATCACACCTGTGAGGGCAGTTCTTTCAATTGCTGTTATACTTCCTTCATCAAAAAATGAATCCATTCCTTCCAAGTTTAAAGGGAAAAATTTTAGTATTTCACTGTCATCCTTTCAAATCAATTGTCATATGTCCTGTTCAGAAAAGTTCTGAACAGAAAAATAACCTTTCCCGGCCTGTCCTTCAAAGGGATAAACAAAGCGCCCTTGTGCCTTCTCCCTAAGCCAGTCAGAGCCGTGTGCCACTGTCCAGCCTAGAAAGCCTGCCACCGCCCAAAGATACAAACCTCCCGTCGAACGACGTTTGCGGTTCTCTCCAAGTGATCAGTCTTCCTTCTGGATTTCATTGTGCTGAAACAGAGAGTAAAATTAGGTAATGACACAGTATCCTCATACGAAATAACTGGTTTCTTCTGTAATATCATGACTATCCAAAAGACAATATAACATTCTGGATCCTAGAAAGTGGTCAATGAAAATCTAACTGACGTGTAAGGATTTACTGATGCCACCCACTTTTAAGCAGTAATTACGCTATGTCTTCAGGAGTTGGATATGCCTTCCATGACCATCAGCAGGTCAGGTCTCTTTGAAAATCAACCTCGAACGACACTGGAGGCCGAGGACTCACCTGGTTAGAGTAAGGTGGCGCCAGGTGCCGAGTGTCAGTCTCAACAAAGCCGTCTGGGTGCAGATGGCTCCAACAGGGCCTCGCAACAACCCAGGAACCAAGACAGCAGCACACGCCATGGTGCCTCCTGCACCAACATAAAACCGAAAATTAAAATGTTAAGAAAAAGTAGAGAAACATCAGACTATTTCAGGGGCCAATGAAGAAGAGTTTAGATTTCTGTGGGTGCTGTTATGAGCGAATCTAATGGCAAAGTAATTAAGGGCATAATTCACCCTGATAAAGTTTTGCCACTACTTAAGAGTTGATTCATCTGATCTCCACAGCACATACTTATGCCATTATTGATGCCGTAAAATATTAGTTCTGCTAATTAGTTTCCAAAATCTCTGACCAAGTTCACATGACTAATCTTATAGTATTACAGGAGAGTAGATTTTCAAATTGTCTGATAACGGTACTCCAACCAAAGAGCACAACATAAGTCTTTAATATTTCTTGTTACATCAAGTGCAAGAGACAAATGAACTCGGGTTCACAGTAATGAACACAAACTGCAATCACATGAGGTAACACAGATGACTATTACAAATGTCACACTGAATGAAAAGAATTAAAGCAGCCACTCAAAAGGTCACACAGTCTATGGGTCCAGTAATATAAACTGCAGAAACAGACAAAATTAATGTATGAAGCTGAGATCAAGTTAGCAGATACCCTTGGGGAAGTAGTAGTGACATTGTCGTTTCTTAATCTGAATACTGATTGCACAGGTATTCTCATTTTTTACAAATTCATCAAACCATGAAGGATTTTCAGGGAAGTAAAAATATTCCGTATGACACCATAATGATGCACATATACCATCAAATACATTTGTCCAAATCCACAGAACATATACCACCAAGAGTGAGCCCCAATGTACACTATGGACTTTGGGTGATCATGATGTATCAATGTAGGCTCACCCACTACTCTGTCACTCTAGTGGGAGATGTTGATAATGGGGGAGGCTATGCATGTGCAGGGACAGGGGGTATATGTGACATGTCTGAACTTTCCCCTCAATTTTGCTGTGAACCTAAAACAGCTCTTAAAAATTATCTTCATAATGATCATCATCATCAAGCTGTCCTCTTAGGATTTATGTACTTTTTATGTTTTTAAGTTATACTTGAATAAAAAGTCTAAAAACCAAACCAAACCCCAGAAAGGTTCCCAACATTTCAAAGTCTAAAAAATACTGGCCTATCAGGAAAAGCACGGATTAAAAGTCAGCTAATGTTTTTTGGGTTTTTTTGGTTCCTTCTGTTTTCCTCAGCCAATATTTAAATATTTCTTTGCCTAAGACGGCCACTTTTGACATGTTTTATTACATCTGTCCTTTCCTAGCTTAGTAAGCTTGAGAATAAATGAAGATGTATGTGAAAACTGTTTTTCTAAGCTCTTTGGAAGGCACTATATAAACTAATTGTAGTAAATTTTTGTTAAAAAATATTCAAGCTAGATATGCTTATGTTCCTACTCCATATTCATTAATTCAGTCCTTCATGTGACAAATATTTATTAAGAGCCCCTTACATGACAGGCACTGGGAATACAGACATTACCAACACAAAGACCTTCTTAGGGAGCTTATATTTTAGAAGATACAGAAAACAAAAGTAAATAAATCAGGTGATGATGTAAGTCATATGTAATTTATGAAGTTATAATCAATTCATATCAAAAAGCAACTGCTTCATAACCTTTCGGTAAGGTAAAAGATCTATTTCTTGCCAGAGTAAGATATAGGATCACTGTGGATAAATTATGCTACTAGCTATTTTTCTTGAGTAAATAAAAAAAGTATAATGCCTCTCTACCTCATGTAAGACTACTAAATGTAGTTTCTCTCCTTTAAATATGCTAAAGCAAAAATGGTGTGTTAATCATTAAAAGAAAGAAACTTACTTTAGAAGTCCATGCGATTTTAGGAGTCAGTAAGTATATAGCTGGCTGGCTGACTGATAAGCAATATTTTGGTCCTGGTATTATACTGAGACCTTCTGATACACCGGTTGAAACCTGGACAGTGTTTCCAAATAATGAAATTCTCAAAAAGTTCCTGTAATGGCAGAGATGAACATATAAGAACAATGTTTTGAAAAACTATTAAAAAGCACTACTATCTCCTACTGCAAAACTACTCTCAATTTTCCCTTTTCCATCAATTCTTCTAATTTTTCTACTTTTCTGATTGCTTTTTTCCCACTTTTCTGATTATTTCTCATACCGCTTCTCATTTTCATCTTTCTTGGCCTGTTTTTAACTCCTGCTACTCCTGAGAAAAACCAGATCAGTGGCTGGAATGAAGCAGTGTCATTTAGGGCCAAGCTCCCTAATAAAATTTAGCTGATATATAGTTTAATATGAAAACATTGTTCTGCTCAGTGTTTAAGACAACTATTGCTAAAACAGTCCTAACATAAGATACATTTTTTAATGACTATGCTGTTTGAACAGTCTACTGATCAAATAAACTAGAAAACAAAGATGTTAATTTTTAAAAACTAGTCTCTTTAAAATTCTAAACTCTAGTTTTGCAATAATAATCATGACCAAGAGTGCCACCTACTGGTACATAAAGGGTACTTTTTTCATCAAACAATTCAAAGTGACTTCTAAAGTATTGAAATATGTCTAATATTTTCATATACTGAATTTAATTAACTATATAATATTAACACATATTAGGTAATTTCTAAAACCATACAAACAAGATATTCCATAAGTGCCTGGATCCTCATAGGCCTTATCTCACCAAAAAAAATCTTAAATAACTATTTCTAAAACAGAAAATTACCATAAATGCTAAATAAAACTTATATCCACTTAAGCAGTAGAAAAAAAAATTACTCTAAGTAACAAATTTCAGAAATGGTCTACCTAGCCCTGGCCAGTGGCCCAGTGGATAGAGCATTGTTCCAGAGCACCAAGGTCGCTGGCTCAATCCCCAGGGTGCCAGCTCGACCCTAGGGGTTGCTGACTCAAGCCCCAGTCAGGGTACATATGAGCAGCAATTAATGGCACAACTAAGTAGAACAATGAGTTGATACTTCTCTCTCTCAAAAAAAAAAAAAAAAAAATTAAAATGACCTGTACTGGTTTCTGATCAATAAGTATGCTCAACTTATTAAACAATTACTGGGCTGCCAGGCACTATTTTAGGCCATAGAGACACCATAAAGAACCAGACACAACCCTGGCCAATTGGCTCAGCAGTAGAGCATCGGTCCAGCATGTGGAAGTCCCGGGTTGAATTCCCGGCCAGGGTACACAGGAGAAGCGACCATCTGCTTCTCCACCCCTCCTCCTCTCCTTCTCTGACTCTCTCTTCCCCTCCCCCAGCCAAGGCTCCATTGGAGCAGAGTGGGCCCGAGTGCTGAGGACGGCTTCATGGCCTCCACCTCAGGAGCTAGAATGGCTCCAGCCACAACGGAGCATTGCCCCTGGTGGGCATGCTGGGTGGATCCCGGTCAGGCGCATGCGGGAGTCTGTCTGCCTCCCGGTTTCTAACTTCATAAAAATACAGAAATATATAAAATAAATAAATAAAGAACCAGACACAAGGCCCTTGGCTTCAAGAAGCTTTTATTATAGTGTGTGTGACAGATAATAGTAAGCAGATAGTTAACAAGACAATGACTGATTACAATGAGTGTAATAAAAGAAATGAATAGTGGGGTGGGTGGGGGAATATCAGAAAAGGTCCCTCTCAGGAGTCATGATGAAACCTGAATGACGAGGAAAAAGCAGCCAGGCAGACGTTATGAGCAGAGAGCAGCTGGGCCGAGGCCCAGTCACAGATACACTGGTGTGTTAAGGAACCACAGCCAGTGTGACTGAAGAGCAGTGAGCTAGGTAAGTGATGTGAGATGAAGTCTAGCAGGTATACATGCCAGATCACATCCGGCCACAGTAAGAATATGGACTTTATTCTAAGTAACTGAATGGTGAATAAACCAGGGGAGGGACATGGTGGAATTTATGTTAAAGGATCGTTTAGGCTGCTACGTGAAGACCTGATCATAGAGGGTCATAAGCCAAAGCAGGAAGTCCAGTTAAAAGGCTCTAGTGTAAGATTAGAATAGAATTAAGCTACAGAGATGACAGAAATAGATTGACATGGAAGACACGCTGGAATTAAAGCCCTAAAATTTGCTGATAGACTGGATGAGGTGTGGGAAAGCAGTGAGAGAAAGAGAAAAACCAAGAATGCTTCAAAGATCATTAATGCACTGAAATACAGTAAATTCACAGAAATATCATGGCACCTGTCAATTAAGAATCCGAGGTGCCACTGAAGAACCAAAGGGGTTGCTGGCATTTGGCACTGGTAAGGGAACTAGTGGCACTCGAGTCATTTCCAGAGTGCTTGACTTGGAATCTGTGGAAATGGGCACAGATCTGACTTGTCCTGCTTTCTGATCTTAGGACAGTCACCTCTTCCTATTTCTATTTTTATTTTTTCCATTGATTGAGAGGGGAATAGAAAGAAGCATCAACTCATCGTTTCATTTAGTTGTGTATTCATTGGCTGCTTCTTGTATGTGCTCTGACCAGGGATCAAACCTGCAACCTAGGTGCACCAGGACACTTTATCCACTGAGCAACCTGGCCAGGGCCACCTCTTACCATTTTAAATGGGAATGCCAACACTACTTCATTGGATTGCAGAGAGAAATAAATGTTATGAAAGTACCTGGCAAGCAAGAGTGTTACAAAAGGACAAGCTAAATACATTAATCTCCTGGCTCCCTGTCAAAGAATCTGAGAGGTACTAGTTTGACATTGGCTAATAAACAATTCCCTTTAGCCTAATATACAACACCACTCATAAAATAGTTTCTAATACATAATTACGACATTCCTGAGTTCAATCATATGTTAAGAATTTTAGTAACTCTTATTTTTGAGATCAGTAGTGTTAACATTTTATGATTAGAAAAAAAATTTTAATCATAAATTTGTGGCCTCAAGTGATCCTATAGCAACTAGTAAATCTGCTTGTCTTACTGTCGGGGTCCAAAAAGTCTCATTACAGAATGTTTCCATTACCTTTTAAGAATAAATATAAAGTTGAATAGTCATTATGTTTTATTTAAAAATAGTGGGTGGGGGGAAAAAACTGCATCACATGTTTGGCTACAGTATTATTTTCTTCAGCACAGTAAGAACTCAAAAGTGGGCAAAACCATACAGGGAAGCACCTTTGGCCAGACAAGGAGTATGGCCAATAGATGGCCGGATGAAAACAGTATGGAAGGCCAAGAAGACACCCAAATCTAGGTCTCAAGGGAACCAGCACTCTATGAAAATCCCAGCAGTCTGCAGAGCTCCAGGGCTATTTGTTTAATCTACTCTATTTCAACACCACTACATCAGAGATGACACTGAAGTAATGAAAAGCCTAGGTTCTGGGGTCAGAGAGATCTCAGTTCTCACCACAGCTACTGCCACTCATTGGCTCTGCCTACTTAGGCAAGTCTCCTTAGGCCGAAACCTCAAGTTTCCCAATACTAAAGATGAGATTAACGATACCTATACCTCATTGGGCTATTATAATAACAATGCATGTAAACCATTTGGTACAGTGCTTGGCATATAGTGTCAATTATTATTAATAAGTCTTTCATTAGTTTTTTCTTCCACTTTAGGCAATACACATTCAAAGAAAAGTTGGAAAAAACACAAAGAATTATATTTTTTTTAATTACCCAAAACTCCTGTAACTTTTAGAAGTATTAGCCTCAGATTTTAAGATTCCCAAGAGAATTTTTTTTGATAGATCCAACTTGCTTTCTCTAAGGTTTACTAATTTATACTTCTACGAAACAAATACGACTGCACCCATTTCTGCACACTCAAGAACGGCTCATTTCTAATTTCTAGGTACTTTTTCTCAGAAGCACTTAAGAACTAAAGATGGTTCCCAATCTCAAAACGCTCACTGAGACTACAGAATAGGCACTAGCGATTCTCCCCTGGCCTCCTGTCTCCCAGAGGCTGCCCGGGAAGCATCTGTGTCTACAGATCCAGGGCGCAGTCACGGGGCTAAGTGGGCTTTGCTGGAATTTCTCCTGCGCTCAGACAGAGCAGAATCTTCTCACAAACGGTTAACCCACAAACGGTTTAAAAATGTTTCCTTACTTCAGGACAGATCTCCAAATACGCTAAGTGGACTGTCTGTGAGGCCTCTGTAATAATCTTCCATAAACTCCTTTAATGTAACTTCTGGGTTTTCTCCCAAAGAATCCTCTGCTTTTACGTCTTCAAGCCTTAAAAGGGCCAAACCAGGTGAAACTTGAGTGTGCACAAAACTGGCAACTTCATGCAAACATTTGAGTGCGTGTACGTATGTATAGGGATGTGTACATATGTGAGTATTATGCATATGTATTATGTGAATATAAACTAAGTATGGTATACAATTTAGGGCAACTGAAGATAATATAGGGTGATGAAGAGGCGGGGGTATACCTGAACAGCCAAGTGCAGCCAGGAACTACAGCTGGCGTCGCCCTGAGCTCAATCAAGGTCACCTGGTGAATCGAAATTCCAAGGGAGCTTTTAGTCGGTCGCAGGGAAGGCACGGAAATCGAGAAGGCTGAGCAGCTCCCACCGCCGAAGACCAAGCAAGACTGCGGACCTTCCCTCAGGGGAGCCGAGGGTCCAGACTACGCTAGCCAGGCCTGCTGCGGCCTTCAGCGGGATCTGCCCAAGGCCTCTCTCAGGTCCCTCGACGGGAGGCCGGGCAACCACAGCCGCGCAGTAAGACGTCTCCGCGCCGCCAACACGACGCGAACCGGCACCGCTGAACACAGTCCAACTCCGCCGCCGGTGCCTGAAAGCTTCCGGTGTCCCCGACGTGACGTAGAGCATCGCCAGCAATCCTCACATCCTATTGGTCACGTCTCATCCAATGGGCGGAGCGGTCACGACACCACTGAGCCCCTAGCATGCTCTTCCACCCTCTCCCCCAACCCCAGCTCCGCCATCTCCATGGTGACCACTACCGGGTCACCCCTGTGGGCGCCATGCCCGCAGTTGCATCAGAGTCTGTGCGCCGGAAGCGACCGTCCCCGCGCCGGTGTGTGGCTATAACGACCAGCTGGGTCAGGTATCCCCGAAGTTAGACCGGCCCTGGGTCTGCTTCGGCCGGTCGGGGCTCTCCTCTGGCCCCGGTACAATGGCAGTGTTTCACGACGAGGTGGAAATCGAGGACTTCCAATATGACGAGGACCTGGAGACTTATTTCTACCCCTGCCCTTGTGGCGATAACTTTTCCATCACCAAGGTAACTTCAGGGGCCAGCCCGGCTGCTCAGGAGAGGAGGCGTGTTTTTCCTCTGGTGTTCCTTCCGCGGTTCCGTGGCCCGCGCGGCTGTTTTCCACGCCCTTTTTATCCGCTTGTGACTCCCTCCAAGGTCGATAGTTCTCAGCTCCCAAGTGGACATTCTGTCAGGCCTTTAGTCAGGCCTGGCGAGGGGGCGGGGAGGGGGTGCAGAGTGGGGAGCACCTGACTTACCGCCATCCTTTCCCACTTAGCCTCCCCCTTTGGGTCCACGTTCCTGGGATGCTGCTGTGGAGGAAAGAACGTGTGCTTCTCTTCCCAGAGGCTTTGAGGCGACTAAACCTTGACTAGCCTAGGGTATTTCCCCCGAGTGACGCTTCCAGGGAAAATTGGGGTTGGCATTCCTCTCTGAAGGCCCCTTTGGCCCTCACATACCTTGGGGGAGAGGGGACAAACCACAGAGGAGCTTGCTCAGAGGCGGGAGGGTTTGGAAGGAGGAGTGTGCATTGGGAAGGCAATGCTGATCAGACGGTGTTTGATTTTGTTATAGGAAGATTTGGAGAACGGGGAAGACGTGGCAACGTGTCCTAGCTGCTCTCTTATTATAAAAGTGATTTACGACAAAGTAAGAGGTCAAATTGTAAAAGGTGGGGGGAGGGTTGATATGCAAGAACCTAGAGCAGTTTGTTCAGGATATGTAATGTGGAGAATGTTTTTAACAGTGTGTTAGGTAAATGCTTGGTTTTTTAAAAATCAATTTTAAAAACTATTAATAAACAGCCATATTGTAAGTTTAACATTTTTAAAGCTTAAATTAACTGATTTCAGCTTTAGATGGAGCAATAAAGAAAACTCTATTTAATGGAAATTACTAATTACTTTTTTTTTTTTTTTTACACAGAGACAGAGAGAAAGTCAGAGAGAGGAATAGACAGACAGGAATGGAGAGAGATGAGAAGCACCAATCATCAGTTTTTTGTTGTGACATCTTAGTTGTTCATTGATTGCTTTCTCATATGTGCCTTGACCACGGGCCTTCAACAGACCAAGTAACCCCCTGCTCGAGCCAGCGACCTTGGGTCCAAGTCAGTGAGCTTTTGCTCAAACCAGATGAGCCCGCGCTCAAGCTGGCAACCTCTGGGTCTCGAACCTGGGTCCTCCGCATCCCAGTCCGACGCTCTATCCACTGCACCACTGCCTGGTCAGGCACTAATTATTTCTTAAGTAAAAGATAAAGGCTTCTTAGTTGACAATCTTCATTCCTCTTTAATTTAATAAGTAATTAAAATTGTTCAGAGCACCCTGACATATTTTCAAGGGAGCAGTTGTATGGTATTTCTTAGCTGGCTTATACATAGACTCTGCATCCGGTTATTTTTCCTTCAAGGATATTGAAAATAGAAAACAAAATAAATATTCTTACTGCCAATCCCAACTTTTGGTCAGTACTTTGAATAAAATTTTAAGTAAGAAGCTTAACATGTTTTTTCTTTTTGAGATTATAATTGACATAAAATAGCTTGTCATTCTTCAGGATGATCTCAAACATGATTACAGGGTAGGTGGGAACAAGGCACTTGGCCTCATGAGGGAAGCAAGCTATAATTTAAACTATAATTTAGAAGTTTACTGATTACTCTTGTATCATAATGTGTTCTGGAACAAAAAGAGACACGGGTAAAGGAGATCAGGAGGCTGGTATGAGAAGAAGTTGCAGTTTTAGGCAGCGAGGCGAGGGAGTAAGCCCTGTCCACGTTAGGAGTGAGAGCAGCTGGTAAGGGGAACCTTCAGTGAGGAAGCCCTAAAGCACAAACATGCTTGGTTCCATCAAGGAACAGCAAGGAGGCCAGTGACTAGAGTAGAGTAAACGAGGGTGAGGACTCGTCCAAGCTGAATTATTGGAGTGGGCAGATCACAGAGGTGTTTGTGGGCCACTCTAAGGACTTTGGCTTTTCTTGTGAGTGATATAGGGAACCAGTGGAGAATTCTAGAACAGAGGATTGCCACGATCTGCAAAATTTAATAGAGGGATTCTGACTGCTGTGTTCAGAGGAGAGCACAAAGAGACAAAGATAGAGACAGGAGATGAGTAGCTTGGACCAAGCTATAGTAATGGAGGTAGAGTGGTCGGTTTCTGGGTACACTTTAAAGGATAAAGATTTCTTACTGATTGGATATAAGATATGAGAGGAGTCAAGGATGATTTCAACATTTGTGGCCTTCATCCCTGGAAGGATGGATTTACCATTAACTGAGGGGGAGGTGACTGCGAGTACAGGGACAGGGGTTGGACATACTGTGGTTGAGAGGCCTATTTTTCATCCCGGTGGACCTGGCGAGAAGGCAACTGGATATGCAAATATGGTGTTCAAAGAGCTATTCGTTGGCACTGTAAGTTAGAAAGTTATCAGCAAATCGCCAGCATTTAAAGCCATGAGATTAGATGAGATCACCAGGACTGTGAATGTGGTAGAGATGGACAAAAGAAAGGACTGAGCCTTGGGCCACTCCAGCATTAAAAAGTCAGGGAAGGAAGTGAGGAATCAGCAAAGCTGGCTGAAAAGGAGCCACCACAGAGGAAAGAAGAGAACCACCAGCATCATATCCCGGAAGCCAGATGAGAAAGGTGGAGGAAGTGATCAGCCTTGTCAGATGCCACTGAGAGATAGTGAGAATTAACTGTTGGCTTTAACAAGGAGGCCAGTTGTGATGGTGAAGAGAGCAGCTTCAGTGGAGTAATGGGGACAGAGCCTGACTGGTGGAAAACTTGCTGGAGAGAATGAGAGAATAGGAGGCAGCAAGTGTAGACCTTTCTTTTAAGGAGTTTGTTGCAAAGGGGAGCGGAGATGAGGGGCAATAACTGGTAGTGATCTAGGATCAAGAGAGGGTTTGGGTAATAGGCATTCATCTACATGGGTGAATGTAGATGCAAGAAGTTAGATTCCACCAGGGCTATGTTTTTACCACCTGAATAGGAAGTGAAAGAAAAGTGATTATGTAATTAACTGGAATTTCATGGCTGTGGAATTTAAAACATTAACCCTTTGAGTAGTGAGGTTTTTTTCATGCTTGCTGACCGCCAGGAGTGAGTTTATTTTCAAAAAATGAATGGTCGGGATGGTCAGGAGGCACAAGGATGTACATGAACGTTTGTAGTACTCAAAGGGTGAAGGCATGAGGAGTAGTGAAACAGTAGTAGGGTGAGCGCACTGGGGATCTAGTGAAACAGTAGTAGGATGAGTGCACTGGGGATCTAGTGAAACAGTAGTAGTATGAGTGCACTGGGGATCTAGTGAAACAGTAGTAGGGTGAGCGCACTGGGGATCTAGTGAAACAGTAGTAGGATGAGTGCACTGGAGATCTAGTGAAACAGTAGTAGAGTGAGCGCACTGGAGATCTAGTGAAACAGTAGTAGGGTGAGCGCACTGGAGATCTAGTGAAACAGTAGTAGGGTGAGCGCACTGGAGATCTAGTGAAACAGTAGTAGGGTGAGCGCCCTGGGGATCTAGTGAAACAGTAGTAGGGTGAGTGCACTGGAGATCTAGTGAAACAGTAGCGTGAGTGCACTGGGGATCTAGTGAAACAGTAGTAGGATGAGTGCACTGGAGATCTAGTGAAACAGTAGTAGGGTGAGCGCCCTGGAGATCTAGTGAAACAGTAGTAGGAGAGTGCACTGGAGATCTAGTGAAACAGTAGTAGCGTGAGTGCACTGGAGATCTAGTGAAACAGTAGTAGGATGAGCGCACTGGAGATCTAGTGAAACAGTAGTAGGATGAGCGCACTGGAGATCTAGTGAAACAGTAGTAGGGTGAGCGCACTGGAGATCTAGTGAAACAGTAGTAGGGTGAGCGCACTGGGGATCTAGTGAAACAGTAGTAGCGTGAGTGCACTGGAGATCTAGTGAAACAGTAGTAGGATGAGCGCACTGGAGATCTAGTGAAACAGTAGTAGGGTGAGCGCACTGGAGATCTAGTGAAACAGTAGTAGGGTGAGTGCACTAGAGATCTAGTGAAACAGTAGTAGGGTGAGCGCGCTGGAGATCTAGTGAAACAGTAGTAGGGTGAGCGCACTGGAGATCTAGTGAAACAGTAGTAGGGTGAGCGCCCTGGAGATCTAGTGAAACAGTAGTAGGAGAGTGCACTGGAGATCTAGTGAAACAGTAGTAGGGTGAGTGCACTGGAGGTCTGAGAAGGGTTGGAATGAGGGACCAAGGGGAGTGGATGACAGCAACAGAGAGTAGTGATGAAACAGCCCCATGACATTAGAGTCAAAGTTGGTGGGTTTTAGAGAGGAAACGAGACTGGTGGAGCAGCTGCTCCTCCTCCAGTCTCAGTGGTACAGGGGCTCTGAGAGATGACAAAGCTACCACCTGAGGGGTTACATGGGAAACAGTGTCTGTCCTTAGGGGGTGGCCTCTTCTCAACCTCAGCATATTTGGACATTTGGGGCTGAGTAACTCCTTGTTGCACAGGGCTGTTCTGTGCCTCTACCCATTAGCTCCCACACTCCCAGTTGTGTGAACCTAGAATGTCTCCAGACATAGCTAAATGTCTCCTGGAGACAAAATCAACACCACTCCCAGCCCACTGCCCGTCACCATGAGAAAGCACTGTGTTAGAGCAAGAAGGCACAGGGACGTTTTCAAGGAGAGGTTGAAAATGTGGAGCATTGTGCTCCTGATGGACCGTGAAGGCCAAAGAGCACAGTGGAGGATTCCAGGGGCTGGGCAGGAGTGAGAGTGACAGGGACAGCGTGCAGTCTGACCCTCCTGGAGATCAGATTGCAGGAGATGAGGGGTAACCTTGAGGCAGAGATTTCTGGGGTAGCTGACATAAGCCAGGACAAATGAGCAGAGATTGGATGTCATTTAGAGTAGCTACCATTGCAGATTCTCTGTTGGAAAACATAAAGAGCTATCCCTTTTAGTTGGAAGAAGTAATAATTTTGAAGAGGACAGGCATTTGAGTGGCCAAACACTGAAGTGGAGAAATTTTAGTGTAAGTAATAATTTGTAATACAGAAACTTAAAAGGTGTGGTAATGTCTTTATAAATGTGATTTCTGAGAGGTGGGTGCTATGTAGTGAAGATAGGCATGTTTGTTGATAAGGTGTTTTATATTAAATATGAATTCATGACTAAAAACCGATACATTTTTATGTTTATAATTCCGGTGCTGACATTGAGCAAGGATGAAGTGGTATAGCAATGGAAAAGCACACAGCTGGATTGGCTCTGTAACAAGGTCAAAGTTTAATATCAGCATTTGTGACGCACTCAGTGGTTAATGTAATTTTTTTTTCTTTCTTAGGAACAGTTTATGTGCGGAGAAACAGTCCAAGCCCCTTCCACCAGCAAAGAATTAGTTAAATGCTAAAAAAGACTCTAGGAATCCAAATCCTGACCACTTGAGAATGAGCCACGCTGGAAAAATCAAAGACAACGTTACAGGCCTCCTCGTGGGGACGGCCGTCTGTAGTTTGCTGATCCGGATCCCCCCACCGGCTGCCAGGTTCCTCTCCGGCAGTAAAGCAAGTCCACGACACGGCATGCCTGCATCTCTTTGCATTGGAAACGGTGTTATTCATTTTCCACATGAATTTAAAGCAAGAGCATTTCAAGTCAATGCTTTCTTTCCCTGTTTGTTTTTATCTTATAGCTAATCACTTTATTATCTGATAACAGCATCATCTACCTCAGAGTCATTAGGATTCCTTATTTTAAAAAGATTTTATTTTTTACTTGGTTATTAAGATTATTAAAACTAGCCATCAGCTTTGCTCTTCTAAACTTAATCAGTTCCTTTGTCAGTGCCGCATGCAGTTCCTAGCCCAGGCCGGTCGTCTGAGTCCTGTTGAGTGTGCCTTTCCCGTTATACTTCATGCTTTCAGTCAGGTCCTGGTCGTAGAGAGAAAATACACTGAGCTCACAGTTTCTTTTCCAAAGCTAAAAGTTAGTGAAGAAGAAAGAAAAGTCAAAAAGTGAAATGGTCAAAGAATAGGCAGTTTCCTTATCGATATTCTGCACACTCCTTGAAAATCAGGACAAGACAAAAAGGAAGTCAGCCCAAGGAAGTGAAATTGATAACAGAATGACAGGAGAAAAACATGCCAATTAGTGAATTAAATGGGTGCGTGTTGTTGCCAGATCAGAGCAAATGATATTTATGTGTCTGGGTTCTCATTTCTCTTGCTTTTAGATATGGCTAATGAAATTGCATTCTAGATAAGGGTCAGTGTCAAGTCTTCATGGTGGCGGCAGAGCTCTTAGCAGTCCCCCCAAATCAAGTCCCTGCTCCTAAAGGTAAAGCTTTTACAACTCTTGTATTTGCTGAGAAAGAACTTGAAAATGAGGTGCCTATTCTAAATAAATTTGCCCCTGAGAGCACATCTAATAATCCTCTGTAAGTTGCAGCCAAACCAAACATTCAGTCTTACAGAGAGATGTTGCCCTGGAGACAAATATATAAAGATAGGCTATCAGTCTTACTTTGCTGCATTGCTGAGAGTAGCAAGAAATTAGGATCATTTACGTGGAAGTTCAGAAATCCCTTTATATACACAATCTTGCTGTGTATATAAAGTTTGGCAGGTTGGTTGGGGAATGGCTCCTACAAGCGAAGAGAACAACTCCTGCCGGAATGTGAACATTGTTACTGATATACATGCTGCACACACTCATCAGGATCTAAGTTAAAACGAGTCAGTGCCCTTTCTCTGCCCGCCAGCAGCACAGCTGTACAGCTGTGAACTGAAACATAAAATAAATCACCAAAACCGGGTGCTGGAAGTACTGGTACATTATGTGAGGCCTTGTGTGCTATATCCCTGACCTGCTGAGAAATCTCACTGCCATTTGGGACACTGACGCCCCAAAAGTCATCCGCGGTTGCTTTGGACCCGGCAATGGCCGGGATGAACAGCAGGTGCTGCCTCTGTTAGAAATGAGCTGCAGGGGAAACAGGTTGCCCCGCAGGTGGATGCTGAGCGCTTTGTAGATAGTGCTGATGTTAGCTCCCCGGGTTAACATGACTTTCAAACAAGACCAGAGACCCCTGATACAGATCTGGGAGCACAGAATAGCAGGAGGAAACGTGGCCTGAGTCCAAACCAAACGTTTCAGGAGGAAAGAAGCATAAACGACAATCAGTGATCAGCTGCAATTGTGGGAACCATTTTGTTTCCAAAGCAACCAAGTCACTAAATTTGTTAGCTACAAAAGAATGCATCGGGATTTAATTTAAATTTCTGTTAGGCAGAAAGTAAAATCAGGGTCTTTGAGGCATGACTAGAGTTCTGTATCATGTATGTGCCTTATTTTATTCAACAGACATTTCTGGAGCATCTCTGAGAACTGATTTGTAATTCAGCCTCTGTCTTCTAGCTTTGTAACCTTTGGCAAGGCCAGTGGATTCTTTATCTGTCCACTCAGGAGACTGGATCAGGTGATGTTTGAACTGACAGTTCAGGCTTTGTAACTTGCAGGGCTGAAATGGTCATTGAAACCTTTATAAACTTCAAACTATCTAAATCATAACTTAGAAAGAGACTCCATTTTTCTTCAGTTAATTTGATATTGCCACACTTCTGAGTTTGAAAATTATAAAGTCAATTGTAAATTATTCTGCATATCCTTTACACATTCAGAAGCATTTTCTTAGAAAGTACTCAACATTTTTCTAAGTGTATATATTAATTTATTACCAAAATAATTGTATGGGCATGTTCAATAAAGTCAGCTAATTCAAAACCATTTGTTTTTCTCTGTTTTTTTTTCCACTAAATACCAACATTTTGTATTAAAATATTTTTTTTTTTTTTTTTTACAGAGACAGAGAGAGAGGGATTGATAGGAACAGACAGGAACGGAGAGAGATGAGAAGCATCAATCATCAGTTTTTCGTTGCAACACCTTAGTTGTTCATTGATTGCTTTCTCATATGTGACTTGATTGTGGGCCTTCAGCAGACTGAGTAACCCCTTGCTCGAGCCAGCAACCTTGGGTCCAAGCTGATGAGCTTTGCTCAAACCAGATGAGCCCGCGCTCAAGCTAGTGACTTTGGGGACCCCTGGGATAGTCCGATGCTCTATCCCAGGGGTCCCTAAACTACAGCCCGTGGGCCACATGCGGCCCCCTGAGGCCATTTATCCGGCCCCCGCCGCACTTCTGGAAGGGGCACCGCCATCTCATTAGCCAAAAGCAGGCCCATAGTTCCCATTGAAATACTGGTCAGTTTGTTGATTTAAATTGACTTGTTCTTTATTTTAAATATTGTATTTGTTCCGTTTTGGATTTTTACTTTAAAAAAAGATATGTGCAGTGTGCATAGGAATTGGTTCATAGGTTTTTTTTTATAGTCTGGCCCTCCAACAGTCTGAGGGACAGTGAACTGGCCCCCCTGTGCAAAAAGTTTGGGGACCCCTGCTCTATCCACTGTGCCACTGCCTGATCAGGCTGTATTAAAAGATTTTGATGTAATGTTATATGAGGTGGAAATTTTTAACCTGCTTTAAGGCATTGTAAGTAGCTTTCTGGTATGACTAGTAGTTTGTTTTTTGTTTTCTGTTTGTTTTTTTTGTATTTTTCTGAAGCTGGAAATGGGGAGAGTCAGTCAGACAGACTCCCGCATGCGCCGGGATCCACCCGGCACGCCCACCAGGGGCGACGCTCTGCCCACCAGGGGGCGATGCTCTGCCCCTCCGGGGCATCGCTCTGCCACGACCAGAGCCACTCTAGCGCCTGGGGCAGAGGCCAAGGAGCCATCCCCAGCGCCCGGGCCATCTTTGCTCCAATGGAGCCTTGGCTGCGGGAGGGGAAGAGAGAGACAGAGAAGGAGTGGGGGGTGGAGAAGCAAATGGGCGCTTCTCCTATGTGCCCTGGCCGGGAATCGAACCCGGGTCCCCCGCATGCCAGGCCGATGCTCTACCGCTGAGCCAACCGGCCAGGGCGACTAGTAGAGTTTTTAAATAGGAAAGAAACTGCCACAGTTTCTACATTTGGCCATATAGGTTTGGGCTCTGGATTTTTACTCTTACCTGAAAAAATACATAGTTTTGAATCAAGTGGCAGTAAGGCAAAGATGACGTTGGTAGGTGAATAATTCAGTTTATTGCTGGGAAAGAAGGCTCATCCTTTGTTTAAGCTGACCATCCTTATAGAAGCTTAAAATCCTAGTTCTGGTCAGTTTGAATCTTAGTTCCTCCACTGTGATCTTGGACAAGTTACTTAGTCTTTTTGTGTTTCTATGTCCTGGTCTGAAATACAGACCAGATTGGTTCCTCATTCCTAGGATTGCTCTGCAGAATCATTTATTCAGCAGGTGTGTGCAGAATGCCTGTTGTCTGCTAGGCACAAGGTGAAGATAAGCAGGGTTTCTGTCATCATGGAGCTTATGTGCGACTAGAAGAGGAAATGTCTATAAGATTACATACTGGTGAGGGCCCAGAAGGAAACAAACCAGGTGATAGGATGGTGACCGTGGCAGGAACGTTTGTGAAGGGTAGACAGAAGGTGTCTCAGTTTGATACTATTCCTGAGACCTGAAGGCTTTGTGAAAATGATTAAATGATGTAACAACTATAAAAAGTTTAGCACAATGCCTGTCCTGTGTGCAGGAAAAGAATATTCTAATTTCAAACGGAATTCAACATTGGTTTAGCCTTGACGACATTCTTTGAGTAAATGTGAGAAGTGTGAAGTACTGAACACCCCCTCCACGCACGCACACTCACTTGACTGCGTATCTGGGGGCGGCTTTTAACAAGCCCTCCAGATGCTTTCGAGGCAGCCATGGCTTGAGAACCGCTGGTCAAACTGGTTTTGAAACTTGGCAGCACCGGAATCACCTGAGGAGCTTTCAAACTACTGCTGCCCCTGAGAGAGTCTGATTTCACTGGTCTAGTCGCAGCTTGGGCACCCGGATTTTAAGAGTCTCCCTCGTGATTGCAATGTGCAGCCAAAGCTGGGAACCACTGGGCTAGAAAAGCAGAAAATTCATAATCACAAAGTGAAAAGGACTCTATTTTTTTTAAGTGGTCACACCTGCTTTGCACAGTGAACAGTGTGTGGGCTCAGTTGGCCACACGCTTTGTGTTCAATCAAGCAGTCGTCCTTAAAGTGGCGGGAGAGCCAGGCTGGTCTAATGAACACGCTGGGAGAACCCCAATATGGGCAGCCTCTGGGCTGTGCCCCCTATTTAAACACACAATCACACTTTTCCAGCACACTGGCTGCTAATTACACACCTTCCAAAAGTGGCAGCTTCTGCAGGTGTAAGCAATTAGGATTTCTTTAACTCCATGTGAGAATGCCTGCCGTTCCCTACTTCCTACGAAACAAATTGCTCATGATTACATATTTGACTGGCAAACTATTTTACACATTTTTTCTTGTTAAGGGTTTAAAACGGGACATATGGAAAAGAAATCGCAATTTAAAAGCCCCAGTTCCCAAAATACTGAATTTGGGGGAGCGCAGCAGAATCTCCACCTTTCTCTACGAAATTGCAGAAGAAGAGCCCTAGGAGAGAGGAAACAAGAAAAAAAATCCTGATTGAGTTCTGAATTAATATCGGTCAAATTCTAGGAAAGCATGTTAGCATTTTTCAAAAGAAAATTGGTCAACCCTAAAATTAGGGAAGAAAAGTCCCTAACCAGTGGTCCCCAAGCTCTGGCACTGGTGGGCAAGTCTGCACTTATAGGGAAAGCTGGGCGTCAGGCACATCCAGCTGCTGGAGTGGGAACCGTGGCGGCTGGGGAGGAAGCCCGAGGGTCGTTGCTTCTCTGTTGCTGTTCCCTCTGTGGGTTCACAGCCAGGCGTTTGGTGCTGAGCCTGGGTTGCTGCTGGTCCACGGAGCTGGCCGACAGGAAGCAGAGCTGACCCGCAGCAGGAAAGAGAAAGGACAAGGGAACCACTGGCACCACTGCATCTGTCTCTCACCACCCCTAACCTCCGAGATCGTCAGAATCACAGCTGCTGCTTCCTGTCTGCCTTCCAGAGTTTGCACGGATCTCTGTTTTAGCCAACTGTAACCTGGAACCATGTAGGGAAGAGAATGCTGGGAATCATTGTTCCAGCTTGGCCAGGCTGATTCATCACAAATCTACCCGAGTTATTGATATTGAAAAACCTCCAAATCCCCTTGAGGATCCTGGTTAGAAGCCCCAGCAAATTTAATATTTGCACAACCTGGCAAACCTGGTTATAACCGTGCTTCCTGAGATAAGGATGAATGCTGGGAAATTGACCTGGCTACTAGTGCGAAGAATAGCCAAAAAAGGCAGCCACGTCGGTCCTAGATAGCAAGTGAAGGTGCTGGAAGGGGCAAGAGGTTCAACATGAAGCAGCTCTCAACTAGGGGTGAATGTCTAGTGAGGGGCGGGGCATCCCAATAAGTGGCACTGCTTCAGTCCAGGAGGGTCAGCATTTGGGCCTGAGGCAGGCGAGCAGTTCCTATCTGAGAGCTGATTATGGCAGTGGGACCCAGCCTATCAAAAATATCCCCTTGAAGATATTTATTAGCTCTAGTCATAGAGAGAAACGGGGCTGTATGTTCAAACAGTGTCATTAAAAGTGAGATGTAATACCCATGGGAACCTTGACTACCCACCTTACGGACACGTCTGTTTCTAGGTTACTGGATGGGAACCTTGACTACCCACCTTACTGACATGTCTATTTCTAGGTTACTGGATGGGAACCTTGACTACCCACCTTACGGACATGTCTGTTTCTAGGTTACTGGAACTTTGAGATGATTCATTTTGAGTGTTGTTTTTTTATTGCAAATCCCTGGTACATGCCAGTGGTGCCCAACACTTTGAATCTAGACTGTTTCAAATCCGGTGAGCAGCTCTCACTTCAAGTCTGCTGTGATCTGCAGGGCCATTTCTGAAACCTGGGATTTTGGACCTTGAAGAAGCCCTTCAAATACAGCTTTTTATATTCCCAGCAGAATGTGGCCTCCTCAGGGAGGGCGGCTGCTTCCTGGAAACCACAGGTGGAGCGGTGAGCGCAGTGCCACTTGCTGACCAGCTTCTAAAGCTGGCAGGATGAATGTGAGGGTGGCACACAGCGAAGTGAACCCCAACACTCAAGGGACGAATAGTCAGGGCGTCTGGCTGGCGGACACCATCTTGCTAGGACTGCCGCATGTGGTTCTACTCAGCACGCGCTTCTTCAGCATTCCTGTTGTCTGGACCCTGCCCAACGCCATCCATAACCTGCACATGTATGTCTTCCCACGTACTGTGAAACGGACACCCTTAGAGACCCCAGACCAAGGAAAGGCTCGGCTACTGACGCACTGGGAACAGAGGGACTAAGGCTCCAACCTGCCCCTTCCGCAGACTCCCCAGCATCTCTCCTATGGTCCTCGACTTCGCAGGCAGCTCCTGCACCAGTATGATGCTGCTCACGTCCTCCTCGACATCATCACTCAGCACACTGCTGCCCGCCTTGCCCCAGGTCCAGGCGCTTTGTCTCTTTGGCACCGATAAATACCGAGAGGTAGGGCTGGGATGACGTTGGAAGAAAAGGCTGTGAACCCACAGAGGTAACATCTTTCCCTTCTCCATTCAGTCTTCTCTGTCTTGAAAGCCTGAGAACTACACAGCCATTCCCAAACTACCAAGAAGAGAACAGATGGGAACATGGAGCGTCCCGGGCCCAGCCCTGCCGGGGCAGCTTCTCTGAATCAGGGAAGGCAAGTGAGTAAGGGACAAGTCCCTCCCCTCCACAGTAAGAGGCCACGTCTGGGCAGCTTGTTTGGTGACTCAGTTTTTTCATATCTTCCACCCCCACCACCTTCCAGCTCTGTTGTGCTGTGTATTTTCCTTAGAGTAAAGGTGAGTTGTTTTGGGTTTGTTTGTTTTTCCAGAAAAGAAAATACGTGGCCTACTTGTGACTTGTCCATCTGGCTTGGCTAAGCACTCTCCACACCATGCTGGGGTGAGGGTGGGGGATCAGGAAGTTAGACACGAGGAAGGACTCTCTGATGGAGAATTACGATTAATAGTAGTTGCTCACCCCAAAGGTGGATAAACAGCATCATTCAATCAGTGACTATGCTCCAAGAATATTTCGTTTATGAGAGCCAGGCCTGATCTCTGTGCAAGGCAGGATTTAAAAACGTAGAATTATATTACAGAGAACCTTTAAGAACAAGACGAGCTTTTTTTTTTTTCTTACCTATAAGTGACCCAAATGTATGCATTGGCAGCGAAATGTTGGGAAACTTCGTTCTCTTTGCCAAATATACCCGCTATTCATCATGTGTCCTGAGGAATTGCTGCGTGGACATAACGAGGCAGAAGGAGGACCTGACCTCGCCAGATGGCTCCAGGTTTTCTCACTTGCACACGGGTTCCGACACCATCTGTGGGCTCGGCGGGTCAGAGCCCTGGACAAAGAGGCCAAGGACAGTACCGGTCACCTTTGCAGGCCTTGCTCTCTCAACTGTAAAGCAGGAGGGTTTGAAGAAGTAATTTCAGAAGTCTCTCTCAGCCCCTTTCTGATGTGACTGAGCAGGCAAATGACTGTTTCTGTTTTCTGATGAAGTTGTCCTGGCTCGCTCAAAGGGGCGTCCTCCAGATGACTGCCGTGGTCTGGGCTGTGGGACGGGGGGGAGGACGGGGGTTGAAGGGACCACTCTCTAGAATGGGAACAGACAGCACCAGGGCCTGTAGGGGCAGCCAGAACCCCACCAGGCAGAGTGTCGGCAGCCCCAGCACACACCGGCTCACAGGAACTCGTGTGCAGCCCAGACCTCTGAGGCCCTCTGTTCTCCTTCCCAAGCGGGCAGCCTACTTAACGTGAGTGTCTGGACAGCTGACATGTGCGGGACCTTCACGCCGATGTCTGATGCAAGTGTGACCCTCTGGTTACTGGCCCTCTGGTTACACAGTGACACCTTGAAATGCACCTAGGGGGAGTTTTGCATTCTGGAGCTGCACTCTCCAACATGGTAGCCACTAGCTACAACTAGACACATGTGGCTTTTAAATGTACGTTTAAATTAATAAAGGTGAAATAATAAGTCAATTCCTCAATTATACTACCACATTCAAGTAGCCATGTAAAACATGGCTATGGCTTGCAGATACCATATTGGACAGCTCAAGTAAAGAACATTCCCACCCTCACAGGAAGTTCTACCGGACAGGTCTGTTCTAGGATGTGGCACGGTGCTCAAATACTAAAGAGACATAACACATCTCTCCCCGCGTCCTCTCCTTATATCACCTTTCTTTCTTTGCTTGCTTGCATTAGACTGTCCTAGCAATATATTCATAGAGGGTGAAAAGGATGAGACCGATGACGTCAGAGACCTGGGTTCAAGTCGCAGCTCCCCCACAACAAGTTTAGGAAAGTTACTCAGTGTGTTTCTATGTTAATAAAATGAGGACAATAACCCCCCTCCCCGGGTCGTGAAAATCAAATGGGATAGTAAGCACAAAGTTACTGTAAACCCTTTGCACTGTACGAATGCCAAGCGATGCACAGACAGGAAAAAGAGGGGAAGTGGACATCAAAGTTCTGTCAAAGAAAAAAGGTGGTTTGGGGGACTAGCATTGGTGGGTTTTCAGAAGGGATGATAGGCTAAAATAATGACACTTTCTTAGAAGAGGAGATACCTACCTCCCACTTTCCTCTCCTTAGGGGGTCTTCTTGAAAACTGAATAGGCCATAAGAGGCCCGACCTTTTAGTTTTATAATGCAAGGTCAAGGGCATTCAGACCCTTGGGGCTGTCGCCACATACTGTGGAAGTTAACCAGGAGTCTCTGCGGTTGCCAGAGATCATCACAGCCCACTTCTTCGTCTCTCAAGGGGAAGAGAGAAGTTTTCAGTGTTTCTTTTTCTACTTCACACAATCTGTGTGACATTCTTTCGAGACTCTGACACCACTTCTGTGCTCCCTTCTGTGCACGTGAGTCTGTGTGTTCAGCCAGGAATAAGCTGTGTCCACCCTCTCTTCTATATTGGTACGAAGGAGTGTTTTTGTTGGCAGGGTTGTTTTCTTTCCCCAACGGGACCAAAGAAGAGTTGGATTTCCCCTGTGGGATGGAGGTGCCAGGGGGTATACAGCCCCTGCAGGAGATGGGTTCAGAGGGAAGGACGGGCTAGATGTCTGGGTGATTTGCACTCCCAGGACACGGGCGTGTAAGGCCCGGGCCAGGAGAGAGCAGCTGCTGGGGTTTCCAGGGCCCAGCCATGACGTAGCCAGAAGGGAGAATATGCCAGGCTTATTCTGAGATCACCTGTGCCTCTGGTGTGGCATACTCATGGATAACCTTAAAAATATTACTTCTCCTGGCCCTGGCCAGTTGGCTCAGCGGTAGAGCATCAGCCTGGCGTGTGGAAGTCCTGGGTTCAATTCCCAGTCAGGGCACACATGAAAAGCGCCCATCTGCTTCTTCACCCTCCCCCTCTTGCTTCTCCCTCTCTCTCTCTTTCTCTTCTCCTCCCCTCCTACAGGCATGGCTCAATTAGAGCGAGTTGGCCCCAGGCGCTGAGGATGGCTCCATGGCCTCAGGTGCTAAATAATGGCTCTGGTTGTAATGGAGCAAGGGCCCCAGATGGGCAGAGCATCACCCCCTAGTGGGCTTGTCGGGTGGATCCTGGTTGGGGCACATGAGGGAGTCTGTCTCCGCCTCCCCTCCTCTCACTAAAAAAAAAAAAAAAAAAAAAAATTCTTTATAAAATGCTATGAAATTCAATTTCTTTTTTACATGCTTTAGGGCAGGGGTCCCCAAACTTTTTACACAGGGGGCCAGTTCACTGTCCCTCAGACCGTTGGAGGCCCGGACTATAAAAAAAAAACTATGAACAAATCCCTATGCACACTGCACATATCTTATTTTAAAGTAAAAAACAAAACGGGAACAAATACAATATTTAAAATAAAGAACAAGTAAATTTAAATCAACA
Organism: Saccopteryx bilineata; assembly: GCF_036850765.1. Taxonomy (NCBI): domain Eukaryota; kingdom Metazoa; phylum Chordata; class Mammalia; order Chiroptera; family Emballonuridae; genus Saccopteryx; species Saccopteryx bilineata. Next base: position 32,945,116 of record NC_089499.1, read on the forward strand.
AACTGACCAGTATTTCAATGGGAACTATGCTCTTCTCACCACCAATGAAAGAGATGCCCCTTCCGGAAGTGCTGCGAGGGCCGGATAAATAGCCTCAGGGGGCCGCATGTGGCCCGCGGGGCCGTAGTTTGGGGACCCCTGCTTTGGGACCCCTGCTTTAGGGCTTTTCCTAATGCGCGATTTCAAATCACTAAACTTTCAGCAACAACAAAAAAGTCCTCACAGCTTTCTAGAAGAGACTAGGAAGGAGTCCCAAATCATCCTGTGGATTAGAGGTGGAAGCAGGTGGTAGTTTCTGGGAGCCCGGGTGCCTGTTGCAGAAGAGTGACAGGACAGTCACACAGACATGTAGGTGTAGCGCTACACAGAGACAGAGGACAGGGGTGAGGGGCGGCAATTGGCTATAAGAACTAAGGTGGCCGAGGAACAAACAAGAGAGGGAACCACCTTCTCCCACCGCACCTGGGCCCTACACTGGGTCCGAACAGCATGTCAGAAGAATTGGTAAAAACCAGTAACTGCGTATATTCCAGTCAACAGTCTTTCAAATCTTGGTAATTTTGTTGCATCATGGGACATTGGACAACTACTTTGCACATACACACTTTGGACAACTTTCACAGCTTTCTGTTTAATTTCTTCTTCACTTTCCGCCAATATTCCTGGTTCCACATTGTTTATAATTTCAAAATATAGGAAGGATATAAATATTACAAAAAATTAGAGGCTTGGCGTGACCTGTGGTGGCACAGTGCATAGAGCAGGGGTCCCCAAACTTTTTTCACAGGGGGCCAGTTCACTGTGCCTCAGACCGTTGGAAGACCGGACTATAAAAAAAACTATGAACAAATCCCTATGCACACTGCACATATCTTATTTTAAAGTAAAAAAACAAAACGGGAACAAATACAATATTTAAAATAAAGAACAAGTAAATTTAAATCAACAAACTGACCAGTATTTCAATGGGAACTATGCTCCTCTCACTGACCACCAATGAAAGAGGTGCCCCTTCCGAAAGTGTGGCGGGGGCCGGATAAATGGCCTCAGGGGGCCGCATGTGGCCCGCGGGCCGTAGTTTGGGGACCCCTGGCATAGAGCATTGACCTAGAATGCTGAGGTCGCCGGTTCAAAACCCTAGGCTTGCCTGGTCAAGGCAAATATGGGAGCTGATGCTTCTTGCTCCTCCCCCCTTTCTCTCTCTCTCTCTCTCTTTCTCCTCTCTAAAATGAATAAATAAAATAAAGTTAAAAAAACTTGAAAAATAAATAGAGGTTTTTCTTGGTACAAATTAAATGTTCAACAATAGAATTTTATTGTTTTGTCTTATTCTATAAGTAATGCACTCTAATCATAGAAAAATCCCAAAACACAGACATGCAAAAGAACAAGAGCTCTGATAATCCCAACTTCCCTGAGAACGGCCCATTCTCTGCACTTTTTTGTACTCACTTTCTATTTCAACATGTTCATAGATGAGATGTGTGGATATGTGTTTGTGTGGATGAAAGAGAGGGATACAAATATAGAGACTCGGGAAGGAAAGGAAAGAATGAGAGAGAAAGACCCAAGCACACGGGACAGACCATGAGAATGTTTACTTGCCTTCTGGCAAAGGTGCTTATTCTTTTAAGGGCAAATAATAAGCGTTTGCACGTTTTGGGGGGAGCAGAGGCGGCACACAGTAACTTGAACTATAGCTTCCGAGTGAATGTTGTCAATAGACAACATGAAACAGAGCACTGTCCTTCCTCAAAAAACAGAGAGGGTGGGACTGCAAATAGGAGGGGAATGGGTAGGTAGGGTAATGCCTGGGATGGAGACGTATAATCTCCCGCATAACCCTGGCTGCCCAGAGGCGCGTTGGAGGCTGCAGACCTAGATACGTGCCTCACGGTTCCCAGGAGTGCCCGTGTGCGATGTGGGTTGTCACTGCCACGCCAGGCCTCGCGGGCACAAGGTGGATCTTCAGTGTTAACAGTGCTGGGTAGGCATGAGAGGCACCAGACTGGGGTCAAAGGAAGCCCTGGAAATTTGAATGGGGCAGAAAGATGGTGAAGAGGCTCCTATGTTCCCAGTGTAGAGAAAAGAGTTGTATCGTATTAGAAAACCATGCTTCTAGAGGTCCCCAAACTTTTTACACAGGGGGCCAGTTCACTGTCCCTCAGACCGTTGGAGGGCCGCCACATACAGTCCTCCTCTCACTGACCACCAATGAAAGAGGTGCCCCTTCCGGGAGTGCGGCGGGGGCCGGATAAATGGTCTCAGGGGGCCACATGCGGCCCGCGGGCCGTAGTTTGGGGACGCCTGATGCTGATTTGACTTTAAGTGATTTTGCAACTTTGTCCTTGTAGGCAGTGGACAGAAACAGGAGATCGTGGTTGTTTCTGGCAGGCACTCCCGCGCTCTGCAGTCAAGTTCACTGGTCTGCCTTCCCACCCTGCGGAAACACGGTCTCCTCGTTTACATAGTCATTTCGGCATTCCTTATCTATAAATGTGTCCGTTCTTTGGATTCTCTTGAATAACACCCCCTGATTCCTCGCGAGTTACATAAAAATGGTTCCCTCATGAGTTAATAACATCTTGAACATGTGTTCATGTTTATATCTGTACGAGAGTCATGACTTTACTAGTTTCTTGAGAATTAACTTTTCCTAGTTTTCCCAGCATTGAGGAGAAGCAGCTGGAAGGTGAAGTGGGGGGGGGGGGGGCGGGGGGCGGGGCAAGCTACCAGGACACCCCTGGACAGATAGGGTGTCAGTGATGGAGCCAGGGCACCAGATGTGTGTGGAGGGGCAGAGTGTGAGGGAGGGCGGAGTGGGGGTAGGAGGTCTGCCTGAGAGAGTAGGTACCAGGTGAGGAAAAGACGTGGGGGGTGGGGCACTCCTGGGCGTCGGGAGGGGGCTGGGCAGAATGTCTGGGACCCCTGCGCTGAGGGAGAGAAGCTCTAAACTGCAGTTCTGTGGCACAGTATCAATTCTCTGATGGCAAGTTATCCTCAGTTTCCTCATCTGTAAAATGGAAGGTCTTAGGTGCTTTCTGCAGAATGAGGATTTCAGATTGTTCTGGAAATATCTCAGGACTAGTCCAGAGAATGGCACTGCTAAGAAAAATCACCTAAAATCAGATAATAAGGCAAAAAGAAGGCTGCATGTCCATTCAATATCACACGGGAGAATTGTCCAGCAGGAACTGCCCGAGGATGGTCTGAGTCTGAGAAACGTGTCTCTGTTGGGCTTGCAATTGGTTATTAATTAGGGCTCAGGCTCTATGAAGTTAGATGTTAATTCAGAGAAGAACAGTGTGTTTCTGGTGATTTTAGCTTACTCCAGGTGCAAATATTTTCTACCCACCAGAAAATCTAATTTCCAAAGATTTTTATGGCCCTGTAAGACATCATCTAATTTTGCAATCTTATTTCAATGTTCTTTATCCCTTCTTTTGGGGAACAAGAGGTGCTTTATACATTTCTTTCTCTTTGTTGGAAAGCAGCACTCTTTCTTTCACTAACTGCATATCCTGGTCTCTCCTGTTCATCTTTTCTCTTTTTTTTTTCCTGAAATTTAAATGTCTTTATTAAGTATATGTAATTAATCTGAACACTAATAAGAGGGTTTCCTAAATTTTTTTTCAGAGACAGAGAGAGAGTCTACATGTTCCTGGAATCATGCTGGGGGCTATTCAAACAAAGGGAACAGGGGAAATCTTTGCCTTTTGGAAGTTCACTATTTTTTCAGAGACAGAGAGAGAGGGACAGATAGGGACAGACAGGCAGGAACGGAGAGAGATGAGAAGCATCAATCATTAGTTTTTTGTTGCGACACTTTAGTTGTTCATTGATAGCTTTCTCATATGTGCCTTGACCGCGGGCCTTCAGCAGACCGAGTAACCCTTTGCTCGAGCCAGCGACCTTGGGTCCAAGCTGGTGAGCTTTGGCTCAAACCAGATGAGCCTACGCTCAAGCTGGCGACCTCGGGGTCTCGAACCTGGGTCCTCGGCAAGCCAGTCCAATGCTCTATCCACTGCGCCATCACTTGGTCAGGCTCTCCTGTTCATCTTTGAAATGGCTTTAGTATTCTGCCGATTTTCTCATTAATATGTAAAAAAAATATTTGGCATCCGTTCATAATACTTTGAATGAAGGTCATATTTTTTAAACTTTTTGAAAATGACACATTGACAGTCTAGTTGCCAGCTTGTGGTGGTGTCTTCGTGATCCTGCCCCGAGGTCTCCCCAGGGAACAGTGTGTTCCGCGTTCTTACCTTTCCGCTGGTGCTTGTCTTGTGCCTGGCCTTATACCAGGCACTGAAGTTAGGGGCACGGGAGCAGCACTGATCTCGCAAAACTCACATTTCTGGCCAGAGGAAGTTTGTTTGTCTGTTTGTTTCGTAAATCAACCATTGCAATGAAATGTGATAAACCCATAATAGAGGTTTCCGAGTTAAGATTAGATGCTTACAAATCACTCATCGTTGCTGCCTATGCTCACCTCATCTTTCACATAATGGTAGTTAAAATGGTAGCTGGAATCTTCAGTGGGTGCATTGTGCTTTCAGGCATGATGATGCTGGAGAAGAAACAGGAGTTTCCTCTGTCTGAATCACCTGCACATCAGGGCAGGACCAGCAGCCCATTCCAGTGCTTTCTAACTTTCCTAAAACCTCCTAGCTCTATTAATTCTTCTTTACTATGTAGGGTTCCATTAGCTTTTGTTGCCTTTTGTTGGTTGTGGGGTTGTGAGAAAGGTTGGGACACAGACAAGCCTGTTGGTTTGGTCGGTTCCACAAACCTTTAGGGGGCCTGTAAGCTTGCTGCCTTATTTTAGCATTATTGAGTGCTGACCTGGTGCCCATGCAGTTCTGCCACTAGATGGCGCACGTTTGCTTTTCAGGGCGGCAGCAGGCACGGCACAGGACAAGGGCCTTCAGCGCCGACATTCCTGGATTTGAATCCTTTGTTAGTTTTATGACTTCGGACAAGCCAGTTTCCCCTTCTGTAAACCACCTTGCAGGCAGTTGTGAAGATGAAATGAGATGACTTGGGCTAAGCACCCTGCATAGTGTCAGACGCGCAATCAATACTTAATAATCGCTGCCCTCCTCTTGTTCATTCATTCAATACATATCTATTGAACCATGTTCCTATGCCCATGGCAGATAAAGACTTTGTCCCCAGGTATCCCACAATACAGAATAGTGCTTTACACACACACACACACACACACACACACACACTGTAGTTACTGGAGTATAAAAGATAGTCCCAGTCATTCAAAATTTACTCTTGTCCTAATGTTTTTATGACTGAAAAGTCACATTTCGAAGATGTAAAATAATGATAAGGTATGTAGCAACAATAGCGGCAAAACACTGTGAAGCATACTCATGTTATGCTTTTCTGAGCAAAATTATAAGGCACTGGGCACACAACTCATCAGATACAATTTAATTATTCCCTCTAACGTTAATTTTGAATACAAGTATTTTATTCCTATAACCCTGTCATTGGCATTTTTCACTGATAGAAATACTTTTCTTTTTAGCTATATAATAATCCCTTCAAGAATTAGAAGAGTGTTCTTTTGTATTCAGAATTTACCGTTTGCCACCTGGTTCTGCTATATAGAGTATTACATGGACACAATGTTGCCCTCACAAAAACAATGTAAAATCCCTTTCAAAGCATGTGTAATGTTTCCCCGGGAGGAGGGCCAGAGAAGCTGGCTCAGGACAGCTCCCTCGGGATAGCCCCAGGCCGGTGGGGCAGGGCGCCCTGAGGGGAGGGTGTGTGAGGGAGAGGTGGTTAGGACCCCGAGGTGGGGAACTGCATGTGACACTAAGCAGGCCAGTTTTTGTCACAGGCAATGAGGAGCCACAGCAGCCTTCTGAGTGGAGGAATGATGGGACAATATCACCAGCCACGACCCCTGGAAAGAGGAGCAACAGTCCGAAGCCGGGGGATGGATAATCTCATCCTGAACCCGCCCCAAACTTCCTTCCCTTTACCCCATCTCCTCTCTTTCCCACTGTTTCTTCCTCCCAGTCATTCATTCAACAAATAGCCATTAACCATATGCCATATCGCAGATATGTTACAGTGACAAAGCTTCCCCCTGGAGCTTCCGGAAACCCGTTCCCATTACCGTCACTTACACTCTTTCGGAGGGGCCTCCTCAGCTGTTTCGGATCACTCTCCCCTCCGCGTGAGGAAGCCAGTGGCATGGCTTGTCCTCTGGTGTCTGGCTGCTCCCCTGAGCTCCCTATGGTCTGGTTGTCCAACCCATCATCCAATTACATGAGATGCTTCAGTGCTCGCCTGCAAATCTCCCCAGCTTCTACAGGACAAAGCTCATTTAGTTTGCATGTCTGTCACTGGCCACCACTAGGTTCCTGCTAGAAAGGCTGACTCATCGAAGAAAACTGGAAAGAACTTCTTGATTATGTTAGGGTGCAGGCCAGCCCTAGAGCAGGGCCAAGGGCCCGTGGCAGGATTCCCGGAGGCATCTGCATGGCTGGGCCTTGTCCTAGTTCTGTGGCCCTAAGCTGCCGAAGGAACGCGCATGGTATCGGCTGTGTTAATCTGGAAGGGCTGTGTAATAAAGGAAGACTGTGTTCGTGTGTGGTTTAGTTTGGGCTCCCCCAAAAGCAGAGCCTGAGACAAGGATTGCCGGTGGTTAACGGAGTAGGCGAGCCTGGGAAATGAGAGTGTGGGAGGGAGGAAGAAACACCGTCAAAGTTGCTGCTTTATTCTGTTGGACCCTCTTTTTTTTTTTTTTTTTAATTTTTTTTTTTTTTTTTTTTTTTTTTTGTATTTTTCTGAAGCTGGAAACGGGGAGAGACAGTCAGACTCCTGCATGCATCCGACCGGGATCCACTCGGCACGCCCACCAGGGGCAATGCTCTGCTCACCAGGGGCGATGCTCTGCCCACCAGGGGGCGATGCTCTGCCCCTCCGGGGCGTCGCTCTGTTGCGACTAGAGCCACTCCAGCACCTGGGGCAGAGGCCAAGTAGCCATCCCCAGCGCCCGGGCCATCTTTGCTCCAATGGAGCCTTGGCTGCGGGAGGGGAAGAGAGAGACAGAGAGGAAGGAGGGGGTGGCGGTGGAGAAGCAGATGGGCAATTCTCCTGTGTGCCCTGGCCGGGAATTGAACCCGGGACTTCTGCACGCCAGGCCGACGCTCTACCACTGAGCCAACCGGCCAGGGCTGTTGGACCCTCCTGAGAAGTGTCCGGAATGCCTCCTAGAATTATCTGCTTGAAAGATGGAGCCTGGCGTCCACACTGGCTGGTTCCTGTTCCCTGGGTGATGAAGAGCTGCCCTGGGGGGAGTCCAGTCTCCTAGCAAGCCAGCCCTCAGCCCTGGCTGTGTGAACAACTCTGCCTTCAGAGAAGACCCCTTGCTTGGGGGTAGGGACTCAGAGCCCCAGAGCACTGTCCGCGAGCTGTGGCCGAAAGCAGAGGTGGCTAAGGGTGTGTGCTGTAGACACCGCGGGTGTCCCCAGCAGCACTTTATTGAACTGGGAAGTCATACAAGTCGCCGTGTACAAACCCTGCTTCAGAAACTTCTCTGCAGGCTCCAAGTCCCGTTTAAAGTTCTCCCGTGATGCTTGCAGCCAGTGGCAGTCTGCCACATGTGGGAAGCCTGTCACTCTCCTCCCTGACAGCCAGATTCCATTTGGTGTAAGGATTTTGTGGCTGGGAAGGTTATCTGAGCTGTCACCATCATGCTTTGTCACCATCAAACAAATGACAGGAAATGGATCGGCGAGCCTTGTCAGTTTCCTTGTTCCTGGCATCACTCCAAGGTTCAGCCATGAGCATCAGGGCTTCACACAAGCGACTAAGGAGGAGGCGAGAATCCAGTTAAATGTCTCCAGGCTCACTTAGAAAGAACATCCCAGGAGACAGAAGAGCCCTATAGGTCTGTGCCTATTCTTCTGCCCCATATACTCCTTGAGTTGATTGTTGCTTAGAGCTATGCAACTGGGTTAACAAGGACACCTGCCACTCTTATGAGGGCACAGAGCCTGCGACCTGTGAAGCCTGAAAAAGAAAAAGGCACCAACCACTAGCGTTGACCTATGTTGCAGAGTACCCTCCCTGCTTAACACAGTTTCACAGAACACCAACATTAGACAGTCACTCTTGCAAACACAGCCTGCAAGGTGCATTGGAGACAGTTACGCCCCAGGGATAACCTTCAACTAGTTGTGAGGAGGACTGATGGGAAAATGCCCAGGCCTGCTGCCTGTCAGGCAAACAGTTCTGGAACATGTTCTGTGGGCACCTCAGAGTAGGATGCCCACACAGCTTCTGACACCTTGTCACTGTGTGCATCCCTGGGACTCAGCCCCAGCCCAGGGGATGGGACCTGTATCCACCAGGACTGAGTATCGGCTGTCTAGCACCGTGGAGCTCAAAATGAAAATGTCTTTGAGTCTGGGGACTGAATCCACTCCTGCTACAGTATAAAGGTCACACACTTCATATTGCATCCATTCCTCCTGGGGTTAACTGGTGGTCCCTTCCCCAGATTTTAACTAGTGCCCTTGCCATGTCCCCATCTCCCTAGTTTGCGCTGAAACCCACAGACTCCAGGTCGGATGCCAAGCCTTCTGTGGGGGGGGTGGGGGTGTCACTTCCTGTCCTCTGCACTGGTAGTTTCCATGGCGATCACTTCCCGGCACTTTGGAAGTTTTCTCCTTCATCTCCTCATGTAGAGTAATGAATTATAGAGTCCAGCTCTAGTCAGCTCACATGGCTTACCTGATTTGTGTCTGTACATCATTGAAGAAATGCTGCTTTTGCAAAAGACTTTTCTTTTGACCTCAGTGATCTCTTTTGTTTTTTTTCGTTTTGTGTGTGTGTGGGGGGGGTTTGTTGTTTTTTTTTTATGGTTTTTTTTTTTTTTTTTTGCCTATGGAGAATCCTTGTTCCCCAATTTAAAGACTCTGGAAGATTGAAAAATGATCAAGACATAATCCTCCTAAATTTGACCTCACATAAGACCTGTTACGTGTCTGAATTTAAATTCTGTAACTTTTCTTGCTTTCACTGTACTTGACTTTACGCACGTAAGAATGCTGTTATCCCTTCGGTTCAAGTTCAAGAAAGATGTTTTATGTGTCTAACAAGAGTCAGATATTGTGTTAGGGACTCTGGATGAAAAAAATGTGCAAAATTTGTTTAGTCTAGTGGAAGAGACACGTGCGCGATAATTTTAATCCAGACTGGTCCATGTTCAGCAGACCTATGTACACAGACCCCAGAAGAGGGGCGCTTAGCCCAGGCTGGGGGTTCGGGAAAGCCTCTCTGGGGAGATGACACATGAGCTACGTTCTGCGCAATGGATAAGAACAAGCTGGTGAAAGAGGAGAAGGGGATTCTGGGAGGAAGGAACAGCATGGCAATAGCAGAGACATAAAAAGAATGTTGTTGCGGGGACCTGGTATTTGGAGACGCACAGTGAGTGGCAGGAGGTGAGCCTGGAGGGGGAAGGCAGGGCTAGGAAGGATCTCGTAGGCAGGCTGTGTCAGGGAGCCAGGGCATCGTTTTGAAGGTGACAGGGAGCCCATGTGGAAGGGATTCCAGAAGGGAGGCACGTCAGCCGCGTCACTTGGCCTCCGATTGTAGATTGAAGGTGCCCCAGTGAATGCCTTTGAGGTTCAAGGGAAAAGTCAAGCCTGGAGAAACACCTGGGAATTATCCGAACATCGGTGGGTTATTACCGCACAAATATGTGTTTTAAGGGTCACTGAACAATGAGCATGCTCCCTTAGAAATTTTAGAAACGTAATTAATTTTTATTTACAAATTTAGGTCTATTTTTGTGTCCCACTTGGCAAATGTATCAAAAGACATGTTCGCTTGATTTCCTGGAATTGTTTTTTGAAATATCTCTGCCTTCCCAGAAACCAGAGAGTACTTATCCAACCCTGTCTGAGTCTGCGCTGACATAATGCAGTGAAGATGATATTTTGCAATTTTCTGATTCATGAGTGACTGACTCATCAAGGTCATCCAAGCTAAGAGCTCAGAGAGCACTTAGGACAAGAACTTAGAAATGTCTCTGGTATACCATAGATATTCAATAAATATTGATAGTTGTTTGTTGTTGTTTTTTAATTTGGAAAGTGGCCCTAAGTAAGAGTCTAGAATTCACTCTAGAAAGAACATTCGATTCCAGGTTTCTAACAGCAAACATACCATTCAGAAACCTAACTTTGTGCTTCACAGCCCTCCTCAAGCCCAGCTTGAAATTTGGGAGTTTGTTGGAGCAGATTTTCACGTTTCCAGCTCAGCTCTCCCGGGTATCAGTGTGATTCAGTCACCTTCTGCGCTCACTGGCCAGACTAAGAGGGGAGGATTAGAACCAAACGGTTGCAGGATTTTGTTTTAAGCATCAGCCTTATGGGAAAGCCTTGAGAAAATCCAGAGGCCCCTTGACACTCTCCTGCAGTGGTGTCTCCCGCTGATGGGAAGCTTATGAACCAAGCTTATGGGAAACAGGCCGTCACTGTTGTTTTAAGCAAAATTTCCGAGCAACTTCCACTATCGGATACTCCCATATGACATACAATAAAGAAAGAAAATCGTTATCAATCCCATGGGAAATTCCCTCCTCTCACTTTTATAAACCACGCTTACTGGCTGTCCCATTTCTTTTCTAAAGCAGACAGAAACCGTCTTCTCAGAGATAGAAATAAAGGAAAGGAATATTACTAGATGGTGCTTTGGGGCCACAATTTTTTCCAGAAGGTGTTTAATAAAAGAGATCAAAACATCTTTATTTCTTAGAATTTTTCACCCATGCTGGTGGTAGAGGGCGGGCTCCCTTCCTTCTTCCCTGCGCCCAAACTGAGTGTCCTGAGCAGCTGACGATTTCTACCTTTGAGCAGAGGGCAGGCGCTGGTTGGATAATACCTGGGAGTTGTTAGCTCACGATTTCATAGGTCTCTGTCTCAGGGTCCTGCCATTGTCATCTCATGATATTTTTTTTTTAAAAAAGAAGAAGAGGAGGAGGAGGAGGAGGAAGCAGGCCCAGTTTTGCCTGAGAGAGGCGTCCTCCCAAATGCAGGCACTTGCTGGCCATCCCCTAGTCAACCTCCCATCCTCTTGGGTCTTAGGACCCCAGTTAGGTACTAGGTGGCAGTGTGCTCAGCCCTCTCCCCATTTGCTGGGGTACTTTTCTAGTCACTTTCCCAACTTCCCTTGCTGCCAAAGGTGACCATGTGACACAGTGCTGGCCAATGAGACAGGCGTAGTCGCTGGGGAGCTTCTGGAAAGAATGCTTGCATTCTCAAAGGAGACAAAGATGTTTGAGGAAAGCTTCTGTCTGCTGCCTCTCTTTCTTCCCCTTCAGGACGCTGAGGCTAAGATGTGCTGTTTGGTGCGGTGGCCATCTTGTAAGAGATAGATACCAGAATCAAAGCCTACAGGGAGGGTGACGGGAAGGTCAGAAAGAGCCCTGGTTCATAGATGATGTCGGTGAGCTGTTGCACCAAACCTGGAGCTAGCTGCCTGTGAACTGGGCACAGGAGAAGGCTAAGGATGGTTATTTCCCCTGCTCCTGAGAGCTGGTTATTCTGTGACTTGTACCTGAACTCATCTGAATGGATGCCTCTAATATTGGCAGAGCCTAAAACAAATAGGCCCTTATTTTCACCCAGTCCCACTGGAAAGGTCCGTTTCACTTTCCTTCTTTGACTCACAAACACCAGGAGGCAATAAGATGCAGAGGTTACAAGTAAAGGCCTTGAAACCAAATGAACCTGGGTATATGATTCATCTACACCAGTGGTCCCCAAACCCTGGGGCCGCGGACCGGTACCGGTCTGTGGGCCATTTGGTACCAGTCCACAGAGAAAGAATAAATAACTTACATTATTTCCGTTTTATTTATATTTAAGTCTGAATGATGTTTTATTTTTTAAAAATGACCAGATTCCCTCTGTTACATCCGTCTAAGACTCACTCTTGACGTTTGTCTCGGTCACGTGATACATTTATCCGTCCAACCCTAAAGGCCAGTCCGTGAAAATATTTTCCAGTCCGTGGCCCAAAAAAGGTTGGGGACCACTGACCTACACCATTTCTCATTGTACGGCCGCAGGAAAGTCACCTTATCTAGGTGAGCCTCACTTCCCTCCACTTCAGTATGGAAATTATCTAACGAGGATAATAATGGTACCTACTCCATTGACCTATTGTCAAAAGAAGAAGTAACGTGAACGAAGGGCTGAATGCTTGTACTCGTTATTACCATTATTTCTGTCGAAGGGTACACATGTTTGTTTATGCAGGTCTTATGTCTACTAGCTGTACCCGGCCACACGTTGCTGTGGCTCAGTCTGGTTAAATGAAAAAGAAAGAAAAGAGAAAGCGCATGTTTCTAATATGTTTAATTTCACAATGCTTGTGGGTATACAATATTTTTTGTTGTTCCATTGTCTGTGCAGATATAGAGATTGTCTGGTTTGCCGATTCTAGAACACGCAACATATAATTGTCCATGTGAGAAGCAATCCGTGTGTAGATCTAAACCACACAGTTCTAAAGATTGGCCCTGATCTTTGTAGATGGTGATTGCAAACGCCAATTGAATTGGGAATTGCAGTCTCTTAAATAGAAATGGCATATCCATTGGAATCATAGGAATGCGAGGAATGAGGACATCTTCACCTTTGAAAGGTCCTGTCAAGATTGTTGCTTCTACGATGTTGCTCATTAATTTTTTTACTGCAAGCCGCGTGCCATTGCAAAGCTTTGGCTGGTTGATATTTCGCAACATGATAATTGGCATGCCGATTTTCAATTGCAGTACATGTGGTGGCATCCCTGGCAGATCAAGTGAATTCATAAATTCTGTTGGATAATTAACTGCTTCATTTGCTTCCACAACAGTGTTGACGGACTTCTATGTGACTGCCTTGCTTTGAATGTTAGACTGAATAATATTGTTAAGTTCATAGACGTCTTTGTTCTTGCCCACAAGAATAGCTTGTTCACTCAGCCAATTGTGATTCTTATATTTGGTTTGAATATTGGGAAATACTTTTTCAACCAATTCTTCTTTTTTTTTTTTTTTACAGGGACAGAGAGAGAGTCAGATAGAGGGACAGACAGGAACAGAGAGAGATGAGAAGTATCAATCATCAGTTTCTTGTTGAGACACTTTATTTGTTCATTGATTGCTTTCTCATATGTGCCATGACCGCTGGCCTTCAGCAGACTGAGCAACCCCCTGCTCGAGCCAGCAACCTTGGGTCCAAGCTGGTGAGCAGCTTTTTTTTTTTTTTTTTTTTTGCTCAAGCCAGATGAACCCACGCTTAAGCCGGCAACCTCGGGATCTTGAACCTGGGTCCTTCCTCATCCTAGTCCTATGCTCTATCCACTGTGCCACTGCCTGGTCAGGCCAATTCTTCTTTTGATGTCACTAAATTGCAGAAGTTATGAGGCAATGAAATTTGTCCTGATGTCAGATCAACCGGCACCTTTCCGTTCCCAGTTTCCAGCAATTGATGTGAGAATATCTCAGCTGATAGATCGTTTTGCAGCTGGACATGCATATTTGTAGTTAATTTTAATGTGTTTATGTGTCACCACAAAGTAGAGTATTTCAGGCAAGCATTTATTTCATCTGCTGGTGTCGATCGAGGACTTACAGGTAATGTTTGCCTGAAATCTCCTGCAAGCAATATTAATGCATTCCCAAATGGTCTGATGTTTCTACACAACTCTTGCAATGATTGATCAAGAGCCTTGAGCGATTTTTTGTGCACCATTGTGCATTCATCCCAAACAATAAGTTTGCATTTCTGCAATACTTTTCCCATACCGGATGCTTTGGAAATGTTGCACATGGGAGTTTCAATGAATTGCATGTTCAATGGCAATTTCAAAGCGGAATGAGCAGTTCTTCCACCTGGTAGCAATGTCGCAGCTATTGCGGATGATGCAAGAGTTAAGGCTATGTCATTTTGGGATCGAATTGCTGCCAGAATCAATTTAATTAGGAATGTTTTACCAGTTCGTTCTGGCGCATCTAAGAAGATTTCTCCATTCCCGTTGACAGTTTGCATTATTTGATCATAAATGCCTTTTGCTCAAGCATTAGCTTAGGAATATTTTATTGCACATATGACAAAAGATCACCCACGTTGTAATTTTGTTCATGACGCAATTCTACATCGAACCAAGCAGCAGCAGATTGATTCGGTGATGACATTCCCAATGATTAAAAACTTTGCTTGTAATTTCTAAGCACAAATCTTCGATCATTATCAACACTTTGTTGTAGATTTCTGCTGTGAAATCCATGTTTATATTTGAATTTTCCTTGCGTATTCGACGGAAATATATCGTCAGCTATGTGTGATTTATATTTCTCCCATAACATTGAAATGGAATTGTAAAATATTTAGTATAGCATGTGTTGCTTTTATGTCCAACAGATGGCGCTGTTTTTCAAAAAAAGTATGTTTTTACCTGACACAGGTGTGACATTTCTATAATAGTAGGTATATTAAAACATAAAAACATGTGCATATTTTAATGCAACATTGTGTCAAAATTCCAAAGCAATCAGTGAAGAACTTTAGGAGATTTAAGATTTTGAACAAACGAACATTTACATTTTTATTTATATAGATTGCCCAATTACTGTCTGAAGTTTTCTTCAACTTGACTTTTCACCCAGCTCTTGAAATGTCATTTATCTGCATCTCATCTCCTGTTTTTTTTCTCCTCCACAATAGAATCCATGGAGTGAAGCATCTAGGCCTGTGTTAAGTGCTAAACGAGGAAGTATGAACCATGAAATGTTTATTAAAAAAATTAAAAAGCCATGCTGGCCAGATAGCTCAGTTAGAGCATCGTCCCAAAGTGCAGAGGTTGCTGGTTCAATCCCCAGTCAGGGCACACACAGGAGCAGATTGATGTTTCTGTGACTCTCTCTCTCTTTACCTCTCTCTTTTTCCCTACTTCTCTCTCTGAAATCAATAAAATAAAAAAATTTTAAACAAAGCTTATTGCTTAGTTTGGAGTATAATTCCATCATAAGCCACATTGAATACAATGTAGGACAAGGGCCATCTTAAGGCAACACGTATCATGTTTCCCTCTGGATCCCACCTGTTAGACTGGCACCAGCTGTGTAAGGAGGTTATGCGAGGAAGTGGTAGATGGAATGGGGGAGGATGCTGGCGACATAGGCACCTGGGAGGGCCAGTGCCCAAATCTATCTCTGAGGGCATGTCATTGTCAGAGGCACCGAGGTGGACCCTCAGGGAGCTAGTGGTTGTTCTACCACCAGGAAAACCAACACACCACCTAGAGCTGTGTGCAACGGCCTCCCATGTAGGATATTCTCAAAGAATGAGCTGAGAAGGAAAATAACATTCCCAATGAATGGCAAGAACAGGCAGGAGCTTCTCATCCTTAAGCATATGACCAACGGGGGTGGGTGGGGGTGGGTGGGTGGGTGGGTATAAGATCTCTTCAAAATAAAAGTCGGTAGGCCTCAACTCTGGCTTCCACCTGGGGACTCAGCGCTACAGCGCTGCCTGTCCCTTGTGCATGGTGAAGGCTCACTGGACAATGACAAGTGGGGTCAGCAGTGTGGAGAGGAGGGTGACGAGATGCAGAGTAGAGATGGGGTTGGACAGCTTTGGCACTGCACGTGAGTGTGGGGAGGAGGGGCGCCCCCGTCTGAACGCTTTATCCGGAGCCAGGCTTGGGTGTGCCAATACTGACACTTGAAGGGCATGAGGGACTGGCAGCCTCTAGCATAGGCTGCCACGGGCAGGAGGCACCCCCCACTCTGGCCTTTAGACTTGTTTTATGGGCTCCTGTTGGCTTAGGCACATGGGAGTGAGGTTTGTTGGCCTGGTACAGCCCTGGCCTCATGCCCTGCTGTTGGAAGTCTCTTTATTTGGCTTGACTCTTACTGTTTGTGCTTTGGAATCCAGCTCAATTGAATGGCAGGGATCAGCCTTTATATAAATAATGCAAGGCTGGTTGCTCTCGCCCCACACAAGGGCCTGTATCTGATTGTCCTCACATCCCAACTGCAAGAGAAGTGTGTATGTGGGTGGGCGGCGTGCATATTGGCTTTTTGAGTGTCTTCACCGCAATAACACGGAAACTGGAATGTCACATTGAATCGGTTAGTGCAATTTAATCCCGTTGGCCTGGCTGAACCGTGGAGAGTTACTCTGCCATCAGCAGCCCACCCTCCATGTTGGTGTTCTTCCTGCAGCCTGTGGTCTCCTTAGGAAAGCGTGTTCTGCTCTACCTCTATTAACAGTGAAGGCCTGTGGCTCCTGCAAGTTTCCCCCAAAAGAAGGCGGTAGGAGTCAACATTTTACATTTTGATTTTTAAAAATGATTTTTTTTGTTTCTTATTTCTTTCTTAAAAGGATTAGAGTCTGCTTATAATAAGAACATATGCTATATATTGTTTCCCGCTTTTGTTTCTCTTTGCTTTTTGTTACTTATAGTACAGAAACACTTCACTTTTCTTTTTTTTTCAAGTTTACAGTTTCTTTGGTAATGCTGCTCTGTTTGTTTTTAAAGAATCTGTAGTATATATTTATCTCTTTCCACAGTTGGGCCAAATACTCTAGTTCAGGGGGTAGCGAACTATGGCTGTGGGCTAAGTCGGGCCAGCCACTTGGTTTTGTAAATAGTTTTATTACAACACTGCTATTCTCATTTGTTTATTCTTGTCCATGGCTGCTTTTGTGCCACAATGGCAGAGTTGAGTAGCTGTGACGGAGGCCATAGGGCCGCAAAGCCAAAAATACTGTCTAGTCCTTTATAGAAAATGTTTATTGGCCCCATTCTGGTCCATAGTCTAGTATAACTTTAAAATATCTTCCCAAAGTGCATTTATCCTGGTTGGCCCTGTGTGGTGGTGTGTAGCAAGAACCGGAGTTCATTCTTCTCTCTGCCAATGTCACCCTGCTCTCACTGAGCTCCCGGGCTCACCGGTATCCCTGAGCCTGCAAGGCTATGCTTCCCTCTCTGTGCCGGGCAGGGAGCCCAGCCCTGCTCCCTGACTCCTGTCCTTCACATACCCCGCTCTCACCGAGCTCCCCGGCTCACGGGTATCCCTGAGCCTGCAAGGCTATGCTTCCCTCTCTGTCCCGTGCAGGGAGCCCAGCCCTGCTCCCTGACTCCTGTCCTTCACACCAGGGGTCCCCAAACTTTTTACACAGGGGGCCAGTTCACTGTCCCTCAGACCATTGGAGGGCCAGACTATAAAAAAAACTATGAACAAATCCCTATGCACACTGCACAGATCTTACTTTAAAGTAAAAAAAACAAAACGGGAACAAATACAATATTTAAAAGAACAAGTAAATTTAAATCAACCAACTGACCAGTATTTCAATGGGAACTATGCTCCTCTCACTGACCACCAATGAAAGAGGTGCCCCTTCTGGAAGTGCGGCGGGGGCCGGATAAATGGCCTCAGTGGGCCACATGTGGCCCGCAGGCCGTAATTTGGGGACCCCTGCTCCACACAGTGCACAAGTCAGTGCAGAAGTCTTGGCTAAAAGGTGGGGGGTGATTGAAATAAGGCCAACAACTTCATTGAGGACTAGATACCTAACTCCGAAAATCCTTCCTTCTGCCAACTCCTTCCCGCCCCTGCTAGGAATACCTCCGTGATCATCTTGCTCTTTAGATCCTAACTCTATTGTTTGGATCATTTCTTCAGCAACACCCACCCCATATCTGGATCCCCTCACTTTATCATGGAGAGCAATTTTGCTCTCCCCTCCTAACTTACATAATTCACCCATACATCTTTGAACACTGGTATATACCAGTTATTTTTAAAAATAATTAAAATAAGAGAAAGAACATTTGTGTATGTGTGTGATTCAAGAAGAACCTTGTTTTCCTAGGCTGCAGATTTTTTATAAGAAGGGACATCAATTAGTAGGACATTTGTGACTTCTCTCTACCCCTCACTCAGTCTTCTTCAGGGAGAAGGGATGTCTTATAATCCTGACACGTTTGGGATAAGGACAGAGCATGTTGCCCACCCCAGTTTCTTTCTCCTGGGACACAGCTACCCAGAAGCCCATACTCTGGTCTCGTAGTTTGGTGTGGTAAGTTCAACTCAGTGGAGACAGGGTATCTGGTACATGGGTGGGATTACTGACAAAGAGTGGAATTTTTTTTTATTTTTTATTTTTTGTGTTTTTCTGAAGCTGGAAACGGGGAGAGACAGTCAGACAGACTCCCGCATGCGCCCGACCGGGATCCACCCGGCACGCCCACCAGGGGCGATGCTCTGCCCCTCTGGGGTGTCGCTCTGTTGCGACCAGAGCCACTCTAGCGCCTGGGGCAGAGGCCAAGGAGCCATCCCCAGCGCCCGGGCCATCTTTGCTCCAATGAGCCTTGGCTGCGGGAGGGGAAGAGAGAGACAGAGAGGAAGGAGGGGGGGGGGTGTGGAGAAGCAGATGGGTGCTTCTCCTATATGCCCTGGCCGGGAATTGAACCCAGGTCCCCCGCACGCCAGGCCGACTGAGCCAACCGGCCAGGGCCACAAAGAGTGGAATTTGATGAACAAAATAACTTGTAAATGGAAGCTTTGGTCAGCCAGTTCATGTGGGTTTCTCCGTTAGGAGACACTGAGGCAAAGATTTAGGTGCAATTGGTTTATCTGGGAGATGAGTTTAGAAAGAACCAATAGGGTAGTGGGGAAGGTGCTTTATCAATTAAAGATCAAGCCAGCTCCCACTGTGGGTGATTTGAGCTTAATCCCACAGTAAACTCTGGGAAAAGGAGTAGGACAGGCACTTCAGAGTTATCCTCCCAGAGAGGTAAGACAGCAGAGGTGTCTTTACACTAACCCTTGTCAATCATTGATTGAAAGGTGCTCCTATGGGGACTTTCAGGGCAAGTCTGGCCTGCCCCACATCTTAAACTGCCTTCTTTGGCTCTGAGGAAAACCCTCCAGCAAAGAAGCGTAGATAGTGACAGCTGGAAAGGAAGCTCTTCAGAGCACAGTAAAGCTTTAAGACCAGAGGGAGGCAGGCAGGCCCAGGACCCTCTAGGTCACAGACTCTGGGGTTGAGGAGTGAATTTGGAATCTCTTTCATAATTGTCCTTTAATCTAAGGATTTAATTTAAGGATTAATATAAATAGAATCTTATTTTGGGCTTTGGCAGGATTTGCTTGCCAATCAACTAACTGATATATAAAACGACTACTCAGCTTCCATCCTGAGAACAGTACAGACCCCCAAGGAGGAGGAAGGGGCTCCAAACAGAACATTCTCATCCTCCATTGTGAGGTTGTAGTTAATTTGCTTGCTATTCTCTCTCTCTCTCTCTCTTTTTTTTTTTTTTTTTTTGTATTTTTCCGAAGCTGGAAACGGGGAGGCAGTCAGACAGACTCCCACATGCGCCCGACCGGGATCCACCCGGCATGCCCACTAGGGGGCGATGTTCTGCCCATCCAGAGCATAGCTCTGCTGCAACCAGAGCCATTCTAGCGCCTGAGGCAGAGGCCACAGAGCCATCCTCAGCACCCGGGGCAAACTTTGCTCCAGTGGAGCCTTGGCTGCGGGAAGGGAAGAGAGAGACAGAGAGGAAGGAGAGGGGGAGGGATGGAGAAGCAGATGGGCGCTTCTCCTGTGTGCCCTGGCTGGGAATCAAACCCAGGACTCCCGCACGCCAGGTCGACGCTCTACCACTGAGCCAACCGGCCAGGGCCTATTCTCTCTCTCTTAATGGCTTCCTGGCCTTTACTTTGAAATGCAGCAAAAAGTTTCCCTTTGCAGGAATGTCAGGAAAAGCTTACATTGGGGAGGGACCTAACAATTAGGGGAGTTTATATCACAATAGTTGTTTATAAAAGCTTAGCCACAGACCCCGAGGCGCCCAGCCTTGACTGTCTTGAAGATTTACCAAGGACACCAGATAGAACTATGCTGATTAAGCCTGTGTTACATCAAAAGAACTTGCAGAGGAGGTGTTTTTGCAGCTGAATCCCCCTTTTCCTGCTCATGGTCAAGTCAGTGACCAAGGCCAGAAACCAAGATATGCTAATCTAAGCATGTTCAGATGCACCCAACCCCATACCAGCAAATGCCTGAAGCAACCCCTATATCAGACCCTCCCGTCCTGCAGCTCTGAGCTGACACCCTTTGTTGGTCTCAGCCCACCTGCACCCAGGCACTTTTAAAATAAAATTGCTTTTTAGAACATCCTAGCCTCGTGGTTTCTGCCTTTCACTAATCTCACGTTTGGCTCTTAGGTGCGGTTATTTTCAGGTCCTAGCCCATCTCCAGAGGGTCCCCAATAGCTGTCTTTCTGTAGATCTTCTATACAGGGCCACCGGCCTGCCAGGGTCCCAGCTGCATCCTCAAGACCAGAACTGTATTCCCACCACTACCCGCTGCACCTATAGCAACCCTGTCATCTCATGTCCACATTTAGTGGCACCTCTGTGCCATCATGCTATGGATTCCTCCAGAGGAAGACCTGAGGCCGAGAAGAGCTGAACATTCAAGCAATTCATTGATTTTCTCAGTGCTCCCAAACTCCTTTCGGAAGAAGCTCATACTGTTCACTCTACCAATATTGGTCAATTGGATTTGGTCATGGAAGTGTCTTTCCATTGGAAGGTCATACAGAGAAAAAGAGAGAGTGAGAGAAAAGATACCACAAGAACATAGGTGCTGGAAAAGTAGCTTTAATCAGAGATGAGAGAGAGGGGATCTGGAATGCCAGCTGACTGTGAGTTAGCCAAAGAGTTTGGGAACTGTTGGGAAACTTTTTCAAACATAAGTCTGATCTGTTAGGTCCAGACTTGAAAACTATCATGCTAGGGAGGAAGTGATCCTGATGACTATTTTGACACCAAATAAAGTCAGGCAAGCTGCTTATATATATGTTGCGATAGCCTGTTGTGTTGGTATCACCTAGATCTCTCAATGCTGAGAAAATAAAAGCATTCCAGACCTGAGGAAAGAACTACCACATAAGCAAAGGTCCTCACAATGTAAGAACAGTGCTAAGGACATATCTCTATCTCCAACGAACAAACAAACAAACACATACACACATTGCCTGGAAGAAGGGGTTGAAATTGGCAAGGAAATTGGAGATTAGAAGAACTATTATTTGTATAGAAATAGCAGAGGATTCTAGAATCCTGGAGATATCGCCTCCTTGGCTATTGTGCTTAACATAATCATGTGAAATATGTCTACATTAAGGCATTATAATAATCATGGCAGGACTTGTAGGTGCTTTGGGATTTTGTCCAAAGCATGTTGGTCACAAACATATATTTTTTGAAATTTTTTATTAATTTTAATTTATTGTGTTAACATGGATTCAAATGTCCCACTCAATATAACTCCCTCACTCCCACCCCATGTCCCCCATTACCCCACTTTTGTCCCCTCCCCCTAGCTCCCTCCCCCCTTCCCTTTAGGATTTGCAGTCCTGCTATCTGTATCTATGTGAAAAACATGTTATATATATATATTTTTTTTTTTTTCATTTTTCTGAAGCTGGAAACGGGGAGAGACAGTCAGACAGACTCCCGCATGCACCCGACCGGGATCCACCCGGCACGCCCACCAGGGGGCGACGCTCTGCCCACCAGGGGGCGATGCTCTGCCCCTCCGGGGAGTTGCTCTGTTGCGACCAGAGCCACTCCAGGGCCTGGGGCAGAGGCCAAGGAGCCATCCCCTGCGCCCGGGCCATCCTTGCTCCAATGGAGCCTCACTGCGGAGGGGAAGAGAGAGACAGAGAGGAAGGAGAGGGGGAGGGGTGGAGAAGCAGATGGGCGCTTCTCCTGTGTGCCCTGGCCGGGAATCGAACCCGGGACCCCTGCACGCCAGGCCGACGCTCTAATGTTATATTTTTTAAAAAGAGCTTTTAAAGAACAATCATAGTGTACACAATGTATACAGTTGTGCCTGTCAAGGCCCCTGGGGCAGGAGGTTGCCTTTGTCTAGTTTGGGTGACTGTTGGGAAACTTTTTCAAACATAAGTCTGATCTGTTAGGTCCAGACTTGAAAACTATCATGCTAGGGGAAGTGATCCTGATGACTATTTTGACACCAAATAAAGTCAGGCAAGCTGCTTATATATATGTGATCACAGGTCACTTGGTGTCCAAATGGCTTTTTCCATGGCCTTTCAGTAGAAAATGGTATCCCCTCTAAATGACCTATATAGTAATGTCCAGTTCTGGTGCATGACACCAAATCATGGATTTGGGGGACTTTGATGTCTATAGGAGTTGGGATTCTGAGTTGGCCAGTGGGATCTATGGTATTGAGGCCAAAGAGGAAACAGATCCGGGCCCCTCCAGGTATGACATCTACTTTGTGTTGTGAAATAGCATAAAGAGCATTGGACTCTAGACTGCTGGCTGAATATTTCTCTCTGTCCCCCTCCAAATGAGATTCTTACTAATGCCGAACTTTATGGTGATGATGATGAATTCAACCTTAAAACCCAAACAACAAACTGCAACCATAAAATTCAAGCTCAAACTTGGGAACCAAATCTTCTTTGTATTTTTTCTGAAGTTGGAAATGGGGAGGCAGTCAGACAGACTCCTGCATGCGCCCGACCGGGATCCACCTGGCATGTCCACCAGGGGGCGATGCTCCACACATCTGGGACGTTGCTCTGTTACGACCAGAGCCATTCTAGCGCCTGAGGCAGAGGCCATGGAGCCATCCTCAGCACCCAGGCCAACTTTGCTCCAATGGAGCCTTGGCTCCGGGAGGGGAAGAGAGAGACAGAGAGGAAGGAGAGGGGGAGGGGTGGAGAAGCAGATGGGCGCCTCTCCTGTGTGCCCTGGCCGGGAATCAAACCCGGGACTTCTGCACGCCAGGCCGACACTCTACTACTGAGCCAACCGGTCAGGGCCTGGGAACCAAATCTTCTAACTGCCAGGTTCCTCTACTTTTCAATTGATCGTTGTAGACAAAAGTAGAACAAACCTATAAAGAAGAGAATTTGAACACTTGATTGCACAATGAGGAAAAGGTTGCTTTTCCTTTAGATCTCAATGGAGGCATTTGTTTTGTTTAAATTAAGGGTCTGTAAGTACCAGCCAGGGACCAAGTTGACAGCCATTTCTGTAATAAAGTAATAAATCATGGGGATGGTTAAAGAAGAGAGAAACACCACATTCTTCCTTTGCTCAACCAATTAAGCAATAAGCCATCTGGGTCTTTTTGTTAATTACCGTCAAACACAACATATACAATTGAATTTAGCATTTTATTTAATTATATTAATTTATTTCAGCAACTTCAACTACCCACAATGCCAATAAAGTCCCCCTTCAAAAAAAAATGAGGTTCTTATTTAATTTTTATTTTTCAATCATTAATACCCTTTACAAGTTGGCCATCTGAGAATTATTAGCTTTGTCTCTACCTCAGGATATTAGAAGAATTTGTTTTAAATATACACAAGTCTGAAGGAAGAAGACAATGGCTGAAATTTCTTCTCTTGATAGGATGACGAACTATCTATAGATCAGTGTATTCAGAGGAACTGTCTGTCTGTGCCGTCTGATACAGTAGCCCCAGCCACATGTGGCTATTAAGCACTTGCAATGTGACCAGTACAGATGAGGAACTGAGTTTACATTGTCCTTAATTTGAATGCATTTACATTTAGATAGCCACGCGTGGCTAGTGGCTACTAGCACAGGTCTAAAGTATCTTTGAGAAAGGAGAAATGCAGTGAGCCATTGACTTAAGTAGGTGGAGAAGGAATACATAGTTATGATAGGTATTGTTTAGATACCCTCACTTCCTACCTAGTTTTCCTTATTTGAAACACGCTGCATTCTGAAACAGCACAAAGGAGACCAGCATCTTTGAGGGGAGGTTTCTAAGCTGAGCATGTGAAGCATGAACTCCATCTGGAGGAGAAATGGGCATGAATGGTGTCCTTTGAATAGCATAACCAACCCCATCCAGCAACTCTTATGGTCAGATTAGGCCAGGTCACACAAGGAGAGCCAGTCAGCTCCTGCTTGCTTGGCTCTGCTCCAGTGGAGGTGTGTTCTTACCACAGTTGTGACTGTTCAACTAGTGGGCACACTTGGGGATCCCAGACAGTTCCTACAGGCTCAGAAATGACCCTGTCAGCCCCCGTGAACATTAACACCCAACTCTGGTTCCTCTCATTGGAATGTTGGCTTAGACACTGGCATTTCCACTCCGGGAACTTTACCTCTTTGCAAAGGTTGCTATTTCTAATCCAGTCGATATAAACCGTGTAACAGGGCATCAGGAGAATTTCCCAAGTGTACACACTTCACTTTCGTTCATGGGAATCCTCAGTCTCAGCAGCTGACCCTTCCAAAGACCAATGACTAAAGTGAAGTATATTGCATGAGGATCTGGTTGTGGTTAACCAAATTAGAGAAGGGCTAAAGCAGGGTGAATGGAGGTAGAAAGTTCTGAGGAAATTCTCATTAACATGAAAACGTCCTATCCCAGGTTTACTGACTCTTCAGCTGCTCGGCTGAGCTGGAGAATTGGTCCAAAGCTCTCTTCCATCTTCTCTCCAATTATACTCTTCTCTCAGTAGCTTCCTTTCCTTCTTTTGAGCTATGGCTCAACCAATGAATGTGAAATTTGTCCTAATAAGCCTAATCCAAAATTTTTGGTATATTGGGCCATAATGCTTTCCTTACTCTTTAATTTTCATAGTTGGCTACATAGACATTCCAAGATAAGGCCATTTGAAATAAATCAATCAACTGGGTTTACGTATCCTGGAAGTGCTATCAGAGAATGTCTGGCTTCTTTTCTTAATCAGAGATAAAAGCAATTGTTACACACTCAATGGAAAAAAACAAAAAATCTTCTGTACAATGTAATGATCATCTACCAGTGATGAAGACAACGACTACATTATATTTTCTCTTTCTGAAACAGCCAGCTGTCGATGGCATAGGGGTGCGAAGGAAAAGACTTTCTATATTCAATCATGAGCTTTCTTCTCTACTATCACAAGGAGTTCAAACACAGGAGGTCTGTTTCATGAAATATGCATGCTTTCTTAGTTCTCTTGGGGCTGAACTGCGAGAGCCAACCTTCCCTTTTCCTTCTGACCCTGCCATTCATCGTTCATCCACGACGTTGATATTGTCAAATCGCCACAGCTGGCTGGCTTTTCCATCACACTGGTGCAAGTACAAGTCTTTATTGTTTTCCTGCACCACGGCTTCCATGCATTTCCCAGAAAGAACATGAACAATCATTCCATTCTAAAAAGTGAGGAGGGGGAAAGAAAAAAAACCCAGTAAGTCCCTCTTAGTCAGTCAGCAAAGAAGAAAAATTCTAAGTTTGGGGCTAATCGTTATGAGAATGATAGAGGTAATGTGAATTGGCCTGATAAGGAACTATAGTGTTTTGGTTAAAATATTTATATAATGCAATTTAGGTAGCTCTGAAATCTAGATTTCATTTAGAGTCTTGTGACCATTAATGAAATTATTTTTAGTGTGGTTGGGTAATTACACCATATCTTAAGAGAGTTCTGGTTAGTAGAATGCCCAGTGTAAAAATCATGCTCAGTCTTTATACTGTAGTGGTGACATTCATTGTTATCAGTGACTTGGAAATTTCTGCTTTCAAAACGATTTAATTTAATCTCTGCCTTCTATTAATCCTGCAATTTAGTACTGCTGCCACCAGGTTGCATTAGAGAGCAAGACTTGAAGGGTACACAGAAGGCTGCAGTCAGCCATGTTTGAAAGACTACACCATTCTACCAGATATAATATTGAATCTAGACAAGCCTTTTTCAAGGAAAAATCAACATCTTTATGAAAAGTTAAACATATTTAACCAGAAATGCTGATAATGTCTATTTATTTATTTATTTATTTTTAGGTATTTTTGCTATATGATTCACATACTATAGTATTCATTCTTTAAAAGCATACAACTTGATGATTTTTAGCATATTCACAGAGTATATGCAACCATCACCACTATCTAATTCCAGAATATTTTCATCACTATTAAAAGAAAACTACTATTCATTAGCAGTCACTTCCAATCCCTCCTTCCTTTCAGCTACCAGAAATCAGTAATATGTTTTCTGTATTTATGGACTTGTCTATTCTGGATATTTGCTATAAGTGTAATCATATAATATATGGTGTTAAGTGACTGGCTTCTTTCACTTTGCATATTTTCAATGTTCATTCACACTGTAGCATAAAATAGTATGTAATTTTTTCATTTTTTTTATTGTGGGAAAAATACATAACTTAAAACTTACCATCTTAACCATTTTTTAAGTGTAAAGTTTAGTAGCATTAAGTATATTCACATGGTTGTGGAACAGACCTTCAGAACTTTTCATCCTTCAAAACTGACACTCTATGCCCATTTAATAACTACCCCCTCACCTCAGCCCCTAGTAACCACCGTTTTACTTTCTGTCTCTGTGAATTTAATCACTCTAGGTACCTTGTATAAGTGGAATCATACAGTACATTTGTTTTTGTGACTGTCTTATTTCACTTAGCATGATGTCCTACAGGTTCATTCATATTGTAGCATATGACAGAATTTCCTTCCTTTGTAAGTCTAATAATCCATTGCATGCATAATTATCCATTCATCCATTGTTAGCCACTTAGGTTGCTTCCACATGCTGGTGAGTGTGAATACTGTGTCTGTGAACAGCACATCATTCCTTTTTTATGGCGGAATGATAATACTCTTTCTATTCTTATTCTTTAATGCCTAAAAGATATTGGGTATATTTTACTTACTAATTGTTTACTTATTTTTAAACACTATTTCTAAAATGTGTCTTCTCCAGTGGTGGGATTCAACTGGTTCACACTGGTTCGGCAGAACCGATAACTAATTTTTTCTTGAGTTCAGCGAAACAGTTGTTAAAATGGCACTTGTAATCAGCTGCCCAATGTGGAAATCACAATTCACATTCCTTACTCTTTTTTAACATTCATCTGCGCAATAGCATATTCTAAGCACTCGTAGTAATGTTCATTCCAACCGTAGGTGAAAAAAATTGCAAGTGAGGATGCCAATCAAGAAACAATATGAGCCCTGGCCGGTTAGCTCAGCGGTAGAGCGTTGGCCTGGCGTGCGGGGGACCCGGGTTCAATTCCCGGCCAGGGCACATAGGAGAAGCGCCCATTTGCTTCTCCACCCCCCCTCCTTCCTCTCTGTCTCTCTCTTCCCCTCCCACAGCCAAGGCTCCACTGGAGCAAAGATGGCCCGGGCGCTGGGGATGGCTCCTTGGCCTCTGCCCCAGGCGCTAGAGTGGCTCTGGTCGCAGCAGAGCGACGCCCCGGAGGGGCAGAGCATCGCCCCCTGGTGGGCAGAGTGTCGCCCCTGGTGAGTGTGCTGGGTGGATCCCGGTCGGGCACATGCGGGAGTCTGTCTGACTGTCTCTCCCCGTTTCCAGCTTCAGAAAAATACAAAAAAAAAAAAAAAGAAAAAAAGAAAAAAAGAAACAATATGAGCCTGACCAGGCGGTGGCGCAGTGGATAGAGCGTTGGACTGGGATGCTGAGGACCCAGGTTCGAGACCCCGAGGTCGCCAGCTTGAGCATGGGCTCATCTGGTTTGAGCAAAAGCTCACCAGCTTGGACCCAAGGTCGCTGGGTCGAGCAAGGGGTTACTCCGTCTGCTGAAGGCCCGTGGTCAAGGCACATATGAGAAAACAATCAATGAACGACTAATGTGTTGCAATGTACAACGAAAAACTAATAATTGATGCTTCTCATCTCTCCATTCCTGTCTGTCTGTCCCTGTCTATCCCTCTCTCTGACTCTCTCTGTCTCTGAAAAAAAAAAAAAGAAACAATATGAAAATATCTTAACAGTTTTATTGTTTTTTTGTCAGGTATTATTTAATATTTTCTCATTAATATTTTAAAACTCATAACATAATCTAGTTTTGTATACCTCTTTTATTGTTCTTATTTAAGTCTTAAATATATGAAATAATAAACTACCATTGGGTATGTCATTTTTTTATACTTAAAACGGTAATTAGGGCAGAGAACCGGTTGTTCAATTATTTGAATCCACAACTGGTCTTATCCACAGGACTTGCTTAGAATGATACTTTATAATCATTTACAAAGGACATTAACTTGGTTCCTAAGACTTCTTTGAGTATGTGTGGGACCCCTGAGTCCGGTGTCTACTTGTCACCAAAGCCCCAAGGCTTCGTTCTCAACTGCTTCTTGTGAATTCAGCCTAAGCTTTCTATCATCAGAGCTTCTTCTTTCACAGCTTCTGTAAGAGGAGCAATGCTCAGAGTGTTGCTTATTTGACCCTCTTTATTCCCAAGAAGAAGTTGGAGAAAAAAATTAAGAAAATGTGCATATTTATTTGTTTGTATATTTATACTCTAACTTATTCCAAAAAGAATTTGAGGTGGAGAAAAAGCTGTATATGGGTACTTATTGCTGATACGGTAACTTTTCTGCCCCAATTCTGTATGGGGAACCCATGCACTCTCTCTAAGTACTATATTTTACTTATTTCCTCTTTATTGATGCACAACTCCTGAAAAGGACCTAGAGCTTCTCTCCCCTGGGGTAATAGGAAGCAAAGTCTTACTAAAGTGATGAAATGTCCAGGTGGTTTTGCAAAGGAAGAAAGTGACACTTAGATGGGTATCTATGTCGGTGGCGGAGGAGGGGAGAGCTTTTTCACTCTAAAACCACACGAACAAGGTGGTTGACTGCTTCCATAATGTACTCCATGGTTCTACTTGTAACCTGAGCTAGTAAACTTCCAAATGGGGCTGTCTCCACTGTCTGCCACAAACGAGATCAGGGCTATCCAGAAACATTGAAAATTAGTACATTTCAAGATTCCAATGGCCCAATAGTTCTGCAAAGTTGGCTTTACCTCTCCAAGGTTTTAGTGCCAAGCTACTAATTTATACAACAAAGGCACAGGTGGGAATGGTATTAGTTGACTTCTTGGAAGAGCTCGAAGGACACAGCATCAACCACCACCGGCACTGCCAAGCGCTTTCTGAACGGACAGCTTACCTCCTGGAAGTCCCAGTGCTGCGGATGGATGTCAGTGCCTGCCTCGGTGCAGTTCTGAAGGATCACCTGCTCTCGCCTGACATCGAAGCACAGGTCTTGCAGGCTGCCAAAGCGGATCTTCTTCCTGCCGGTGTGCTCCAGGTGCTGGGAGAGAGGGAACAGTTGTTAGCACAGCTACCAGGAGATATTCTCCAAAGCTGGGGATGAGGGAAGCAGAGCTCATGACAGAGCTGAGGTCTAGGAGCAATCTTCAGTTACTGAGGTGGGGGGATGGAGAGTGGTCAGCAAGACTCGTAGTCAAGTCCACAGACATGCTGCTCAACTAGCCCTGTCCTGTAACATCTCCACTTGCCCTCTGCTCTCACGCTCATATCCATACATTATGGTGTGTTCCTCCATTATTCTATTCACTGCATCACAGGTAAGGTCATAGAGAACGCTGTGTCCCTTGTGAGTGTACTAGTGAAGGGCAGAGGAGGATCCCCTCTGAGGCCCAATTTGATTGCTTTCTAGAGAGATCTGACCAGCGCTGTAACTAATTTCCCTGTTTGTTGTATCTGCTGTCACTCATGGTTACTATTGCCTCCTGTGTTTTGGAGGATTGGGCTGTGCTTGCCTTTGCAGGTGGGCGTTAACTGTGGGAGGTCTGTGTGACCCGGATGGAGGATGGAGGGCGTCTCCTGACAAAACCATTTTCTGCTTGTTCCTGCCAAGTGCAGCCTGAACTAATTTTTATGTTAGTTTTGCAGCTTGGAGACAGAGTCAGCTTCATAGGCATATGACCTGTGCTGTCCCATGGGGCTTCATTCAAGAGTTTGATGTTCTTGGTTTAATATACATGGTCTAATGTGGTACTGCCACTGTCTTGAAATTCTTAATCAGTGCTGAATTAGAGGCTTGGCGTGTACATGTTGCACTGGGTCCCACAAATCAGGTAGCTGGTCCCGCTTATGGATACCCAGACCATGCTATTCATATAAATATGAACCCACATTAGATGCCAACTTATGATTTAAAAAGTTCAGAGGAAAGTTATTGTCTCCTACTCAAAGTCCCTGTGGAGACAGACAAGGCCGTGGGCAGTCTGAGGTTTACGGTTTTGCTTTGAAGGTCAACACTGGCTTGACATGGAAGTCTTATGTCCATTTTCCCATTTCTCAAGGGCTGAATGAAGGCCCTCATTACTTATTCCTGCAAGGAACCAATATTTCCTGAGATTGACAGTAACTGTCCCCCCCCCCCCCCACACACACACACACAGGGCAGCTTGGCCCACGTCTTTTAGCTCTATTTTCTGTTGCCTCTTGATTTTTGGCCACTGAAGGTATCTCTTTCGTATAAACTCAATTACTTATGCATGAAAAAGGATGTTCCTTCTAATTTTTTTAATCTAACCTATCTAGGTGTTTTTAGGAAAAGGGCTTTGGGCTTCTCTAGTTCACAATTTTGATGAATCTACAAGTCCTTGCTAATGCCTTCCACCCCACCAAAATTATAAAAAAAAAACAAAAAAAACTAACATTGTGTTTGCACGAGGGAGCCTGCATTAATCCCACTGCAGAGGAGGAAGTCAGACGCGAAGTGCAGAAGCCTGCCGGATACCATATAGCTAGAAAGTGGTGAGCTGTTTCCGCCACTGCGCACGACTTCCTCACTGCATGCCAGTGCGCTCCGCCCGCCCGTGCGCCAGGTGCGGTGGCCTATCAAGGTATTCTGGGAGATCGGTGAAAAGCGAGGCGGAAGGGGCCACACGGATGCTGAGCAACGCCGTTCCCCAGGACCCTGGGCCTGCGCTGCCCAGCCCAGCCTCGGCTTGTTGCCCCGCAGGGCTGGACTCCATATCTCTCCAGGGGATGCTCTGGCTCTTGCCCTCTGGCTCTCAGGGCCTCACCTGACTCCTGTGATCAGTATCTGCAGAAACTTGTTCGCTGCTCTTTGTTTTTTAACAGAGGGTTATGGGGGTGTTATAGCTTAACTCAAAGGCCCCTGTCTCGGGCTGAAAGAAGAGAGATTTGACAGCAAGCTAGACTTCCTAGGTCATCATCCAGGTTGTGAAAAGAAGTGGACTCACCAACCCTCAGCCGGCATCATGGACGCTGCCTATCACCTTATAGACAGTTATTCCATAATGGAAATTTTGAAAAAGAAATACTTAAGATATAGGAGATTTTCCTGATGACAGGGGCCTATCTATATAGATGCTGGAATGATCCTGCTACATCTAGATCTTTCCCTTCACTCAACTTCCTTCTTCTTTCCTCAGACACTTTGGGATAGACTACCACTGGCCGAGGGACTGCAGCAAGAGACATAGTTCTATGCTGACTCTTTCAGTTAGCTTTGGGATACATTAGCCAGCAGTTTTAGAGGCCCACGGACCCTAGGGGGCTTCAAGGACTCCATGAACCCCTGAAATTATTAAACTTTTGTGTGGATATGCTTATATGTATTTTCGTTGGGAAAGGGTCCTTAGAAGTCATCAACTTCTTAAAAGAAATGTGTAACCTGTAACGTTATGTTTGACCTCTGAGCTTCCAAGCCCCACCCTCTCCTCCTCTTGTCCCACTTCTGAGGGAGCTCATGAGAGAGCCCGGTGCTCCCTTCATTTGGTGTTGATGGGACATTCAGACCAACTAAGCCCCAGCCTGAGCCTGGGAGCCCTCACCCCAGCCCACCCCCTAACTGCGTAAGAACCAGAGCTGGTCAGCCCTTCCTGGTATCTCAAGCCAGGTGCAGACCTGGTTGGGAGCCTTCCCTGCTCCCCCAAGAAAGTCTCAGTATGTGACCGACAATGAGACTTTTCATTCCTTCTTGTTACCTGTGGGCAGTCATTAGTCTCAATATCTGAACCAAGCTTTGGGTCGGGTTGATCCTGTTTCCTCTAAGGCAGGGGTCCCCAAACTTTTTACACAAGGGGCCAGTTCACTGTCCCTCAGACCGTTGGAGGGCCGGACTATAAAAAAAAACTATGAACAAATCCCTATGCACACTGCACATATCTTATTTTAAAGTAAAAAAACAAAACGGGAACAAATACAATATTTAAAATAAAGAACAAGTAAATTTAAATCAACAAACTGAACAGTATTTCAATGGGAACTATGCTCCTCTCACTGACCACCAATGAAAGAGGTGTCTTTTCCGGAAGTGCGGCGGGGGCTGGATAAATGGCTAGAGGGGGCCGCATGCAGCCCGTGGGCCATAGTTTGGGGACCCCTGCTCTAAGGCAACCACAGGATGAAACCTAAAAAGGTCAGGACCACAACCAGGGAGTGGACAAGTCACTAGACTGACCCAGCCTTCCTAGGCCTTGATTTTAACCAGGCACTGCCTGGATTTGTCAGGTTGAACTAGCCTGTCCTGTGATGGGCTATATTACACCCCCGAGCAGGGCCTCTGGCTCAAGGACAGGCCTCTCCTTCAGGGTAGCATGTCTGTCAGTCATGCTCAGCACTTCTCTTTGGCTGTAAGCTTTGGTTGTCACTAGGGCACCCCACCCTTCCTGGGTCCTGTCACTCCAGTCACACGGCAGAATGGGGCCTCAGGGAAATCTGTGGAGTTGGTCTTCAGTGCTATCTCTTGGTCCCTCCCCCACACAAGTCATCATCCTGGGGACAGGCTCCCGCCAGCCCCTGGCATCCCAGAAGAACTTGTGTGCCGCTTCCCTCCTCTCCCCAGGGGTGTTTGTACACTCTGCTTCCTTCTCACTGGGGGCGCCTCCTCCCTGTGGAAGGAATTTCACAAGGCAAATTGCTCAGCATGTGGGACGCGTCCTGAACGAGGCCAGTGCTCTGACAGCCTCTGTGTGTTAAGTCTTCCTCTGGCAAGTGGAGCAGCTGGTCACCTGAGGCCACAGGGCCTGTCTGCTCCAAATCCAGCCTTCCCTCCCCCCCCCCCACACACACAGTGAAAGGAGATGCCCCAAAGGGAAGGAGGGGCACCCCAGGAAAGACCTCTCCCTGGTTATTCCCCTGAGAACTCGGAGCACCCACCTGTTGCTGCCGGCTGTCACTGCAAGGTGCCAGCATCACGGCACAGCCCAGGAGGTCCCCTTCTGCCTGGCAGTCCGCACAGAAGCCCAGTCCGGTGTTGTGGAGCTGAAAGCGGACATCCACACGGAAGTGAACTCCGCCCTCCATGCAAAGACACCCTCTTATCTCGGGCACCATTCCTCTCCTCCACTTTCTCAAATGTGGCTCAAGGTGCCGTGTTCAGGCCACAGAAATGAGTGAGGTCAAGCTGCGGCCACTGATCCTAAGGGACAGGCCCCCTGAAGGAGGCAGGCAGCCTGTCCTGGGAAGGATTATGGGGCAACCCAGCCAACTCCCTCAGGGCAGCCTCTGGGGCCCCTCTGAGCTCGGACTGGTTGGCCAGGGTCATGGAAGAACATCAGAACATCCAGTTCTTGTCTTGGGAAGCTGCCCGCCCGTCCTCTTCCTCCTCAACCTCCCTGGGTCACGCCTTGCCTTTCCAGAGAACCTGGGCCTGCGTTCAGACGGGTACAGCTCAGGGTAGATGTTGGCCAGGAACCAGTGGAATGTTCGACAGCCCAGCCTCCTTTGCAGCTGCAGGCGCTCTGTGCAGTCTGGCTTCTCAGCCTGGAGGTCGGGGGGAGAAAGACCCAGGCAGGGAGACAGAGAAAGCCTGCTGTACATCAGAACTGCTACGGTGGAGGAAGGACGGAAGTGGCCAAGGCTAAAAGATGGGGATCAAGTGAGGGGACCAAGAGCAAAGTCCCCCAGGGCTGCAGAGAGGGGAGAAGGTCACATGTTAGGAGAAGAGGGCTTGGATAGCAGAGAGTAGGGTGGGTCTTCTTTAGACAGAGCTGTGGCACCAGCAGCATGGTAGGTGCTGTCACTCACTTCCCACGAGCCTGCCCGCTGTTCGTCTACAAAGACCATGATAACTATGCTTTGGGGCTTTGTACCTTACTTAGGTCAGTGTGGTACAGCACCATGATGGGCCAGGAGGATGGGGGGGGGGCAGAAACTGACCCAGAGCCAACTGAGATGAACTAAGCCCGAAAAGTGTGGAGTGAGGACAGGGACAAGGTGGATTCACCTTTCTTTTCCTGTAGATGCCCAATTTCCTCCATTAGCAAATCATTCCTGTGGGCTATACTATCCCCCTTTTTGGAGATTCTCCTTTGTAATGCAATTGTCCTGGGATGGATATCAAAGTAAGTCCTTAAGACTTTAGTATAAATTAATGTTGAGGAGAGTAGGGTCTGAGGCTGCCATATTGACAAGTTCTCCACACGCTTCTCAAAGTGCGATGCCCTGAGCACACCATACAATCAACACTTCAAATGCTATAGAGATGTCCACCTAAAACCTATGTACTTGTTGATCAATGTCACCCCATTAAATTTAATTGCAAAAAAAAAAATTTAAGTGTGATGCCCTGAGCACTTAGTTCAGAAACACCCTAGGAACTTGTTTAAAATGCGGGTTCCCGGGCCCTGCCCCACAGCCTATGATAGAGCAAGTAATCATTTATCCACAGAAAGTTTGAGAACAACTCCTCTAAATCAGCAATTTCTTATTCAGCATTAGTTACCCACTATTAAACCAAAGAGAGCTGTCACTTTTTTCTCTAAGGAATTCCTGTACGTTTTTCTTTATAGTTTCTTGGCATTCTCAGCGGTTTTCGAGCCCTCCCCAGCTCTTGAGAGTTTTAGCACCATCACCTTCCTCAGCAATGAGACAAACTGGCAAATCCACCCAGCCTCAAACGTGGGGACACGCTGACAATGAGCTTCCCCTTCCTGACAGGGGGGAACACAAGAGAATGGCCACTCCTCCAGCACCGAAACCCCAGCCTTGTCCTTAGGCACCTGGGGTTTCTGTAACTCAAAATTCAAGTGAGAGTTTTGAGGGTGGGGTAGGAAGGGGGATTGAAGGATAGAAATCATTAGAGTAAAATTAACTTTTAGTTATTTAGATTTAAAGTAAATAAATGCATGCTATCAAACCCCTTCAGGGAGGTAGTGATATTACTGAAATCTGGATCTCAAAGTAAACAATAGGATATTTCTAAAATATGAATTCACAGAAATGTTCAAAAGGGAAGAAGTCAGGGGGATAAAGGTCTTCTCACTTACCAGTAGGAGGTGCCATTCTTCTTGTGAAAATCATCAAATTTGTGGATCAGAGAAAGTTCCACAATCAGCAGTGTGGGCTGACAGGCTTGTAGGAGCTGTGACAGGACCTTTGTGGGCCCTGGACATCTTGTTTGGGGCTCCCACTCCCAGCACAACAAGCATTAATGTGAACCCATGTCCCACATGAAATAGCATTTGTGTCACTCCATAAGAATGAAGCTGCCTGACCTGTGGTGGCGCAGTGGATAAAGCGTCGACCTGGAAATGCTGAGGGCGCCGGTTCGAAACCCTGGGCTTGCCTGGTCAAGGCACATATGGGAGTTGATGCTTCCAGCTCCTCCCCCTTCTCTCTCTGTCTCTCTCTCCCTCTCTGTCTCTCCCCCTTTCTCTCTCCTCTCTAAAATGAATAAATAAAATTAAAAAAAAAAAAAAAGAATGAAGCTGAGGGACAGTTGACCAACTGAAGATACAATGTTTGTTTAAAACTTTTATTTTTCTGTGGCTTGTTTTGGATCTTATGTGTTTGTTTTAATGTTTATATTTGTTTCATATCTTGGATAATGTCACAGCCGTGAGCACTCTGCCTAGGATGAAAGGGCCCCCTGAGACCCGTCTCCTCCCTTACTGCCTGCCCATCTCTACTCCTGCCCCGTGATTGGGGACTACTTCCCTTTGATGTCACCCCATAGACACCAGGGGCTTCCAGGCCAAGACCACCATAGTGCCCCATGGGGATGCTGGGAGAGACAGAGGACAGCCTCACCAGGGACGGTGAGCCCCTTGAGAGGGACGGCTCCGGGGAAGCACCAAGCAGGCACTTCCATTTCTCCTCTAGACAGGAAGGAGAGGTGCCCGGGCCCAGGCCCTGGCTGGCAGCCCTGCAGCAGGCTCAGGAACCCCCCCAGGCTCTCCTTACCTTGCTCAAGGAGAAGGCCTCTGGGCTGTGCCTGTAGAAGGTCTCTTTGAATGAGCCCAGCCAGGCCTCAGCAATGCGGACCTTGTTCAGCAGCGTGGCCTCCTGGTCCAGTGGGGAGTGAGCATCCTGATTTCGGTAGATGTGCCCCACCCGAGAGCAGGGCAGGATTTCCACGGAGCCACCGCAAAGCCAGGCCTGCGGGTAGTGGACAGAACACACACCTGTGCACTCCACGCCAAGGACGTGGGACCTAAGGGGCCTGAGAGGGGCTGGCAGAACACACCGGAAAGTGTGAGCACAAAATGGCAAAGGTAAGCGTAGCCCCTGGTGTGCAGCAGAGTTTCTGGATCTGGGAGTTCTCGGCGGAGGAGTGACAAGGCGAGAAGAATGGGAGCATTTGCTCCGGGATGGAACTGGTGGGAGGGGGGCAGTGAGGGTGCCACACCCATGCAACCCCTGAACGCCACTGCTCCCCTTGAAACACACGCACAGATCTAGCACCCACGCAGACATGCCCTGTGTGTTAGCACCCT
Source organism: Saccopteryx bilineata (assembly GCF_036850765.1). Lineage (NCBI taxonomy): Eukaryota > Metazoa > Chordata > Mammalia > Chiroptera > Emballonuridae > Saccopteryx > Saccopteryx bilineata. Next base: position 32,981,740 of record NC_089499.1, read on the forward strand.
ATTCTCCAAAGGCTGCTACCTCAAGGAAAAGGGTGTCCCCAGGGGTCAGTAATTTCTTTTTTTTTAATTATTTTATTTTATTATTTTTTTTAATTCATTTTAGAGAGGAGAGGGAGAGACAGAGAGAGAGAAGGGGGGGAGGAGCTGGAAGCATCAACTCCCATATGTGCCTTGACCAGGCAAGCCCAGGGTTTCGAACCGGTGACCTCAGCATTTCCAGGTTGACGCTTTATCCACTGCGCCACCACAGGTCAGGCTATTATTCATTTTTAGAGAGGAGGGAGAGAGGGAGAGAGAGAAACAGAGAGAGAGAAGGGGGAGGAGCTGGAAGCATCAACTTCCATACATGCCTTGACCAGGCAAGCCCAGGGTTTCGAACCGGTGACCTCAGAATTTCCAGGTCGACGCTTTATCCACTGCGCCACCACAGGTCAGGCCAGGGGTCAGTAATTTCTAAAAGCTTGTGAAGTCCCCTGTTGCAAAGGCACGAGAAGCTACTTGTGTGGAGATCAGAGCACGCTTTCCTACTTCAGGAGGGTTCTCCCTACTCCCCAATAACTCTCACGCCTTCTCCCAAATGCCTAGAATTCCTTTGACAGGAAGCCTTTCTTACACACTTGGGGATAAAGATTTAAAAGGAACACATTCCTAGCAGAGGCAGCATATGATCTGAAACAAACCCAGGCTGGGGTTCCCAGAATGTGTGCCAAGGTACCCCAGGGTGCCCCAGCAAAGTCTAAGGGATAGTTTAAATGTTTGAGAGAAACAGAGTGACATTTGTGGGATGTCCTGCAAACTACAAGCTTGAGGGAATTTACGGTTTCAATATTATGTCGCTGCACTTTTGTTGGAGTGCCTCTTTACTAGATTAGGTTTGCAGAAGTTGCTTTGATGAAGAGCATCTGTGAGGAACAGGAAATGAGGGTGGTGGTGTCTGGTCTGATTTCCAAGGTTAGAAAAGTGCCCAGAGGGTGCTAAGTTATTAGCACAGATACTTATTAAGTTGTTCGAACTAAACTACTCACTATATAGAATGCTTGGGATTTGCGTTGGTCTATGTTGCTGTGAGAAGCAACTGAGATGCTAAATGCTGTGAATGGAGAGTGTAGGGGAATGTCCGTGCTCAGGGGTACGTGACTGATAACATGCCCTTACCTGTGGGTGGGTATGATAGTCAACTTCGGGAAAGATGCCGGGGGCAAAATCACGGTAGGGCACCAGAGATGAGGAAGGGGAAGACACAGGAGGTTTGATACACCGTATTTAATAACTTTATAATTTCCCCATAGCCTTAGCCCCAGTGGCATTTCTAATGGCTGCCTCCGAGCTGTGACTACACGCAGCTCCTGGGGTCCTCCCTCGGTCCATGGCATACCTTGAGAGACAGTTCGAGGTTTTCACCACCCCGCAGTGACAGGAGAGGGTCATACGCTCCAGTGTTCTGGAAGTAATGTCTGTCCATGGCTATGACCCCGCCAGGCGCCACAGGGCTCCTGGAGAGAGAAGACAGGAATAGAGAGCAGTTCAGAACCCAGAGCAGCACATCAGGGAGGCTTACTACGCTCCAGCGGCTGAGAGCTGACATTGGGCTTGGACAGAACTGTATGCTTTTAATGGCAAGACTGAAGCTAAGCAACCATGTCAGAAATCCCAGTATTTTATGAAAAAAAGAGCTACAGTTGTTTGGGCCTTTTCTATCCCAACCTCAGGTACTGCTCCGACAGAGAAGGCCTCAGGGCCACCCCTGAGGATTCCCTACCCTCTGGCTTGAGCCCCTCTCTGGGAAGAAGGCTGCAGTTAAAATGTAATACCCTGGCCCCGGCCGGTTGGCTCAGTGGTAGAGCGTCGGCCTGGTGTGCAGAAGTCCCGGGTTCGATTCCCGGCCAGGGCACACAGGAGAAGCGCCCATCTGCTTCTCCACCCCTCCCCCTCTCCTTCCTCTCTGTCTCTCTCTTCCCCTCCCGCAGGGAGGCTCCATTGGAGCAAAGATGGCCCGGGCGCTGGGGATGGCTCCTTGGCCTCTGCCCCAGGCGCTAGAGTGGCTCTGGTCGCAACAGAGCGACACCCCAGAGGGGCAGAGCATCACCCCCTGGTGGGCAGAGCGTTGCCCCCTGGTGGGCGTGCCAGGTGGATCCCAGTCGTGTGCATGCGGGAGTCTGTCTGACTGTCTCTCTCCGTTTACAGCTTCAGAAAAATACAAAAAAAAAATGTGATACCCTGTGGCAGGTAGCACCAGGCCTGGACAAAGGACAGTGGTTATCTCTGTCTTTCTCTTCCTTCCCTCACCCCTGACCTCATTCGTTCCACTGGCTCATGATCTTCCACCCTAATTCTAAGATAAATCCACCAGGGAAGGTGGTAGTCGCTAGGTCCTGCCCACGCTGGGGGGAATATGCTCAACTCATTTAAATGTATTTAACGTTCAATACCAGCTTAAACACGGGAAAGTAGAACCCCTGCATCAGGGAACTAAGATAACAATAACATCCCTCAGAAAGGTTTAAACAGGAAAAGGTACAGCCAGAAGGCTTTTGAATGTATCCATTCAGGAACAATTTATTTTTTATTGTTTATTTTTATTTTTATTTTTTTGTTTTGTTTTTTGTTTTACAGAGACAGAGAGAGAGTCAGAGAGAGGGATAGACAGGGACAGACAGACAGGAATGGAGAGAGATGAGAAGCATCAATCATTAGTTATTTTTTTTTTGTTGGAACACCTTAGTTGTTCATAGATTGCTTTCTCATATGTGCCTTGACCGCGGACCTTCAGCAGACCGAGAAGAGACTTGGGTTCAAGCTGGTGAGCTTTGCTCAAGCCAGATTAGCCCGCGCTCAAGCTGGCGAGCTCGGGGTCTCGAACCTGGGTCCTCCGCATTCCAGTCTGACGCTCTATCCACTGCTCCACCGCCTGGTCAGGCAACAATTTATTTTTTAATGAAACAAATATTAATGCAGCTAAACTCTAGGTATGTCTCAAGATGCAAATGACTCAGAGTTCAATGTTCTTTTTTTTTTTTTTTTTTTGCATTTTTCCGAAGCTGGAAAAGGGGAGGCAGTCAGACAGACTCCTGCATGTGCCCAACCAGGATCCACTGGCATGCCCACCAGGGGGCGACACTCTGCCCATCTGGGGCGTTGCTCTGCTGCATCCAGAGCCATTCCAGCGCCTGAGGCAGAGGCCACAGAGCCATCCTCAGTGCCCGGGCCAACTTTGCTCCAATGGAGCCTTAGCTGCGGGAGGGGAAGAGAGAGACAGAGAGGAAGGAGAGGGGGAGGGGTGGAGAAGCAGATGAGCACTTCTCCTGTGTGCCCTGGCCGGGAATCAAACCCGGGACTCCTGCATGCCAGGCCAATGCTCTACCACTGAGCCAACCAGCCAGGGCCTCTTTTTTTTTAATTACCTAGAAAATAGTATTACATTAATAAAATTACTGACCTTTAGGTTATTAAAAAACACTATTATACCAGAATGCCAAAAACCAGTATTGTATATTATTTGATACAGTTTCTAACTCTGCCACTTGGTATTTGCAAGATCAGGGTTAATTCCTGGAGGAGGAGGAGGCCCCTGTGCTTGTCGTTTGAGGATCTAAGAGAGGAGGGCACTTTGCCTGCCTCCCATGTGGCTGCCCTGGGAGCTCAGGAACCCCTCACCGCCCTCTGCCCCAGGAGACAGGGTCCAAGCAGCACCCGGGGGCACTGGGCAGGAGGAGGGGGATACAGCTCCCTGGATGTTGCTCATCAGCCCGGAGAGAGGGAAGCAGTTTCCCCACCTGCTTGGTTATTTATTGGTGGTTGTGAGACTAATAAACAGAATGGCCCACCATTTTCTGGCTTCACAGTTTCTCTACCGTCTGCCCGAATCCAATGTGCTCCTGCCTGGTCTCGGCCACCGGCCTTACAGTGGAGGACCCAGCACTGTCAGCCACGCAGCATGGGCTGTGGTACGGTGGCCAGGAGAGGACGAGGGACTTTGGCACATACCGTGTAGAGCGTGGAGGGTGCAGGCTACTGGAGGGCCAGGCGTGCCAACCCCCCACCAGAGGCCATGACCAGTGCAGGACAGCTTGGGCCCCTGCAGTGCTAACCTTCCCTATCAATACTAAGCCCTCAGAAGCCTGGAGCTCAAATCTAGGGAGACAGGGAGAAGTGGTGTTTGCACAATATTTTAAATGCACTAAATGCTACTGAATTGTTCACTTTTTTTTAAAAAAAATTAATTTTATGCTATTTGATATATTTTCACTTCAATGAATTGTTTTTTTTAAAGGTGGGGAGATACAGCCTGCTTTACCTGGCTCCCTCGGGGCTCTCGCTCTCGGAACCCAGTGCAATAACCTCACGGAGAGAACGGGTGAAGACGTTCCTGCCGAGGCCCCTGCTGACAGCCAGCATCAGCCTTCAGACATGTGAGCAGCCTTCAGGGGATGGCAACCCCCAGCTGCTGAGTCACTTGCAGCCAGTCCAGTCTGGTCAACTACAGCCCTGCTGGCGCCCAGACACCGTCCAGCAGACACAACCAGCCCTGATGCTCTCTTTCAGAATTCATGACTCCTAGAGTCCAAAAACTTAAAATGTAAAATATTGTTTGTTTTACAGCACTAATTTGGGGCTCAGTTTCAGTTTGTTACACACCAGAAGATCTGTAGAATATTCACTTAAATAAAACAGTTGTCCAAAAACCAAATACTTGAGAAGTAACCCATAAAATCAGATATATTTTGATGCTCATGGTGCCTTAGCAAGCATCTGTCTGAATTCTTCTTTTTGACCAAGGAAGGACCTGAAGCCAGGGATATTCCAATGCCACCTGGTGAGACAGAGCTAGGTCACGATGCCAGCTCAGGTTCTGTCACTGTGTCATACTAGGGGACTTATTGATGGTATTGGCAAAAGCTTTGCTGGCCTCCATTAATATTAACAACATGACAATAGTATCTGGCACTCTCTAAATGCTTTTTATATGTTAAATTATTTAATCTTATTTATTGTATTTTTCTGAAGTGAGAAGCATGCCCACTAGAGGGCGATGCTCTGCCCATCTGGCCCGTTGCTCTGTTGCAGCCGGAGCCATTCTAGTGCCTGAGGCAGAGGCCATGGAGCCGTCCTCAGCACCCGGGTCAACTTTGCTCCAATGGAGCCTTGGCTATGGGAGGGGAAGAGAGAGATAAAGAGAAAGGAGAGGGGGAAGGGTAGAAAAGCAGATGGGTGCTTCTCTTGTGTGCTCTGGCTGGGAATCGAACCTGGGACTTCCATATGCCGGGTCGATGGCCTACCACTGAGCCAACCCACCAGGACTTCATTTAATCTTTTTTATATGCATTATTTTATTTTATTTTTTAAGGTGAAGGGATTAAGAAGTATATTAACTCATCTGATCTTAGCTACGACCCTCTAAGGCAGGGGTCCCCAAACTACGGCCCTCAGGCCGCATGCAGCCCCCTGAGGCCATTTATCCGGCCCCTGCTGCACTTCTGGAAGGGGCACCACCATCTCATTAGCCAAAAGCAGGCCCATAGTTCCCATTGAAATACTGGTCAGTTTGTTGATTTAAATTTACTTGTTCTTTATTTTAAATATTGTATTTGTTCCTGTTTTTTTTTTTCTTTAAAATAAGATATGTGCAGTGTGCATACGAATTTGTTCATAGTTTTTTTTTATAGTCCGGCCCTCCAATGGTCTGAGGGACAGTGAACTGGCCCCCTGTGTAAAAAGTTTGGGGACCCCTGCTGTAAGGTTTACAGTCATCACTGATGTGTTACTGATGCAAGTTCCCTGTGGGAGAATGAAGGAAGGTAGCTTGCCTTTATTCTGAATGGGCTCAGTCAGTCTTTTATCCCCGATTAACTAATGAGGAAACTGAAGCATAGGTTAGGTAACTTGCTAAGAAACTAGTGGAGCCAGGATTAACTCCCAGACAGTCTGGCTGCCAAGTGCATCTGGAAGAAGCCATGATGGAGCCTCACCTGATGGGGCTGATGGGGCTCAGGAGGGCCTTCTTTTCACTCTCCGACAAAGCCTCCCAGTGGACATCCAGCTTCCAGTCCAGCACACCCCGCTGCGGGTCCTTGGAGGGGTAATACTGGAAAGTCTTCCAATCAATCACGTCTATGACTGGGGACACCACCCGGCTCCTGGAGAGAATTGTAGAATCAAATAAAAAATGCAAACCAGTCGTTTGTTGTGGGACAGAAATATAATCTATACACGCACTGTCCAAGATGGCATCTATGAGCCACATGGGCTATTGGGCCTCTAAAATGTGGTCTGTTCGCTTGAAAGGTAGTATAACTAAAATACACACTGGATTTAGAAAACTTAGAAAAAACAAAAGTTTTAAATTTCAGTAATTTTTATATGGACTATATGTTGAAATGATAATGTTTTGGATATACTGGATTTATGAAAATACATTAAAATTAATTTCATGGTTTTTTGCCTAACCTGTGGTGGCGCAGTGGATAAACTGTCGACCTGGAATGCAGAGGTCGCCAGTTCGAAACTCTGGGCTTGCCTGGTCAAGGCACATACAGGAAGCAACTACTATGAGTTAATGCTTTCTGCTTCCTCCCCGATCCCCACCCCTCCATTCTTTCTCTAAAAATCAATAAACAAATATTTCATATTTTTAAAAAATTTTGTAATATGACCACTAGAAATGCTTAAATTTCATGTGACTCCTGTTATATTCTATTGAATAGCAGTGTTCTAGAAAACATGTTTTTTCATAAGTAATTGGGATCCCGTTTCATTAAAGAGCATGCCTGCCCCTTCCTTTCTTTAAAAACCTCTGTTGACAGCGTGGTGAATCAGGAGAATGGGGTCTTTGGCTCAGCTCTGCCACTGATGAGCTGTGTGACCTTGAGGTAGCTGTAGAACCTCTCTGGGCCTCAGTTTTCTCATTTGTAACATGAGGGGTTGAACTACTCTCCACAAATGTCTTTCTCAGCTATAATGCTCTAGAACTATGACTCTTGATCTCTTTGGGGGTCTTTGATTTCTTTGAGAATCAGGGGGAGACTATGTACCCCTCCCTGCACATTTACAAAATATCACACACAAATTCAGAGGGTCCATGGGCCCCTGCTCTAGGGTCTGGTTCTTGTTCCTCCTTGTATCTTACTATTTCATTGGCTTGAGGGATCAAGATTGCCAAGTCCCAGAAGTGTCCCTGGTATTATTAGTATATGTGTATATGAGCACGTGGTGTCTACCAGCAAACAAAGGCCCTGAGTTTAGATTTATTTGTTCATTTACTGATGCTGTTGGTGATTATATTTTCCCTCTGTCTGTCTGTCTCTATCCCTCACACAGCCTGGGATGTAGGAAATTGGTACAGTTCAGCAACTTCACCTTTTAAACAAATAGGTAATCAATCACTCAGATATACCAAGAGCTCACCTAGCCAATGACTCAATCACATTTTTTTTACGGCCTCTCTCAGCTTCTGAAACCTTCTAAAATTTATGCCATGGCATGAACGGGTCAGGCCTGAACTCAGGGGTGGCTGGCAGGTTCCACTCTAAGGAAAGTGAGGTTCCTGGAAGGAGAGATGCCAGCCACGCTGTTTGCACTCCCATCGATTTCCATCTCTATTCTTTCCAGTTTAGAGACAGCCAGGGCTGGCGTAAGCCCAGGCCCTCCAGAGAAGGCCAGGGTGGTCCTGGGATTCAATCATCTGCTTAATCTGCGGCCTTCAGCGACTGATGTTGACGTGAGGAGTCGTGGAGTTTCTATTTAGGGCAAGAATCTTGATATGCGTTTCCTGCTTTTTTCAGCTAGTTCACTCTGGAAAGGAAGGGAAACTTAATCTCTCTTGGTCTCCACTATTTGGGGGCACTCTGCACTGACCTAAGCAAACCGAGCAGCAAGGTCAAGGATGAAAGGAGGGCACCCAGCCACCCTCTTCAGTCCCCACTTACTGGGGAATGAACTGAGCAGATGGGCTGGATCTGGCTATTGGCAGAGCGTTTGGTGGAATTTTAGAATCAGGAGCCAGGGAACCGTATGGCTGAGTTCTGAAAAAATCCCATCAAATTTGCACCATCTCAGTAATCATAACGGAACAGGAAAGGAAATTGCATTCGGGCGGTCACATGATCAATTTGTCCTAGGCCTCTGAGCTGTGCCCTTTTGACAAAGTGTACATCACTTTTTTTTTTATCACAAAATGAAAACTTGAAAATTCATCAAATTTCTGCTTTTCCTGTTTTGCTGGAAGCTTGGACTCATATCTAAAGCTCACGACTACTAAGTGCATTACCCTCAATTCCCAATACCATCTTCTCCTTTCTGAAATCCCTTTTTCCTTCTATTTTTAACCAGACACATAAGTGATTAATCATGAGCCCCTTTGAGTACATTTTGGAGAGAGATGAAGACTAAAATGTCAATGAAGGCAGTGAAAAAAAGTTTTCTGTTTTGCTTTTTATTCCAGTGGACCACAGCAGCTGCTTAACCAGGGCACAATTAGGGAACAATTGCAGTCCAGTGACTCAGAAAGGGTAATTAAAAACAACAACAAACCAAACAGTCTTATATTTAGCTTTGGGTTTCATACCTACAGATGAGTCTGCTGTTCTTGGAATTCATTTAAAGCAAAATAGCAAAGCCACACTGTTTGACTTGGAAGTAGCTGGGAAAGGTCTGCTTACTCCATCATTCTCTCGCTGGCGAATTGAGTTTTAACTCTCCGGCAGATACTAGGTGGGCCCTCTCGTTAAGCCTTTCAAAGCTCCAGGAGGTCAAGTGTTTGGGTTTCAAAAGACAAACAGAGTCAGCTGAGCTGTCAGCAAAGACTGGTGAACTGAAATACGGATCTTCCTCATAGCCCTCTCTTCTGTGACTGGACCGTCTCTCCCGGTCATCCACACCCCATTCCCAGCTTGCTCTGCACTCACTGTTCTCTGCACCCCGGGCGGGAGTTCGGGGTAGGTTTTCAACACGGGAATGGGGGAAGGCTCACGAACACTCAGTCCATATCAGGTCAGCTAACAAACTGCCATCCGGATATTCAAAAGCTAACCGCAGTTCCAACCTTAGCAACCGACCTTTTACTACCAGAAAGAATGAGCCCCAGTTTATTTCACCCTTCTTCATTTTTCCCGGGCCTGGATGTTCCTCTAGGCCTGCGATATGTAAAGTCATTTGGGAAGTTCACTCAAAGTTTTGGTGTTCGTAAAAAATCTTACACTGAGAAGCAGACGGCTTTGAATTCTGTCTTCCCAGAGCTCTTGCTGCGCAGGCAGGCGAGACTCCCGGACTGGCGCCTGCCCTCCCGGGACTCTGTCCTGCTGAGGGGTGTAGGGTAGGATGGGCTGAAGAGTTTCTTTGGGGCATCAGCCCCTCAGAAAGCTGCTCCCTCTGCTGAGCTGGGAAGCATCCTGGGCCCCTTTTCCTCCTCAACGCAACGCACACTCACACACACATCCACACGCACACTCACGTGGGATTTTTCAGACTGCTAAGGCAGGGACCAGACTGAGCTTCAAGTGGGAAACTTGAGGCTTAGACAGCCTCTTGAGCCAGGATCACCATAGTGTTGCTTTTCAGCACTTTGCTAAGGACTTGCCTCTTTCCCCTTGGAAATCTTCATTTGTCTAGTACCCAAGCCAGAACTCTCATTCCTTGGCTTGGGTACTAGAGTTGGCAGTCAGCACAAAGCGATTGGCAGCTGTAATGACAGCCACTCGAGATTTTCATCCTTGTTACTTTCTGTAGACACCAGCTACCAATCAGCACCTCCCAAGACGGCCTTGGAGACCGCCGGTGCTGGAGAAGCTCTGCCGGGGCTGCCTTGACAGCGAGGAGGGTGTGCACTGTCCAATCCTGAGGAAGGCCTCAGATGTCCTAGACACTGTACTTTGCATATTTCTAAATTTTCTGGCGGGTACCATTAAAGAGTCTTGTTCTAATGAAATGAGTATATCATGACAAATTTTCTGAGTAATGGGAGTAAAGGGTCACAAGGATGGAACTTTGTTCCTAACTCAACCCAAGTTGCCATGTGGCTCCCCGCAGACCAGTTCTGTGGGCAGGAGGGGCAGGGAACCAGGGCCGGGAACCAGGGCCGGGAACCAGGGCCGGGAACCAGGCCCTGAGTATGAGAAAGCAGTGATTTGAAATAGTTGATTCATGGCTTATTACACCATTTATTTGTCATTCCCACTCCACCTTTTTAGTGAAAGCACTCCAAGACCTTTCCTTGCTTTGGGGGCAATGGGTCCTCACCTGGTGACAAATGTCTTTTGCCATGAGCCTCAGAGCAGCAGCTATTAGGAGCTATACCCAAAGTCTTCTACAGTTTTGCTTTACAGGAGGTGAGCGAACGCCTGGGCGAGGTCACAGGGGAGTGCGGCAGACCCTGACCCGGACGCTGTCCCTGCCACAGCTCACAGAAGACTGCTGTGGGTGGTGGGAAGAGGGAACTCAGACCGGCTGGGCAGCTCTGCTTTCAGACTCTCCCCTGAGAAGGCCTGCAGGCCGGACACGGGGCCAGAGAAAACGAGTGCACAGGGAGCTGTGAGCGTGGGGTGACCCAGAGACGGTCCAGGCACAGCAGAGAGACATGAACAGGGAGCCAAGCCAGCATTGGTCAAGAGCCAGAGGCGTGTGTGGTGTGTGGTGTGTGTGTGGTGTGTGTGTGGTGGTGTGTGTGTGGTGTGTGTGGTGTGTGTGTGGTGTGTGTGGTGTGTGTGTGGTGTGTGTGTGTGTGGTGTGTGTGGTGTGTGTGTGGTGTGTGGTGTGTGTGTGGTGTGTGTGTGGTGTGTGGTGTGTGTGTGGTGTGTGTGTGGTGTGTGTGGTGTGTGTGGTGTGTGTATGGTGTGTGTGGTGTGTGTGGTGTGTGTGTGGTGTGTGTGGTGTGTGTGGTGTGTGTGTGGTGTGTGTGTGGTGTGGTGTGTGTGGTGTGTGTGTGGTGTGTGGTGTGTGTGGTGTGTGTGTGGTGTGTGTGGTGTGTGTGGTGTGTGTGGTGTGTGTGGTGTGTGTGTGGTGTGTGTGTGGTGTGTGGTGTGTGATGTGTGTGGTGTGTGTGGTGTGTGGTGTGTGTGGTGTGTGTGTGGTGTGTGTGGTGTGTGTGTGGTGTGTGTGGTGTGTGTGGTGTGTGTGGTGTGTGTGGTGTGTGTGTGTGGTGTGTGTGGTGTGTGTGTGGTGTGTGTGTGGTGTGTGGTGTGTGTGTGGTGTGTGTGTGTGGTGTGTGGTGTGTGTGTGGTGTGTGTGTGTGGTGTGTGTGGTGTGTGTGTGGTGTGTGGTGTGTGTGTGGTGTGTGTGTGTGGTGTGTGGTGTGTGTGTGGTGTGTGTGGTGTGTGTGTGTGGTGTGTGTGGTGTGTGTGTGGTGTGTGTGGTGTGTGTGGTGTGTGGTGTGTGTGTGGTATGTGTGTGTGGTGTGTGTGGTGTGTGTGTGGTGTGTGTGGTGTGTGTGTGGTGTGTGTGGTGTGTGTGTGGTGTGTGTGTGGTGTGTGGTGTGTGATGTGTGTGGTGTGTGTGTGGTGTGTGGTGTGTGTGGTGTGTGTGTGGTGTGTGTGTGTGGTGTGTGTGGTGTGTGTGTGTGGTGTGTGGTGTGTGTGTGGTATGTGTGTGTGGTGTGTGTGGTGTGTGTGTGGGTGTGTGTGGTGTGTGTGTGGTGTGTGTGGTGTGTGTGTGGTGTGTGTGTGGTGTGTGGTGTGTGATGTGTGTGGTGTGTGTGGTGTGTGTGGTGTGTGTGTGGTGTGTGGTGTGTGATGTGTGTGGTGTGTGTGTGGTGTGTGTGTGGTGTGTGTGTGGTATGTGTGTGGTGTGTGGTGTGTGTGGTGTGTGTGGTGTGTGGTGTGTGTGGTGTGTGTGTGGTGTGTGTGGTGTGTGTGGTGTGTGTGGTGTGTGTGGTGTGTGTGTGGTGTGTGTGGTGTGTGTGTGGTGTGTGTGTGGTGTGTGTGTGTGGTGTGTGTGGTGTGTGTGTGGTGTGTGGTGTGTGTGGTGTGTGTGGTGTGTGTGGTGTGTGTGTGGTGTGTGTGGTGTGTGTGTGGTGTGTGTGGTGTGTGTGTGGTGTGTGGTGTGTGTGTGGTGTGTGGTGTGTGTGGTGTGTGTGGTGTGTGTGGTGTGTGTGTGTGGTGTGTGTGGTGTGTGTGTGGTGTGTGGTGTGTGTGGTGTGTGTGTGGTGTGTGTGGTGTGTGTGGTGTGTGTGTGGTGTGTGTGGTGTGTGTGTGGTGTGTGTGGTGTGTGTGTGGTGTGTGTGTGGTGTGTGTGTGGTGTGGTGTGTGTGGTGTGTGTGTGTGTGTGTGGTGTGTGTGGTGTGTGTGGTGTGTGTGTGGTGTGTGTGGTGTGTGTGGTGTGTGTGGTGTGTGTGTGGTGTGTGTGTGGTGTGTGGTGTGTGTGTGGTGTGTGTGTGTGGTGTGTGGTGTGTGTGTGGTGTGTGTGTGTGGTGTGTGTGGTGTGTGTGGTGTGTGTGTGGTGTGTGTGGTGTGTGTGGTGTGTGGTGTGTGTGTGGTGTGTGTGTGTGGTGTGTGGTGTGTGTGTGGTGTGTGTGGTGTGTGTGTGTGGTGTGTGTGGTGTGTGTGTGGTGTGTGTGGTGTGTGTGGTGTGTGTGGTGTGTGTGGTGTGTGTGTGGTGTGTGGTGTGTGTGTGGTATGTGTGTGTGGTGTGTGTGGTGTGTGTGTGGTGTGTGTGGTGTGTGTGTGGTGTGTGTGTGGTGTGTGGTGTGTGATGTGTGTGGTGTGTGTGGTGTGTGTGGTGTGTGTGTGGTGTGTGGTGTGTGATGTGTGTGGTGTGTGTGGTGTGTGTGTGGTGTGTGTGTGGTGTGTGTGTGGTATGTGTGTGGTGTGTGATGTGTGTGGTGTGTGTGGTGTGTGGTGTGTGTGGTGTGTGTGTGGTGTGTGTGGTGTGTGTGGTGTGTGTGGTGTGTGTGGTGTGTGTGTGGTGTGTGTGGTGTGTGTGTGGTGTGTGTGTGGTGTGTGTGTGTGGTGTGTGTGGTGTGTGTGTGGTGTGTGGTGTGTGTGGTGTGTGTGGTGTGTGTGGTGTGTGTGTGGTGTGTGGTGTGTGTGTGGTGTGTGGTGTGTGTGGTGTGTGTGGTGTGTGTGGTGTGTGTGTGGTGTGTGTGGTGTGTGTGTGGTGTGTGTGGTGTGTGTGGTGTGTGTGTGGTGTGTGTGGTGTGTGTGTGGTGTGTGTGGTGTGTGTGGTGTGTGTGGTGTGTGTGGTGTGTGTGGTGTGTGTGTGGTGTGTGTGTGGTGTGTGGTGTGTGTGGTGTGTGTGTGGTGTGTGTGGTGTGTGTGGTGTGTGTGTGGTGTGTGTGGTGTGTGTGTGGTGTGTGTGGTGTGTGTGGTGTGTGTGTGGTGTGTGTGGTGTGTGTGTGGTGTGTGTGTGGTGTGTGTGGTGTGTGTGTGGTGTGTGTGTGTGGTGTGTGGTGTGTGTGTGGTGTGTGTGTGTGGTGTGTGTGGTGTGTGTGGTGTGTGTGTGGTGTGTGTGGTGTGTGTGGTGTGTGTGGTGTGTGTGTGGTGTGTGTGTGTGTGTGTGGTGTGTGTGTGGTGTGTGTGTGTGGTGTGTGTGGTGTGTGTGTGTGTGGTGTGTGTGGTGTGTGTGGTGTGTGTGGTGTGTGTGTGTGGTGTGTGGTGTGTGTGTGGTATGTGTGTGTGGTGTGTGTGGTGTGTGTGTGGTGTGTGTGGTGTGTGTGGTGTGTGTGTGGTGTGTGTGTGGTGTGTGTGTGGTGTGTGGTGTGTGATGTGTGTGGTGTGTGTGGTGTGTGTGGTGTGTGTGTGGTGTGTGGTGTGTGATGTGTGTGGTGTGTGTGGTGTGTGTGTGGTGTGTGTGTGGTGTGTGTGTGGTATGTGTGTGGTGTGTGATGTGTGTGGTGTGTGTGGTGTGTGGTGTGTGTGTGGTATGTGTGTGTGGTGTGTGTGGTGTGTGTGGTGTGTGTGTGGTGTGTGTGTGGTGTATGTGGTGTGTGTGTGGTATGTGTGGTGTGTGTGGTGTGTGTGTGGTGTGTGTGTGGTGTGTGTGGTGTGTGTGTGGTGTGTGTGGTGTGTGTGGTGTGTGTGGTGTGTGTGTGGTGTGTGTGTGGTGTGTGGTGTGTGTGGTGTGTGTGGTGTGTGTGTGGTGTGTGTGTGTGTGGTGTGTGTGGTGTGTGTGGTGTGTGTGTGGTGTGTGTGTGGTGTGTGTGTGTGTGGTGTGTGTGGTGTGTGTGGTGTGTGTGTGGTGTGTGTGTGGTGTGTGGTGTGTGTGTGTGGTGTGTGTGGTGTGTGTGGTGTGTGTGTGGTGTGTGTGTGGTGTGTGGTGTGTGTGGTGTGTGTGTGTGTGGTGTGTGTGTGTGAAAGAGAGGGAGAGAGAAATAGGGAGAGAGAGAGAGGGAGAGAGAGAGGGAGTACAGGGAGAAAGTCTGATAAAGAGGAGAGGGAAAGAGCCCAGAAAACGAGACTATCACGGACTCCCCACCTCTTAACTATGGAAGTCTTCTCAGAGAGCCCCGTTTTATTTGTAGCTGAGGAAACCGAGGCGTTGCCAAGTTCTCCCTTTTCAGCCTAGAGTGAGAAGTCTCCAGGTCTGTGAAAGTGGTCAATGTGAGAAACAGACATCAGGAGGGACTGTTTTAATCAGTGTTTTAACTCACGTCTCACAACCAGGGGTGGGGGTGACTAAATGTTTCTCCCTCAAGAGGTTCACTGATTCTTGAAAAACAAATTTATATACTGTAATAAAAAAAAGGCAGTAGACCCGGAGTTCGAATACCTAACTCAGCTACAAAGTGTCCGCATGCCCTTGCACACCTGTGCACTTCCCTGAACCCCATCTCCCCCTCTGTAAAACATAAGCAAAACCATCTGCCTGAGGCATCTCGCAGAGGGTCATTGAAGAATGCATATGAAAAGAGCCTGTTAGGGTTATACATGCATAAGGCTTAATAATATTAATTACTGGGTACCTAAATGTCTGCCAGCTGTCAAGTGACTGTTCTCTATGACCCATTTGCCCTCCCTGAACTCAGTTTTCTTCAATAGTAAAATCATGAGATCTGACCAGATGATAATAAAGGCCCATCTGAGAGCCATCTGTCTGTGACACCAAAATGAGAATTAGAGGGGGGAAGAGTGGGACCAACTTGACGCTCCACTCTGATGATATACAGTCATTGTGATTTTGAGATCGGAATCTAAGATGGCGGCTTCATAAGGCTTGTGCATTTACTTGTCCTAGTCCTAGTGTTGAATTTGTACATGGCTCCTCTTCTTACGAGATGTGAGCCAGGAGTGGGCAGCACTCTGTGTCATGGGACGGGGCACAATTAAACCTTCTTGATTTCATTGAGCTCTGGTTATTCTTTATTAAAAAGGAATCCTGGACTGTTACCAATTTACTTCATGTTGCATGAAACTTTTCCATCTGGTGAAATGTTAACACCTTTACCTTCTCGCTCAGACATTTTTTTCATGTGTGGTCATCCCCAACTTCAAATGAGACAATCAAAATATACTATGGGAAAGAATGCAAGAATAAAAGTCATAGGCTTGGTCCTGGCATCAGCCCTGTCTGGCTGGACAGCATCAAAAACAACTATTTATCGAGCTCCTACTGTGTGACAGGCCCCTGCAAGCCCAAGGCATGCCTGGGTGATCCAGGGTGAGCTGGTCACCACCAGGGTTTGCTTTTCCTGGGTGGGAAATGGTTGAGAAGACATGTTTAGGAACTATTTGAGTAGGTGGACGAAGTAGGAAAAGAATGGCAGAAAGACGGAGAAAGGAGAACAGAGAAATACTCAAATGAAAAATTTAAATGTTAGGCTAAAGCAGGGGTCCCCAAACTACGGCCTGCGGGCCGCATGCGGCCCCCTGAGGCCATTTATCTGGCCCCACCGCACTTTCGGAAGGGGCACCTCTTTCATTGGTGGTCAGTGAGAGGAGCACATCGACCATCTCATTAGCCAAAAGCAGGCCCATAGTTCCCATTGAAATACTGGTCAGTTTGTTGATTTAAATTTACTTGTTCTTTATTTTAAATATTGTATTTGTTCCTGTTTTGTTTTTTTACTTTAAAATAAGATATGTGCAGTGTGCATAGGGATTTGTTCATAGTTTTTTTTATAGTCTGGCCCTCCAATGGTCTGAGGGACAGTGAACTGGCCCCCTGTGTAAAAAGTTTGGGGACCCCTGGGCTAAAGGGTATGTTAACATAGCCTTCTCCAGCTTCATATTCCAAGGGATGGCCTTAGTTAGAAAAGTAAAGGCCCCTTTATATAAACCTTTAGTTCTTGATTGAACTTGAGCAATCGCAATCGCATCGTCCAATGCTTTGCTTTTAGGAAAGAGTAATACCTAGCAAAGTTTAGAGACTTTTTCCCAGGGTATGTTAACAATCTTGATTAAAATTGCTAACTTTTCATCAGAGGTAGTGATAACCGTGGTAAGCTGTGTGACTCTTCCCAGGGATATTTGCAATTTAATAGGAGCTGTTCTCTAGGCCTCAGTGTCTGTATCTATAAAAAAGTTAAATGGACTGGTAACCTCCCTGTCAACTCGACCTCCCTGTGTTTCTTAAAAGCCTCAAACACAGGAGGAACCCTGAGGAATATGTCGCTCTCTAATGGTCGTCTTCTTCAAAGACAGACGTTCTGTCAGTGGCTGAGGCTGTAGTCTGTTTCTCCCACTCCCCCCGGGGCTGAGTTACCTGTCACCAGCTATTCTGCTGAGGAGGGGCTCCAGCCAGCCCGGGTGGCACTCGCAGTGGGAGTCCATGAAGACCAGCACGTCCCCAGTAGCCCTGGCGGCTCCCAGCAGCCGGGCCCCGATGGCACCCAGCCTCTTGTTGCTCCTGAGCAGCTTCACCCCCTCCAGCCTGGCCACATATTCGCTGAGAGCAGTCTTGAGCTGTCCTGGAACCGACAGGGTTGTGGTCAGTACAACATTTTACTGCTTGACCGTCACATTTCTCGGTGGTAAAATGTTGTACTGATTTATTACTTTGGAATTTCTTTTTTCTTGGTAAGCTTGTCAACTCCAAGTCCTACCCCTAAAAAAAGGACCTCTGTTAATGAAGCTGTTAAAATTTCTGAACTTGGACGTCTGAGATACACAATGACTCCACGGCACTGAATACTGCTAGTCATTTTCCCAAACACCCATTCTCCCCTCCCACTTGACTAACAGAAACATGCTTTTGTTCAGGGAAGCTGAAAGTTCTCACCTACCCAAGATTTCTTTGTTTCAAATAGTAGCCTTTTGATTCAATTCTGGTAGAAATATATTTAACAGGAGAAAAAGGTATTGTTTCATTGTATTTTTCTAACCTTGGCTGGCCTCTGCCTATCTGCTTTTCGCTCTTTTCACCTAGAGCAGGGGTCCCCAAACTTTTTACACAGGGGACCAGTTCACTGTCCCTCAGACCGTTGGAGGGCCGGACTATAAAAGAAACTATGAACAAATCCCTATGCACACTGCACATATCTTATTTTAAAGTAAAAAAACAAAACGGGAACAAATACAATATTTAAAATAAAGAACAAGTAAATTTAAATCAACAAACTGACCAGTATTTCAATGGGAACTATGCTCCTCTCACTGACCACCAATGAAAGAGGTGCCCCTTCCGGAAGTGCGGCGGGGGCTGGATAAATGGCCTCAGGGGGCCGCATGCGGCCCGCGGGCTGTAGTTTGGGGACCCCTGACCTAGAGTTCGGGCAGCCTCCCTGTAATCACAGTTCCCGTTGTAATCACTCTGAATGTGGCTAAGGGGAAAGCAGAGTGAGCTGAGGCACCGGAGGTAGCTCAGCATCACCAGGGCCCCGGCCTCTGCCTCTTACACAGGAGAGGAGAGGTCTCCCAAGGAATACTGACAATAATATAG
This sequence comes from Saccopteryx bilineata, assembly GCF_036850765.1. Classification (NCBI taxonomy): domain Eukaryota; kingdom Metazoa; phylum Chordata; class Mammalia; order Chiroptera; family Emballonuridae; genus Saccopteryx; species Saccopteryx bilineata. The sequence continues at coordinate 32,999,539 of NC_089499.1, forward strand.
TTCATCAGCTGATGGCGGAGGGACCCCAGGAGTGCTCTTGAGAGGACTCGGCTGAGGGTTTGGAGAGTCTCGAGGCGCCTTCACCAGCCAAGCCAGCTCAGCTCAGGACCTGTTCGTTCGTCCCGCCCGCCTGATAAACAGCCAGATGTGTTTCAGGAAGCCCATGTGCTCCGGAGGCCTCTGGCCAGCCTGACTCGCTGCCATGGCCAGGCTGGTTGAATTCCCAACGTGAGGAACTGAAAAAGAACTAACACGGGCACCTGGCCACTCTATCCCGTCCTCCGTCATTTCCCTTAGAAAAGTGCTCTGCAGACTTCACAAATGCTTGGCTTCCGTGGAGCAGTTTGATTGCCCCACAAGGCCAGGAAAGGCTTCTGTGGGCCATTTAATTGAGCTAGAAATAGAGTCCTCAGAACCCACTCGAGGATTAGAGCGAGGACTAGATTCTCAAAGCGTGGCCCATGGGCCAGCGGCAGTGGCACCACCTGGGAGCTGATTAGAAATGCCCATTCTTGAGCCCAATACCAAATCCAGAAACTCTGGAGGTGGGACCAGGAATCAGGAGTTTAACAAGCCTGCCAAGTGATTCTGATGCACACTCAAGTTTGACAACCAGTGACCTAGATGTCAGACATGTGGGTTCTTGGTCTCAATATTTTTTTGGGTACTCGGCCATAATGGCTGGTCCCCACCAGTGAGCTCCCTGTCAGTGGCAACATTCGGGCAGGTTCTGCAGGTCTGGGCTCTGGGCTGAACTCCGCTGCACATAGCATAACTCAGCTCTGGTCAGTTCCCTTCTCTGGGCCCCAGTTCCCTCATCTGGGATGTGAGCAAATTAGGTTCAATAAGCAAGGGTGATTTAATGACTAATGCATGTCAAATACTTTGCCCCCCGTCTAGGAGACAGGGAGCACTCACAAAGTGCCCATCCCTTGTGATTCTCGAGTGTCTTAGGCAGAAGTTTATCTGATTGTGTGGAGGGTAGGGCCCGAGGAAGAGATTCCAGGGGACCAGGCTGGAGCGACCCTTCCGAGACTCTCGCCTTGCTTGTCCGCCTCACCTTTTCCGACCTGCTCCCACTTCGATCCTGGTCGCCCTGGGCCCTCTTCGGTAGTGAATTACCTGCACCTGAATTCTCATCTGGAGGTCTGCCTCTGGGAACTTTTTCTTTCTTTTTCTTTTTTTTTTTTCTTTTCTTTTTTTAATTTTTTTTTTTTTTTTTTTTTTTTTTTTTTTTGTATTTTTCTGAAGCTGGAAACAGGGAGAGACAGTCAGACAGACTCCCGCATGCGCCCGACCGGGATCCACCTGGGGCGTCGCTCTGCCGCGACCAGAGCCACTCTAGCGCCTGGGGCAGAGGCCAAGGAGCCATCCCCAGCGCCCGGGCCATCTTTGCTCCAATGGAGCCTCGGCTGCGGGAGGGGAAGAGAGAGACAGAGAGGAAGGAGGGGGTGGGGTGGAGAAGCAAATGGGCACTTCTCCTATGTGCCCTGGCCGGGAATCGAACCCAGGTCCCCCGCACGCCAGGCCGACGCTCTACCGCTGAGCCAACTGGCCAGGGCCTGGGAACTTTTTCTACACAGGTTCCAAAGCTCAGTGTTTGCGTGGGAGCCTCCCGGGATTCCCTCCCACCTGATGGAGCCCGGAGGGAGCCCACAGCCACCTTGCTGGCTGAGGTCGTCCACGAGGATGATCTCCCTCAGGAAGGCCCTGGGCGCCGTGTCCAGGATGCTGTGCACGGTTCGCAGGAGGGTGGACCAGGCCTCGTCGTGGAAACAGAGGATGATGCTGGCCACGGGCAGGCTGTCCTCAGGCGGCTGCTGCAGACACCTGCAGGGATGGAAACCAGAGAGCCATGGGGAAGAAGAGAAGTGTTCATCATCCTTGAACTCACTGCCCAGGCCTGGCTGGGGCTGCTCCAGCCACACAGCTGTCCTCCCAACTCAACAGCTCTCCCCGAGTTTCCTGGAAATTTCCACTTAAAGAGAGCCTGTTTCACCCCAGCAGCAGTGCTGTGTACTGCCTCCCGACACTCCGAACCCACGAGCTTCTTTACAACGTTCAGTCCATGCCTTCTCGGAGCAGGTGAGAGGTGTTGCCACCATCTCAGCAGGTGCCTGTCTTGATCTGTAAAGTGGGAATGAATGATACATTCCCAACCTCACAGAGCTGTTGTGAGGCTTACATACGGGATGATGCACATAGTAACTGTCCTGTGAACAGCAATTGTCATGCGTTTAAGGGCAGGGACATATTTTCCTTATGTTTGTATTCCTACTATCTAGCACAGCACCTGGTATATAATAAGTGTTTATTATTCATCATTACTCTTCTTGAAGAAGAAACAAGGATTAAACATTTGTGAGTGCCAGCAACATGTGAGACACTGTGCCAGGCACTTCGCACACTTTACTGCATGTTCACCCTATAATTAGCCTGTGGGTAGGGCTATCTTACCCCATTTTACAGATGAGAAAACTGAGGCTCATTAGATGGTAACACTGGTTAAAGCTACATCAGCAATAAGTGGCAGAGCTGGATATTGTCCTTCAATGCTATCATGCCCTTTTCGCTTTGCTGGTTCAGGGCTGAATAGAAAGGGGTACATGGTGTCCTCTGCAGGGGGCTGGCTGGTTTCCTCCTCTTCAGGGGAACAGGAAGCTCTATATTTGCTTTACGTGTTGTCTGTTGAGAGCTCTGAGTGGAACTAATTATAATAACAACCTGATACATGGAGCAGGGTGTGGCTCACACTTGTTCACAAAGGACGCTTTCTTAAAAGGCGTTTCCAAGGTGCTGCTTTCTGAGTTTTAGCTGTTAAAACCACATACCTCCTCAGAGGGGTATCTGCTTTTGCATAGGGGTTGTCTCAAAGACCCTGGAGTTCCGATATGGAAAGGCACCTGTGATGGTGGAACTGCTGGCAGAGTGACAACCAGACTGGCCCCGCCTGAGGGGAATGGACACTTGTGCTGCTCCTTAGCTGAGTGTCCTCTGCCTGGGAGAGTCCCAGCCAGGTCTGCAACATCACATGAGCAGGATGCCTGTGTGTGACCTTCAGTGCAAAATCCTGTCGGGGGAGGGGAACCCGAGACTAGGGAAGTGCTTCCGGGTAACAGTAAAACAGAATCCCGAGATACTTTTTATAAAAAGCACATGACCTAGGGGTTCCAATGATTCATTAGCTTATGTATTTATACTATACGTTATTGAAGTCACTCATGAGAAATATGTACAATAAAATAATGCTAAAATAAAAATAAGGATAAAAGGAATAGGGAAGTTATATGAAAGTCTAGAAAGGCAAGTTTTGGAGAAAGAACATGAATATGTAGGCCATAGAGCCTCGGTCTTTCCAGAATGAATTTTAACTTTGACTGAGCTTCCTGGTCGCCAAAGTAAAATGAGAGATTTATTCTGCAACAGAATTGTCACCATCCGAGATGTTATATATGCCACAATTTTTAGGGAAAGTGATACTCTTTCTGGTACTTTAAAAAAAAAAAGATAACATTTTATTTTGAAATAGTTTAAGATTCACAAGAAGTTGCAAAAATAGCACAGAGAATTCCTGTGTTATCTTCGGTAAGTGATGACATCTTAACCACCCACAACACTCAGAACCAGAAAATGGACGTTTCAGTACCATCAACTCAAATATAGACCTTATTTGGATTTCAACAGTTTTTACATACAGCACTGATTTTTTTTTTTTTAGAAAAATAAAAATTTTATTAGGTTTGAATTACAAAATTCACATAGATAAATACATAAATAGGAAATGGGTGGCAATAAATTAAGAAAAGTGGAAGATGCATAAATAAAATCTAAGATGATGGGAAAGGTAGCAGGGCAGTCTCCAGATCAGACACACAGGTCTCCACTGGCGACGCATTTCAGGTCACGGGTGAGGAGGTGGAAGAGGTTGAAAGTAACAGAAGCTTCGAGGCAGCCAGGGGATTCCTTTTTCTGGGCCTCATGGAGGCGGTGCAGCCAGTGGTGGAGGTGGCCCTGCGGCCTAGAGCCTGCTGCTGTGGACTGAGCTGGGACACAGGCCTGAAGCTTGGCGTGGATGTGGCACAGAGTGTGAAGGGGCTGGTCCAGGATGTCCCCCGGGGTTAAGTTAGCCACAGTCCCCAGGACCTTCAGGGTCAGGGACAGCTCAGCCTCCAAGGCCACAGGGCGCTCCCACACCTGCAGCTGCCTCAGGTCCCGGGTCCTGGGAAACGGGCGGGAGCTGCAGCTCCAGTTCTGCAGTGAGAGCGACTCTTCTAAGACGTCCTTGGCCCTCTTGAAAGCCTTCATCTCTTGCGGGAACAGCTACTTGAACTGAGCCATGTGGCAGTCCCTTGCACTTGGGAGGGGCGTGGGGACAGGAACTGCTCCTGTCCTGGTCAGCACGATGGTCATCAGCACCAGCACCAGTGTGCAACCCACAGTCAAGTCCAGTTTTATCGTGGTCTCTGGTCTCTGTCAGCAGATGGGGACCCAAATGTTTGCTCACAGGCTGACACCTGGGTCTCTCACTCAGCCTTATTTGGTATCTCTGACCTCAGTCTCTTCTTCTGGGTCTCAGCCTGCTGCTCTGCCTGTGTCTCTGAACTTCCAGCTCTGTGTGTGGTGCGATTCTTGCCTGAGCTCCATGGTGCAGCTTTTAACTTGGACACATGGGCCATCCAGGCTGATGTAGGAAAAGTGAAAACAGGCCTGCCACCAGGGGATGCCCCAGGCTGGGGAAGCCCGTGTGGGGCGGGGCCTTAGCCAGGTGAGCAGCTGGAGTGAAAGAGAAACTGACAAGATTATGTGTAGCACTGATTTTTAAAGGAAATGTCTATGGACTTTGGAAAGAAGTCCCTAAATGGATAACAGTGTCCTTAGAAGCATCCTGAAGGCAAATAAAAGAATGAACTTTATGTGGACTTTTACAGTCTGATTTCAGAGTTGTTCAAATAATATGTCCAGAGTGGAACCAGTTTCCAGTAAGATAAGAGTCCCCTCTACCTCATGCGTGCTCATGCGTGCACACACACACGCTGAATCTTTTCTCTTACCCCTTCCAGCCTCCCTCCCACCCCCTAACCCCCCTGGTGGAGCATTCCTCCTCCAACCCACCAGACTTGGAGGGCTTTCACACTGCCCTCAGATTGCTCTAGGCCTGCCTGTTCGCACACAGGTCCGGAACCTCCTCGTGGTCCTCTCCCTCTCCTTTGTGCTTGTGCAGGCTGCCAAACCCAGAGATCCTAGACCGGGGCCTTGGAGGCAGGGCCTCTGGAAAGACATCTTGCCTCAGGAAATTCATGGCCATGAAAAGACCTAAAGCAGTGCTAGGGTAATTGCCAGGAGGCTGACTGTTTCCCAGCTCAGATAGGAAAGGAAGCTGGGGCCAGAGAGGCCTGCATATAAAGTTTCTGTGGGTGCAGTTTTATAGGGACCAAAATTTGTCACCACATGGTAGAACACGGCTACGCCTTTCCACAGGATTAGCCCCCTTTCTCGACCCCAATCCAGAGAACACGAGGACCAGAAACAACACGAATGTGCGGTGTGTGCGTGCATGTGTACCCTTCAAGTGAAGTGGTCAAAAGAGCTAAGACTTTTAGATTTAAATCCTCACTCTGCTGCTTCCTAAGTTCCTATGGGTGATATACTCAATATTTATAAGCCTCAGTTTCCTCATCTGAAAAATAGGGATAATAATATTCACCTTTTGGGCCCGCTGTGAGACTCTAAGAATAATCACAGGCACTTAGTAGACAATGGCTATTTTAGAGCTACCTTGGAAAAAGATAAGACGTGATAAGCCTGTGAATCATCTTTATAAAATATACTTATCTTTAAATAATCACTCTACAGTAAAGTGTGACACATCTCCTGAACTACCCCAGGAAGTGAGCCTTCCCACATCTGCGCCAGGCGAACAGCTCCCACTGCAAAGCTTCTGTGAGGAACACGCACTTAGCCCACTGCCTGGTGCACAGAGTAGGAACTCCATCAACCAAAAAGGTTTCTATTGAAACTCGAGCTCTTTAAGACCACACTCCTCACACACTCCTCAAAGTCAGGACACAGAGGCACTTCCTGCTCCGCTACATAGCCAGTGTCCCAGGGCGACCCGCTTCCCCTCCTTGACCTCAGGGAACGGTGCCTGCCTGGAGGCAGTCTAGCCTGATGATTCTGGGCTTGGATGCAGGAACTCCACCACTTCCGAGCTGTGGAATGACCTTGGAAAAGTCGCTCAGCCTCTTGGTGCCTTGGTTTCCTCAGGATGTTAATAGCAGCCTCCTCTTCGTAGGGCTGCTGTGATGGCGACATGGCCTTCATAGAGCGCTAAGAGTAGGGCCTGGAGAGGCGATGCTGAGTGGGTCTCTGCTGCTGTTACTGGAAGATGGGTCCCTAAGGCTCTTCCAGCTTTGGAATTCTGTGTTCTTGACCCTCTGGGGCCCCCTTGGGGCAGGAGACGGGGAAGGAAAGAGGGAAAACGAGGGGAGCAGGAGTTTTAAAGAGAATTTTTTTAAAAATTTTTTCATTTTATTCAATTATTTATTTATTCATTCGTTTTAGGGATGAGAGAGAAGAGGGGAGGAGCAGGAAGCATCAACTCCCATATGTGCCTTGGCCCAGGCGAGCCCAGGGTTTTGAACCAGCGACCTCAGCATTTCCAAGTCAACACTTTATCCGCTGCGCCACCACAGGTCAGGCTTAAAGAGAATTTCATAAGACTTCCTTCCTCTCAGCTGTCTTGCTCCAAAATTTTCTAGGTTTCGTGGATGGAAAGAACTGTGCTCTCCCTTCCCAGTGAGAGAGGATGGCTAACAGAGAAACGGGCGAGAGGTGTGACTGGGATACGCTAAACAGGTTGCTAAGGATTTGAAAAGGTCAAGTGGATGTTTGAAGGTTATTACAAAGCTGAAGAAGGCGCCTCCTTGGGCTGTGGAAAGGGTGTCCTGGGACAAGCCCAGAAGGAAAGAAGCTCACACAGCCTTCAGGACATAAACAGACAGCTTTGAGGTATCTGCAAAACCCCCAGAGCTGAAAATAACCGTCCAGATCATCCGGTGTTTCCGGAAAGGGTAAGTGTGGGCTCTGAGTGAGAGTGTGGCTTGTGACAAGGCCCGGTGCCCTCTGTGTGGCTCCTGGAATGCAGTGCTAAATATTATAAACACCGTCTCAGGCCTGTCGGATGTTTCCCAGAGGAGTCGGCGATTGTTGCTTCTGGTGGGCAGCGTGACCTGGAGGAGGCGGCCTGTGGATGGTGCAGGCTGTGTAGCCCCCAGACACCAGTAGAAGGAAGGGGTACCAAGTATACACATGGCCTATGGCAGTGGTGGGATGGGCGGGATTCAGCTGGTTCACCCCGGTTCGGCAGAACTGATACCTAATTTTTTGTTGAGTTAGGCGAACTGATTGTTAAAATGGCACTTGTAATCAGGGTTCTCTCTAAGGTGGGCGCCTGGGCAGCTGCCCAATGTGGAAATCATATTTACATTCCTTACTCTTTTTTAACACTTATCTGCACAACAGTGTACTCTAAGCACACATAGTGATGTTCATTCTGTCTATAGGTAAAAAGAAAATTGCAAGTGAGGATGCCAGTCAAGAAACAATATGGAAGGAAATATCTTAAATAACAGTTTTACTGTTATTTGCCATGTATTATTTCATATTTTTTCATTAATATTTTAAAACTTTTATAACATAATCTAGTTTTGTGTACCTCTTTCATTGTTCTTATTGATGTATTAAATGCATGAAATAATAAGTTACCTTTTGGTATATCTTTTTTTATACTTAAAATGGTCATTAGGGCAGAGAACCGGTTGTTAAATTATTTGAATCCCACCACTGCCTATGGGGGCCCATGGTTATCATCCCAGGGGTGGGCTTTGTCAGCCTGTGGGTAACACTGAGTCTTGTGAGGATGGGCAAGTGGGATGAGCCCTCTCCACGCCCGCAGACCCAGGTTACTACCGAGTGGAGGGAGGTGTTTCATGTGATCCTCTGAGAGCAGCCAGACTGCAACCCTCTCCTCCTCGCTCGAAGACTGTCAGCTTCGAGCATCTTAGGAAGAGGTGGTATGTCAGGTCACTAGAGGTCAAGCTCAGGCATTATGCTTGAGTCCTGAGTCTGTCCTTATGTGACTCACACAGGGATATATGCTCTCTGATAACACCCTTCCTTTAGATCATGTCCATATCCACAGACCTACTTGCATCAATAGCAGTCAGTTTCTAGGATATTTTTCACAGTCCTCCTGATGCCTTTTTTAAGCATGTATTTACTTAAGTTCAGTTTTCTCATCTGTAAAACACAGTTGTTGGAAGGATCAAATGAGTTAATATAGATAAAGAGTTCAATCAATGCTAATTATTATTTTCTCTTGCAAGCCTCCCATGTACCTGGATACTTCTCTAGATCTCAATTTCTTCATCTATAAAATGAAGATAACAACTCGAGTTACTTTAGAGGGCTCTGCAAAGATTAGATAAGCAGAGAGATGTGGAATGTACTTTGTCCAGAGCAAGCTCTCAATAAACGGAAACTGTTATTGTCTCCCTCAGGTTAGTGCTGTGTGCTGGTGGCTCTGGCAGTAGAGGCCTGGCCAGGTGTTCTCAGAATAAGTATAGAATTTTCTCATATGCTGTCTGATTTCATCCTCATCCCCATCATTGACCAGCTCCAGTGGCTGGCATGCTCAGAGAACACCATGTGACGGTACCTGTCGGAGTTGGAGCGTGGTGGTACTGTCCATCACACAAGATCACAGGCCAAGAAAGCCATGGGAGTGACTGGAGCTCAGACAGACCCCCTGCTGGACCCGACTCCCTAGAACACAGGCCCGGCAGTGAGATGCTCTCAGTGACCCAGGCAGTCACAGGCAGCAAAGGCCTCCCATCTCCTTGCTCACTCAGGCGGCTTTAGAGGTTTCCATATTGTCTTGTTAAAATGCAGAATTAATTCCCTTCAGGAGGGGAAGCTTGTGAGGGTGAACATCTGCTAATCATTTAGCTGACGTGTGTGTGTAAGTTTTGGGAGACACTGGGGAAACAATAAGAAAGGGTTTAGATTGTGGGGCCCAGCTCACCTGTGTTTGAGAACCGTGTCCCCTGGTGTCACCACGAGGACACTGGGTCTCTAAGGAAAGAGAACACACTAAGAGGCAGATGAAGAATGAAGAGAGGGAGGTTTTGCTAAGGACCTGCTTCACAATACGCCCACTCTTCCTGCCCACCTCTTACCCAGCCTCACAGAGCCTGGCGGGCTGGGAAGCACAGAGCTAAGCACAGGATTTGAGTCAGTGATTCAAAAGAACTACTTAAGCCTTTTAAAAAATCCAGCCAACAAAGATCTTTAAGGGGAGATGGGGGCTGAAAGTTCATCTAAGCCAATTCCTCCTTAAAACCCTAACCCCTTTGTTGGGTACGCAGGGGGCACAAACTCAAATGTCTGCAGAGCCTGGAGGGCAGCCAGGAGGTCACTGTCCACGGTGTCCACTGGCTGCGGGGGCTGCATGAACTAGAGGCCACATGGCCCACCGAAAGGAGCAGCCAATTCTACCATGAGGAGATCCGTCCCAGGGTTGCCAAATCTTCCTGGTTTGCAGAAAAAGCCACAGGCCTGAATAGTTTATAGGAAATCTCTTGATTTTCAAATGTTGGCCACTAATTCAATGTTTAAAAAAAAACATTAAAATAACTGTGTGGTCAAACAACATATCCGTGACAGGACACAACCTGCAGGCCATCATTTTGTGAGGTCTGAGTTTCTTCACTCATGGGACACCTGTTCCTTCAACCCCAGGCAACACTTCTTTCTCCCTCTTTTCCCCTTGAAGATCCTTCCTGCAAGTGGAGCCCACACCATGTTTACAGCCTGAGCCAAGAGACTGGTCTGGGAGGAAGAGTGTGAGACTAGGTGTTGGAGGGGACGTGCTAGAAGAAGACCCTCCAGCCTGCTCAGGCCTCTGAAATCCCCGTAAGTGAAGGGAGTTAAGGGGCCTTGGGCATGTCTGCCACTTCGCCTCTCTGGACTCCAGTTCCCACGCTGGATAAATGAGGGGTTCATTCTACAATGTCTAAAGACCCTCCCAGCTTTGAGTATGTGATTACCAAGGGGTAATGGGGGAATCACAGAGGACCAGGTAATACTGTTAGTATCTTATGAATATCCAGCATAGCCACCATTTAAAGAAGCAAATGCAAGATGGCAGTGGAGTAGGTGAAAGTTATATTCACCTCCGCCCAGGACTAAATCGGAAATACAACTAAATTATAGAACCATCCACCTGAATAACCAACTGAATGCCATTTAATGAGTGTTCCTCTACACCAGGTGCTGTGCTGAACACTTCACATGCATTATCACATTTAATTCTCCCAACTGCTCTTTGAAATATCAATAGATATTTTCATGTGTGTGAAGATGGTCACAACAATTCTGTCTACCTTGTAGGCATGTTCCTTTGCAATGTGACTTTATCACACTTCTCATCAAAAGGTGAAACCTATTTCTCTACCTTCTGAACCTGGCTGGTCTTGGGACTTTCTTTGACCAATAGAACATACTGGAAGTGACAGTCTGGGACTGCCTAGAATAAGCCTAAAAGGGCCTTGCAATTTCCACCTGTTGCCGTGAGATGCCATGCAAGAAAGCCTATTGAGCCAGTAGGAAGACGAGAGGCCAATTGGAGAAAAGCTGAAGTGGCTCAGCAGAGGACCAGCCCCAGTTGCCTGATACAAGAGTGAGGCCATGTTGGATCATTGAATCCCAGTCAGCCTCCAGATGACAGAAGCTACAGGAGGACCCCAGACGAGAGAGGCAGAACTGCCTCGTTGAACCCCGGCTGAATTATAGAATCATGAACAAATAAATGGTTATTGTTTTGGGCCACTATTTTTTAAAAACAATTTTATTGAGCTCTAATTCACATATCATGTGATCCACCCTAATAAAAGTATACAATTCAATAGTTTTTAGCATATTCACAAAGCTGTGCATCTGTAACTTCACTCCTTTTCGTTGCCAAATAATACCCCATTGTTTGAATATACCATATTTTATTTGTCCATTTTATTAGTTGATGAACATTTGAGTGTTTCCATTTGGGGCTATTAGTATTGCTGCTATGAACGTTTATATATAAGTTTTTGTGTGGATATATCTTTTCAGTTCTCTTGGGTCTATACCTAGGAGTGGACTTGCTGGTCATATGGTAACTCTTACGCTTAATTAACATTTTCAGGAGCTGCCAAACTGTTTTTTCAAAGCAGCTGGACCATTTTACATTCCCACCAGCATTACACGAGGGTTCCAACTTCTTCACATCCTTGTCAGCACTTGTTATTTTCTATTCTTTTTATTTCAACCATTATACTGGGGATGAAATGGTATCATGTTGTGGTTTGATTTGCATTTCCCTACTGACTAATGATTTGAACATCTTATGTGCTCTTTGGCCATTTCTATGTAGTCTTTGGAGAAATGTCTATGTAAATCCTTTGCTTATCTATAAAGTGGGTGTCTTTCTATTGTTGGGTTGCCAGGGTTCTTTCTATATTCTGGATGCCAGTCCCTTATTAGATATATAGTTTGCAAATATTTTCTCTTATTCCTGGATTGTCTTTTAACTTTCTTAGAGCACAAAATTTTTAAATGTTTATGAAGTCCAATTTATCTATTTTTTAAACCACTACCTTTTGAGGTGGTATGTTATACAGCACTAGATAATGGATACACATTCCCATTTTAAAGATGAGGAAATTAGAGCCCAAAGAGCTTAAGTGACTTAAAGTTACACAACAAATAGCTGGTGGTCAGTCTGACACCAAACTTAGTACTCTTAACCAGTATATGTATATACTGGTTAATATATATATTGCCATCTTGGACTAAAGTGCTAGCAAAATGTTCTGGATTTAGGCTTGGGTTCCAGTGTCCAGATCAAAGTGACAATGGTGGAGGGTTATTTGGAGAACACATAATTCATTGGTTCCTTCATATCTTCTGGACTGTCTATACTGATTAATTAACATCCTCAAAAAGCAACTTATTTAGATCCCACTGTCTTGGCTATTTTAGGTATTTGCTTATGTGTAGTCATGCTTAACATCATGCTCTCAGCCTTCTTCAGAGGACGTACATGAATTAATTTTATAAAATCTGCTTTGCACTACAGAGCAAACCTGTTGAGGGTGTTGTCTTCTCTTTCACTTACTATCCCCTCTATGAAGCTTTGGTGGAAACCTATCAGACATAAGTGCCAGGAAAACCTCTTCCTCCTCTGAGGACCTGGCATGTTTCCTTCTTATAGAAATTATTGTTTCCCTTTTCAATTTGGCTGCCAGGAGGCTCAGAGTAAAAATATAGGATATTTAGTCATTCAGAGGGTCTTCTACATTGTCTATCTTTATTCTAATTTTCTCTTTGATTTTACCTTCCATTTTTCCATCCAGCTATTTAATAGATGTTTACTGACAACCTACTGTATATAGACTGAAAGATGAATTAAATAGATAAGCTCCTTGAAGCAGAATCCAAGGTGCCCCGCCCATACCCCCTAGGGATGTATCCTTCTAACACAGGACAGCCTGACTGCCCGAGGGTTTACTCTGACTGCTGGAGGGGCTCTCCCCAATCACCTGCAGGGGAGGATCAACCCCTGCCCACCCTCAGCCATTAACTAAAACAGAGTTGGCGTATTAATATCCAGAAACTTTGACCTTATGGGTGGGGGGGTGAGATATACATTATCTCCCAGATCCCCCCCCCCTGGGGGGCTGAGCTCTAGCTGCCCACAGTAGAACCTGCCTTGGAAACACACCTTCCACCGGCTGCCCCGCGGTCCCGGCCCCTCCCAGTGCTCCCTGGCATCACCTGAACAACGAATGCTTATCTCAGGGTCAGCTTTGGGCTAAGCCAAGCAAAGGTATTCTCTGGTATCATGAAGCGTAGCTCATTAAACAGATAAACAAGTAATTGTTCAACAGCTGTAGCGAGTGCTCCGAGGAGACACTAGGGAGTGGGGCCTGAGATGGAAGCTGAGAACTGAGGGTGGATGGGACACAGAAGAAAGAAGACGTGGACAGGCAGCGGTGCTCCTGGCAGATGTCACAGCCTCCGCTAAGGCCTGGAGTTGGGAAGGGGCTCAGCTTGTACCAGGAACCAAAGGAAAGGCATTCTAAAGTTTATTTCCCCTTATCTTGACTAAACATTATATTAAAAGCAATTTTCTATTTTATGATATATCTTCAAATCCTCTGGGGGAATAAGGTAGGTCAACAAACAAGAGAGTAGCAGGTAAGTGGTCCACACAAGAGGCCGTGGGCAGGTCACCACCGCTCCAGGCCTCAGGCTCTCTCTGCCAGGTGGGGGTGCATGGTCCTCCTGCTCCCCCTGGGCCATGGCTTTGCTGAGGGAATAAATGGAGCAGTGCACAGACATGGCTTTTGGACATTGTGAAGCAGTGCACACACGTGACCAGGTACCCAGGGAAAGGACCCGTGGAGAAACACGTGTTTTCACTGTTAAATAATGGGGTTAGCCACATCCTTTGACCTTCAACCAGATATCTGGTGCATGTTGTACTATCTCAGTTTGTACACGCACACCCACGTGTCCAAAAGCCCAGTCCGACCTCATTTGTCCATCTTCTGAGTGGCAGCAGGAGGGAGGAAGGATAGGGCTTTGGAACTGAATCAACCTGGCTTTGAATCCTGGCTCTGCTATTCACACCCCCTAATTAGCCAACGCAAGGATACTGGTACCCTTCTGTAGCCCAGGGGCGCTGCCTGGATGCAAAGGGGTCATCCTGGCCCAAGAGAGCCGCTCAAGAAACGTTAGCTTTTTATTGTCCCTCTGCAAGATCACAGGACTTGGAGTGTGTTTACACACAGATGCACGCCCTCTTCCGGCAGCTCCAGCATCCCGTGAGCTGGGGAAGTGCACGTGGACAATGAATGATTCGAGGGGAGTGAGTCACAGCACTGCACCAGATGGCCTGGCTGTGGCACAAACCCCCCCCCCCCCCATTCCCAATGCCGGGCGGAGTAAAAGGCTTTCTGCTGGGTTTTCTAAACCTATTTTGGGATCACTGACCCCACAGCTGCTACCAAATCAGCAGAGTCCCTCGCTCCATATCTCAGTTCTGAGCCCCCCACACCCCCAAGTAATGGCCTGGGTGCTCGTCTGCATCCTCCAGGGCCCCCAAGCCCCTTGCTCACCTTCTCACCTTCAATAACTGCTGAGTAACTACTTGTTCAGTGACTGAAAGAAGACACTGTTCTTGCTCTCAATTAGCGTATAGGCTGCTTGTCATACAAACAGGAAATTAATACCATACCGCCCATCTCCTACATTCTGAGAAACGTTCAGCCCATCTTGTCTGTAACTGGTGTGGCTCATCTTGGGAACAGCAATTTCCAAGCCGGGCCTGGGGGCTGAAGGGCTGGGACACAGCCTGGGAATGATCATTTAGATCAGCGGTTCTCAACCTGTGGGTCGCGACCCCGGCAGGGTCGCCTAAAGCCATCGGAAAATACATAATGCATATCAGGTATTTACATTCCGAATCATAACTGTAGCAAAATTACAGTTATGAAGTAGCCACCAAAATTATTTTTTGGTTTGGGGTCACCGCAACATGAGGAACTGTATTGCGGGGTCACGGCATTAGAAAGGTTGAGAATCACTGATTTGGATGGATGGACAGGAGCTCATGGAGGGGAGAGAAGTGTGGGAAGGGCCAGGGTGTGCACTCAAGGCTGATGCTGCCAGCCTGTCGTTCCTCACCCTGGAGACAAGTCATGTAAAGGGCACGCAGTCCCCTTCTTCGTGGGGGAACGCTGAAGTCTCACACCCTCCTTCCGAAGGGACTCCGGGCATCCTTTATCTTGCTCTGATCCTGGACCCCGTGGAAATAGGAACTAGGAATGAGCAGTTTCTAAAGACTTTCCAGATCATTCCGATGTGCTCCCAGGCTAGTGATTATTTAGCAGCCCCCAGGGGCAGAAGATAACTGTGTGATCAGAGAAAGGACAATGACGTGATGCCCACAATTACCGGCTCCAACTTTCCTCCATCTTTCCAACTCACTCCTACGTCCCATACTCAAGAATCTGATGAGAGCAACCTCTGCCTGGACTTGACACTGGGTGAAGAAATCATCCACATTTTGTCTCATTTGAGCTAGAACCTCATGCAAGGGTGTTACGTCCCTTTTACAGTTGAGAAAACTGAGGCTCAGAGAGAGTGACGACTGTACAAGGTCACCCAGTAAGAGGTGGCGCCAGGGTTCAACCCCAGGTCCACTGTCCCCAGTGACTCTGACTCAGTCACAATTGTGAGTATGGACACCAGGGTAACGTGGGCCCAACCACATGGGCAAGTGACAAGTTGATGTAAGCAGGCAGTGCACAGCCAGCTACAGCTGAGCTGACATCTATGTTTAAGTACAAAACCCCTGGTAACGCGAGGGAACTATTTTCCTCTATGTTTCTCTGCTTCCCAATTCCACTACTATGGAACTTTCAAGAACTTTGCCACCTCTCCACTTTACTTTCACTCACTTCGTATGCCGGTGGTTCCCAAAACTGTACTGCATCAGCTTCTTCTTTTTTTTTTTTAATTTTTGATTGATTTTTAGAGAAAGAGAGGAAGGGGAAAGATAGAGAGAAAGAGAGAAACATATTCATGCTGTCACTGGTTGATCTTGTATGTGCCCTGATCAGGGATCAAACCTATGACCTCGGCATGTCGGGACAACACTTGAACCAACTGAGCTACCCCACCAGGGCCCTGCATCAGCTTTTAAAGATTCAGATCATTGGGCTTCACCTTGGAACTATGGAGAGTCTCTAGTGATTGGGTCTGAAAATCTACATTTTAAACAAACAGTATGTGGGCATCAAATTCACATGTAGTTTTGGGTACCAGTGATGAAGCTGCTCAAAAGTGTGGTCTGTGGACCAGCAACAGTGCTGGCACCAACTGGGAGCTACATGGAAACGTAGGATCTTGGGCCACACCCCTGGCCTGTTAAATTAGACTCTGGGTTTTAACAAGATGCCCAGGTGATTTGCATGCACATTACAGTTTGAGAAGGATGGCTCTGTCCAACCGTTTTGGCATAAAGAGTGTCCTAGATCAGCAGCAACAACGTCACCCAGGAACTCACAGAAATCAAATTCTTAGGCCCCACCCTAGACCTACAGAGTCAGAAACTGTAGGGATAGAGGCCAGGAATCTGCATTTCAACAAAGCCTCTAGGTGTTCTGACACACCTCAAGTTTGAGAGCCGCTGCCCCGAGGGAAGATTACCAAGTACTTTCTCAGCCGGGAGCCTCTTTGATCCTGGACATCAATTGCCCTATGCTGGATGCCAGGATGATCAAAGAGAGCTGAGCCTGGAAGAGTATGAAAGCTGTCAACGCCAGGAGGCTGAATGGGCAAGGCCTGTTCCGCCTGCCCCTCCTTTTGATGGCAGCATTGAAGGGCCAAGTCCACCTCAGTCCTCAGCGCACGACTCCATCATGGGCCCCTCTCTTTATTTCATCTATGTATCCATTCCCCTTTATGCCTGCTCCTACCCCCATGTCTCCCCTCCCCCATAGCACAACCATCCCTCTTTGTTTCATTGCACCCTGTGATGAAACGCCCAGGTGGCTCCCAACTCCTCGGCAGCACCACGGATGCTGTGATAACATCCTCTTCTGTGTGTCCCTGTGGACCGGTCCGTGTGCCTGCTCCCCTTTTTACAGATGGGAAAACTTGAAACGCTTCCAGCCCACGTGACTTGCTCAGAAAGTTCAGCTTGGAGGTGGAGCGCACGACTCTGGTGTCACCTGGTTAAACAGCCTGGCCCCAGTCCCTCCACCTTTCTGTGCCTCGGATCCCTCACCCATAAAACAAAGATACTACCTAATTTACAGGTTTGTCACGAAGATAAAACAAATGAACACCATTTAGCGGAATCCCGAGCACACAGTGCGCATTTTCTAAATGTTCAGTATAGTCTCACCTTTCTTTCCAGAAACTGCCTTTTGATGTTTTACGCTGACTTTTTTTCCCCTGTTTTGGTCTTGCATTATCGGTAACTCTCCTTGTGGCCTCTATTTCAAACTGACCTCCAGCAATGACCCTACAGTTACTCAGAAAAGGTCTGTGGCCTGGACAGGCGAGCTGAGCAAAGGCTAGGGCTGGTCTGGGGGCTTTGGTGCGGGAACTGGGGCCAGCGGGGCTTGTCTGGGTTATGAGTCAAGGATGGGCTTGCAAGGAGCTGTGGGGTGCATGAGGGTGTGTGGCTCAGACAGCAGGAGGCAGAGCTGCGGTGTCTCGTGCTCAGGTTCTGGTGGGAAAGCAGTAGTGCAGGACCTGCGCACAGTAGGTGCCTGAGATGTGGCTGTGCCTTCATGGGTTCTGTTTTGTCCTGGTTTGAAGCGGTGGAAAGAGGAGAGTCCTGCCACCCTGGAGGGAGGTGTGTGTGTGTATGTGTGTGTGTGTGTGTGTGTGTGGCGGGGAGGGTGGTACTGTCTCACTTTACAGAGAATCCTAGAGGGGTGCTGGGCAGGGGAGGCCCGGGTGCCTGAGGCGCTGATGGGAGAGGCGAGTCAGGGCCAAGGCTTGGGCAGCACAGGCTGCATGGCTGAGCTGCAGCCAGGAGAGGGCGCCTCACACCTCCAGGTAGGGCTGGGGGTGGTCCAGTCAGAACGGTGGAAAGCTGGGGTGGAGAACAACTGTCCTCCTGGTTTGCCTGAGACCTGTAGGGGTTTTCAGGGCTAAAATCAGGAAAGTCAAGCAAACTGAGATGAACTGTTATCCTGGTTTGAGAAGGCGACTACTAAAGCAGTGCACACACACACATATGCACACATACACACATGCATATGTGCGCATCACACACAACACAAAAGGAACCCGTGCTCGCACCACACACATGCACAATACACACCCACGCACTTCACACCACCAGCATGACACACGGCACACTTAAACACATACACATGCCACAAAATTCGCCCACACTTGTGCCATACACACTACATATCCATGCACTTCACATCACATCCATAACACACGCACACTTGTGCATGTACACATGCACCACTCACAAAATACATGTATAATACACACATGCAGCAGGTGCAACTCATACTCACACAATACACACACAAGCACATCAGACACTTGCTACACACGCACAACACGATATACCTGCACACACATGTACTATAAAAACATATGCAAAACAAACATCATATCACAACACACACATGCATTACATATACATGTTCACATCACACCAACTGCACAACACGCATGACATATGTACCATACACATCGCAATCCATATCAACACACATGAACACAAACACATACACACATGACAACATACAACACAACTCATACCTGTGCACATCACACTTACATACACAGCATACACAGTCACAACATAATGCACTACCACGTGTGCTATACGTAACCCATATGCACAACATCCATTCAATACACACACATACACAATGCACCCACAGGTACGCATATGCACAACACTCTTACACAACACCCATAGTCACAGACATACACACCTTTGCTAACTAGAGACTTCTTGTTTGAGACAATGTTTCTTTTTGGCAAAATGAAGATACTCATTCTTGCTCTAGGCCAGTGAAAAAATAGAGGGAAAGAATTTAGAAACTTAAATTCATTCATTCAGTAATCATTTCTATACTGTGTGCTGGGACCCACGGGCTCACTGCACGGCGGGGGAAGCAGGCATTGAACAGACCCACACATCAATAACCGTCCAACTTCAGTTATAATGAGTGTTATGAGTTAAAACTCCCGAACGCACAAAGCTGCAGAGGGGTGGGCCTGGCTGTGTCTAGGAGTTTCCTGAAAAAGAGCTTTTATGGCCAAGACCTGAAGTCAGAACAGCAGGGTTGAGACAAAGAGGAGGTGAGTGAGGCACCCAGGCACATAGCGTACAAAGGCATCATTCCCAAGTGCTGTCCTGCATTTGCACAACCCTGAGAGTGGTCGAGTAGCCAGGCTGAGAGGGACCCCATGAGGGATCTGAGGAGTACATGGTCCTGCTCCCACGTGCTGCTCTATGTGGATCCTCTCATCCAGGGGGCTGGAAGGTGCACTTGCTTCCTAAGAAACTCTCTGGGCTTAGGGAAGAGCTGTGGCTTATAGGGAAGGGATCTAGATCACCCAAACTAACCAGTTGCACCACCCCGGATGCTGGTAACCAGGCCCCCTTCTCTGCTGCCAGCCAGGCTGATGGTGGCAAGTGGGTGGACATGTACAGGATGAGCCCACCATCTCCCTGGACACAGCCTGCATGCCCTCACACTTCCCAGCTTGCTCCTGGAGGTGGGGTCACCCTGCCAGGTGAGACTGCATCAGTGCAGTCTTCCAGCTCCTGGGCACTGGAAGCATAGTGGACTGAGGGCAGCAGAGTGGGGGTTCAGGCCGCCTGGAGCAGGTGCTTTGCACCTGCTACTGTGTGACTGTTGAAAAGTCACCTGACTTCTCTGTGCCTTATTTCCATACCTATAAAATAAGCATAACGGTAACACTAGCACCGATTCACCTGAGTTGTAAGGACCTTGTAAGTTATATAAGTTAATACATGAAAAGTTCTTAGATTAAAGTCAGGCACATGGCAATAGCCAATTAAATGTTAGTTGCAATTGTTATTTTGATCCAAAATAAAAGCAAACACTAGCAATCATAATATCAAAGGTACTGGAGTCACAGTACCAGAACTGGAAAGTGCCTTGGAGAACTCTGTCCCAAGTCCCCTCTGCATCCATAGATAAAGCTGTTTGACCTGATAATCCAGAGATAAAAGAACTAGAACCAGGACGAGAAAAGAGGAGGATCGAGTAAGAGCCGCTCCTTTCTGTTCTCTAGGACGGTGGTTGTCACCGGGAGAGCTGGTTAGGTACAGATCACGGATCTCACCCAGGGTTCTGACTCAGTGGGTCTGGGCGGGGTCCGAGACTCAGCATTTCTAACAGGTCCCCAGGTGACGCTGCTGCTGGTTGGTCCAGCGGCCGCACCTTGAGAAGCGTTGCGGTCAGGACACGGGAGGCAGAGCGCAGAAAGTTCACACCCCACCTTTGCGGAGAGCACCCCCGTGCGCGGCGGGGGGAGGGGAAGCAGGAGCCTTACTTACAGCGGATGCCGTACCTCGGGCAGCGCCCTCTGCAGGGGGATGCGGGCGCTGAGCGCCTCCTCCAGGCTGAGCGTGCTCAGCTCCTCTTCTTCAGATACCTCCTCGTCCTCCTCCTCCGCCCCCCAGTCCTTGTCGGGAGCCTCCTGGTCCAGCCTCCGGTTCGGCTGCTTGATGAACCGGTAGCTGCCACCTCTGCTGCCCTGGCTCTGGTTCCTTCTGACCCTGGGTGAGGCCACGGCCACTAGTAGCTGATCCTCCCGCAGGGAGCTAAAAGGTGGCAGACCCTCCAAGGGACCGTAGTCTTGGTCCTCGTCCTCAGACTCCAGCACCCATTCCTGGGATTCCCCGAAGTCCAGGCGGTACCCGGCGTCGGGGCTGTGCGGGGCTGCCTGGGCTGTGACAGCCTGGGGCAGGGTGTGCGGGGGAGGGAGCAGCACGGTCACCGTCAGCAGCACGCACCCCAGCATCAGGAAGAGCAGCAGGAATTGCAGTCTGCACCGTCCATGCCTGCATCGCTTCCTTAGGAGCATGTTGCTGGGACTTGCCAAGTGCAACAGGTCATGTTCAAGTTCGCTGCCTCCTCCTGCTCCAGGTTCCTTCAAGCTTGCAGCAGAACCTGGGCTCCTGGTTCCACCTGGAAGGTTTTGGGTTTTTTTGACAGTCACTTAACCTGCTCCTTTTATCCCATCTGACATTTGCCAACAGCTGTGTAAGGCCAACTGCCACTTACAATCAGAAAGCCACAAGGCCCAAGTCCCAACCCAGATCCTCCCTGAGTGGATTTCTTTAATTGCCTTCGGAAAGCCTGTTCACAGGGACTTCAAATTAAATTGTTTGCCCCCCCCCTTTTACCCCCTTTTTCTCCTTGGGAAAAAAAGAACCAATTACTTCATTCTGCTCAGGTGCTTAGTTCCATGTGTTTCGTCCCCCCCCCCCCTTTGCATGAGTGGTCAGCTTGCTACGCGCTCTCTGGGGGCAGCTGGTGGGTCCTCCGTTCAGCAGAGCTGACAGCCATCATCCTTTGGACGCTTCCAGGCAGATCAGATCAACAGATGAGAAGCCGGCAGGCAGTGCCTGATTTCCTTTCACACATAGCTCCGCGCTCAGCTGAGAGCCCTCTGCCAGACACAGCCCGAGCCAGGCGTGCGCCTCGCTCCTGGTCCTAATGCCCTCACTGTTCCCAGGC
The DNA here is from genome assembly GCF_036850765.1 of Saccopteryx bilineata. Taxonomy (NCBI): domain Eukaryota; kingdom Metazoa; phylum Chordata; class Mammalia; order Chiroptera; family Emballonuridae; genus Saccopteryx; species Saccopteryx bilineata. Next base: position 33,020,901 of record NC_089499.1, read on the forward strand.
TTTGCATAACCCCCACAGAACACAGCTCCAGAGGAAAATAAAAGTCGTCACTGCTAAGACCAAACCCAAACAGAAACGTGCCAGGGATTTAGATTTGACTCTTAGTCCTGGCAAGACTTCTTGCCCCACCCAAAGGGGCAGGAGAGAGTATTCTCTCCTGATTTCAGAAGGCTGCACATGTGACATAGCTGTCAGAAGCCAGCTGTCTCTTTGTACCCTCAGCCGCCCAACGGTGATCTGTATGGCTAGGCCAACTCTTCCTCTGTTCTCGAATACCACTATCCTTCTCCTTCTGGGAATGAGGGAGGCTGGGGGTTGGGGGAGGCTCATGTAAGCCTCTTCTGCCCACAAGAGCATCTGAATGCCTGATACGTGCTGGCAACGGAGGGGGGAGGGCTATTGGAAGAGGAGCCATGTGCTCTTTCAGCTGTAAAACTTCATTCAACCAACAAATAATAGGAAGCACCGACCATGTGCCCAAACTATTCTAGAGACTGGGAGTACAGCAATGAATGGAACAACCCAAAATTTGTACCTTGTGGAGTTTACATTTTAATCGGAGAGACAGACAATTTATTAAAATATACAGTGGGGCCTGACCTGTGGTGGCGCAGTGGATAAAGCGTCGACCTGGAAATGCTGAGGTCGCTGGTTCGAAACCCTGGGCTTGCCTGGTCAAGGCACATATGGGAGTTGATGCTTCCAGCTCCTCCCCCCTTCTGTCTCTCTGTCTCTCCTCTCTCTCTCTCTGTCTCTCCCTCTCCTCTCTAAAATAAATTATATATATATATATATACACACACACACACACACACACACACATACACACACACACAGTGGGGTCAGATGGAAATAAAAGTTAAGGAAAAATATATGCATAGTATCTCTACTGTACTGAGGACCCACCAGCTACCCCCCCCCCTTTGACAGTGCATAACAACCTGACCACTCATGCAAAAAGGGGGGAACGAAACACCTGCGCAGAATGGAGTAATTCCCAAAAAGATTTTAGTAGCCATGGACGACCCAGTGCTCTAGGTCCGAGGTCACAGTTACTGTACAGGTAGACAGCATGCCACTTCAAGTGCCTGCATCTCCCTGCCTGCCTGGAGACTTCTCCAGCATGGGGGTGGGGGACTCACCTTTCATGCTGTCCAGACCAGAAGTGCTAGGGGTTTAACTTCACTCATTAAGCAACTCCCATTATTAAGGAAAGAAAATTAGTGAATAAATACTTTAGGTGACAATACTGAATTGGTTTGGTGAGATTATTCTGAGATGTGGTCTACATAATTCTATAAAGAACTCCGAGCAGGATTGGGACCCCCTTTGTCCACAGCGGCATCTTCTCATCAGCACAACCTTTATTCACTTTTTCCCTTCTTCTTCTTTCTCTGCCCACCCTCTCTTCTCTAACAAACTGCCTAAACCCCAGTTGTTATCTCAGGGTTCATCCTCAGGGAATCCAAATTCAGGCAGAGATGTCAAACAGCATAAACACTTTTTCCCTTCCTTTTGTTTCTGGTTGTAGAGTTAGAATTGCTGAAAGAAATAACTTCTTGGAGTATTTAACAAGGTTATTTCTGTTCTTTTTAGGCAAGTCTAATGATGACAAGTTTTCTGATCCGTGTTGGGCACAATAAAGTGTGTACCTAATTGGTACTTTTTTAAGTCTGAGGTCCTAACAAGAGTGAAGTATTCTTCAATGTATTCTATATTATTCCTAGAATAATATGTTGAAAGATAAAGGCTATGCCTGACATTGTAAAGTCAACCTGTCTTAAAAACACAGTTAATGCCAGTAACCCTAATAGTATTTTGCATATTCTGCAATTGATTCTCATCACCCAACTCCATAAGAAAAAAAAAGAGTTTCTAACAAAATGGTAGGGGAAAATCTTATTACTTTGTTTTCAAGTCATGATGAGATGTATTTTATTTTATTTTGTTTCATTTTTGTTTGTTGTTCTTATTTTAGTGAGAAGAGAGGAGGCAGAGAGACAGACTCCCACATGCATCCTGACTGGGATCCACCCAACAAACCCACTAGGGGGCGATGCTCTGCCCATCTGGGGCTATTGCTCCATTGCTCAGCAAAGGAACCTTTTTTTTAGTGCCTGAGGCAGAGGCCACAGAGCCATCCTCAGCCCCAGGGACCAACTTGCTCAAACCATTTGAGCCATGGCTGCTGGAGGGGAAAAGAGAGAGAGAGAGAGAAAGAGAAATAGAGAGAAGGGGATGGGGTGGAGAAGCAGATGGGTGCTTCTCCTGTGTGCCCTGACTGGGAATTGAACCCAGGACATCCATATGCCGGGCCAACACTCCACCACTGAGCCCAGTGAGCCAACCAACCAGGGTTGATAAGATGTATTTTAAAAGGCAACATCTTTTCTTCTAAAAAAAAAAAATTTTTTTTTTCAGAAAATTACACCTTTTGCTCAGTAGACTGCCCAGTAATGCCAGGTGAGTGTCAACCTGGGAGGAAGGTCACAGACACTAAGCCTGTCCCTTGTGGATGCTCCTAGAGAGGTGATGGGAAGGCAAGAGCACCCTGGCGCTGCCTGTCAGGAGAGGCATAGACTTGGGCAGTGACTGTGACCCAATCAGCATCTTTCTGAGCCCAGAAGCAAGGCCAGATCGCTCCTGCAAGCTCCCAGGGTAAGAGGTGCCAGAAAAACAAGTGCAGGGACACCCAGCCAGGTGGTGTGCGTTTCAGCTCCACGTCGAGGCCACTCCAGCAGAGTCTTTCCATGTTTCTTCCATCTTTGCAGCCACCAGTGACTTCCTTGTCCTTCTGAACTAGGACCAGCATTCTTGTTGTCACCACTCTAAGACTGACCATGTGAGCCCTCTCTGGATGATGTGAGTCACTGTCCATGCCATCACTTCAGACTCGACAGGCTCTGCTCAGAGGACTGTGATTCCTGTACAGGACAGGGAGGTTCTGCTGTCACTCTTCAGGTTCTCTTCCAAATTTTTTGTTTATGTTCCAATTTAGTCTACTGAACATGAAAGGGAAGCAATTGACTCCTTTGTAATCAGCTTTCTGCCATGCCATTCTGTCTTTAAGGTAATGAGGACAGGTGCCGGGTGTCAGAATGGGGAAACAGCTGGGGTGTAGAAGTTACAGAGAGAAAAACACACCGGTCAGTACCTCAAAAATCTTATACTGTCATATGAATTCCAGGTATCTTTGAAGGTCTGAAGGGTCTAAGACAACACTGTACCTCTGCCCTTCATAATTTCTCTAATTCTGAGAATAAAGGTCCACTTCTGGTCCTAGCGTATGTAGAAAGCAGTGTGAATGCACATCATCCTTTATGTTCAAATTAGAAAACGTGTAGCTAGTGTGTATGTGTACATGTGTACACACATGTGCATTTGTAATATACATTTGAAACATTTGTAACATACTATTTTTTAATATAAAATATTTAAGGGAGAGGCAGGGAAGCAGAGACAGACTCCCACTGTGTTCCAACCAGGACACACCCAGCAATGCTTGTCTGGGGTTGATGCTCTGCCTATCTGGGGCCACTGTTCCATTGCTTGACAACTGAGCTATTTTAATGCCTGAAGTGAGGCCATGGAGCCATCCTCAGCCTCCAGGGCCAACTTGCTCAAACCATTTGAGCCATGGCTGTGGGAAAAGAAGAGAGAGAGAGAGAGAGAGAAGGGGGAAAGGGAGAGATGGAGAAACAGATGGTTGCTTCTCCTGTGTGCTCTGACCAGGAATTGAACCCGGGACTTCCACATGCTGGGCTGATGCTCTACTGCTGAGCCAACTGGCCTGGGCTGTAATATACGTTTATAACAGAAAATCTTGAACATTTTCTCATGCAAGTATTTATAAAGATGCTTCATTTTATTTAATGGCCACACAGTATTTTATTAGTTGGATAAGTTTAATAACACTGGGGAACTATTTTTTTTTCATCTTCTGTTGCATGAGGTTTTAGAACTTTTTCTATATAGTTCTGCATCACCGATTCCAAATCTGAAATCTGTTTTTTGGTGCATGCTCTAGTTTTTATGCAATTTTAATTTATTTTTGTTACACTTTATGGCATGCATTGGTTTTTAAATTGGAGTTAAAGGGCAACGACTCTTGGATTGAACATAACCACAAGGCAATTAATGTTTTACAAACATCACTTTTACATAATTATAGTTGTTTTTATTTATTTATTTATTTATTAGGAGAGAGAGGAGAAGCAAGAAGCATCAACTCATAATAGTTGCTTCTCATTTGTGCCTTGACCGGGCAAGCCCAGGGTTTCAAACCAGCGACCTCAGCATTCCAGGTCCATGCTTTATCCACTGTGCCACCACAGGCCAGGCCTGTAGTTGTTTTTCAATGTAAAAAAATTATTATCTGATAAAAACACCCTCTTATTTTGTTTTAAGATTGAAGCATGGCTTCTTCAAGTAGATGTAAATATAACAATAGTTCTTACATTTCTGTTATATATGTGGCTGTTACACACTCCACTGTCAAAGGCGCAATATTTCATCATTTGTGACATATGCATATATTGCCTATTTTCAAGTTCCCCTTGGCGATCAAGACAAGAATTGGGCTCCTCATATTGTGTGTCATAATTGTGAGGAAATGCTTCGTGACTGGACAAAAGGAAAATGCAAAGGAATGCCTTTTGGTATTCCCATGGTTTGGCGTGAACCTAAGGACCACAGCAGTGATTGTTATTTCTGTCTGATCCATACAAAGGGCATCGGCAAGAAAAAACGGCGTATGATCACATATCCTAATATTCCTTTAGCAGTTCGACCTATCTCACACTCTGAGACACTCCCGGTTCCAGTTTTCAATGGTTTTATTTCTTCTAAGGACAAAGAAAGTGAACATGGTGATCAAGTGTATTTTGATAAGATGCATGAGAAAATGGTTGTAGAATCTGAAGGGTCTTCTGATGCCAAGCAGTCATTAACCCCTCAGCAGTTTAGCCAACCTGAATTGAATAACTTAGTAAAAGATTTGGGCCTATCAAAGAAAGAAGCTGAGTTATTAGCCTCCAGGCTTCAAGAAAAGAATTTACTTCACCAGTCAGCTAAAGCAGTGGTCCCCAACCCTCAGGCCACGGACCGGTACCGTGGGCCATTTGGTACTGATCCACAGAGAAAGAATAAATAACTTAAATTATTTCTGTTTTATTTATATTTAAGTCTGAATGATGTTTTATTTTTTTTTAAATGACCAGATACCCTCTGTTACATCTGTCTAAGACTCACTCTAGATGCTTGTCTCGTAAGTTCGACAATTATATTTAAAAATACTACAGTTTTTACGCCGGTCGCATAATTTTATTTGTGCCATTTATCCGTCCCACCCTAAAGGCTGGTCTGTGAAAATATTTTCTGACATTAAACTGGCCAGTGGCCAAAAAAAGGTTGGGGATCACTGAGCTAAAGTATCCCATTTCAGGAAGCATGAACAAATTTTTGTGGACTTTTTTCCCGAAGACAAACACTTTGTTTACTGTCATGATATCAGTAGTCTTCTCAGCCAGCTAGGTTTTACCACTTATAGTCCAACAGAATGGTGGCTATTTCTTGACAGCTCTAAACAGAGTCTGAAATGGGTTCTCCTACACAACGGTAATGTTTATGCAATAGTTCCAGTTGGTTATTCAACTCATCTGTGAGAAGATTATAATGACATAAAAATTGTCCTTGACTCTCTGAAGTATGAGAAGCATAACTGGATCATTTGTGTGGATCTTAAAATGGTAAATTTCCTGCTAAGACCACAGAGAGGTTTCACGAAGTATCCTTGCTTTCTGTGTTTGTGGGACAGCCAAGCTTGGGAGAAACACTGGACACAGAAGAAGTGGCCGAAACGTGAAGCTCTGGAAGTAGGGATGCACAATATTGTAAATGAACCTGTAGTTAATCGAGACAGGATCATTTTTCCCCCACTTCACATCAAACTTGGCTTAATGAAGCAGTTTGTTCAGGCTTTGAATAGAGAAAGTGAATGCTTTCAACATATTATTTCTGCTTTTCCTGTCTTGTCTTTCGAGAAGATAAAAGCAGGTGTATTCGATGAACCTCAAATTTGAACCCTCATACATGATGAAGAATTTGCCAGGAAGATGAATTAGGAGGAGAAAGCAGCATGGCAGTCTTTTGTGGCAGTTACAAAGAACTTCCTTGGCAACAAAAAAGCAGAAAACTATGAACTTCTGGTTCAAAGGATGCTGTTGGCTTTCCACGACATTGGATATATAACATGAGTGTTAAGATTCACTTCGTGAACAGTCACCTTGATAATTTTCCCGAAAATCTTGGAGCTGTTAGTGATGAGCAGGGAGAACGCTTTCATCAAGATCTGAAGACAATGGAAGAGCGTTATCAGGGGCGATGGGACAGAAATATGATGGCAGACTACTGCTGGAGCATCAAACGAGATTGTCCTCAACAACTACACAAATGCAAGAGGTATAAATGCAAATTTTTGCCCAAATAGAATTTAAATAAGTTTTGCGCAAATTTTATGATTTAAATAAGTGTTTTAATATGTTCTATTTCAAAATTGTAGACAAATTCTGATGCAATCATATCTTTTAGTGTATTAGTGTATTTACTGCATTCTATAATTTATTATATTTTCACAAAGATGATGCCCAAGAAGACATTCTACTTCATTATGTTAAACTAAATGTTGAAAACTTTACAATAAGATAAAAACCTAAAACCTTGAATTGCAAAACAAAACTGTAGCTTACAGAGAAAAATTAATGTCAGATTTGAGATCAGCACACTCGAATTAGGTAAGAACAAGTGTTTTTGTGGATGCAACAAAAATTTTGTTCCCCAGTGAATTGATGTAACTAGTCTCCTACCAGTGCACATAGAGGTTGTTAAAACTTTTTGCTCTTATAATAGTGTTGCCTTAAATTCCTTATACACACAAAATCTCATACACATGTGTGTATATTTATAAATTCCTGAAAGTGGAATTTCTTAGTCAAATAAAATATGCACTAAAATTTTAGAGGTATTTCAAAGTGTACTCCAAAGAGGTTGTATTAATTTACACTTGCACTAATTAAATATAAGAATGTCCGTTTCTGCATAATCTTACCAGAGCAGAATATTATAAACCTTTCTCATCTTTGCCTACTAATAAGCAAAAAAATGGTATCCCAGCCTGACCAGGCAGTGGCGCAGTGGATAGAGCGTCGAACTGGGATGCGGAAGGACCCAGGTTCGAGACTCCAAGGTCGCCAGCTTGAGCGCGGGCTCATCTGGTGTGAGTAAAAAGTTCACCAGCTTGGATCCAAGGTCGCTGACTCCAGCAAGGGGTTACTCAGTCTGCTGAAGGCCCACGGTCAAGGCACATATGAGAAAGCAATCAATGAACAACTAAGGTGTCGCAACGAAAAACTGATGATTGATGCTTCTCATCTCTCTCCGTTCCTGTCGGTCTGTCCGTATCTGTTCCTCTCTCTGATTCTCGCACTGTCTCTGAAATAAATAAATAAATAAATATTTTTTAAAAAATGGTATACCAGTAACAAAATTGTAAGGTACTAAGTAATAAATCTTGCAAAATGTATGAGTGGAACTATAAACTACATTGAAAAAATAGAAGTAAACCTGGGGAGATATACCATGAGCCCAGGTGAAAAGATTCAGTGTGAAAAACATGTCAATCCTCCTCAAATTCACGTATAAATCCACTGCTATTACTTCAAAATCCCAACCGAGCTTTTAATGGATCTTTACAAACTATCTTACAATTCTTACAGAGGGTAAACAACCTAGAGTAGGTAAGATCCTTATGAAGAACAGGGAGAGAAATCCCTCTCACCAGATATCTAGATTTATAAAGCTATGATCATTAAAACAATGTGGTATTGGCACACGGATGAGAAACAGGTCAATGAAACATAATAGAGAATTTAGATACAGATTGATACAAAGCTTTAAAGTCTGATATTACTAATTTGGGCAAGGATGTGGGGAAGAGGGACTGCTTGTATGCTACTGGTGGGCGTGCACATTGGTACCCTCTGATGAGCAGTTTGGCAATATCCAATAATAACAAGCGTACACATATTCTACAACCCAGCATGTTTACTTCTGGGAGAAACTTTTGTACATGTTCACACCCACATAAGTAACATATACAAGGATATTCACTGAAGCACTCTAATAGCAAGAAATGGAAAGTAACCCAAAATGTCCCTATAATGCCATAAAAAGTCTTATCCAAGCAGTCAGAATAAGTGAACTAAACCTACATGAATCAACACAAATAAATCTCTACAACATCAAGTGAAAAAGTAAGCTGTAAAATATGTGACTTTTAAAAATAATCAAAATGATTCTACATATTAAGCAAATGTGGTAAAACATAAAAATTATTAAAAATAACATCCCTTTCAGGAGATGAGTACTGCTGGGAATGGAGGAAAAGAAAGAATGGAGTGGGTGAAAGATATTGGCTGTATTTGTAACCTCAAATATTAATAAAAACACAAGATCTGATGTCAATATGGCAAAATATCAACTTTTTGAAAACTTGGAATATAAATACAAGTGTGTCTATTACAGGGGGTCCTTGGTTTATGACACAGTTCCGTTCCTACGACAGTGATGTAACCCGAATTTTGGTGTAAATCGAAATGCTCCCTAGCCTAAGTCACTTGCCTATCCTAACACAGTTGTAAAATCATAATCTAGAACACAGACACACAAACATGCTGCGTTATTGCCTATGCTTCCACCACGCGCAACCAAATTAGTTCGCCCACGGAGCCGTAAGTACGATGTTAATGGCATAAGCCAAAAACATTCACGTCTCAATTTTTTAAGTTTTAATGTGAGCGAGCATCATAAACTCAAAACGTTGTATGTCGAAACTGTCATAGCTCGCATGTTGAGTCTGTCATAATCTGAGGACCCCCTGTATATTATTTTCAGTATGTTTGAGACATTTTATAATGGAAAGTAAGTTAATGGTATCGTACTGAGGTTTTAATGATCATTTCTACAGGGCCCTAGCAGTTTTTCAGATACAGCTAACACATTTATATATTACATAATACTGTATATAAAATAAATGTGTGTATATAATATGTAATATATAAATAAATACATTTATATTATATATTTATATATATATTATATAAATGTATTTATTCAGGGTGTGTTTAGTATAATCTGAGAAGGGATTTAGAGACATCTGTTGAGAAAGGCAAAGCCACCCCCATTTTTATATTTTACCTTTTTTAAGAACAAAAATCTAAAAAATAAAATAATAAAATAAAAGAATAAAAAATAAAAACAAAATCTATGAAAACTTAGTGGGGTATTTAGGACATTTATTTCATCTTCATTTTGTTATTTTTGTCACCTGTCCATTTCTCATTAACGAGTAGTAACCCTTAAGGAGTGCCTGTGTTTGTAGGAAGGCAAAAATGCGGGGAAGAACCAGAGAGACAGGAAACTCCATAGCCGTTTCTTCGCCTTTCCTGGGAAGAAAATCCCTTAGAAAGAGAGCAGGTGGAGGCAGCGAGCTACCCACTGAATCTCTAAGGCTGGAGAAAAGAAAGCTGGCGGCATTGGCAGTCACCCAGAGCCTGAGGAGTGGTGGGGGCTGTCCGTTCCTTCTGACCGAGCGAGCGTCTAAGAAACTTGGCCCCTGATCCAGCTTCCCCTCCTCGCGTCCTCCCAAGGCCACAGCAGCCGTATACCAGTCAGGTTCCAAAGACAGACCTGAATGACCCGCCATTAGAAGCCACACAATAATAAAGCTTCTGACTTAGCTTCCTCTTTTCTCTTGGAATTTCATTTTCTATCTCCACTCTCTGTTGCTACATCTTCAAGTGAACTAATCTTTCCCTCCAGTGTACTTTTCACTTTTCATCTTATACATTCTAACTTTATCTCTGAAAGTTCCTTTTGGATCTCTTTTATATCTTCCATGACTCTACTTACCATGCTTCTTGTTTCCGTTCTCATGCTGTAAAAAAGGGTCCTTTTCACATTCTACTTAGTTCCTTTTTTTAAATTTTTTTTTACATTTTTGAGCTTTGTGTTGGTAATTTTACTGTTTAAAATGGCAATCAAGCACATCGCTTAAGTGCTGTCTAGAGTTCCTAAGAGCAAGGCTGTGTGTGATGCGCCTTATGGAGAAAATACAGCTGACCTTGAACAACACAGGCTTGAACTACTCAGGCCCACTTGTGTGTGGATTTAAGTAATAATGACTTAAATGTAAGTGAACCCACACAGTTTAAACAACACATATTAAATAAGGTGTCTTTTAACATAAACACATAAAACAGGTTATTTATTGATCGGCTGATGAAAATGTTGTAATGAGAAGACCAGGAACCTAAACTTCTATTTACCTGGAAACGATGGTTTAGTACAGGGGTCCCCAAACTACAGGCCGCGGGCTGCTGCGGCCCCCTGAGGCCATTTATCCAGCCCTGCCGCACTTCCAGAAGGGGCACCTCTTTCATTGGTGGTCAGTGAGAGGAGCACATTGACCTTCTCATTAGCCAAAAGCAGGCCCATAGTTCCCATTGAAATACTGGTCAGTTTGTTGATTTAAATTTACTTGTTCTTTATTTTAAATATTGTATTTGTTCCCGTTTTGTTTTTTTACTTTAAAATAAGATATGTGCAGTGTGCATGGGGATTTGTTCATAGTTTTTCTTATAGTTCGGCCCTCCAACGGTCTGAAAACAGTGAACTGGCCTCCTGTGTAAAAAGTTTGCGGACTCCTGGTTTAGTACAATAAACTGTACAAGTAGTTTATTCCGGTGTGGGAAAAAATAAACTGGCAAGGGAGAGGGGAACAGATAGGAGAGGTAAGGCAGCCTTTAAAGGCATGTCATCAAGGCAACTACTACTGTGGGTAACTAGAGCTGAATATTGTTGGGAACTTCTGGCAACCAGGGCATAGCATATGCCTCAGAGTGATCCCAACCAAGATGGAGGCAGCTGGAATATTTATGCAGCAGTTCCCATGAGCTGAGGACTACTGGGAAGGGGCATTCATGTCTTGCTGAGAAGCAGACAGAGGGACTAATTGTCAAAGGAAGTCTTTAAGCAAAGAGGTATAGACACTGGCAATTGAAGCCCAGATGGGTTTCCACTACCATGGGAAAGTGGATGACTATCTGCCACAGATGGGCTGACCAAGGCTTGTAAACTTGATGCCATCAGCAGCGAGGCAGGTAACACAAGCAAGAGCAGCAGGCTGGGAGAGACAGCGGGAGCCGAAGAGTTTCCGTCCCGTCCCTGTCTAACAAGAATAGTTGTTACTCAGCTACAAACAATTTTTGCCATGAGGGAAAATAGGCCAATACTTGCCAAATCTGATTTTTTTTTAAAAGTGGAAAATTCAGATTTCTTAAAAATGTGAAATTCCAATTTGTAAAAGTTGGCAATTCATTCAAAAATTTGTAAAAACACTGTTAAAGACAAACAAAACATGTGGGCAGGCCAACTTCAACCCACAGACTGCCAATTTGCAACCTCTCTGATAGAGGATGTGCGAAAACCCCACCTGATGGGTCTGAGCCCAGGGAAACTGTATCATTATCTCCTGTGTACTCTAAGGCCGTGGTCCCCAACCCCCAACCCCCGGCCATTTGGTACTGGTCCGCAGAGAAAGAATAAATAACTTACATTATTTCCATTTTATTTATATTTAAGTCTGAACGATGTTTTATTTTTTAAAAATGACCAGATTCCCTCTGTTCCATCCATCTAAGACTTACCTTTGATGCTTGTCTCATTCACGTGATACATTTATCCGTCCCATTCTAAAGGCCGGTCCGTGAAAATATTTTCTGACATTAAACTGGTCCGTGGTCCAAAAAAGGTTGGGGACCACTGCTCTAAGGCATTCTGGGACAGCCAAGAGATGCCTAGAAGACCCTCCTGATGTTCACGTGGCAAAGCACCTCTGTGTCTGTCTAGTGAGTGTACTTCACTCTCCTGCCTGGAGATTTATCAGATGGCCAAAGACCACTATTCATTGTGGCTGGTGAAGTTCGCCAGTGATTTCCTGCCACTGTTTTGGTTCTTTGCCTCTCGCGAGAAAATAACCGAACCTACTGGGCTGTTCATCTGTCATCTGCTAGCCTACACAGCCGGTCAGCCCACTCCATCGCTGAGAACAGGGCTGCCTGCCCAGCCTTCCACCTGCACAGAGATTGTCAGAAGGAGCTTGAAAGATGAGCAGCAGTATGTGTGGAAATGGAGCCTAGAGAATTGGCCACCATCTGGCATTTTCTGCAACACAGAGGGAGGGAGAGGCCAATGGCTATGCTCCCAGGAGATGGCAGAGTACCTAAATCAGTCAGAGGCCAGAAGTGAAGAAGAGAAGCAGAATCACTAGCAGATATATACAGTAGTACCCCCATATCTGCACGGTATATGTCCAAGCCCCCCAGTGGATGCTTGAAGACATATAGAAGAAAGTTGGAACTGTCAAAGGCAAGTTACAACATGGCAGATTTGGCTCAGTCAGTGGATGGACTTTATAACAATTCAAGTAAGAATTCTATGACTGAAGGGACCTCCTTGTGGTGAATTGAGTCCAGTTTCTGTCTTGTTAGTTTTAAGAAGAGATTTAACAACATCCTCCTTCCCTTCTTCCCTCTTTCCTTTCCTTTCCTTTCCTTTCCTTTCCTTTCCTTTCCTTTCCTTTCCTTTCCTTTCCTTTCCTTTCCTTTCCTTCCTTCCATGCATCAGTCCATCAAGTTATTCATTTATAAATGCAATTATTCAACCAACATGTATGGACTACCTAGTATATGCCAAGTGCAATGTTGGGTTCTGGAATCTATATGCTAGGCACTATGTTTGGTGCTGAAATTTAAAGCCTAATAGGAAAGGAGGTTATTGACCATCTATTATGTTCCAAGCACTGTATTAAGTGCTAGAATTTAGGATAGATGACAATCTGGGACGATTGTTGAGCGTCCTCAATTCTAAATCATTCCTTTTATATGAGTCTCCCAATTTGTAATTTCTAGCCTGATTGGTCATCCCAGCATGATTCCTTGACTTTTGGTGACTCATAGTGACCCATAGGGCTTCTGCAGCCACTCAGACTATGTTTTCTTGGCTGGGTCCAGGAGGGCTGGGATGTTCTGGGCTCTGACCTCATTGTTTATCATTTTTTAAAAGCTTCTGCCTCCCTTCCGTAAGCTAGATCAGAGCCAGAGACAGCAGGGTGGATGTGTAAAATGAACTCCAGCCAGCATTACTATAATCTCAAACACCCAAACAATGGGTCACACGCCTACAGCTCGTGACTTCTTGGCAGCTTGATTGATCCTGAGCTCTTCTACTTTTATCTGCCATTTGAAGTGGGAAGGCATTGGAAACAGCTAAGCTGTGAACGTTTGCAGTGTAATATGCAAGCGGATAGGGGGAGAGATGAATTTATGAACAGTCCAATCTTAGCCCTCAGGGAAAGACTAGAAAAGTACATTTAGCCTGACATGTAAAGAGCTGATGTGATCCAGATGTTCACATTTCAGCACCCAGTTCTCCTAAGTGCTGTGGGCAGCATGTGAAGGAGGAAGGGTGCCGCAGGACATTTGAGTGTAGCAAGACCATGAGGAAAACAGTCCTGAAGATGGGAGTGGCTGAGCTTTATTCCTTGGACGTTCTTTGTGCTGTGTCCCAGTTTGCAAGGGTGGGACTGTCTCTCAAAGAGGCTTTTTAAAACCCGGTGTAATCTTGAAAGCATGAGGTGATACCTAGAGAGATTATACAGGCTGAAGATAACTCTTGGCAAAAGCAGATTGCTAATAAGATGGAGTGGGGCAGGCAGACATTGGGCCTTCCCTGACATTGGAGAGGAGGCAGGGCTGGATTCCCACACAGAGAACTCTGGTTGCCTGCAGGAGCCTTTCAGAGGGCCTTGTGTTCACAAGGCATAGATCCCCCAAGCAATTCTGTCATGCTTGAAATAAGGACATTGTCAGGAGTGTGCCTTGAACTTATTGAGTAAAATGAAGGCAGAGTTTGGAGGAAATCTTTGAGAGGTTTTCTTAGAGGCTGGAATTGAAGTTCATGCATCTGATTCTGGGTTGGTCGTAGGTGCAGTGGAGATTGGATCCCGCTCCAAACTCTGCAACTCATTCTTTGTGAATCTAGATAAGTTCCCATTCATTCACAAAAGGAAAGGGCTGGATTAGATGTCCCCCAGAGATGTTTCAGCACTAAGATTCTGTGATGGAAACTCAACATGCTTTATAAATAGAGTTTCTGCCTGAGTCATTTATATAGAATCTCTGAATCCCATGCAGCTGGAGGAAAGGGGGAAATCCTTTAACATTCTCCACAGCCTCCCTGCTCTCTGAACAAGAGTCCTTGGAATAAGCAAGTTCCAGCATCTGCACATATAACCTCATGGAGAACCAAGTCATCAGCCACAAAGAGCCATAATAACTTCAGGTGTTTAAAACTATCCTGCCTCCCCTTAAAAATGCCCATAGTCATGGCTCAAACTATTGACTTATGCTTTAAATTACATTTGCATATTGATTTCAAAAGGACCTCTCAGCAATTCGGTAAATAAATCAAACAAATAAATCGGGACACCTGAGTGGGGCAACATTCCAACCCAGCAGTGAAATCATTTAAAGAGTACAGAGTTGAGCTCGTAAACCAGTCAAGAGAATTGTATTCTGGTTGGGGAGGGTAAGGGCTACACTGGGGAACAGCTTTTTTTTTTTTCTTTTCATTTTCTATTGAAAGGTTTTAGAACTCTTTCTATATATTTCTGCATCGTTGATTCCAAATCTGAAATCCATTTTTCGGTGCATACTCTAGTTTTTATGCAATTTTAATTTCTTTTTGTTATACTTAATGGCATACATTGGTTTTTAAATTGGAGTTAAAGGGCAAGGACTCTTGGATTGAACATAACCACAAGGCAATTAATGTTTTACAAACATCACTTTTATATAATTGTAGTTGTTTTTAAATGTAAAAAATTATTATCTGATTAAAAATACCCTCTTATTTTGTTTTAAGATTGAAGCATGACTTCTTCGAGTAGGCATAAATGTAAGAATAGTCCTGACACCCTCTGTTATATATGTGGCTGTTACACACTTCAATGTCAAAGACGCAATATTTCATCATTTGTGACATGTGCATATATTGCCTATTTACAAGTTCCCCTTGGCAATCAAGACAAGAATTGGGCTCCTCATATTGTGTGTCATAATTGTGAGGAAATGCTTCGTGACTGGACAATAGGAAAATGCAAAGGAATGCCTTTTGACATTCCCATGGTTTGTCATGAACCTAAGGACCACAGCAGTGACTGTTATTTCTGTTTGATCCATATAAAGGGCATCAGCAAGAAAAAATGGCATATGATCACATATCCTAATATTCCTTCAGCAATACAACCTATCCCATACTCTGAGATACTCCCAGTTCCAGTTTTCAATGGTTTTATTTCTTCTAAGGACAAAGAAAGTGAATATGGTGATCAAGTGTATTTTGATAAGATGCATGAGGAAATGGTTGTAGAATCTGAAGGGTCTTCTTCTGATGCCAAGCAGTCATTGACCCCTCAGCAGTTTAGCCAACCTGAATTGAATGACATAGTAAGAGATTTGGGCCTATCAAAGAAAGCAGCTGAGTTATTAGCCTCCAGGCTTCAAGAAAAGAATGTACTTCATCGGTCAGCTAAAGTATCCCATTTCAGGAAGCGTGAACAAATTTTTGTGGACTTTTTTTCTGAAGACAAACGCTTTGTTTACTGTCATAATATCAGTAGTCTTCTCAGCCAACTAGGTGTTACCACTCACAGTCCAACAGGATGGTGGCTATTTCCTGACAGCTCTAAATGATGGCAGACTACTGCTGGAGCATCAAACGAGATTGTCCTCAACAAGTACACAAACATAAGAGCTACAAACGCAAATTTTTGCCTGAATAGAATTTAAATAAGTTTTGTGCAAGTTTTATGATTAAAATAAGTGTTTTGGCCCTGGCCGGTTGGCTCAGTGGTAGAGCGTCGGCCTGGCGTGCAGAAGTCCTGGGTTCAATTCCCAGCCAGGGCACACAGGAGAAGCGCCCATCTGCTTCTCCACCCCTCCCCCTCTCCTTCCTCTCTGTCTCTCTCTTCCCCTCCCGCAGCCGAGGCTCCATTGGAGCAAAGATGGCTCGGGTGCTGGGGATGGCTCCTTGGCCTCTGCCCCAGGCGCTAGAGTGGCTCTGGTCGCGGCAGAGCGATGCCCCGGAGGGGCAGAGCATCGCCCCCTGGTGGGCAGAGCATCGCCCCTGGTGGGCGTGCCGGGTGGATCCCGGTCGGGCGCATGCGGGAGTCTGTCTGACTGTCTCTCCCCGTTTCCAGCTTCAGAAAAATACAAAAAATAAAAAAAAATAAAAAATAAAATAAGTGTTTTAATATGTCCTGTTTCGAAATTGTAGACAAATTCTGATGCAATCATATTTTTAGTTATTAGTGTATTTACTGCATTATATAAATTATTATATTTTCACAAAGATGATGTCCAAGAAGACATTCTACTTCATTATGTTAAACTAAATGTTGAAAATTTTACAATAAGATAAAAACCTAAACTCTTGAATTGCAAAAAAAACTGTAGCTTACAGAGAAAACTAATGTCAGATTTGAGATCAGCACACTCGAATTAGGTAAGAACAAGTGTTTTTGTGGATGCAACAAAAATTTTGTTCCCCAGTGTATTGAAGACAACTGTCTGCTCCTTAGCTGGGACTGTGTGGAGAAGCCAGAAGGCAGTCTCAGAGAGCAGGCTGAAAGGCGCTCTCTGGGGAGGGTACTTGACCATCAGGATTCCTTCTGCCTGAGTCAAGGAGAACATGTGCCCGAACAGGTGGTTTCTTTTGCATCAATGATTGGCAGCCTTGCATCATGAGAATCAGTGTATTCAGCTCTGTGAAGTCCAACGTTTTTTGGGGCTCTGCTTCTTCCTAATATTTGCAATTGCCGTTTGCATTATATTTCTTTATATATTAAGCCTTTTTTTCTGAAAGAATTTGTGATGGCTTGTGTGTACATTCAGTTCAATAGGACAGAATAAATAACTAAGGACCCTGAAGGGAAAAGTAAGCTTAGGGAGTAAGATGAAACCAGAGTTGGCACATAAGTAAGTGTATATCATAAATATGCAATTGCTAAAACTGAGCCATTCTGAGCTTCCCAGCAGCCAATGTAAAGAAAGGGACATGATTAGTCATCAGATTCACACTATCCTTATAATAAGAACATTCCAATTGGATGATCAATAGAGCTTCCTGGCCATTGTCCATGAAACTTACAGTTCAAGGTTTCAATTTTTAAATGAGAAGAACCTGGAGATAAAGTGCCTACATTGATCAGTAAGGACAGTGCCAAATGCTATGACAGTCAAGAAAATGTAATATAGGGATGATTTTTAAAACAATGCTTAAGCCAGTACTTATGCCTCATGGAGACCCACTCCACAGCAGCAGGGAAGTGGGCTGAAGGATACCCTGAGCAGAGCCATGGTTTTCCTCAGAAATCTGCTTTGGACAAAGGCGCCATCAAAGACCTAGTTTTCTAGGTCTTAGAGACGCAGGTCTTAACCCTGGCTGTGCATCAGAATGGCCTGGGAGCTTTGAACAACACTAAAGCCCAGTCCCTCCCCTGAGAATTCTAACGTGTAGTCAAAGATGAGGCCACTGCCCAGAGCAAGAATGGGGTTGTGGCAAAACCAAAATCAGCTGTTAGCAATGGCTGGCCACAGCCATAGTTAGTGAGATGCCCTTACTATATCTGATTCTGAGTGGTGGAAGATCCTGGTGCACACTGAGAAAACACGTTACATGGAGAACGTGAAGGCGTTGACCTAGCACATTAGGACACCTGTCCAAAGTAATGACTTGAGCCCTTTCAGAACGGGAGATTTGTTGTGCCTTTGGTTTATTCAGGATGACCAGCCAGCACAGCTCACCCAGGCTAACCAGGGCACAGACTTCATTGCTAAAACTGGGAAAGTCCCGGGCAGAATGGGATGAGTTAGTTGGTCACACTCTTGGTTTGGCTTCTTCTCAAGACAGGATTAGGGAGTGGAAGGGGTCACATGGCCAATGGAAAAGAGCCAGGCCTGGGATGCTCAGGACCAGTTCTAAGGAAGAGCAGGTTCTGGCCCTTTAGGGATGTTTATCTGGTCAGCTCTGGCCTCCTTTCTAGCTGGGTTGCCAAGCATGGGTCCTCTCCCTCCATCTCTGTTTTTATCTCCCTGAGACATTTCTGTGTCAGTTCCAGAGTTCCCAGCTGGGGTCCTAGCGCCTCGGGGCCTGGAAGAAAGAGAAACTTCCCCAAACCCTCAAGATGTGCTCCTTAGGACTATGGCTCTCCTCCAATGTCAGGTGTGGGCCGCCAAGTCTCACTGCCTTTTGCTCTGACATTTTCTCCTTGAAAACCAGGTGGCCAGCCCCTGGGTTACAAACACTCAGGTAACACAACTTCCCCCAGCTAAACAGTGACCTGCTACCAGGGCTGGTTTCATGGCATTCACACAGGACCCCATGCTCGGAAGGGCTCACTCTTGATTTACTGCTCTGCTGTCACCATCTTGAAATTCTTCATTTTTGAACAAAAGGTCCACATTTTCATTTTACACTGAGCCCTGCCAATCAGGCAGCCAGTCCTCCCCACCCCCTACCCCCATAGCTCAGAGGTAAACCCAGTTATTGACTTCTGCTGTCTTTATCAGAGGTGCCATTATGGGAAAAACCAACAGTAGAGCGGGGAAGTTTTTACCTCAGGGACTCACAAGCCTGGCCAATTCCCGGCTGCTTTCTGGAAGCTCTCCGGGGAATCTCCAACAGGCAAAGTCTCCCTTCCGCATTTTCAAAGTTCCTGAGTGATTCTGATGAATGGTAAAGATTAGGCTCCAGGTTTTTAGAGCAGAGGTGAATTTTAAGTCAAAATAAATAAGGAAAAAAAGTGTATGTGTGTGTGGGGGAGCTATGAGATGTGGGAGCAGCTTGGAGCGGCTGGAGGCAGAACCTTGGGCCATTGCACTCAGCCTACATGCAGTTCCCCAACTTGGCACCAATTGTGGGCACTTTTCCTCTTTGTGTGTTTCAACACCTGGTATTGGGAGAAAAGTATCTTCACCAATTCCTCTGAAGAAGCGCTTTGAGCCCCAGGCCTGCCCATTTTTTAGCCTCTGCTACCCCTCACAGCCGGGCCAGGGTGCCTAAGAAGAAACTCAAGAGTCACATCTCTGCCTACGCCCTGTCAAGTCTCAGAGCCTCCCAGTGCCCACCTTCTGCCCAGAACCTCTACCCCATGTTTGCTTCTGATTTTCACTGACCTTGGCCCACCCTCCTTGGCTGACTCCTTCGGGTAACCTGGTGGAGGACTCCAAGGCAAACAATAGCCCACCCCCTCCAGCCTCAAGCTGTTAGTCCATACTGTGTTTTGTGAGAGTCAAAAAAACCCCAATGCCCCCAAACAAATCACACATTAGTAAGAAACAAAACAAAACAAAAAAAGTGCAGCAGAACTAGCTTCAGGCATGGCTGGATCTAGGGGCACTCTCTATCTCTTGGCTTTGATTTCTTCTGAGTGCTCAGGAAAGGCACAGGTGACTAATACTCCACCCCCATCACAGGTAGCAGGAATTTGATTGGCATTGTCTGCATCCTCTGGGGCTTTTATCATCTGATGTTGACACCTGATGGTTGGTGGTGTGCTAGTAGATATTTAACAACTGGCTCTCACCAGGCAAATGGAGAGGATACCCTGACCTGCAGCATTTTCCAGTTTCTGTAAGGTAATTCTATCATTGTGGCCTATTTCAAGCTATTAGTACTGTATCTTTCAACACAGTGTTGAGGAGAGCTGCACAGTAGTACCCTGTTATATAGTATTTCCAGATCCCATCTATGTGAATATCCTCAGATCCATAAATAATAGCAAAATGTAGTAAAATAATTAGAAAGTGATGAATTTGTGAGTATTAATTAACTTATCTTTTAATATAATTCCTTTAGGTATACATTTATGTAATTTAATTTAAATAATGAATGTGTTTAAGAACCAGCTAGTCAGATTCCTGAAATTTACCAGTTGGCTCTCACAAGCTAGTAGCAACCCATTACTGATTCTGGAATGGGGCTCAATAATTAACAGTGCTGTGATCAATTAACAATGTCTGCTAAGGACACAGAAGGGGAGTTAGGGGGCACATATGCCACATATTTACATTTTCCAGAATGTCAGTGATTTTATGAAGACAACTTTTATTGATATATAAGACAACAACAATTTTTTTAATGCAAGGAGCCTGGCATCACCAAAGGAAATGACACATTTCTCCCTGGGAGGGAACATATAGATTGTGCTCCCAGTCCACGATGCTTCTGTGGTAGCACCTGACTGCATCTCATTAGCATTGCCAAAGTCCTCGAAGGAAAGGAGGGGACCACCCAGGGAAGAACTCCTCATGTTGTCCCAGGGTGCTAACAACTCCATTACTGCGCACTACAGAAGAGCCAGCTGCTGAAATGTGGGCGTAAACAGTTTTTCAGCTTCTTTTGCTTGAGTATAGGGAGTCTTTAAGGTCAGAACTGCACAGTTTAATACCTCATTAAAACCTTCCGCAGCAGTTTTCCCACTTCCTGCCTGTTTTTCCTGGTGGCGTACGTTGTCAGCAGCCACGGAGTTCTGTGTTCTGGCTGGTTCTCAAAGGGACCAGGCAACAGCTGCCTTGGTGGAAGCATGGAGGAGGTACCGTGGCTTCCCGAGTGTCAGTCTCCTAATGAGCTGTTAGCATTTGGTACCATTTGGCTTAGTGGCCGCGGCTTGAGGGCTTCCAGATAATGCTTTTGGAGCTGAAAAAGACTCCCTGAGAACTAGGGATCAGGGTGGCTCCCCCCTCCACCCCCCACCATTTGCTATACCTGGGGTGAGTACCAGAATCTGTCCACAGAGGCTCAGTTGGAGGGTCCGGGTCCTAGTGAAGAGACAATCATTCTTAACCACGGACATTTTTTTTGTTTATGTTATGTTTTCATTTTTTTCTTTATTGAGTTAGAATTTACATCTAGTTAAAATGCATGCATATTAAGTACCTGACTCAATATTTTTTTGCATATACATGTAAATATCTATGTGACCACCACCTACCAAGGTGTAGAACATTTCCTTCACCCAGAAAGTCCCCTGTGTCCTATGTGTGTGTGTGTGTGTGTGTGTGAGAGAGAGAGAGAGAGAGAGAGAGAGAGCACATGACAGCAAGTGCCAGCCCCCTGGTGTCTTTTCTTATAGCGATACTATCTTATAGGATCAGAGCTCCTTCCTATGAGCTTATTTAACCTTAATTTTTTTTTTTTTTTGGTTTGAGGCTCCATCTCCAAATATAGCCATACTGAGGATTAGGGCTTCAACATAGGAGTTTTGAAGGGACATAATAGACCTCTATTATGTAGCTTATCATTCTTGATTCTAGAACTTCATGTAAATGGAATTATAAGTATACACTCTTGGTGAACAGTTGGGCTGTTTCCAGTTCGCCAAGAGATGTTTATTCTGTTTAGGGCCTTGTGTTCGCTGCTTGGTTATGAAGACATGCAAAATATGTCCCTGCCCATCAGTAGCTAACACTTGGGATCTGTGCTTGAAAAAACAGCTAAGAAAGCAGCAACATATCAAACAAAACATGATTCTGACTCAATGAACAGAGACTGAGTCAGGGACGCAGAGGAAGGACTTTGTAAGGAACATCAGTCGAGTCTGATAGTAAATGTGTGCACTTAGAAGATGCGGCAGCTTAAAAACACCGGCTGCCGGAGAACCAAACGCAACTGCAAGTGAGGTCAGAGCTGGCGGGCAGTCGGCCTGCCGCGTGGGGACCTCTGGGAAGCCTTGTAAGTGCTGCTTTGCCTGCATTCCAGGTCAAAGAGCTCCATGAAGTAGAGCCAGGTGAAAACATTCCCCTTGGAACAAAGCTGGCTCCCGCTTTGTTTTTGTGGTTTCCTCCAAGAGGGCGGGGCCAGGCCTCAGAAGGACAGCTACATCCATGGTCAGGAAGGGCTCCCTGTGGCCAGACGTGGGTGCTCCAGGTGGTGGGAGAAGAGTGTGAGCAAAGGGGTCTAGGTCTTAGGTTCCAGTTTGGGACCTAGAGGATCCCTATTTGGCTGCTCTGGTCCAAGGGTGTATGTAGGTGACTCAGAGTTTTTGAAACCAGGGACGGTGCGGTAGGGGCAGGGAGAGGTGGCTGGAACTTGACTGCCCCCCAAGGGGACCTGAGAGCCTGCCAGGGGTCTATGGGCAGAGCTGCTAATGTCCTTGTCTGTGAGTCTGAGAGGTGAGGTCTTAAGTGTCCTTAAAAACCTTTGGAAGCTCACCTCCCCAAGTCCTACTCCACCAAGCTCCATTAAATGCCGCAGGTTTTTCCTTGCCTTGCCCTGGTCGTATAGCATGGCAGAGTTGAAAGTGACCTTGGAGGCCCTAAGCATTCGGAGGTGAAGGGCTAAAAGAATGGGAAAGTTAGGGAATTTTCAGGGGAATTACTCACTAAAGTTTCTTAACCACAGTTTAATGACCATGGTGGTGGTAACTATCCACATAATATCAATAATATCACATAGTGTTAATGTTCTGCTTGATCAGGTTTTTTTTTTTAATTTATTTTATTATTATTATTTTTTTTTACAGAGACAGAGCGAGAGTCAGAGAGAGGGATAGATAGGGACAGACAGATAGGAACGGAGAGATGAGAAGCATCAATCATTAGTTTTTTGTTGGGGCACTTTAGTTGTTCATTGATTGCTTTCTCATTTGTTCCTTGACTGTGGGCCTTCAGCAGACCGAGTAACCCCTTGCTCGAGCCAGCGAACCTGGGTCCAAGCTGGTGAGCTTTGCTCAAACCAGATGAGCCTGCACTCAAGCTGGTGACCTCGGGGTCTCAAACCTGAGTCCTCCACATCCCATTCCGATGCTCCATCCACTGCATCACCACCTGGTCAGACTTGATCAGGTTTTAAACTTTTTTTTTTACAATATTTTTCATTGAAAGGACAAAAACTATATTAAATAAAATTTGGTAAAAATAACAAAACAGGAAAGCTTCCTAATAGCCCCTCCTCATGTTTGTCTTACCTTCTAGCTCATATTTTAGTTACTGTTTTTTACATGTTCGCTTGAGCATTTTTTACATTGCTGGAATCGTCTTGACAATGGTTACACTTAACAGCAGCATGATATTTAGTGTGTATATACCATAATTTTCTATTTTCTATTGCTGGACACCTAGTGTCCAGATTTTGCTATTATCTGTAAACTTTGCAATTGATAATTCCTTTTAAAATAATTTCTACCCAAAGGTGGCTCTGAACACAGCCCTGAGGGAGGCCCAGGACGTCATCAGTGTTTGAAGTCCAGAAAGACGAAGAGGACTTGTGACTCAGAACTGTAGTTTTGTGGGTCCAAAGGGAACTAAACTGGAGGTACAGTGGGGGAATTGCCCAAAGTATAAATTTTTAAATATTAAAAAAAGCATAATTCTCATACAAATCCATAATGAATACATGTCCAAATTTCACTTTAATTCACTCATCACAGAATCGGGTCTGTATAAGAGGAACTGGTCACCCTGGCTGGCTAGCCTGGTTGGTTAGAGCATCGTCCCAAAGTACAGAAATTGCCGGTTCGATTCCCAGTCAGGTAACATACAGAAACAGATGTTTCTATCTCTCTCTCCTGCTCTTTCCCTTCCACTCTCTAAAATCAATAAAGATAAACATTTTTAAAAAATAACAGGAACTGGTCTATTAAAGGTTAGTAAAAGAAAAAAAATGTGGAATAAGATTGTTAAGTTAGATACAAAGCTGGTTATCTTTCTTGATGGCAATAAAGCTATATAGCCCATAGTAGTACTAGCTTCTCTGTCAAAAAGAAGTCATTTTTATCTTCACAGGAGAAAAAAAATATTCCCATCACTATCGGATAAAAACCATTTATATCTTAATGCTTTTCAACAAATTAAGAACAAACCTATGAGAGTTCTAAAATATTGAGTCAAGAATAAATAAGCCTGCCCAGGTGGTGGTGCAGTGGACAGAGCATAGGACTGGGATGCTGAGGACCCAGGTTCAAAACCCTGAGGTTGCTGGCTTAAGTGCAGGGTTGCTGGCTTGAGCATGGGATCATAGACATGACCCCGTGGTTGCTGGCTTGAGCCCAAAGGTCACTGGCTTGAAGCCCAAGGTCAGTGGCTTGAGTCCAAGGTCACTGGTTTGAGCAAGGGATCACTCACTCTGCTGGAGCCCCTGGGTCAAAGCACATATGAGAAAGCAATCAATGAATAACTAAGATGCCGCAATGAAGAATTGATGCTTCTCATTCTCATCTCTCTCCCTTCCAACCTATCTGTCTGTCTGTCTCTCTCTCTCTCTTTGAAAAAAAAGGGGGGGGTTATATTCTACTAGAGAGCTGAATGACCCTGAGGCAGGCTTGACAATGAACGTCATGCATCGTTTTTGCTTTATTTCTGACTTTGGATTTGTTTTCCTCGAAGAGAGAAGCGACCTGCAGAGGATACTCCATGGTGATACTGACCACCCCTTCCACTTATTTCAGGTGTGGGCAGCACAGGAAGATTGTCCTCTTGGTTTGAAGTACCATGGGGTACGGAAGGGCAGTGAGGACTGAAGAAGAAGCTTGGGTTTAATGTCCCACCACTAGGGGTAGGGGGAGGGGGAGGGCCCAGAGCCATGGGAAGGATAGGAGTGGAACTGTGGGATTTGGCTAGAGGATCAGACCACTCTTAACTCCCAAGGACTCTCAGTGGGAAGGCTGCCTGAAAGGGACCTTAACAGCTCAGTTGGGACCTGTTCATTGTACAAAGTTGTGATCCCTTCCTCACAGAATGGAGTTTAGCCTTCGGTCTATGAACAGTATTGTTCACCATTGCCACTGCCACCTCCTTACCCCAAACATCCTGTAGTACCCTCAGCCTAGAAGCTCAAATAACTTGCTGTCCGCCTGTCTCTGTTCTTTCCGGTCCAGGCCTGGGATCAGCCCGGAATCAGCTTCGCCTCCTCCTCCCCGTCCAGAGCAAGACCTGGGGCTTTTTACAGGAGGCAGTGGGGGCAGTTTCTGATTAAGGAAGAGAACTTCAGTAAGGATGATGAACTCGTCTGGCATTCCTGGGACTTTCTAGGTTGGAAAGACACATCTCGGGAACCCCCTTCTGTCCCGGGCAAACTGGGACAGTTGATCACCCTAAATTCAGTCCTGTTTGTATTCTGAGCATCTGTCTGGTGCTGCTATTCCCACCCACAGTGGACTTTTAGGCTTTTTCCCGTTGGGTTTTTGACTCTTAACTCTCCACTGTATCCTCTTAAATACCCTTTTAATTTAGGAAGCTGGGGCCATGGCTCAGGACTCATACAAGTTTCCTGTGTGTTTCAGTCTGGAACAGAAATGGGTACAAGTTTCGCATTTTTGTTTTCCATCAAGGAGATATTTGTGGAAGCTTCCAAGAAGACTAATGGAACAGAATGGGATGTTTGCTTTCATGCATAAGGAATGAATCACATTGCTTTTTTTTTTTTTTTTCAGTAGTGACGAAGAAGAGTTGTAGAGTCTTAGGAAAGACAAAGTTTTCTAGTGGAGATCTGTGGGAGGCACGAAGGCTCCTGAATGGAGAGCTAAGATTACGAGAGAGAGATAGACTGTTGTTGGACTCTTGAAGGACCATAAACTTGCCATGATTATGTACAGCTGGTGCTGTTTCCAAATGCTCTCTCTAGGCATTCATTCTGCTCCAGGGGCTTCAGAAACACAGATTAATAGCTGGCCGATAGGAAGGGAGGAAAGGAGCGATTATGTCAATATGGAATGGTCCATGCCTGAACTCTCCCTAGGGGAGAAGGCAAATAAGGGGGTATCATGCCCAACTCTGAAAATAAAACGTTACTGGCTCAAGTCTGAAGCTGTCACTTTCCACTGAGATGGAATATATTACTCAGAAAAGAGAAGCAGCAAATATTATGCAGTCTGTCTTTGGGGAAAAAAAAAAACACCCACTTCTTATAAAAACACTTTTTCAGGATGAAGGATTTGATTTCAACTGATGAGTCATCGCTGTTTTTTTTTACCACTTAGCCAAAATGTGAGGTTTTTAAAAAAGCATTTCTTGAAGCAAATTCTTCCATTGCTTGGGTTTCTCTCATCTGAGAGAGAAGGCATCCTAAGTACTCATATCCACAATGCCAGAAGCTGTCCCCATTTGCATGAAAAATATTATGGGACAAAATTTGTACCTATCAAGTTCTCGATCCATTGTGAGAAAAGGCAACCTTAAGATAATATTTATGATCTACAAGCAATAGATTATCAAGACACAGAAAATAAAGTTTAAAACACAAATTTCGACAAATAGAGTATGCTTTAAAATGACACAATGAATGTCAGAAAGGCAAAGGAATTTAAGAGACCTTAGTGGGGTAACCATATATCTTGGTTTACCAAGGATAGCCCATCTTATGCCTGAAAAGCACCCACTTTCATTCTCGAAAGGTGTCTTGCTTTGGACAGTGAGTTATATGGTTGCCCTAGGTGTGGTGGTTTTAAAACATGTCTGCAGATTCTTTGACACGCTTACCCTCAAGAAATCCATGTCTTTTCCCCTTGAAAAAAATGAGTGGTTTTTAGTGACTGCCTAATGAACAGTGTGTGACAGCAGAGACACTGCCTGACTTCCAGGTCTAAGTTTTAAAAAGTCTGCAACTTCTCCTGGTTTGTCTTGGGAAATTTGCTCTCGGGACCATCAGCCACCCTGTAAGAAGTCTGGCTGCCCAAGAGCGGCTCCACTGGAGGGACCTCGGGGAAAGACCACACAGCAAGAACAAGAGAGCAAGAGATGCCTGAGGAGCCCCCGCCATGCGGGCCCCACTATCGGAGACTTCCCTGTCCAGGCACCAAACATGTAAGGGAGGCTTCGAGAAGACCCCAGCCCCAGATGACTACAGCCACACAAGAGACCCCTGGTAAGAGCTTCCCCATTGAGCCCAGGCAACCCTCAGAAAGTAATAACAAACGATGTTGCTCTTTGATGTCAATGAGTTTCTATGCCTTCATAGAAAACCCAGATGCCAAGTACAGGTTAAGCACTTTGAGCGCCCCTACGGAGGAGTTTTCTGTCACTGTGAGTTTCTTGTCAGGAGCCTTCACTCACTGTGCCGCAACTGCACTGGCCTCTTTTCAGTTCTGCCTATAGACAAGCTCCTTCAGAGCCAGGACCCCCTCTCTAGAATACTCCTCTCCCCATCCTTTTTTCCCCCTTCTCCAGATCCCGGCTTAAAAACCCCTTCTTGGATTCTTCTAGTACAGTCTTAGCTCACTCATAGTCACTGCAGATTCTTGTGGGAGACTGCATTTCTCAAAAATAATCACAGCCATATTTCCAATCCTTGTCATTTCATTATCATGGGGTGGCGTTTATTATTCCTCCCTTTGAAATCGTGCTGGACTCTACAACTGTACTGATGATATGGCTTGTAGCCCATGCTCTCTCAGGGCACACACCAGTGTGAGATTCAAATAATTTAACCACTGGTTCTCCGCCCTAATGACTGTTTTAAGTATAAAAAATATATGTACCTAAAGGTAATTTATTATTTCATGCATTTGATACTTAAATAAGAACAATAAAAGAGGTACACAAAACTAGATTATGTTATAAGAGTTTTAAAATATTAAAGAAAAATATTAAATAATACCTGAAAAAAACAATAAAACTGTTATTTAAGATACTCCCATATTGCTTCTTGATTGGTGTCCTCACTTGCAATTTTTTTTTCACCTATGGACAGAATGAACGTTACTTTGTGTGCTTAGAATACGCTGTTGCACAGATGAACATCACAAAAGAGTAAGGAATGTAAATTTATGATTTCCACATTGAGTGGCTGCCCAGGCACCCACCTTAGAGAGGACCCTGACTACAAGTGCCATTTTAACAGCTGGTTTGCTGAACTCAACAAAAAATTAGGTATCAGTTTTGCCAAACCGGTGCAAACCGGCTGAATCCCACGACTTGCACACACCCTGAGAATCCAGCCACCATATTGTAGGGAAGGCGTATGTAGGCCACAGTAGAGGCCGCATGCATGGGTGCCATCTTATAGCTCCAAGTGAGGTACTAGCAGACAGCCATCATGAACTTACAGACAGGTGAATTTTCCTTCAAACGGTTCCAGTGCCTAGCTTTGAGCCACCCCAGCCGATGCCAACAGAGCAGGAACAAGTGCTCATCAATATTTGCAGTCTATGGTCATTGTTTTAAGACAAAGTTTTTGGATGGGTTGCTATGTAGCAATATATAGTAGGAACACCACTGTATTTTTATTTCTTAAAACTGTTCCAATCGTGCTTATATGAACATTTTTAAGTGATTTGCTGAATGTTTGTCTCTCCTCATAAACTGTAAACTCCACAAGATCCGGGCCCATGAGTGCCTTGTCCATCATTGTTATTTCCAGCACCTGACTGTGGCTGCTATACAACAGGTACACTGAAATACAATTATAGAATGAATGAATGAATGAATGAATGAATGAATATACAGCCTGAAAAGTACATGAAAATACAATCAAAGTGAAAATGAAAATCAAAACAGTTCCTGAGGATCCAGAAAAATTATTTTGGTTACTAGAAAAGTGAAGAAGGCTGTGTTGCCTAAACAGGATATCTGTGGAGCTTGGAGGTTATTTTGTAAGTTTGCACTTATCAACTTTCCAGTCACATTTGGGTGGACACTCACACACACACACTATCTCAGCAAGGGCCATTTATAATTGTTTTCCACTTTTAAGAGTTTGGTTTAGAGTAGATTCTTGGTTCATAAACTTCATTAGTGCATTTATAAATAATTTAACTGAATTGCATATCAAATAACTATTCTCTCCCATAGGTGGAGAGGTATGTGTCAAATTAAACTCCACAGTGGAAAAGTTGCTTAAAAATGGGTACATTCAAACCAGCAGCGTGAGACAAGGAGTCTACAAGTGTTATTGCAAAACACTTAGCTATTACTCTTAAGAACATGTGAACATCTGAGATTGAGGTTCCAGAGGGGGGAAGAAAGCTACAAGGGTGTCCATCTTTGCAAAAGGAAATAACTTCTCAAGGAATGAGAAGAGCAGAACAAAACACCAATTTATCCACTTGCAAATGCCATGCGGAACTGAGCTCCTGAGCAACCAGAGTGGCTAGAAGACGGTTCCGGGCCAGGACCAGGACCAGGACCAGGACCAGCGAATGGCCTCCAGTGACAGTGACCGTCTGTGTAAACAACTGCAGAGTAATGAATGACTGTAGTTGGGCTTTTCAGGTGTTTGGCTACAGATGAATAAATCAAATGCCTCTGCCCAGCATTATCCTGAGAAGATTTGGTATCTCCCGCTACTGGGGGAGGCACCAAGACAACCTTGTGAATTGGAGCTGCTCAAATGTCACGTAACTTCCACGGGTCATCTTCCTGTGTTTCCTGGTCAGAGTTCACGTCTGCCTCGGTTCAGTTTCTCCAGTGAGTAGATCTTTAGTCTTCCTCAAGGTGGGAGAGGGGTAGACATCAGTAATCCAAGATGGGTAAGGGGTCCCCATCCACTGATATTAACTGCTGCCACACACACACCCTTCTTTTAAAGTCCAGTATTGTATTCTGTCTGTCCCATCTATTGTGCAATGGATTGAATATTTGTATTCCACCCTCCCATCCATTCATATGTTGAAATCATGCTCCTCAATGTGATAGTATTAGGAGGCAGGCCTCGTGAATGGGATTAGTGCCCTTATTAAAGAGACCCAGGGAGTTCTCTTCTCCTCTTTATGTCGTGTGAAGATACAACAGTCTAAAAATCAGAAGAGGACACTTACCAGAACCTCATTCAGACGTCCAGGCTCCAAAACTGTGAGAAACGGTTTCTGTTGTTTATAAGTCACAAGTTTATGGTATTCTATTATAGCAGGCTGAGCTAAGATATTTACCAAGTCACTTGCCCTTCCCAAATGCGTCATGTTCTCTTTCCTTTGCAACTTTGCCCAGAAATGCCCTACCACCCCCTCTCCATGCATCTTATATTGTAGTAGAGGTTGGTGGGGCTCTACCCAGATCCCTGTTCACTGATCAGTATACCCATTCCCCAGCTGCTGTGAGTGTTGGCTTCTAACAGCTCTAAGCTACATCCTTGTTCAGAGACTCACTGCCTGCATACAGGAGCCTCCTCTCTCAGAAGTATGTAAGAGGTTAAGCACTCTCCCTCTGGGGAGCAACCTGTAGCCAGTGACTGACTGATAAGGAGTTCCTAAGTGGGAACTCAAAGAGGGCCAACCCTGGTGCCGTTCACACTCCCCCTTAATATCCTCTTCGGATCACACGGAGGCTAGACTTGAGCTGAAATCACCTTTTTGCCTAGCTGCTCCCCTGCTCTACACTTCACCATTTCTTTACAGATTTCTTTCTGATCTCCCTCAATGAACCACTTGCCTACGATTTCCCCTCTCAGGCTCTGCTTTGAGGGAACCCAACCCAAGCAGATGTTTTCTCTTCTGGGAGACTTTCCCTGACCCTTTTCCACCCAAACTGAATTAAGGATCCTCCTTCAAGCACACATCTCTGTCACCGAGCTTCTCGCCTAGTACTGGAATCATTGACTTACTTGTCAGTCTCTCCATTAGACTACTTGAGAGCAGAAACCCTGGCCTATGGTATTGACCTCTTCCTCCCCAGCTCCCAGAATGGCTTTGTCAGGCTTACAGCTCATGCTCAGTAACAGTTTGATGAATTGAACTCAACGGGGACCTTTTTGAAAGAATATGCTGGTCAAATGTATAGAAGGAAATGGGCAAACCTTATTTTGGCCTCCCATGTTAGAAGAGGGTGCAGAAAAAAATCATAAAAAAGATTATAGAAATAGGATATGGGCCTTAGAAGGTTAGCACCATTGAAAATGGAATATAATCTGGAACTGGCGTCAATTAATCATTATCAGGTCAGTTACTTACAAGGTGCAATGGAAGATTTTTAAAAAAGAAAGAAAGAAAAAAAAAAAAGATATAGGACCTGCCTTCAAACAACTTAAAAATCAGTTTAGGAAAGATTGATTCAAAATATACAAAGAGCCTGTCCAAGTAGAACATGAACCAGTCACAGTCACAGTAAAGAACAGGACGAGATAGGTTTAAACCAGGGGTAATCAACCTTTTTATACCTACCACCCTCTTTTGTATCTCTGTTAGTAGTAAAATTTTCTAACCACCACTGGTTCCACAGTAATGGTGATTTATAAAGTAAGGAAGTAACTTTACTTTATAAAATTTATAAAGCAGAGTTACAGCAAGTTAAAGCATATAATAATAATTACTTACCAAGTAGTTTATGTCTGATTTTCGCTAAGTTTGGCAGAATAAATCTTTATAAAACAACTTACTATAGTTAAATTTATCTTTTTATTTATACTTTGGTTGCTCTGCTACTGCCCACCATGAAAGCTGGAACACCCACTAGTGGGCGGTAGGGATCAGGTTGACTACCACTGGTTTAAACTTTGAGAGAAATATGGGGAAATATTGGAATCAACTTCTGACTGTTAAGGCAGTAGACGTCTCATCAGCACTGACAAAAACTCAGTCTTTGACCAAACTGAGCCCTCTTCTCAGCTAGGCCTCTGCCTTGGCCTATAAGTCTTGGCACAAATGAATTTTTCCAGCTTCCACACTAAGAGACTTGAACAACATGAGCATAGCTTCTAACAACTCAAGGGCACGTCGCATCCTTGGGATGATGACCCCCGTCCCCTTAAGTTCCGGCCTGACAAAGTTCAGCACTGCCAAAAGAATTCACTGGATTTTCCAAAACCTGAATATAAGCTCCTGACCATTTTCTTGGAAGCATTTACTTAGAAAACAAACAACAACAATAAGAAAACTTGCAATTATAAATTATCTGTTCTTTTGTCATATATCTTGTACAGATCAGGAATGTTTTCCCCAAGGACCTGGCAGCCATCACCTTGGAGTGGAATCATCGAGAAAGGTCGGGCTCTGTCTCCCAATCCCTGTGTGTGGGGGTGGGAGCCTGACTTCAAAAAGCAAACACAGGTGGCCCAATCACAGCAATCACTCCCCACCCCAATGTCCTTCAGAACTTATTCTTTAGCACAGTAAGCCTTTGAAAAGCTTCCTGCCTTTTGATTCAGTGGAACTGAGCTGAGGTCTCTCCCCTACTGCAGTAGTACTGAATAAAATCTCCCTGACTGCCTTCAGCTAGTGTCTGCCTTTGTTTCTTTTTGACAGCACCCACGAGAAGCTGTGACCTCAACATCAGTAGGAAGCTTTGAAGAGAAGAGCAGTAAAGTTTCCCGTTAGAAGGTCCTGGTTTTTGTCCTGCAGTGAAGCAGGGGGTGGACAAAGTCCTTTCAAGCCCCTATTCTGACCAATTTGTCAGATCATTGGTAGACTAACTTTTAGGAGCTCCATGAGTATAAGGCAAGGATTGGGCAATGAATTAGGGCCCCATAGTAAACAGCGAAATTGTCTCTATTTAGATTAAAATGAGACGAATCCTGACTCTGCTTCTCCCTTGCTGGATGACTTTAGATAGATTCCATAACCTCTCTGAGCTTCAGTTTTCCCATTCTGTTACAAAAGAGAAGAAAAGGCCGCACTGGATAATGTACAAGCTCTCTTCTAGCTCTGCTGTAGTACGACTTCCAGTGCCCCTGGATCCTTGATTTATCTGAAAAGTCTTTCCTGCTAATCTCTCTTGATAGTTATGTTGAAACGCCTGTCATCTGTCAAAGTGGGAGAGGAGCTCTCCTCTGTGTGCCAAGAAAGAGCTCTCACACCTCTTCCAGAGCCATATGCGTCCAGGATCCCCTGGGATACCAAAAGCACACATGGTTGCCAGAGAGTCTAACTTTGTGACTCAGACATTGCCATCTGCTAAACAGCTTTTAATTGAAGTTCCAAGAGGCACAGGCTGGCTGGAAAATCTTGCAAGTTGATCCAATAGGATTATCTTCTCTAAAAGAGGTTTTTCTAATGTTTAATTAGTTGGAAGCCATTTTATCACAGATGGATTATTCCTGTGTCAGTCCTTTCAGTGCCTGCCCCCTCCCCATTGTATGTGGGTCTCCTAGATTCTTTAGTTAGTAGCAGGCTCTGATTTTTTTTTTTTTTTGAGGCTATAGTGCCCATATTTTTAGGTCATCCGGTGTTACAGAAGCCTTTCTCCACTGCTCAGGGGACAGGTGAGTTCGTTATTTCAACCTGGATGGAGAATTCAGATATCTTCAGTTCTTGATTTGGGGTCAGTTACCATATACTCAGGAACCAAAAATTTAAGGTCACATTGATCTGCACAGAGTCATTAGAAAGGCACAAGGCTGAATGGCAACACTGATCAAGTGGAAAGCCATTCATTCCAGGGACCGAGCATTAACTCTTTGTACTCGGGGCTAGAAAGGACTTTCAGAGGTCAGGACCTGCTCCATCTGCTGCTGTCAAGAGGGTGAGTGAAGGAGTAAGTGAAGCCCCAAGTCAGGGGCTTCCTCCAATCTGGAATGGGGACCACTGCAATTCCTGGTCTGTCCTCAGGGGGCGCAGTGTGAGCTTCTGGTTTAATAAAAAGGAGTAGAGTCAGGGAGCCCAGACTCAGTGTTGGAACCAAGGTCAGATGTGGCTGCAAAAAAAGAGAAGCTGTTAGAAGTGCTTCTAGGTTTGAAACTGGGTAAAATACTCTATTTCAACCCACAGGTGTGTAATATTATCTTCATTTGAACTCTTTTATCATAGAAAATTTCAAAACAGAAAAGTGGAGAGAACATTTAAAGACTCACCATTCACCCAAGGCTAATCAACTCAAGGCTAATCTTATTTCATCTCTGCCCCCACCGACCTCCCCAGCACCGGTTCACGCTCCAGATTGTGTCTTCACACTGTATAATTCAGGAAACCAGGGCTCAGGGATAAATGAGGAAGAATGAATCAGGTCATTATTCTCAATGAATGGGGAGGGGGAGAAGGTGGAGGAAGCACCTCAATGTTCTTTGGTGTGGCGTGTGTATGTTTTAGAAAACACAAACTCAATAATACACTATTACTACGTAATTTTTATTTTTAACATTAAGAAAACAATGCCTATTGTTCTTGTAATAAAAATTGCAGAAAGATTTCTCAAAGTAAAGGGTGGGGATGATATCAAACACTCTCAGTTTGTGAGTGTTTTATTTTTATATGTATCAAAAAACGGTCATGGGTTAGAATAGGTCATAAAATACAGGATTAAAATCCAGGCCCTGGCCGGTTGGCTCAGTGGTAGAGCATCGGCCTGGCGTGCAGAAGTCCCGGGTTCGATTCCCGGCCAGGGCACACAGGAGAGGCACCCATCTGCTTCTCCACCCCTCCCCCTCTCCTTCCTCTCTGTCTCTCTCTTCCCCTCCCGCAGCCGAGGCTCCACTGGAGCAAAGATGGCCCGGGCGCTGGGGATGGCTCCTCGGCCTCTGCCCCAGGCGCTGGAGTGGCTCTGGTCGCAACAGAGCAACGCCCCGGAGGGGCAGAGCATCTCCCCCTGGTGGGCGTGCCGGGTGGATCCTGGTCGGGCGCATGCGGGAGTCTGTCTGACTGTCTCTCCCCGTTTCCGGCTTCAGAAAAATACAGAAAAAAAAAATCCATCCAAAGTCCCTTTCCTTTTTGACCTCCCAGGATTTATAATCCCAACACCTGGGTATTGGAGGTCATGCCTATTTCCCTTTATAGTATCTAGCACAGTTCTGTGTAACTAGGAGGCATCAATAAATGCGTGAAGAAGTTGTCTTCCCTACAATTGTAGTTAAGATATGAACCAACGAGAGACTGAAAGGAAATTGTTCATAAACATCATATATGTGGAAAAATAAGCACATCTTCAAATTGGAAAAGAAATGCTTAAAAATAAACAAACCCTGTACTTTTCAAACTCTGCTCCCTGGAACCTAATGGCTGCATGAGGGGTTTGGCAAGCATCGACAGGCCCCAATCAACGTAGAAAGAATTAAACTCTGCATTGCTTTGTTTTATATTTGGGTTTTGCTATAAAAGTTCATTAGAATTTTAGGGCAGGGGAGATCTTCTGCTGAAAATGACAGTCTCCTTCTGCAAGGGAGGAGCTGGTGGTACAGAGAGGGGGCTGTGACTTGCCCAAGCTCACACAGTGGCGTAGTGGAGTTAATGGGGCCAGAGCCTCATACCCCAGAGGCTATGAGAAGTTGACATAGTCGTTGGATTGGGAGCCACAGAAAGTACCAAGGAGGAGGGAACCCTTTGGAATAAAAGTACTGTCCATCCAACTTCTCCTGCTCTCCCAGGTCAGGCATAGCAAGCAACTTTCCAGCTGTTTTTTCTGTTATGGTTCCAGTGAGTGAGAGTCACTGCAACCCAAGAAAATGTTCAAGAGCACCAGTGGGTTCTGGGCTGCTGAGCTATGGAACCTTAAATTCATCCCAGAGCTTGGGAATGAGTGGTCAATAGGCTGAACACTACCCCAGATATGTTTTGTTTAGTTTACACTGGTGTTTGAATATTTTTTGGTTAAGTCATCAACATTTTAAAATTTGAAGTTTAAAAATTCTAGATTTCTTGGTGTCTCATCAAAAAAGAGAGAGTGAAAGATCTGGCAACACTGGGCAACAGGAACAACACATTTGTGTCACAGTCAACAGGAAGCTGAAACTTTAAACTGGGTATCTATTCTTCCTTTTGCTCTTGTGTCCACTGCTCCTTACTGCCTTACACCTGGCCTACTTCACTTGTTTGTGTTATCTCCTGGGTCCTGTACCAACCTGGATTGACAACCCAATGCTCTGACAAAGGGTTTCAATAATGATTCTCCAATATTAGCATCAGAATCTTCTATGGGCTTGCCTGAGGCTCTGCCCCTGAGATCCCATTTCTGTGCAGAAATAAGGCTCAGGATGTGCATTTTAAGTGATCAACCCATAGGGTTTTGCTGCAGGTGGTTTTGTAACCATAATTTTAAAAAGGCTTTCCCAGAATGGAGATTCTCAGTACTGGCTACACCAGTGGTTCTCAAAGTGTGCACCAGGGTGCACTCATGTGCCCTAGAAGATTTCCAGGTGTGCCCTATGGTATTCCAGAGAAATATGTGCCTGTTGGGGACCAAAAAACCAACAGGGTTTTTGCAGTTTAGATTTTTGGGAGACAGAGATGTGGCGAATTGGCTGTAAGCTAAAAGTCTGCCCAACCCTCCACCTCACTTGCCTCATTAGGTTGCAAAAGGCTGTTAGGCTTTGGTGCTGGATTGTTTACACTACCCCCCATGTTCCCCAGAAAGACTGGAGGCAAGTTTCTTCTATCCTTTGTTTGGTGTAAAGTTAAAATGATATGTATGGCAGAGGTATCTGCAATCAACACAATTAAGAGTAAAAAGAGAAGAATTCTTCAATGTATTGACAAGAAAATGAGAGTTTGCCTTTCAAATATATGTCCAAACATTGAAGAAATCACTAGGACACATCAGGCTCATGTTTCTTGTAAACACAAGAATGAAAAAACTTAACATGGCCCTGGCCGGTTGGCTTAGTGGTAGAGCGTCAGCCTGGTATGCAGGAGTCCCGGATTCGATTCCTGGCCAGGGCACACAGGAGAAGCGCCCATCTGCTTCTCCACCCCTCCCTCTCTTCTTCCTCTCTGTCTCTCTCTTCCCCTCCCACAGCCAAGGCTCCATTGGAGCAAAGTTAGCCCGGGCGCTGAGGATGGCTCTGTGGCCTCTGCCTCAGGCGCTAGAATGACTCTGGTTGCAACAGAGCGATGCCCCAGATGGGCAGAGCATCGCCCCCTGGTAGGCGTGCCGGGTGGATCCCGGTCGGGCGCATGCGGGAGTCTGTATGACTCCCTCCCCGTTTCCAACTTCAGAAAAATATAAAAAAAAGAAAAAGAAAAAAAAAAAGAAAAAACAACACATTTGTGCTGGGACCTGCCGAATTTACTAAATCTTAATAAGAATGTATCTATATATATAAAAATAACTTTTTGGTTGTTTTTTTTATTTCTAAACCTCTCTTTTTAACAAATTCTAAAAAGCATAACTCAAAAAATGTGACATAAAATGTTTTTTAATGTCAGAATAAATTTAATTTTGTCATATTTTTTTTACCATAAAAGCACGCTTGGACTTTATTTTTTTCTTTAATATTTGACTTAATTTTTATAACATATTTCTCAGAAATTTGTATATAGTGTACCTACAATTTTTTGTATAATTTTAAATGCGCCCCAACTTCAAAAAGTTTGAGAACCACCGGGCTACACATATAAATCACTAAGGGGAGATCATACAATATATTCTTCTTTAACCCCAAACTAATTAAATCTTAAGACTTTAGAGCTAGACTGATCAGGTGGTGGTGCAGTGGATAGAGTGTCGGACTGGGATGTGGAGGACCCAGGTTTGAGACCCCGAGGTCGCCAGCTCGAATACAGGCTCATCTGGTTTGAGCAAAGCTCACCAGCTTGAACATGAGGTCTCTGGCTTGAGCAAGGGGTTACTCGGTCGGCTGTAGCCCCACAGTCAAGGCACATATGAGAAAGCAATCAATGAACAACTAAAGTGCCACAATGAAAAACTAATGATTGATGCTTCTCATCTCTTTCCATTCCTGTCTGTCTGTTCCTATCTATCCCTCTCTCTGATTCTTTCTCTGTCTCAGTAAAAAAAAAAAAAAAAGAAAGAAAGAAAAGAAAAAAAAAAAGAAAAAAAGAAGACACTAGAGCCATGGTCCAGCATGGATAATACACCTTCATTTATTTTTTATAAATCCAAAAAGACAGAAAATTTAAAATAAGAGTTCACGGGACTCCTTTAAACCTCTTATCTAAATATACCATCTATTAACATCTTACCATACCCACTGTCTCTATTTTACACACACACACACACACACACACACACACACAACTACCCTTTAGCCTAACCATTCAAAGGTAGTCTGCAGACATTTCCTCCCTGTGTGTTTTAGCCATGCCTCCCTAAGAAGAAGAATGTTCTCCCACGCTGCCACACAGCATTAGCAAGCCTGAGAAAATCACCATTTCCTGATGATTAGATTCAGCTCAAATTAGATTCCGGCAAGAACATCACATAGTGACTTTGTGTGACATTCTGTACTTCCCATCACATCACATCAGGAGGCAAAAGCCGCAGTAGTCTACAAACTTCAGTGTGCCCCTGGAGGGCTTGTTGAAACTCGGCTGCTGGGCCTCCCCAGGTGGTGTTTGGGGAGGGAAATTTTACAACCTGAGTTGGAACTTTCCATGCAGAGGAAGGGTTGTGGGAAAATAGAGAATACCACACAGGAATCACAGAGGTGTGAGCATGTCTGTTGTGTCCTAGGAGCGATGAGACCGTGCCAGGCCACCGTGGCTGCCCCTTCGCTGGTCCAGGCCTCACCCCTCACACAGTTCTCATGGTGGGCTGCCTTAATGGCCCAGCTTCTTCACATCTCCCTGTATCCATGCTCTTTGCTGTGAAACTATGGTGCCCTACCACTCCGACTGGGCTCAGCCGTGTGGCTTGCTTTGGCCAATTGAACGAGACAGAAGAGACAGCATGCAATAAAGAACTGACTCAGCAAGTCTGAGTGGTCCAAGCTCTGCACATTCCAGAGAAAGTTCTGGCCCTAGACTGGGAACCTCTGAACCCTTAGAAGATCCTGGCTGGCAAGAGTGCCTTTGTTTACCTGGAGTCCTTGGGCCAGGGCAGATAGTGAGGCTAACAGCATTATTTATGGAGGGGGGGGCATGGTATATACACAGTATCAGATAGACCCCTGGAGAGGCTGGAGACTAAGGTCAGTCATACAGCAAAGTCAGTCATGCCGGTGTGACCAATCCCCAGTTAGAAACCTGGACACCAAGGCTTGGGTGAGCTTCTCAGGTCGTCAGTACTCCGTGTATGTTGTCATGCACTGTGCTGGGGGAAATAAGTGTTGCCTGCAGAATTCCACTGGGTGAGGACAACTGGCAGCGTGTACCCGGTGTCTCCTGGAGGCTGTCCTATGAGCCTTTTTTCCATTGTAGATTTATTCTGTATCTTTTGCTATAATAAACTGTAACCATGGGCCTAACAGCTTTGCTGAGTTCTGTGCCTCCTTCTAATGAACCTGAGGGTGGTCTTGGGGACTCTCAAACTATAGACAGTATGCCAATTCTGAGCCCAGGCCGCAAAAGGCCTTGTAAGTGTTTCTGCCACTTCTCTTGCACTCAGGCAACTGTCTTAAGAAAGGCATGCTTGGGTCCACCCACTAGTTCTGGAAGGGAAAGAGACATGGATCTGGGCCACTTCCAACAGGTCCATCCTAGATCAGTCTACCCCCAGCTGGCTGTGCACAAGTGAGCCAAACAGAGATCGGCAGAACCACCCAGCTGAGCTCAGCCTCTAGTGCCAGACCCCAACCTGACCCACAGACTCATGAGGGATAATATAGACTTGTTTGTTTTAAGCCACTGAGCCTTAGAGTGATATGTCATGCAGCAGAATTGCTAAGCCCCCAAACAACAGTGGTGGTCCCATTCCACTCTAGCTAATACCAAGGCTCTAGCAGACACCTGCAAACTGGTTACTCTGAGGGACTGTCCATCCTCAATGTCCACATCAGGATAGAGCCACAAACCAAGTAGCTTCACTCATGCAAATTGCAAGTGATAAGTTTCTCCAAAGGATGCCCAAGCGTCACTGTGGAAGGCATTATGAGTCCTTTTCGGAGCAAAGTGCAGGTGAGTAAAAGAGAGATGTGGTCTGAAAGTAGGGTCAGCTAGGCGGGAGGGAGAGTGGACGCCAGGGAGAAATGGAAAAAGAGGAGAAAAGAGTAAACATGAAGAAAAAGACTATAAGGGGGCGGGAGTGGAGAAGAATCTTGGGAGTATGTTTTTACAACCTTCCTCAGGTATATATATCCTCACACTAGGCAGCATGTACCTTCCAGAATGCTGCAGGCTCCCCAGGTGGCAGTCTTGGACCAAATCATGTCTTTCTTCAGGCTTTGCTCTTGGATCCACCATTGACCTTTTGGACTTCACCACACTGACTCTCTGTACCCTCCCTCAGACAAGGTTTGCTTTATTCTCTGGATCTATCCACTCCCAACTTCCCTGAGGTCTCACCCCTACTTGATAGAACCCTAGCTGCCAGTATCCTGCCCAGACTGAGGCCGTCCATCCTAGGACCACCTTGACCACCTGTAGCAGATTACATTACTTCTGAGCAAATATTCACTCCCTTGAGCCCAGCTCCCTGGAGGGAGGATACCCCACACACACTGATGTTGAGCTTGGCAATGTGACTTTCTTTTGGCTAATGAAATGTGAGTGGAAATAAAATTTGCTCGTTCCAAGCCTATGTCTTAAAAGGTATCATGTATCTGCCTGCTCTTCAGGGAAACTCTACCCTCTACCATGAGAGATAATGCCCCAGGTAATCATTGTGCCTTCATCTCAGTTCCAGAATGAGACATGCCGGGCAAATGTGAACCTGATCCTCAGCTTGAAGGCACCTTAGTCAACTCATAGGCATCAAAACTAGTTTGGGGTAGTTTGTTGTGTAGCATATTATAAAGGCTGCTGCCTAATCCACCAGCCATGAAGAGAGAGCCAAAATCTTGCTCAAGTGGGATCACCATTATCACAATAGCTACCACAAGTCACTAATTAAGGAACAGTATTTTTTATTCAGAGACACTTCCATAAATCTATTCTCAGTATCAACTTTTCTGAGCAACAATGAATTTGTCTATTACTTGTTCATAAGAGTTGAAAAAACAATGCTAAAATATGATGCTCTGAAAGAAAAAAAAATCAAGTGAGACCTGGTCTACCCTCACCAGCCCCCGTGAAGGTGACGACATTATTACGGAGAAAGAACCCCCTGCTTCCCTTCCATTTGGTGGCCTTGATCACAGGAAGGGGCAAGTTGTGGGGGTGGAAGAGAGCTTACTTGGTTCTCTGCCTCAGGATGTGCTTACAAAAAAAAAAAAAAGGATGTTGCAGATCAAACTAGCTTGCTTGCTTTCTTTTCTCCTTCCTTCCTTCCTTCCTTCCTTCCTTCCTTCCTTCCTTCCTTCCTTCCTTCCTTCCTCCCTCCCTCCCTCCCTCCTTCCCTTCCCTTCCCTTCCTTCCCTTCCCTTCCCTTCCCTTCCCTTCCCTTCCCTTCCCTTCCCTTCTCTTCCCTTCCCTTCCCTTCCTCCCTTCCTTCCTTCCCTCTTTCCGTTTTTTAGACTAGCCCTCTATGTGAGGTGGAAGACACAGGAATCAGATCAACATAGGAAGAATTTTATGACCAGAGACAGCATGTACCGCCAAAGGAGAGAAGGAGTTTCCTGTCACTAGAACTATTTCTGTGTTGACCGGCTGACCTTCTCAGCACGGATGTTTCTTTCTTTCAGTAAACATTCTGGAAAGCCTCCAGGTGCCAGGTGCTATGCTAGGTGCAGCACGGGGAACAGAGCGGGTATAGTATCTCCTCGGCTGGGGCTTTTTGTCTAGGTGTGGAGTGAGACATTACACAAGGGAACGTTTAAACAGACATGTAATGGCAAATTGCTGGAAGTGCCTTGAGAGTATAACAGGGCCCTACTTTACCCTTGATGGCCAGGGAGGGTGTGTAACACACATTTGTTACTAAGGAGATTGATGGTCTCGGGTACTTGGACATGCTTTTATCTCAGTATTTAGACCAATAAGTGCCAGGAGAGGGAAAGTTTATCAGGGACTGGTATTATGGACAGATCAGAAAACAAGAGAAGAAAGACTGAGTGACACAGGCTTCCTGACAGAGGCTGTGACTTGTTGAAGGGCAGTCAGCCCACAGAGACTCTGCAAGAAGAGCCAGAAGAATCCACCCTGGCTCTTCCCTCTTCCTCCTGGTGAACCTCGTTGGCCAAATCCAACCGGAAGCTAGGAGCATGGGAGAAGATCCCACTTTTCAGACCAGTGAGGCTCTATGGGGACTGTGGATATTCATCCACCGGCTCCCAGAACCCACAACGAGAAGTCACTCCAGCAGGGACAGCTGAAACCCAGACTCGTGCCCAGTGGATTGAGGTGGGCACCTTGGCCTCAGTCATATGACTAGGCATCCACTCAGGGAAACACTGAAGTAGAGGAAAATAAAGTCCCCATGCAGGACTTCCCCTTGCAAAGGTGGGTGGGACTGCACATCTTAATGTTCACTGCACTCCAGTGTGGCTGTACAGGTGGCTGGCTCTGGACCTTGCGCTGTTTAGAGAAGGCCCAGCATACCTGGGCCTGATGAGGAACAGTAAAGACGAGGCAAGATTGACACCGAAGAAATCCCACACGCGCTCAGAGGGCTCTGTCCTCTTTCCATTGGAAAATCAGGGATGGTATAAACGTGGGCATCACTTCCCGTGCCTGGGCCATGCTGTCATCCCACACCTCCCGCCCAGTGCTGTCCAGCGTGTCTCCATTTGCCACCCACCAAGTCTGGAGTTTCATTATGGCCCCCATACTCTTCTCCAACATTGAAATAACACATTCTTTCCAGGACAGTTTCCGACCCATTCCTGGTGTGTACTAGCAGATCTGCCCTGGCGAAAACTCCTTGTCTGTGGCGTCATGACTCCAAGGGACATTTTTGCAGAAGAAAATCAATATTTAGTTGCTACAGTGAGATTTATTATATTTTCCATTACAGTTTGATGGTTAAACTATGTGAGCGGCCTGAGAAGCATAACTGTCATTGATTGGTGTGCAAACGAGTACATGGAAACGGGGCGGGGCTGTGAGACCCACGGGTTTGACTCTCAGCTGGCGCCAGCGCTGCACCTTCAGAGCAGAGGAAAGGCATTGGCTGAACATCTCACAGGCACCGGCAGAGATTCTATGAACTGGATTTGGGCTGAAAAGGGAAATTTCGCTGCCTTTGCCTGGGAGGCCCCAGTGTCCTTCCCTTTCCTTTTCCACCCCTTCCCCCACCTCCGTTATATCCCACTTACCACACTTGCCCCTAAGACCCAGCCCCCATGCCCCGCCCCTCGAAGGCCCAGGGACCCAGCCTTCAGAGATGTCTCCCTCGCGGGAACTCTGCCCCCTTTATTGTCCGAGGCCCCAGCTCTTTCTTCCCCACCCCCACCCCCACCCCCACTCTACCACCCCTACTTTGGCTCTTACTCAGCACATGCGGTTCGGAGTGTTTTCTCTACTAGACTAAAAGCTCTTGGGGACCAAGGAGACTTTGTGACCCAGCTCAGTCAATGGCTACTCATAGTTGATATCATAGATGATAAATTAAGATGCTGATTCCATCCTCAGTAATACAAAGAAACATCATAGCTCCTGTTTCCCACCTTGGCTTACAGAGGTTAGGGTGCAGTTGGTCCCACCGCACCATTCCTTTTTACACCCCCTCCCCCCGCTTTAAGAAAGGACTCCTTTTATGTCGGTCATCAACACAGGGACACCCTCTGAGGGGTTTTGTGTGGCGAGGTTGCAGGAGGTGAGTGTCTGTGTTTACTGAAATGAAATGGGCTTAAGGCATCAGTCACAGTTCACTTGCTCTTCTCAAATCTCCAGAA
Source organism: Saccopteryx bilineata (assembly GCF_036850765.1). NCBI lineage: Eukaryota > Metazoa > Chordata > Mammalia > Chiroptera > Emballonuridae > Saccopteryx > Saccopteryx bilineata. The sequence continues at coordinate 33,064,536 of NC_089499.1, forward strand.
GCTCTTCGCAGGGGAGCAGCTTGGATGCACTCTGTCAGCCTGCGATTCCGCGCATCCTGATGCCCTTGCCTCAGTTGGCACCCCATTTCCCTTTTAATTCTGAAGGCCAAATAATATGGGGCACAGACATGCCTTCAAGGGCTTCACAAAGCCAGAAAGGATGGCACCGGCTGGGCCCATGAAGGTCAAACGTGGCCACACACACACATCTCTTTTTAAAATTGTCATCAGCTTGCGTAGAAATGCACGCTGGTGACATTTTGGGAAATCGTTAATAAAAATAAATGACAATTGAAAAGTTTGGAGTCCTGAGATCATGGCATATTGTGGGAAGAAAGGGCAGGGTGGACAGATGGGGCTGAAGAATTAAGCTCCTGTGAACAATATGAACGATATGCAGTTGATCCTCATTATTTGTGGATTCTATGCTTGCAAATAGCACCTGCTTGCTAACACTTATTTGTAACCCACAAATCAAATGCTGGCAGGGATTTCATAGTCATTCGCTGACATGTGCAGAGAAATGAAAAGTTTGAGTTGCCCCAAGAGTACATTCCTGGCCGAGGTTGACCAAGGGGGCACTCTGTCCTCTTGTTTCAGTTCTTGTGCAGAAAGGACCAGCGGGAGCTGGCAGGGGGCAGCATGGCATCGTGAAGAAGCTTAGACTCTGGGCCCGATGAATAGCGTTTAAATTGCAATTCTGGCACCCCTTAGCGGGGTGGTCTCAGGCAAATCACTAGACCCTTCTTGTTTTTATTTAGAAGATTAAATTTAGTGGGGTGACATACTAAACACTTCTGAACCTCATCTTCTTTTTTTGTAAAGTAAAGAAAATAGAATCTACCTGAATAATTCATTTTTAGAATTATTATCTATGTGAGATGTGTGTGTGTGTGTGTGTGTGTGCGCGCGCGCGTGCGCGTATTGATCCTAGGAGCGCTGTTTCAGTATTCACTAGTTAAGTGTACCTGATAACTTTATAGAAGGTAACCACCACGAATAACAAGAATCTACTGCAGAGTGATCTAAACTGATGGTAAGTATGCCGCTCTGTCCAGCCACTCCAAAAACTGACCCTAATGAGGAAATCCTGAGAATGGCACATACGATGCAACTGTCCCAGACCTTAGTTGAAAGGCTGACAAAATGGGCTAAAGAAGTCAGAGGAGGCCAGCTGAACATTTATTTTTCAGTTGAGCAAAGTGTTCAATGGAACATTATTTTGCAATTGAGCAGAGCAGTCATCAGAGCCGTGGCTGAGCTATCTAACCTGGAATCAGACCAGTAAGAAAAGTCATGCAGAGCCTACCTCCAGCAAATCAATGAGGAGTTGAATTTGATTCAACACGTACCATTTTATTATTAGTGTGTAGGCGCCGCTAGCTACAAGGACTAGCTCTGCGGTCCTTGGCCCCTGCCCGGGGCCCAGTGGTATACAGAGAACCCCTCACATGATGCTGCCAAGTTTTTATCCATGTAAAAAACTTACACTTACTGTGTTTCTACACCTATGCCTACTGTTTCAGTGAGAACTGTGGGATGTGGAGTTGGGGGATTAGTGTGATATGTTGTGCCTCGGGGTGCAGCTGGTTATGAGAGAAGAGGTGGTTCCCAACAAACAAACCACACACCAGACGCCCTGCATATTGACTGGCACACCTCTGACTATATGAAAGAGCAGTGAGAGGGGCTGGTGCTCAAGGAAAAAGCAAGGAAATAACTCGATACAATCTAATTCCTTCAGGTATCCCTAAAAGTTCTTACATTAGAAAGGATGGAATTGTTGAGTGAGGGGATAGAAACGTGTGCTTACCTTTAGTAGATAGATACTGCCTAACAGCTTTCCAAGGTTTGGGTACTGGTTCATATCCCCATCAGCACCGTAAGCTAATTCTTGTTGCCCACCTCTTCACCAACACTTGATATTATCAGTCTTTTTAATGGGATCCCAAATCCTGAGTGCAGCATCTCAGGGGCAGAGGAAACAGGCAGAGCTTATTCATTCCAACGGGCTCACCGTGCCATGGTGGTTAAGTAGCTCCTGGTGCATGGTTCCCTGAAGCACCATTTCAATGCTTAGTTCTTCTGCCTTCCAACAATTCTCCGAGCTCCCTAGTAGTCTTCTACAAATCCCTTTTTGGCTTAAACTCGTTTGAGTCAATTTCTGCTACCTGTAACCAAAGAGGACAATTGATGCATTAGGCAAAGTTACTGGGGGCTCTAGACTGGGCCCCTGGCCTCCCCTGATTTGGGAAGTAAACTATAACATCATGGACCACACACTGTAGCCACACTAAAATACTTCCTGTCTCCAAGCTCACCAGGGTGGCCCCACTTCCCTGTCTTTTTAAGGTGGCTTTGTTCTGCCCAGAATTCATATCCCACTCCCTATTCACTTAGAACATATTTTAGGACTACGCTTAAACATCACCTTCTCTGGGAAACCCTCTCTGACTATCTGTAAAGCCAGGAGCCAAGGCCAGGGCCACCATCAAAGCAGCCTTCTGGCCCATGCAGGTTCGCATTGGATTCGGACAGTCGGTAAAGAAACAACGGAGCCACAAACTGGTGGGCCATAGTCTTTAATTCTAGCTTGCACCCGGCAGGCAAGTAAAAAATACACACTGGGCTCCAAAACCCAGTCACATTCAGTGCTCACAAAGCTACTGACTTATCCGAGTTTCCTAGAATCAAAGGTTTCTAGCTCACCAGACTTATTCTCCTCTGTTCCCCATCTCCTTCCTTATCCCAGATACAAACTCTACACAAACTGGCATCTCACTCAGCACTCCGCCATCTTAGCTGCTTCTCCTGGCCTCCTCCACGTGGCCTTTCTCTGCTCTCCTCTGCTCTCTCTTCTAATCTCAGGAACCAAGCGTCAAACTCTCATTCCGTCCCCATTTTATAGTGTAGAAATCCAAACCCCTAATCCAATATACAAAACAGGGAAGTCTCTAATACAAAGTCACCCTCTGAGGCATGATAGGATTGTATCGCCCTACATCAAAAAGGGTAGGAAAGGCTTAATCCCAAAACCAAGCCCCAGGCTACAAGGATTCTCCCTGCCTTTAGCCCACCCCAACACACATTAATATCACCTGGGCAATGGCCTCTTTAACAAAGTGAGCATAATACATTTTATCTGCCCAACACTATCCAATGCAGTTGCTCCCTGCTCCACTGAAGAGAATTCTGGTCACAACCTATCAAGGGCTCTTTCCCATATAAATTCATATATTAAAGCCCTAACCCCTGGTTCTTCAGAATGTAACTATTTGAGATGGTGCCTTTAAGAGGTAACTAAGGTTAAATGAGGTCCTATGAATGGGCCCTAACCCACTATGACAGGTGTCCTTATAAGAAGAGGTTAGATCACAAAAATAGACTAGGGATGCACAAGCACAGACAAAAAGACCATGTGAAGAAGACACAATGGGAAGATGGTTATCTGCAAGACAAGGGGATAGGCCTCAGGAGGAACTGACCCTGCCAATATCTTGATCACAGACTTCTAGCCTCCAGAACTGTGAGAAAATATATTTATATTGCTTAGGCCATCCAGTTCGTGATATTTTGTTACCACAGCACTAGCTGATTAGTACATACCTCTGCTAGGCTACTCCCCAGTGTTACCTGTAATCATTTATCTACCTGATTGGTCTCTGTCTCCGAGAAGACTCTAATCCAGGGGTCGGGAACCTATGGCTCGCGAGCCAGATGTGGCTCTTTTGATGGCTGCATCTGGCTCCCAGACAAATCTTTAATTAAAAAAATAATAACGTTAAAAATATAAAACATTGTCATGTATTACAATCCATTCATTTCCTACTCGGGACAACACCAAATTTTTATTGGATAATGCGTAACGTACACAGGTCGTTGTGAGGTCAGAAAGTAAACTTCCCTCCTTTTAATCAAATAGTCAGCTAGCTAATTGCAGAAACCCTTTTGACGAAGAAGATGGCTAAAAGGAAAAAAGATGAGGAGTATCATACTTTTCAGCAGGAATGGACAGAGGAATTTGCCTTTGTGGAGAGAGCAGGTTCTGCAGTGTGTCTAATATGCAATGATAAAATTGCATCAATGAAATGGTCAAATATAAAGCGGCACTTCGACACATGCCATACTACATTTGCATCGAAATATCCAGCTGGGGACAGCAGGAAGAAAGCATGTCAAGATCAACAGTATAGAGTGCAAGCTAGTCAGCAGCAACTCCGTGTTTGGACCCAATAAGGTGACTGGAATTCGGCTAGCTTTGCTGGTGCTTTAGCAATTGTGAGAAACGGAAAGCCATTCACAGATGGGGAGTATGCCAAAACATTCATGCTTGATGTTGCCAACAAACTTTTTGACGACTTTTCGGATAAAGACAAGATAATCAAACAAATAAAAGATATGCTTCTGTCGGCAAGAACTGTTCACGATCATACCATCATGATGGCAAATCAAATTGAGGCAACACAAGTGAAGGACATAAATGCAACACCATTCTTTTCTGTTGCTTTGGATGAGTCAACAGACGTAAGCCATTTATCCCAGTTCAGCGTGATTGCAAGGTATGCAGTCGGTGACACACTACGTGACGAAAGTCTTGCTGTTTTGCCTATGAAAGAGACAACAAGAGGGGAGGATTTATTCAAGTCTTTCACTGAGTTCGCTAAAGAAAAAAATATACCAATGGATAAACTTATTTCGGTGTGTACTGATGGTGCTCTGTGCATAGTGGGGAAAAACAGAGGATTCGTAGCACTTCTTCGTGAACAGGAAAAGAGACCCATCCTAAGTTTTTACTGCATCCTACATCAGGAGGCGCTTTGTGCTCAGATGTGTGGTGAGCAGCTTGGTGAGGTGATGTTGCTGGTCATTCGGGTGGTCAACATTATTGTTGCCTGAGCTTTAAATAATTGCCAGTTTAAAACTCTGCTGGATGAAGTTGGGAATAATTATCCTGGTCTGCTTCTGCACAGCAATGTGTGTTGGTTGTCAAGAGGGAAGGTGCTCAGCCGTTTTGCGGTTTGTCTGAGTGAAATCTGGACTTTTCTTGAAATGAAAAACGTTGAGCATCCTGAGTTAGCTAACACTGAGTGGCTCCTGAAGTTCTACTATCTCATGGACATGACTGAACATCTGAACCAGCTCAATGTGAAAATGCAAGGCATGGGAAATACAGTCTTATCCCTTCAACAAACAGTGTTTGCATTTTAAAACAAGCTGAAACTCTTCATTGCTGACATTGAAACAGGTCATTTACTACACTTTGAAAAACTGGGAGAGTTTAAAGATGCATGCACAGCAAGTGACCCTACTCAACATCTTGATCTCCAGCAGCTAGCGGACTTCACATCTAATCTTCTGCAGTTATTCAAAATGCACTTTGGAGAATTTCGTGAGCACACTGGTCTTTTTTTTTTTCTTTTCTGAAGTTGGAAATGGTAAGGCAGTCAGACAGACTCCCGCATGCGCCTGACCGGGATCCACCAGGCATGCCCACCAGGAGGCGATGCTCTACCCATCTGGGGCGTTGCTCTGTTGCAATCAGGGCCATTCTAGCACCTGAGGCAGAGGCCATGGAGCCATCCTCATCGCCTGGGCCAATTTTGCTCCAACGGAGCCTTGGCTGCAGGAGGGGGAAGAGAGAGACAGAGAGGAAGGAGAGGGGGAGGGGTGGAGAAGCGGATGGACTCTTCTCCTGTGTGCCCTGGCCTGGAATCAAACCCGGGACTCCTGCACGCCAGGCCAATGCTCTACCACTGAGCCAACTGGCCAGGGCCCGCACTGGTCTTTTTAAGGTCATCACCCATCCACACGAGTGTGCAGTGGACAGTACCGACCTGAGTTACATCCCCGGTGTCTCCGTCAGAGATTTTGAGATACAAGCTGCTGACCTGAAGGCCTCAGACATGTGTGTGAATAAGTTCAAGTCACTGAATGAAGATTTGGAAAGACTTGCAGGACAGCAAGCAGAGTTGGTGAGCAAACACAAGTGGGGGAAAATGAAAAACTTCAACCTGTGAACCAGCTGATTGTCAAAACTTGGAACACGCTTCCCGTCACATACCACACACTGTAGCATGTGAGTATTGCTGTACTGACAATGTTTGGCTCTACGTATGCATGTGAGCAGTCTTTGTCACATCTAAAGAATGTTAAGACCAACCTACAGTCACATTTAACGAATGGAAGTCTCGACACCTGCATGAAGCTTAACCTCACCACGTATCAACCAGACTACAAAGCCATCAGCAAAACCATGCAGCACCAGAAGTCGCATTAATGGTAAGAAGTACTTTATTCATCATTGGTTAGCAAGAGCATAACAACGTTATTAAAAAGAACTCGATACTTAACTGTACTTTAAAAGTGTTGGTCTTACATAAAATGCACACATTTACTTGTATTTAGTGTTAAACATATTGTATGGCTCTCACGACGTACATTTTAAACTATGTGGCATTCATGGCTCTCTCAGCCAGAAAGGTTCCAACCCCTGCTCTAGTCTGCATGTGCTGAGCCTATCACAGTCCCCAGCATGTCCGTGGTGGGGGCTCAGTGGAAGTCTGGTGGACAAAGAGGCATAAATGCAAAGGGCGGAGAGAAGACCGACGGGATAGCGTCCCCGCTGCACCTTCTTCCAGGCCTCCTCCTCGAAGATCTGGCCTAGTCCACGGAAGCAGTGGGTTTAAGGTCCGCAGAGAATGGTCTCACAAAGACCCCTTAGAGCTTCATTGGGTTCCTCAGCTTGGAGCTGTTGCCACTTTTCAGCCATGTGGGCCCAGAGCTTAGGCAAGATCCATCAGTGACTTCAGCCCCTGACTTGGGTTTATAGAAAACACATCCTTCACTGAGCTCAGCTGACTGCAGCTACACGGCCGTGGCTGGAAAGGTTTGGGTTAGTGGTTCTCAAATTATGGCATGCATCCAAATCTCCTGGCAGGCCTACAGCCCAGGTGGGGTTTCCCATTCAGTGGGTCTGGGGTTAGAATTTACATCTCTAACAAGTGGCCAAATGATTCTGATGCTGCCTGTCCAGACACTAAATCCAGGCGATGAGAAGTAGGCATTCCAGGGAAAGATGACCGAAATGACTCAGAGAATGTTGAGGGAGACCCAGGCAGAAGGAGATAAAAGGTGATAGGAATGTACGACTTGGTCATAGAGTGCTTAGCGTGTGTTGGGCAAAGCCTGACGGTGGTTATGTAAGCCACAGGACAAGTGATGGTGATGGTTGCAAACAAAGTTTTAAGGCCATTTTACAGAGCCCAGCATCAGTTGGACAAAATAAAAAGAAAGAAAAAAAAAGGGCCACCAAAGGGCAGTGGAAGGTCTCAGTTCTTTTTCAGATCTGAGAATATTTCTGGGGATTCTGCCATGTACAGGTTAGACACTGAGCTTGGGGCAGCAAGCTGGGATGGGAAGAAATGGGATCTGAGCCTTGGTGTGCTTGTTGCCAACTGTGTTCCTCTGCCTCGTAATCTCTTCCTCCAGACCTCAGTTACTGTATTTTCCAACACTCCGAGGGTTGCTTGCAGAGGTGGAGTGAGATCTGGACCACGCAGTGCTCTGTAGATTGGGGCATTCTACAGAAGCACAGACTAGTCAGGTGCAGCAGGGGGGGTAGACAAATGGCAGGGCTCCCTCCTGGCCCACAGGCAGTCACACTCAAGAGTGGGAAGTTCTGCATATAAATAGCACCTATTAATCCTAATAGGACTTTGCTTCATGCCATCTCTTTAAGCCTAACAGCTTCCCCCCCCCCCCACCACTGGATAACTCCCTGTCTCTTGTCCTCTGAGCCAACTCTACACAGCAGCCAGAGAAATTGTTTTAAAATCTAATAAGATCATGTTGCTCACAGACAAAAAAAGTTCCGATAGTTTTTTGGGTTTTTTTCCTACTATCTTGAAGTCAAGTTTGAGTTCCCTCTATAACCTACCGGACTATGTGTGATCTGGCCCCATCCTTCTCTCCAGCTTCAGCGCACACCACTCCTCCCAAGACTCTGGCCTCCATTCCTTCTGGGCATGCCCGGGGCCTTTGTCCTCTGTCCTCTGCCCACAAGGCCCCTACCCTTTACGCCTTGTCTCTCTATGCCTGCTCAGCAGCTGCAGCCCTCAATGGCCCCATAATCTCAATCAGATCATCCTTTGATTCTCATTCATAGCACCCTGCTCATCCCCCACCACTACCCCCCCACAACTATTAGTAATATATATCTTTTGTGTATGTTTAGTGTATTTATCTCTGACCAAATTGATAGGTTCTGAAAGCTGGGATTATGTCTGGCTTATTCATTTCTTATATCAGTTAGGGTGTTTGAAATGAAAGCAACAGAAATTGGCCGGGTTAATCTAAGAAAAAGGGAGTCTGAGGGAAGGACACCTGGAGGGAATAGTCAGGCCAGAGAACAGGGCTGGGGAATGTTGGGCAGATAAAATATATTATGCTCACTTTGTTAAAGATGGCGCTGCCCATGTGGAGGCCCATCGCCCAGGTGATATTAATGTGTGTTGGGGGTAGGCTGTGGGCAGGCAGGATCCTTGTAGCCTGGGGCTTGGTTTTGGGACTAGGTCTTTCCCACCCTTTTTGATGTGGGGTGGTGCAATCCCGTCATGCCTTGGATGGATGGCTTTGTGTTAGAGACTTCCCTGTTTTGTATATTGGATTAAAGGTTTTGATTTCTGTACTATAAAATGGGGCAGACAGGGAGCTTGCTCTCTTGGTTCCTGCAATTAGCATTAGACAGGAGAGCAGAGAAAGGCCACGTGGAGGATACCAGGAGAAGCAGCCAAGATGGTGGAGTGCTGAGTGAGAAGCCGGTTTGTGCAGAGTTTGTGCAAGGAAAAGGAAGGAGATGGGGAACAGAGGTGAATAAGTCTGGTGAGCTAGAAACCTTTGATTCTAGGAAACTCGGATAAGTCAGTAGCTTTGTGAGCACTGAATGAGTGGGTTTTGGAGCCCAGTGTGTGTTTATACTTGCCCACCAGGTGTAAGCTAGGATTAAAGATGATGGCCCACCAGTTTTTGGCTCCGTTGTTTCTTTACCGCTGTCCGAATCCAATGCGAACCTGCATGGGCTGGGCGGCTGTGATGGAGGCTGTGGCAACTGGTTTTACAGGGAACAAGCAGGAATAAGGCAGCTCTAAAAAGCAGAGAGCTATCATGGCCGGAAATGTTCTAGTAAAAACAGCCTAATTGGGATGTTTTTCTCCCTGATATGCCAACTTGTTTTTAGTCTCTTTATTAATCTATTTTGATTTAAAATCCAGAATGAGAACATTTAATTGGCCTGGCTTGAATCATAGGCTCACCCTTGGCTTGGGGAAGAAGAGAAGCTCATCAGACTAGATCCAAAAGAAAGAAGTAATCTTCCATTCTCCAGAAAGAAAAAAAAAAGAGCTGTTTAGCTGTTTAGTTTGCTCTTCCAAAGGAGAGATTGCACGCTAGCTGGCTAGCCTCAAACAAGGTATTTTCTAGGCTACTCTATTGATTCCTGGCAGATATCATACAGGGTAGCCCCACAATAAGATATTTGTTGAATGAATGAATGAATGAATGAATGAATGAATGAATGAATGAATGAAAACTTGCTTCTGGATGAAGTCCAGAGCTTGTTCAGTTATGTGGTAGGCAGTTAGACGGACAGGAGCAGAGCCAGGACTATAGATAGGCCAGGCAAAGAAAGTCACCTGGGAGGAAAGCCCCAGGTGCTTAGCAATAGAGAAACTGGGAAGACAAGGATCTTGCCCCCAGGGTGACCTTTCCTCCCTCAGCTGATTGTATAGTTTAAACCGTCTGACTTTCACATCACTGGTGGTGTGATTTGGACCCTCCTCTGACCTTGCCTCCCCTGACATGTCACTAGTCATGTGGTTTTAGACCTTAGAGGAGGAATAAGGGGCAGGAGAATAGCCTCATGCATAGATATCACATGTCTCTGCCCATTCTCTTTTACTCCAGTGATCTGCCAGAGGACACTATGCCCTCAGTAGTCACCAGGTCCAGTGTGGATAAGGGACGTACGGAGCAGAACCTGGAGTGGGACCAGCCTCGATCAGCCAGACCACAGTTGACCAGCAGACTCACGGTCATAAGAATAAATATTTTTATTATAAGCCACTGACATTTTGAGACTGTTTGCTATGCAACATCATTATGCCACTAGCTGACTAGTGCGGATCTCAACGTTAATAGTCCTAGTTGGCCAATTCTCTGCTTCACTGATCATTCAAGGCCTCAGTCTTTTTCCTTCATCTTATGGTTCTACCAACCCCTAGGCTATGGTCCTGATCTGCATTCTTGGAGGCTGGTCACACACTTGTTCAGGTTCCAGCTTTGGGGAGAGAAACAAATGCACACAGAAGCACATAGGCAATATTTAAAGGCCAAAACTTAGAAGTTGAGTGCATCATTTCGACTTACGTTTTACTGGCAAGAATATAGTCAGATGACCACACTTAGTTGCAGAAGAGGCTGGGAAGTGTACTCCATAGCCATGTATTCAGCTACTATGGAAGAAGAGGAAAACATCTGTTGGTGAGCAATTAGCAATTTCCACTTATAGACAGGAAAAAATGGTTTAAAAATCTGTGAAGACTTTCATGCATAGCAAGATAGTATGAGATATCACAGTGACATTGTTTCTGAAAACACTCTAGACAGGGAAACCAATTTTATGCCAGCTTGTATAAGTAATAATGAGAAAATGTGATAGTCTTGTTTTGTCTGTGCTGTTCGACACTCCTCCACAAGACAGTGTCCAATTTACAGTCACCGCACTGGAGGGACAGACAAACACAAGGAGGGAGTGAACAGGATGATGAAGGCCTCAAAAGCAGGTCACGAGCAGAATGGTTGAGGATGTTGGGAAATTTTATATTAAAGAGACAATTTGGGAAACAAAATGGCTGCCTTCAAATGTTTTAAAGTATGTCCTGGAAAAAAGAGATAAGGTTTATTCTGTCAAGTCTCCAGGAATAGATATGTGATGATAAGAGGGAACTACAGAGAAATACATTTATGCTCACTCTAAGTGGATTCCAGCAGAGAAGTCCAAAATGATTTACGCCTCAGACTCGTTTGGGACTAGAGGAGACAGGGTAAATTGCTAGCATTTGTTGAGTACTCACGATGTGCCAGATACTATACTTAGGCACTTTCCCAAACTTGGTTCCTTCCATCCAACTCTGCAAATCTATAAATTGGTGAGGCTCTCTCCTAAATCCTTCTGAAGTTTTCTGGAAAGTTGTCCTTAACTTGTTATTAATTGGTACTAGTTCTTGTCTGAGAGTCTTGTCTTTTTATGGCTTTGTCTCCAACTTCCGGAAGCAACTTATTACATCTCTACATAGAATTCTTCAAACCCTATTTTTTGAGGGACTCACTGACAATCCTGCAGAGAACAGGCATGAGTCAAATTTCTGGGGTAGAAACTCCTAGGAAGACAATCCTGGGGATATATACAAAATTGTGGGTTCTGTGGTAGATGGAGAAGTTGGCCGTGGTGGGGAAAGTAGGAATTCCATCCCTTAGTAATTTTCCAGTTCCCAGCAGAAACCCAAGACCTTTGAGAGGGGGGCTGCAGTCTTGACGAACATAGCTTTGTGGTGTACTCATTTACCCAATCAGAGAGTCTAGCGAATACTGCCAACAAGGGTGAGTGGGCTGGTCTGGAAGCTCTGTCCAATACAGAGACGCCCCATGTCCTCCACATAGCTCCGCTGGGAACTAGTAAGAAACGTGCCTTTCCAGATACATTAGGAGTTCCTCTTTCTTAACTGAAGTCAATGAATCCTTTTTTTTAATTCTTTGTACTTCCTGAGCCAAAGTTTCTGGATTTCCCAGATGTTTCCACTTGTCCCTTTTTAATTCAACACTCATCTTAGTCAATCCCAATCTCTAATATTGTGCTATTCCAGCAGTGGGAATCCCAGGCAGGCCATAGAAAATGGCATCAAGGAAGAGACCTTAAAACTCCAAATTTCCTTAAAGCTTGTGAGAAGCTTTAATGTTCTGTGCACACCTACGTTGAGTGGTAAGGACTCCCCATGTGTTCCCAGAAGTTGAGAGAGAGCTGATAAGGTGAAGTAGCAAAATTACTTCACAAAAATTAGGGGATCAGGGCACACGCAGATACTCCAGTACTCTCAGCCTTTTGTATAGTGCATTTTCACCAATGAAATAAAAGTTGGTTTTGCATCTCATTTGCATAATTGAACAACTTTCTTTGACTTGTCGTTTGCTTTTCTGATGTTCTTGTTTAATAAAAAAAAATCAAATGCTGCCTGACCAGGCGGTGGCACAGTGGATAAAGCGTCAGACTGGGATGCTGAGGACCTGGGTTCAAGACCCTGAGGTTGCCAGCTTGAGCATGGGCTCATCTGGTTTGAGCAATAGTTCACCAGCTTGGATCCAAGGTCGCTGACTCAAGCAAGGGGTTACTCGGTCTGCTGAAGGCCCACGGTCAAGGCACATATGAGAAAGCAATCAATGAACAGCTAAGGTGTCACATCATGCAACGGAAAACTAATGATTGATGCTTCTCATCTCTCTGTTCCTGTCTGTCTGTCCCTGTCTATCCCTCACTCTGACTCACTCTCTGTCTCTGTAAAAAAATAAAAAATAAATAAAAATTTTAAAAAAAATCAAATGCTTCTTTTTTTTATCGCTTCATAGTCATTTTAAAATATCCCCTAATTTTTGTGAGCAGTATATTTAGACACATAACTGGAGTTAAGCTGTGAGAAAGAGACACAAAGGACAATTCAAGGCCCTGGAGTCATAAAGTGGCATGACCAAGGAGGCTGCTTGGAGAACAAGGATGTCCTGTCTCTGGGGCCCACCCACACTCCACCTCCCAGCCTTCGGTCTCGTCCTGTGTCTTCTAAAACCCGGGGCCTCAGATCTGGCAGATGTCAGTGGAGGTGTGCTATGCCCAGGAGTCACAGACTCTACAGTGTATTTGGGAGGGTTCTGGTCATGTGATCTTGTGGAATAACATTCTCATAGTCCAATGCAGCCTCTGTGGTGACACCATCTCTGGCCCGCTTCCTCCAATTTACCTAATGGAAAGCACTCTTCACCGCAGCAAGCAATAGCCTTGTTCCAAGCCAGCAGAATGTAGACTGAAATGAGAAATGCGTATTATTTCTATTGACTTCCACGACCCTCTCACTTTTTGTCTTCAGCTTCTCTTCTAATAAGTGCTATCAAATTCACTGAGAACGGTTCTAGCTGAGCATGCCAGAGGAGTAATAGCAAAGAAAATGGGGGTGGATAGGATGTTATTTCTCTTCATTAGGACTATTTCCTTCTTCTTGATTCCGGCAAAGTAAAATTACTAAGCTAAAAGAGAGGAGCACTCTTGAGGACTTTGATACATATTGCTAAACCGCTTCCAGAAATGTCAGACGAGGGTCTAAGCACTGAATCCAAGTTTCCTAGACTCTCACTGCTGTCTTCGACTACTTTTCATATTATAGTCCCTTAGCAGTGTCTTTTTCTAAAGCTAGTGGCTATTCTATATTCCTGAATCATATCGCCAGCCCCCATTCTTAGAATTTAATCCTTAACCTTGATGCTTAAAGCTTGGCTCAATCACTCTAGGAACTAGGAATATTTGAAAATTGATTTTAAAATAAATACTTATTCATATGTGAAGCTCCCACTTCGGTATTATGCCAGCCTCATTATACATCTGATATGTTAGGAAACTCATCGCATTAACTGGCAACATTTTGTTAGTAAAGAAATAAAGAAAAGGTATCTTCTCTCAACAAGAAAATAGTATCCCTAGGGAATCTCAGGTTACCTCCTACAGATAATTTGTTCAAATGTTCCTTTCATAAAGTTCTTGCATTATGTCTAGTCTCCTGATGGGAAACAGATGAAAGGGAAAAAATGAGATTTCCATTAAATTGCCCCCAGTTTGGGCTATGCAATTAATTTGGGGACTGACTGTTAATCCAAATTTGGAGGGACCCGAATTATGGAAGACAGAAGCAAGGTCCGTTGTTTACACATTAAAGCTTTATTGTCTAGCTTGGCCAAGCGGCAGGAACTCCGACAGAAATCTGACGGAGAGTGCGCCGGCCCTTTGTTCTACTTAGTTTTTATAGTTTTGTAAGTGGGAAGTACAGAAGCAAAAATTGCAATTAGGAGCCCCTTACCACTATTGGTTATAGTCATATGTCCTTTAACATGATAGGACCACGTTCAATTTGCAAACCATACATCATTTTGGAGAAAACAAAATTTACAAGTCAACACAATGGTAGAAAGATGTCTCTTTACATATTAAAGGCATTCCTATATTATCTAGTGTTTATCTGCTATCTCTCTGTCCAGAGTCACACACACATTTACATAGGAGAGGTAGTTTCGGTGGGGACAAATGCCCGCAAATGACTCATTGCTATAAGAAAAGGTTTATTTTGGCTTTTCTCTTCCTGCACCTGGCTAGCCATTCACCCCCTTCCCCACAGGTGTGGTGGAATGTCAGGGAATCCATGCTTCCTTCCCTTTTCATTTACAATACAATGGCAAGAGCCATCCTAGTTATGCTAATCACACAGCACAGAGACTATTCTCACAATTTCTCTTAACCCAAATTAATAAAATGTTCTCCAAGCCTCCTAAAATATTAATATTAATTCTGTAGCCTTTGGTACTTTACAACACCTGTGGGTGAAATGGCTCAGTGGCTCCTCACTGACCACAAGTAACAGAAAACTCAGCTCAAAAAATAATTTATGATCTCATACAACAATAAGTCCAGAATCAGAACAACCAGAGGTCAGTTACTAGAATGGTCCAACAATGTCAAAAATACTGACTCTCAGCTTGAACTCTGCTACTCTTAATGTGTTGGCTGCGTTGTGACCACACTAGCCCTCTTCATAGTCACAGCCGTCTATTACTGCCATAGCCTCAGAGAGTCAGCTTCAGGCCTGCTAAGTTCAAGACATTAGGCATCCAAGCATAGATGTTGAGAAGGCATTTCTGCTTATGTCTCTGGAGTTTGGGAAAGAGATCTAGTCTGGGTGTATAAATTAGTGAGTCACTGGCATGTGGATGGTGTCTAAAGCCATGGGACTGGATGAGACCACCAAGAGAGTGGATGTAGATGGAGGAAAGGATCAAAGATGGGTCCCCAAGGCACCCCAATGTTAAAAGGAGGTTTGAAGCAGCAAAGGAGCATGAAAAGGAACGAACAGGGAGATGGCAAGAAAACCAGGGTGGGGGGGTTCAGTGGTCTGGAGTCCCAGTACAGGGAGGGTACTGCAGAGGAGGGAGTTTTCACCTGCACCCAAGGCTGCTGATGGAACAAGAGACAGGACTGAGAATCAAGGACTGAATTTAGCAACATGGAAGTGATTGTCGTCTTCAATAGGTTTAGTTTAGTGGTTGTGGCAAAAATTCTGATTGGAGTCATTTAAGAGAGAATGGGTAGAGAAAAATTAAATACTATGAGTTTAGAAAAATCTTTCAAATTTTGCTGCAAAGGAAAGCAAAGAAAATATAACAAAAAATTTAAGGAGAGAATATTCGTATGAATAGGAACAATCCATAAGATAGTAAAAATTTAATGATACAGAGAAGAGGCCAATGGTTGGGATGAAGCCCTTGAGTAGAGGAAAATAATTGGGAATTCCTTTACAGAGGTATTTCTTTCTAGAGGAACACAGGTAATGCATCTATAGTACTTGGTGGGAAGGCAGATGCTGGCAAAGTGGGGAGATAGATGTAGTGGTGGAAGTTCATGGAAACTCCTCTCTGAGTGTGTCACATTGGACATAAGGTCGTCAGGTACGGTGAAGGTGGAGGGGAGTGGAATTGAAAGTTTGAGGAGAAAGAAAAGGATGTGAAATGTTGCATAGAAATGTAAATGGACTCAAAAATATAGTGTGGTTGGCAGCAACAATGAAGTCACCATTGAAGTTCATGGCTATAAAATGGGGATGATAATAAAAATATGACATCCGGCCCTGGCCGGTTGGGTCAGTGGTAGAGTGTCAGCCTGGCATGCAGGAGTCCAGGGTTCGATTCCCGGCCAGGGCACACAGGAGAAGCACCCATCTGCTTCTCCACACCTCCCCCTCTCCTTCCTCTCTGTCTCTCTCTTCCCCTCCCGCAGCCAAGTCTCCACAGGAGCAAAGTTGGCCCGGGCTCTGAGGATGGCTCTGTGGCCTCTGCCTCAGGCACTAGAATGGCTCTGGTTGCAACAGAGCGACGCCCCAAGATGGACAGAGCATCGCCCCCTGGTAGGCATGCCGGTGGATCCCGGTCGGGCGCATGCAGGAGTCTGTCTGAATGACTCCCCGTTTCCAGCTTCGGAAACACACACACACACACACACACACACACACACACACCAAAAAAAAAAATATATATATATATATATATGACATCCGAGTGTTGTCAAAATTAAATGAGTCAATTTATGTAAGTAATCAGAACAGTACTTGTTATATTTCAATACTGCAGAAGTCTTAAGCATTATTATTAGTAGTAGAAAGGGATAGCTTTGTTAATTCAGCAGAACTTGAGCAGTGGGTGAGATTCCAGTTGGGTTAAATTAGTTAACATCATATGGAAGTCTAATAGTAAATATAATTAATAGTGAACACAATGAGTAGCAGGAAAATTAGAATGAGATGACTTTAGACATTCAACATCTATGACTACCCTTAATTACCTAGGTGTTAGGAAATCAGGATAGCAGTTAGTCTTGTGGGATAGTGAGTGGGAAGGGGGAAGAATGGGGCTTCTGAGATGCGGGCAATAATTCTGTTTCTTATTCTGGAGCTGGTTACATAGGCGTGTGTAGTTTGTAAAGAGTCATCAGGTTGTACGCTTAAGATATTACACTTTTTTGTTGTATATATATTATACTTTAATAGAAAGTTTTAAACACATAGAAAATTTTTAAAAATTTAAATAAGTATGGAAACAGAGGGATGAATGTTTCCTTAGAGAATGATAAACTTTATTTCAATTTTTCTTTTTTGGACTGAGGTGATCTTGAGTGTGTTTCTTCAGCCTGGGGGACCAATCATTGATTCCCAAGCTCCCTCTGTTGAAAGGAAACTTTACAATAACAGAGCTTTGGGGCCCAAAACTCTCCCTTTCCCTTCCCCATATCCTGGTCCATCTCCAAAAGTAGGTGAGAGCTGTTCTCTGCAGAAAGTTAAGTAATCTTCAAATTGTCAATCTCAAGTGTTCCATCAAAATCAAACCTCAACATTTATCCAGTTCTGCTAAGTGTCTTGAGTTCTTTGAGGGAAGATACCCTGAAAGTCTAAATCACTAGTCACTTTCTTATCTAAGAAGTAACTCCCAAACAGAGATGGAGCCTGTTTGCAGACACTGTGGTTTCGATTTGTCCACCAAGTGCTCTGCCTCTGTAGAGAGGAAGCGTCGCCCCAGCCTGGGATATGAGCTGGGGATGCTGGTGACCAGATCAGCAGCAAACACAGTCTCAGGACTCACAATCTAAGAGGTCTCATAGTCAGCTCAGACAATAGGGGCTATGGTTAAAGCTGAGCTTCAGGGGTTTGGTGATTTATCTCCGCCACACACACGTACACCCGGCCCCAGCTCAGTTCCTGAGATGGTTTCGTGAGAGAATAAAAACCAACTCAGAGTCCAATTTCTCCCACAAAACTTCAAGAGGACAGATATCCACATCCAGTCCATGAGACAGAGGGGACAGAGCTATGAGGCACTTGCTGCTGAGCAGAGATCAGACCCTTGGCATGGAGCCCTAATCCTCTCTAGATGGCTCTGCTGCCCAAATCTAATCCAAACCCAGACAAGTGAAGTAGGATCTTCTCTAGACAGGCTTAGATTTATCCAAGCTCATCCAGTGCAGTAAATTAGCATTGTGAAGCCAAGGCTATGGAAACTCGACTCTTGATATCTGGGCTTTATGAACGTTGCATGACTAGTTCTCCTCTGCCTTTTCTTCTTTGGTGGAATCGATGACTGTACTTGCCTTCAGCCACAATGACTAAGACTCAAAGACTGTTTGCTTAGAAATAAAATTCAGTTTCAGTAGCATCATTCTTTCTCTCTGTGGACTATATGTCTCCAGATCCCTTTGTGTTGTCTAGAAGCCAGTGGAAGAGCTGGAGACTGGGTCCTTCTGGAAAGTCCACTTAATGTCATGGCACAGTGAGAACTTTATCCACTTACTCAGCAAATGTTTACTGAGCACTTTGTGCCATGAACACCCTATGTACTGAGGATATGTCACGAACAAGAGAAACAAAGTCTCTTCTCTCATAGAGTTTACATTCTAGAGAGAGGGAGAAAGTGAACAAGTAAATTATTTTAAGATAATTTTAGATATTGATAAGAGCCGTGAATAAAAATGAAACAGTGTAATAAGAGGAAGAGTAGCTAGGTGGGATTGAGCTTCTGTGGTGGGCTGGTAGGAGGAGACTTCTTGGGGAAACATCACACTTAAGCTCAGACTTGAATGGCAAGAAGTGCGCCTAGGCGAAGATCCGGGGCTGGGTGTTCCGGGGGAAGAACAGCAAGTGCAAAGGCTGGAAGTCAGGGACAAGCTTGGTATGTTCAGGAACCAAAAGCAGGTCAGTGTGGCTTGAGTAAAGGGGAGAGGGATTTGAGATGAGGCCAAGGAGGTATGTAAGAGCTAGATCATATAAGAAAGAATGTAGGTTGTGATAGCAAATAAAATTTGCCTACCTGGTGTGAACAAATTCAACTGTATTAGAAAGAAAATAACAGATTTGAGTGTGAGAGGTAGCATATAGCAGAGTGGTTAGGGGTTCAGGCTCTAGAAACAGAACTTATGGACTGTTTCTCTGCTCTACCATTATGCCGTGTGAGCTTAGGCAAGAGGGTTAACCTCCCTGGGACTCATTTTTAAGGCCTTTACTTTTGAAATTCCTTCATTTTTAAGTTGAAGCTAACAAATATTTTCAAGCTCAGAAATATTATTTTGTTTTGAGGATTATATAAGTTTATATATATATGGAGTTTAGAACAATGCCTGACATATAGTGCTTGCATTTTAATTGTTTCATTGTTACTGTTGTTGTTATTATTACTGTCACAGACTTATTACTTATGAGAAAAATCTTTCAATGGGCTTTTCACTATGTCATAGTTTAAATTTTAAAATGATTAGCAGAATAGCATTATCGTAGATTCCATTAGCTGTTCTTAATTCTTCCTTCCCTTTCTTCCTTCTTTCTTCTGCCATGGCTTCTGCATTCATCTGCTAGGATGGCTTAAATACCAGGAATGTATTTTCTCACATTTCTGGAAGCTAGAATTCTGAAGTCAAGGTATTGATTGGCGGGATTGGTTCCTCCCAAGGGCTATAAGAGGTGGACCTGGTCCAGGCCTCTATCCATGGCTTATTCTCCAGGTATCTTCACATCACCTTCTGTCTGTGTCCAAATTTCCCCTTTTTATGAGAATACCAGTTGCTCTAGATTAGGGCCCACCTTAATGACCTCATTTTAACTTGATTACCTCCGTAAAGACTTGATTTCCAAAGAAGATCACAAGATGAGGTACTGGGGATGAGGACATTAACATCAGGATTTTGGTGGAGACGATTCAACAGCTTCACTGGGTGGAATACACTTCCCCACCCCACTTTAGGTCATGGTCACATGACTTGTTTTGGCAAATGGTATGTGAGCAGAAAGGACACATTCCAGTTCCAAGACAATTCTTTAAGGGGCATCACAGGTGTCCACTTACTCCTCTTGATCTTGTGATGTCTACAGTGAGAAAGTAATGCCCCAAGTCACCGTGATGCCTTTAGCCAGAGTCTCAGACTGAAGATACCTGGAGCAGACCTGAACCAAACCTAAAGCCTTGAGTAGCCAAGCTGATCCACATTTAGCCAGCGATCACCCTGAAATCCAATTGGCAAGAAGTAAATATTTATTGTAATACACCATTAGAGGCTTGGGGATTATTTATCATGCAGCATTATCACAGTAAAAACTGACTAATACAAACATTAAAAGTATTTCAAACATTTTTTTATTCAGAATGTAATAATCGACTATTTTTATTTTCACATCTACATTCTTTCAACTTTGATCCTAACGCATATTGGGTGTGTGTGTCTTCTTTAATTATGTGCTATTACCATTTCATGCTCTGACTTTTTCTTTGAATTTAACACCACATCAGACACTTCTCATCCTTTTACACAGCTCTCAAAATACTTGTCTATATAGCACCCCATTCCTCTGCTCCTCCCTGAAGATCTTCTGTGAACCCAGGCTGTATCTACCACAGGCTGATGCATCCAGTGCTTCCAGATTGTCGCCGTTATAAACACTGTCATTGTGTTCTGCATGTGAAAGCCTATGATAAAGCCAGGCTGCCTATAGGCCTGCCTGCTGACCACCAGAAGGCCTCCAGATGAGCCACTCCTGGTGATCTTGTCACTGGTCTTCAGCCTTGCTGAATTTTAAGGACCCAATTGGGCTGGTGCTCCAGAATGAACTAGATGCAGGAAGACAATGATGGAAACTAAACCTACGCATTGCCAGCAGGGAGAAGCTCCAGAGGCCAAGGAGTGAACGGCTTCCATTCCCAACCAGGGCTTCTAATTTCCCAATGCTGCTGTTCTTGAGGAGTGGAAGTTGTCCTAAGATTGGTGAATTTGGAATCAGAGCAAGAGGAAAGTGAGGACTCTTGAGGGCTATTTCATTTTGTCTAGAAGGGAGGTCCAGTGAGTGACCGACCACACAGCCTGGCACTTGAGGCCAGGTCCCTTTGCTCAGGCCTATGCCAGCAGACACTTGTTGAGTCCCTTGCTCTCTGACACCTTGGTGTTTCTGTGTTTTCTTCAGAGGAGCCAGAGGGCCTCAGCTGAGGGAGATGGAGTAAACTCCCCTTACCAGCTTGCTTTGGTATAACTACAGAAACATGACTGCCCCCACTTAAGATAGAGAGGACAAGAGAGAGAGAGAGAGAAAGAGAGAGAGATGAGATATCTTACTGGTTTTATAGGTAGAGAAATGAGGGCATAGAAAGTAGAGAGATAAGGAGATACATTCTTATTGGTTTGTTTCTCTGACTAATATAGCAAGTAAAGGGTTGGTGCCTGGCACAGAAGGGAGCCTTGGGGACCTTCTTCTGCCAATGTGGCGGTCATCATGATTAGTTAGTGTCAGCGATTTCTCAGTAATTAAACACTTTGCCCTCCCCCAACCTTTTCCCCCCAGTGACTGGGCCACAGCATCCCAGGAGGGCATGGGGGAGGGGGGGAGCCTGCACTCTGACCTTCTTCCACGCTGGGCCTGGTCCATCCATCCTGCTCCAAGATGAAGCGGCTCCTCCTGCCAACCCAGCACCGGGGCCGGCTTGTTGAGCCTGAGCCAGAGTGTCCCACTAAGTCATTGCCATCTGTAAGTGAAACCTACTGAAGTGCAAACGAGGCCCTGAAGAGAGGGTGGGGTGTGATCGTGACTATGAAAGGCATATTCCATAGGTGTTTGACTTGCTCTGGATTTGTGTTCAAGCCCCAGATTCCGGTACCTATGAAACCCTGTGCCAAGAGGGCAGGAAAGCTAAGTTTTGTCTGCATTCTTCCCGGACGCATCACAGGCAAGCTTCCACGGGAGGAAACTGCACGGTCTTTTCCACTCCGCATATACTTTCCAGTATAATGAGATGTAGGAGAAAAAGGTGCTTAGTCAAATAAGGAAGTCAGGGTGTCACAGTAACTCCTGTGGGGAGGGAAAGGGTGCAGACAAATCCTAGGAAAGCAGACAAACGCCCAGTAGTTTGTAGGGAGATGCAGCCCCGACGTGCCTTCCTCCGAGGCCCAAACCAGAACACAAAGCGATCAGCTTTCCCAGGACCCCTGCCCACACTCAGTCACCCAAGTGTGGACTGGTGGTCAGCTGGGTTCAGGAATCAGGAGTTGGCCAGCATGAGACCTCCAGTCCAGCTCCTCATAACAGACTGGGGTCTGTGTTTCACAGTAAAGCAACCTAAACATTGGGACTTTTTAAAAAAGCCACCAGTTCCTGTCTGTTAATATGAGTTTAGCTGCCGCCTTAAGGCCTCTGATTCTAGTTGCTCTAAGAGTTGGGTAAAAGAGTTTGTGTGTGAGTGTGTGTGTGTGTGTGTGCGCGCACGCGCTAGGATAAAAGAGAGAGGAAGGATAGGAAATACAGAAAACATCATTTGAGACAGATGGAGGGAGGGCAGAGTTGGAAATTTTTGTTCTTGGTTTAAGTGAGGCAATGGATCAGGGCTGAGCTTTAGTTCCGGAAGACGGCTGTGTAAAGGGGCCTAAGAGGGGTTCCTCAGGGAGCTCTAGCAACTCGCCCGGGGAAGGGGCAGAGTCTCAGAGCCTCCTGGGCTAGCCACTCTCTGTCCCCTTTCATATCTAGATTAGACAAAATGACCAGCAACTAGTACCTGGCATTCTTTGACAAACTGGTGAAGGCCAGTGTTGCTTTTCAACCTTTAAATGTTACCCCTTTGCCATTCTGATCTGTTTCTGTACTCAGGGGAAGACCCAAACAATGCTGTTGGTGACAAGATGTTGAGCAAATTCCAGATTCAGGGCTGTTGGCTGACAGGTGAAGCTCACAGGATTCCAGGAGCCCCACCGAGAAGACCCCACTCTGGGGGACCCCCCCCGAAGACCAAGATCACCGAACTGGGGACACTGGCAGCAAAGGCTCCTTCTGTCTCACCTGATGATGGCCCAGGATATGTGCTGCCATGGTGATGGAGAGAGAGTGGGAAATGAAAGGGAGAAATGAAATGGGAAAAGGGTTTCACTGGTTACATAGCTTTCCGCTAGACTTGTGATGCCTTCACCCCAATAAAATGTCATAAGTCACTCAATTTCCCTGAGGTTCTGTAAGCCAGCCTGACCTCTGAACTGCTCAAAGGATGTTTCCAATACCCACAATACTAATATGAAGGAATTATCTCCCTTCCTGAGCAGAGGGTAAACTGTGGCAGATTGAAGCTCTCAAAAACAGCTGCAACATCCCACATCGTACATGTTCCTCTAGAACAGGGGTTGGCACACCATGGCCTAAAGACCAGCTGCCTGGTTTTTTAATTAAAGTTTTACTGGAACACAGTCATGCCTATTTTGTCTATGGCTGCTGCCATGGCAGAATTGAATAGTTGCAACAAACTATATAGCATGCAAGTGTAAAATATTTATTACCTGGCACTTTAAGAAAAAGTTTGCCAAAGTCTTTTCTAGAACCTTACCACTCCCCCACGCCCATCAGGAAGTTGGGAGGGGCCCCAGCTGGTTGGCTCAGTGGTAGAGCGTTGGCTGGGCTTGTGGATGTATGTCCTGGGTTCGATTCCCAGTCAGGGCACACAGAAGTGACCATCTACTTCTCCATCTTTTTCCTTTTCTCTCTTCTCCCTTCCCACAGCCATGGTTCAGTTTGTTTGAGCACATTGCCAGGGTGCTGAGGATAGCTAGTGACCTCTACCTCAGATGCTAAAAATAGCTTGGTTGCCGAGCAACAGAGCAACACCTCAGATGGGCAGAGCATTGCCCTATAGGGGGCTTGCTGAGTTGATACTGATTAGGGGTGCATGCAGAAATCTGCTTTCCCTGCTCTCACTTAATTAAAAAAGAGAGTGGGGAGATTCTGTATTCCTTCCTTTAAACCAGAGTGGAACTTTGTGACTGCCTGACCCCAACAGAATATGGCAGAAGAGATGTTACATGCCTCCCAAAGCTGGATCATAAAAGGCCACATAGTTCCACCTTGCCCTCTTGGGGTAATTCCTGCTGGAACCAAACTATCGTGCTGACTTCCAAGCTGGGATCCGATCCTTATATGGGTTGATCAGAGGCAAATCCAGTCAACCATGTTACTTTGTTAGGAGAAGGAATCAGCTCTCTGAATAGCATTGCTGGGCATCTCTTGGACTTTTGTTCTCTTTCTTAGCTGAGAAGTAGGCTATTGTTTTGGAAGGAAGAAATCAGTCAATCGGCCAATCTCGTACTTACCTGTACTCAGCAATATATTGCTAGAAGCAACAATATTTACTAACAAAGGACTGAGTCTCTGCCCTCCCTGAGTTCATGGTCTGGCTGAGGAGATAGTTAATGCAAGTGAAACATTGTTATAAAATAATATACAGTGTAGATTATTCATTATAATAACACAGAGAATATACTGTAGTTGTAATTATAATGACTACTAATATATATAATGTAACTTTATCATATGGTCATAGCCTTTTAGTATTTAATGATCATTTTCATATTCTTTGCCTCATTTTTCCCCTCCCAAGATCCCTGTGAGGTACATAGCAGCCTTTACTCACATATTATTGATGCAAAACTGAGGCAGGAAGCTTAATAAAAGAATATGGGTCTTAAGCTAAACCTTGTAACATGGACCACACCGGAAATGGAGATGGAGAAAGGAAGAGGGAGGCTGCAGCAGGTGGAGGTCAAAACAGCTTTGTAGGCAGAAGGTTCAAGGTCCTGTGTGGTCACCAGCCCAAGCAGAGTGGAGGGGGAAGGCGGAGAGCTACGCGATGCTGGACTCCAAGCTACTCTGAGCGAAGGAGCTTCTAGCTGACTTGACTTGGCCAGAGACCTGGATGTTTGCCTTCTGAGACCCTTCCCATATGGCGCTGGTTGCCATGATAATCTAGTGCCCTGTGGTTCTCTGTACACCAGGAGACTTCATTCCTGTGTGCCCACTCTGGATGCTCTGCCTTTGGCCAGCTCCATGTTACCTTTGACCTGGCGCAGACAGGACAGTCACTGGGGAGGATGGTCTTAGTCCAACGCCCTGTGCCATCTGTACCACAGAACTGGCTTCCCTCCTGTCTCCCGCATCATTGTCCAGGCTGCTGGGTCGGACTACCTGGAACACAGGTTCGCCTGCTCTGGAAAAGGCAGGCTGGAGGGAGTCTGCTGTAACAGCAATGCTATGCGCCTAGAGAAGTGAGATGTTATTTTTAACCCCCTCGAGATTTCTCAGCCCCTGCCTTTCCCCAGCCTCTCAGCCATGGGAAGTCAGGCCAAGGCCCACTCGTGCTGAGTGACCCAATAATGAGGACTAGGGTGTCACAGCTTCCCACCTATCTCCAGGAGAGCTCAGGCGGAGTCTTGCTGCCCACTGCTGGGGCTTGGTGAGAGTCCTCAGAACCTAAGACTCACTGTGCCCACTTTCCCTCTCTGGGCCCCCCCCCTGCTCCCCCAGGGCGATAGGCTTCAGCCTCAGATCTTGGTCTCCACTCCAGCTCCCCCTAACCCTACCCCAGGTGTCTGGGACCATCTGCCTAGCCATTCCCAGCTCCTCTTCTCCCCTCCCCACGTCCTCTGGCTGGAATACAAATTTGGAGGTGTGCCACTCCCTAAGGCTAGAATGATACAAAAACAAGCAAGAAAAGTGGAGAGCCTTGAATGTGCACTGAGAACCAGGGCACAAATTTAAAAGATTCCTTTTTTTCTGAAGGACTTGTAGGATTTCCCCCACATGGCAGCTTTTAATATAAATTAATTCCAACTCACAGCAGGACAGCCTTTATTCAAGACGGGCCAGTTTTCAGGATGGCCCATGGCAAGGTCTGTGCAGCTAAAGGGTTGAACTATCTTGGGGAGCCACGTGGATGGCCAGAGCATCCAGAGACATGCCCCTAGTGATGGACACGCTGTGACAAGACACTGACATGCCACATCCACTCCCCCAAAATTGTGGGTAATTCTGAACAAATTGGCTACTCTGGGGAGAGGAGCACGAGTTCATCTGAAGGGTGGTGGTCAAGGCACAGTTGGCAAAAACAGTCACTATATTTTATGGCTTAGCTGTTTCAGCTGGTTTAAGTTGGTTCTCTCAAGTAATCAACAATTAACTCCTTGCTAGAGTTTTCTGGAAAATGAATATCTTATAGGATCCATTGAGCATTCAGCTCAGATGCTGGTAATGCATTTGTGTAAACAGCTTATGCAAAATTCATTGATTCGTCCAACACTCTTTTATGACGTTTTCCCCAGGTATAAAGTTTGGTTACTTTCTTTCTTTCTTTTTTCATTTATCTATTTTTATTTATTTATTTTGAGAGAGACAGGAGAGACAGAGAGAGAGAATGAGAGAGAGAGAAGTAGGGGTGGAGCAGGAAGCATCAACTCCCATATGTGCCTTGACTGGCCAAGCCAGGGGTTTCGAACCAGGGACTTCACCATTCCAGGTAAATGCTTTATTCACTGCACCACCACAGGTCAAGCTGGTTACTTTCTTTAAAAAACTAATAGTACTTGGTTTTATCATTATTAAGAATGAAGAGGTAGGAAGACAGTGAGCTGAAGACCTCAGTCCTTACCCTGGGTCAGCTAAGATTTAAACTCTTGGCACCTCAGTTTCCTCTTCTAGAAAGAGGACATGGAATTATCTACCTCATAAGATGTTGTGAGGATCATATGGATAATCTGAATAAATGACCTTTGTAAATTATAAGGTGCTAAAGACTAGTAAGAGATGATCAAAACTAATTTCCCTCCTCTCATACCCTCTCTTCTCCTTCTTCACATGAACTGCAGGTATTCAAACCCAAAGTTTGCTGTTAAATTACAGATGATCAGACCTGGACGTATGTCATCTTATTCCAGCTCCCTGTTGACATTTTCATTCCCAGACAAAGCTATGATTAGATCAGGAGTTCAAGCTAAATGAGTCACGGCTCTGGCAGGCTTTGACAGTGTGTGTGCACACACACATGCACATGCACTCCTGAATGCCACGCGTAATCACTCACTGGGGTCATTTTCATGACATTTTCAAGCTTAATCGACTCAGCAAATGATGTCTGTCCAAGACATTCTTCAAAATTCTGCCTACTGCCCTCACTTTTATACAAACTTTCCTGTAGACACGCAATAATGAGCTAATGTAGATGACTCTGAGGCTGTTAAGCTGGCCTGAGGGCTCTCATGGCCCCAGTGTTTGGGTTCTTGTATATGGACTGCATTTGGGATTTCTATGACTTTACCTAGCCTTCTTTCCCATGCTTGATCTTTATGTTAATTGGAAATGGTTCATAGTCCCACACAAACTGTCCGCCTTAGCATATCGGAGGCTCCTTGGGACTTCCAACATGGTTCCTTTGACTGCAAGATGGAACTCCTGAAAGAGAAGGATCCCTGCCTCATGATAAATGTATCAATTTTAGAGACAAATGGGAAGAGTCATAATATCATGAAAATTTTCTTGGGATCACGACTGTCAAATTCCTCCATAGTTTCTTCTCCTTCCTGTTAGGGAAAAGGGGTTTGGAAAAATGAAGTAGAGGGGGAACTTGGCAGGGAGCAGTGGGGGATGGATATGTCCAATCTAACCAGATCATTTCTACCAGCTCATTCTCTGGAACCCCGGCACCACTGCTAATTAGCCACATGGCCTGACCAGGCGGACATCTTCGGTGGCTATTGAGAGAGAGCCATGGCCTGCATGAGGCAACTTCAACACAGCTGCAAATCCAACACTCTCCGATTATCCCTTGTGCTCATCCCAATAGTGCAAGCCTCAGAAGTACAGAAGCGAAGGAACAAATCGTGTGGTGAAATCCACGAACAGGGTGCAGTTGAGCAATTTCAGGAAAACTAACCAAAGGTGAGTTCAAGAGATAACGCTTTCCACCAGCATTTGCAACCAAAGGATTATAAATGGAAATTTTTTTTTTTTTAAATACACAAATGATTACTGGTAGAGCTATTAGTACTCTTTCCCCCTCACCTTGAAAATTTGTATCCATTTTACAGACCTCCAGACATCTCAGTCCTCCATATCAACTGTCACCCCCAGACTACTCTCTAGGCTGCTCTGGGCATGCACTGACCCATCCCAACCTCTGTGCCATCCTTCCATGGGGCCTCTCAGAGTTCATGTTCTGCCATCACCAAAAGCTTCTAGAGCCTTGTCATCTTCCCTGAGCCTGCCCTTCCACCTTCTGTCCTAACTCTGGAACCCGGGGCTGCTCTGGACATACCACTTCTCCTTTAGCCAAGTCCAGGTTGTTTTGCTTTCTCACACGCACCCTCCTTGCTACCCGTTGTTACTTCCTAGCCATTGTTCATCCTTTTACCTGAAAAAAACCCCAGCTTCTTTGAAATTCATGCTTCCAAACTGGACCACCTCTGGCCTGTCATGTAACAATTCCTAAGTGAACACCTTTTAATCACGGAAGCTTCTAGCACTTAGTTTTCTATCTTTCTCTCCACCCTGGGGACTTTCTAGTGTCTTTCCACCACTAGCTCTTGGTAGTGTACAAGAAAGAGAATGCAGAGAGGAGTCCTCTAGTGTGACCCTTCTTGACAATTTCAACACATGTGCGAATGACTCATCCGACTCTTGGCATTGCTACTCTGACTTCTTCACCTCCATTTGTCTTTTCCTCCAGTGCCACTCTCTCCCAAAGTCGCTCTCCTGACCTTGTCACCGCCAGTAAAAGTACCACCTCAGAAATCTTCCTGCTCACTTACTTAATCACAGACATCCCATTCCACGCCACCAAACCTCCTTTGGCATGAGCATTTTCAGTCCAGAAGCTACTGTTTCCTTATCCATTAACCCTCTCATGTCCCTACCTGCCTCTTTTCCCAATACATTCTGTAATCCATCATTACAGTAACTGCCTGGCAACCTCCCCCCTCCCTTACCGCTCTCCCCTCCCTTGTCCTGACTTGACTAAACCCCAACTCAGGTTAAATTTACCCACTCACCTACTCCACACCTCCGCCCGAGTAGCAGATCCCTGCTGGTGCAAAACACACAACGATGCCGACAGATCTCAAACTCAATTCCTGAAGACAAAAGACCCAGCAGGCCGTACCTGGACAGCCCACTACGTGGCCAAGGCGTGCTCTACCACACTGGAATACAACCATCACAGACTTTCCTTTCTGTCCTCAGACCACCTGCACTGCCCCTCTTGCTTCATTCTCAGATAAGGATCTTGTCTAACAATTCCTAAGTGAACAATTCCTAAGTGTCTGATATTTTATAGAGGAAAGAAGCACTCAGAAACTCTCCCATCTTCTGACCGCCAACTCTCCCAGTTTACCGACATCTGTGGCCACGCCCATGCTCTCCCTCCCACTAAAGTGGATGAGGTAACTCTGCTTCTGCACAGAGCCAATATCTTCCTCTTGCCTTCTCAAGGTTGTCATCACTGCGTAGTCCTTCCCTCTAACTTCTAGGACAACCTCAAAGCCAGACGCTTACACCCAAGTGCTCCCAAAATGACTTCCCTGATCTCACGGAACCCAATCTTGAGCAAGGCCAGGATCTGGTGCAGCAGAGGCACTGAGGGCACTGTGAGTGTGCCCTTAGGTGTCAAGCCCTCTGGGCCTCTCCTGCCTCATGCCAGTCCTGGTTCTGTATCTGTGTTCTCCCAAGACATTCTCTGGTCTCTTTTCATATTTTTCTCAAGATGATGACAAACTTCCACATCTTCTATGGCATCCATTGCAATTATAATTAAATAATTATGTCATTATTTGTTTGATGTCCATCTCCCTTACTAGAACATCAACCCCCCACCCCCACCCCAGGTTAGGGAACAGATTGACCGTATTGACTACTATAATGCCTCTCTGTTCTTCCCTTTCCCTATCTGTAGGGTGGAGATAATTATGCACCCAATAAATGTTACGTTTGATGATTAATATTATTCCTGGCACCTAGCAATTTCCCAGTACATAAGAAGTGCTTCGTTAAAAGTTGTTTAATAAATAAATGATAGAATAATTTCAGGACTGATGCAGAGATCGAGATTCAACAAGGTTGAGTGCTTTTCTGAATGTAATAAAATATGAAAAGGTGATAGTAAAATGACTTAAGGATATAATTTGTCTCTTTTTTTCGGTGGCTGGTGAAATGTACTCCATATCTTCCTCTCCCATATTTGTGGTACCTTCGTTCTGGTGCTCCTGATGCCTATTATGAAGTCGGGTCCAACTCGCCCTTTCCTTCCTGGCCCAAGAGGGGCCATGCTGGGAAATCTTTGGCAAAACAAAATCATTAATGCCACTTTCCACTGACACAGTGAGAAAAGTTTACCAGAGAGCTCTGGGGAAAAAGAACAGCCTGGAGGCTCTTCTGCATGTTGCTACAACAGCATGGTTGCTAATGAAACAGCCCCACCCCCTTTCTGCCCTTCAGGACCTTCAGGCTCCTCCCAGGCCAGCACCTGTTTTCTTGAATTGCCCCTATAATTCTCTATCCCCAGTTTCCTTCCTCTCCTCGGAGAGGAAGAAAGAGAAACTGAGAGCTCACCAGGTAGAGAGACCCACAGAGGCCCAGCAGAACACCTCCAGGCTCCCGTCCCTCATGGCCATTGCCCATAGAGCCAATCCCTCCCTGCAATCCCCTTTCCATCTTCCTCCTTCTCAAACTCATTTGCAAGCACAGCTGCCAGAAAACACCACGATGCAGGCTTTGGTTTGGCCCCACAAGATTGTCACAGATTCCCGTGCATTTGGCAGGAGCGGAGTCAGACCTACGACTTGATCACAGTACCAAGACTCAAGTGGCACTCAAAGGCGGCTCCGTGGTCTCTGGCTGGGATTTCAGGCTCAGTCTGGGGGCATGGACTGTGGGCTGGAAGGAGGGGTATCAGCAGGGATGGCAGATCCCCCGGCTGCATCTACAAGAGCTGTTTTCTTTCGCTGCTCCCCCTGGCCCACCGTTCCTCTTCCAAGCTCCCGCCCTTTCCCTTCATACGGTCATTGCAGCCCTCTTCACGTCGTTTCCCTTGGGGTCACACTGTCGAAGATTTGGCTTTACCCCAAAAGTGCAATGTCCTTCCCTGTTCTCCTCTCTTGAAGCAGGCCCCGAGCCCCAATGGCTACTGGGATGGGAGTGGAAAAACAGCCCTGTTTCCTGGCTTTCTAAAACTGTCCCATCATCTGTCTCGCCATCGGCCTTTGAGTCAAGGTGACCTTGCCGCAGACCATCACTCTTGGCAGAGGGCTCCTTTCTCAGCTCCCCGAGGAAGACCTGTGGCTTTGTTTTGAGAGGAAGTTCTTTTAGCAAAACACGTTCCAAATAGAAAGCTCTTTAAATATTTGTTTTAAAATAGAAATTAATAGAAAAACATACGCTCCTTCCAAATCACCCTTGCCTTGTTATTATTCTGAAGGTTCACTCCCAATCAAAGGGAATAAGATCTTTTCATCGGGAGCAATTCCTAAATGATTTCTAGTTACAGTTTTTTGTGTTTTTTTTTTTTTTTTTTGTAGATGTCAGAAATTCAATGCTGGCTTTAACTAGACATTGAAAACTCATACTAATAGAGGTGCTCCTTGTCTTTCTGTCTTTTACAAGGCGTCCTTGCTGGTATGGTGGGCTTTGGGTCAGGAAAAAATTCATTATTGCTCCAAGCATCCTGGCTGGGTTGCAGACATCCTTGTTGAGTGTTTCATTCTGTGACGGGGGGCACTGCAGCACCGAGGCGAGGCACAGTAGGATGTGCAGGGCCCTGCCCACTTCTTAGCTTAGCTGTGTGATCTGAGACTGGTTACTGCTGCTCCCTGAGCAGAGTGTCCTCATCTTTACAATGAGGATAATGCTGCCTTCCTTGTGCCATTATTGTTAAGAATTACATTGAGATCATTTATGTGAACCGTCTCCCATGGTGTGTGACACACAGTAAGCAGTCCGTGGATGGGAGTTACAACCAAATATTCAGGAAAGGTGGCTTATATACAGGTTTGATCTGGGGGCATGGGGGGAGGGTGGAAGAGGGACTACTGGCCACTCAGGGCACCAGACTCCTTTCTGCATAATTGTCCATTAGGTCCATCCTGCTCACATGTCCTCGCTTTAATATCTGAAGAGGTTCACTTACTAGGGACTTTATTAGGACAAATACAGGTCTGATGAGGGACATCTGAAACCCATAAGATGGAACGGCAACTATACATAACTTATTGTAGTAACTAAAAATTGAATTAGCTAAAAATATGCTTAATTAAATATGGGTAGTGTGGTGGCCCACCAGGGATCGTCCCCCCTCTTCTTCAGTAAAAGAAGCTGTCGTGTCACAACTGAGCAAATCTTCAGGATCACTACTTGTTATGAGGATATAAGCCAGAGACGCTTCTGCCATGGGAGAAAAACACCTTCTATTTGACTAGGGAAATTGCTGCTCTTGTGGCATGCAAGGTCTAAGGAAGATTTGCACCATTTATACAAGAATCCCGGGGGTTCCCTGGGTGAAAAGGGACTGATTGTATCTCACCACCACCAACCATGGCCAGCATCAGCACCAGCCATCACCACCACCAATACTCCCATTTCTATCACCACCATCATGCCACCAACCATAATCACCACCACCTTCACCACCTTCCCTTTTACCACATAGCACCCCCACTGCCACCACGATACTATCCCAACCATCACTACCACAACCAGCACTGCCAGACCACTCATCATCACCACCCTCACCTCCACCACTACCATCACCACCTCCGTTACATGGCTCACTGCCATCTTTATCGTCAGCCGCACTCTAGCTCATAAAATTCAGATATATAAGTTTGGAAAAGGGGATCCTGGCTTAAACCTATTGGCCCAAAAATTTTTTTAAGAAAAAGGAGATAGAAAGAGAGAGAGAGAGAGAGAGAGAGAGAGAGAGAGAGAACTCTAGACTGGCTTTGACCCTAAAAAGGGAGAGAGGACGGGAAATGGTAGTTTTGTCCTTTTGAGACCATGAATCTTAGAAAAGCTATTTACACCCTGGTAATGAGCAGTGCCTGTGTGTGCAAAAGCAACACTGGGTCTTTGGGAGCTCGAACCCTTTAAGGCTTGGGGAGCTTTTTTGACAGAGAAGAGGAAGTATATATAGTTCCTTCTTAAAGGACAGCTGGGTCCATCAATCTTAAGTCAGTCAGCTCATTAGGCAGACAAACTCCAAAAACAGTTTTAACTCCACCCTCTTGAGACAGTCTGTCACCAAAGGCAATGGCAGGATGAGAGCATTCAGTAGGCATTTGGCCTCAGTGAGGACAAGCCTTGCAGGTGGTTAGACTCAAAGTCTTGGTTTTCTGATGTTGCCAGTAAAGAGAGTTCTCTATAGGGTCTACAGAGACATGCTTATCCTACCTCAAATAACAAAAAGAGAGACAGAAAGAGAGATTCAGGGAAAAAAATGCAAATTAGAAGCAATTTCTATACCATGTGATGCTGGTATGAATTTCCAACTTCTATTAACTGAGAATCAAAGGACTCTTCATTGGAGAGTGGGCAAGGATGCTTGCATCCTGGTCCGATCCTTGCTCTTTCCCCAGCTGGTTCTGCAGTCCTTATAGATGTGTGTCATGCCTTCCACATCCCTGGCTTTAAAGGCCTGGGAAGGGCACTTTTTTGAATAAAAGTGTCCTATATTTTTTGGCCTTTTCACTGACATTACACAGAATTCCCACTCTCTCCAACTTCAACTGCTCATGGTTCTGACCTAAAGCTACAGAACTTCATGAGTTATTTGTAGCTTTAATTCTACCTGTTCTGTTGGATCATTAAGGGAGTTGGTGCGCCTTTGCCAAGGGGGCTGTGAAACGCCTGCTCCTTGGTTTACTGTTCCCAGTACTGTAGTCCGCCTCTCTGCCATGGGCAGCCTCTGTCTGCCTTGCAGGAGTGCAAGGAGATTTTAAAGCCTGCCCTGTTTATTGGGTGGCAAGAGATATAAACAGCCCCAGAAGGCCTATTCTAAGTCATCAGCAGCCCTGGCAGAAGTTCAGCTGATGTGCTGACAGCCCCTTTCCCCACCCCCACCCTCAACTACAGCTGTCTGAGATGTTTATTTCCATGTTTTGTCATTTAACTGTTTCGTGTCCACTTCCGTGCAAAATCCCTAGGGCAGCTCTCTTGCCCACACCCTGCTCAGCTCAGCTGGAACACAGGAATTCAGCCTGGAACCCTGAATTCAACCCAAAAGACCACCAAGGCAGCCATGACTGTGAGCACAGTTAGCGACACAACAGTCCCAGTAAACCTGTGTCGTAAGGCATCTAGCTCCCTGCATTTGGCCTGTTAGGCCAAAGCTTGAAGAGCTTTTAGTTTCTAAAACACTCAGTCCCTGATATCGAAACCACCATGGTTCAGAGACCATGTTTTAAACACACAAGGTATCTACACTGAAAGGGAATCGAATTATGAACATTGTAGTTTGAACTGGTTATCTTTCTGTTTGTTTGTTTTTAATATTATTGACCTTAGCAAGAACCTCTGTTGTGTTTATGCAAATTTTGTGTGCATATGTGAACTACAATTTCAAAATGCTTATTTTGCAGCAAAAATCCCTGAGTATTTTTTGAGGAGAAACACAAATCAGCAAGAGAAATAATGCAGCAATGATATGATCCCCGAACAGCCCATGCGGTGAAACTAAAGGAAACAAGTTCTAATGTGTCCCATCCTGGTTCCAGCTAAGTCCTTTCCAGAGAACTGAGATGAAGTGTGTGTGTGTGTGTGTGTGTGTGTGTGTGTGTGTGTGAATGTGGGGGGGTTGAAAATATGTGTGACTATGAGTCGTGCGAGTGTAAGCATAAGTGTGAATGTGGGTGTAAATATATGAGCATGCATGAGCAAAAATGTAATTGATGTGAGTGTAACTGTGAGTGTGTTTGTGTAGGAGTGTGGTTTATGTAATGTGAGTAAGTGTACATAAGTGTGTATGCATATAAGTTGCCTGAGTGTAAATGTGAGTGCATGAGTGTTGGGTGTGTGGATCTCAGGGTGTGTGAGTGTACATTGTATAAATGTGAATGTGTGAATGTAAGTTGGGTGTGAAAGTGAGTGTGTATATAAATTGTGTGCAACCGTTAAGTTGTGTGCATGAATGTGAATGTGTGTGAGTGTAAGTCGTCTGACAGTGTGCATTTACTATCAAAGAGGATTAAAAAATGCAGCTTTCCAGGGTCTTGACTTTGAAAATTAACCATTTCTGAGTACAAACACCAGCTTATCCAACCTGGTAAGGCAGCCTTGGGAATGGGTAATGGCTAGAATGACCATATGTCCCAATTTGCCCAAGCCAGATCTCATTTATGCCTGTTATCCAGGCCCAGTTATCATAATTTTGCAACCATATTGATATTTTGGTTCAGGTATAACCTACATCAGTACGCACTTGTAGAGTACAGCACAGTGACTTTTTCCACATGCACACACCCTTGTCAGGATCCTCCAAATCAAGACACAGAATGTTTCTAACACAGCCCCTCCCCTCTTCACTCTCAAAACTATCTTGGTGTGGAAGATAAACTCTTCAGTCACCCCAGAAAAGTCTTCCCCTGCCAGAGTTTCCCTTCAGCCCATCGAAAGAAAGGTGGATTTCATTCTCCATTAACATGATACCATCTTCTGGTCTTTGCACAATATTTTATATATGCTGGAGAGTCAAAGTAAATGTGTTGCAGCTGTTTGGAAACCAAGGAGGGTTAAATTACATTGGCTTGACTTGATGGGCTCTGAGGATGTGTGGATTCTGGAAGGTGGAAATTATTAGAACAAACACCTTCATGGAAATTACCATTAATCCAAGCTTCTGAACTTCCCTTTACCCCATCTCCACCACTCAGGCCTTCCCCTGCCAAACTTTCCTTTCATTAAAGAAATGAGTCATCCCCACTGGGAATCATATAGGAACTGTGGGAAAGAATATGGGATCTGGAGTCAGCCAGGCTTGGCCTTGCAACTCGCCTGTACCATTAGTTAGCTCTGTGCCTTTGGGTTAGTTAGTTAGCTCTCTAGGTTTCATGTTTCCTAATCAGTAAAAGAAACACAATTTACTTTTCAGAGTTGGGCTCAAAATTACTAGATTTAATGGGTATAAGTTAATTGGCACGTGGGCAACAAATATATGATAACTAACATTTAAGTCAGATCTAAGGATCAGAATAAAAGCAGGGTATGGCAGTTCAGTTTTTCCAGAAATGGCCACAGCAATATTTCCAGTCCCATTCATTCTTCCAGAACTTTGCTACTTCCCATCAAGAGACAGAGTCTTGCTCCCAGCCACCACCTTGAACTTGGCAGGACTTTGTGACTGCCTCAATGGATAAAATGTAATGGAGAAGCAATGCTACATGACTTCCAAGGATATGAAAGATGACAATACAGCTTATGCACCTCCACCCGCCCTTAGGAACCTAGCCACTGTGCTGGGAGAAAGACCAAATTTAGCCACGTAGAGAGACTATATGGAGAGGCTCGCGTGAAAAGGAACTGGAGCTATAGGCATTATCAACCACCAGACTTATGAGTGAACAAGCTTTCAGAAGATCCTAAACCTCAGCCATTGAGCCTTCCAACCGAGGCCCAAGAAATTGTGAAACAAATACAAGTCACCCGTATTGTGCCCTGTTCAAATTTTTGGCCCATGAATCTGTAAGCATAATAAATGGTTATTTAAGCTTCTAAGTTTGGGGATGATTTGTTATTCCGCCATGGTAACTAGAACTCGATGTAATCACGGTTTTATGGACAAGGCAGACAGTTCTCACATACGTCTGCATCGGGCAGAGAGAATATGAGCACAGCTCTCTGCTTTGGTCCATCTAAACCTCAAAGGTGGAGAGTCTGTTATATACATTTGTCTTCTTGCTTGTGATTGGAAGCTGGTGTCTATGCTCATGCTCACTAAATAAATTGGTTCTCTTTACTCAAACCCAATGTGGTCTCTTATATCCAAACTCCTAGAGCCCTGTCTGTTCTTTAACACTACCATTTACTAGCCTGTGGGAAAGAGGGCCATAATATAATGCAACTATGTTATAACCAAGATGCCTGAAGTCATATATATATATATATATATATATATATATATATATATGCGCAGATTGGCTGCTATCCTCTTCAAACAGCAGTTGTGAAAGCTCTAATCCTACCTCTTTATTTTCTGTGTCACAGAGATGGAAACTTTTCCCAGTGCCATAAATACATCTGGAAAAGGAGAGAGTTTTGGTAGGATTTCAAGGCCTCCAGTGACAGCCAAAGGCCATTGGGAAAATCAGGCCGAAGTGGAGCAACAGAAAGACCAACTTTCCAGACCAAACCAAGAAAAATGGGTTCAATGGGTGGGTTATGTACAAAGACCAAAACCATGGCCTGGAACCTGTCACACAATTATGGCAAGGAAGTTAGTGTAACATAATGGCAAAAGTATATGGCTTTGAATCAAAATGACCTGGGTTCAAATCTGCTTTCTTCACATATTAACAGTGTGATCTTGGGTAAGTTCCTTCACCACTCAATTTTCTTACCTGCCAAAATAATACTTAACTATGGTAGAGGCAGTTAGTTGTCTACCAAAGGTATCTATTCTTCTTGCATAGTACAGATATGGCTGGGAAGCAGCTGCCCAGCATCTGTTAGACCGTGTGACTAGGTGGACCAATGGAATGTGAGCAGAGGTCATATGTGTCACTACCAGGCTAAGGTGGCAAAGTATCCAGTGTGCTTCACCCACACTATCATCCCCATTGATAGTGCCTTTGGAGGCCGCAAGTTAAAGATGATGACTTCCCAGGATAGAGTCAAACTGGATCCTTGTGTCATTTACTTGGGAGAGAACCACTCACCTAGGAAGATGCACTCTGGACTTTGCATGAGTGAGAAATAGACTTTTTACTAGGTTAAGACACTGAAAATTGGGGCCATTTGTTGCAGTAGCTAGCCCACCCTGACTCATGTACTATCTTAGAGAATTATGAGGTACATAATTGTTGATAATTATAGAGTTGTTTTCCATCTATCTTCCCAATTTGACTAATGCTCCTTGAGGGCAAGGACAAGGCTCTGTTGACCCACAGCGCCTTACACTGTGTGCGGTACATGCCAAGTAGTGAGTACATCTGAATTGATTATCTACAGCTTGATTAAGAGAAGAGAATTAGAATCTGGACTCTTTTTTTTTTTTAAGATTTTATTTCTTGATTTTAGAGAGGAGAGAGAGAGGGAGAAAGGGGAGGGAGGGACAGGAAGCATCAACTCGTAGTAGTTGTTTCTCATATATGCCTTGACTGGGCAAGCCTGGGATTTTGAACCAGTGACCTCAGCATGCCAGGTCAATGCCTTATCCACTGTGCCACCAGAGGTCATCCAGAATCTGAACTCTTTAGTTACAGAAGAAAGAGAAGATTAATGTTAAAAAGAGCATTATATCAATACCTCTCGATCAAATGTAGTTATATAAATAAATACTGATCAAAAGTACCCAAACAGAAGAAGCAAACAACATATAAAAATCTCCACCTAGAAGTAAAGTCATTATTTGCCAACTTGGAATTTTTATGCCAAAGGGGACCAAAGAAACCGAAGCTGACTGCTAGATTTTCGTTCAAGTTCCACAGAGCTCATACAAGTTAATTAAATGGTTGGCTTAATCACTGGTTCTTGTTCCTAGCAGATGAGGTAGAATAATCTCAGGGAGAAAACAGTTGTGTAAATGCAAACTTGGTAGCAAGCATTGTACCTGAAAAGAATACCTTCTCAGTAACACCAGAGTTTTCTCTTTGAACATCAGTGAGAACAACCGTACTTGCACTTATACAGCACTTTCCTTTTTCTTGCTCCCAGTGTGTTCTCACAATAGTCCTAAGAGTCAGGGCCCATTTTACTGTCATCATTTCACAGATGGAAAATCCATAAAATGGAGAGAGTTGTAATTTGGCCAACATCTCATGGCTCATGTGAGAATCAGAAACCAGGTCCCCTGACTCTCAGCACAGAATTTTTCTCCACCAGACCTCCCAGGTTGATGTCTGTTCCACATGGATGATAGCCCAGTAGGCACCAAATCAAACAAACAGTCTCTGGGCCCAGTCTGGGTATGGTCTCCAGCTTGGGTGTCTTATGGAATAAAAAGTAAACTAAGACACAGTCCTACAGTCCAACAATAAGCCCAGCTAGGGAGAAAATAATTTAAATAGTTGAACAGTTTAGAAACAAATAAAATGCTAAAGTAACAGATTCTCTTGATAATAGAAGAGACAAGGTAAGACAGGTTGGGACTAAATGACAAGTAAGCAGCATGTCCAAGAAGTGATGGTCGTTCAGAAGAGGGAAAGAGTACGTATGGTTAGAATACCAGAAAAGGCTAGATAGATGAGGTCGCTGTCTTGAGCCCAAGGTCACTGGCTTGAGCAAGGGGTCACTTGGTCTGCTGTAGCCCCCCAGTCAAGGCACATAAGAGAAAGCAATCAATGAACAACTAAGGTGCTGCAATGAAGAATTGATGCTTCTCTTCTCTCTCTCTTCCTTGTCTGTCTGTCCATATTTGTCCCTCTCTCTCTGTTTCTGTCACACACAAAAAGAAAAAAAGAAAGAGACAGAAAGAGAGAGAGACAGAGAGGGAGAGAGGAAGGAAGGAAGGAAGGAAGGAAGGAAGGAAGGAAGGAAGGAAGGAAGGAAGGAAGGAAGGAAAAGAAGAAAGAAAAGAAAATGAAAAAGGAATTGTAATAGACCAGAATTGAGTCCCATGCCCACTTCAATGGCCATGGTGCAGGATGCTATCATTGGCAGCCTCATCTAGAATCAACTTCAAATGATTGAAATAGGAAAAGAAATAATTCCCCAAAGAAGGGGGGGGGTATGTTTCTAGGAGAACAATGGACAGATGCTGAGCAGATAAGGAAATTTTAATGATATAATTTTGGCACCTTCTATCCAGCCTTTTCTGATATTCT
This sequence comes from Saccopteryx bilineata, assembly GCF_036850765.1. Taxonomy (NCBI): domain Eukaryota; kingdom Metazoa; phylum Chordata; class Mammalia; order Chiroptera; family Emballonuridae; genus Saccopteryx; species Saccopteryx bilineata. The sequence continues at coordinate 33,104,236 of NC_089499.1, forward strand.
AACCATGCGTATTCTTTCCCTCTTCTGAACGGCCATCACACTTATTGGACATGCTGCTTACTTGTTATTTAGTCCCAACTTGTCTTACCTTGTCTCTTCTATTATCAAGAGAATCTGTTACTTTAGCATTCAAGCTGGTGAGCCCGCACTCAAGCCTCATGAGCCCACTCTCAACCCGGCGATCTTGGGATTTCCATCCTGGATCTTCTGCATCCCAGCCCGACACTCTATCTGCTGCTCCACCACCTGGTCATGTCACAATTCTTTTTTAGAAAAATGGAACTAAGAGAAGCAAACAGTTCCGCTAGCATGAGATACGAGGAGGAGCTGGTGGCCATGGCTCGTGCTCTGTGGGGAGAGTGGACTGGGAAAGGCAGCTCGGATTAGAGATGGGTCAAGAGAGTAATGATAACATTGGGAATGTAGTTCCAGTTGCCTCTGAAGCTCAGCAGAACCCTGTCTGCCCTGCAGGTTATTGTTACATTGTGTCCGTCATTTTCTCCTTTTCCCAATCATGGTCAAGTGGAGCTCACAGCACTTGAAAATATAGTCCTGACTATAGGAATAGGCGGAGAGGAGTGGGGAAGCCGCCCTTTCTCAGGCAGACGCTACTAAAGGAACCCAAATGGGTAGTGAGCAGTTACACGACTTCTGTGGGGACAGTGAGGAATCCAGTGTTTATAGAGCCGAGGATCAGCATAAAAGAGGAGAGGAATGCCAGCTCTAAGCATGATGAATTTGAGACTACAGCAGAACGTGTCCATGGAGACCCCGAGCAGGCAACGAGGAAGTGGAAGTGGGTCTCCAGAGAGAAATCAGGGCTGACGCAACTATAGTGAAAAGAACGCTACACTCAGAGGCAAAAAGACGGCCACGAGAAAGGGCTTTTCTGTGAATTGAAGCAGTTCACGAATTAAAGAGAATATTATTAGTTTGGGAGCCATCTACGGTGGAGATAACAGCTGAAGTCACGGATTTGGGAAATTCGCAAGGGTAAGAAAGGAGTCTTGGAGAAATGCTCACAATTAGTCAAAGACAATAAGAGCATCAGGAATTCAGAAAACTCCAGGGTCACAAAAGCCCCAGGAAGCCAAGAGCACAAAGAGGGAGAGGTGAAAAAAAAACGAAGAAGCCAACAAGAAGGTTGATGAATTCGAATTTGAGAAGCAGGAAGTGAGTGGTGAATGTGGACGTGGCAGAACGCTGCCGCATGGTGGAGAATCCTAGGGTAAAGGATGTCCCCAGGTAAGACGTGTGCTGTCATCGGTGCCCACTCACATTCTGTGAACTTCCCAGGGGACTCCTGCTGGCTGTGCAGTGTGGCATCTGCATGTCTGTGCCCCGGGGACCGTTTCCCACAAGGCAAGTCGGAATGAGTAGGGAATGAACAGACTCCAGGAGCAGCCCTTTGACTTCTGAGCTGGTGGAGACACTCCCCAGCCCCCTTGCCATGCCCCTAAGGGGGAGCGATTTTGAGGTACAGGTTTTGCACCATTTTTCAGAACTCCCCCTCCTCGATTAAGCTCTTGGCACCCCCTATGGTAGCTGGCTTAACAGTGCATAAGGATGTTGTGTTCCTTTTCTTGTCTGACTTCTCTGCTCTTCCCAAATAAACTACTTATACACAAACCCTTGTCTTCTCACATGCTTCTGAGGAAAACCAAGTGAAGGCAGGTGACCGTGTAATTAATGGCCCAAGCTAGGACACTTGGGAGAGTGAAAAGGAGAAGGCACACTGTCAATAGCTCTGCTAGGACAAATGGCACGAAGCAGGACTCCACCTACCTGGAGGTATGGCCTCCATAGTTACATGCCTCTCCTTTGAGAAGGTGGGCTGGGACCAGAGGAGAGAGATGCAAAATCTGAGTACCGATCCCTTATAATACGAGGGAATGAAGATGTGCAGACAGCAAAGATGCTTTTTATTTAGGGAGCATTTGTGCCCTATGCCCCATTACTTGGAGAGCTCTGGAAAGAACTATGTCAGCTCAAGAGTGGGAAAGTGTCTCAGGAGAAGGATCTACCGTATAAAATAGGTCAGTGTCCGGCCCCCAGGAAAGCAAGGCTGTGCGTTCATGTGATTCCAGGCTCCGAGCCTGCGAGCAATCCTGTCAACCGCAGTCAATACGATGCTCATCTTAACGGCACCGAGGGGCACCCCCTTCTGGCCTCCTCTCGCCTTCCATTAGCGATGTCAGCATGCTCCTCTCCGTGGCTGCACAGACAAACCTCCCGTGACAGCACGTTTCCTTCCTCTCCGTTGGTCCCAGCAGCCCTAAGGACATCATCTGGAAACCTGGATCCTTGTATACGCGAGGCCTTTCACTTCAGATGCTTCCGCATCTATTAGTTTATCATCTCTCCTCTGAAAAGAGATTTTTCTCCGTAAGAAAATTTTTCAAGAAAGCGACCCCAAGTCCTCGCCCTGTTAAAGAGGGGCTGTCGCTGAGGACAAGCGTGTTCTGGATATGATGGCGCTAAGAAAGGACAGACACTGACGTTCTTACCCTGCCCTTTGCTCGCATTAATCCCCGTCTTGAGTTTGAGACGGGGTTTCTGTGTGAGGTCGGTGGTGCGGGTAAAACGCCTCTGATGGGGGAGGGGCCTCGGCTCACCAGGGCCAGGTGCTGTGCTGGCTGGTGATGCTGGCCGTTTCCTGTGGTTCATAAGGACATCCCATTCCTGGGACCCATGCTTCCTCCCTCCGACTGCCCGCTCTTGACAATCTGGCTTACAGCTGCCTCCCTTGAATTGGGACTTGATATATAAATAGACCAACGTGTGCTGTGCCAAGCACCTTCTATAAAGTCACTCCTTCTATCCTCACACTTCTCTGTAGTGAATCCTGTTGTTAACCCCGCGTTACGAGGGAGAGCTGAGATCCCGAGAGGCTAAGTAGTTTGCCGGAGATCTCTCAGATAGTCAAGATCTATCTCAGCTTGAGCAACAGAAAACAAAGAACCCCTGGGGATACTCTATTGGACTTACAAGTAAAGCCGAGCTAGCTGGCTGGGTATGGTAGAAGAAGGTACTGTTCTGATGGGGCTCAGTACCACTGAGTTCTCATTTAATGGAGTAAAGTTCTGCACTGTAGCTATGCTCTTATCCTCCACCTCGCGGCCTGGGGCTTTTCTCTCCCATGATGGCCCAGGGGGGAGTATCAGGACAGCAGACTACTGCTTAGTCTCCACAACCAGCGCCTTGCTCAGCTCCCGGCTTTGCAGTGGGCTTCTCTCCTGTTCAAAGCCGCCCCTGACTTGGTTGTCGCATCACAGGCCAAGTTCATTACCTCCCGGAAAAGACCTTTCCACCCTTCCACTGCCCCTAGAGCTCCCGCTCCTGTGTCTTTGCCTGGCTCTTCCACAGAACGTTTCTTGTCCTCCATCGTGGCAGACAGCAGGCAGGTGGACATGGGCGTCTCTCAGCTAGACCAGCAGTAGAGAAACAGGGTCCTCTGACAGGTGTCCAGGGGCATCACATCTCTATTTAGAGGGCTACGAGTCAAGCTACTTGATGTTCCCCAAACACGCCCATAAAACTTCCTGGCTTGATGTCTTTGCTCACGCTGTTCTCTTCAGCACGAACGGCTCATCTCTGAATGTCCAAACTCCATCCACTCGTTAAGGCACAGTGCTATGTAGCCACTGCCGGATGCCTTCACAGAGACCCCCCACCCCTTACTGGAAGTGCTCTGAACCTCTGTAGGCATTTAGCCAGTACCCCTCTTAGGTCATACATGTGCTGCATTCTTTTGAGATATGAAAATCTTTCATCAAAGGCTGAGTCACAGTAATTTAACTGTGTGTTTTCAAATTTGCTTAGCAGAGAGTCTGGCATGTAGGATGTTTCTGAATGAAAGAGGAGGATACACTTATGCAGGCAAGGGAAAAAGCAATATCTGGTTAGGAAACCTTCGGGAATTGCACATAATATGTTTGCCAAATAGATGATATAGTCGAAGCATCAAATAAAATAATATTTACATTCCAACTCCTGTCCTTCTTTGGACATGGGGTCCAGGGTAACTCTGAGAAGCCAAACAGATCAACTCTCCACTTAATAGCTTCTATCATTTTATAATATAGTCATGGGAAGGGGTTTGAAAGAGCTGGTTTCAGAGTCAAAGCTTAGCTTCTCTGCTCACTTGCATGTCCCTTTCTGATTAAAACTCAGTGGAATTTTGAGAAACCAATTCCGAGGCTTTCATACTTCGTAAACAATTTTTCTTTTTTAAAAAGTCTGATACTGAATTGAGTACATAAGATTTATAGCAGGTTCTTCATGCCTTAGTCTTTAGAAGCCCATGTGTCTTCTGAGTTAATTTGGGGATAGCAGCTAATAACAACAACAATAATAGTAACAGCAGGATAGTCATGGCTCCCAAGCTCTCTACAGAATGCCTTAACCAGGGCATTGTGATCACAAGCAACAGAAACTAACTCTGGCTGATTTACATAGAAAGAGGAGATACTGGGAATTGTAATAGATGCTGTTGGGGCTCCATTTAGATCCTCGTTATCTTTGGTGTACTCATACACCAGTCATGTGAGTGTTGGTTACAAGCAGTGCATAGCTGTCCCTTCTCCAGAAATTGCCCTGTGCCAACAGGAGCCTCCTCACTTCAGGCATGACCTTCCTCCTCTCAGCAACTTGTAGTCAATGACTAATTGATGTTGAGGGTCATAAGAGGCCAACCATCTTGCTTCAAGGTAGGACTTGGCTCTGGAGTGCAATTTACACCCACAGCTACTAGGCTGAGGTTAGACTCCAGTTGAGATGATACCTTAGCTCAGGGGTCCCCAAACTACGGGCCCGCGGGCCATGTGCGGCCCCCTGAGGCCATTTATCCGGCCCCCGCCGCACTTCCAGAAGGGGCACCTCTTTCATTGGTGGTCAGTGAGAGGAGCCTAGTTCCCATGGAAATACTGGTCAGTTTGTTTATTTAAATTTACTTGTTCTTTATTTTAAATATTGTATTTGTTCCCGTTTTGTTTTTTTACTTTAAAATAAGATATGTGCAGTGTGCATAGGGATTTGTCCATAGTTTTTTTATAGTCCGGCCCTCCAGTGGTCTGAGGGACAGTGAACTGGCCCCCTGTGTAAGAAGTTTGGGACCCCTGCCTTAGCTCTTTCCCCTGCCCCAGCTTGCTTCCCTATCTTCCTCGTAGATTCTGCTGGGAGCATCAACAATTCCTGTGCCAAGAACCCCAACTTCAGACTGTTGCTAGGGACTCCAGCCTAAAACAAAAGGACACTGGGAAAGCCCGCAGGACTAAGAGAGGACAGGAGACATGGCAGCCATGGGGGGTGAGGGTGGAGGAAGGTCTTTGGAGAAGGAGCTCAGAGATGATCTCTTCCGTCTGCCTCTCTCATGATGAGTCAGCTCCAGCTATTTTTAAGAGGTTTTTTGTTTGTTTGTTTTTGTCCTATCTGTTGATGATTCAAATTTCAAAAACAAAGGTAGGGGAGGAGTGGGGGTCTAGCCAGCTTATCCTGAGTCACATGCCACCTTAGCACATGAGGAGAACAGGGCATCTCCTTCAACTGTCCGACCAAACTGTCCAGTTTCCCTGAAGTAACTAATAACATCTCGTTCAATCCTTAGGACAGGCTGTGAAGTAAATACTGGATCTGTCGCACAAATGAAAGAATTAAGGCAAAATTCAGAGAAGGCCGAGGAGGTAGCCTGGTCTCCAAATGTCTTGTTTCAAAGGCCCTACTTTGTAGGGTTGCCTCCCCACCCCCTTGTGGTTAGTAAGCTCATCATGGCAATCCATGGCAGTCAGGGATGGGCAGGTGTTCATGACCCGGCCAACAAGGCATGAGAGGAATGTTCCTTGGCCTTCTGAGAAATATCTCTTTGCTTCTCAAAAGGAGACCCACCTGACCAGGCGGTGGTGCAGTGGATAGAGCGTTGGACTGGGATGCGGAGGACCCAGGTTCGGGACCTCGAGGTCACCAGCTTGACCACGGGCTCATCTGGTTTGAGCAAAGCTCACCAGCTTGGACCCAAGGTCGCTGGCTCGAGTAAGGGGTTACTCAGTCTGCTGTAGCCCCACGGTCAAGGCACATATGAGAAAGCAATCAATGAACAACTAAGGTGTCGCAATGAAAATTCTCATCTCTCTCCGTTCCTGTCTGTCTGTCCCTATCTATCCCTCTCTCTGACTCTCTCTCTGTCTCTGTAAAAAAATAAAATAAAATAAAAAGAAATAAAAGTCAGCAAAACAAGTTTTAAAAAAATTTTTTTAAAAAGGGGAAAACCAAGCAGAGACCTCTGGCCATTGTCAAGTCTGTTTCCAATAAATAAAACATCCTCAAACACCTTCCTCACCCCTGTGGTTCATGCCAGCACAGAAGATGGCAAAACCGAAAGAATCGCAGAGAGGGACCAGCTGGAGCCTGCCAACCCTCTGGTGTCTTTGTTACATGGTAAAATAAGGGCCCCTATTAATTAAGATATTGCCCCAACAGAGGATTTTTGTGACTTTTAGTCAAAAGCAGTCTAACTGAAGTACTCACTAGTCTGGGCTGAAAATGACACCAATTTTTAAAGATGAGTCCCAGGAAAATTCATAATTTTGAGAATTGCCATTTATTAGCTGTGTAACCTTGGACAAGTTATCTAACCTCTCTGACTCACAGTTCCCTCATCTATAAAATAGAGGTTAATACTTGTGTCTATACCATTAAGCAGGATCAAGTATTTAAAACAAACAACCTCCCACCTGGCACATAGTAAGTGCCCACTAACAGGTGTCTATAGATATACTCTTGGAAAATAAGTTGAAATAGACTCAGAAAGTGAATATCTATTGCTTTTATGCAGCTGGTGAATATTTAACAATTTTTTCTGCACTTCCCCCCACATTATTCCTGATTCTTCTCCACATCTGTACCTAACTCAGCCGTCATATTGCGCCCCCTGTCAAGGGGCACAATTCTATCAGTGCATCCACTTACAAGTTTTCCCACATTTAAATTGTGAACTTCTAGCCTGACAAGGCGGTGGCGCAGTGGATAGAGCATCGGACTGGGATGCAGAGGACCCAGGTTCTAGACCCTGACGTCAGCTTGAGTGTGGGCTCATCTGGTTTGAGCAAAGTTCACCAGCTTGGACCCAAGGTCGCTGACTTGAGCAAGGGGTTACTTGGTCTGCTATAGCCTCACGGTCAAGGCACATATGAGAAAGCAATCAATGAACAACTAAAGTGCCACAATGAAAAACTGATGATTGGTGCTTCTCATCTCTCTCCGTTCCTGTCTCTCTGTCCCTATCTATCCCTCTCTCTCTGTCTCTGAAAATAAATAAATAAATAAATAAATAGTGAACTTCTAAAAGGCAAAGATTTCCCCTGTTATCTTTGTTTGAATAGCCCCCAGCATGGTTCCAGGAACATGTAGACACTTAACATGTTCTTAGCTCAGTGATTTATAACTATGGGTCAAAAATCAAATTCAACTGCCGTGGTTCTTAAATATTTGTGGGTCACGAATCCTTTTTGAGAACCAAATGAATACTGTGGACCAACTTCCAGACAAAAGCCCAGTCAAGCAAAAATGACCATACACTGGATCCCTTCCCCCTCTCCCCCCAGGCAGAAGACTCCATGCATTAAAAGCTTTTAAATAAACCAAACAAAAGAGTTAATAAACATCGCCATGTGCTGGAGGCTTCACAAACTACATCTTGGTTAATCTTTAGAAAAATGCCCAGGTAAAGGGGCAACTCTCACCTTTTGTGTGAGTTCAGGGATGTCAGGTATCATGTGGGAGGTCACACAGCTGAGAAGTTTCATTTTTCCGGATCATAAGCACTCGCTGTTCCCTTATGGCTTGCCCACCGATCACCCATCGAATTCATAGGTGGGAGCAAGGGTTTCACGTCAGTTCTGCTGGTGAGAAAACTGAGACTTCTGAGAAGAAGGCCTCCTGGGAAATAAAGATGGTAGAATAAGGTCAACCCAGCTCGTCTGGGCCTGAGGAGGCCTTCCTTCCTTGGTTTCGTCCTTCCTTCATTCTGTCATACATCTGAGCTCTGCACTGTGCCTGGCACAGCGTTAGCAGCTGACACATGCAACAGCACAGAAAGAACCCAAGGTGAGCAGGCCTGGGTAAGGATTCTAGGCCCATCAGTTTGTTGCTGCGAAACCTTAGGAAGCTAAGTCATTCCCTGAGCCTCCGTTTCCTTACCTGTAAAGTGGGGTTAGTCAACTCTTCATTGTGGGGTTGCCTTGCGGGTCAAGTGGGCCTGTGTCAGGACAGCAGCCCGCCTCGGGCCGACACAGAGTGGGTACTGGACAGAGGTCCCTTGCAGACAGATTTGATCTATTTTATGTTGACAAATGAGACACCCTTAGACAAAGAAAAAAATAATAAAAGTCCTGCCCAGAAGAGGGACCCCGTAAAAGGAGCAGACCAGGGCCCCGCTCTAACACCGGGAACATTAACTTCTTCTTCTCCCCAGACCGCTCAGCTGACACTCCTCTTTGTTTTCCTGCGGAAAGGGGGAAGATATTTTCCTGGCAGTTGGAAGTGGAGTTTTTCCATTAATCTTCCCTTCGCATGTTGTTGCACCAAGATCCAAAGTGACACAAAACAAACCCCAGAATTTCACACCAAGGAGGATGGAAAAATACACCCTGCCAGGCTGGCACAGCTGTCTCTGGGCAAAGGAGCGAGGGACCGTCTCATCAGGGTGATGCCAGCAACCCCCATAGCTGTGCCCAAGAGCACACACGAAAGTAGCTGCCCGCAGACCTCCCCAAACATTTGAACGCAGCCCTGAAAAGAGTGTTTTAAATTGCTCTGGGCATCCAAATAGAAACGATATACCTAGGGAACAGGAAGACTGCCTCAAGTGGACAGCCAACCACATGAACTCTGCCTTCAGCCCCACAGGCTCTATCAGGGGCTACACCTCAATTTTTTCATTCCAACCATGATGGGTGATCTTTAAAATGGACTCCCAGAATGATGCCCCATCCAGATATGGGCACTCAGACATGGTGTGGATCCCCTCCACACAGACAAAACAAAATAAACAGGAAGAGGAGAACCAAGCTTGACCTGCTGGCCCAGAATGTAGTCAAGATTGACTAGAATGTGACTTGAACTATTTCCAGTGTTTGGCAGAAAATCAGTCTCTTTGATCAATGAGATGGTTGTTTTGTCGCTGAATAGCTAAGCTGTTGGTTGTGCCAACTGACCTTTCCTTCCACACCAGGGTGGGGCTTGGGGTTGGGAGGGTCAGTCAGTCATCTGGATGTGAGCGTCTTGGCTCTGGACGCTGTTCCTACTGCTTTGAGGCGGCTTGGCCAGCAGAGGGAAGAGGGGAGAGAAGGACATGCTCCTATCCTGTACATTTCTCCCTTTACAGCACATGGGGCTGGGGGACTGGCTCCTATTCACGACTCAGGACTGTGTGGGGTGGGCAGACAGACAGCACCCAGTCTCTCTCTAGTCTTTCTCTAAGCCCCCCTCCCAACTCCTTCCAAAACAACTCATCCTTTTTCCTCCTGCAGCCAGAGAACAAAAGCTTTTGTGCATACGGACTTAGGGATAGGCCCCCAAGAAGTCACAACCTACCAGACTTTGAATGCCAGTGTGAGCTCATCTGAGTCACCCTGTTATCTATCTTTTTTTTTTTTTTTTTTGTATTTTTCTGAAGCTGGAAACAGGGAGAGACAGTCAGACAGACTCCCGCATGCGCCCGACCGGGATCCACCTGGCACGCCCACCAGGGGCGATGCTCTGCCCACCAGGGGGTGATGCTCTGTCCCTCCGGGGCATTGCTCTGCCGCGACCAGAGCCACTCTAGCGCCTGGGACAGAGGCCAAGGAGCCATCCCCAGCACCCGGGCCATCTTTGCTCCAATGGAGCCTTGGCTGCAGGAGGGGGAGAGAGAGACAGAGAGGAAGGAGGGGTGGGGGTGGAGAAGCAAATGGGCGCTTCTCCTATGTGCCCTGGCCAGGAATCGAACCCAGGTCCCCCGCACGCTAGGCCGACGCTCTACCGCTGAGCCAACCGGCCAGGGCCTCACCCTGTTATCTTTGAACCTACAGGGCCTACCCACTGCCTAGCATGTTTGAGAGCACAGCTAACATTTGCATCGACCCCTTCATATGCCTCTCCCCTTTAATCTTCAGTGCTAAGAGGAATGAGGAGCAAACAGCAGCAGAAGGAGGTTGAGTAGCAGCTTCAAGGTCACCCAGCTGAACAGCAGGGAGAAGGATTTGAGCTTGCTTCATCTGAATGCATTACCACCATGTTCTGCTGCCTGCTGCGGTTGGATGAGCAAATGGCCCCTCTGAGATGCAGTTTTTTCATCTGTAAAATGGGTTGTTTTGATGTTTGTATGAGTTAATGTTGGTAAAGAGCCTCTCTATGTTTGGCACATATGGCCTTTTCCTCCAGTGAAGTATGTATGTGAGAAGTGGTGGAAGATGCATGCAGAGGAAAAAAATCTTCAGGATGTAAAATTACAGTACAGGAAATAGAGTAAATAATATTGTAATAATTATGCATGGTGCCAGGTGGACACTAGACTTCTCGGGGATCACCTCATAAGTTATATAAATGTCAACCCACTACGCTGCATACTGGAAACAAATATAATATTGAATGTCAACTGTAACTGAAAACTTATTTTAAGTTTAAAAAAATTTATTTCTTCTGCCCATAATATCTGTCCTTTTGGAACACACTTTTTTTAGTCCCTTTCACTGTTTACCACCCTTTCCTGCCCAGGTGTCCATTGTTTTCCTGTCCCTTACACTCCTGTCAAAGAGGAAAACATCTAAGATGTCAGTTCTACTAGAGTGTTAGAGAATTATTTTGTTTTTGAGGTTTAGGGCCTTCACAATTTTTAATGGCCATGTTGGGCAAATAAGTTTGTAAACTGTGAATTTTTTTTTTCTGTATTTTTCTGAAGCCAGAAACGGGGAGAGACAGTCAGACAGATTCCCGCATGCACCCGACTGGGATCCACCCGGCACGCCCACCAGGGGGCAACGCTCTGCCCACCAGGGGGCGATGCTCTGCCCCTCCGGGGCGTCGCTCTGTTGCGACCAGAGCCACTCTAGCGCCTGGGGCAGAGGCCGAGGAGCCATCCCCAGCGCCCAGGCCATCTTTGCTCCAATGGAGCCTCGGCTGCGGGAGGGGAAGAGAGAGACAGAGAGGAAGGAGAGGGGGAGGGGTGGAGAAGCAGATGGGCGCTTCTCCTGTGTGCCCTGGCTGGGAATCGAACTCGGGACCTCTGCATGCCAGGCCGACGCTCTACCACTGAGCCAACTGGCCAGGGCCAAACTGTGATTTTTATGCTCACTTTGTTAGAGATGATGCTGCCCATGTGGGGCAGCTGATTACCTTCCTGCTTGGGAAGGGGCTTGGTTATGCTAATGTGTGTTGGGGGAGGGTTTTAGCACCAAAAAGTTTTAAAAGGTGGAGCTAGGAGGCCATTTTGGAGGAGGAGACCACATTGTTGCAGAGGAGAGAGGCCATGTGGTTGGAGGGGAAGAGGCAGCAAAAATGAAGGTGTGCAGAGGGGTCTGAATGAGGCTGGTGAAGCCTTTGATTTGATTCTAGAAAAAAACCACAAAGATTCTCCTCGTTGTGGAACAAGAGAACATGTCAGTGGGTTTTGATGCCCCATGTGTTTGTTCTTACTTGTTGGCCAGTACGGATCTAGAACAAAAAAAAATGGCCCACCAGTTTTTGGCTCCATTGATTCATTACCGTCTGTCCAAAGTAAATGGGAACCTGCATGAGCCAGATGGCTGTGATGGCCATAAAGTCATACTGGCTTTTTACAGGCCATGAAAAAGGAGTACTTGGCCTGACCTGTGGTGGCGCAGTGGATAAAGCGTCGACCTGGAAATGCTGAGGTTGCCGGTTCGAAACCCTGGGCTTGCCTGGTCAAGGCACATATGGGAGTTGATGCTTCCAGCCCCCCCCCACCTTCTCTCTCTCTGTCTCACTCTCCTCTCTCTCTCCCTCTCTGTCTCTCTCTCTCTCTCTCCCTTTCTCTCTTCTCTGTAAAAAAAAATGAATAAATAAAAAAATTTAAAAAAAAAGAAAAAAAGCCCTGGCCGGTTGGCTCAGCGGTAGAGCGTCGGCCTAGCGTGCGGAGGACCCGGGTTCGATTCCCGGCCAGGGCACACAGGAGAAGCGCCCATTTGCTTCTCCACCCCTCCGTCGCGCTTTCCTCTCTGTCTCTCTCTTCCCCTCCCGCAGCTAAGGCTCCATTGGAGCAAAGATGGCCCGGGCGCTGGGGATGGCTCTGTGGCCTCTGCCTCAGGCGCTAGAGTGGCTCTGGTCGCAACATGGCGACGCCCCAGAGGGGCAGAGCATCGCCCCCTGGTGGGCAGAGCGTCGCCCCATGGTGGGCGTGCCGGGTGGATCCCTGTCGGGCGCATGCGGGAGTCTGTCTGACTGTCTCTCCCCGTTTCCAGCTTCAGAAAAATAAAAAAAAAAAAAAAAAAAAAAAAAGAAAGAAAAAGGAGTACTTAATCTAAAGCAGTGGTTCTCAACCCCCGGGCCGTGGACCAGTTACGGTCTGTGGGCCATTTGGTACCGGTCCGCAGAGAAAGAATAAATAACTTAAATTATTTCCGTTTTATTTATATTTAAATCTGAATGATGTTTTATTTTTAAAAAATGAGCAGATTCCCTCTGTTATATCCAAGATCCACTCTTGACGCTTGTCTCATAAGTTCGACAATTATATTTTAAAATACAGTTTTTACGCCGGTTGCATCATTTTATTTTGTGCGTTTATCCATCCCACCCTAAAGGCCGGTCTGTGAAAATATTTTCTGACATTAAACCGGTCTGTGGCCCAACAAAAATGTTGGGGACCACTGCTCTAAAGGATATAATTACTTGTGATGGGATCGGAGCAGTGAGACAGCCGGGGTTCTGCCAGTTCGATGACCTGTTCAAGTAGTCATAAACCAGGGGCATCCCTGAGCCAGAACCAGTCATGGCCCATTTGTGAGCAGTGCAGGTCCAGATAGAAATGAGGGCAGAAGAAGGGTTGAGCATGTTTTGCAAAATGATCCCACTCCCAATCAATAAAGATTCCAGTGAGGGGAGAGTGAAGCGGGACCCATCCTGGGCCATCAAGCAGAGGACTTGAGTTCGAGTTCTCCGTGCCTAGTCTACACCTGGCCACGAGCCCGACACTTGTTCCATTCATCAAACTCTCCACACAGAGTAGCACTAACATCTCATATCCAATCCCGCATCACCCAAACCTGCCTTTCCTCTTCAACTGTTCTTCCCAACCCCACCCTCACGCCAGATCGGAAAGCCCCAGAGTCAGCACTGCCTCCCCACCTCATACCTAAGGTCTCTCTCACACACCGTTCAGTCACCCGTTCATTTAGTACACATGCAATGAGACTTGACCACTGGCGCCTTGGGACACTAGCATGGCCTGGCCCTGCTCCAGTTCCCCTTGATGAAGGTTTCCTCGCCTACACACTTTCTCTCTTCCTTCTCATCTGTCCCCACAGCTGCTGGAGGAATCTTTCTCAAGAATTGCTTTGATCATATGACTTACTCCCTCCCTCTTAGCCCCGACATTAGCATCTGTAAGAACAGAATGGGGTGAGGATTAAAGGAGATTATATAATACTATGTGAGAACTCTCAGCTATACCATAAGTACCATCAATGATTAGATGAACTGACCTGACTGGTTTTTGCCAGGTTAGTAGTACCTACCAGTTACCAATGACTCTCTGAGTTTCAGGCACTGAGCCACACAATTCATACATATCATCTTTGTTATCTTCTTATCAACCCTATAAAAAGGTTGTCTTGGCCCTGGCCGGTTGGCTCAGCAGTAGAGCGTCGGCCTGGCGTGCAGGGGACCCAGGTTCGATTCCCGGCCGGGGCACATAGGGGAGGCACCCATTTGCTTCTCCACCCACCCCCCTCCTTCCTCTCTGTCTCTCTCTTCCCCTCCCGCAGAGGCCCCTTGGCCTCTGCCCCAGGCGCTAGAGTGGCTCTGGTCGCGGCAGAGCCACGCCCCGGAGGGGCAGAGCATCGTCCCCTGGTGGGCAGAGCGTTGTGCCTGGTGGGCGTGCCGGGTGGATCCCGGTCGGGCGCATGCGGGAGTCTGTCTGACTGTCTCTCCCCGTTTCCAGCTTCAGAAAAATACAAAAAAAAAAAAAAAAAAGAAAGAAAAAAAGGTTGTCTTATTATAGCCGTTTTGTAGCTGAGAAAACCAGAGCCCAGAGAACTGATGTGACCTGTCCCCGGTCTCTTGAAGAGGAAGAACAGAGCTGAGACTCAACTCCAGGTCCTTCCAGTCTCAAAGTCTAACCATGATGCCATTGAGCCTTGCTTAATGGTTTCCTCTTTATAAACATAATGTTGGGTGTCCTTCCCTCCTCATGGTAATGTGAGGAGAATCAAAGGAGCCATTAACCCAGGATGGTGAGCCTGAAAGGGGCCTGAGAGGTCATCCCGTTCAAGCTTCTTATAGACGAGGACACTGAGGTCCAGAGGGGCAGCTAAGCTAAGTCCCAGCAGCTACTGACAGAGCCTGGAACTGAGTCTCTAAACATTCCCTTGTTTTATTGTGGGGAATTACACACATGCAGAAATGAAAACGGCTTGATGAAACATTCAAAATGAACACTCTTGTAACCACCAGCTATGTCAAGAAATAGAACATTCCAGCATGTCCGAAACCCTCTCTCACGCCCCTTTCCCTATCTCCCTCCCAAAGGTAAGACTACCCTGACTTTTACGGGAATCATTACTTGTTTCTCGTTAGAGTATCATCACCGAAGTACACACCCCTAAACACTAGAGTTTAGTTTTCCTAACTTTGTACTTCGTAATGTAATATCATAGTACACATTCTTCTGTGTCTAGTTTCTTTCACTAAATATTATGTCTGAGAGTTTCATCCATACTCTTGCATGTAGCTCTAGTTCACTCATTTTCATTGTCATACAGTATTTGTACTAGGTTGAAAAGTACAAAATTCAATCCAAAATTTCATGCCCACCCAGATCCTCAGAGTGTAGCCTTTTATATGGAAATAGGGTCTTTGCAGATATAATCATTTATGATGAGGTCCAGTGACTAGTGTTCTTATAAGAAGGCCATATGAAGACACAGAGAGAAAAAAAAGAAGAGAACACCACAGGAAGACAGAGGCAGGGATCGGAGTGATGTAGCTACAAGCCAAAGATTGCAGGCAACCACCAGAAGCTGTGGGAGAGACACAGAACAAATTTTCATTTAGACCCTCTAGAACAGTGGTCCCCAACCCCCAGGGCTGCGGACCGGCACTGGTCCGTGGGCCATTTGATACCGGTCCACAGAGAAAGAATAAATAACTTACATTATTTACGTTTTATTTATATTTAAGTCTGAACGATGTTTTATTTTTAAAAAGTGACCAGATTCCCTCTGTTACATCTGCCTAAATTCACTCTTGACGCTTGTCTCGTAAGTTCAACAATTATATTTAAAAATACCACAGTTTTTACGCCGGTCGCATAATTTTATTTTGTGTATTTATCCGTCCCACCCTAAAGGCCGGTCCGTGAAAATGTTTTCTGACATTAAACTGGTCTGTGGCCCAAAAAGGGTTGGGAACCACTGCTCTAGAAGGAACCAACCCTGATGACATCTTGATTTTGGACTTCTGGCCTCCTGAATTGTGAAATAATAAATTTCTGTGATTTAAGCCACCCAGTTTGTAGCAATTTACTGTGGGAGCCCCAAGAAACTAATACAGTATTCCACTATACAGATTAGCCATGGTTTACCGATACATATACCACCATTTCTTTTTTGTTTTCCTGCTTTTATTTTTATTGGTATTTATTTTATGCTGAATTGACTCCTGGACCATAAGTTATTTTTGTTTGTTTGTTTGTTTTTAATACATAAATTTTTATTAATTTTAATGGGGTGACATCAATAAATCAGGGTACATATATTCAAAGAAAACATGTCCAGGTTATCTTGTCATTCAATTACGTTGCATACCCATCACCCAAAGTCAGATTGTTTTCTGTCACCTTCTATCTAGTTTTCTTTGTGCCCCTCCCCCTCCCCTTTCCCTCTCCCTCCTTCCCCCCCCCCCCCACCCCCAACCACCACACTCTTGTCCATGTCTCTTAGTCTCATTTTTATGCTGGACCATAAGTTTTTGTTTCTTCAGATTTTTTCTCTAGGATATCTTTTTTTTTTCTGTGGAACCTCCTCTTCCGGTGTAGGAACAATCTGCTCTTTTTCAGTAAGGATCATCTCCATGTGGCAGGGAGAGCTCATGTCTGTATAATGTACCCATGACTCTAATTTCTCAGCCACATCTTGGGAGCTTTGTTCACCTGGATGTCTTCAATAACCAGAGAATCTACATTTAAATCATTAAATTCAGCATTATTCTTTGCATTTTTAAGCATGTCTGGCAAAAATTTTTAACACTCTCTTTGGACCCCACCAACCCTGTGTCCAAACCCACTGTTTGGCCTCAGCACACCTATCAGTATCACCACTGTAACAATGGAATGGTACACGTTGTTTCTGTAAAGTGACGTCCGTTAGATATTTTGAATGGAGCAGTGGTTTCTGGAATATGCATACCCTTGATGGCCTGGGAAGCTTCATGAGTGTTCTTAAAGTGAACACAGAATTTTGAAGCTCTTGATTTGCATGACTTTATACAGTTTTCTGAGTCGAATGAATAGTAGACCTCTGGTCACTTTTGGGAAGAAGAAGTCATACATCCATTTGTTGATCCATTCTGTAGTTGAGGTAGTTTGATTAGTGTAGGAACAGTTATAAATAATACCTCTGTGAACATTGTTGTTCACGTGTCTTGGTGCAAAAGGACACATGTTTCTTTGAATGACGCTGCTTCCTGAATGGTCACCCTTCTATAGCCATAGCAGTAGAAACTCTTGGTCCTGGTCATGAAACACATTTAGATTAAGGGGGAAAAAACCACAGAGCATCAGCAGAGCCCCAGCTGCAGCCCAAGAACCAAGGACCTCAACCGCTCCTGCCAATCTCTCCTCTGTGCTTCCACCCTTGTCCTCGCTGTGGCGCTGACCCCACCGCTGCTTCCTGTTTGCAGGACTCCCCCATTGACTTTGGCCTTGTGTCTGCCCCGGGCAGAGTCTCTAAAATCCCTTCCAGTCCCTTTTCCTTTTGCCAGTTGACTGGATTTGGGGCTGGTCCTGCTCTACTCTTTTTTTTTTTTTTTTTTTTTTTCATTTTTCCGAAGCTGGAAACGGGGAGGCAATCAGACAGACTCCCGCATGATCCCGACCGGGATCCATCTGGCATGCCCACCAGGGGGCGATGCCCTGCCCCTCTGGGGCGTCGCTCTGCTGCATCCAGAGCCATTCTAGTGCCTGAGGCAGAGGCCACAGAGCCATCCCCAGCGCCGGGGCCATCTTTTGCTCCAATGGAGCCTCGGCTGCGGGAGGGGAAGAGAGAGACAGAGAGGAAGGAGAGGGGGAGGGGTGGAGAAGCAGATGGTTGTTTCTCCTGTGTACCCTGGCCGGAAATCGAACCCGGGACTCCTGCACGCCAGGCCGACGCTCTACCGCTGAGCCAACCAGCCAGGGCCATGCTCTACTCTTTGTTGTCCCCTGGACTCTGCCAACACATCTCTTTAACAATGGGCCTCTGTTGCAAGGAGAGGCTTCCTGAAGTATTTTCTCTCCTACCAGGAAATTTATTGGTTTTAGAAAATGGTTACTCTCAGGGACAGAAAAAGTTTAAGGCAGAGAACAACAAGGCACTGGAGGGGGGGAAGGGCAGAAGAGGTGACTGGCATGTGTAATAAACGCAGAGATGTCTGTGCACACGGCTGCAACAGCACCTCCCAGGGCAAAATCACAAGGGAAAAAAGAATGTTTGTGACAACCACTGAAGGGCTGAGGCAAACGGCTGCCTGCACTCAGTGCCCGTTCCTCAGGATGAGTCACTTCCCAAACTTCCAGGGCTGTGACTACAAGTGTTTATCCCACACGAACACCGAGCTTGTTTTCATTGCTGCAATACTACCCCAAAGCACACTGGGTTGTCGTTTTTCCGAGCAACAACATCCTCTTATTATGAATTCTGTATTTCATTTGGACCTATTTTCATAGCATTCGTCTTACTTTGTACAACGTGTTCTGGGAAATTGTGAAAATAGCGATATTGAGGTGAATAAAATTATTTTTTATTCTCTAAGTTTTAGATAAATCCTATTGCTTTGATTTTGAAATCTGATAACCAATCTGTGGTTCATCCCACCCATTAGAGCCCTGAAGCCAGGGGCTGCACATTTCTCCCCTGAGGATTTCAGCAGCCAGTACGCATTCAGTGTTGCTCAGAATCCTCCTACAGCAAAGTTCTGGGGAGGTGGGGGTGAGTGGAGGGTGTAGTTGAGAGCCAAAATGCTCAGACTTACGGTAAATGAAAAAAAAATTTTTTAAAGAACCATGAGCTTTCAATGATATCAATGTTTTAATCTCTTAACTCATGAGTTAATGCAGAGAGAGGGTTCAATCAGGAAAGCAGAACCGTGATGAGTAATAGAAAACCACCAATTTGTTCTGGCGATTAGACTTTGAGTAATGATGGGAGCTGGTGGAAATGTCTGTTGGTGGGGGTCGATCCTGAAGTCACTGGAAGTTAGCAGGCCTGGCAGTTTGGGAGGAAAGCTGTACAAGAAGTGGGGGATGGCAAGACCGAGGACAACTACAACCTATGGAAACAAACCGTAATCCACAAGGACAAACTGAAATCCACAAGGACCAACTATCTGTCTCGCACCATCCCAACTTCCACCACATGGAGACTGGGACCCTTCATTGTGGAGCTGCACACACACCTGGCCAGGACTCAGAGAAGCCACAGGAGGAGGTCTGGAGAAAGAAAGAGGATACAAGCCACACTGCTGCCTTGTCTCAGCGGGGTGGCCCTGCCGATCAGTGATGGCCTCCAGCACACCCTGTGTCCCACCTACCCTGACCTTCGGAACATGAAGGCTGCTGCTTCACTTCTACCTTCCAAATCCCAAGCAAGTTTTTTGTATGGCAATCCTAGCCCGGAGCATATAGAGAAAGGAAGCCCAGGAAATGTAGTTCTGGTAGCTGAGTTAACACAAAGCAAAATCATCACAGTGATGAAGTTAGAAATGCCAGGCAGATGTTAAGTTCAGAGCAGATGGATCACAAGAATTCTCGTGTTTTCATATTACACAATGTTTTACAAATATCATACTGTATGGCCAGTGGCCGCCACCATCGTGGCCACACAGGTTCACATTGGATTCAGGGAGACGGTAAATAAACAGTGGAACCAAAAAATGGTGGGCCATTCCTTTATTAAAGTCTCACACGGGCCGACAAGCAAACAGGCAGGGAAAATACTTCCCTTTCATTCCAGGCTCCCAAAGCCCTGACTCATTCTCCAGTTCCACAACCAGGAGAATCTTCTCCAGTTCCTTCTAGAATCAAAGGCCCCCACAAGCCTCTATAGGGCTCCCAATACCCCTCAGCTCTGATTCCCCATCTGCACACCTTCTCTCCTCTCTCTACCAAACTGGCTTCTTCTTCAGCACTCTGCATTCTCTCCACTCTCCCTGCAAAATTGCCTGGGCACTGAAAGACCCCTCCTCCAGCAAACATTAGCAAACAATGGCCCCTCCCAAGCAGTAATTCAGTCCACAATTTGCAATCAACTGCTCTGCTCTGAGGGCAAGCACACACGTGGCTGCCCAGCACCATTTTTTAACAATAAAAGTGAGCAAACTCAAAAAATACAAATTTTACAATCTCATTTGCCCAACACATCTTTAAAAAGATATTAGCTTGTAAGAACATGTAATAAATAACTTCAAAATGCAATGGGTATTTAATTTTAAAATGTGCCTTTAACATTCATGTAAAATGTTTTTTGTACTCATTCAGTAGAAACTTATCTGGCCACTGGGTAAAACTAGCAATAAAACTACTGGTCCATGCCTGACCAGGCATGGCACAGTGGATAGAGCATTGGACTGGGATGTGGAGGACCCAGGTTCGAAACCCTGAGGTCACCAGCTAAAGCACGGGCATATCTGGTTTGAGCACAGCTCACCAGCTTGAGCCCAAGGTTGCTGGCTTGAGCAAGGGGTCACTTGGTCTGCTGTAGCCCCCCAGTCAAGGCACATATGAGAAAGCAATCAATGAATAACTAAGATGCCACAACAAAGAATTTATCCTTCTCATTTCTCTCCCTTTGTGTCTGCCTGTTCCTATCTGTCCCCCTCTCTCTGTCTCTGTTACACACAAAAAAACACTACTGGTCCACAATGTGTTAATTATGTAGGCACCACTAACCCAACATGTCTAACATGTCTATACCCCTTAATAAGTGCCAGACACTCTTCTAAGCACTTTCCATAAAAATATTCACTTATTTCATCGTCTCAACAAGCCTAAGAAGTAATTAGTGTAAGGTCGGTGGATAATGAGGAAGGTTACGTGGGTAGCCCAGACCCGGGAACTATAGCTAGGACCGCCCACAACCAAGCACACCAAAAGAAACTTCCCAGGAACTCTTTGGAAAGGAGCGACACTTCCGTCAGCCAGTGAGATTTCACCACGTCATATTAGCTCAACCACCCTAGGGACCCTTTAAATATCTCTCAACTCGTGGGTCACCCCTTGAAACTCCCCTAGCCTCTGTCCCCAGGGCTAGGGAACCTTGTTGGGAGGTAAGTGCTCTGTACTCAATAAAGCCTTTTATTATTCCATACTTCTTCGTGGCTCCGTCTCCTTCCTTCTTTCTCAGTGGGGAAAAAGTACATTACAATTAGTTTAATTATCCCTATTTCACAGATGAGAAGACTGAGGAATGGAGAAGATCACTAGCAAATCCTAGCACAGTAGCAATGTGCTGGGTAGTCTTTCATTCATTTTAACTTTTTTATGGCCTGTCATTCTTTAACCTTGAATCCTGCTTTCCTTTACTTTCCTGTTGGTAGCACACTTGTCCCTGTCTCTGGGAGACTTAAGGGGTTCTGACTGAATGTTCTCGGGCATGCATTATTGTGGTTTGATTGTAGTTCTCTTCTTCCTTGCAAACCAGCTGAAAAAGAAGCCTGTGTATTCTCTCCTCTTCTCTTCCTTTCAGGGTAAAGCTCTTTGCTTGGGAAGAACTCATCAGGGTACTAACTAGGTTTCTTTCTCAAGGTCTTATAAGGAGGAGATGATGAGCACAAAATTTACAGCCAGATTGGAATTCCAGCTGTATTGAGCCTTAGCTGAATGAACTTGGGCAAGTTAAAGGCCAGCTAGGCTATTATTATTTTTGTTGTTGTTGTTATTTGTATCACTCAGTTATTGCTGCAGAACAAATTAACCCAAATGGTGGTTCAAATAACAATCATTAATTCTTGCTCATGTGTCTGAGGGTTGGCTGTGGGTCTGCTGATCTTGGCCTCTGTCAGCCAGGTGACTCTGCTTTAAGCTGAAGGTTCAGCTGGGCTTGGCTCCTCATTGATTTGGGGCTCATGTTGCTCCATGTGTATTCATGGTTTCTAAGAGGCAGCAACTACCCTGCACAAGCTCTTCTCATGGTAATGGAAGAGGTGAAAGAGAGACAAACAGAATCAGGTGCTGCCCCTTAAGACCTAGGCTCATATCTGTCATAACATCACTTCTACACACATTCCTTCGGCTAAGTCAAGGTTAGGGAAGTACATATATAGGTGGCAAATATACATGGCAGAGGGTGTAGACAGAGGGAAGAATTGAAGCCAATAATTCATAATATTTAACAACATTTTTTATTATTACTATTATTATTATTAAAAAGCAAACAACTATACTCAGGCTCACCTTTAAACTTTTCTAGATCTCAGAAGTTGAATTTTCAGACAGATATCTTAAGTGAGTAAATATTTCAGATTTGGACAGTTGACAAAGTGAACAGCGTTCAGAGGAGGATTTTAGGTACGTTTCCCTGCTTTACTCCCAACACCTCTAAGAAAAATTGTACCCCATGCTTCTATGCTCAATTCTTGCGATCCACAGACATAGATTTACTGATTAATGACATCTGCATATTAGTGTCCTTCCCAGCATCTATGCCTCTCGATCATGATTAGGTGAACTTGAAACCTGACCTCGGAGACAGAGGGCCCATTCTAGATTCTCACCATCTTCCAGTTCCTTTCTAAACATGTCACCCAAGGACGTTTTATCCCCCACACATAGAATTTGGACCATGCATCTCAAGGATTTTAGGAAGAGATTGTGCCTCGAGGGAGAAACATCTGCTCTATCCTTGTGACTCAGGTATGTCAGAAGCAACCTGGATCTTCTTACTGATTTGTTACTGTGTCATTTTTTTTTTTTAAATGTTTTGTTCCCGTGGTGGCAAGTGTCATCACATTTATTCTCGGGAGTGAGTTTTATGCATTTTTTTTCTTCTGGGAATAAATTAAAAACACTTTTTAGAGCAGAATGAACACTGGTCAGCTGAGTTTCCTCTAATTGGGGTGGCCCTTCCTCAAAAGAAGCTTTGACTTGCAGTCATCTTGACAACAACAATAAGACCAAATCAAAACCAAACCCCATTACCAATTACTCACCAGAATACAAAGTCCTTGAGGAAAACAAGACATATTGTCTTCATATTTAAATATGCACGAGGATGGGCACAGTTGGGATTTAAGCTATCTTTGTTAATTAAGTGAATAAATTCCAAAGCTCTGCAACACAGAGTCTGTTGTGGCAACGATTCTGAAAACAAGAAGACTGCCGTGATGAGTCGCTGTGGATGTGGGAGTTGTGTTACAGGGAACGGTTGATTCTGGGCAAAATTATGACATGGACAAATTCTCTTCAGCTCCTAGAGTCTCAACTGGATAGGCCTTCATTCGCAAAGCCCTGATGATACCCTATATTTCTATGGCTCTTTCCCATCCTACGAAAATGTAGATGTGGTTGAGGGCCGTTTGGTTTTTATTCACAATGACTTAACCAGCATTTATTATAAGTGAAGCACTATGTAGGTGTTAGGGGTTGAAAACTCAGCTTTCGCAAACCAATCAACACCACCAAAAATTACCGTCTTCTCCAGTACAGTTAATTTCTCTAGCAAAGACTGATGCTCTTGCTGGGCCTTAAGAAGATCTTTTTCTTGTTCTTCTAATTCAGCTCTAGCCTTGGTAACTAACCTTAGGGAATTCACAGTTTAGCAGGAGAATTATGCACGTAAACTAATGACTGTTACACTGCATGACAAATTCCTAAATGCTATAGGAATTCAGAGGAGGTAGGTACCCTTTGTCCTTCCCAGAAGAGGTGATATCTGAGCTGATTCTTGATGGACAAATAAGAGTTGGGGGTGGATTCCAGCTCCAGCAGAAAGAATGGTACATACAAGAAATCCTGCCAAAGAGCAATGAATGTTCTTGGAACATCATGAAGTTTGGCATGACTAGGGAAACGGACGTGAGTTCGGGTGTGGCCAGAGCTGTGGCTGGAGAAGGAAGCAGAGTTGGATCATGTCTGCCGCCTCTTAAGGCATCTTGGGAAATGTTGATTTAGCCTGAGGGCAATGGGGAGTCATCAAAAGTTTATAAACAGGAAAATGACCTGATCAGATTGTGATTTTAAAAGATACAGACACAGGCCTTGGCCGGTTGGCTCAGCGGTAGAGCGTCGGCCTGGTGTGCGGGGGACCCGGGTTCGATTCCCGGCCAGGGCACATAGGAGAAGCGCCCATTTGCTTCTCCACCCCACCCCCCTCCTTCCTTTCTGTCTCTCTCTTCCCCTCCCGCAGCCAGGGCTCCATTGGAGCAAAGATGGCCCGGGCGCTGGGGATGGCTCCTTGGCCTCTGCCCCAGGTGCTAGAGTGGCTCTGGTCGCAGCAGAGTGACGCCCCGGAGGGGCAGAGCATCGCCCCCTGGTGGGCAGAGCGTCGCCCCTGGTGGGCATGCTGGGTGGATCTCGGTCGGGTGCATGCGGGAGTCTGTCTGACTGTCTCTCCCCGTTTCCAGCTTCAGAAAAATACAAAAAAAAAAAAAAAAAAAAAGATACAGACACAGGCCCTGGCTGGTTGGCTCAGCAGGGGAACATCAACCTGGCATGTGAAAGTCCCTAGTTTGATTCCCGGTCAGGGCACACAGGAGAAGCGACTGCTTGCTTCTCCACCCCTCCCCCTTCTTCTCTCTCCCCTTCCTACAGCCATGGCTCATTTGAGCGAGTTGGCCTGGAGCACTGAGGATGGCACCATGACCTTGCCTCAGGCACTAAAGTGGCTTCATCGCCGAGCAACGGAGCAGCAGCCCCAGGTGGGCAGAGCATCACCCCATAGGGGGCTTGCCAGGGATCCCAGTCGGGCACAGGCAGCAGTCTGTCTCTCTGCCTCCCCACCCCTCACTTAATAATAACAATAAAATAAAAAGATACAGACACAAATTAGAGCAGCCAGTTATAAGACCACCACAAGCATTAGACAAGAGGTAAGCAGCCCTATCTAGAGGACCCTGCTCAGTGACAAGTTAATTGTGAGGCAAGGCTTCACTCTCTGATGCCCTGCACAAACTCTCTCGTCTACGTGTTCTTTTTTTTTTTTTTTTTTTTTTTGTATTTTTCTGAAGCTGGAAATGGGGAGAGACAGTCAGACAGACTCCCGCATGTGCCCGACCGAGATCCACCCAGCACGCCCACCAGGGGCGATGCTCTGCCCACCAGGGGGCGATGCTCTGCTCTTCCGGGGCGTCGCTCTGCCGTAACCAGAGCCACTCTAGTGCCTGGGGCAGAGGCAAAGGAGCCATCCCCAGCGCCCGGGCCATCTTTGCTCCAATGGAGCCTCGGCTGCGGGAGGGGAAGAGAGAGACAGAGAGGAAGGAGGGGAGGTGGAGAAGCAAATGGGTGCTTCTCCTATGTGCCCTGGCCGGGAATCAAACCCGGGTCCCCCGCATGCCAGGCCGACGCTCTACCGCTGAGCCAACCGGCCAGGGCTCGTCTATGTGTTCTTAACACAGGACAAGCTTTGTCTAGTTTATTTGCACTTAACTTAAATTTCCTTCTTTGATGATCATTCCCTCTTGCCAAGTTTGAAGTTTACAGCCTAGCCTACAATGTTCGATAGCTTTTCAGCACATAGATTTCAGACTTTTTAATTTTTTTTAATGGAAAACTATAGGGATTTTTCATGCTTAAAACCCAAGAGTGCATGAAGGACTTAGTTCAAACTTCTCCCAAAATATTGACTTTGGATAAAAACCAAATATTCAAATTTCAGGCTGGAGCTCAATAACAACTTGAACATCTTTGTTGTTCCTCAAAAAAAAAAAAAAAAAGATATGAGCAAAGAAGCAGAAAATGGGAAAGGAGAAAAGAATAAGAAGTTTCTCACATCATTAGCATTAAAATAATGAAATAATACCCTGGAAACTTCTCTGATTGTATAGAAAATAACAGTATCAAATCTGAACCCTCATATCAAAAATGTCAGACTGGGAATTACCCCTCACACTCAATCCTCTCCTTCTGTCTTTCCTCCCTTCCTGGCTACCTCTGTAATCTCCCCTTAAATAGCCATTACCACCAGAGTCTCAAGCAAGATTGTCCTGAGCAGTTTGTCACTAGGGTATAAAGGAATTTTCTTCTAATGATTCTCCAAAAATAAGCAATTATCAAGTGAAATGAGAGATTTTACTTTCTTGTTTCCATTTTCTCAGATCTGGCTCGTCGTATCTGATTCTGAAGCTCTATAGTGCCCAGTGTAACACAATGGGATATGACTTAGTTGCTATCCCCTCTCAACCCCTTATTCTGGGAATCTGGGTGCTGTGGAAATTTAGGAGCTGTTTTGGTTAACTATCACTGCACAAAAACATCAGAAAACTTAGGGACTGTGGTTTGATCAGGTTTTTGTATACTTCACTGGTGTTGACTGGACAATTGAAATGCTTGAAAGGTCCTCAGTGACCTCACACGTAAGACTAGTAGTTAGTGCTGGCTGTTAACTAGGAGCTCAGCCAGGGCTTTCGGCTGGACACCTCAGTTCTCCCTCACCCCTACACCTTGGACCTTTCATATAGCTAATTGGGCTTCCTCAGAGTATGGCAGCTGGCTTCCAAGAAGGGATGTTTCAACAGGTGAAGATGGAAGCTGCTGTTCTCTTATATACAGTACTTCTGCTGTGTTCTGTTGGTTAAAGCCATACACACAGCTGGCCTAGATTTGAGGGGAGGGAAATAGACTCTACCTCTTGATGGGAAAATGGCAAGGACACATTGCATAAGAGTATGAGGGATGGGAAATGTAACTGTTGTTGTCTTCGGCAGAAAGAGGAAAGCCAGCAGAAGCGGTTATGTGAACAGCTGGCTTTGAAGTGCTTAGATCTGAATAATAAAAAGTCAGACTCAGTGGTGCCTGGATAAGGGTAGATAAGCACTAAGGTTTTTGTAAAGAACAAGCCTTCTGGGGAGGAGGGTGGTATAAATATGCTTCTGTTGGTCTCTAATTCTGGCCCAGTACTCAACCTGATTCTGAAGAAAGTAGTCATTATAGCTTCCTTCAAAATAAGTTACCAAGCTCTGCATCATGAGACCCTGGCCATAAGTGATTGATCCATGGAACCCAGGCTGAGGAACTTGGACCCAGGAGAAACCAACAGCCAGGGAGGAGGTCTAATGTGAAACTGAGATGGACCACATTCTCATTGGTCATGATTAATCATCATGCTCACATCCTCACCATGGGGAGATTTTAATAGAAAACAGAGAGAGGGACAGCAAAGAAGAAAGCTACAAATGATGAGGCAAGCAGAGAGAGAAGCAGAGGCAGAAAGCGACTGAGTCATGGGGGTGATGGAGTCAATGGAGTAGAAAGAAATGAAGTCCCAGTTCTGGGGAAGAAGATGGTTGGGACACCAGAACAACTGCTGGGTTGGATAGTGAACACATCCCAGTTTTCTTTGATTCTGACCTCCTTCCTCTCCTAGAACTCTCCACTACTCCTTGTGCTCCTGCCCCACTGGCCCTCTGTGTGTTCCTGAAATTTGTCCAAGTTCTCACTTAAGAAGTTTTGTACCAACAGATCTTTATGTCTAGAAGATTCTCCCTCCAGATCTCACCTCAGCTAGCTCCTTCAGAGCTTTTAAGGTTTGGTTACAGTTCTACTTCTTCAAAGAGGTCTTCTTCCTGGACCATGCAATCTAAAATAACCTCATACCCTTTTCCATTATTCCTTTCCTTCATATCACCATATTCTTCTCCTCAGTGCACTAACACCATCACCTTGTTCATTTATGTATTCCTTTAATATTTATCAACCCTCACTTGAGTTCCATGTACACAGGAACCTCATCAGTCTTATTCTCCACTAGAGTCCCCAGAGCCTAGCACACAGCCTGACACACAGTTGGTGCTCAATCAATGTTTGTTCAACTGAGCATTTTCCTTCATTCTTCACAATGAAAAGAGCCTCACGCCAACAGGGCAAAGGCCTGAACACCTTCATGGTAGAAGACTTTGTGATAAGGGACCCATAATGCCTAAGGGAAGGTGGTCAAAGACATAGAATCCATCTGCATTGATGATTATTTAAAGTACTCTAAAAATGGAACAAAAACTATTTCCAAAATAAAGGCAAAGCTAAGGTCATTTTGCTCCCCTTGAATTAACAATATTGCATACTTCCCACTCACACCCAAGGACTGTCAAGATGAGGCAAGTAATTTCTGTTCACTAGAAACATTTAAGGAGTTTCCTTCCCTCAACAGCCCACCACCCACCCTTCTGCCACCAAAAATGTACATTTTAAGGTGATGCTCATAAATATGTTTTGGTTTACAGATGATATGCCATAGCTGTGTGCATATTTTTCTGAGTCTGGTCCTCTAAAAAAATATTTAAGGTCCAGGGCATTTTAGCCAGTGGATCCTGTAGGCAGGGCATCTGAGGCCAAAAGCTTTTGAATGCCCTCAAAAATGTCTGAGATCTGAAAAACATAATATTGTCTCTCAAACAGAATAAATATGCTTCAATAAATGTTTAAATTAAGCGCATGCTGAACATTAAATAATTTCTACTCTTCCATTGGTACTTCCAAGAGGAGCAAGGTGGGGGAGGGGAGTACTTTTTCATATCTTATCTTCCGGGTGGTGGAGTTGCTGTCAGAGGTAGTGTGCCAAGCACCGCTGAACATCTTAAAAGGGCTCACACACACTATTTGGTGTCCCTAAGCCATGATTGATAGAATCTCATCAACATATAAATTCATCTGTAGGTGAAATCCCTGCCACAATGACAAGGTCTAGAGAAGTAAACTTGTACTTGATTTTCAATGAGTTAGGGCTTGCTGTGTGATCTATGACTGGAATCCCCAGTTCCCTGGGACGGAACCAGTCTCAAGTACACTGTGTCCCATTTTCCCCACAAGCACGTTTGTCCTTGTCAGCTCCCACATCCTTGTTTTAGTTCAGAAAACATGTCTGAGCACAGAGAACATGGGTTTAAAAAGGTGTGACTGGGAGAAGAAAGATGGATGTGAGGGCAGTCTCGGGGTCAAGGTTCCCAACGACCCTCCCAGGCTGCCTCTCATCCTACTCTCCTGCCTCCATGTTTCCCAGTTAAAGCAGCGGTAGGGATTAGGGACCCATCAAGAGAGTCTTTTGGGCCCTGGCCGGTTGGCTCAGTGGTAGAGCGTCAGCCTGGTGTGCAGGAGTCCCAGGTTCAATTCTCGGCCAGGGCACACAGGAGAAGCGCCTATCTGCTTCTCCACCCCTCCCCCTCTCCTTCCTCTCTGTCTCTCTCTTCCCTTCCCACAGCCAAGGCTCCATTGGAGCAAAGTTGGCCCAGGCGCTGAGGATGGCTCCATGGCCTCTGCCCCAGGCGCTAGAATGGCCCTGGTTGCAATAGAGCAACACCTCAGATGGGCCTCCCCGTTTCCAGCTTCAGAAAAATGCAAAAAAAAAAAAAAAAAAGAGAGAGTCTTTTGGAAGTCTTTGGAACCAGATTAGGAAGGAGGTGAGGAAGTGAGACTGGGGACACGGTGCTGAGGTTCCCAACTCCCTTATACAATTAGGGAAGACTAGAGGTTGCTTACTGGGAAGTCTCTCAGAGGTGGGTTTTGAACTTCCGTTTGCACAGTGGACTTAATTTTCCTTACAAAATTATCAGGGATTCCCTGTCAAATATTAATATCCTTCCTTCACATGAGAGCTCCAGGATCCGGGCTTGTGGCAAACATTTTCAATATGTGTTTAATATTATACAGGCAATCGAAGAATGTGGGGATTTGTAACAAATCTGAAACAGCTTAAAAATCAAGGGTTGGTGTAAATAAAGAGTTTTGCAGTTGTCATGTTTTCAGTGTGTGTGTGTTTTTTTTGTGGTTTTTTTTTTTTTTTTTTTTTACACACTGTCATTCCAGTACATTCCAGGGTAAAAAGAACTCATCCTATTTTTAAAGACCTCCAAAGTAGATTCCACTGTCTTCCTTCCCAGGCTGTTCTGATGTCTACGAGTTCTCCATGTGGGCAAGCTCCCGTGAGGATCTCACTAAGTTCTGCCTGCGAGAGCTCAGGCCACCCAGCCACGGGGGCCTGAGGAAACGTCCACCATCTTTGCTATAATCTGCCTCAGGCCTTCAGGATGGTCAATAAGCCTTTGGAGCCCTGATAAGCCTAATTTCTACAGCTTCCTTTGGGACTGGGAAAATCTGTTGTTCTAGAAACTCAGGGTTGAATGTCTTCCTCACTGAAGAGGTCTCTTCATTCACCAGAGAGGAGGGTAGCTCTATGAGCAGAGCCCCGTTTCAAGGGCGAGTGGGTGAGAGTGGCCGGGCCCCGGGCCCGTGCAGGCCTGCCTGTTCACACTGCGGGCTGCTCTCCCCGCACCCTGCGCTCCAAGTCCAAGGACTAACTCCCCACTCCCACCACCAAGAGTGGCCTCTGGCCTTCAAGGAACAGAGGCCAGAAGCATCAAGGAAGCGTGGCCTCACTTAAGAGAAAAAGGAAGCTCGAAAGCTGGATCAGAGGGTGAGGTCCTTTTAGGACATAGGATGCATCTGGTGCTAACATTTCTGGGGGAGGAAGGAAGGGAGGACAGGAAGTCAATTCCTGGTGGCCTTCTGAAGGCAGCTTGACTTCTGAGATTTTCCCCACATGCCTCTGACTGCCCAGATGGAAGCTAAAACTGTCTTGGGAATCTCTTCCAGCTTATATCCTGATGCCAATGTGAGGGCCACACAAGAAAAAAATGTGAACGATGAATAAAAGTGTTGCTATACCACCCAACTCCATGGGTGTACGCACAGTTTAGGAGCCCATGAACTCCCCAAAGCCTGGGCTCAGGATGTCCTTAGAATGAAAGTAATACTGATATGCACAGCTGTGGGTGGAAAGAGCATTGGTCTTGAAGTGAGAGGACTGGTTTCTACCCATCTGCCTGGGGAGCCACTGGGGGGCTCGGAATTTTCTAGGTCAGGTCAGCTGTTTCCATGGAGGGCTTCTATTTTGTCAAAAAATTTCACAGACCTCCATATCTTCCATGGTATTAGGTTCTAAAGATAAAATGTAAGGTGAAACTATTGGCCATTTTTTTCTTCTTCTTTTCCATGTGAGAGGAGGGGAGATAGAGAGATAGACTCCCACATGTGCCCTGACTGGGATCCACCCAGCAACCCCCATTTGGTGCCGATGTTTGGCCCATCTAGGGCCATGCTTGCAACTGAGCTATTTTTAGTGCCTGAGGCGAAGTCTCCATGACACCATTCTCAGTGCCCAGGGTGATGCACTCAAACCATTTGAGTCATGGCTGTGGGAAGGGAAGAGAGAAAGAGAGAGAGAGAGAGAGAGAGAGAAGAAGGGGAGAGGTGGAGAAGCAGATGGTCGCCTCTCCTGTGTGCCCAGGAATCAAACCTGGGACATCCATACACTGGACCAACCAACGCTCTATCACTGAGCCAACTGGCCAGGGCCTATTGCCCATATTTAAATTCCCCTTTAAAAGCCCTTAAATTACCCACAAAGACAGAGATACGTTTATTTTGAGGAGTATTTGTAATATCGGAGACACACTAAAGGGAAGCAGTCACATTTACCAACCTATGCTCAGCCCAGTCATTCCTCATTGAGAGGAACAGCAGCCAATGTTATTAAATCTTTGTGGGATTAATTTTTGTTTTGCTGTTTGGGAGTTGGCTTGCTAAGCCCATATTGTCAAATTTGCATGGGTTCAATATGCACATGATGCAACTCTACCCTAAGGGTGATTTTCTTTAATATTTGTTGATTTTAAAGACTACATTATGATAAATGTGACTATAAACTCAGGAAAGTTTTTACGTGAATTTGTGTTTTATGTGTTGAAACACCATCTTTGCACATTTACCAAAAAATATTTTTTTATAAGAATGTACATGTGTAGATAGATCTATGAATGATTCAGGTATAGATAGTGCCAGGTGCAGATGGACTAGCTCAGGGTTAGTCAACCTTTTTATACCTACCGCCCACTTTTGTATCTCTGTTAGTAGTAAAATTTTCTAACTGCCCACCAGTTCCACAGTAATGGTGATTTATAAAGTAGGGAAATAACTTTATAAAATTTATAAAGCAGAGTTACAGCAAGTTAAAGCATTTAATAATAATTACTTACCAAGTACTTTATGTCAGATTTTTGCTAAGTTTGGCAGAATAAATCTTTATAAAACAACTTACTACAGTTAAATTTATCTTTTTATTTATACTTTGGTTGCTCCGCTACCGCCCACCATGAAAGCTGGAACGCCCACTAGTGGGCGGTAGGGATCAGGTTGACTACCACTGGACTAGCTGGTCCCTGAATGAAATGATCTAATAGTCCACAGCTTGAAATCTCAACACATCTATGATGCTCTCTAGAGAAGTCCAGGCTGATTATCCCAGAAAGATACCTGGACTTTCAACCACATTTCAAACACTAATTTTGAACAAGAGTGGCTGGATTTATTTTTATGTAGTCCCTTGATTCTAATTATACTTCAGGCCCCAGCTGGGTAACTCAGTTGGTTAGACGAGAGCATTGTCCTGAGGCACAGAGGTTGCCAACTCAATGCCTGGTCAGGGCACAGACAGGAGCATGCTCCTGTTCCTCTCTCTCTTGCTCTCTTCCTTCTCTTGGAAAAAAAAAATCAATAAAATAAACATTAACAAAAATTTTAAATTACACTTCATATGTTGCCTTGTCATTTTTAGGGTGTTTGTGTGCATTATTACCTGTGGTTCCAAGAACATTTGTCAGGTTTGGAAACTAAAGCTCCAGAATTCAAGGGTCTTGTCTGAAACCTCAAAAGTTAAATAAATATTAGAGCTGAAACCAGAACCAAAATTTTTTTTAATTTAATTTAAAGACTATCCTGGCTTTCTTTTTAATTAAAATAAAATTTCAACTTTATCACTGTGGTTAGCCTGGAAGGGTTTGTTAATTAATGTCAAAACAGAGGAATAGCCTATGTGACCAATGAACTTCCCTTCCAGCCCCAGAATAATTCTTTTCATTTCTCAGCCTGAAATCTTCTAGCTGGGTGCTGTTCACTGGACCCTGTTCGTCTGCCCCCCTCTGGTGGCCGCTATACAAATAACAGGTCATAGAGCACCTAGGGCCCTGGTTGCTTTCTCTTTCGTCAGTCATTCATCCGGCGAACAGCACCTACCACGTGGCAGGCTGGGCATCCACCTATAAAAAGAGGATAGAAAACTGCCCTCGGAGATGGTAGACAAACCGTGAATAAATTATTACAAAATAGTGTCATGAAGAAGTTTGCGGAAAATGTTGTGCAGGTGCAAAGGGTTCCTGGGCTGGCCTTGTAGGCGAAAGGGCAGAAAATTAGGAAAAGGAAGACAGGGTCTTAACTGAGTTCCAAAGGCCAAATATGAATAGAACATGGGACGATGTTGGGGACCGAAATAGAAACAGGGTGTTTTTACAAGCTGGATGTCTAGGGGACAGAGGTGCTGGGCCTACCCCCCCACCCCACCTCACCTGTTCTGTTAACTAAGAGCTATACCCGATTCTTGCTTGTCCCACCCATGTTCTCCGGAAAAGGCTGGAAGCTAGTTTCTTACTGGTGTAAAGTTAGATTTAAATGGTATGGTGGGGGTTGTCTTTGAGTTGTCTTGGAAACAATTGAATTGCTAATGGACCATGTTGTTGTTGTTTTTTTCCCTGAATAAAAACTGATGCGCTTTGGGGAGTAGCCATGTTACAGCTGAGGAACAGTAGAGACTGTTCGCTGTGCCATCCTCCCGAACCCATCTGATGTACGTATATATCTTTAAGTCTTTGTCTATCATTTAATTCCATACCTTTTCCCTTTGGAAGATCCCGTAATAGACTCGTCGTGGCTGGACCACGACAATTGGTGCCCATACGTGTGGCCATTGAAAAAGGGAAAGAGGAGAGGTAATGGAACTCCCCAGAAGTGTACACACGAAGTAAGTATAAAGTTTTAGAGAGTGAAGCTTTTAAGTATGGTGTGAGGGAGAGTATAATAATAAATGAATTTGGGAGTAAATAACCATGGGACAAATAGGTTCAAAAGTGAGAGACCTTTTTCTTTTTGTACAAATGTTTTTATTTGAGAATAAGTTGTTTAATCAGAATGAGGTAGAAACAGAGGAATGTAAATATGAGAGCTTGGAGTCTGAGAGTAAATCGGGAGATGGGAATATCACGGCTGTGGCCTTTTTAAACTTTGCGGCTCCGTAGTACCCCTCTGCTCCCAAAGTCTTTGTCTCAGGCCCTGGGAAATCCCCACTCCAGAGAGTGGAAGGTGGGCCTCCCCAGGCAAGGGCAATGACCCGAGAGCCAGTAAAGCGGGGGGCTCGCCCTGCCCGGTGCCTCGGAAGTGAAGCGAGCAGGCGAGGATGGAGGCAGAAGCGGCGGCGCAAAAAAGACACAAATGCGGCGGGAGAGAGCTCCAGCCGGTCCTCGGAATCCGCACACAATAGGTGTGCGGCGAGGAAGGCGCGCCCCAAATACAAGGCTCCAGACGCCGCCAAGTTCCCCAGAGCGCAAGCGGGAGAAGCCGCAGCAGCCGCCGCCTTGCCCCCTAGTGGGGGCCAGCGCCGCCCAGCCATGGTCCACTCTTGGAAGCGCAGACGGCGAAAGAGGCATGTCCCACGGGCGCTCGCGGGCTGGGCGCGCAGCGCAGCCTCCTGTGCTGGAATGTGCGGCTCCCGCGAGCTGGGGCGCAGCAACAGAGGGAGCGCGGTGGACGCCCAAGACCCCAGATCCCGGTGGCCGCAGGGGTGGCGGCGGTGGCTGCTCTACCGCTGACTGACCTTTGTGCGAGTGGGGCGCGGCTCTGCCCGGGAGTCCCAGCCCCAGGAGAGGAGCCCTCCCAGATCAGCGAAACCTGCCTTTCTGCGGCGGGGGTGGAGGTGGGGGTGTTGAAATGGAGGGATTTCGGCTGCCTGTTGTACCAGCTATTAAAATTTAAGAATGATTAGAAGACTGAGATGCTTTTAAAAGTTATCTGATTTTCTTTAGTAAATAAAAAGACAAGGGTTTGGGGAAATTACAGCTTTATCCTGTTATTCTCTTTCTCTAAACTCATTTTATTCCTTTCCTGTTCTATGCCTACTAGGGCAAAGGGAACGCCTACTTGGATATGGCTAAACAGAATCTCATATGCAGCAGCCTAAAGCTTCAAAACTTTGAGAGAGAGAGAGAGAGAGAGAGAAAGAGTTCTGTTTAGTTTCTATCCTTTGTGTTTCTATCAAAATAGCCCTGCGTAAAGATCAAGCTGGCCACATTCTATTCTCTAAAATCCCAGGTTTCTCTCTAATTTGTCTGATTTGTCTACTTTGTCTGATTCTTGTTGATGTTTGGTCTTTGTTTAATGTTGTCTTAGTGTGATTTTTTTTAAGTTCTTGCATGCAAAAAATTGGAAATGCCAGCTTTAATATTGAAAAAATAAAATTATATCATCCCTACAAATTTTTAATTTTAATTGGAACAAGTAAAGCACGCTCATTTAAATTTAAGTAGCATGGAATGTGGATCCTAAAGACTTGCTAATTTTGGCTAAACTGCTTCAAACTTCAGGCTGCTTGCTGCTGCTTCAAAGCTTGAGGCAGAGTAGATTTACTTAACAAAGGTGTAGATTTGCTTAATTTAGGAAAATAATGAAAGCCACACTGGAATTTTCCAGCTTTTATATACTGCACAATTCTGTCCCAATTAAGGACAAATATCCATGAAGAAATGGAGAAGCTTCTGCTGGTGTGGGTGAAAGAGAAAGAGCTGGCAGGAGATAGTGACAGAGACTGTACTATGCACGTATTATTTACGGCAACTTGAAGAAAAAATAACCATCAACCTCAAAAGAGACAGCAGAAAATACGTTTAAGGCAAGTCACGGCTGGTTTGAAAATTTCAAGAAGAGATCTGGCATCCATTTGGTGGTGAGGCATGGTGAAACTGTGAGTGCTGATGTTAAAGCAGCTGAGGAGTACATCACACATTTTGCTGCGCTTATGGCAAAGGAAGGCTACATCCCTGTTGGGCAGATAAAATATATTATGCTCACTTTGTTAAAGATGGCACTGCCCACGTGGAGGCCGTCACCCAGGTGATATTAATGTGTGTTGGGGGCGAGCTGTGGGCAGGCAGAATCCTTGTAGCCTGGGGCTTGGTTTTGGGATTAAGCCTTTCCCACCCTTTTTGATGTGGGGTGGTACAATCCAATCATGACTCAGATAAGTGACTTTGTATTAGAGACTTCCCTATTTTGTATATTGGATTAAAGGTTTTGATTTCTACACTATAAAATGGGGGAAGAACAGGAGCTTGCTCTCTCTTGGTTCCTGAGATTAGAGGAGAGAGCAGAGAGGAGAGCAGAGAGAGGCCACGTGGAGGAGGCCAAAAGAAGCAGCCAAGATGGCGGAGTGTTGAGTGAGAAGCCAGTTAGTGCAGAGTTTGTGCAGGGAGAAGGAAGGAGATGGGGAACAGAGGTGAATAAGTCTGGTGAGCTAGAAACTTTTGATTCTAGGAAACATGGATAAGTCAGTAGCTTTGTGAGCACTGAATGTGAGTGGGTTTTGGAGCCCAGTGTGTGTTTTTACTTGCCCGCCGGGTGCAAGCTAGGATTAAGAAGATGGCCCATCAGTTTTTGACTCCGTTGTTTCTTTACCGACTGTCCGAATCCAATGTGAACCTGCATGGGCCAGGCTGCTGTGATGGTGGCCCTGGCTACTGGCTTTACAATCCCCCAACAAGTGTTCAACTGTGACAAAACAGGATTGTTTTGGAAAAAAAATGCCCTGGAAGACTTTCATCACAGTAGAGTAGAAGAAGCTGCCAGGCCATGAACCCACAAAGAACTGTCTGACCCTTGCATTGTGTGCAAATGCTAGCGGTGACTGTAAAGTAAAGCCACCGCTAGTGTATCATTCCGAAAATCCTCAAGCCTTTAAGACTCACAAGATTCTTAAAGAAAAACTGCAGATTATGTGGCACGCCAATGCTAGGACATGGGTTATGTGGCAGTTTTTTATTGAATGGGTAAATCTCGTCTTTGGTCCTGCAGTGAAGAAATACCTTTAAGAAAATAAACTCCCAATGAAAGCATTACTAATCCTTGAAAATGCTCCAGCCCACCCACCTGGTCTTGAAGATGACATTCTCAATGAGTTCAGATTCGTGAAAGTCCTCTACTTCCCACCCAACATGACTTCAGTCTTGCAACCTATGGATCAACAGGTCATTTCCAACTTTAAAAAGCTTTACACAAAGCACTTGTTCCACCGCTGCTTTGAGGTGACTGAGAATACAATTCTAACCTTTTGAGAGTTTTGGAAAGATCACTACATTGTGATTTATGCATTATTGACTTGGCATGGCAAGAGGTTATAAGAAGAACCTTGAACTTGGCATGGAAAAATTTATGGCCTGATGTTGCAGACAGGGACTTCGAAGGATTCGAACCAGTGGCTGAGACTGAGGTAGAAGTGTTGGAGGAGATTGTGTCCCTCAGAAAGTCAATGGGTTTGGAGGTAGATGAGGGTGACATAAACAAGCTCGTCTAGGAACATGAGGAATTCTCAACTGAGGAGTTGAAGGAGCTACAGATGATGCAACATACAGAGCTTCTGCAAGAGATTAGTAGTGAGGAGGAGGTAGAGTGGGAGGAAGTGATTTCTACAAGTGAAATTAAAGACATGCTGGCAACGTGGGAGAAGCTTTCAAGTTTCATTGAAAAGAAACACCCAGAAAAAGTTTCAACTGGTCGTGCTTCAGCACTTTTTAATGACACTTGTTTGTCACATTTCCGTAACATTTTAAAAGGCAGGCAAAAGCAAACCTCTTTGGATAGATTTTTATTCAGAAGTCCTGCAAGTGAAAGTGCAGCCAAAAAGGCAAAAACAGGTGAAGATTAAATGAAAAATACGTAATGCTAAGTTTAGGTTAAGTTTAAAGTTAAGAAAGTGCATTTTTTTACACTTAATTTTTGTGGTTTCATTTTAAGTAAAGAAAGTGCAGTTTTAGTTTACATTTAGTGTTAAGAAAGTGAAGTTTTAGTTTACATGTCTACAGTGCCTGCATCCTTTCCTCCCTCCCTTCTCCTCTGCCATTCACCTCCGTTAGCCACACTCGTCTGTCTCCAAGGTAAGAATACAGTACTAAATAACACTTTTCTTTACTTCATATATTTTGTTGTGCATTGGTAAAGTATACATGTGTGTTTCTTAATTAAAAACATGTCTTTTTTATAATTTAGGATGGTTTGGGGATGTTTCACAAGGCTGGAATGGATTAAATCTATTTTAGTTATTTTAAATGGGAGAAATTTGAAATACGAGTTGACTGACTTACGAGCTCAGTGACAGAACGAATTAAACTCGTATCTCAAGGTACCACTGTACTCTTTAAATTTCCTGTTAATTAATGGGGTAGAAATATTTTAATAAGTATGGGAATGTTACTTGAAAATGCATTTACTATATTTTGTTAAAAGTTAACATAAAGACAAGTATTTTTTACATCTTTGAAGTCAAGGTATTATAAAATATGCTCAACAAATGCTTTAAGGTCAATTGTAAATAATATAAAAAGGGGGGAGTCATATACTGGAACTCTGCAAATCTATTTTATCATGCTTTTTACTTTAAAAAAAATTCTTTTGAATGCTGATGTACAGGGTTATTCAGCAGGTGAGAGACTCTGGAATCCTACAGGAGATGCCAAACCTGTTTTTCCTGCAAATTTTTACCCTCTTCTTTATTTGATCCAGCTACTAATGCTGTTTTGTCTTCCAAATAGCTCCAGATATATGGAAATAGTTTATATAGGTGGATAAGGACCCTGAAACCCCTCAACAAGATCTTCTGAGCATGGCTTTTAAGGTCTATAATGACCAAGAGAAACAGAAAAGGCAGACAGAACCCAAAAAAGATCAGGAAAAATACCAGCTCTTGGCATACACCCTTAAAGGCCCCAATGCCCCAAAGGGGCTTCATAGGACTCCATCTGGGCCCTGCTTTAAGAGTGGAAAGGAAGGTCATTTGAGCTAAAGCCTGCCAGGCTTCTCAGCCCCCCACAAGGACATGCCTTTGCTGTGGGGAAAAAGGGACACTGGAAAGTAAGCTACACCCTTACTTCCTCTAAGGGAGGGTTCAGTCTCTTCCAGCCCTGCTCCAGCCATCTGTGACCCAACCTTGCCCAGCCTGCTGGGACTTGCCACTGAAGGCTAAAGGTGCCCAGGGCCATTGGCCCCAACTCACATCACTGTGGACAAGCCTAGGGTATTTCTTCCAAGTAACAGGTAAACTGATCTCATTGCTTATGTACACGAGGGCCACTTACTATGCCTTACCTGAATATTCAGGGTTTTTTTCATCCCTCAAAGATCTCTGCTGTGGGTGTTGATAGTCTTATTTTCTGCTATTTTGTTTAACATATAGTGTTTACTTTATTCCTCCAGCCTTAATACCCCATGCCTATTTTAG
This sequence comes from Saccopteryx bilineata, assembly GCF_036850765.1. Taxonomy (NCBI): domain Eukaryota; kingdom Metazoa; phylum Chordata; class Mammalia; order Chiroptera; family Emballonuridae; genus Saccopteryx; species Saccopteryx bilineata. Next base: position 33,143,211 of record NC_089499.1, read on the forward strand.
GCTGGGACCTGCTCCTAATTTAGACAAATTTACCTCTGCCACCCAGCATAGTGTATCCCAAGGTTCTTTTCACCATTCCATGGTTGCAGAGCTCCAAGGAAAGGCCCCCTGGGTTCAACTCTCCAGTTTAAAGACAACAGAAGCACCATCTCCATATGTGCTGCAGATGGTTTTTCCAGTCTACCTGAATCATTACCAGCTAAAAGCAGTGGTCATTGGGACTTGGACTCTAGCTACAAAGTGTGGAAATGTGACCACAACTTCAGTGCCTTGTGGACTTTTCCTGAATGTGTGTGACTCCTGCTCCTTGGGACAGTTCTCAGACTGAAGTGGGGTTGGCTTACATTTACAAATAATATGAAGCAGTAATAGTGTCAACATGGGCTTGGTGAAATTACATTAACATGTTAAGGACATTTAAGACTGTAAGAATTTTATTTTAAATCCTGTTGTATTAGTTAAGACTTTGCTTGATAATCTAATAGGCTTTAATCACTTCATTGTATTAGGACACTTGTTATAGTATCTGTTAGCATTGGCTGTTTTAATTTTGTTGTTTATTCTATATTTTTCCAATCTGCCTCCAAATCGGAACATGGGAATTCAGATGAGTATAAATCACAGCATACAAATTGAAGTTTTAATAAATACAAAAGGGGGATCTGTTGGGGACTGAAATATAAACAGGGTGTTTTTACAATCTGGATGTTTAGGGGACAGAGGGGCTGGGCCTAACCCCCCACCTCACCTGTTTTGTTAACAGAGAGCTATACCTGATTCTTACTTGTCCCACCCATGTTCTCCGGAAGAGACTGAAAGCTAGTTTCTTATTGATGTAAAGTTAAATTTGAATGGTATGGTGGGGGTTGTCTTTGAGTTGTCTTGGAAACAATTGAATTGCTAATGGACCACGTTTTTTCCCTGAATAAAAACTGATGCACTTTGGGGAGTAGCCATGTTACGGCTGAGGAACAGTAGAGACTGTTCGCTGTGCCATCCTCCCGAACCTATCTATATGTATATATCTTGAAGTCTCTGTTTATCATTTATTTAATTCCATACATTTTCCCATTCGAAGACCCCATAATAGACTCGCCGTGGCTAGACCAAGACAGGACGAGGCATTAGGAATTCAAGGAGCTGCCAGTAGCTAGTTCAAGCTGGCAGAATTCCAAGCCCAGGTTGCATGAGGAGGAGAGGTGTGTTGGAGAGATTAGCAAGAAGCAAGAGCCAGATTATGAAAGCCTTTTGAGTCACAGTAGCACTTGAGTTCACATGCCCTAAACTAGTGGTCTTTAACTTTTTGGATCATGTTTGCCATCAATAAAAATATTTGAGTATGCATCCCCAACATGTGGGTATTTACACATTCATACATTTTATACCCAAGCAGTATAGTGTGCAGATTAAGAACATAGAGTCTAGAGCCAGACTAACTAGGTCTTCACCTTGCTACTTACAAATTGTATGACCTGAGCAAACAATTGCTCTGGACCTCAGCATCCTCATCTGTAAACTGAAGAAAATAGCAGTCCCACCTTGTAGGGCTGTAGGAAGGATTAAATGAATTAATTTAAGAGGAGAATTAATTATTGCATTATTTATTTGCATTAGAACTGTAAACTTGGCCCTGGCTGGTTGGCTCAGTGATAGAGCATCAGCCTGGTTTATAGATGTCCCGGGTTTGATTCTCAATCAGGGCACACAGAAGAAGTGACTATCTGCTTCTCCACCCCTTTCCCTCTCCTTTCTCTCTGTTCTTTCTCTTTCCTTCCTGCAGCTATGGCTCAGCTGGAGCCAGTTAGCCCCAGGCACTGAGGATGGCTCCATGGCCTCACTTCAGGCACTAAAATAGCTCAGTTGCTGAGCAACAGAGCAACACCCCAGATGGGCATAGTATCACCCCATAGGGTGCTTGCAGGGTAGATCCCGGTCAAGTCACACGTGGGAGTCTGTCTCTGCCTCCCTGATGCAGGGAGGGAGGGAGGGAACTATCAACCTACTTTACCCACCCCTGTAGTACATCTTATATTACCTAATATTATTACATACGTTTACAGTCTGGCACTTTTATAAAAGTGGAGTTAGGATTTACACCGAGTAGGAACTCCATCTACTTCCAGAAAGTTTGTTTTAACATAAACTACTTCAAAATGTCAAGAATTACTCTAGTCTTCAAAATCTCCAACCTGAAAACATACTGTACCCAACCCCCACACCCAACCATGTACCTAAGACCAAAGTGGTTTTGTGGTCCCCTGCTCCTACTTGTGCCAAAACTCATGGATACAGATGATTCCTCCATTTAACCACAAGCAACAAGGTGGGAAAGGGGGTCGGTCTGAGTGTGTGTCTAACAAGCCCCCAGGTGATGCTGATGCTGCTGGTCTGAGTACCACCCTCTGGAATTTCACAAGGGAAATATAAATCTCAAATAAACTACCATTTAAAACCTTTTTATTTTCAATTACTAAGATACAGCATATTTTTGCTCTCACTAAAAAAAGAATGTGTTTCAGCAAAGGTAAAATATGCTTGATTTATTTTGACAGTCTTGTTTTACCATTTTGTCATACAGCCATTTGAAGATCTAGTTCTAAATTCAGATTATTCCAGTACTTGGTCTTGAAAAGACTTAAAAAGAGCTTCAGCAATGTGCATATATGTATACCACAGAGAAGAAGTGCTTTATGAACTATGCCTAATAAGTTGTGATATTCATTTTCTAGCCTCATCCACCAATTAGGCAAAGGTATTTGTTGAAATTCAGCTGACAGTTTCCATTTTTCCCAAAGTCAATTGGTGGTTTTGCAAAATAATTGGAAGGTGTTACCTTTTCACATTGTTAACAAATTAGTTTATTTTAGAAGGGTTGTGTGTAAGGTTAGAATATCCTGTTTCCAAGTTATTAAGGTAAGCAGATATCTGAGTTTTTTATACGTGGACCACTTACATAATTTTGAGCCTCGAAATCACAATAACTGGAGAAATTTCCACTATCTAGTTTCAGTATAAACTCATGCTTTCCAAGGTCTGAGTTGTTTTGTTTTTTATTTTTTTTAATTTATTCATTTTAGAGAAGAGAGAGAGAGAGAGAGAGAGAAGGGGGGAAGGAGCTGGAAGCATCAACTCCCATATGTGCCTTGACTAGGCAAGCCCAGGGTTTTGAACCGGCGACCTCAGCATTTCCAAGTCAACGCTTTATCCACTGCGCCACCACAGGTCAGGCTGAGTTTATTTTGAAAAGCTACTACTCTCACTTTGTTACCACATCACTTTTGCCTCCAAAAGACAACTATATTTATTTTTTCCCCCTAAATATCTTTTAGGTACATTTCACTGACACCACTTTCATCATGGAGAAGGTCAGCAGATTTAGAAAATTATATATTTATAAAACAAAAAGTCATACCATGTTTAAGTTCGATATCTCTTTTAAGTATTTTGTCACAAGGAAACTGGTTTTACCTCAGCTAGTATGGATTGTGAGACAAGCAGTATTCCTCATCTTCATTTATTCTACTACTACCTAGGGAATTATAATGTTCTTTTCTCCCTTTTTATTAATATATAGCAAAAAATACTTCAGTGGACCTACAGATGAAATACATATCAGTCTTGTTAGCATAATCTTAACCCAGTGGTATGCAGTTGAATGTTTAACAACTGGCAATCTGAAAAGAAAAAAAGTCTCTGATTTGTAGTATTAATATTTGTCAACTCCTGTGGTTAAACATGCTCACCACAGTCAATTTCAAACTCCCACCATGATGCCATTGATGGCAGAGTTGGGAAGAGACGCGCAGCAGCAGACCCAACTATCTAACATGTCTATCATCCAGGCACAAGAGACATAAATGACCTCATGAGCATACAGAATAGGAAACAGCAGTAAAGTGATTAGGAAGTGATGTATATATTTAAATTAAGTGTGTATGGATTTTTTTTTTAATAATTCATTTAATTATAAGTTTGTATAATATGGTTTTGGGTGGGGTTTTTTTTGCATTTTTTCTGAAGCTGGAAACAGGGAGAGACAGTCAGACTCCCGCATGCGCCCGACCGGGATCCACCCGGCACGCCAACCAGGGGCGACGCTCTGTCCACCAGGGGGCGATGCTCTGCCCATCCTGGGTGTCGCCATGTTGCGACCAGAGCCACTCTAGCGCCTGAGGCAGAGGCCACAGAGCCAACCCCAGCGCCCGGGCCATTTTTGCTCCAATGGAGCCTTGGCTGCGGGAGGGGAAGAGAGAGACAGAGAGGAAGGCGCGGCGGAGGAGTGGAGAAGCAAATGGGCGCTTCTCCTGTGTGCCCTGGCCGGGAATCGAAAATATGGTTTTTAATAATGGCTGTTTATTGACCAGCTCACAAAACTCCTGAAAACTTAATAACATGCTCTCATGGCCCATTATAAACCTACTCCACACACTTCTTTGACCTTCTGTGTGTCTGTGTGCATGTGTGTGTTGAGTGCATGTTTTGTGTGTGTGTAAGAATGCATTCCAAACTATAAAGTTTTTACTTCTGAAGGAAACATTTTATATGACATATGACACACTTCTGATTTTTTTTAAATATCATGAGGTTTTAAAATTAAGTGTTTTTTCAAAGAAAGAATGATTTAGCCCTAACCAGTTGGCTCAGTGTCAGCCCAGCGGGTGGATGCCTTGGATTCAATTCCTAGTCAGGGCACACAGGACAGGTGACCATCTGCTTCTCCACTCTTTCCCCTCTGTCTCTTTCTTCCCCTTTCACAGCCATGGCTCAATTGGTTTGAGAACATCAGCTCTGGGCATTGAGGGATGAATCCATGAAACCTCCGCCTCATGTGTTAAAAATAGTTTGGTAGTGAGCCTGGCCTCAGATGAGCAGAGCATTGGCCCCAGACGGGGTTGCTGGGTGGAGTCCCATCAGGGTGCATGTAGGAGTCTATCTGTGTATCTCCCCTCCTCTCACTTGGAAAGAAGAAAAAAAAGAATGATTTGTTCAAGTTCTGACAAAAATGTTAATATGCTTGGAATTTACGTTATATTTATAAGTTGGTTTGGGAATAATCAGCATCTTTCTAATATTGACTTCTATAAATGAGCTTGTCTCTGCATTTCCTCAAGTCTTCTCTTTGTCTCTTAATAAAGATTTTAAGTTTTCCTCCGGCTGGCCCTTTATAAGTGTGCTACTTGGGAATACATAGTCTTCATTGTCATGATTAACAGAATGCAATAACCTGATATTTTCAGATTGGTTATTGATATTATATATAAAAACCACTGACACTGTATATCAAAGCTAGTGTTCTTTATGTATCTATTAGAAAAGCAGAGTTATTATTTAAAAATATCTTTTGGTTTTAAACAGTATGTAGCAGGGCTCCTGAATCAAAGAGCAAAATCTCATCAAGCAGGTTCCAGAACCAGATGGGTCAGGTTGGAGGCCTGGCTTCACCACTCAATATTGAAATTTTCTAGAACTTTATTTACTCATCTGTAAAACAGATATAATTATAAATGTGCCTCATAGGGTTCTTGTGAGAATTAAATGAAATAATATATATAAAACACTTGACAGAGGGTCTTGCAGGCAGAAAGCTCTTGGCATATGCAAATTACTTTTCATTCTTGAGCCTCTTGGATTAGCTATGTGGCTTATCACACTTTTAAATAGAAATACTTTTCTGTTCCTTCTTAACAACATGGACATCCTCTTTTCTCTCTCTTTTTCTAAATTAAAATGACAAAGTTTTAACATTTTTTTTCCTATTGAACTGAATTTCTTAAAATTTTGAAAATGTTAAATAATTGTGTTATTGGCCTCCCGTATCTTAGTCTTGACTTTGCTAAGTAATGCTTTAACCTGTCATTATTAAGTATGATGACGGCCATCAAGTTAAGAAAGATATTCTTATTTGTTTAAAAGTTTTCTTCATTTACTAAGTTATTTTTAAAAGAAATAAATAGAACATAGTTTTTCTGATTGGGCTATTAATGAGATTAGTTATTTTAAAATATTCTATATGATTTTTTATAATTTTACTTACTCAAGTAATATTTGATCATATCTTCACTGTAAAAATGTTAAACAATATAAAACTATACAGAAAATATAATACTTCCATTTTCTTGACCCCTACTACTATCTCAATTGACCCCATGCATCTCTGGAGTTATCTTCTATAGAAAAATCTTCTATGTATTAATTTACATATACATTAGTAGATACGGAAATATATAGTCTTACTTTTTAATATTGGTAGGATAATTCCATAGTATGATTTAGCCTACAAGTTGTTTCATATTTTACTTAACATGTAAAAGTTTTTTTTGTTTGAGAATATAGAGTAACACATTCTTTTTCAACAGCTCATATTCTTTAGTATAAAAGTAACACTGTGATTTAGTCATTCCCTTACTGGTGAATATTTAGGTTGTTCTCTTTTTATATTAACAACAACAAAATGCCACTACAGTAAACATTCTTGTAGACATCCTGTGCTTATATGAGAATATTTCTTTCTTTAGGACACAGATAACCATAAGATGTATTGCTAAGTTACACTTCAGATGTCTTTTTAAATGTAACAGAGTCTACCAAGTTACACTTCCAAAAAGTTGTGTCAATTTATCCCCCCAACAATGTCTGAGATTTTTCTTTTCTTTTTTTCTTTCTTTGTGACAGAGAGAGGCAGTCAGACGGGAAGGGAGAGAGATGAGAAAAATCAATTTTTCTTTGTGTCACTTTAGTTGTTCATTGATTGCTTTCTCATATGTGCCTTGAGTGGGGGGCTCCAGCAGAGCAAGTGACCCCTTGCTTAAGCCAGTGACCTTGGGCTCAAGCCAGTGATCATGAGGTCATGTCTATGATCCTGGGGTCATGTCTATGATCCCACGCTCAAGCCAGCAACCCTGCACTCAAGCTGGTGAGCCCATGTTCAAGCTGGTGAGCCCATGTTCAAGCTGGTGAGCCCATGTTCCAGCTGGTGAGCCCATGCTCAAGCCAGATGAGCCCACGCTCAAGTTGATGAACTAGGGATTTCGAACCTGGGTCCTCTGGTTCCTAGTCCAATGCTCTATGCACTGCGACACCACTGGTCAGGCTGAGATTTTTCTATTATTGAATTCTGCCTGCATTCTTAGAAAAAACTTTACTCATATTACATTGTTCTTTTGGTATACTACTGAATTTGATTTGGTTAGTATTTTATTTAAGATTCTTGGAACTATATTCATATCTGAGATAGTAGTAGATTTCTGTGACAGGTTTTGATATCAAGATTATGCTCGTTTAGCAAAATTAAGTGAAATATGCTCCAGTATCATTTAAATCACATGGCAATTATATGCTCCGTGAAGTTCCAATGGAATTAGCTTGTAAAATCCAGGCACATTTTGAGAATGCTTTGACAAGTTTTAAAATTTCTTCTATGGTAATGAATATGTCTGTTTTCTTCACCCTTAATAAATTTGCTCATGTGTGTTTTATTAGAAAATCACTTATTTTACCCAGATTTCACAACTTTGATCACAGAGCTCAACACAGTAGTCTACATAATAAAACCGGTAAATCTCTCCTTTATCTGTGGTAGTACAGTATTCCTTTCCTCAGTGCATATTGTTTGTTTCCTCCTCTTTTTTTCTTGATTAACTTTCCAAAAGGTTTTACTCTTTTCTTATGTTTTAAAGAAACATCTCTTTGATTTCTTAGCAAACTTACTAATTCTCTTTTTTTTAACCACGGATCTGTTTCAATTTTTATTAATTCCTTCTTCTTACTTTTCTTAGGCATATTTTCTTGGCTCTCTTTTCAACTTTTAGTTGAACAGTTTGTTTATATTCTATTTTCTTGTTTAATTACAAAGGCCTTTAAAGCTTTTAGTCATTCTGTGTAAACAACCCTGGCCTTCTCACTTATGTAATGTTCTTGTTATCATTGTTTTCTAAATGATCTGTAGTTGCAGTTTTGATTTCTCTTTGATCCAAAAGTTATGTAGGAGCATAGGAGTTTTTCAAGTTTTGGCATTAATGTTTAGTTTCTCTCCATTGTGGTTAAAGATTGTGGCTTGCAGGGTTTCTTCCTTGGAATATATAAAAAATTTTCTTGTGACCTAATAATAGCTGACAATTCTCACTAAATGTTCCATAGGCTTAGAACAGAGGATAGAGTCTCTGCAGAGAACAAAGTATGACTTATATCTGCAGTTTAGAAAATATTTTGATTTAACTTGATTCAAGTAACTCAACTGAATAGTCAACTGGAATTTTTTACTCACAGCAGACAAAGTGTTTTTTAATTGCAAGAGCCAGGTTTTGTTGAGATTTTATAAGGAGAAGGAGAAAGACAAGAAAGAACAAAAGGAGGAGAGAACAAAGGAAGTAGAAAAGTTAGTTTATTCAGAATTCCAGAAACTAGGGTTTACACAACAAAAATCAATTTTGGAGGTGTAGGAATCCATGGGAGTCATTGTCTAGTCTGTACTGAGGCCATGCCATGTTACAGAAGAAGATTAATTTCTTTGGTTTGAGGTCTGAGAGACCGAGTTTGGTGAGGTTTTTTATGAGACATCCTAGAGGGGTCTGGTCAGAAGGCTTAGACTCTGAAGAGCCCATAGTGGAGACAGGTGAGCAAGAAGGGGCGTCCCCACCTTTTCTCACTGTCCCAAGAGGAAAGAATCTCCGTGTGAGGGAGTCGTCCCTGATAGAGGTTGTCACCACCTGTCAGGAGGACTAGCTAACTTATAGAGATTTATACTATAAATGCTAGACTTGAGAAGACACAGAAATAATATCTGATCAATTTTGTATACTCAAAGAGATAAGTGCGTATGATAGTAAAAAGATGGATTAGAGAGAATGTAAGAAAATTAGATACAGGTGAGTGCCTCTGAATGGCGGCTCTTGTCCTGCCCCCTGCTAATGTTGAAACCCTGGAAGACGGAAGGAGGGACTTGGGTTTGAAGGTCTGAAGAAAGCCCTGCTTCTGCCCTGGAGCCCTTGGAGGAAGGAAACTCTCTAAGTGTTCGATGCCACCATAGTGTGACCAGCATGGAATAGAAATGATGGCAAGGCTGGCCTAAACAAAGAAGACCCAGTGGGTCTCAAATGACAGCTGAGAGGTCTAGCAAGAAGTTCACCAGGGCAAGGGATACAGCGGAGACCGACTCTAGAGGGCCAGAGGCTGAATGATCCAAACACAGACCTCAGGAGATCTGGCAGGAGTGGGGTAAGGCTTAGGACTTACAGGAACCCTGGGCACAGCGGGGGTTCATGATGATAGGGGATCTGGGATTTGGGAAGGAACTTCTGTGGCAGGACAGACTAGTTCCAAGCAGAAGGAGTGCCTATTCAGGGACAGAGTTGGAGGCAGAGAAATCCCTAACGCAAGTGCTTGACTGAGATAGGAGCTTTCATAAACAATGGAGACTCATGGACAATTTGGATACTCCTACGCTCAAAGTTCCTCGAATGCATCGTTTATTAAGAATAGAAGGGCCTGACCAGGCGGTGGCGCAGTGGATGGAGCGTCGGACTGGGATGCGGAAGGACCCAGGTTCGAGACCCCGAGGTCGCCAGCTTGAGCGCGGGCTCATCTGGCTTGAGCAAAGAGCTCACCAGCTTGGACCCAAGGTCGCTGGCTCCAGCAGGGGGTTACTCGGTCTGCTGAAGGCCCGCGGTCAAGGCACATGTGAGAACGCAATCAATGAACAACTAAGAAGTCGCAACGCGCAATGAGAAACTGATGATTGATGCTTCTCATCTCTCTCCGTTCCTGTCTGTCTGTCCCTGTCTATCTCTGCCTCTGTAAAAAAAAAAAAAAAAAAAAAGAATAGAAGGGATACACAGCACAGCTGAAGGTGATGACTGACTGTCCATATTTGGTTATGTGATTGGTTAAATAAGGGGGCCAATTTTTTTGCCACTCCTCCCAATGAGAGGTACAATCCCCTCCCCTTGAAATTATTCAGGGTCTGTGTCCCATTTTGACCAATAGAACATGATCGAAATGCCCCTGCTGTGTAACTTCCAAGGTTAAACCTTAAGATTACAATTCTGTGAGAGACCTAAGTCTCTGGAGAAAAGTATTTGGAAGAGTACTAAGGCCCTGGAGATGTGCACGGAGCCAAACACAGAGCGGAGCCTAGCCACCAGCTGCACGGAGCTAAATGAATGGTCCCAGTTGACATCACATGGAACAGAAAGACCACCCAGGTGAACCCGGCCTGAATTCCTAAACCACAGAATCATCAGCAGATTCAACGGTTGCTGTCGTGACCACTTTTTGGAATAGTTTATTTTGCAGTAATTGATAACTACAGCAGTTTACTCCAGTGTTCAGTGATAGAGGACTTTCTGGATACCGCCATCTCTGTGGTAACTCATAAACCCCTCTAGTTGGATTAGCAAGGAAATCAGCAGCAGCCTGAGTGAGAAGAAGGGGAGGGAATTCAGTGACCATGACTCAGTAAGGCTGTCTTTTTAAAAGAAAGTACTGTCTATTTGGTTTCCCAGGGCTTTCTGTCATTAAGGAGACACTGGCTTTATTATTAGAGCTCACATGATTAAGCTAATGTTTCCATATTCTTCCTCCTCAACCACACCTCCCTCTCTCCGCCTCCCCTACCACCACCAACAAAAACTCCTTGCCTGAGGCTTATTCTGCAAATATATAAAAGCATCCAAATGAAAGGACATTTTCAAGAAAATGGATGTAGCAAAAAAAAAGAAACAAAAAAATGTATTTTAGAATTTTTACATGGCTTTCTTGACCTTGATAGACAAGTGAATGCAGCACACCCCAAGGGCCTCTGTCTACTCAGCTCTATAGAGAATTCCCCGGACCTTTACCCCCTATAAAACCAGTGCTTAATGAAAGGAGATCCAGGATTAGATGGTGGATGTGGGCTCTGGCATGGGAGAAGCTGATTTTACTCCCAGTTGCCTCAATAATGTTTGTGACTTTGAATAAGCTTTAGATTTCTCATATTTAAAAAGAAGAGTAATTCATTTGACAATATTTACGAGGCTCCTGCTATGTGCCATACATTGTTCTAGGCACTTGAGATACACTGATGTACGAAGCAGACACTAGGACAAAATCCCTGTCCTATTGGATCTTACATTCAATTGGAGAGACAGACAATAGACAGAAAATATGTCAGTTATACAGTATGACAGAAGGTGATATAAATTCCCCTGGAAAAACAGATCATGATGAGAAAGGACAGTATTACAGGAGGAAGGGGCACTTTGCAGTGCTAAATAGTACCATACCCATTAAGGTAGACCTCATTGAAAAGATGACCTCTGCACAAAGTCTTCAAGGAGGAGCGGGAGGGAGCCGTGTGGCTCTTTGAAGGAAGAGAGTTCCAGGCAGAGGGAACAATGAGAGCAAAGGACTTGAGGTGGCAGTATGCCTGGTGAGTTCGAGGAACAACAAGATTATTGTGGCTGCTGAGGAGTAAAGGAAGGAGCGACTAGTGGGGAAATCAGATGCCTAGGAGTTGAGGGGATTAGGTGTTGATCATGTAGAGCCTTTAGCCACTGTAAGCTTTGGCTTTCCCTCTGTTTGAAATGGGAGCCATTGGAGAGTTCTGAGCAAATAAATAAATAAATGACACATTTTGATGTCCCTTTTCCCAGGACCCCTCTCCTCTGGCCTCTAAATTGAGAATAGACTTGTAGGGAACAAGGAAAGAATCCAGGGGAAGAGATGAGAATCCGTGCCCTATTTCATCTACTTGTGGTGGGGCTCTAGATGGTGCATAAGAAAGACTTGTGGGAAAGAATAGGCGAAATGTAAATGATGCTTCTTCTTCCCTTTGATGTGCCCACTCTGCACTGGACTATGGCTGGAGGCTGAACAGGTCCCTGCTAACCTTCCCCAGGAGTTATGACAAATGAGATGAAGGTGGTGAGGGAGAGAAGGAGACTGTTTCCTTCCAAGTTTGTTGGCAACTCTTCATCTTAGAGGAGTGGCTGGCTGGTCAGGAGAAATCTGATCCTGGCTGGATGTGTATTTTGGGGAACTGAGTGCTTGTGCACTCTGAATAGGAAAGTCAGCCAACCAGTCAATAATGGCTGGGTTTTAAAGATTGAAAATAACTCTCCACTAAGATTACTGGCATCCAGGTCTCTTCCCAAAAGGTGGGGGAGGAGCTTGCAGCTAAATATGCAGCAGGATGTGCGGGCTGGGAGGAGAATAAAATCTACTGGGCTTTGATGTTCTATTGTCACTTCCTTTTCCATGTGATTCATGGAGAGCACGGTGCCTGCCACATTCAAGGGACTGTGTAATCAACGTTACAAAGAAAACTGTCTGGGGAGATTTGGCCACTGAGCTGAATTCACCCAAGATGCACGTGGAATACCTAGTGTGAGCTGATTCCTTTGTGACTTGTCACATTCCTCTAAGCACCTGATCATCCCTAAACAAATCCACTTCATCAAGGGCTCTTCTTAATGTGGTTTAGTCCATCAAAGTTTGCTGCCGTCTATACAGATCTTTAGGAACCCTAAGACAAAGAAGAGTCTGTTGTTCCCTTTCTATATGTGTGAACTTTTCTCTTTCTCGTCACCTCAGCACCCAAGAGTCTTGCTGCTTATTTCAGCCACGTTTTAGTTACCTCCTATGTACCAAGACTGAGCTCAGCTGTAGAGGTTCAGAGCTGAATAATTCAATCTTTTTCTTAGGATTCCTAAAGGTCTGTTTAAACTTCAGATGTATTTGTTCTAGAATGTAGAGGAAACTGCACAGAACCCTGATGTACTATGAACAAGGGCTATGACAAAGGACCCCAGAGAAAAGCTATATTAGCCTCTGCACTTGCTCTTAGAGGTGAGATAACATGAAAAGTATATTTATAGCAGAGGATATAATAGATAATAATTACAATTGGCTCTCCAAAATCAATGTGTATATACATATAACTGTATTATAAATTTTACTGATAGAAAGCACATAGAGCACACAAATTACAAATAATAAAAGATACTGTACTCATTATTATAAATTCCATTTAGTCAATTAAGTCTCATAAAATGCTTTTATCGATTTTTGCTGAACTATTGTATCAATAGCCAACCTATTGTTTCAACTGACATGGATATGTTGTTTGATATTTTTGTTTATGTTCATGAGAAAAATAAAAGATAATGATGCAAGTCACAACTTCACTTACTGGCCAATAACATGAGCAACTTCTTTGCAGAACTGGATAATAGTTTCAAATACTGAAAGACTTTTTCCTAAGCTTTGGTGGTGTTCTTCATACCAAATTAAATACAGACAGGACACATTTTTTAAATTTAAACCGTGTTATTCACATTCTTCCATCATTTTCTTAAGTCTAGGCAATCAACAAAATAACAAATCAATCCCTGATTTATAGCATTTGCTGATTCCTGTGGTGTAAATAATCACACGATGACCAATTTCAAGCCACCAATGTGACAAGTAGGTGCACAGCAGCAAGCTCTCAAACAGTATCTCCAACAATCTGATATAATAGATACAAATAACCTAAAGAGCATAAGAAACAAAAAAATAATAGTAAAATCCATAGTAAAATATGTAGAAAGTGATGTGTTGAATATTTATTTTCTTTGTTTTTAATATATTTAAGTATCAGTTCATGTAATTTAATTTTTAATAATGGTTATAGTTAACAACTGCCTTACAAAATTCCTGGACATTGAACAATTGACTCTTCATCACACTGCTGGTCATAACACACAGTAGGAATTCAGTCAATGGCAGTTAGCTTTCCTTTATTAAGGAACAAAAGATAGAAATGCATTAGCTAAGGTGGGTAAAATAATGATTGGCATGAGTCTGTGAAGAAGGGGCTTTCCAGAAGCATCCGTAATGTTTGCTCCTCCTTTGAGTGCTTTCAGTGTCCTTTTCCTCCGGAAGTGTCAGCCCCGCTTTGCTCTGTGAAGGAGAAAAGGCTCCTGGAATGACCCACATGTGTCAGTCTTCCTCCTGAGCTGGCTGAGCGTGATGGGCCGACCCACAGAGCACACGCTGCTTCGGCTTTGTGCCCAGACAAGGGCGCTCACCCCTGCCTGACCTCACACGCTGTGTCAGGGACATGGAGAGACTGTCTCCAGTGGTGCGGGCATCTTTATGCCCAGCAAGATCTGGAAATATTTGTGACTGCGCCACAAAGAGCTCTTCTGAAATGTCAATCAGGAAAACACTCTATCTTTCTGAAATTCATGTGACACAACCCATGGAGAGAGTGAGCTGCTAATGTTGAAATAGCAAAACCCTTATGTTCCGTGACAGCAGCCTCTAAATTACAGCTCACATCTCTGGGAGCTGGTGCTTAACAACTCCTTCAAGATACCTCCACCAAGCGCCGAGGGACTCACAGTCAGGATGGCGAAGGACCACAATGTTCTAAGGCAGGGGTCCCCAAACTACGGCCCATGGGCCACATGCGGCCCCCTGAGGCCATTTATCCGGCCCCCACCGCACTTCCAGAAGGGGCACCTCTTTCATTGGTGGTCAGTGAGAGGAGCATAGTTCCCATTGAAATACTGGTCAGTTTGTTGATTTAAATTTACTTGTTCTTTATTTTAAATGTTATATTTGTTCCCGTTTTGTTTTTTTACTTTAAAATAAGATATGTGCAGTGTGCATAGGGATTTGTTCATAGTTTTTTTTATAGTCCAGCCCTCCAACGGTCTGAGGGACAGTGAACTGGCCCCCTGTGTAAAAAGTTTGGGGACCCCTGTTCTAAGGGATGGTCCTAAGGGCTTTGTAATACATGACAGTACCTTTCATTTGGGACCCTCAGCAAGACTTCCTTTGCCTACAGGCTGAACAGTGGGGACAGGTAAAGTGAAACAGAGCTCAGAGGAAGGATGTCTGCGAGCTCAGTGAAGTAACGGTCAATATTCCATTTGCCAGCTGATGAAAGCAATATCCACTTTGCCAACTCACACTTCCCTGGGTAAGTGTTCAGGGAGGTCTGCCTGCTTGATCTTTTTTTTTTTTTTTTTTTCTGGCTGGGCACTGTTGGGGACCGAAATATAAACAGGGTGTTTTTACAAGCTGGATGTCTAGGGGACAGAGGTGCTGGGCCTAACCCCTCATCTCACCTGCCTAGTTAACAAAGAGCTATACCCGATTCTCGCTTGTCCCACCCATGTTCTCCGGAAAAGGCTGGAATCTAGTTTCTCACTGGTGTAAAGTTAGATTTGAATAGCATGGTGGGGGTTGTCTTTGAGTTGTCTTGGAAACAATTGAATTGCTACTGGACCACGTTTTTTCCATGAATAAAGTTGGATGCATCTTGGGGAGTAGCCATGTTACAGCTGAGGAAGAGACTGTTCGCTGTGCCATCCTCCCGAAACCATCTGTATGTATATATCTTTAAGTCTCTATCTATCATTTATTCAATTTTATACCTTTTCCCGTTCGAGACCCCAGAATAGACTCGTCGCAGCTGGACCGCGACAGGCACAGTGAACTTTATTGATGGTGCATGACGAGATCGGACTCCCTAAGCCCCTTCCCTTCTTCAGTAGGTCTGGAATGGAAACTGTGAAGGTCAGGAGATTCTCAGTGTGTTGGGTTATTGATTTGGGGCAAGGACTCCCCAGCAGCTAAGGGCCTCTCTTCCTCTTGCTGGAGCTGGTGGTCCAGGGGACTCTCACTTTTTGGAGATCATGTGGACCATAAGGTCCACCACCCTGTTGCTGTAGCCAAATTCATTGTCAAACCAGGAAATGAGTTTAACAAAGTAGTCATTGAGGGCAGTGCAGCATTGAAGGCGGGGGAGTGGGTGTCACTGTTAAAGTCACAGAAGATAGCTTGGTTGTCACTATAGCCAGGATGCCCTTGAAGGGGCCCTCTGATGCCTGCTTTACTACCTTCTTGATGTCATCATATTTGGCAGCTTTCTCCATGTGTCAGGTCAGATCCACAAGTGGCACACTGGGGGTGGGGACACGGAAGGCCATGCCAGTGAGCTTCCCATTCATCAGGGATGACCTTTCCCACAGCCCTGGCAGTGCCAGCAGAAGCAGGAATGATGTTCTGGGCACCTTGGCTATCACACCACAGCTTCCCAGAGGGGCCATCTACAGTCTTCTGGGTGGCAATAATGGCATGGGCTGTGCTCATGAGTCCGTCCGTGATGCCAAAGTTGTCATGGATGACCTTGGACAGTGGGGCCAAGCAGTTGGTGGTGCAGGAGGCATTGCTGACAATTTTGAGGAAATTTTCATACTTGTCACGATTCACACTCATCACAAACATGTGGACATCTGCAGATGGAGCAGAGATGATAAACCTCTTGGCTATATATACCCTTCAAGTGAGCCCCAGCCTCCTCCAAGGTAGTGAAGACACCAGTGGACTCCACAATGTATTCAGCGCCAGCACCACCCCATTTGATGATGGCGAGATCTCACTCCTGAAAGATGGAGAGGAACTTCCCATTGATGACACGCTTTCCGTTCTCAGCATTGACTCTGCCTTTGAACTTGTCAGAGTAGAATCATACTGGAACAAATAGGCCATGTAGTTGAGGTCAGTGAAGGAGTCGCTAATGGAAACAATATCCACTTCTCCAGCGTTAAAAGCAGCCCTGGTGACCAGGTGCCCAATACAGCCAAATCCATTCACTCCAACCTCACCATCATGTCTCAGGGTTGCAGCTGGCAATGCGCAGGAAGATGTAGCTGTCTGTCCAACAGGAAGAGCTGAAAGTCAACTGCTTCACCTTTCTCAATAGCCAAAAGAGATGACAGAGAGAACCGGCTGCACTGGACACCTATTAATATGTCCTACCACTGTCTGTGGATCTGGCCTCCCCATTTTCTAAAAACCATACCACATGGTTTCCATGGAGCAGTGGAAGTCAGCCCATGCACCTGGAAGAAGTACAGTATAATGGTTAAGGTTTGGAAATGAAAGTGACTTGGTTTGAATTTTGACCATGCCACTTACTTGCTTTGGTGACCTTGGGCAACCTACTGAATTTTAGTTTCCACATTTAGAAAATGGAAATGATCACAGCTACCTCAGAGAGTCATCGAGAGGATTAAATTCAATGATGACTGTAAGTGCAAAGTAAGTAAGAATAAATAATTCATATTATTGTTTATGGCTTGCTGCTCATCAGCCCTGCAACACTGCTCCCTCAGGCAGACTCTCTTTGGGCAGCTCCCGGGGCTGGAGCCCTCTTCCCAGCATAAGTGAAACTTGGAAATAGCAGAGCTCTTCGCTTTAGACTTCCTGGGGTTGCCAGGGCTTTTCTTTTTTTTTTTTCAGAGTCAACTGATAACATTGACCTACTTCACTTGATGGATGAGCCTGTGTGGAGGAAGTCGGTGCAGAGAGGGGAGAAGGAGACAGAGAGAAGGGGAGTCTCCACTCAAGGGTGTGTGAGTAAGCGGGCAATCGCCACGGGCAACCAGAGCCTAATCCTGGGGAGAAATCTGGGAAACAGAACACATGCCTCAGAGTTATCCCATCAAGGGCTGGAGGAGTCAGGGTATTTATACACATCCGTCCCATCAATCCTGGCTGAAAGCCACTCCAGAGAAAGGGTAGCATTAATTTCCTGACACTTCCGGCCTGCAGTATGAACAGACACACAGGCTTCCTATATAGTTTCTAAGAAAGCCCACAGAGCAGATATTGGAATTCGACCTAGGGCACAAAGAAGGCCCTAAGACAGGGGTCCCCAAACTACGGCCCGCAGGCCGCATGCAGCCCCCTGAGGCCATGTATCTGGCCCCCACTGCACTTCCGGAAGGGGCACCTCTTTCATTGGTGGTCAATGAAAGGAGCACATTGACCATCTCATTAGCCAAAAGCAGGCCCATAGTTCCCATTGAAATACTGGTCAGTTTCTTGATTTAAATTTACTTGTTTTTTATTTTAAATATTGTATTTGTTCCTGTTTTGTTTTTTTACTTTAAAATAAGATATGTGCAGTGTGCATAGGAATTTGTTCATAGTTTTTTTTTATAGTCCGGCCCTCCAATGGTCTGAGGGACAGTGAACTGGCCCCCTGTGTAAAAAGTTTGGGGATCCCTGCCCTAAGATATGGTAGAGATACTTCTGTAGATTTTTATCCTTGCCTGAACTATCCATGGTAAGCAGGAAAATGGGAGTCCCCAGGCAGCATCTCTAAGCAATGCCTGTTGCATTAAAATAACACACCAGCCACTGTAACGGACAAATCCAAAAATCTCAGTGGCTTAGCACAATAGAAGTTTATCACCTACTCCTGTGAAGTCCAAAATGGGTCTTGGTAATTGTGGAAGGGGGGAGGGAGTGCCCTGTTACTACGTAGTCATTCTGGGATCCAGAATATGACGTTTTTCCATATTCAACTGAGAGACAGGAAGAAAAAATACAAAGAGAGCGTGTCTACTTCTTAAGTCTTGTCCTGGAAGAGACACATATCACTTCCATTCATATTCCATTGATGAAAACTCACCATGTCTCTTCCTTACAAAATATGAGAGACATATGGTCCGTAGCTTGGTTAGTAGCAACTTCTTGGAACACTTTACTTTATGGTCAAAGAGAACACATCTTTGGTGGTCTGTCATTAGCTAAATTTGATGGAATCACTATGGATGGTTTTATCCCTAATATGGTACATTGGGGCTCAGTAAGCCCTTAAGTGATAAATGGTAGAATAAATGAATCTTTGCATTTCAACTCAATTATTAAATTTTTTTTATAATTTTTTTTTTTTACAGAGACAGAGAGAGGGATAGATAGGGACAGACAGGAATGGAGAGAGATGAGAAGCATCAATAATCAGTTTTTCGTTGTGACACCTTAGTTGTTCATTAATTGCTTTCTCATTTGTGCCTTGACCATGGGCCTTCAGCAGACCGAGTAACTCCCTGCTCAAGCCAGCGACCTTGGGTCCAAGCTAATGAGCTTTTACTCAAACCAGATGAGCCCGAGCTCAAGCTGACGACCTCGGGGTCTCGAACCTGAGTCCTCTGGATCCCAGTCCAACGCTCTATCCACTGCGCCACCGCCTGGTCAGGCTCAATTATTAAATTTAAAAAGATATTAAAACCTTTTTAATGTTAATGCCATAAGAATAATTTTTTTCCCTAAAAATTCCTTTAAACTGTTGCTGTTAGGTCTTTTGAAGCAAGGGAAACATTTATTAGTAACCTTGAATATATCTTTTTAAATTCAGTTTATGCCTTTGGGGTTCTTATCCTAGGCAGTTTATGAATAGAATTCAGAAAGTCTGTAAACTTAGGGAAAAAAAGCCACATCTTTATTTTCACTAACCTGTAACTGAAATTTCACATATCTTTCGATTCCAGATGTAGGTGACACACTATAGGATATTGTTAGCAGCACCTGTGACTGTCACTAAGCGAAATCACAGGGTTTTGTATTATATTACAGTTATCGTAGATACTTTAAAATATTGCTTATGCTTATCATTGCTTTGAAACGATTGCAGTCAGTGAATCTGCTACTGCATCTTGCTATTTCACGTTTAGCCAAGAAGCACATACATTTTAGATGTTTTTGTAGTTGTCCTTTAATACTATATTTGATGTTTTATGCATTTAGAATTTTTTTTTTTTCTGCAAAAAGGTCCAGATGGCTAAAAAGATATATGAATAGGTCAGGTGAGATTAAAACCTCTGCTCTAGAGTGTGCCAACAGATACTCACAATCCTTTCAAGTAACAATAGTCCCTTTTCTTTTGTCTCCTGCTCCCAACCTAGCCCCTTTCTGCCAGTTTTCTGGGGGTCTTCATTTGTCCCAGTCTCTTCTCGGAGGCTGGTGGTAGAACCGCTGGTTGTACATTCAGAACTCATTAAGGCCTGGAATTGACAGTACCTCAGTGAAGGAGAAGGCAGGAAACTTTTCATGTCTGATTCCGCCATCCCTCATTGAATCACTCCGCATGCGCAAGCTGTACGGACCCTATTTCAGATGACCCGAGGGCACTAAGGCAGCCTTTCCCTCTCAGCCTCATTCTTCTTCCCAGCAAGCCCAGGGCTTTTCTCCTGATCAGACAAGCTTTTGCAATGGCGTGCACAAGGGTTGCTTTCCTGTAAAAAATCTCACAACCTCTGCTTGCACAGTTCCAGATGTTAATAAGTGCTAAAAAATCGGGGTCTGCTTTGCATAATTTATGGATTATCAGGGGCTTGTAGCCGATGGGGAAGAAAGCTTGTGCATACTACCCCACCCCACCCACTCCTGCACAGGCCTGGATTACCCCAACTGCTTCCCTGTGCTTAGTGAGAACCAGGGAATGTCATGCTAGGGCCAGGACACCCCTGGAAATGAAATTGACACACTCCCCCAACTGCTGCATGACACAAAGGAACACTTCCACTAGGCGTGCTTAGAAAGGTGATTGCAGGACTCTAGGGCGCTGTGCGATTTTTTTCCGTGGTAGATTTACGCTGTCCCTCCTGCCCCAAGTCATGCAATCACAAGCATGCTGGCATTAGAGTTCTGAAAAGGTATTTGTTCTTGTTTTTTCCCCGTTTGTTTCGGATTTTCTTTTTCTTTTTCTTTAAGTCAGGTCCTTTACATGCTCTTTGTGTTAATAGATTACCCTAAGCTCTAGGATGGCCCCATTGGCATCACTGTGCAGATGCCCACCCCTTTGCTAGCCCAAGTGCTGTTAATTAGCCCTGCACAGATCTGCAAGCCTGATTGGCAGCAGCTTTTGCAAAGGGTTTCCCATTCCTCTCAGCAACAAAGAAAAACCGTCTGAGCCTCTCGGCATTATAGCTGTCATCCAGATTCTTTGCCTTTTCACCCTGCTGAGGACTTCATGGATGCATTTATTTATTTTGAAATGTTAGCATCAATGTTTTGGTAGAAATACGTAAGTCTTGCATTTGAGGAATACTAATATCATGTTTGAGATCTATCGCAACTCTGAGGGATAGGATGGGGGCAGGAAAATTCATTTGTAACTTAAGAATAGGGCTAACAGTTGGGAAATCTGTCGGGCAGTATCACTAAAGCTTTAACAGAGGCGTACCCTGTGATCCAGCCATTCCACTTCCAGGTATTCCCACCGAAATGGGGTATATGTATATGTTCCTCTAAAAAGGTACTAAGATATGTCTAGCTACATTATCATAATAGCCTCAAACTGGAAACTGCCCAAATGACCACCAACAGTGTAATGACTTTTTTAAATTGTGGCAAATTCACACAATGGAACACCATAGAGCAACGTGAGTGCAATCTGCTATTTCACACAATATGGATGACTCTCATGTAAAGTTGAGCAAAGGAAGCTACACACAAATAAGAAAATAGTGTATCATTCTATTTATATCAGAAACAAAAATTAGTAAAATCTAATCTATAGTATTTGTTCAAAGAGTGAATAACTTTGAGGGGAGGGGACAGAAAAACAGAGGTGACTAGAAGGGTTTCCTGGATGCTGGTAATGTTCTAGTCCTTGATCTCTGGGTTGGTTATATGTATTTCATGTGTGAAAATGTATTGACATATTGGAACTTGTATGTGTACTTTTTTGCATGTAAATTGTACTTCAGTAAATAGAGAAAAAAAAGTAGGGCTAGGTTGAGGTTACCTTCTTCTTCTGTGGGAAGGTTTAAGGTTGACCTGATTGTTTAGTAATTGGAGTGAACAAGGTTGATTTTACCTTCTTGGCCAGCTGAACCCAGCTTGGAATGTGGTACCTTAGACACCTGGGACTGTTTTGAGGACTATAATCCATTGGTGATGGACTGTGGTTCTGAAAGGGTAGGAGTCACCCTAGCAGCGTCTCGCAGGAAAAGCTCCTACAAAAACCAGGTACATGATATGAAGAACTGGAACTATGGAGGAGCAAGTCAGGGATTGGAGCCAAAGGGGATGTGACTACACGCAAAATTTACCCAGCTCCTGGCCCTGGCCGGTTGGTTCAGCGGTAGAGCGTCGGCCTGGCATGTGGGGGACCCGGGTTCGATTCCCGGTCAGGGCACATAGGAGAAGCGCCCATTTGCTTCTCCACCCCCCCTCCTTCCTCTCTGTCTCTCTCTTCCTCTCCTGCAGCCAAGGCTCCATTGGAGCAAAGATGGCCCGGGCGCTGGGGATGGCTCCTTGGCCTCTGCCCCAGGCGCTAGAGTGGCTCTGGTCACGGCAGAGTGACGCCCCGGAGGGGCAGAGCATCGCCCCCTGGTGGGCAGAGCGTCGCCCCTGGTGGGTGTGCCGGGTGGATCCCAGTCGGGCGCATGCGGGAGTCTGTCTGACTGTCTCTCCCCATTTCCAGCTTCAGGAAAAAAAAAAAAAATTTACCCAGCTCCTCCTGTAGGCACTGTGAGCATGGTGCCTAGGGCCTGAAGGTATCTCAACATCTTATGAAAAAGTTTGAGGGCTTAAAGAAATGTGTCATGACGCCAAAATACAAAACGAAAAAATGATAGTATAATCAAAAGTTAATAAACGTTTAATTAAATATCTACAAAACATAACATATGTCAAGTAATTCAGTGTTTCTCAAATATCACGGAGCATACAGAACATCTGAAAATATTGTATGAATACAGACTCAGATTCTGTAGAGTGGGCAGAGCCTGAGAGTCTGCATCTCCACAAGCTTCCAGGCAATGCCCGTGCCTCTAGTTCATGGCTCACACCTTGAATAACAAAGAAATATATAGTTAACTGAAGCTCAACTCAATTATTACATAGTTATAAATATAATAGCTACCAGAAATATAAAATGAATATTTTACTTTTACAAAACTCAAAATGATGATTTTTTTGATTGTGGTAAAATATACATAATATAAAATTTACCCTTTTAACCATTTTTAAGTGTACAGTTCAGTGGCGTTAGGTACATTTATACTGTGGTACAACCATCACCACTACCTATCTCCAGGAAGAACCTTTTCATCTTTGCAAACTGTAACTTCATACCTATTAAACAATAACTGTCCATTCCCTCCTCTCCCCAGCCTCTGATAAACACTATTCTACTTTTTGCCTTTTGGGATTTGTCTACCTTAGGTACCTCATATAGGTGGAATCATACCATATTTGTCTTTTTGAGTCTGGCTTATTTCACTTAGCATAATGTCTTCAAAGTTTATTCATGTTGTAGCATGTACCAGAATTTCACTATTCCTTTACACTGAGTACTAATCCACTGTATGTAGATACCACCTCTTGTTTATCTGTCTACCGATGCACATCTGGGTGGTTTGCACTTTCTGGCTGTTGTGAATAAT
The DNA here is from genome assembly GCF_036850765.1 of Saccopteryx bilineata. NCBI lineage: Eukaryota > Metazoa > Chordata > Mammalia > Chiroptera > Emballonuridae > Saccopteryx > Saccopteryx bilineata. Next base: position 33,166,424 of record NC_089499.1, read on the forward strand.
GCTCCTGGACTTACAAATACTCATCCAGGTAATACACTTGGATTTACAAATATCCATTCAAGTCCCTGCTTTCAGTTCTTTTGGTTATATACTCAGAAATGGAATTGCTGGATCATATGGAATTTCTATATTTAATTTTATTAAGGTGCCAAAATAATAATTATTTCAAAACTTGTAGCCAACTGTCATTCAGGTGATCCAGTCCTTATGCCCTTGTGTAATTCCTGCCCACAGTACTTGTGGGCTGGGTCTGTCACTGCTTTGCTTTGCCTAATAAAATACAGAGATAGTAATGTTATGCCAGTGCTAAGACTAGACACCAATTGGTCTGGCAGCTTCTGCTTGTTCCCTCTTGGAACGCTTATGCTCGGAACAGTCCTTCTTGAAACTCACCCACCGTGTTATGAGGCAGTTCATGTAGCCACATCTAGAGGCCCACACGGAGAAGAACCACGGCCCCCAGCTGTCAGCCCCCACTGAACTTCCAGCCAAGCTCCATCTGACTCCAGATCCCCAGGTCCTCTGGGCATATCAACCTCAGCTGAGCTCCTGGTTAAGCTTTCAGGTGATTGCAGTCACCCACCGTCCCAGCTAACCCCACTTGGAGCAGAAGAAACACCACATGGAAGATAACACATTGTTATTTTCAGCCCTAAGTTTCAAGGTCATTTGTACGCCGCATCAGCTGACCAAAACAAAACACTTTCAAATGTTTTAGAGCAAGAGCAAAATTTATTAGACCTAATGAAGGATTTGGGAGGAATTTAAGGTATTTGATATGGAGTAAGATTGGCCCAGAGTCTTCAAAGACCTTATATATCCCAGGTCCTGACAAAAGAAAAGATGCAAAGTAGCTGGTGGGAGTTGGGCTCTTGAATAACTCCAGTGCCCAGAACCAACAACTGCAGCGGGATCATGTAGCTGTTGTGGTTGTTGTTCTGTTTGAGTGAAAGGCTGGCTGGCCGGGAGCACCATGCCGGTTAGCTGCGACCATCCTTATAGCGAAGACGGCAGCCAGGGATTTTTCCACATATGTGGCTTGGCATATGGCTGCTGGGGGATTTGAACTCTTATTTAGAAGCTTCCTTTTGCCCAGAAATTATTATGCAGCTGAGTGATAAGAATGAATCCAGCCAAGTCGGATCTCAGATTCCTATAATCCTAGAAAATAAGCAGCTCAAACACAAAGCCTCGAAAGCAGTGGCTGAGATGGGAGGCTCACTCGCCCAGTCCCTGAGTCCTTGGCTACCAGACACTACCAGGAAACCAGCTCCATTTTCCTGTCGCATCCCATTCTCCCCAGCCGGGGCTCTATGGAACTGCCTTCACTGTAAGCAGGAAAAACGGTGGGCAGTGGTTCAATCACTGTTCAATGATATATACTGAGCATGTACTGTGTGCCAGTCAGGTGCTATGCTAAGCACTGGGCACAGGTTGGTAAATAAAATAGGCACAGTCCCTCCTGTCATGGAAATTGCAACTCACTGGAGGAGATAAACAGGTCAAAACACAAATACAATACAAATACCATCTTTGTTCCTGCCTTGGGGGCCCTTTGCATGATTTCCTCTTAAAGTTGCTCTTTGTTCTCATATTTAAGTCATTAGGTGGCAGCTTAAATATAACCTCCTTGCAAAAGCCTTCCCTGCCATCCAGTTGTTCTAGCATATCCCTCTGCTTTTGTTCTCTGAGTAACGCTTACTATTCTCAGATACTTTCTTATATATCTATTGGTTTATTATCTTGCCATAGAAGGTAAACTCCAGAAGGGCAGGATCTTGTCTATTCTGATCACTGCTATGTCTGGAGCCCCCAAAACAGTGTCTAGCACAGTGGTTCTCAAAGTGTGCGCCAGGGCGCACTGGTGCACCCTAGAAGATTTCCAGGTGCACCCTATGGTATTCCAGAGAAACATGTACCTGTTGGGGACCAAAAAACCAACTGGGTTTTTGGAGTTTAGAATTTTGGGGGACAGAGGTATGGGGAATTGGCAGTAAGCTGACAGTCTGCCCAACCACCCACCTCACTTGCCTGATTAGGTTGCAAAAGGCTGTTAAGCTGTGGTGCTGGATTGTTTACACGACCCCCCATGTTCCCCGGAAAGACTGGAGGCAAGTTTCTTCCATCCTTTGTTTGGTGTAAAGTTAAGATGATATGTATGGTGGGGGTTTTCTGCACTCAACACAATTAAGAATAAAAAGAAAGGAATTCTTCAATGTATTGACAAGGAAATGAGAGTTTGCCTTTCAAATATATGCCCAAACATTGAAGAAATTGCTAGGACACATCAGGCTGATATTTTTCATAAACACAAGAATGAAAAACTTAACACATTCACCCCGGGACCTGTCGAATTTACTAAATCTTACTAAGAATGTATCTATATATATATAAAGATAACTTTTTTGTCCTTTTTTAAAATTTTTTAACCCCTCTTTTTTACGAATTTTAGAAAACATAACAAAAAATGTAACATAAAAATTTTTTAATGTCAGAATAAATTTAATTTTGTTGTATTTATTTCATTTAATTACCATAAAAGCATGCTTGGACTTTATATATTTTTTCTTTAAAAAAAATTTTTTTTATTTATCCATTTTTAGAGAGGAGAGAGACAGAGAGGGAGAGAGAGGAGGAGAGACAGAGAGAGAGAAGGGGGGCAGGAGCTGGAAGCATCAACTCCCATATGTGCCTTGACCAGGCAAGCCCAGGGTTTCAAACCGACAACCTCAGCATTTCCAGGTCGACGCTTTATCCACTGCGCCACCACAGGTCAGGCCTATATTTTTTCTTTAATATTTGACTTAATTGGCCCTGGCCGGTTGGCTCAGCGGTAGAGCGTCGACCTGGCGTGCAGGGGACCCGGGTTCGATTCCTGGCCAGGGCACATAGGAGAGGCGCCCATTTGCTTCTCCACCCCCACCCCCTCCTTCCTCTCTGTCTCTCTCTTCCCTTCCTGCAGCCAAGGCTCCATTGGAGCAGAGATGGCCCGGGCGCTGGGGATGGCTCCTTGGCCTCTGCCCCAGGCGCTAGAGTGGCTCTGGTCGTGGCAGAGCGACGCCCCGGAGGGGCAGAGCATCGCCCCTTGGTGGGCGTGCCGGGTGGATCCCAGTCGGGCGCATGCGGGAGTCTGTCTGACTGTCTTTCCCCGTTTCCAGCTTTAGAAAAATACAAAAAAAAAAAAAAAAAAAATTTGAATTTAATTATTATAACATTTTTTTCAGAAATTTGTGTATAGTGCACTTACAATTATTTGTAGGATTTTAAATATGCCCTGACTTCAAAAAGTCTGAGAACCACTGATCTAGCATATATTAGATGCTGGAAAAGTTGAATGAATAATGCCAATAAAGTTTGCACCTCACAATTTCACCACCAAAAATGTACATATATATATATATATATATATTATATGCAACTTAGCTGATGATTTTACTTACTCTTCCCCATTTAAAAAAAAATGCACTTTATAATTTGCACATTAAAAAAAAAATACAAGTATATATTAACAGCAAATTCTATCTTGTGTTCCTCATGAAAAAAACTAGGGTCATCAGAGAGGGTTGGCACCTGGGACCTAGTAACCTGCTCTGTGAGAACCAGCAGCATGTTTTATGAAGAGAAGCGTGGTCACTTTTGTCATTGTTCTTCATCTCTTTAGAAGGAAGTTTTTGCCCATGTTAAAGAGTTAGAAGGTAAGCATTTTTCTCTTGTGCTTCTCTTTTCCCCTAGTAATAACTAACTTTCAAAAAGTCAGCATATGCCCATGAACTCTGAAAAACTGCAGCCAAGAATCCAGAAAATTTCTATCATTTGGATAACGGCAGCTCAATCCCGGTAGCAAGCAAGAGTTTCACTCATACTGCAATTAGATAGAAGGATAGACAGCAAAGTAGAGAAAGAGTTCAGCATTTAATGGAACCCAGTTTTTTTCTGGTTTATTAGAAACCACGAAGACCCGACTTTTGTGTTCTCCTTTCACATGAAAACATATTTCTGTGGTTTCATCTGCTTAGTTAATCAAAAGAAGTGACTACTGCCTGACCAGGTGGTGGTGCAGTAGATAGAGCGTCAGACTGGGATGCAGAGGACCCAGGTTCGAGACCCCGAGCTCACCAGCTTGAGCGCGGGCTCATCGGGTTTGAGCAAAGCTCACCAGCTTGGACCCAAGGTCGCTGGCTCGAGCAAGGGATTACTCAGTCTGCAAAAGGCCCACGGTCAAGGCACATATGAGAAAGCAATCAATGAACAACTAAGGTGTTGCAACACGCAATGAAAAACTAATAATTGATGCTTCTCATCTCTCTCCGTTCCTGTCTGTCTGTCCCTGTCTATCCATCTCTCTGACTATCTCTCTGTCTCTGTAAAAAAAAATAATAAAATAAAATAAATAAAAAGAAGTGACCACTAAAATAAAGTTCGTGATCAGTGGTGGGATTCAAATAATTTAACCGATTCTCTGCCCTAATGACCATTTTAAGTATTAAAAAACAATAGACCGAAAGGTAGTTTATTATTTTGTGCATTTAACACTTAAATAAGAACAATAAAAAGAGGTACACAAAACTAGATTATGTTATAAGAAGTTTTAAAATATTAATGAAAAAATATTAAATAATACCTGACAAAAAACCAATAAAATTGTTATTTAAGATATTCCCATATTGCTTCATGATTGGCATCCTCACTTGCAATTTTTTCACCTATGGAACGAATGAACATTGCTATGGGCACTTATGAACATTAAAAAAGAGTAAGGGGCCTGACCAGGCGGTGGCACAGTGGATAGAGCGTCGGACTGGGATGCGGAGGACCCAGGTTCAAAACCCCAAGGTCGCCAGCTTGAGCGCGGGCTTATCTGGTTTGAGCACAGCTCATCAGCTTAAATCCAAGGTCTCTGGCTTCAGCAAGGGGTCACTCGGTCTGCTGTAGCCCCACTGTCAAGGCACATATGAGAAAGCAATCAATGAACAACTAAGGAGCCATAACAAAGAATTGATGCTTCTCATCCCTCTCCTTTCCTGTCTGTCTGTCCCTATCTGTCCCTCTCTCTGTCTCCCTCTGTCTCTTTCACAAATAAAATAAAATAAAATAAAATGTTAAAAAAAAGTAAGGGGTGGAAATTTGCAATTTCTACATTGGGCAGCTGCCCAGGCGCCCACCTTAGAGAGAACCCTGATTACAAGTGCCATTTTAACACCTGGTTCGTCAAACTCAACAAAAAATTAGATATCTATTCTGCTGAATCAGTGCAAACAGGCTGAACCCCACCACTGTTCATGATACTATAAAAACTGAAAGAGTATTTTGGGAGAAGCCCTATAGGGGTAGATTTCCAGCTACCTTTCCTGACAGCTCACTGAGGAGCAAATTAAATCCCTTTTAACATGAACTGTTCAGCAAAAAGTGTTTTGCTCACAATTTAAACCCATACCATAAGTCCCCTTTTTGTCTGAGAAATCTGTCTGTCACCCTGGATTTATTCACACTCACATCATGGGTGCTTAGAGAGTTGAAGGTTTAGCACTTCAGAAGGCCAGGTGGGCTATTGAGCACATTGGGGAGAGGGGAGCAGGGAGTCCCCAATGAATGGGGCATGCCCCTGCAGTTGCCTGAGGCTGGTAGCACAGCGGAGCTGGGGCCAGGTCCTGGGGCAGAAGGCTGAGAATGGCAGGAGGAGGTAATATTAATGCCAGGATCATGGCCATCAGAAATAGCATGATGCCATGTAAGGACAGTAGTCACGGCCATTATGGCCATGCACATGAAGGTTCCCATTGGATTCAGGAGGACGGTAAAGAAACTGTGGAGTCAAAAAATGGTGGGCCAGCCCTGGCCGGTTGGCTCAGTGGTAGAGCATCGGCCTGGCGTGCAAGAGTCCCGGGTTCGATTCCTGGCCAGGGCACACAGGAGAGGCGCCCATCTGCTTCTCCACCCCTCCCCCTCTCCTTCCTCTCTGTCTCTCTCTTCCCCTCCTGCAGCCAAGGCTCCATTGGAGCAAAGTTGGCCTAGGCGCTGAGGATGGCTCTGTAGCCTCTGCCTCAGGTGCTAGAATGGCTCTGGTTGCAACAAAGCAATGCCCCAGATGGGCAGAGCATCGCCCCCTGGTGGGTATGCCGGGTGGATCCCGGTCGGACATATGCAGGAGTCTGTCTGACTGCCTCCCCTTTTCCAACTTCAGAAAAATACAAAAAAATTAAAATGGTGGGCCATTCATTTATTAAAGTCTCGCACTGGCCGAAGAGCAAACACACAGGGAAAAAACACTTCCTTCTTCATTCAGAGCTCACAAAGCCCTGACACATTATCTGGTTCCACAACCAGGAGAATCTTCTCCGGTTCCTCCTAGAATCAAAGGCCTTGCCAGACTCAGCAGAGCTCGCAAAAGCCCCAGACCTCTGGTTCCCCAACTGCACACCTTCGTTTTCTCTGCTCTCACTCTGCAAACATGGCTTCTCTCGCTTCTCCTCCTTCTTCTCTCTGTTTTCAAAACTTTCTGGTTCGAAAACCTCTCCTCCAGCACATATTAGTAGAACAATGGCTCTTACCAAGCAGGAAGGCAATTTGCAATTTCACAGACCACATATACCTGGCTCTGCCCAGCCCCCAATGCAAACTACAAACGAGCAAACATAAAAATCATATTTTACAAACTTATTTGACCAACACACCCCATAGCAACACATCAAACCTGACAAATTCTGGGACAAATGGAAAGTGTGACAGAGCTTATAGCAGTGTTGCCAGATTTAACAAATAAAAATATAAGGCTCTCTGTTAAATTTAAATTTTAGATTAAAAAACAAACAAACAATCTGTAGTATAAGTATGTCCCAAGTATTATATGAAATATACTTACACTAAAGCTTGTTTAATAGTTTATCTGGAATTCTAATTCAAAGGGAATGTCCTGTATTTTACCTAGCATGCCTACTTTGTACATCTCTGGCTCTTTGGTTCCTCCACCTGTCCCACCCCTTCCCTACCCCTCGTATTTTCTTTCCCTTTTTCTCCACTCTGGTCCTCCTTCCTCATTCTTTAATTCAAGAAAGGGTCTGACAACAGGTCCCAAAAAACTGAAGCTCATTCAACACCTAAACGTTCTCTCGCCTCAGTTGGGTGTTTACTTTTTTGTGGTTGTCAAAAGCTTAAAGACTTTATTTTTTGTTAAAAGTACCCCAAACAATACGCAACTGATAGGGGGTAGGTATGGGGGTACCTGCTTTAATAACTCAAGCGGACCATTCTGAAGTGCTGGAGAGTTGGAGCTCTTCTCACTGGGCCATCTACCGCGTAGCACTTCTGAGAAATTTCGTCCACAGGCTCTGGATTGTTGCTACCTATGCCTACTGCTGCTCAGGAGTTTATGTTTGGGGAGAAATGAAAAACACCAGGAAGAAGGAGTCAGAAGAGGGGAGGAGGGGAGGGGGTTTGGTTAAAAAAAAAAAGATAGAAGGATTAAGAAGTACAAACTGGCAGTTACAAAATAGTCACAGGACTGTAAACTACAACGGAGGGGGATATAGTCAATAATATTGTAATAACCAAGTATAGTGTCAGGTGAGTACTTGAAATATCAGGGGGAACACTTCATAAAGTATATGGTTGTCTGACCACTATGCTCTATACCTGAAACTAATATGAAATCATATTGAATGTAAACTATAATTGAAAAATTAAATTTAAATTAAAAAAAAAAAAAAAGGAGGCAGAGCCAAAGCAGCCAACTATGGTATGGTCATATTGAAGCTCATTGTGATTTAGTTTATGTGAGAGTCAGTGCTTGCATGTGGATGACAATTAAGTGGTAGGTGGTACGGGGTAAAACCATCAACATGGAGGATGGTGATAGATCCTGGAGACCTAAACAAATAAGAAAAGTTAAATGGGTTTAGCTGAGCAGAAGAAACACTAATTACAGTCATTTCGGGACGCTTTCTACCACGGATGCCTAATTACCATATGGTGCCATAATACTTATGTGTATCATCATCATATATGCCTTAAATTAACTTTGTTATAAAGGGTAATTTGATTAAAACAGGAGAGTTGACAAGAATTGAGACTTCATAGTGTGTTACTTATGCAGAATAGTTATCTACTACTCTTAAAATTTTAGGGCAACTACAGCCTGAGTATGGTGAGAAAAGCCTCTAAAATGGCTCTGGATGGCCTTCTCGTTCCTGGGATTCATGCCTTTGTGTAGTCTCCCGCGCTCCGCTGTGCACTGGACCTAGTGACTCACTTCTGGCAAACAGAACACAATGAGCGTGATGGGATGTCACTTCCAAGATTAGGTTAAAAATGTCTGTGACTGCTGTGCCTCTTGCCCTCTCTCGCTCCCTTGCCCGTCTGCTCTGGGAGAAGCAAGCTACCATGCTGTGAGCTGTGAGCTGCCCTGTGAGGAGGCCCACCGGGCAGGGAACTGAGGGAGACCACCGGCCAATAGCCAGCAGCCAGCAAGAACCTGAGTCTGGACAGCAGCCACATAGTGAGCTCGGGAAAGTGTCCTCCCCCGGCTGGGCCTTGAGATGCAGGCAGCCCTGGTTGACACCTCACTGAATGAAACCTTGTGAAGAGCTCTGAATCAAAGACAAACTGACTCACAGACACTGTGAGATAACAAATTATTATTATTATTATTTTGCTAATAATAAATGTTGGTTTATTTACACTGGTAAATTTGGGGGTAATTTGTTGCACAGCAATAGATAACAAATTTTCACTTATTCAGGACCAGACTTCTGTGATATATATGTCCTTGTGAGTGGTGTTTGAAAATCTAACTGTTGTATTCTACAATACAGACAGAGCAACAGAGGAGGAGGCTACAATGTATGTGGGGGGTGGGTAGGCGGGGGCTGGGTAGGAAGAAAGGCATGGAAACTTGTGGTTAACTGCATCAATATTTCCAAGTTCTTAGTAGCTCTAGTAGTGTTCCTGACCATCACTGAACATCTTGAAATCCTGCTATCCTACCTGTGATCCCGGTTTGCAAACTAAATATCCAACCACTCGCCAGGCCTGCGGAATTGTTTTCTTGTTTCTCCCTTTGACTTGTATTCTTGGGTCAACCTGTGCTGGTCAGGTCCCAGGCCACTGCTTTCTGAGACTCCTTCAATGACTGTGTGCTCTTTGGGAAGGTATGCCAGTTATTCAAAGCTCTTGTCTCTTGACTCCAAACCTACCCTTTTGTACTCAGCTTTGTGACTCTGAGGCTGGGACGCCCCAAACGAAATTCTGGGCTTGTCAGAGGCTCCCTGCCAGCCTCTGCCAATAAGGGGCATTAGAGGGTGGCTGCCAGGCTGGAGGAGGCAGGGACTTGTGGCAGCAGTTGAATCCAGTCTGCAGTTTCTTCAACACTTGTAGAGCAGCTTCATGGGACCCCTCAGAGACACCAGCACCAGCCAAGTAGCATCCACTCCTCAGAGGTTAGGGTCCCAGTCCCTAAAATGCTCCATTGAGTTTCTAAGTTTTTTTTTTAATTAAGTGAGAGGCGACGAGGCAGAGACAGAATTCCGCTTTTCCCTGATCCGGGATACACGTTGCAAGCCCCCTACTGGATGATGATCTGCCCATTAGGGACATTGTTCCATTGCTCAGCAACTGAGCTATTTTAGCACCTGAGGCAAGGCCATGGAGCCATCCTCAGATCCCAGGACCAACTTGCTCGAACCATCCAAGCCCTGGCTGTTGGAGGGGGAGAGAGAGAGAGAGAGTGATAGGGGAAGGGAAGAGGTGGAGAAGCAGACGGTCACTTCTCCTGTGTGCCCTGACCAGGAATCAAACCTGGGACATCCACACTCCAGGCCGATGCTCTACCGTTGAGTCAACTGGCCAGGGCCAAGTTTCCAAGTTATAAGCATTTCAATCTCCCCTTTTCTTTAGTTACCCCAGCCCTAGAAGCAGTGGCTGTTTCCTATACCTGTTACCTCCGTGAAAACTTACAGTTCTAGTTTGCCTTTTCAGTTACCTAATTACCAATTATCCCTATTAAATCCCCTCTGTTACAAAAACAAACTGTTGCGATTTCTGTCTCCTGATCGTGCCACAGCTGATACAGGGGTCACCCCTCTACTTCTGCCTCTGGCCAAGCCCAGTGACAGCTTCCCATCTTACTCATTCCACAGAGAGCTGCTCACGCGGCATGTGCTCAACCCTTCAGGGAAACCCTCCTGGAATTAGGTGCCATAGTTTCCTGTCTGGGCTCACTCTAATTCCAGCCCTCCCCTCAGGAGAGAGCCGGGGACCGGGGACCAGAGACACCAGCCAACCTCCGCGCCAGACACAACCACAATAGGGGAGGAAGAGGGCAGTCAGTGCAAAGAAGCCAGAGCCCAGCTCAGGGATCGGGATGCTGATCCAGCTTCAACTGGAGCCACAGGTGACAGCTAAGGACAGGTGGTGGTGAGGAGCAGTGCTCGTTCTACTTGCTTATGCTGCACCTTCATGCCTGTCTCTGCCTTTTCCTTCAAAAGGTCCAATGTCACAAGACTCCGGCTGACAGGTGGCCTGGAGGCCAAGAAAAAGACTTTTTTTTTTTAAATATTTTTATGTGTGTTAGGGGGACCTTTCTAACACAATGGCTTAGGATGGGAGGTCAGAGTATAAACTTAAATTTAGACGTAAAACGTAGTACATCGGGCGGTGTCTAGCCAGGGAAACAGAACCCACTTTAAGCTTATAAACAGATGGGGTTGTAATGCAGTGCACTGGTTACACTGGCGATGCAAAATCTGAGTGTCCAAACAGGACACCGTGAGGCCACCCAGAGATCAGCAGGAAGCCACTCGCCTTTGAGACAGGAAGGACAGTGGGAAGAAGAGGTGTCACAGGTCGGGTTCTCAGAAGAACACAAGGACGCATAGTTTGGGGAGTAAGATGTTTATTAGAGGTCAACTCCCCGGGAAGAGAAAGGGGAAGCAGGTCAGGGGAGGAAGAAGCCACACAGGGAGGCAGACTGAGCAGGACCCCGGCCGAGTCTGGAGCGCCTCCCACTGGAGTATCCCACATTAAAGCCAAAGGGTGGGGACCTTAATGCCCCGCCCCACTATGTCACAGGGTGCAGGCTGCCTGGGACAGAGCACGGCTTTGAGCAAGGCTGACTTGGGGAAAGCTGACAGCTGGAGGCTGGCTGGGGGCTGCACCCTCTGGCACCGGGCAGCAAGTCCCTCCTTAAAGGGGACCTGAGCACAGCAGTGTCACCAGAACCCAGAGGCTGAGGCTCCCTGAGGGAGGCTAGCACCACCCTGGACCTGAACAGGGGAATTAGAGGAGGAGAAAATATAGCTGCTAATGGAGATCTTGCCCAGGGCAGAGAGTGAAGAAAGAAACGCCTGACCTCCCCTTTCTATCTACTCATAGTGTTTGATTATGGTTCCTGCTGGCCTAACCTGGTCAGAAACAGCTGACAAGGAGCTGGAGAAATGCAGCCTGCAGTGATCAGCACCCTTGAGCAGAACCGGGAAGGGAAGGGACCCTGCAAGCCAGTGGGCCCAGGAAGTCATCTTAGCAACTGTTCCTCTTACGTTCTTTACAAAGCAACAGGCTTAGAACCAGAGCCTATTGATAGGCAGCCCACAGCCTGATGTGAGCCTGTCATGACAGGCCGCCTTGTCTCATTCTGAAGGCCTCTACCAGAACCCCCCTCCAGGAAAGAACTCAGCCCCTCAGCTACTGGGAATGCCGGCAGACGCCCTCCACTGTGACCCTCTTGGGGGATGGCGATGGCTAAACAGAGCCATTGTGCCCAAGGTTTTACCCGTTCCTGTGGTGGTGAATATGTGATGATTGACTCAAGGCATAAAGATCCAGACCCCTCATCGCAATTCAGGACCACTCTGTGTGCCAGAGCCCCCCGAAAGGTGACAGACTCCCCACTGAGATTGCTCGCAGCTCGGCTTTTCCTCTGCTCAGCCTTGCTGCCTGCAGCTCTCCCTTGTAAACCTCCTACATGCTACCCTGCCCCTGGAGCCTTCTTCCTGGGAACCCAAGCTGCGGTGTTCATGTCCGGCTCAGTAATCAAGTCAACTTTGTTTCATCCTTTTGGCCGGTGGAGAATTGTCCTGTGATACCAGGGAGTGGGAAGACCTCCACTCGCTCCATTCGGTTCCTCACACATTCACACCTGGAATGTTCTCCCCAGACAGTCAGCAGCCTCAATCCTCCACCTCATTTATGTCTCTGCTGAAATGTCACCCAACTGTGAACAATGACTTTCTCTAGCACAGTACTCTGCCATATTTGTTTTTAGACATTCATCATCATTTGGCCTATTATTTATAATTTGTTTATTGTGTCTCTTCCCACTCAAGAGGGGGGAGTTTGGTTTTGTTCATGATATATATATATATCATGTATATTATAATGTCAGTGTTCAGCACACAGTGTGAGTTCAATTGAATTCATTCATTCATTCATTCACTGAGTGCCAAGCCATGTGCCAGGCACAAATGATGCTTTTGGAAATATCTGATCTAGTAGGGAAATTAGACAACTAGGAAAATAATGATAACACAATGTGGCAAGTGCTGTAATTGAAGCATAGTCGTCAACCGATGTGAGCAGCTTACGCTGGCAGAGCAGAGCTTCAGAGAGTAGGTGATGGTGATAAGGGATTGGTCCTCCCGAGAGGAGAAGGGCAGACAGGCCCTGGAAAGGGTGAGCCACACAATGGTTTCAGCAGGCAGTCGGGCGGACGTCAGCAGAGGTCTCTGGAACAACAAGGTCAAGAGGATAGTGACACAGGGAAGGTAGGCGTGCCTGGAGATCCAGCACTACTTCTGGAAACTTGTCCCTCAGAATATTAGCATGAATGTGCAAAGATCCATGTACAGGAAGATTATGACAGCAGAAAATAAGAAGCAGCATAAATGTTGATTAAGAGGGAAACAGATGAATAAATAAAGGATACTTTACACTTTGGAATACTGAAGTTATTACAGAGTTACTGCAGTCTATATATGTACCAACTTAGAAGAAAAATGTCTATGATATCTTATTAAATAGAAAGGGAGGTTACAGAACTCTATCAACATACAGGGTGGGGCGCCTGACCAGGCGGTGGCGTAGTGGATAGAGCGTTGGACTGGGATGCCAAGGACCCAGTTTTGAGACCCTGAGGTCGCCAGCTTGAGCGCAGGCTCATCTGGCTTGAGCAAAATAAAAAATGCTCACCACCTTAGACCCAAGGTCGCTGGCTCAAGCAAGGGGTTACTCGGTCTGCTGAAGGCCTGCGGTCAAGGCACATATGAGAAAGCAATCAATGAACAACTAAGGTGTTGCAATGCGCAATGAAAAACTAATGATTGATGCTTCTCATCTCTCTCCGTTCCTGTCTGTTAGTCCCTATCTATCCCTCTCTCTCTGTCCCTGTAAAGGGGAAAAAAAAAACATACAGGGTGGGGCAAACATAGGTTTACAGTTGTGAGGACATGAAACAGTTTCTTCTTGTATTATTTTTTAATTAATTATTGTATTATTTTCCATACAAACTGCATCCTGTATTCATACCCATTCTGTTCAAATATTTTAAAAAACCACATAAACGTGTTTCTATAAACATAGGAAATCAGAATCGTCTGGAAGGAAACAACTGTTGACAGTGGGACTGTGGAATTGGAATAGACAAGGGGAGGCTTTTATTTTGGAGTATTATTTCAGTTTGTTAAAACTTGCATGAATTAACTTTTAAATTAAATAAAATAAAAGAAAGAGAGAAATGAAAGTCTAAGCTGATTCTGGTCACCAGGCATCAGGGACAAACTGAAGGTCCACATTTACAAACAGGTCACAATAATTGATCAAAGCAATCAGAAGAGTTAAAATGAACAGGAGACAGGAGTCGGGAAGATGAGCTAGCTAATTCAAGACCAGGTCATGGCAGGGTGGTAGGGAAGGGCAGAGACATAGATGACCGGACCAAGAAAGGTACGTTTGACACTGACAACAGGCTATGACCTACAGGCCTCATGTGTGTGCAAAAGGCTTTGGCAATCAGAAGGGACCACCTGCACGTCCGCTGTGACTCTAGGGGGAGCAGAAATAGCAGAGCTCAGATGATAAGGAGATGTCCTGAGGCAGCCCAACCTTTCTGGCTTTCTCTAACCAGCCCTCCCTGCATAGACCCCTGAGGAAAGAGAAGCTAGAGCTTTGCCTTTTCTTACCAGTTCCTTTCACCAAAAGAAGTTTTTCTTCTTTGCTCCTTGCAGGACCTCTCATAGATTATTTTTTGGCATTGTGAATTTCTAAGAAGGGACGCTGTATGCATTTCTGAAAAGTATTTGACCACAGAACACTTCTTCATTAAAATTCAAATATATTTTAATTGCCATCAAGTTTTAATTACATAATTAGTATGTGTGTGCTTTTTCCTTGTAAAGAACTCCAGGCTATTCTGCTGGGGGGAAAGGCATTGCAAAAAGAGGACCTGGAGGATGAGATACCACACAGAGCAAAAAACATTGAGGATGAGGATCTCTTGATTCTCTAGCTAAGCTCAACTTGAATACAGCCACATGAATGAACCGGATGGTTCTGTGTGGAAGAGACAAGCCAGCCCTGCTGATCTCAGCCTGAAGTCTTGACCTAGAGAATCACGAACAATAATTGGGTTTTGTTTTCAGCCACTAAGTTTTGGGGTGGTTTGTTATGCAGCAATAGACAACTGATATATTCTCCCATCTCATCTCTAATGTCGATCTCCCCTTCCCCCAAAGAAATATTATATTGAAATAGTTTTTAATCATTACTTTGCTTTTCTAAATAGTTACATTTTTGGCCCTGGCCGGTTGGCTCAGCGGTAGAGCGTCGGCCTGGCGAGCGGGGGACCCGGGTTCGATTCCCGGCCAGGGCACATAGGAGAAGCGCCCATTTGCTTCTCCACCCCCACCCCCTCCTTCCTCTCTGTCTCTCTCTTCCCCTCCCGCAGCCAAGGCTCCATTGGAGCAAAGATGGCCCAGGCACTGGGGATGGCTCCTTGGCCTCTGCCCCAGGCGATAAAGTGGCTCTGGTCGTGGCAGAGCGATGCCCCGGAGGGGCAGAGCATCGCCCCTGGTGGGCGTGCCGGGTGGATGGATCCCGGTCAGGTGCATGCGGGAGTCTGTCTGACTGTCTCTCTCCGTTTCCAGCTTCAGAAAAATACAAAAAAAAAAAAGTTACATTTTTGCAATCTATAATTTTGAGCTGTTTTGAGCTTTACAAATATAGATGCGTGCTCCATGTATTGTAGGGAGAATGAAATTGTGAAATACTCGCCCAGTGAAATATTATTACAGCAGTGAAAATGAATGTAGCCATACACAATACCATGGACAAATAAAGCTTAGAGGCATAGTGTTGTAGTAAAAACAGCAAGTCGAAGAAGATGACACTATAGACATCCATCTTTTTATATGATCATTGATTGTTTCTTCTTTGAGTTTCTGATTCCTATCTTTTGTCTTTCTTTTAGATTATTTTTTTTTCTTTTAATTTGTTAGAATTCTTTATAAATTTTAGAAGTGTCTCCAGGATTAGGGTACTAGGAATTCCTTTATTCTTGAGAAACATTACAAGAATAGAGTTTGAAATTACAAACCAATAAACAAAAAACACCCTGGAAGATATTGGGGGGAAAAAAGAATAAAATTAACAACAAATGACATTGGCTCTTCAACTTCTTGTCTGAGTTTCTTTGGCTGAAAATTCTAAGGATCGGAGACCCAAGAGAACTTTAAACTCTACTTTCAGGTAAGAGGCTATTTACATAAATTCATAGTGCACAGAGATATTATTTCATATTTTCATTGCCACCAATAGGAAATGCATCATTTAACTTGAGGTATGGCCCCCCCTCTAAACATTTCCTAGGATAGACCAGTGAATTACTGATCTTCCCAGGAGTGAATTTATATTGCACTAAGGAAAAATAGACTCCTTTAACCCCTGAAGAGTCACATTTCTTTCACTTAGGTCACTTGATAGGGCCATTATAGACTCAGATAAGACATGTGGGACTCTGTTTAATATCGGGCAATTTTCTTGTGCATCTTCATTTATCAAAAGAATGTATCCATTAGCAGTCATTAGTACATTCTGTCAAGATGCAGGCTAAATTATCTTCAATGTCTTAAGAGAAAATGCTTTTTCAAGAAAAATAATGACATTAATCGCTCAGTGGAATAGATATGGCTTTCTTTGTCATAACCTCTCCCGCCTCCTCCCCCCCCCCCCGCCCCAGGCGGAATCGGACACTGCTTACCTCTGTCAGAGATCCAGGCCACTTTCTCCCTACCCTGTGAGTCAGCTCCTTGCTCCAGCCTGTGGCCTCTCCGGTGGCAGGTCACTCTCCACAGGGAATAAATAGAGCTCCTCATCCATCACAGTGAGAAACCTCGGAATGATTCCTCTTGCTCTCTAATTCATCCGAAGGAGAAAGAGAAAGGAGATGCCTCGCTTAGCAAACAATCTCATTTGAAGGGACTCTGTTTTAGCAACAGGAAGCAATCACATTAGAGGCATAATTACCCTCCTGTAGCTCCAAACTGAAACCGATCTCCTTTTTGACCTTTCACTTGAAATATATGCTCTCTGGAAATGTAGGGAGGTGTAGGGGTGTGTGTGTGTGTGTGTGTGTGTGTGTGTGTGTGTGTGTGTGTGTTAAAACAAGTTCATAATGAGAATAAGTTTTCTATGTAGTTTTCTAATTAAAAACCTTCTTAGTGAGAAGCCTTCTTCTCCTAAATATGGGTGTATCTCCAGGCTTAGCCTTTTTCTTACTTCCTCCCTACCAGGTCACATTATTCTCACAGGTATTAATAATGACATCTATAGCAATTAAGATACCCTTAGATCAGGGGTCTCAAACTCGCGACCCACGGGCCGCATGCAGCCCGCCGAACAATTTTGTGCGCCCCGCACACGCGGGCCGCGAGTTTGAGACCCCTGCTTTAGATGAAAGTAATATAAAATAGCAACTAATAATGACTTAAATTACAATGACATTTAATAAACATATTGGAACAAGAAGTCTGGAGGTAGGCAGGGCCAGACTTTGTTTAGTTGCTCAACAAAAACACCAAGCAGAGACCAAAGGTTCTTACCATCTTTCTGCTTTGTTACTGTCAGTGTATCGGCCACATCTGTCAAGATGGCTACGCCACTCCTAGTCTCTTCTGACAGGGTCACAAGCAGGAAGCAAGGAGATGGAAGCAAAACGTGCCTTTTCCTCATAGAGGTCTCTTATCAGGAAGAAAATTCTTCCCAGAAGCCCCTGAGTTTTACTGGCCAGAACCAGATCACATGTTCACCCTTTGGCCAATCAAACGGAAACAAGCACCATATTTTGACTTAGGCCAATCACAATTTATTCTCTCATTTGGGCAGTTGCAACCCAAACACAAGTGGGAATAACAGTTGAGGAGGCAACAGCTCCCAGATCTGTATTTTCAGCGCTGACTGTTCTCACCTCCGAACACATCTTCCCAGCTGCCTACCGACAGCACTGCTTTATTGTCCTGTCACTCAAACTCAGTCTGTTGGAAAACAAATTCCTTTTCTTATCTCCCAATACTGGCTCCCTTGTCTGCATTCCTGACTTTCCCCGGGGTAGTTTCATTCACCCATCCTAGAGGCTGCGAACCTAAGAATCATTTTGATGTCCCTCTGTCTGATCTTCCTTATTCAATTCATCCCCAGGAACAGTCAGTTCTGTCTTCTAATCATCTCCCACTCTGGCTCATCACTTCCACTCTTCTTGCTACCCAATCAGTCACATTGGTCCAGTTGCACATGGACCACTCCATTTCTTTGGAAATGGGCCCCAGACTCCAGCGTCATGCACTCTGCAACCAGATCCACCCTCTTGAAGCCTGAAGTCCTCATCACTCTCTTGTCTAGAACTCCCATAAACCTACAGAATGAAAATCCAATCTTCTTATTGGGTTTTAAGACTTTCTACAACATTACCTTTTGAAAATGATTCCCCATTAATTTTTCTCTGCTCCAGCTAAACTGTTCAATTCATTGTTCCCTAAAATATGCTTTATGTATTCCCATCACCACACAGTTGTTCACACTATCCCCCACACACACACACCAGGTAAGGATACCTTTATGCTTTCTCTCTCCTCTTTGAATCCTACCTGGCCAACTCATGTCTCACTGCTGAAAGCTTCTTAAACATCCTAGGCTACAATGAGAGTTTTCTCCCCTAAAATCTTACATGCTGGTGGAAGTATGAATCAACTTTTAAAAAGAAACTTTAGTGTTAAATAGTTAGGCAAGTGTAACCCTGCTGTGGCCATATTACCAGTGCTTTGCAATGGGCTACAATAATACTTGCATAGTAAAACAATGATATAATACCCATTGTTGAATATTGAGGAAACTTTTTAATATATGTCATTCTGATTAAACTTCAGGAAGTTCAGAGCCCCTTTAAAAGATAAAGATAGCCCGACCTGTGGTGGCGCGGTGGATAAAGCATCAACCTGGAAACACTGAGGTTGCCGGTTCAAAACCCTGGCTTGCCTGGTCAAGGCACATATGGGAGTTGATGCTTCCTGCTCCTCCCCCTTCTCTCTCTCTCTCTCTCTCTCTCTCTCTCTCTCCCCCCCCCTCTAAAATGAATAAATAAATAAATAAAAAGATAAAGATACTAACATACTCAAACAGGGCTGCCACAGATTTTTCAACAAGTACCAGTGAATCTATACAATCTATTGTCATACATCAGTGAAGAGACTATTCATTTATTCATTCATTGATTAATTTGTAGCCAGGAGGTTGCAATTTTATTGCCTCATAACTGCCACTGGAATTCTGGCAGGAGAACTCTCTATATTTGGGGAAATACCTTGACAAATTGCTTGGGGAGAATGAGTGAGGTTCAGACAGAATTTGAGTCTACTATTTTTATCATGTCTAGCTCTAGGTTAAATGGAAGACATATCTTCTTAACCATTTCCTCATAAAGAAACACCAAAACCTTTGAAAAATGGCAAAGTTATCAAGACAGAGCCTGGAGTAGAAAACCAGAAGACACACAGAACTATTTTCTGTTCAAATATTTTATAAAAACTATAGCAAAAGAGTAGAAGGCCTTGGGCTTAGCTGTTAAGACTGGGTGAAGGTGGGTCTGGGACCAAGTTGCCCATATGGCTCCTGTGGAGGAAATTGTCAAAGTATAGTTTTTGTTGCTCTGTAGGGCTTATAATCCCATGAGGAATTCTGGCTTTGCCACTTGGAAGTTTTATCAAATCTATCTGAATTCATGTATTCACTTGGAAGATAAAAGACAAAGGCCTATTTTATGTCCAGGCCTGCTCTGTATTTAAAAAAAAAAAAAACTTCCATTGATTTGAGAGAGAGAGAGAGGGAGAAAGAAAGAGACAGAGAGAATCATCAACTTGCTGTTACCTTTAGTTGTTACATTTAGTTGTGTACTCATTGATTGCTTTCATATGTTCCCTGAGAGGGAATTGAACCCAGGACTTCAGTGTGCTGAGATGATCCTTTATCCACTGAGACACCTGGCCAGAGCTGTATTTTATTTTCTATATGTACACACACATTTATGTTTAACTTTCATAAGTTCTCATTTTTTAATTCATTGTCATTGGTGAAATTGTCTATATTACTAGTAATGCTTTTGGGTGTAACAGAAAATTTCATTCCAACTGACTCATTCCCTAAAGGAGATTTTTGGTTGATGCGACTGAAAAAGTCCCCATGCTGGGCAGTTATCAGGGGCTGTTCCATCAAGCTCCAAATCTGCCTCTTAGTGATTGCTTTCCCCCCTCATTTTGTGGGCTGGCAAACTACTCAGGCTGGCAGTATGGTGACTGGAGAATTTCCTGGTCTTGTAGACTGACCATAATAATGTCCACTGGAGGAGAGACCATCTCATCCAGTAACACCACTCTTAAAAGCAGGAACCCTCTTAACCAGAACCTTTCTATTTCTACCAAATACCCCATCTCATCTCATTGGCCAAAATGTGGTCACATGGCCGCTTCTGAACCAATCCCCTTGGCCCGAGGAATGCCACACGCTGATATCTAAGGTCTGGATTTCTAAACTCATCTCTGTCACAAGGGGGCAGGATTACTCATAGACCAGTCAGGCCCACACCGCAACTAGAGGCAGAAATCAGCTCCCCTAAACCTCATGCCTGTGTGAAGGCAAGGTAGCCTGAGCAAAAATTAGGGTGCCGCCAGAAACATCAAGAAGAAATAGATGCTGGGTAGGCATCTTCCAACTTCATTCTGTACAAAATTATACAATACCTATCTCATCCCAGAGACCACTGAACAGGATACAGCCATGTCTGATAACCAAAGGCTATAATGTTCATAGAGATCAAGTCTGCCAGACCATTATCTAATAAAGTCTAAAAATTTCCACAAGGAAATGAGAAACATGTAAACAATTACAGCTCTGTGGGTAATTATACACCAGCATACGTGAAACCAATTGTTTCCACTCCATATGGGATACTAATCAGCTTAATTACGTGAGGGGAAAAAAAACACAAAAACAAACCAAAGAACCCAAACTGCTCTAGTTTTTCTTCAGAACCAAACAAAAGAAGCTGAAAAATATATTTTCTTCAAGCAGAAAAATAGGTGAGATATTGGAAAGGATCAATCAGAGGTGAAATCATCATCAATTACTTTTTTTTTTTAACCAGAGGAACATAAAAAGAAGTTGGAAAACATACTCTCTTCAGATACAAAAATAGATATAATGTTGGAAAAGATCAATCAGCTACTGAGCAGTTTTGTTTTTGTTTTTGTTTTTGTTTTCTGTTTAGCCATTTCATAGAAGAGGAGGACACAGAAAAATCCTCCCTCTTCAGATCATGGCAACTTTAATCTATCCCATACGCATAGCCACTAAAATATATTATTAGAAGAAAATGTGGTGGTCAAATGGGAATTACTGAGCAGTTTTTAATTGTCAATCATTAAAACCATTTTTATTCTGCCACCAAGGTTACACTCACAATTGACTTAATGCTTTCAAAATAGTATGTTTATCAGTTTTGTGGGTGTGGTGGGCAGTTGGTCAATCCCACCTGGCTTTGGACTTAAATTGGCTAAGAAGTATAGTTGATCCATTCTTCCAACAAAACATTGAAGGCTTTTGATGCACCAGGCTGCCCTGTGCCTGTAGCATAGTCACATGGTCAACAGGCTATCTTTCTTCCTTTTCAGAGGAAGAAGGTGCCTTGGAGGCCATCATCTAATGTCCCTACAGACACTAGATGTCCCTTCTTTTGAGCAGCCTTTATCCTTCCTCTCATGTCAGCTCAGATGAGTCCCTGATTTATTGAACTACTTCCAAGAAATCCTGCGTGGGAAGATAAGAAAAAAATTATTCACATAGCTTGAGCTCCTGAGAACCTCACAACCTTCCTGGATACAGCACCACCAAGAAAGAAAGAAGAGCAAATACTATCAAAATGTTTGCCCTGGCTGGTTGGCTCAGTGGATAGAATGATGGCCCAGTATGCAGACATCTGGGTTCAATCCCTGGTCAGGGCACACAGGAAAAGCAACCATCTGCTTCTCTTCCCCTCCCTCTCCCCCTTCTCTCTTTCTCTCTCACAGCCAGTGGCTCGATTGGTTAGAGCCTCAGCCTCGGGTGCTGAAGATAGCTCGGTTGGTCTGAGCATCATCCTCAGGCAATTAGGATAATTTAGTTGATTCAAGCATTGGCCTCAAATGGGGGTTGCTGAGTGGATCCTGGGCAGGGCACCTGTGGAAGTCTATCTCCCCTCCTCTCACTTAAAAATAAAAGTTGATGAATTGCCCATGCAGGAAACCCAGTTGGTTAGAGCATTGACATGATGCATCAAGGTTGTGGGCTCAATACCTGGTTAGGGCACATACAAGAATCAACCAATGAATGCATAAATAAGTGGGACAGCTAGTCATTGTTTCTCTCCTCTCTCTCTCTTTCTCTCTGTCTTTCTCTTTCTCTCTCCCTTCTTCTCTCTCTCTCTCTTTCTCTCTGTCTTTCTCTCTCTCTCTCCCTTCTTCTCTCTCTCTCTTTCTCTCTGTCTTTCTCTCTCTCTCTCCCTCCCTTCTTCTCTCTCTCTCTCTCTAAAATAAAAATCAATAAATAATTTATGCCTGATCAGGTAGTGGCGCAGTGGATAGAGCATCAGACTAGGACAGAGAGGACCCAGGTTTGAAGCCCAAGGTCACTGGCTTGAGTGCGGGCTCACCAGCCTGAGCATGGGGTCACTGGCTTGACATAAAGTCACAGACATGACCCCATGGTCACTGGCTTGAACCCAAGGGTTGCTGGCTTGATCAAGGGGTCACTCGCTCTGCTGTAGCACCCTGGTCAAGGCACATATGAGAAAGCAATCAATGAACAACTAATGTACCATAATAAAGAATTGATTCTTCTCATCTCTTTCCCTTTCTGTCTGTCTCTACCTATCTGTTCCTCTCTCTGTCTCTCTCACAAAATTAATTAATTAATTAAATTATTTATTCATTTATTCATTTATTAAAAATTTCTTTAAGGCCTGACCTGCAGTGACACAGTGGTTAAAGTGTCAATCTGGAACACTGAGGTCACCAATTCAAAACTCTGGTCTTGTCCGGTCACAGCATGTATGGAAAGAAACTACTTCGAGTTGATGCTTCCTGCTCCTCCCCCTTCTTCTCTCTCTTTCTCTCTCTCTGTCCTTTTTCTCCTCTCTCTAAAAAGAAAAACCAATAAATAAAATCTTTTTTAAAAATTCTTTAAGTTGATGAACTGAGACCCAAAGTATAGGTAATGCAAGAATGAAATATGTTTTCCAATTCCCAGGTTAAGATGATAAGTATGCAGAATGGCCAGGGAGACTGGAATGAAGGAAAACAGTGGGATGAATGAGTAAAGTAAAGGCTAAGTAGTGAAACACCTTGGAAGTCAAAGATAGAATTAGACCCAATGGGCTAAGGAAAAGGGAAACAGCCAAATCTCAAAAGCGTTTCCCTCATCTCTCAAAAAGCCATGCCTGTTGATGCAGCCAACATGGTATAGTAGAAAGAGTAAATAAAGCCATTGGTGTCCAACCAACCTGGGGTTGAATCCTGGCTCAACCACATACCAGCCGTGTTACCTTGGGAAAGATACTCATCCTCTTTGAACCTCAGTTTTTTCATGTAAATAAGAAACTAAAGTCCTTATTCTAACGTGCTGTCCAGTGTGGTAGCCACAACTCATCTATGGCTATTGCACTTGAGTAGCTATTCCCAATCCATATGTGCTGTAATTATGAAATACTCACCAGGTTTGGAAAACTTAGTATGAAAAAAAAAGGAAGAAAAAGATTATGTGCTAAAATAACATTGGCTCTATTGGGTTAAAAAATACATTATGAAAATTAATTTTACATGCTTTTTTTACTTTTCTTAATGTAGCTACTAAAATTATTGTTAATTACCTAGCTATAATGTCATGCAAAGTCAGGGAAAAAAAATTTTTCTCTAATGGAAACTGGAAGTAGGATTTTATTTCCTTAATGTCTTTAAAATCAGTGAGTATGGTAATTTGTAAACAGGACCACAATTTCTATCCATGCCCTTTGGGCTGGACTTGTTACTTGCTTTGTCAGTGGGTCTTTAGCAAACGTGATGCAAGCAGAGGCTGACAAACTGCTTGTGCATTAGGGCTTACTCTCTTGCTGTTCTGGGGAACTTGGAAGCCAACACTATGTGATTAAGGTCAAGCGAGCCTGCTGGGTGATGATATATGGCCAAGTTTTCCCCGTTTGCCCTCATAGACACCGAGTCAATTACTACACTTGTAAACAAGGCCATTTCTAGGCCATCCAGCCCCACCTGAGCTGTTCCCGACATATAATAAATGTTTTATCACTTTATCGTAAGTTTTGGGGTGTCTTATGCAAAAAATTTTAACTGGTGGAGTATGGGTGGGTCCATAACAACTATGATATTAGTAGAATTTTCACCAAAGTCTGGGGAAGAATGAAGACTGTTAAAATCCAGTTAATTTGCTCTCTATCAGGGGGTAAGCTTTGCAAGTACACACACACACACACACACAGACATACACTACAGACACACACACACCATACTTACACCCTTTCTCTCCCCACACACACAAACTAAAGACCTTACCAAGGTTTTCTAACCTTTTTTGACATAAAGGCCTCTTTTTCTGCATGACCAGGCAGTGGCACAGTGGATAGAGCATTGGATTGGGATACAGAGGACCCAGGTTCAAAACCCTAAGGTCACTGGCTTGAGCACGGGCTCATTTGGCTAGAGCATGGGCTCACCAGCTTGAGCAAGGGGTCACTCGTTTTGCTGTAGCCCCCGGTCAGGGCACATATGAGAAAGCAATCAATGAACAACTAAGGTGCCACACGAAAAATTAATGATGCTTCTCATCTCTTTCTCTTCCTATCTGCCCCTATCTGTCTCTGTAAAAAAAAAAAGGACTTCTTTTACACCTGTACTACTCCAGCAGTTGTTTGCTAATATCAGTTGGTGGAGAACAGACATAATGCTCACAGAGCCCCAGTTGGTACTTATGTGACTTTATGCAATTGAGGTAAAAGAGGGCTTCTAGATGAATTGAATAGAAAATGGTGCCATTTGTCTCAGCACTGGCTCAGCCCCAGAGTAGGACACACGGCTCATGGAGAGGAATTGAGGCTGGTTTCCAGCCCTTGTATGAGCCCTCTCAGCTGAGAGTCCTTGGCCAGAAGACAACTATTGCAACCTAAGGGAGGCCCAGATCACCCAAAGACACTATGGGTTCAGTAAGGCTTTGAAATAAAATTATGTTTGGTTCATAACAGTGCCTGGATGAATTTGAAAACTATTTATTCTTTATTCTACAGACAACACTTTGGGAGCTGAAAGGGATTCAGGAACTTCTTAACTTTACCCTTCCCCAAAGGTCTCTAGTGCACAGCTGGCTTAAGGTCAGTCAAGGTTGTGTCTAGTGACCACCAACAGGACGATATCAGGAGTAGACACTCTCCCTCTCTGGCCCAAACACTCAGTTCACAACTGCAGATCAACTCTGAGAATTGGGGAAGGAAGTACTGGGACACCTTACCACCTTGCCCCAACAAATAAATCACAGGATTGGGTGCTAAATACATCTCTTTTACATTTTTTTTCAAAAAAATGCCTACAAGTGAATAATCTTAACATAAAATTCTGAGCTATTAATAACCCCTAGTTTCAGCCTTAAGTTAATTTAGCCACTCAAGTGTCCCAGCATAACCAAAATGTGCTGCCTTACAAGCTGTTTCAGTGAATCAAGATTTCCTTTTAAAAGGACAACGTTACAGAGATGGGTACTAGAACACCATCCTCACTCCTCACAACCAGTCAGACACCGAGGTAAAGAAAATAGCAAAATATTTTCTCCATGTCTATTCACTGTTCTCTTGAGACTGCGTGATTCTTTGTGACAATGCCTTGTGTTTATATAAGGAAGTCATTTTTTTAAAGCACTTCTATTAAGCTACAAATCATAAACCACAGAACAGTTTGTAAGAGTTAAAATGGATTTTTGTTTTCACAATAATCTTATGGGATAACAGCACAAGTATTATATTTTTGCTGGTTTAAGAGATGGGGGAAATTGAGAAACAGAGATGCTATTCTTTTTTTTTTATTCTAGTATTATTATTTATTCTTTTAATATATATATTCTCATTTTTATAAGTATTGTTAAATTCCTTATATATTTTTTCATGCAAATAACTGTAAACCTACTTTTACCAACCCTGTATGATTATAATAATGCCTTACATTTGCATAGCAGGTCAGAATTTCACATCTCTTTCATACACAGCATTTTCCTTACATTTCAACACTAATCTATAAGACAGTCAAGGAAAATATTAGCTATTCTATCTGACAATTGAGGAAATTGAGACTCCAGTAAGTCAAGTGAGTTGTCAAAGAACGCACAGCTTGACCTTCTAACTACTCTTCAGCTTCTTGTACTCTATTGCAGCATTAGTCTGGAGGTATGCATACTGTTGCTACCAGCAAAAGAACAGTACTCCAGGTATCCTGGTTTCTGAGTTTAATTCTAATTTCTGCCATTCATTTTCTTCATGATAAAGACAAAAGGCCACTTTTCTTTTCAATTATGGAGAGCAGAAAACTGCAATCAGTAAATATCTACAGATGCTTGAATTGTTAAGTGCTTGATTTTTGTTTGTTTGTTTGTTATTTCCTGTTTCAGAAGTGCATTTATAACCTGAAATAACACATACCTGTATAGATAACCTGTGCCATCCAAAGTCACCTTATCTACCCTCTGAAAATGCCCAAAACATGGTGACTATGTAATAACCAAAAAGGGAGCAAACCGTACAATTTTGTCTTGCAAGACCACAGTGTAATGTGTCAAAGAACAAGGTCACAGAGCACATTCAACTCTCATGTTTCATGAATAAAGGACTAGAGGCAGAGATGGGCTCTCAATGCTTTTTCTTCTAACTCTGTCTTTTTTTTATAAATAAATTTTTATTTTAATGAGGTGACATCAATAAATCAGGATACATATATTCAAAGAAAATATTTCCAGGTTATCTTGTCATTTAGTTCTGTTGCATACCCATCACCCAAAGAGAGATTGTCCTCCATCACCCTCTATCCAGACTTCTCTGTACCCCTTCCCCTTCCCCTCTCCCTCATTCCCTCCCCCCACCCCCCGTAACCACCACACTCCTGTCCATGTCTCTTAGTCTCGCCTTTATGTCCCCCCAAAGTATGGAATCCTGCAGTTCCTGTTTTTTTCTGATTCACCTATTTCACTCCGCACAATGCCATCAAGATTCCACCATTCTGCTGTAAGTGATCCGATGTCATCACCTCTTCTAGCTGAATAGTATACCATGGTGTATATGTGCCCCATCTTCCCTATCCAGTCTTCTATTTTTTTTACAGTGATTAAAAGCCTTTAAGCAAACTCTTGGCCAATACAGCAAGAATCCATAAAAGAGTAGTGTCCTTAACATGTTCACCAAGTCCAAGTTGGCCCCATCACCATGCCAAATCCCTGAAAAATGCAACCCAACCACCGTTCAGTCTGTTAGGAGCTGTCGAGATGCTATTCTTAAATTACTAGCAGAACTAGTCAAGGCAGAGCCCTCTTCACTACATGAAGCTGCTTTATACAGGGCAAGGTTCTATCACAAGTACCATATTTTCTTAACTTTTTAGTTAACCCAGGCCAGCAGTGTGCTGATAAATGTATAACACTAGATATCCAACTGAAAAAGCCTTGATGTGTAGCACTTGCCAATTTCCATGGTGTAAATACTCCCACTGCAGCCAATTTCCAGCTACCATGTGATGTTACTGAATTCATGCCTGGAAGAGATGTCCAGTAGCACACCATTATTTCCTGTTTATACCATACAGACACATTAGACATAACCTCAAGAACATAATAGCAATAAAATAATTAGGAAGTTAAGAATTTTGAGTATTGCCTGACCTGTGGTGGCCCAGTGGATAAAGTGTCAACCTGGAAACGCTGAGGTTGCCGGTTCAAAATCCTGGGCTTGCCTGGTCAAGGCACATATGGGAGTTGATGCTTTCTGCTCCTCCCCCCTTCTCTCTCTCTGTCTCTCTCTCCCCTCTCTATAATGAATAAATAAAATCTTTAAAAAAAAGGAATTTTGAGTATTTATTACCTTTGTTTTTTAATATAATTTATTTAATTGTACACTTATATAATTTAATTTTTCATGGTGGCTGTACTTAATAAGCGGTTTACCCCATTCCTGAAAGTTTAACAATTGGCTTTCACCTCTCAGAGTCAACTCTGCATGCTACTGACACAAGCTCTCCTTTCAAGTTATTTGAAATTTAAAATAAAATAAACATCACCCCTAGAGGGATGGCTAGTTGTATGTTTATAACCACCCTAACAACACTGTCCCCAAACAACACAAACATTTTGAGAAATCTTTGTATTGTATAAGCAAATGCATAGCAATTTGTGAATGGCCTAGTTTAAAACTCAAAGTACTAGAGCCTATGACTGAGGACTATTGATATAAATAAGGTGACTGAGCATTGTTCATACAACCTTCTTTAAGTGCAGAACTAAAAGGATCTACCCTCCTCTTGCAGAAAAACAGAGTAATTTTGGTCTGAATTATTCAGTTTGGTTATTTAACAAACTCAACTGGATAATTATACAAATGTGAGTTGGCCTGGCCCTCTATTGGCCTAACCTTTTGGTCTGGGAAACAATATGTTAGCACTGAAAAAGTCAGTAAACAGTCAAGCTCATCTCATCATTTTACCTCTGAGGAAAAGACCCAGGACTGAAGGCAGGAAAATGAGACATTGGCGACATAAACTTTATTTTTTATTTTTTTTTTTTTTTTATTTATTCATTTTTAGAGAGGAGAGAGAGAGAGAGAGAGAGAGAGAGAGAGAGAGAGAAGGGGAAGAAGCTGGAAGCATCAACTTTCATATGTGCCTTGACCAGGCAAGCCCAGGGTTTTGAACCGGCGACCTCAGTATTTCCAGGTCAACGCTTTATCCACTGCGCCACCACAGGTCAGACAAAATTTAAGAAGATGTGTATTCTCAGGATCAAATCAACACAGTCAGCCCTTACAGTGTCTCCTTAAATCATGTGCCCTGGGTACTTCTTTGCCTCACCCTTACTCTGGTCTTGCAACAAGTGCCCAAAGAGGCCAAGTTTACCTGGGTAGTTGACATCAAAGCTGGAACTAATACAGGTCCTCTAACGCCAAGTCTGGCGTCTTCCCAATTACTGTCAGCTGCCTTCAGCTTTGCCTTCCCTTCCAGGGAAAGACCTTCTACACTAAGCAAGACATTTTATGCACAACAGTGATTCTCAATCTAGGTGACACATCAGATATCTTGAGGGATTTTAAACATTTAATTCCTGGGTCCCACTCTCTAAGAGTTTAATCCAATTTTCTAAGAGGGGCCTTATAATCACTTTTGTTTACTTGTTTTTAGGGCTCCTCCACGACTGTTATCTGAAGCCTAAGGTTGAGCCACTGCCTAATAACAACAATAAAAATAACTGCTGGTAAAAGGCCTTCTCAGTTAAAGAGAAGCACGTTTCATTTATTAAAGCAGCCAGGATGTTGAACATCAGTGTTTGGGTTCTTTCTTATTGTTTTTGTCAAATCAGTATATTCTTTGCATTCCATAAAGAACTATCTTGTTTTAAAATAAGTAGATAAGTGTAGATGCAAGAAAAAGGATCCTCGCACTTTCTGTCTGACTGTGGCAGCCAAGATTGAAAGAAGAAGGAGGAGGAGGGGGGGGAGGAGGAGGAGGAGGAGGAGGAGGAGGAAGAGGTGGAGGAGGAGGAGGAGGAGGAGGAGGAGGAGGAATAATAATAATAATAATAATAATAAGAAGAAGAAGAAGAAGAAAATAAATAGATAAATAAAATGAGCAGGGAGCACCTTAGCCTGGATAAGGACCCTGGGCCCAACTTGCTCATAGCACAATGACCATACAAGCATGGCAAGACATCATGCACCACAGGGTAATAACCGTGCCCCAGCAGGCTGGATTTTAGCTCTCTCAGAGGGAAAAATGCCTGCAAGGCAAACTAATATGTAAACAAGGAAATATTTATTATTCTTAAGAAGGAAAACCAACAAACTACTTTTAAGGATTTACAAAATTATTTTGAAGAGAGCCATTGACCAAATGATAATTTTGCGAATCTACAAATCACTCCTCCTATTGACTGAAACCCAGAAATTCTAGGCATGGAGTGATGGTACCGTTTACATCAATGTTTGTCAGGCGTTTGAGAGTAAGAGTTCTTACTCTCTTACTTATTTAAAATATGCTACAATGTAGACTTTTCAATAACACAGGTATACCCAGAAATCCCCATTTTATTCAAGAGAAATGTAAGCTCTAGCAATCAAGTTGTGGTGGTGCTTACCTGATTGTATATGTTTGTCAAATTCAGAACTGAACACTAAAAATAGTGAATTTCAGTCTAAGTAAATTATACCTCAATTTTAAATAAAATGAACACAGAGATAGGCACAGATACTGAATAAATGTTTGCTAAGTAAAAAGGAAACACAGAGACACTTCTTCATTTTGTTAAATCAGAAGGTTCTCACTCTCTAAATAAAACAATTAAACTAGTCTCGAGTATTAAAACAGCTCCTGAGGCACTGTCTGTACTGCCGCCCAGCATCTCGTCTCCCTGAAACTCAAGACCTCCTCCCCTACACGCAGAGATGCCCTGCTCTTGGCACAAGCTATTTACCTTCGAGAACCCACAAAATCTGATGTTAGAAATCATGGCGTCACATAATACAATAAATAGCCTGTGAATCTAAATGCAACTATGTAGTTAATTTAAAAAATCAAATGTTTGCCATATGCCAGACACGGTATGTAACATGCACAATTATCCTTTGAAGTAAATGAAATGATCTTTTTTTTCAACAAGACCACTCTGACTGCTATGTTGAGAACAGACTACAGACGATGGTGGCGGAGCGTGGAGGTGAACAAGAGTAGAAGCAGGGGGATGCATTTGGAAGCTATTGTGATATCCAGGTGAGAGGTGATAATGGCTACATCCTTAGCGAAGGGGGTAGAGGTGGTAAGACGCAGTGGCACTTGGATGTTTTGCAGATAAAGTCCACAGTCTTTACCGATGGATTGGATTTGAGGTGTTAGAGGAAGAGAGGAATCAAGAGTGCCCTATAGGTTTTGAGCCTCTGAACAATTAAAAGGATGGAGTTGTCATGTCCTGGGATGGGGAAGTTGAAGGAGGATCAGATTTCAGAGCACGGAAGGTCAAGGGTTCAGCATGCTAAATATGAGATGACAAGTAGCCAGTAGGTTTTTCAGGTGGACGATTGGACAGATGAGTCTAAGGTTCAGCAGAGGGGTCAGATGATCTACAGACATGACACTGGATACACCACCATAGGAAAGAGAAGAGGTACCAGGACTAAAATCTGGGACATTGCAACTTTTGGAGGTCATGAAGGGAAGAAGGCACCAGCAGAGGAGACCGAGAAGGAGCAACTAACAATGTAAGAGGAAAACCAGGAGTCGGTGGTGCCCTGAGAGCTGAGGGAAGAGAGTATCAATACCGGGAAGATCGACAGGGTCAAGAAGATGTCACAGGTCAAACCTCTAGTGAAGCAGCCAGAGGGCTAAGTGGCCAATAGGACTCCCCGGGCCCTTGTCCAAGAAGCCGCTCTTCCTTCCTCCCTGTCACCTTGCCCATTTCTATCTCTGTCACATATCTTATGACATTTCCCTGTAATCAGCTCCCTTGTCTATATGGAGCTCCTCTTGGCCATTTCAGTATTTCCAGTGCCCAACATTATGCTCAATAAATGTTTATTGAAGAAATGAAGATGAATGAGTATGTGGTTAGGGATGAAGGTTGAACCTGAGAGCAGTTTAAATGTCTCCCATCCCAAATACGCAAGGAAAATGCATTCGTTTGTCATCAAGTGCCACCAGGGTCTAGGGTGAACTGGAACTACTTGTATTGGCTCACATGAACTGTTATATTTTCAAGAATTCTGAGAGCTGGTTATCAAACACAGCCATAATTAAACATTAAATTATATAAACTTACATCTAAATACATTAAAAACAAAGGTAATAATACTCAAAATTCTCCACTTCCCAATTATTTTACTACATAATCTGCACTCTTGAATTTCTTTTATACATCTATTATACCTGGACAGTGGAAACACTATGAAATAGTGTGCTACTTATTGCACAGCTCTTCATGATACCATATTCAGTGACGTCATATTGGTAGCTTGAAATAGATGATGATGATGAGAGTATTTACACCACCAAAATGAGCACTTACTGCAAATCAGGATTTCTCGCTACCCCATCCCCACCCCAATCTGTTGTTACACATTTACCCTCTCACCACAGGTTACACTATATTTTCCACAAAGACCTCCACTAAGCAACCTTTCTTCCAGGGAGAAAAAAAAATCACTGAATTCTCTCAAAAGCAACATTTTCTTCTCTCATTTTCTATCTTTCACTTGTGTGTATTCCAGGGGGATGCCAGGTGGACAAAACAACCAGTGGTTTAACTGAATTTTTCTTTCTCTCCCACCAGTGGTTTGATGGTATGCAGACAGTTTGTGCTTTAGGCCATCAATCAAATGATTTTGACTTCACTGATGACTTCCCCAACCACCATCTTGCAGCCTCTTCTGCTGGGTTCTCCTGAAAGACAAAGTTTATAATTATAATGTGGGTATAAACTATCAGACTTAAAAAAAAAATTAAGTATATAGTAAGTGCGGAGAAGAGTAGGATTATTCTTTATGAAAGCTATGCCTCCAGCCTGATTCTCCTCCAGGTCCCTGTCCAGCTCCCAGATGATGTCATTTATCTCCCCATTGGAGTGCATTATCCTCTCTTTAAAGACCCAGAGTTAATGGAATGCTGAGAAAATCAATCCCTTCTTATTATGCAGGCCTGCTGTTTGGTAAATGGAAACCATATTCTTTCTCTTCCTAAGTAGGCAGAAATAAGCCCTCAGAGACACCTTGATTATAACCCCCACATGTCCTGAATGAGAGTCCACACACCAGATTTGTGCTTAACATATATTTAATGCAAAGAGTCCAGGTGCATACCCACTCATAATTCAATGAGGAGACTTCTCTCTCTCTTTCTCCATATATATTTATATATACATATATACATCTTCCTTTCTATTTCTCTCTCCTTTGAAGATAGCTCATATTTTAATGGGCTTTCTGACATTTAACATTCATAATATTATATCTACCATTTATTAAGCATTTACCATGTGCCAGGTATCACGCTCTAAACATTTTTCAACAACTTCAAATGTAAATTATATTATTATCCCCATTTTACAGTTGAGCAAACTATTGAGCTAAATATACCTAGTTCACTATAAGGAGCAGAGTCTGGATTTGAACCAAGTTCTGTTTGACTCCAAAACCAGGACCACTAAACACTGAGTTCCATGCTAATGATCCCATCTCGGATAGAGCTAGAACCAAGTGGAAGCTATGGGTAGTTTCAGGCTAAGCGTGAAAAAATATCACCTTGGAATAGATCAGGGGTTGGGAACCTATGGCTCGTGAGCCAAATGGGGCTCTTTTGATGGCTGCATCTGGCTCGCAGACAAATCTTTAATAAAAAAAATAATAACGTTAAAAATATAAAACATTCTCATATATTACAATCCATTCATTTCCTACTGCTCATGTTCATGGTTGCAGGTGGCTGGAGCCAAACACAGCTGTCCTCCGGGACAACACCAAATTTTTATTGAATAATACATAACATACACGGGTCGTTGTGAGGTCAGGAAGTAAACGTCTCTCCTTTTAATCAAGTAGTCAGCTAGCTAATTGCAGAAACCCTTTTGACGAAGAAGATGGCTAAAAGAAATAAAGATGAGGAGTATTGTACTTTTTAACAGGAATGGACAGAGGAATTCACCTTTGTGGAGAGAGCAGGTTCTGCAGTGTGTCTAATATGCAATGATAAAATTGCATCGATGAAATGGTCAAATATAAAGTGGCACTTTGACACACGCCATACTACATTTGCATCGAAATATCCAACGGGGGACAGCAGGAAGAAAGCATATCAAGAGCTACTGTGCAGAGTGCAAACTAGTCAGCAGCAACTCCGTGTTTGGACCCAACAAGGTGACTGGAATTTGGCTAGCTTTGCTGGTGCTTTAGCAATTGTGAGAAACGGAAAGCCATTCACAGATGGGGAATATGCCAAAATATTCATGCTTGATGTTGCCAATGAACTTTTTGACAATTTTTCGGATAAAGACAAGATAATCAAATGAATAAAAGACATGCTTCTGTCAGCAAGAACTGTTCACAATCGTACCATGATGATGGCAAATCAAACTGAGGCAACACAATGAAGGACATATATGCAGCACCATTTTTTTCTCTCTCTTTGGATGAGTCAACAGACATAAGCCATTTATCCCAGTTCAGCGTGATTGCAAGGTATGCTGTCGGTGACACACTACGTGAGGAAAGTCTTGCTGTTTTGCCTATGAAAGAGACAACAAGAGGGGAGGATTTATTCAAGTCTTTCACTGAGTTCGCTAAAGAAAAAAATCTACCGATGGATAAACTTATTTCAGTATGTACTGATGATGCTCCGTGCATGGTGGGGAAAAACAGAGGATTTGTAGCGCTTCTTCGTGAACATGAAAAGATACCCATCCTAAGTTTTCACTGCATCCTACATCAGGAAGCACTTTGTGCTCAGATGTGTGGCGAGCAGCTTGGTGAGGTGATGTCGTTGGTCATTCGGGTGGTCAACTTTATTGTTGCCTGAGCTTTAAGTGATCACCAGTTTAAAACACTGCTGGATGAAGTTGGGAATGATTATCCTGGTCTGCTTCTGCACAATGTGTGTTGGTTGTCAAGAGGGAAGGTGCTCAGCTGTTTCGTGGCTTGTCTAAGCAAAATCCAGACTTTTCTTGAAATGAAAAACACCCTGCATCCTGAGTTAGCTAACACTGAGTGGCTCCTGAAGTTCTACTATCTTGTGGACATGACTGAATATCTGAACCATGATCTGAACCATTTTCAATATGAAAATGCAAGGCATTGGAAATACAGTCTTATCCCTTTAACAAGCAGTATTTGCATTTGAAAACAAGCTGGAACTCTTTATCGCTGACATTGAAACAGGTCATTTACTACACTTTGAAAAACTGGGAGAGTTTAAAGATGCATGCACAGCAAGTGACCCTGCTCAATATCTTGATCTCCAGCAGCTAGCAGGCTTCACATCTAATCTCCTGCAGTCATTCAAAGCATTCTTTGGAGAATTTCAAGAGCACGCTCGTTTTTTTAAGTTCATTGCCCATCCACGCAAGTGTGCAGTGGATAGCGCCGACCTGAGTTACATCCCCGGTGTCTCCATCAGAGATTTTGAGCTACAAGCTGCTGTCCTGAAGGTCTCAGACATGTGGGTGAATAAGTTCAAGTCACTGAATTAAGATTTGGAAAGGCTTGCATGACATCAAGCAGAACTGGCGAGGAAACACAAGTGGGGAGAAATGAAAGAACTTCAACCTGCCAACCAGCTGATTGTCAAAACTTGGAACACGCTTCCCGTCACATACCACACACTGCAGCATGTGAATATTGCTGTACTGACAATGTTTGGCTTTACGTATGCATGTGAGCAGTCTTTCTCACATCTAAAGAATGTTAAGACCAACGTACAATCAAGTTTAACGGATGGAAATCTTAACGCCTGCATAAAGCTTAACTTCACCACGTATCAACCAGACTACAAAGCCATCAGCAAAACCATGCAGCACCAGAAGTCGCATTAATGGTAAGAAGTACTTTATTCATCATTGGTTAGCAACAGCATAACAATCTTATTAAAAATAATTCAGAGACTTATTGTACTTTAAGTGTTGGTCTTACATA
The DNA here is from genome assembly GCF_036850765.1 of Saccopteryx bilineata. Taxonomy (NCBI): domain Eukaryota; kingdom Metazoa; phylum Chordata; class Mammalia; order Chiroptera; family Emballonuridae; genus Saccopteryx; species Saccopteryx bilineata. Next base: position 33,201,897 of record NC_089499.1, read on the forward strand.
AAATGTACACATTTACTTGTATTTAGTGTTAAACATATTGTATGGCTCTCATGGAATTACATTTTAAAATATTCAGTGTTCATGGCTCTCTCAGCCAAAAAGGTTCCCAACCCCTGGAATAGATAATGAGCTCCCTAATGTTGGAGGCATTCAAGGAGAAATTGAAAGGACACTTTCCAGTGTTGGCTTCTCAGTACAGTAAGCTTCTTGTTCTGAGAAGAATGGTTGATCAAATATGTTGCTTCCCAAGGCTGATTGCTCACCAGGGAAACAAAGAACACATTTTTGGTAAGAAAGCAGATGTGTTCTACAAAACCAGATTAGAAATGAGGGGCAAAACTGGATCATCATGAGGAAGGACTTCTTTTAATTCTACACAGTAGACTGGGCCTCTCCGGAAATAATGACCTTCTTCTCCATGAGGCTGTTATGGAAAAACCAATGACCACGCATAGAGTTCCTTTTGCCTCTCCCCTTGACCAAGATTTCATTATCTCTCACCTGGAATTCTGCCCCAGTTTCTTTACTGATCCCTCTTCTAGGTTTGCCCCAACCTACCTCATCCTCACACTCATCTGAATAATCACCACCACTGCCCAAGCCAATCTTGTTTCATTCTCTTGCTTAAAGACCTCTTAGCTCACACTGGCAGGTTGAGTTTCCAGAGAAGCAGAATGAGACAGACACTAGCATGTTCAAGGCTTATTAGGGAGGACTCTTGAAATGAACCCTTGTGGAAGGAATGGAAGGAGGCAGGATTGGACACATGGAGAAACTGAGCAGGATCGGACACATGGAGAAGTCATTGCAACAAGGCTTCAGCTAATCCAGGGGGAGTTCTGAAGCTTGGATGGCCCTTCAGAGTTCTCCTGAATTGGAGTGAGATTGACAGGGTCACTATACTCCTATATAGACCAGTCACAGCTTGTATGTTTCCCAGGAATCTGGCGTGAACTTGGCCAAGGTGTCTATCTTCAGAAAAGAGTGGAATAGGGCTGGGAGCAAGGGCCATCGGCTATCGCAGCACTTCCTGAAGCCAAGAGAATAAGCTCTGCAGACCTGAAAGGAGGGGTCTGGGCAGCACATCACCATTCACTGCACTCTCCTTCACCTTCAGAATACCACTCACTTCTGTTGCATGAATAACCTGCAATCTAGCCCCTGCTACCTCACCAAACCCATCTCTCTCCATTTCCTCTTGTCTAACCCAGGTACATTCAACCTCTCAGGGAATTCTTTTTTTTTCTTTTTTTTTTTTTTCTTTTTTTTCTGAAGCTGGAAACGGGGAGAGACAGTCAGACAGACTCCCGCATGCGCCCGACCGGGATCCACCCGGCACACCCACCAGGGGCGACGCTCTGCCCACCAGGGGGCGTCGCTCTGCCGTGACCAGAGCCACTCTAGCACCTGGGGCAGAGGCCAAGTAGCCATCCCCAGTGCCCAAGAAGCCATCCCCAGCATCCGGGCCATCTTTGCTCCAATGGAGCCTTGGCTGCGGGAGGGGAAGAGAGAGAGAGAGAGGAAGGAGGGGGTGGGGTGGAGAAGCAAATGGGCGCTTCTCCTATGTGCCCTGGCCGGGAATCAAACCCAGGTCCCCCGCACGCCAGGCCGACGCTCTACCGCTGAGCCAACCGGCCAGGGCTACCTCTCAGGGAATTCTTGAATGTGCTGCCACTTCCCCAACTTGCACATACTATTCCCTATTACTAGGATGTACAAATTACCTAAACTTGGGGGTTTAAAGTAACACACTTTTATTCTCTTACAGTCATTGAGGTCAGAAGTCCAACATCAGCTTCATCAAGCCAAATCAAGGTGTCAGCAGAGCCATGCTAATGCAAAATCTACCCTTATCTCCCTCTCATAAGGTCACTGTGACTGCATTTAGGGTCCTCCTAGATGATACAGGATAATCTCCCCATCTCAAGATACTTAATCATATCTGTAAGTTTCTTTTGTCATATAAGGTAAAAGTCACAAGCTCCAGAGAGTAGGAACTGGATATCTTTGGGGGCCATTATTCAGCCTACCACATTTGCCTTAATCCATATACCTCTTTTTCATTGTCACCTCTTCTATAAAACTTGCCCTGACACTAAGGTAATTTGAACTGGCACACCATTTTAATTCCTCTGTATTTTGTCCGTCTTTATCAGTTATCTTGTTTTGCTAGAACTCATTTATGAAACAATAAAGTCATTCATTCATTGAGCACCCTGATAGGCACTGTTCTTAATTCTTGGGGTTAGAGCAGTGAATAACTGGAACAAAAAGCTCTGCCCTTGTCTAGCTTCTATTCCAATGAAAGTAGACAAACAATTTTAAAAATTAAAATAAGACCCAGGCCCTGGCCAGTTGGCTCAGTGGTAGAGCATCAGCCGGTGTATGGATGTCCTGGGTTCTATTCCTGGTCAGGGCACAGGAGAAGTGCTCATCTGCTTCTCTACCCTTCCCCCTCTCCTTTCTCTCTCTCTCTCTTCCCCTCCCACAGCCAAGGCTCCACTAAAGCAAAGGTGGCCTGGGTGCTGAGGATGGCTCCTTGGCCTCTGCCTCAGGCACTAGAATGGCTCCAGTTGCAATGGAGCAAAGCCCCAGATGGGCAGAGCATCGCCCCCTGGTGGCATGTTGGGTGGATTCTAGTCAGGCACATGCGGGAGTCTGTCTTTCTGCCTCCCTGCTTCTCACTTTAGAAAAATACAAAATAATAATAATAATAATATTAATAGGGCCCTTGCTGAGTGGTTCAGTGAATAGAGCATTGTCCCATCACACGAAGGTGACAGGTTCAATCTCTGGTCAGGGCACATGTGAGAAGCAACCAATGAAGAAACAACAAAGTGTACAAGTAGTTGATACTTCTCTCTCTCTCTCTTTCTCACCCTCCCCCCCCCAATCAATGGGAAAGGTATTTTTAAATACTAAAAATTAAAACAAATACTGTGTGAAAAATAAACAAATTAGTAAGGCAAAAAACAGAGCAGGGCATAGGAGTTTGGGAATGAATCAGAGGAAGACAGAGATAATTATATAAAATATAGATAATAAAAATAAAAGATAAAAATCTATTGCAACTTATTTTTTATTTTTATTGAATTTATTGGGGTATATTGGTTAATAAAATATATAGATTTCAGGTACACAGTTCTACAATACGTTGTCTGTATGCTGCATTGTGTATTCACCACCCCAAGTCAAGTTGTTCTTCATCACCATTTACCTCCTCTGCTCCCCCCACCTTCCTTTCTCTCCTACAGTTCCCACACTATTGTCTGTGTCTGTGTTTTCTTTTCCTTTGTTTAATCCCTTCACCATTTCACCCAGCTCCCCAATGAGATTATTGCAATTTAAAATAGATTGGCCAAGGAGGGCCTCATTGAAATGATGACATTTGACCTTGAGGGAAATTTGGATGAATATCTGGCAGAAGAGCTTTCTAGGTAGAGGGCTGTTTAGGTACAAATGTTCTTAGGCTAGAGCCTGACTCACATGTTTAGGGAACAGTGAGTTCCTGGAGATTTTTGAAAGGAATGATGTGATCTGACTTTGTCAGGATCACTTTCCTAGGCTGTCACATACAGCCACACAGGGTGTGTGTTCCACAGCACAATCTAGGGGATTTCTTTTACATTTAGTCAATTTATATAGGCCGTATCATGTAACAGCAACTGTCATGGTTCATGTCTGAGTTAAAATGGAGAAGATACCAGGGTGGAAGCAAGAAAACCAATTAAAAGACCTTTATAATAATTCAGGCGATTTATCTACACCCAGGCTTATGGCATCCCCAATTTAGAACAGTGCCTAGAACTCAGTAGGCACACAAAAAATAAATGACTGTATTTTGCACCACAGTGTAAATCTTCTTTGTATTTCCAGGGCACTTACTGGTTACTTCTTGGATTCACAGGTCTTGAATAAAGGGGTAGACCAGATGACTTTTCAAATTTAAACTTCTGCCAGCCAGTTCCTACTTGGGCCTTTCCTCTAGGGTATTCCACTGCCATCTTCAGTTCCACGTGTTCAAACTGAATTTATCCCTTTCTCCCCTCCCCACCTGAAACAACTTCCTCCTGGGTTTCTCCACCTAGGTTTGAAATCAGTTACCTTTACCAATTTTGTCTAGGTCCAAGTCCAGGGACACCTTCTCTTTCAATTCCACTGTCCATAATCCAGTCCTGCCCTCACAACATCTTCCAACGAGCCCGTGACAGCCTCTCCTTCTCACTTCGATCTCTACCCACTACCAGGTTTCTGCATCTTGCCACCCCTCCCTGAACCTAGGCTGCTCTCACGTCCTTTACTCCACCTCCAGGACTGACCTCCAAGCCCAAGTTCTCTTGTTAGTCTTTACTGGCCCCAACTCGCCATGACCTCATCCTCCTCTGAGTTCATATCTGGGAAGAGGTAATAGGCAGGGAAAAGAATGCTAGCTGTGGAGGCAGACAGATGGGATTCAAATCCCCACTCAGCTACTCCCTAGTGTGTGACGTTGGTAATTCATTTATCCTCTCTGGGAAGTAGTTGCTTCACATTAATCTTTGTGTGTGTGTGTGTGTGTGTGTGTGTGTGTGTGTGTGTGTGTGTGTGTGTTTCTGAAGCTGGAAACGGAGAGAGACAGTCAGACAGACTCCCGCATGCACACGACCGGGATCCACCCGGCACGCCCACCAGAGCCACTCCAGCACCTGGGGCAGAGGCCAAGGAGCCATCCCCAGCGCCCGGGCCATCTTTGCTCCAATGGAGCCTTGGCTGCGGGAGGGGAAGAGAGAGACAGAGAGGAAGGAGAGGGGGAGGGGTGGAGAAGCAAATGGGCGCTTCTCCTGTGTGCCCTACCCGGGAATCGAACCCGGGACTCCTGCACGCCAGGCCGACACTCTACCACTGAGCCAACCGGCCAGGGCCACATTAAACTTTTTAAAAAGAATAAAAGTTTTAAAATCTACTGCAGAGACCTGTGTGAACATCCAAAATATATGCTGACTATGCCTTAGGCACCCAGTAAATGCTCGTTCCTTCTTCCCTATCTGCTTGTCCTGAGCACACCGTTCCACTGCCTGCAGCTGGCATTTTGATTCCTTTCCTTACTGCCTTATTATATTTAGTTAAATTTTTATTTAAAATATATATGTTAATAACACATGTATTCCAGGCCATAACAACCCAGATTAGAACACAAGATTATGGGAAACACTTTCTCAGTATTTATCTACTTCAATGTGCATAAAAATCACCTGTACAATTGTTCACATCAATTTTTTTTAAGTTATTTGGCACCCTGACAGGATAGCTTGGTTGGTAGGAGCGTCGTCCCAATACACAAAGGTTGTGGGTTCAATCCCGTCAGTGCGCACACAGGAGTAGATCAATGTTTCTGTCTCTCTCTCTCTCTCTCTCTCTCTCTCCCTCTTTCTCTCTCTCTCTAAAGTCAATAAATAAATTTTAAAAAGTTATCTGGATATTTACAAACATATTCTACAGTAGAAGAGAATAGCATAATGAATTCCCATGTGCCTATTACCCAGCTCCAGAAATTGTCAATTCTTAGCCAGTTGTATTTCATCAACCCCCTACTCTCAATTTTTATTTCTGGGATATTTTGAAACAAATCACAGGAATCATTTTATCCTACTCATAAATCATAAATAATTCAGTAGTTATCTCTACTATATAAAGATTTGTCTTCGTTTTCTAGGGCTCCCGTAACAAAACACCATAGGCTCAGTGGCTTCAATAGTGTTTCGTTCCTAATAGTTCTGGAGTCCAGAAGTTTGAGACTGAGGTGTCAGCTGGTTTGGTTTCTCCTGAGACCTCTCTCCTTGGCTTGCAGATGGCCACCTTTTCTCTGCGCCTATGCACTCACAGCATCTCTTCTTCTTTGTATGAGAACACCAGTTTTATTTGATTAGGGTCCCACCCTTATGATTTCATTCAACTTTAATTACCTCCTTAAAGGCCCTATCTCCAAATACAGTCACACTGGGGGTTAGGGCTTCAACGCATGAATTTTGGAGGCACATAATTCAATTTATAATAATTTTTTTTTTCATTTTTCTGAAGCTGGAAACAGGGAGAGAGTCAGACAGACTCCCGCATACGCCTGACCGGGATCCACCCGGCACGCCCACCAGGGGGCGACGCTCTGCCCACCAGGGGGCGATGCTCTGCCCATCCTGGGCGTCGCCATGTTGCGACCAGAGCCACTCTAGCGCCTGAGGCAGAGGCCACAGAGCCATCCCCAGCGCCCGGGCCATCTTTGCTCCAATGGAGCCCTGGCTGCAGGAGGGGAAGGGAGAGACAGAGAGGAAAGCGCGGCAGAGGGGTGGAGAAGCAAATGAGCGCCTCTCCTGTGTGCCTTGGCCGGGAATCGAACCCGGGTCCTCCGCACGCTAGGCCGACGCTCTACTGCTGAGCCAACCGGCCAGGGCCTATAATAATATTTTTAAAAACATGATTGTGGCCCTGGCCACAGAGGTTGGATAGCTCAGTTGGTTAGAGCATCATCCTGAAGCACAGAGGTTGGATAGCTCAGTTGGTTAGAGCATCATCCTGAAGCACAGAGGTTGGCAGTTTGATCCCAGGTCAGGCCACATCATGTTTGGGCCAGGGCCACAAACTTCAGAAAAATACAGCTTCAGAAAAATACAAAAAAAGAAAAAGAAAAAAAAAACACCATGATTGTAACATTGTTATTATACCTAATAATAATAATAATAATAATAATTGCTTAATATTTTCTTCATGTTCAAACTTTCCTAGTTGCTTCCAGAACATTTTTTAATGGTTTGTTTAAATTAAGGTTCAAAAGGTGAAGCATTCTTTTAGAAATACAGATTGCCAGGTCCCCACCCTGGAGTTGTGATTTAGCTTCAGTTTTGCTGCCACTTCATCAGGCAGCCTCTGGGGTCATATTTTTAAACTATTATTTTAACCCAGAGGAAGTTTGGCCATAAACATTTCAATCAGAATTATGCCAGCATTGATAGAATTCCATCAAGAAAGGAGGTAACATCTAGCCCTGGCTGGATAGCTCCGTTGGCTAGAGCATCATCCTGAAGCACAGAGGTTGGATAGCTCAATTGGTTAGAGCATCATCCTGAAGCACAGAGGTTGGATAGCTCAGTTGGCTAGAGCATCATCCTGAAGCACAGAGGTTGGATAGCTCAGTTGGTTAGAGCATCATCCTGAAGCACAGAGGTTGGATAGCTCAGTTGGCTAGAGCATCATCCTGAAGCACAGAGGTTGGATAGCTCAGTTGGTTAGAGCATCATCCTGAAGCACAGAGGTTGGATAGCTCAGTTGGTTAGAGCATCATCCTGAAGCACAGAGGTTGGATAGCTCAGTTGGTTAGAGCATCATCCTGAAGCACAGAGGTTGGATAGCTCAGTTGGTTAGAGCATCATCCTGAAGCACAGAGGTTGGATAGCTCAGTTGGTTAGAGCATCATCCTGAAGCACAGAGGTTGGATAGCTCAGTTGGCTAGAGCATCATCCTGAAGCACAGAGGTTGGATAGCTCAGTTGGTTAGAGCATCACCCTGAAGCACAGAGGTTGGATAGCTCAGTTGGTTAGAGCATCATCCTGAAGCACAGAGGTTGGATAGCTCAGTTGGTTAGAGCATCACCCTGAAGCACAGAGGTTGGATAGCTCAGTTGGTTAGAGCATCATCCTGAAGCACAGAGGTTGGATAGCTCAGTTGGTTAGAGCATCATCCTGAAGCACAGAGGTTGGATAGCTCAGTTGGTTAGAGCATCATCCTGAAGCACAGAGGTTGGATAGCTCAGTTGGTTAGAGCATCATCCTGAAGCACAGAGGTTGGATAGCTCAGTTGGTTAGAGCATCATCCTGAAGCACAGAGGTTGGATAGCTCAGTTGGTTAGAGCATCATCCTGAAGCACAGAGGTTGGATAGCTCAGTTGGTTAGAGCATCATCCTGAAGCACAGAGGTTGGATAGCTCAGTTGGTTAGAGCATCATCCTGAAGCACAGAGGTTGGATAGCTCAGTTGGTTAGAGCATCATCCTGAAGCACAGAGGTTGGATAGCTCAGTTAGCTAGAGCATCATCCTGAAGCACAGAGGTTGGATAGCTCAGTTGGCTAGAGCATCATCCTGAAGCACAGAGGTTGGATAGCTCAGTTGGTTAGAGCATCATCCTGAAGCACAGAGGTTGGATAGCTCAGTTGGTTAGAGCATCATCCTGAAGCACAGAGGTTGGATAGCTCAGTTGGTTAGAGCATCATCCTGAAGCACAGAGGTTGGATAGCTCAGTTGGTTAGAGCATCATCCTGAAGCACAGAGGTTGGATAGCTCAGTTGGCTAGAGCATCATCCTGAAGCACAGAGGTTGGATAGCTCAGTTGGTTAGAGCATCACCCTGAAGCACAGAGGTTGGATAGCTCAGTTGGTTAGAGCATCACCCTGAAGCACAGAGGTTGGATAGCTCAGTTGGTTAGAGCATCACCCTGAAGCACAGAGGTTGGATAGCTCAGTTGGTTAGAGCATCACCCTGAAGCACAGAGGTTGGATAGCTCAGTTGGTTAGAGCATCATCCTGAAGCACAGAGGTTGGATAGCTCAGTTGGTTAGAGCATCATCCTGAAGCACAGAGGTTGGATAGCTCAGTTGGTTAGAGCATCATCCTGAAGCACAGAGGTTGGATAGCTCAGTTGGTTAGAGCATCATCCTGAAGCACAGAGGTTGGATAGCTCAGTTGGTTAGAGCATCATCCTGAAGCACAGAGGTTGGCAGTTTGATCCCAGGTCAGGCCACATATAGGAATAGATATTCTTGTCTTTCTCCTGCTCTCTCCCTTTCTTTCTCTAAAATCAATAAAATAAACTTTTTTAAAAAAGGAAAGAAGAAAGTAACTTCTAGAATGTGTCATTAAGTAATAAAATTCATTGATCAATTTTCCCTAGAACACTATTTATTTCCAGTTGTTACCATTGTATTTTAGTTTATTGGAATTATTTCTATCACCATCAATTCTTTCTCTGTTTAAATTTTACAATGAAATTTGATTCATATCAGGGTTTTGCCCATGTCAATTTTACCAATTATAGCCCTAGCCAGTTGGCTCAGTGGTAGAGCATTGGCCTGACGTGCGGGGGACCCGGGTTCGATTCCCGGCCAGGGCACACAGGAGAAGCGCTCATCTGCTTCTCCACCCCTGCCCCTCTCCTTCCTCTCTGTCTCTCTCTTCCCCTCCTGTAGCCAAGGCTCCACTGGAGCAAAGTTTGCCCGGGCGCTGAGGATGGCTCTGTGGCCTCTGCCTCAGGCGCTAGAATGGCTCTGGATGCAACAGAGCAACGCCCCAGATGGGCAGAGCATCATCTCCTGGTGTGCGTGCCGGGTGGATCCTGGTCAAGCACATGCGGGAGTCTGTCTGACTGTCTCCCCACTTCCAGCTGCAGAAAAAAAAAAAAAAGAAATTTACCAATTACAACATCTGCTTTTGTGAGTTTCATAGTTGTGTCCATTATTTCTACCAAATCCAATTTTCCCCAGTCAGATTTAGATGTCTACAGTTTGTCAAAATTTGATTCTTCAGGCAATTTTTAGTCAATAACTTTTTATCCTGTATGTAGTTTTAGCTGTTGTTAATATTATTTTGTGTTATTTTATCAGTAATATCCATTATTACTTTGATAAAAAGGCTGAGAGCTTAGATTCAGCGTTAGTTACCATTAGAAAAAAAAATGCTACATAGCTAAGAGATAGAGCAAAAGGGATAAAGTGTGGGTGTCAGAAAATGATGAAAAGACACACAGGCAGAGGGAGATTGAGACAGATTGAGAGAAGAGTTGCAGCCGTTTTAGGATAGTGTTTGCTAGGCTCTCTGAGGGGTCCAGATTGTAGCAGAAAGCAACCCAATGGAGGACAGACACTCAGATAACTTTATTAGAAGAAAAGAGAATTTATTAAAAGGCAGCAGAGCCTGACCAGGCGGTGGCGCAATGGATAGAGCGTTGGATTGGGATGCAGAGGACCCAGGTTCGAGGCCCCAAGGTTGCCAGCTTGAGCGTGGGCTCATCTGGTTTAAGCAAAAAGCCCACTAGCTTGAACCCAAGGTCACTGGCTCAAGCAAGGGGTTGCTTGGTCTGCTGAAGGCCCGCGGTCAAGGCACATGTGAGAGAGCAATCAATGAACAACTAAGGTGTTGCAACGCGCAATGAAAAACTGATGAGTGATGCTTCTCATCTCTCTCCATTCCTGTCTGTCTGTCCCTGTCTATCCCTCTCTCTGACTCACTCTCTGTCTCTGTAAAAAATAAAAAATTAAAAATAAAATTAAAAAAGCAGCAGAGCACCTGGAGCTAGTGAATAGCTCCAAAGACACGTGCTCCTTGAAGTTGATTTTCTTACAGGTTATATACCTTTTACAGAATACAGGTTTTCATGCAAGGGGGCTTGTGATCCCTCATTCTCATGACTCCAGGATGGGAAGGTGAGTTGAGGTGGGTTTAGAGGATAAGTTTTGGAATTTTTTAATTAAGTTCTGTAAACATTGTTTCTTAAAAGCTTTTAAGAAAAGGTGGAAGAGTGTTTAGATAAGTTCTATCTTCTTTGCTCTGTGCAGCAAGTGGCCCCAGGCACCCTTTTAGAGAACTATAAGTAGTTAATCCATAACTGGTTGACTCAGCTACCCCTGCAGGCTCCCTTCCCTTGCATTCTTCTTGTTTCTTCCTCCTCAGGGATGAGGAGTAGGGGTTCTGACTTCTCCTTCCTTAGGATGACTTGGGGGTCAAAACGTCAAGACTAAAACAATATGGAGGCTGCAATATGGGTAGCATGGGTGAGACAAATAGCTGGAGGACTTTAAATCTTAGGAAGTTGAACACACAGTTGTCATCTTGCCCCTCCCCACCATCGCCCCCTTTTATGGATCTTATTTTCTTTCTATCCCTGCCTAGTCAGCGACTGAATTTCAGCCCTCTGCTCTTCTTGAACTTCAGATTGACTAGTGCCTTCCACAAACCTCTTCCTTTCCTTCCATTGACCATAAAGCATCTTTAGCAGAGGGGACCTCCCACTTGGTTTTGCAGTATCTGGCACAGTGCCCTGCATGCAGTGAACATTCAAGAACTATCCGTTGACTAGTTTACCTTAAAGTATCACCCTTATGATTTAAATTCCCATAAGCTAGGCCACTGTTAACAAATCAAAACACATTTAACCCAACCTACCACTTCCTGGGGGGTAAGTGGGTGGATGGAGCCAGATTCCACAATTCTGAACTGTTGGGAGGCCTCTCAATCTGTCTACAGAATTGAAGCTTGGAAAGTTTTATTTTTTGCCAACGTTCCCTAGCAAATGCCTGCTGCACACCCACACACTTAGCCAGCGAGAGAGAAAGAAGAGCTGCTGCAAGACTGATTCCCTCTGGGACCACTAATCACAGGAGCAGCCCTCCCTAAGCCTCCCAGCCAGCCTGGGCCCCCAGGTCCTCTAGGCCAGCCTCCCGGCTTTCACAGGCTGAGCCTGAGGAGGGAAGGGCTAAGAACAGGACTCCTTCTGGGAGAGCGAGGTCCGGTGAGGATGACCTTGTGTAGACCAGTGGTCACAGAGACCCAGTCAACTGAGAGAGAGACGAGTAGATGAAGAGGAGTCTACAAAGCTAAGTTTTTGTTAATATCTTCAATGGCTTGGAATGGCCACACCTATAATGTAAACCATGTGAGTCTAGTGTTAAAACCTGAGCATTAAAAACAACAACAAAGGCCCTGGCCGGTTGGCTCAGCGGTAGAGCGTCGGCCTGGCGTGTGGGGGACCCGGGTTCGATTCCTGGCCAGGGCACACAGGAGAAGCGCCCATCTGCTTCTCCACCCCTCCCCCTCTCCTTCCTCTCTGTCTCTCTCTTCCCCTCCCACAGCCAAGGCTCCATTGGAGCAAAGATGGCCCGGGTGCTGGGGATGGCTCCTTGGCCTCTGCCCCAGGCACTATAGTGGCTCTGGTCGCAGCAGAGCAACACCCCGGAGGGGCAGAGCATCGCCCCCTGGTGGGCAGAGCGTTGCCCCTGGTGGGCGTGCCGGGTGGATCCCGGTCGGGCGCATGCGGGAGTCTGTCTGACTGTCTCTCCCTGTTTCCAGCTTCAGAAAAATGGGAAAAAAAAAAACAACAACAACAACGAAAAAATCCCCAGAGGATTAAAAAAAGAATTCTGGCCTTCAAGAGACTAGGAGAGCCCTGTCTGGATAGCTCAGTTGGTTAGAGCATTATCCTGATATGCCAAGGTTGTAGGTTCAATTCCTGGTCAGGACATATACAAGAATCAACCAATGAATGCACAAATAAGTGAAGCAATAAATGGATGTTTCTCTCTCTCCCTTCCTTTCTCCCTAAATTAAATTAATTTTTTTTAAAAAAATTAACCAAAAAGAATAGGAAAACAAGAGAGATAAGGCTATCCTCAAGGTTTCTCAAACTTGGAAGTGACTGGAATCTAGGGAACTTTAAAAAGACAGAGAGCTGGGCCCACCCCCAGACACTGAGTTAATCAGTCTGGGGTGGGTTCTGGGCATCCAGATTTTTTAAAAGCTCTCCAGGGGTTTCTAATGTGCAGGCAGTTGATACCAACTGGGCTAGACTGAAGATGGAAAAGGAAATATGATCTCCCCATGTGTTCTGTGGCCCAGCCATGCAAGAGAGAAGGACCTTGGGCCTGACCCCTCTGGTGTCTTGTAACAGGTTGTGTGGCTAAGTGGAAAGAGCTGACCGTGTTCATCTGAGGTCTGAGTTCTGGTTTGGGGTTAGCCACTAGCCACCGTGTGACCCTGGACAATGAGGGTGCTGGCCAGAGAAGACCTGAGCTCACTAATTCACTGTTTGCTGGGTTGGTAACTTTCTCTCCTCGCCTTCAGTTCTCTCATGCCATCTCCAGCTCTAAAACAGTCCAAATCTCTACTTTCATTAAAATAGCCCAGTCACTTCTAGTTGAACAGATTCCCCCCCCCCCCCATGAATTATTCAAACTTGGGAGTTGAGTGTTGAAATAACATGCTCGAGTTGTCCTCATTAGGAAGCTTTTAGCTGTGAATCTCCTGTCTTCCACTATCTTTTACAAAGCCTGGTCTCTGCAGAGTTTTTGGAGATGAACACAGTCAATCATTTACAAAGTCTCTCGAGAATACCCGTGGAAATAAATAAAGTAATAAACATCCGCACAATAAACAGAGGTAGTGTAATAAAGGGAGCAGCCGAGAGCAGCCATGGACACTCCGAAGAGCTCCACAACCTTCAGCAAGTCTTAGCCTCGCTGGGCTTCAGTTTCAGTCATATTCGTGAACATCTATCTCAGGCCTACCTTGCAGATGGGGAATTAAATAAATGACACTTGTCCTTGAGGAGCCCCAATATGGGGAAACTGAGACAGACACATAAACAGTCAATGATAAGAGAAGATGAGTAAGAGGCAGAATGTGATAGAGGCTTTTAACTTCTGGCTTTCTCCTTGACTTTTAACCATGAAACAGAAAATTCAGAATAAGCAGAATGTGGGACTGAGTGATGACAGCCCCTTGGAGGGTCCCCGAGTCTCTGCCTGTGGGACATCACAGCATCAGATGCTGCCACATCCCAGACAACACAGGGCTTCATTGTAACTGCATCTAGCGATGGGATCGTTAAGGTATAGAAATGAAAACCTAGTGATTTGTATCATTTGTAATAAAGTTATAAATATATCCTCACTCCAGAGGAAAGATATTTCTAGAGAACAGAAGTGAGATCAGATTCATTTGCTTAGTTTTCAAAATCATTCTTCTTGTTACTGCTTCATGATTAAACAAATGCCACGGAAGGCTGAGGAAGAAGGTGTATCTGTTGACTGTGCTCAAGCATATCTCTGCCAGAATCAGCAGACAACAGAAGTCTGGGAATTTTCACAGCATATGTCAAGGAGCTGAGGAATCTAAAATGCTAAGACATTTATGATGTCATTTTACTTTGCATTGGAAAAGATGGTTGTAAGCTGTTATAATGTTAACCAGTGATTCCCTCCCTCTTCTGTGCATCCGAGTCACATATAAGACTTGCTAATCACTGATTGCTGGGTTTCTGATTCAAGGAGGTATGGGCTGAGGGCAGATAATTTGCATTTCTAACAAGTTCCCTGGGGATACTGATGCTGCTGATTAGAGACCCCACTTTGAGAACCCCTGATATTAATACATAAACTCCTACTCAAAATGCTGCTCAAAGCAGCAAATAAAGTGCATTTGAGGACTCTCGGTGTCATCCTCCTTCTGCTCTACTTACTGTATTATCTTTCTTCTGGTCTGTTCATGTTCTGACTTAGTTCTCATAACCTGTAGCACTGATATGTGGCCAATTGCCTTTGGAGAAGTATGACCCTTCTTAGCCACTGTCATCTTAAATTATCATTAGCACAGAGGTGTGATTGTAAAATCTGGAATTTGGCTCACTAATGCAGATTATTTTTTTCCCTCCAGTTTCTTCAAGAGCAAATGAGATGAATTTTAAGAACTTTCCCCAGCCTGAGACCCCATGACTTTATGAAGCAATGATTTTAAGAAGCACTGTCCATTTGTTTTGGAAGGAAGAGGAAAATCACTTTTCCAGAGCATCCACTTACTCACTGAGACGTGCTAACTAGGGTCTTTATGACTTTGATTAAATTTAGTTTTATATTCTAGCTCTAGAAGTCATACCTCGCTCTCTCCATAGAATGACCTAGCCTTTCCCCCAGATAATCAGCAACCCCTGAGGCAGCAGAAGACAGTGGCTCAGACCTGACTAATGGTCACACAGGTCTGAACCTCTGGCAGGCTACAGATAACATGTTGACCTAAGTTGTATTTCAACTCCTGACCCCTAAGGTGGGTCCCCTCCTGGCTGCTTTTCCATGAGACCAGATGGAAGGATGCTGGTACAAACCTCAGAAATGCCCTCAAGACCTGAAGAAACGGTTTACTTCCCTTTCCTCACTTCCAACCAATCAGCTCCCAGCACAACCTCGAACCCCTTAACCCACGGGAGTCTTGTTAATTTGCTTGTTATCATCTGTAACCTACATACCATCAGGGAGGCAAGTCATTAGCATTAGCTTTCTGCCTCGGATTGGCCAATTCAATATTAAACTATTTCTCTCACTATACTGCAAACTCCTGCTCCTGCCTTTCTGTGGGCCACTGCCCACAAGCGGACAGATTAAACAAACAAACCCTAGCATTGCGGTCCTGGACACACCAAGTCTCATTTTATTCTCCTGTAGCCATTTGAGTTGATGGATATTTTAGAGAGAGAGGCACGGAAGTTGAGAGAGTTTAGGGAAGTTGCCCACATTGCCCAGCTAATGAGTGAAGGAGCGGGGTTTGAACTCTGTGCCATCCTTACTCTGTCACGTACCACAGGCTTTCCTGCTGCAGGGGCAAAGTCAGAATGATGCTAAGGAAATGCTTCCTCCCACAGATGGCTCTGCTGCTTCCAAACACCACCGACACTTGGGTATTTGCACCCAAGAGGGAGGCTTTGGCGCCAGGCCTCTTTGTTTATAGAGCTGGAATCCCACATACATGAAAGGGGAAGGCAGAGCCAAGAGAGAGGGTGGAGGGCTAGGCCAAGCTTGGATGACACAACTGTCAACACAGCAAAATACAGGGAAAGGCAAAAACATTTCAGAAATACAATCACAGCCATTTTCTTCTTGCTAGAGCCAGTCGCTTTTGACCCTCTATTTGAATAGGCTTTTATTTTCCTTAAAAACACAACAAAACAAGACCTGTTCTATTTGTAGCTCTCTAAATGACAAAGTTGCAATGTTCACAGGGATGATAAGGGGAAACCTCTCTGTGACACAGGCGAGTCTTCCCAGTCTTAACATCCAGTAAGTCACAAGCTGCAGTGACACTCAGAAAGGAAGAGACGATCTCTTGCCCAAAACTGACTATTAGTGAGAAAGAAGTGAGAGAGCCATCAGCTACCATTGCCCTAGGGGTCCTTAAGGACCATCTAGTTTTATGTAAGCAGTCTTCAAATTATTTGCAGATTGGAAAGCCAAGCTCAATCAGTCTCACAGGGTGTGGAGGCTGAACCAGGTGACTTCTTGGAGAATTGAAGCCAGAAGCATGATTTCCTACACTGGAAAGGAGCCCACACGAGAGCCAGCTTGCAGACGACCCGGCTTGGGTGAGGAGAGCGGCAGTAGTCCAGTCCAGTGCTAGTCAAACTTCGTGCGTTTATGACTCACCTTGAGATTCTGTTAAACACAGATTATAATTCAGGAGGTCTGGAGAGGGCCTGACAGCCTGCATTTCTAACAAGCTCCCAGGTAATGCCAATGTTGCTGGTCCACAGACCACTGGAGAATTTCCCATCATAGTCTTGAGTCTAAAGGGAATTAAATTCCAGATTCTCAAAACTCATTTTTACTCCTTTCTAAAATCTACCTAAGAAAGAGTGAAGTCAAAGTTCTAAGTTCCCGTCTTACAACAGACTTCTTCGCACTTGACTGAACAAAGGCCCTCTCCTCCTTCCATCTCAGATCTTACAATGGGGCCCTGACTCAGGGTGCAAAAAATGCCAGGTTCCCAAGCAAAGCAACAATTCAAAACCCCAGTGTTATTGTTAAGAAAGCTACTAACTCTAACAACTGGTTCCAAATATTTTCACAAGTCAAACGGTATTGATTCATTGCTCTCAACAAAGTGTAAGGAGATGTGAATTATGCACCTGACAGTTATTGTAAAATAGTTTTGAAAAAATATATGTGAAAATTCAAAGAATTAAATGACATTTCTATAACAAAATTTCCATTCCCACTGCTTAAATATGAACAAAATTTCTCAGCATTTAAATCTGTAATAAAACACAGGGTGAGTATTGATGTTGAATCAATACTTATTTATTGACTCAGTATCAATACTATTACTTATTTAGCAATAAGTATTGATCAACATGAATATGTTACTTGTTTTTATAATTTTTTTTTTAATTTTTTTTATTTGTTCATTTTAGAGAGGAGAGGGAGAGACAGAAAGAGAGGGAGACAGAGAGAGAGAAGGGGGGAGGAGCTGGAAGCATCAACTCCCATATGTGCCTTGACCAGGCAAGCCCAGGGTATCGAACCGGCAACCTCAGCATTTCCAAGTCGACGCTTTATCCACTGCACCACCACAGGTCAGGCAATATGTTACTTGTTTTTAAAAAGTAGAGGAAAGGAAAGGGAAAAGATCTATCTCATGAAGAAATCCACTTCCAACAAAATTTTTTTTTAATAATTATAATTACCAAAACATATATATATATATAGTGTGTGTGTGTGTGTGTGTGTGTGTGTGTGTGTGTGACAGAGACAGAGAGAGGGACAGATAGGGACAGACAGACAGGAAGGGAGAGAGATGAGAAGCATCAATTCTTCTTTGTGTCACCTTAGTTGTTCATTGATTGCTTCTCATATGTGCCTTGACCAGGGGGTTCCAGCAGACCAAGTGACCCCTTGCTCAAGCCAGTGACCTTGGGCTCAAGCTAGTGAGCCTTGCTCAAACCAGATGAGCCCACGCTCAAGCTGGCAACCTCAGAGTTTTGAACCAGGGTCCTCTGCATCCCAGTTTGATGTTCTATCAACTATGCCACCACCTGGTCAGACCCAAAACATATATTTATGTTGTTTCCATCGATCGTATACCAATAATTATTGTATCAAGAACTATTTTAACACTTAACAACTTATGGACTCTGAGTTTATACACATTTTTTTGTTATAGAAAAATATGACACCATGTTTCATGAGGATAAAGTTCTGTAAGGTAAGAGAATGGAAACAAATAAGGAGAAAAAAATGATGCAACATTTAAGAAAAGCTTGTCTTACTATTCTTAAAGGATGTCAATAGCAAATCACTATGGTATTGTAGGGAAGGAAAATTTTTCCTGTACTCTTCTAGGTTCTTTTGGCTGATCTAATAATTAAATGGACACAAGACAAATTAACAGGAGAAAACCTAATTTTCTACCTATCAAAGCCTCAATAGTCAGGCAACTGAGGTTTATATGCCATCCTGAGCTAAGTAGAAGGGGGTTGGGGGCTGGGGCTTCAAGGAAAAAGAAGATACTTCAAAAAAAGATGGGAAAAGCAAATGTCTGGCGAACAAATGTTTGCCATGCCATACAGAGACAATGGGACAGAGAGAAATGTGAACAAACAAGCCCTACCTGCTCCCCCTAGTTTACCACACCTAACCCATAGTCTTGATAGTTAACGTTGGTGATAATTCCTTTTCTGAAACAGACTGTCCCAGTAGAGCCCAAGCTCTACATCGATCAGGTGTCCCTGATTCGACTTCCCCGTGCAGTGGGACACTCCTGCTTATCAGCAGGCTGGCAGCCTCTTCGAGACTACTCTTGAGGCAGCTATGAGGATTCTATTTATCAGTGCCGACACTAACTGCCGCCAGAGGAAAGATACAACCAACACACAAGTTAGTTGCAAGAATCACAGAGGCAGTTTATTACTCACTGTTGGGCAGATAAAATATATTATGCTCACTTTGTTAAAGATGGCGCTGCCCACGTGGAAGCCCATCGCCCAGGTAATAATATTAGTTGCCCTTCTTGCTTGGGATGGGCGTGATTATGTTAATATGTGTTGGGGGAGGGCTTTCTCCCCAAAAAGTTTTAAAAGGAAGAGAGATCACGCTGTTACAGGGGAAGAGTGATTACGTTCTAGGAGGAGCCCATGCTCTAGGAGAGCAGAGAAAGGCCACGTGAAGAAGGGGAGAGGCAGCCAAGATGGTGGAGTGCTGAAGGAGAAGCTAGTTAGTGCAGAGTTTGTGCAGAGAGAAGGAGATGGGGAACAGAAGTGAATAAGGCTGGTGAGGTAAGAACCTTTGATTCTAGGAAACTCGGATAAGTCAGTGGCTTTAGGAGCCCTGAATGGAAAGGGAAGTGTTTTCCCAGTGTGTGTTTTTACTTGCCTGCCGGGTGTGAGCTAGGATTAAAGCTAATGGCCCACCAGTTCTTGGCTCCATTGTTTCATTACCGTCTGTCCGAATCAAATGCAAACCTGCACTGGCCAGGCGGCTGTGATGGTGGCCATGGCTACTGGCTTTACACTCACAAATCCTTTTGGTGTGCCTGGGTACAGGTTAAGGGGGCCCTGTCGGCGTGCTCCTCTGGGCTGTCTTTTGTCAGAGCTCAGAGCAGTGTGGAAACAGTCCACGTTCACGTTGGAGTCTGGGCAACTACCACAGCAGGGGGGGCCCCTTAGCTTTAGAACCTTTTCTGGCCAACACCTTTAACAGGTGTCAATCTACAGGATTATCACCTCAAACCATTTTTGGGGAGTTCCTTGCAGGGAGCTGTTTTTATGTTAATCTACTGAAATGTTACATCAAGCCACTTTTAAGGTGTTCCTAGGGGAGCTTCTTGTTTATGTTAACCTACAGAGTTATCATGTCAAGCCACTTATCTATGTACAACTTCACACACACACTAACTGGGCCCTGCTCGAAAGTCAGAGTCTGTTTATCATGTTTACACACTATATTAATTTCTATCCAGTCAGCATAACTTTATTTAATTTCCTTAATTGATTCTAATATTATATCTTAATTACTTTTATATATCTTCCATATTTTTCTATATTTCTATATATTTAATTACTATAACCTTACAGTACTGCAACACAGACCCTCTATCTAAACTCTTCCAGGCAGTAAAGGGGAAGGTACAAAGCTCTTCCGGAGTCTCTTGGGCCTTGGTTGTCTTCAGCTCAAAATCCACATGCCAAAGTGGTACATTTTGGGGTGACCTATTCTGCTCCTCTTCAGTATATAAAGTCCGTGGAAACGGTTTTTAAATTATATAAAAGGATTGTTTTAAATGTTAGTATTTTAAGAAGAGCTTATTCTTGTATATTTTTAATAGGTGATTATATATCACATTACTATAGTACATAGATTCCATTGGAAACATTTTTTAAATTCTATATGGCCTGTTTTAAAATAACAAAATTTGTAATAAATAGGAAATTGTGTTCCTTACAACTACTTACATTTATGATGAAAAATTTTAGATATAAACAAAAATTATGAGCTATACATAGCTTGTAAAATTTTCTTTAAGGTCACAGCCAAAAAAAAAAAAAAAAAGTTTGAAGCCTACATGTCTGAAAGTTTTTCCTGTTCTTAAGTCACATTAAGACAGTTACCTCATCTATAATGAAACCCTGTTGGACCTCTCAGGCTGGCAAAGCAAACCACTTGTGACCTTCTGCCTCCAAATCTGCTCAAGACCTGACTCCAGTCACACACCATCATCCAGCAGTCACCTCTAGCACTTTCTTAGCCCTGGCATAAAGAAAGAATTCAATAATTTCTGGAGCATAAAGAATGAATGGACGGATGAATGGATGGATTCCAGGCTATGTAGCAAGTGTTCTGGATTATTCTAAACAAAATCATTTATTCTTTTTTTTTTTTTTTTTTACAGAGACAGAGAGAGAGACTCAGAGAGAGGGATAGATAGGGACAGACAGACAGGAGCAAAGAGAGGTGAGAAGCATCAATCATTAGCTTTTTGTTGCAACACCTTAGTTGTTCATTGATTGCTTTCTCATATGTGCCTTGACTGTGGGGCTACAGCAAACCGAGTATCCCCTTGCTCAAGCCAGCAACCTTGGGTCCAAGCTGGTGAGCTTTGCTCAAACCAGATGAGCCTGCACTCAAGCTGGCGACCTCAGAGTCTCGAACCTGGGTCCTCTGCACCCCAGTCCAACGCTCCATCCGCTGCACCACTGCCTGGTCAGGCCAAAATAATTTATTCTTAGGGTTAAAAAACAATAGCTCTTCAAGACCCTGATTCCAAAGTGTCTGTCTATATAATCACACATTTCACTGGATTATCAATACCTCATACTCTATCACACAGTACAGAGTACACCTGGCCGTGAAGAATCAATGTCATGGCAGGACACTTTCCTCAGACTTTGGGAAAATATCTTTGGTGCCTTGGTTTTACCCATCAGTTTTTTATTTGGTTTGCTTTTTACATAACTGATTTTATGCAAATTATGTTATTCATTTATTTTTTTAGTTTAGTTTTTGTTTTCTCTTTTGGAGGTAGAAGGAATGGGAAAAGTTGATAGAGGAGATAAAGGAAAATGTTAACAACTCTAGGAATCAGGATTTACTGCCTTCTCTTATCAGCACGTTCTCTTCTAACAGGAAATGCACATGATGGCTAGGTTGTAAATAAGAGGATGTTTTTGTGAAGAAGAAATCACAACAAGAGGAATGTTAAACTATCAGAATGGCCAATGACATTAATTTATGATGACCCCAACCAGCCATACCTTCCACTCAAAGAGTTTGCAAAGGCAGTTATTTGAGTCTGTTCCTCTCTCTAATAGACAATCATGGAGAACACCATCAACTTTTCATTCTCCTTGAATCTTAACTTTTCTTCTTTGTTTAGGTTCCATGTAGATATAGTGCAGTTACAAGCCTTCTTATCTAATAAAATTGAGAAATGTACTTTGTTAGTAGAATATGTTTTTTTAAAGTTCATTAAAAAAATTAAAAAATTATTTAAAAAACAATGTATTTTACATATTCTAGTTTATCTTTATATGCCAATTTTTTAATATTGCTCCAAGTTTGGAACTTTCTTTGCTATATCCACTATGTGTTGTTTCCATAATCTGTTGTCAGGGTGTAATGCTAGTAACTGCGGCTGCCATCAAAGCTACCTGGCCAACTCAGGTTCAGGTTTGATTCGGACAGACAGTAAGGAATCAACAGAGCTGAAAACTGGTGATCCATTTTTCTTTAATCCTAGCTCACACCTAGCAGGTGAGATATATACACACAGCGGTAAACAGTTTTCTTCCCATTCAGGGCTCCCAAAGCCAGTGACTCATCAGAGTTTTCCTAGAATCAAAGGCTTCCACCTCACCAGTCTTATTCACCTCTGTTCCCCATATCCTTCTCCTCCATGAACTGGTTTCTCCTTCCCCCATTCCACCATTTTGGCTACCTACTCCACGTGGCTTCCCTGCCCTGCTCCACCCTGGGCTCTTCCTTTTACAAGAACATGATAACTCTCCCCAAACTGGCCTCCTAGCTCCTCCTCTTAAAACCTTTTAGCATGAAAACCCTCCCCCAACAACATTAGCATAACCCCGCCCCTTCCAAGCAAGAAAGGCATTCATCCGCCCCATGTGGGCAGCAGCCATCTTTAACAGGGTGAGCAAAATATATCTTCTCTGCCCAACACAGGGTCAAATGAAATAGTATTATTATGTGGTTTCTTTAGATTTATTTATTTTTATTAAATTTAATGGGGTAGCACCAGTTAATAGGATCATATAGTTTTAGGTATATATCTCTATGGTACATGATCTACCATATTTCCCCATGTATAAGATACACCCTTTTTCTTTCTTTTTTTAACTTATTTATTTATTTATTTATTTTTAAATTAATTTTAATGGAGTGACATTGATAAATCAGGGTACATATGTTCAGAGAGAACATCTCCAGGTTATTTTGACATTTGATTATGCTGCATTCCCATCACCCAAAGTCAAATTGTCTTCTGTCACCTTCTAACTGGTTTTCTTTGTGCCCCTCCCCTCCCTCAACCCCCTCCCTCTCCTCCCCCCACCTCATAACCACCACACTCATGTCCATGTCTCTGAGTCTCATTTTTATGTCCCACCTATGTATGAAATCATATAGTTCTTAGTTTTTTCTGATTTACTTTTTTTTTTTTAATTTTATTTATTTATTCATTTTTAGAGAGGACAGAGAGAGGGAGAGAGAGAGACAGAGAGAGAGAAGGGGGGAGGAGCAGGAAGCGTCAACTCCCACATGTGCCTTGACCAGGCAAGCCCAGAGTTTCTAACCGGCGACCTCAGCATTTCCAGGTCGACGTTTTATCCACTGTGCCACCACAGGTCAGGCCTGATTTACTTTTTTAAAAAATTTGCATCTAAAAACTGGGTGCATCTTATACAGTGGTTGTAGGGGGTTTTTTAGTTGCATTTCCCACTTTTTCGTGCTTGTTTTTACACCCATTGCTGAAAACAGTGATTCATCATCAGACACAGATGAGGACAAGCTAATGGATGGGAGTTTTGACAGTGATGAGGAATTGTATGAATTTTATGATGAATAAAACTTGAGTTCAATAACTTTATGTAATACCTGTTTTTTCAAATTTCAGGCCCCAAAATTAAGATGCGCCTTATACATAGGAAATAAGGTATATAGTATGTAGTGTGCCCATCACTAAAGTCAAACCATCTTCTGTCATGGTGTATTTGGCCCCCTTTATCTCCTGTACCCCCACCCTCTCCCTCTGGTAACTCTCATACTACTGTCTCTATGAGTCTTATTTTTACATCCCACATATGAATGAAATCATATAGTTCTTAGCTTTTTCTAACTGACTTATTTTGCTTAACATAATAATCTCAAGGTCCATCGATGTTGTTGCAAATGGCACTGTTCATATTTTTTTATGGTTATTATTCTATAGTATAGATGTACCACATGTCCTTTATCAAATCTTCTATCAATGGACACTTTTGTTGTCTTCATATCTTGGCTACTGTGAATAATGCTGTGATTAACATGGGGGTGTTTATGTCTTTGTGAACAAATGTTTTCAAGTTTTTCTGGGTAGGTACCCAGTAGAGGAATTGCTAGGTGTTGGTCAAATAAGTTTGTAAATATGATATATAGGTTTGCTTGCTTATAGTTTGCATTGAGTGTGGGGGACAGGCTGTAAGCAGGCAGGGTTGTTATACCCTACAGCTTAGTTTTAAGACTAAGGCTTTCCCACCCTAAGTGACTTTGTTTCAGAGACTTCCTTATTTGTATATTGGATTAAAGGTTTTGATTTCTACACTATAAAATGGGGCAGACCCGAAGCTTGGTCTCTCTCGGTTCCTGAGATTAGCATTAGAGGAGAGAAGAGTGATTACGTTTTAGGAGAAGCCCATGCTGTAAGAAAGCAGAGAAAGGCCATGTGGAGGAGGCCAGGAGAAGCAGCCAAGATAGTAGAGTGCTGAGGGAGAAGCCAGTTTGTGCAGAGAGAAGGAGATGGGGAACAGAGGGGAATAAGGCTGGTGAGCTAGAAACCTTTGATTCTGGGAAACTCAGATAAGTCAGTAGCTTTGTGAGCACTGAATGAGTGCGTTTTGGAGCCCAGTGTGTGTTTTTACTTGCCTGCCGGGTGCAAGCTAGGATTAAAGCTAATGGCCCACCAGTTCTTGGCTCCATTGTTTCATTGCTATCTGTCCAAATCAAATGTGAACCTGCATGGGCCAGGCGGCTGTGATGGTGGCCGTGGCTACTGGCTTTACACTAGGTCATATGGTAACTCTATTCTTAATTTTTTGAGGATTCGCCATATTATTTTCCATAGTGGGTGTAAACCAGTTTACATTCCCACCAGCAGTAAATGAGAGTTCCTTTTTCCCTACAATCTTTCCAATACTTTATGATAGCCAATGTAACAGGTGTGAGGTGGTATCTCATTGTAATTTCGATTTGCATTTCCCTGATACCTAGTGCACATGATCATTTTCTCATAAATCTGTTGGCTGTTTGCATGTCTTTATGGGAGAGGTATCTGTTTAGGTCCTCTGCTCATGTTTTAATTGGACTGTTCATTTGTTTGGTGTTGAGTTTTATGAGTTCTTATATATATATATTTTAGATAGTAACCCCTTGTCAGAGCTGTTGTTTGCAAATATTATCTCCCATTCAGTTAGCAGCCTTTTTATTCTGTTATCAGATATGTTTGTTTTGTCTGTGCAGAAGTTTTTTAGTTTGTTATAATCTCATCTGTTTATTTTTGCCTTTACTTCCCTTACCTTTGGGGTCAAATTCATAAAATGCTCTCTACAGTCAAGGTCCATAAATTTAGTATCTATGTTTTCTTCTATGTAATTTATTGCTTCAGATCTTATATTTAGGTCTTTCATTCATTTTGAATTAATTTTTGTGCAGGAGAAAAATTGTAATCTAGTTTTATTCTTTTGCATGTGGCTTTTTAATTTTCCCAGCACCATTTATTAAAGAGGCTTTCATTTTTTTTCATTGTGTGATTTTGGCTCCTTTGTCAAAAATTATTTGCCCATACACATGTGGTTTTATTTCTGAGCTCTCTATTCTGTTCCGTTGGTTTGTGTGTCTGTTTTTTTCTGCCAATACCATGCTGTTTTGATTATCATTGCTCTATAGTATAATTTAAATAGTCAAGTAGTGTGATACCTCTGGCTTCATTCTTTTTTTCTCAGGATTGGTTTGGCTATTAAGGTTCTTTTGTGGTTCCATACAAATCTAGTGATTTTTTGTTCTATTTCTTTAAAAAAAAATGACATTGGAATTTTAATAAGAATTGCTTTAAATCTGTACATTGTTTTGCATTATATAGATATTTTAACTATGTTGATTCTGCCAATCCATGATTATGAAATATCTTTTCATTCCATTGTGTCTTTTTCAGTTTCTTTTAATAATGTTTTGCAGTTTTCAGTATATAGGTGCTTCATATCCTTTGTTAAATTTGATAGATGTTTATTCTTTTTGTTGCAATTATAAAAGGATTTTTAAATTTTTTCTGAGGTTTCATTGTTAGTATATAGAAAAGCAGATTATTGTATATTAATTTTGTATCTTGAGACTTTGCTGTATTTGTTTATTGCTTCTAGTAGTTTTTTGATGGTGTCTTTGGGATTTTCTATCTACAGAATCATGTCATCTGTAAAAAGTGACACTTTTACTTCTTTCTCAATTTGGGTGCCTTTTATCTCCTTGTCTTGCCTGATTGCTCTGGTTAGGACTTCCAGAACTA